>NC_064621.1:284564378-285814378 GCF_023898315.1 Schistocerca nitens | reverse complement strand
ATGAAAGTAAAGCATAAATAATGAACACAAAGAAATTACAGATGTTCTTTTCAATGCAATTGTTGTGAATCTTATATATTTGAAATTAGAAGAGCAACTGTGGGGGCAGGTGGGGTGGAATCCTATGAAATTTCTGTTACATAGCAAATTTTTTTTAAAAAAGTGATTAATTCAAATATTAAATGTTTGGTGAATGGAAAGGCAAGTAAGGGAGGTACAACCTCATTTTCTGAATGTTTTGCTCGCGAAAATTTCCTAACCCTACCTGCAGTAGGCAGAGTCACACATAGCCATTCCTTAACTCCGCATATCACTTTTACTCTTTGAATAAAGGGGGGGAAAACATGGATTCCATTTCTTCTGTTGGCAACATGAGCAAGATGGAGGGACAAAGCTGTGTGAATTGAGAATAGTGTTGTGCCATATGTCAAGCCAGTGAAAGGTTGTTGAGGATTGAGCAATATCTCCTGATCCCACAGTGGAAACAAAACGGTAGTTTGCTGGATTCTAGGTCCCAGCTCATACGTTTGTTAGCCATACATTCCAGAGTCTTTGCCACACACCTCATGAAGCGTCTATTCTATGATAGCTATCTAGGAATAATAGCTCCAGGTTGGGGAACAAGGCTGCTTCACTCCATGAGTCATCCAAAGCAGCTAGGAGGATGTCTTTAATCTTCTTTTTAACACTCCATACCATGCTGTAATGGATCTGACTGTCATTTTTTGTAGTGTACATGGTCCCCCGACATTGCAAAATCCAGATTTCACATAGAAGGAGCAATTCTTCAGCAGTGTTGGATTGGAAGTTCCAGTTGCCCCACTCCATTAAAGCCTAAGGGATGGAGGAACTCAGTTGCCTTCAGAAGCATTTACCAAAGTGGTATACACTATCACTGCCAGGACAATATCTAAATATTTGGTTTGGAGACAACACATAGCTCAATACAGCAGAAACTGGAGACTTGCCTTGTTTGCTAGTAATCCTCCTGAACGCTTCCCATATCTTTCAAGAGTACCCAACATTATGCTGTGTGCAAGCTGCCTCTTAAGCCAGTCTAAAAACTTTCTGATATATACACTGGAGGGACAATGGATTACACATAATGTTAACCTCCTAGCACTGTGTGTTGTTCTGAGGTCCAAAACTTATAAGTTGACTGCACAGCATCTGTCTTGCTCTACTGAATATTCATCATGGAGGCTTGCTTATGGGAACTGTTCTAGCAGAGAAGTGGATTTAGATACAGAGATGGTCACTTGAATGCAAATCATTAACTGCTTCAAACTGAGCAATACCTACGATAGCAGGAGGGAAGAACGAAAGGTTAACGACAGAGATTGATATCACTGCATAACTAAAGCAAGTATTATCATCCTTATTTAGAAGTCATAGCTTTTCTGACACAACAAGACCCTCAAAAATTTGAGTAATTGGATAATCTGACAAAGAACTGCATAGTACATTGAAATCTCCTACAAGTATGAATGGTTAAAAAGTGTCATGGAAAATGTCTTTGAACAAAGCTTTTTGAGGTCGCAAATTAATATACATAGTATAACATTACAGATAATGTGCACTCTTTCAGTGCCTGGTTGAACAGCTACTGGAAAAGGGACAGAAATGGTCTGTATCATTCACATGTAATATCATGCTGCCTGGCAGTATTCTTTCAGTGGAGTGAGTATTGCTTCGACATAAGGGCATCAATATGTCTGCTGCTGACACAAGTACAAGGCTCTTTTACGTGGTAAAAGCTTCAATTTCTCCACATGTGTACTGAACTCATTGTAGTAAAGGAGTCATTTATCTATCACAGAGGTTTCTGACCCTCTTTTGTACTTAGAGTAAAAGAGCCCATTCCAGAAACTTCAAAATCCATTACATTCTTCATCATGTTGTGTGACAGGTGTCTTAGTTATGATGTGATTGTTTTCACTGTTTTCTTGCCATTTCATTATTTCCCCTCGCCTACTTGTCTTTCCAGTTCAATGGAGACAATTGAGGCTGAGGCACTGGTACATTTAAGTGGTTTCCCTTCCAAAGGTGTTCACATGTCACGGGCTGAGACTTCTCTGATCACAGGAAATCACTTCGGAGTTATCAGCAGGCTCATGTGGAACTTTATTTGCACTGGCACAAACACTTTGTTAACTCAGGATCCAGAGTTCAAGTGTGTGTTGATTTCTGATGTTCTTCTCCAGCAATATTACGAAAGAGGTTGGAATTGGATTTTTGGCTCTTCCAGGCAGGTTAAACATTTTCTGCTTCACACTTTGTGATAAACTGAACAATTACAGAAACAGAGATTGGGAGAAGTACTTGTTGTTCCTTTAGCAAGAGTGGCTATACTGTAGCTCCTTTTCCAACCCTGTCCTTTGGTACCCGAATTTCCATTGCTTGTAACACCTTGTGGGGTTCAAGCCATAGTCCGTGAGACGAGTGATTGGTACTGACAGTTCCGGCGCTGTTGCCGAACGTGGCTCACAGCACGCGGTGCCCTGTCTGCTACACGCATTCTCTAGCAGCAGAAATAAAAGCGAGACAAAATACAAGTCGTATTGGTACGCGTGAATTTATTTAAAGTTGATGCTTGAAATATATTAACTCGAAAACTGATAAGAGCTATTTAGTACAAGTATCTAAGATGCTGAAACACAATAAAGTTATTTGTTAAACTTCACAACTGAAATGAAAACTATTTTCGCAAGTTGTTGAACATTAGCAGTTTTGGTTTCCATTGTTAAGTATTAGCATTATTAATTTGTTCTACTACTAGCTACAGAATAATTGGTCAGTGTATTAAGAGTTATAATCTGAAGAAAGTACTCACAATATGATGATCTGGTTGTAGATCGATAGCAAACTCCCTCCTTACATTCCTGAATACGTTGTAGTTACTGTAATGGAAAAACACCACTCACATCACTGTCAGAATCTGATTTGACATTGTCTTCCTCAGCACTACTCGAACTATCACTGCTCTCTCCCAGATGTATAATTAAATTTTTGATGCATTCTTCCACAACCCCTTCGGTTTTGGCCGCCTCTCTGATGGCACTTGCAGTGCTGTTTACAATTTTAGCCCACGTCTCGCTTGTCACTTTATTGATAGCTGCTGGAAGGAGAGTTTCCACTTCAGAGATCGTAAATTTTTTATTGTTTGCAGCAATGTAATTTTTTATCTGCGCCCACACTTCTTCAATTGCATTGAAGTGACAGTGGTATGGAGGAAGCCGAACGATTTCATGCCCGTGCCTTTTAGCAATCTCGTCAATTACATATGTTGGAAATTGGGGTTTCTTTTGTGCCACAATTTCGAGCAGTTCCGCCTTCCTTAAATCTTCTCTGAAATCTACTTTTCGCTGTTTCAACCACTGAATGATATCGTCTTTTTTTGTTGCCAAGGTTGGTGCCTTATCGTGAACAACGGAATGATAAGGCGCATTGTCCATAACAATCACTGAGGGACTTGTCAGGTTCGTCATAAGCGATGTCTCGAACCATTCTTGAAATACTACACTGTTCATTTCTTCATGGTAATCTCCCGTCTTTTTTGACTGAAACATTTTCAAGCAGTTTGGCACAAAACCTTTCGATGTTCCTGCATGTAAGACAATAATATGCCCTCCTTTGCCAACAGACACTGCCATTGTCCCCTCGGGCGTTCCATCATTCCAGCCTCTACGTAAAGAATGGCTGGCATTGACCCAAGTTTCATCTAACCACACTATACTTTCGAATTCCACACCCATGATCCTGCGCAGAAATCTGCACCGCCATGCAACTACATCTGTCCTTTCCATTAATATTTTGCGTCCGTTAAACAGTGAATAGCTGAAGCCTATGTCTTTCAACACTGTACGCAATGAAAATTTGCTCCCTTTAAAAAGATCGTCTTTCTGAAGCGAGACCAGTAATTTAGATAGAGTGGGATGTTCCCTTCTCTTATAATAGTTGTATATATGACGACGAATAGCGTCTTTTTGAAAATCGTCCAAAGCTGTCACCTGCTTATTTCTCGGTCGCTTCTTTCCTGGTGTGTGCAGCTTTGTTGTGCCACTCTTGTCACAATCTACACTATACTGTTCTTTCCCTATCTTTACAACAGTGTTCTTACTTATTTTCAATGCTGCTGCAGTTCTCTTCACAACCTGAACAACAGCAATTAAGGGCCCACTTTTGTCCTTTTCTTTCTCAAAGTAATCCCTCACAGAGCACACGAATTCATGGGCCTGGGTGTGTAGCACACTTTTCTTCCTCCGTTTCACTTCTTGTGTTGGGCTGGTACTACCTGCCGCACTAGACATTGTTTACAACGAAACATAAATAAAGAAACACTAAAAACAACAAAAACGAAATAAACTGCGAATTCAACTTCAGACAAACGACGAATGACCGCACCGCCTGCACGCGAGACACTGGTAAGTTTCATAAGCGCGCGCGACCGGGTTTCAGAGTGGCAACGTGACCCTTGCTACCCACTCAAAGTCAGGCCGTCATTGGCTGGCTGCCTGCGGTCGCTAGGCAACGGAAAGACGCTACCGAGCTGTCAATACCAAAGACTCGTCTCCCAGACTATAAGAAACTCATATTTAATAGACCTGACAAAGCTAGTGGGTCAAATGTATGTGTTTCTTCTATAGTACTATTCACACATCACATTGTATTTCACACTTCAACAACCCCTCAACCACCCAATCCTCCTTAAGCTCTGCATAATCTGTTCACATAATATCTCTGCATTTTACCACATCCTTCCTATACTTAATAGTGAGGCGTAGTTGCAGGACAATGGGGTACACTTCAGTAAAGACTGATTTCAAGAAGCTTTGTGAATTTCTCTACATCCACACAAATATTCTGTATGCTAACGTTTGGTGTGCGGTGGAAAGTACCATGTGCCGCTACTAGTCACTTTCTCTCCTATTCCACTTGCAAACAGAGTACAAAAAAAGTCTAAAGTCTCTTATCTTGTCTTCACAGTCTTTATGCAAAATGTATGTTGCTGGCAGTAAAATCATTCTGCAGCCAGCTACAAATGCCTGTTCTCTAAATTTTCTCAACAGTATTTCATGAAAAGAATGTTGCCTTCCCTCCAGCAATTTCCATTTAAGTTTTCAAATCATCTCATTACCATTCACATGTTAACTGACTCTACCACTAACAAATGTAGCAGCGTCCCTGCCAACTGCTTTGATGTCTTCCTGTAATCTAACCTGGTAGGTATCCCAAACACTTGAATAGTGCTCCAGAATGGGTTGCATAAATTTTCTATATGTGGTTGCTTTTGTAGATGAGCAACATTTTCCTAAAACTTTCCCCATAAACCAAAGTCGACCATCTGTCTTACCTTGCCTTCCTTGTTCATTCCATTTCACATCACTTTGCAACAGTACAGCTAGATATTTAATCAACGTGACTGTGTTCAAACTTTACAGCATTGTTTTTCCAACACATCTGTATTAACTTCCAGTTTTCTACATTTACAGCATGCTGCCATCCATCACACCAAATTGAATTTCTGTCTAAGTCATCCTGTAACCTCCCACAACCACTCAACAATGAGTGCCACAAACACAGAGTCATCAGTAAACAGCCACAGACTGCTGTTCACCTTATCCATTAGATCATTTGTGTATACAGTGAACAAAAGTGGTTCTATCATGCTTCCCTGAGGCATTCCTGACAATACCCTTTTTATATAAATACGGTGTCGAAACAAAAGAACTGATGTCAATGGTGATCTTGCAGCTATCAAAGAATGAAATTACATTGAAATCCAGGCCTTTTGTAGCTGCTTACAGGTGTTAATAAATATCAATGCGGACAGTTGAAAATGTGTGCCCCAACCAGGACTCGAACCCAAGATCTCTCGCTTTACATGGCAGACGCTCTATCCAACTGAGCCACTGAGGACACAAAGCATTCCATCAGAATTTCTAAGATCCTTAGGGGAAGAGACAACTACTCATTTTGGTGTGCAGAATGTAGCGATATGCCAATCAGACTTTAGGAAAAATGTCATCCATACAATACCCAAGGTTACAAGAACTGACGAATTACAAGAGCTTTGGGAGACTTAAAATCCAATAAGGTAGAAGGTATAGGGAACATTCCATAAGAATTTCTAAAATCCTTTGGGGAAGAGACAACTATTCATTTTGGTATGCAGAATGTCTGGCGATATACCAATCAGACTTTAGGAAAAATGTCATCCATATAATTCCCAAGGTTACAAGAGCTGACAAATGCACAATCAACTTAACAGCTCCGACATTCAAGTTGCCGACAAGAATAATATACAGAAGAAAGGAAAAGAAAATGGAGGATGTGTTAGATGATGACCAGTTTGGCTTTAGGAAAGGTAAAGGTACCAGAGAGGCAGTTCTGATATTGTACTTGATATTGGAAGCAAGAATGAAGGCAAAACAAGACATGTTCATAGGATTTGTTGATCTGGAGAAAGTGTTTGACAATTTCAAATGATGCAAGATGTTCAGAATCCTGAGAAAGGTGGGTAATATACAATATGTACAAGAATGAAGGCGGAACAATAGGAGTGGAACACCAAGAATATAGTGCTAAGATAAGAAAGGGTGTAAGACAGGGATGTAGCCTTTTGCCCATACTGTTCAAACTATAGATTGAAAAAGCAATGATGGAAATAAAAGGAAGATTCAAGAACAAAATTAAAATTCAAGGTGAAACAATACCAATGATAAAATTTGCTAATGACATTGCTGTTCTCAGTGAAAGTGAAGAAGAATTACAAGATCTGCTGAATGGAATGAATAGCCTAATGAGTATAGAATATGAACTGAGAATAAATTGAAGAAAGATGGAAGTTTTGAGAATTAGCAGAAACGAGAACAGCGGGAAACTTAACATTATAATTGGCGATCATAAAGTAGATGAAGTAAAGGAATTCTGCTACCTAGACAGCAAAATAACCCATGACGGATGGAGCAAGGTCATAAAAAGCACATCAGCATTGGTAAAAAGGTCATTCCTAGCCAACAGAAATCTACTGTTATCGAACAAAGGTCTTAATTTGTGGAAGATTTCTGTGAATGAATGTTTGGAGCACAGCATCGTGTGGCAGAGAGATTTGGACTGTGGGAAGACCAGAACAGAAGGAAATAGAAGCATTTGAGGTGTGGTGCTACAGAAATATGTTGAAAATTGGGTGGACTGATAAGGTAAGAAATGAGGAAGTTTTCCACAGAATCTGCAAGGAAATGATTATATGGAATGCACTGGCAAGGGAAAGGCACAGTATGATAGAACACTTGTTAAGACTTCAAGGAAACACTTCATGGTACTAGAGGAAACTATGGAAGGTATAAACTGTTAGGGAAGACAGAGATTGAAATACATTCAGCAAATAACCAAGGATAGAAATTTCAATTGCTACGCTGCGATGAAGAGGTTGGCACAGGATAGGAATTCACGGTGAGCCACATCAAACCAGTCAGATGACTGATGACACAAAAATTCATTCGGAGGGAGCGGGGGGGGGGGGGGGGGGGGGGGGGGAGTCTAGTGAACATGGCCTGTAAAATGCATACCTGAAGAGCTATGAGATGTGTTTCACCGTAGTGAAGAAAGGTAAATACAATCAATCTAAAAAGTATACTGCTCAAAAAACACTTGTGTGATTGATCCTTGAATATGTGGCATCTGTATCGCTGGAATATGTGGCATCTGTACCATTTAGGACTAACAGGGGAAACTGAATTCATACAACAGAGCTAGCGTATGCTTTAAGATAGAAGCAAAATATGCTATGAAAGTCTACTTGCAATGTTTCCAGAACCAGTTTTAAATCAGGAAGCTTATAATATACAACAACCCCCATACTTATCATCAAATACGGGTTGCTACGGCAAGATTAGACTACTATACATGAAGGTAGTATCTGTTCCCAAAAGAACAGATACCATTGATGACCGTGCAGCTTCTCTAGAATGAAATGATAATTAAATCGACACCGTAGCTGCAAACAGGCTTTGATATACATCATTGGGGACATGTTGAAAATGTGTGCCCCGACCGGGACTCGAACCCAGGATCTCCTGCTTACATGGCTACCTGTCCATTGACCTTCTTGTGGGAACATATACGCTATGCCCCACACTCGTACTGGACTTGGTAAATTAATCTGCCAAGAGTAACAAGTGTTATGGGCAAACATCTATTAGGTGCACTCTGAATGTAGTGGTGTGGACATGTTGGGCATATGGGTCTCATGGGGAACGCGCAAGGGATAAGTCCCTGCACGCGCACTATCCTCTCTGCCCTCAGTGGCTCAGATGGATAGAGCGTTTGCCAGGTAAGCAGGAGGTCCTGGGTTCGAGTCCCGGTCGGGGCACACATTTTCAACATGTCCCCAATTATGTATACGAACACCTGTTTGCAGCTAGGGTGTCGATTTAATTATCATTTCATTTAAGATTAGACTAATTACAGCGTGCACACAGCAGTCATTCTTCCCACGCTCCATTCGCAAGTGGAAAAGGAAGATCCCTAATAAATGGTACAATGAGAAATACCTTCTGTCATGCACTTCACAGTGGTTTGCTGAGTATAGATGAATATGTAGAAGAAGAAAACTGTTACAACTGAATTCCCGTTACAATTAACTTTATGAGAGCCTACTAACTGTTCTGTAACTGGACCTATTTTGGTGATTTTTAAGTATCCACTTTTCATCTATCTGCAAATTATTTTTATTAAATTAGCTACAGAGCATTATTAGAAATAGAGTTATAATGGGAACTGAGGCTTAATACCCAATGGCATCAACAATGAATAGTTTATAAGAGCTTAAAAACTAACTCTTTCTCCTGTAGCAGTGATCAAAAATTTATAAACATACAGAAATTACCTTATGTAGCATAAACAACTCCTCTGGAGTTAGTTCTGAGACTTTTCCCTTCAAAGACAACAACAGAATCTTTACTGTTGAAGCGTTTTTTTGTGACCATTGTGGAAGACTGAGAAATACAGCAGCCTTAAGAATTGTCCTTGTCCCCTGAGCTGTCATTTCTCCTCTTGACACCAGTCCCTCAGCTATTTCCTTGTATAATTTTATAAAAGACCAGTTCAGCAGAGCATGTGAATTTTTCATGCACACTGTTATTAAGTGGAAGTCTTGTATATTTTCACATCTATCTGGGGAAAAAGTAATTGTTCTAATTTATCAAAGGAGCTGGAAAATACAGCACAGTATATACACACATTACACTTTCTTAACATTAATGGCAGGATGTTTCCATTCTGTGATTACTATGGGTATATAACACAACTGATAGATGTAAAAAGAATAATGAAGCTTTACCAAAAGTAGCATTATTTCTCTTTGAATGTTAATGGATTTCTGCTGACCGCAATCCAGTTGTGCATCACGAGCATAAAAATCTAATAATAGTATTGAACCAGAACGCTACCGTAACTGATGTTTGCTATAGTAGCAATAGGCCTGTTTCAGCTTTATGACCATTTTCAGGTTATCTGCTGGCAAATACACATTGTTAACAGTTGTAAAATGATAACTAATAACTATTTTGTTTGATTGTGGTAGTACTTATATCCATATTGCATCACACTACTCTCGCTGTCTTACGTTCTTATTGCTGCATAAGGATCTTCAATTGCATCATAATTTTATTTGTTAATCATTTAATGTAAGTTTTACTTCTGACTGCTGTTATTAAAAAATGTCAGCTTAAGTCTTTAATTGATGGTATGTACTGTTGTAGTTCTGACAGCTACAACTGACAACTAATCCAGCAGTTCTGTAGAGTTATAATTTGTTTGATTATCTGTCTATTTACCGTAATGATCTATGGCATGGTAGCATAATCTTTTTATGTTGGATTAGTTGTCAATTGTAGCTGTCAAAACTGCAACAGTTTATACCATTCATAAAGGACCTATGCTGATATTTCTCAATCATAAGTGAAAATTAAATTAAAGGACTAACAAAATTAGGCTGCAATTGAAGATTCTTATGCAGCAATAAAGATTATAAGACAGAGAAAGTGCCATGATGCAATACAGATGTAAGTACCAACACACAACCAACTCCAACACACTGTGCCGTAGTGAGGTCACACATCACAACACTATTACGTCAAGGGTCAAAGCAGAAAGGTTTAATCGGATGCTCCCATTGACCCTTATAATCTACAGCAATTAAATAAGATCAATTACAGCAGCATTCAGGTTCAGTACCATTATTAAGATGTCATTAGAAGACGTTTACCATGCTGTGAGCCTCAGAGAAAATAAAATAAATAGATAAAAACCCAAATCTACAGATTTGAGCTACCACATGACACTTTCTTATCAATCTCTGAAAATCAGATATAATAAAATTTTAGTTAAATTATTATGACTGATCTTAATGATAATGCCAAAGACTAACAGGAAAAGCAGTACCGGTACACACGCTCATGTACAAACAACATGACTATTGCAGCTTCCATTATAATCCCATCTTTTCAATGTCTCTCTGTCATTAATGAACATTCAAAGGGCATAAATAATTTTGGTCTCACTTCCTGTGTACTATATTACTACTTCAAACATGCATATCATCAAGCAATAAAACAAAGAGTTTGCATGAAATACTACAGCCTGTGGTGCAACAGTAACAGACTACAGATTATTAGTGCTTATACATCACCACACTTGAACTTGGTTTAAAAAA
Organism: Schistocerca nitens; assembly: GCF_023898315.1. Taxonomy (NCBI): domain Eukaryota; kingdom Metazoa; phylum Arthropoda; class Insecta; order Orthoptera; family Acrididae; genus Schistocerca; species Schistocerca nitens. Next base: position 285,803,661 of record NC_064621.1, on the reverse strand, counting down.
AAAAAAAAAAAAAAAAAAAAAAAAAAAAAAAAAAAAAAAAAAGGCAAGCAAGCTTGCGCTAGGCCTAATTGTATATTAAAAAAACACCCCTCAATAAATTACAAAACTCTAAGAGCTCTAATTTTGCTGGTGTGCAGATGTATTATGAGCACCCAAAGAGCTGGTTCTCTTCTTTCTGGGCTCATGTGAAACTACTGATGTTCTTTCACTTATTTACAATCAGTAACTCAGGCCATAATTAAGTTGAAAATGCCATCTTTGTTGACAAAGTTTTCAGCCTACCAATCCCAGTCACCTCTGTGCGCTGTCTCATAAACCTAGTCACATATGCCATGATTCCTATTGCATTGCAGCTCATGGAACTCCAAATTCTGTGAGAACTGTTACGCAACCGGTAAGTTACTTGGTAGTATCAGTGGCGTGTTGTTTGTGCTGCAGGTATTAGACCTCCATTGCCATAGTTGTTCGGCCAACATACTACATAGCAAATGGAAACATAATGCTGCAAATTCCTAAGCATGTGCCATCTTTCGTGTTTCTGAATAGGTTGATTGCTTCCAATGGTGATGTCACATGCTTGTTATTTCTTAAGTATACATACTCTCTTCACATATTAGCTTCACACATAAGTTCCCTTTCAATTTGAAATCTGGTATACCCAGTTGTGTGAAATGCCACATGTTCTGCAGTATATAGACCACATGTTTTCATGATGGATAATGACAGGTGAACCATATTACCTCACTTAATAATGACATATATGAATTTTACCTGTCCTTTCTCTCTCTAATTCCATAACAAACTGGACACTGAGTTGGCATGAATGGAAATATTGCAATAACTTATTTAGTTTTTGTATTCCAAGTGGTTATATGGCAAACATGCCATTCAGGTAGCAGGAAAAAGAAAACATGTTTGTTTATATATTGATGACTGCAAGGCTTCTTCCTGCAAATGTTCCATAAACAAGTTTGCCAACAATGACTAAAATAGGCTACCCCTTTAGTTATTTCAAAATAAATCAGAATAAGTAAGTCAGCAGACACCTGAACAGGGCCATCAAGCTTCCCACAAATAACAGTTTCTTCAATGGGCCACTGGTGTGGCTGTGTTTTCTTCCAACTAATATGCAACAAACACCCACCAGGAGTGTCTGAGCACCACATTGCCACTGATTTAAAATGCTCACTGCACAAGAGTTGCTATAAGCTACTGGAGAAGCCTGTAGGTACTGTTCGTGATGTAGCTGAGTTCTGAGAGTAGGTACTTGCCTGCTGACTCTTCAGTTTGCCTATGTAAACACTTTCTGAACTGTCCATACCATGTAGCTAGTTTAACCCTGCTGGTTAAAAGATGCCATCTAAGTTATTGCACCTTCCAGTTTGCGGATATACATCAGTTTTGTGACCAAAGGTTGTTGTTGACTTGTGGTCTGTTACTTTCACTTACCATTCATTGAAAATCAACGCCCAGCATTTGCTGTTACTTCATGGAGTTCACTACAGACCTGACCGCTTGCAGTATACTGCAGCAGAGAATTTTAGTGTCATTAGAGAGTGCTAGAGAATCAAGTTTATTTTTTAAACACATGCCAATATTTATGCTTTTAGTTTCAATCTGCCATTTTTAAGCTTGTTTTCCTAGAACTTAATTGAAAAGTGATTGGGACCACTCATTCCTTTAGTCAACGTAAGCCTTTATTTCAAAATGTAACTTTAGATGTTGATTTCGGTTGTTTGGCTGATCCCCTTGTCTTTTTATCAATTAGAAATTCCTCCGACATGTAACACAATGGTCACAGCTTTCTTGCCACATAAGATTGTGCAACATTTCAGAAAGGCTACTCTCTTTTTTCCCATCTTCAGCTGAAGTCACTTCACTAGAAGATGGGAAGCGATAGTAGCCTTTCCAAAATGTCATGCTCAAGTTGTGATCTTATACACCAAGAAATCCATCAAGATTTTATCGCACTGACATGCTGTGAAAACTTTCACAGGCACACATTATACAATGTTTGTTTGTTGATGGATTTATAAGCCTATGCCAACTTTCTGGACACTACAATTTGAATTTGTGTTTGACACTTGGTGTTAAGATCTAGGACTTGTTCTACACATAAGCTCCTCTTTTGGATCTTGCCTGATATTATCTACGTAATAAGACAGTATTTTTGTTTATCTAAGCTATTAAGTGAAGCCTTGATATGAATTTTATAGTGAATAGGAAGGAAAATAATTCTTTTGTACTTGTTTAGGGTAGATGTCTGCCGTTTCTTATGAGGCAGGTCAGTTAATGTTCATTTCCATTCTTTGGAGATGTTTGGCAACGTTTCCTCAGCAGATTTGTGTAAGTTTATCACCAGCTCATTGACTCAGTACCCTATACTGGATACAGTAAAATAACTGCTTTAAACATAGGAACAGCTGTAAAGTTGATTGACATCTACCAAATGATATCTACATTAAATAACAAAACAAGTATTAGCAGCAAACAGAAGGAAAAAATCCCTATATAACAACCTCTTGACTTACCTAGTGCACTATAAATGAGCGGAATAACTTCTTTTAGAATCATGCACGTCCAAATACTATTTGGTATATTAACTGCCACTGTAAACCTGGATAAGGCAGTCAGTGGGAAATGTGTTGATAACGACTCAATGAGTGAAGCACAATATGCTACTAAATTTTGCATAACTGGATGTGTCAAGCGTACGTCCATCTTTCTTAAATACAGTAATGTACATGTTGCAGCATCAGGTGTCATTTGAAGATAAGTTCTATTTACAAGCTCTATCAAATGTTTAAAATCTTCATGATTACTGACAACATTAATATAATGTCTCAGTGAGTCTGATGTGCCTACTGCTGGGGTATAAAACTTGGCCTCGTCTTCTTCTTTGGCATACACCCTGTAAAATATTTTCTGCAGATCCCACAGCACTAACACAGCTTGGCTCACATGTTGGGAAGTAAGTTGAAGCTCTGTGGGTCTAATAATATTAAATACTTCCTGTACTGACATACAGGTCTTCAATTTGAGCAACAGAGGGTCTTCAGAATCTGGATACAAGAAGTTTCTCAAAGATTCACTCATTTCCTTAAGTTTTTCATAGTCTGGATCATCATCCTGTTCACTAAATTCATCTGATTCCCTGTCATCAGTGTCTGCAGAATGTGCTAAATATCTAAGAGACACATTCTTGCTCATAACTTCAACTGGAGTCTGATTGTTACCCTTGTGAATTCGGCAATGTGGTGATTTTACAGTGCTCAGAGCGGCACATATTCTCATGCATCTCTCATGGAGTAAATTATATGTCAGGCGTATGTTTTTTTCCACTATTGTTGAACCAAACCTCTGCCATGCACACATCATACAGATCTCTTAAGTGATACATGTGAATAACAACATATAGTTCGTTCCCTCCTCTCCTCTCTGCTAGTGTTGTATCTTAGATCTAAAATTATCTGAACGCAGCGAATCCCTCAAATAACACTGGTTAGTCTTCTCCTTACAAGTACATCCTAGTCGATTTCGAACAACAATCGAGCGAATGTCATCACTGAAATGCAGCTTTGTTTACTTTTCACCTTCACCATGTTTGGAACATCACGAGCACACCACACTTCACAGTTTCACACAATAACTGTTTACATCGGTACTTGCGTCTAGGGGACGCCAGAGAATTGGGTCTGCTGATTGGTTGAGTCTCATGACGTCATCAGGGAGACAGAACGTGTGTAGCAGTGCCGCCTGGTGACAAGAAGTATAATGAGTTCTATTTTATTCTATGTACCTTGGCTCTATTGACATTAGCGACGTCGCTCACCTGTTGTTTATAAATTACATGTAGATTGCCCACAGCTGTCATTTTGGAATGTCAAATAAGTCCAGATTATTCAATGGAGCTTAACTTATGGGAATTAAATGTAAAAACCTGATTCGAATGCGAATAATCGATAATGCGGTGACAGACTAACCCGGTTGCAGCTGTGGCAAATGCGGAAAAGCGGACCAAATATATGTAAAAGTTACATACATATTCCTTGCATTTTCTGCAGTTTACGTATGATATTGTTCGTAATATGTATCAAAATATTCTTTGAATGCTTATTCATTAACTATATTTTTCGATTTTACCTTGTTCTTTTACGTTTTATTGCGAGAAGTGCGATAAATATTTACCTTCAAATATAACGCAAACGTAAATATTAGGCAATGCCATATGTCCGTTTGTCACCACAACAATTATCCCGCACTCAATCTTTACGAGTTCCACAACTAACGAAATTATCACCCTTCAACTAACCTAGGCCTCAGACAACATTATAGACAAGTCCATAGAATAGATTTCCGGGGGGGGGGTCCCAATATTGTGCTCCTGGCAAAGTATGTGTTATGCTTCAATTTTGGTCGTTGTTATGTAAACAAGGAACTATATGTTAGTGTTATGCTCGAACTGCGTCTTCCTACACCTTGTCTAGTTTTTCAGAATCCGGGTTATGTTCATATGGCATTGTGATAAACAATGCTGAATGAGGAATTAGATTAATTTTCTTTCTGACATGCATGCTTCCATGCATTGCGTAATTATACTAATTTCAGCTACTTCCGTAATTACAGAGACCCAACAGCTAGAAATATGGGCCAGATCCTCATCTGCTTAAAGGCCTTCTTGCATTTACTCACTAAACAGTTCTCGGAAACTGCTGATTTTCATTTTTTCATGCTTGAGATGATGATCAACACAGCAATTAGCAGTAGTTTGTATAGTTAATAGATTAATAGGTCTAGACAATACTCACATCTCCAAATCGTGAGACTGTTATAGATGTAGGTCACTGGTAACCACAGTTTATCATTTACAGTGAAATGTGTAACAAAACATTTGAAATAAATCACAAAGTTTCAGAGTGATACCGTATGTTTTAATGTATTAGACATTCACTCATAGTTCTTTTCCGTATTCTCTAGTACAAGCATAGGGCCTAGTCTGCTACCTACAATACGGTATGTGGTGATGGGTACCTTGTATGACATTTCTCTAAATTTTCTCAATAGTGTTCCATGTAAAGAACATGTTTGTCCAAGGTTTTCTCATTTGAGTTCATGAAGCATCTCCATAATACTTGCATGTTGATTGAGCCTACCAGTAAGAAATCTAGAAGCCCACTTCTGAACTGCTTGGTTTCTTCCTTAAATTGACCTGGTGGGGATCCCAAAAATTCAAGTGGTACTCCAGAATGAATTGCATCAGTGTTCAATACAGGTGGGATTCTCTCAACTTCTGGTCTGAGCGACACTCCCCTCATTCCCAGTCTTCCCAAATGTATTGATCTTCCCAGAGGAAGGAACTACGAGTACAGAAAGCTAGAAACAGTTTTTTTACTCAACTGTTGTTTCCTCTAATAGTTCATACACACCATTTTATAATTTTTAGAGAGCACCATCAGCTGTTCATATAACTGTGAAGTTGATATCTGTTTAATATGAACATTACTGTTATCCAGTACATGCATCCTTGAGTCCAAACATTATGATTAATTATAGGGAAATACGGAAGCGTCCGATCCCACCTGTCTGCTTTGACCCATGACGTCACAAATATGGCGGAAACAAAAACAAACACACACACTTTCCACAAGAAGCCTAATGACACTAACGGGACAAGCGCGGGAAATGGGGTGTTTTGGGTGGGGGGCAAACTAAATTTAAACAAATTTAGACGCCTTGCGTAGCTACAACGTAAGTGAAGAGAGCCTTGCATGAATACCCACCCACCTCCCCAGGGGTCGTAACCCCTGCAACCCATAGAAGATAAAGAAGCTTCAGTAGCTGATTAGTGTTTTTTGTCTTTAAAAAAAAAAAAATCTCACGGGATAGAACGAACAGATCAGAAAGATAAATATAATAAACTAAAACAGAAATTGGAGGAAACAGATGATTAAAATAAGTAATAAGTGTTTTTAAATAAAAAAAAATCTCACGAGATAGAACGAACAGATCAGAAATGTAAATAAAATAAGATGAAACAGAACTGGAGACAGCCACACTCAAACCAAACTCCGCGCCGTCATGACGTCACACACGACAACACCCTTACGTCATGGGTCAAAGCCGATGCGTGGGATCGGACGCTTTGTCGACCCAATTATAGGAGGCGAGGCTAATGAAATACTCTTTTACTTTATATTTATTTTGGATAATTTACTTTAAATCATTCTCGAACACAATTTGATTTTTTTTTTTTTTCCGCGTTGGTTTCGGCCACTTATTTGGTCATCTTCAGACCCATTGGCAGTGGCTGTTTGTGGAGCAGAACTCCATATGGCAGTCAATCACTGTTTCAGAAGTAATTACATTTATTTAATATCTGGGGTTTCCAGTTTTCTGTCTGATGCCTGCCAACAACCTGTTAAGACTACAGGGTGTTAAATAAAGGAACAGTCACGGAGATCAGCACCATCCATCACGGATAAAATTCTGATTTTGCACCACAATGTAAATTTCTATTCTAAATCCCAGGCAGAGAAACAGACTATGCAAGTATTATGGCATTTAATTTCACAAATAATCCTAAATTCACACTTCTTATGAACACTAAATAAAATTAGGGGGTTAATACATTGACATGAGAGTGTAAAACTCAAGGACAATGAGGAGGCTTCTGTAAGATGTCAAACTATCGCTTTTACACAATAATCTTACTCACGTGGATAAAAAGTTCTCTCATAAGATTCCACATTAAATCTGAATAGAATCCCATGCTTTTGATTACTGCCTCCATCACTATCGTCAGGGGCCAAGTCTGACTGTCACAAAATTAATGAGGTTCACACTTATGCCCAGTGGACACAATGCAGTTGGCTAATTTACATCATGGAGAAAGCATATGCTAAAGCAACACCCTCTGCATCCATAGGTCACATTTTTGCAATCTGTCCAGCATAGCTTGCAGTGTCATCACTTGTACTAGGTGGTGAACTATGTGAAGTTTTTCTCTGTAATTTTTCTTTCCGACGCGCATGTTTCCATGCATTGCTTAATTATACTAATTAATTTGAAATTGTGTGAAACTATTGTGTTATATTCATATATACTGCCTCGTGTGCAACATGTGATCTGTTCTTGTATTAGAAGATAGCAAATAAATAAACTGATAATTACATAACCAGTGAGTATATTGTTGTGATCATACAGTCTAATTTCAGCTACTTCCGGAATTACAGAGACCCAACAGCTAGAAATATGGGCCAGATCCTCATCTGCTTAAAGGCTTTCTTGCATTTACTCACTAAACAGTTCTCGGAAACTGCTGATTTTCGTTTTTTCATGCTTGAGATGATGATCAACACAGCAATTAGCAGTAATTTGTATAGGCTGTCCCACATAACTGATACCATACTCACAAGGAATATTATAAATCCCTGGTACACTGAGCCTGAGAGTATGTTTGTCAGGTCACAACCTTTCTTTAATTTTCCTTGGTGACAGAAAGACTCATCTGATTCCTTGCCTGTTTACACTCTAACTTACCCATTGCACCACAGATTGGAAGCCATGCTGTGTCTTTGTCCTCATGACTTGGCAGTTGATTTCTTCAACAGAATTGACCTAATTTCATATACAGAATGTTTGTTTGGAGGGAGGGGGGGATTGTGAAAGAGCAGTGGGAAGATGAGGAGGTATGGTCAAGGGTATAAGTAAAATAAATAGTGACTAAATGGTGGGGGCAGGGGGGGGTTTTTGAGTCATAATAAATACAAATCCAGAAGAGATTATGTCACAGCATTATGACAAGACTACGGACTACGTGTCATAGGCACAATCCCAATTTATACAGTAGTGTTCTATCTGAATTAATAGCAAACTTACTTCCAACTGGGAATTTGCATAGATAGCCAATACATATATTACATGCCTAATACTGCAAAGAATTCAAATATCAAAACAAGTGTAGAAGGAAAAATGCCTTCAGCTGATTCCAAAATCACAGAACAGACTAGTATCACAAAGACCATCATACTACACCTAATGACTGCCAATATCAATCATTATAAGATGATATCCAAATTTACCTATTAGTGTTGACATTGATAGCCATCAAAACATAGAGGGTATTTTCTGGAGTGTCGTTCCACAATCAAAGATATTCCTCTCTTCTGCTCTTATTTTGTACACCTCCATGCCCCAACCCTCCTTCCACTGACCCTTTAATCCGTGTTCTGCTTACATCTTTCCTTGATCATGAATGCTCACTTTACCATGTGCAGGCCACTCCCCCCGTCCCAATGATCTATCTCAATGTTGATCCTTTGCCTCAAGTGATGCAAATGTATTACCGACTGCCACTCACCCTATGGTCAGGGCAGACCCACCACATCAGATACACTAGAAGGTGCCTCAACAGCAGAGGCTATGGTGAAACAAATGATACCTGAGCTGTTCCAAGCAATGCACCAGTTTCTCCGCCACCATTACACCTGAACACAGCAGCCTGAAGACAGCTGACCATAGTTAAAAGCACCTTCAGCCAATCATGAACTGCAGCCAGCTCCTATTGTATCCAACACATACCCTATCCATCCTACTTAAGAATTACACTATGAAAACAAACAAAAAAAGCTAAATATGTGACTTACTACTGTTTGACAGAGGCAGATGGCTTCTCCCCACTTGAATAACATTATATTGAATATATTGTGTGTTCTTATCTAAGTGCTGGAATGATTTAATAACCTGTTTATGCACTTTAAAGAAATTTCACCTTCAACTTATTATGTGTATGCGCAATACCTAATAGACTTACAGTAAGCCTCTATTCCGTATTTTAAGCTTATTAATACCAGAGATTGCTGGTTCTCATTTACATAAGCTGAGATTAATTTGGAAGCCTCTCACTACATCCCCCATGTCCCTTCCCTTCCCTCCGTCTCTTGCCCATACCACCTGTATTAATACTGTACTTTTGTTCCAATGTGATCTTTGCACTCTCAATTGTGATTATTAGTTTTCCTAAAGGAATAAAAAATCATTTAGCATGATGTACTGTTTTTATGGTTTTTCAGTTGAGTTTTGTTAATTATCTGTCAAAATATGACAAATGAACTCAGCACTTCTACAACCAAGTCAGTTAGTGGTATCTTATAACAGCTAATTATGTGATGGCAGAATGCTGTGAGTTGAGAGCTCCGAAGTTATGATAGATAACACTTGGCATGATACTCTGAAGTAAAGTTTTTTTTCTCTGGTATGTTAACTTATTTTTCTATGAATCTAAGTACGCTTAATGTGTCATACATATTTTGTGATGTTTCTGGACAGATATTCTGATGATGGGCAATCTCTGAAATGCATTACTAATTAGTCATCAAAAGTGGCTAAAACATATACTGTTGTTTGCATAACATTTTCTGGTGATTTACCCATAATTATTTAATCCTTGCACACTATTTCCTTTTGCATTTATTTTAAAAATAAAAGTAACTTCCTATACAGATATAATGGTACATTGTACATGGAAATTCAATCTTTATTTTGTGTTTCATGGTCCTGCTAGTGTTTCAGCTTGTATTTATTTTTAACTGAATTATTAGAATTTTTCTGTTTTCAGTGTGTTCACTTAAATTATGAATAATTTAAAAGTACATAAAACATTAAACCATATAACCTGCTGAAATACTAAGAAGCACTTACAGAATTTCTGTAGAATGGGTTACCACCATTATTCCGATCACTTTACAGAAAACTATCGAAACAATCATTTTAACTCTTTCACTTTACAATTTATTACTGTATTTGGTGGGGTGAATTTGTATAAGATACATTACTTCTTGAAAAGCTGCTGGCAACCAAAACTTTTTTTATTGAAAATGTATGTGCAATATTATGCAAGTGTTTATTCAGGCAAATACTAATATTTATATAAACTGAACGTTAGTTGTTTCTGTACGCTGCAAGATTTTGAAATATTTTCCAATTAATTCACAAAATTTAATTCCTTTATGCAATTTTCAAGTGCATTTTTACTTCAATGATACTTACTCTTTACTTTCACTTGCCTCTTTTTTTCCATCACCTCAGTTAACTACCTTCATTTCTTTCTTTTACAAATGTCTGACAAGTCATCTGGCATAGCCTATCTAACCGACAACCAGTGTGGTGGGTTAATACGGATGCCAGGGAATTTTGTTTATGTTTAGATTGAATGCTTGTAAAATTGTAGTGCTTTAGGTGTGCATACTTTGCACTCTGAACTGTAAAACCAAGTGGTTGTGTTCAGAGCAGGTAAGTTTGGGGCCAGACTGACCCCACCATACTGCTTGTGGGATTTCTCTAGCGAACTGTTTCCTGTTCCTATAGATTGAAACGATGTTATATTTTCATAAAGAAATGATAATAAGTGATCAACTCGATGAATGGCTACAGTCTATCCTTGACTAAGTACAGCTACACACACTGATTAACCAGAACCTTTTGACTATCTACCTAATAGCTGGTATGTCTATCTTCGGCACGGATAACAGTGATGATGCGTTTTTGCACGTAATCAACGAAGCCTTGATAGGTCGCTGGAGGGAGTTGGCACCACATCTGTGCACACAAGTCCCCTAATTCTTGTAAATTTTGGGGAGTGAGCTCTGATGCCATGTTCAAGTTCAATCACATGCCAGTCTGTGTGATGGGCAAAATCAAGTGTGTCTGTATGATCACCCTGTGTGAACGAGTTCTTAAATGCAAAATTTAGGACTTCTGTCTTCCTTTTGCCCTCTTCTACAGAAAGTAACCAGCTACAACGCTGAGTTGGGCCGTTATCCGGATTATATAGCAGCCATGACAGTAATTCAGAGTTAGGTGAAAAAGAAGAAAATGAAAACGAGGTAGAAAATGAAGAGGTGTTGGAAGAGGTCATATTTTGATCTAGCACTTACCAGGCATTGGTCCTGCATAGGTCTCCAAAATTCTTGTTCTGAATGCAGCATCTGGTCATTCCATGTAACGGGTAATATTTTTGGAGAAATTCTTAGGGCAATGAATGATTTTTTCTTCTTTTTGTGAATCCATCAGAGGTGGGGTATAGGACTGCAGCTGGCTTCAAATTCTTGTGAAAAACCTTGTACAAAAAAAAAAAAAAAAAAAAATGGCTCTGAGCACTATGGGACTCAACTGCTGAGGTCATTAGTCCCCTAGAACTTAGAACTAGTTAAACCTAACTAACCTAAGGACATCACACACACCCATGCCCGAGGCAGGATTCGAACCTGCGACCGTAGCGGTCTCGCAGTTCCAGACTGCAGCGCCTAGAACCGCACGGCCACTTTGGCCGGCCCTTGTACCAAACAGCTGTTTTACTTTTTATAAATCCTTTACTATATGCAACTAGTTTCGGCATCCCATTAACCTTAAGGCTATACATAAACCACCAGATAAATATATCACATAGTTGGTCTGCATTATGCAGGTGCCACCAGGTTTTTTACTAGATTCCACGGACTTCTTCAGACTGACGTGGACACCTCAGTCATAAGACAACTAGCTATATTTCTGCAATTATATGCACAGTATCCATTCTTTCAGAGAGCCGAAAGAACAGTCACCATGCATACAATTGTATCTATACATAGCCTGGCATTGGGGAACTTTCTTCAGTTCAGATGCACTCATACACTCGGAGCCACTTGCAGGAATATCTCATGGATACGGCGAGTGAGATGGACTGCTGTAGTGAGGGTACTACTGCAGTAGTAGTGACATATGGAATTTTGGGTCAGATGGGAGACTTGCTGAGGTAATCCACATAGTCGTAATGGGCACTGTGTTTGGGTAGTGATGTAGTCAGTGCAACTGCCTTGACAGCAGGAGTGACGGGTTCAAATCCAGATCCAGTAAAAATTTTCTTGTGTCACCATTGATATAGGTCAACACAGCAAGAAAGCATTTAATAAAATTATCATAATACTTTTATGTCAGAGGCTTCCACATGGAACTGAAGGAGACATTCACAGAATCTAATAAAAAACTGTTGGGACCTGCACAATGGAGACCAACGATGCAGACATGTTTATCTGGTGGTTTGCATAAAGCCTTAAGATGGCTGCCATTGGGTCACCAAAACTACATGCATGTAATAATGGATTGATCGTAGAAAAACAGCTGTTTGATACAAGGTTATTTACAAGAACAAATGAAAAAATTCTGAAAAACCAGACTATTTCTCCAACAGAAAATACTTGATTGGTGATGTGCCATGCAATTTAAGGCATCTTGAGATTATTATCTGATTCAGCTTTCTTGAAGTAAAAATGTATTTACAATGATGCCTACACAAGTTTATCTTGTTGACCATCTTTTCTATAACCTTTGCAAGCTTTATAATAAAATTTATATGAAAAGTTTACTGTACATGTTTACTTATCCTGTAACTACAGCTAACTGATGCATAACATAGTGCTATTGTGATGGGTTTACTCATATGTTAATTCAACCAATGAGTTTGGTTCTTAAGGTTTCAAAAAAATATAACATTTCCATATATTATGCACATGTCAGAACCATTTCAATGTAAACATTTAAATTATGGTGAGGAGTATGTGATTTTCAACATGCTTCACAAGTTTGATTTTAATTGCTTTAACCAAAGAAAACTAGTTTGAACTTCTTGCACAGCCCACTTTTGTATATTATCCCTTAAATGTCACAAAGTTGCCAGCAGCCATGGCAGATGGCTCTGCTGTGGCTGGTGTTGAATTATTGGGCAAAAACATTCCATTAAAGGAAAATTCCTCAGACAGACATTAGAATTTTGGCTGCACTTTTGAAACAAGACTTCTAGATGCATATACTTCATGTTCAAGGTCCCGAAAAGCTGTTAACACATCGACTGCAGTATTGTCACTAAAAGCCACACACCTGATGCCATATGCCTGGTGACAAAACATCCATCACCAAGCACGTCATAACTGACATGTTAAATATAGAAAATTAGACCAAGAAAGTCAGCAAAATAGATTCTCGGGAACTGTTTTAATATAAAAAATAATAACTGGAACTGAATAAACAATTTTCAGCTTGTCCAAGCAAATTTTGCTTTTAGACTTCATTCAGTTGTCAACTGGAAAACATTTGTACTGTAGGATTCTGGTAAATACTCATACTTTACTGGTGAAAAATAGCAAAACCATTTGAAATGACTATGTACGTAGTCCAATTAATGTTACAGTTTAGTAGATATTTCAGTTACATTTTGTTAACTATATGCAATAGGATAAATGAGTCAAAAGAAACACACAAACAGTGACATTTTCTTTATTAAGTACACTCGGATTTCCACATCACCCTGAGGTACCAAGTATGATGCGTTACTCATTTTTTTACATGGCGAGTTTCCCCAGTAGGCCTATAAACCATGATACCCAAACATGCACACACAACTGTAGGACAGATAAATTTAATTCTTAGAGTATGTGTGATCAAAGCCAACGTGTACACTCAACACTTAACTGTCAGGTTGCACCAAAGCACTAGCAACATTTGACTTTTCGGGTCGACAGAAGCGTCCGATCCCACGTGTCGGCTTTGACCCGTGACGTAAGGGTGTTGTCGTGTGTGATGTCATGACGGTGTGGAGTTTGGTTTGAGTGTGGCTGTCTCCAGTTCTGTTTTATCATATTTTATTTACTTTTCTGATCTGTTCATTCTATCTCGTGAGATTTTTTTTTTAAATTTAAAAATACTTATTACTTATCTTAATTATCTGTTTCCTCCAATTTCTGTTTTACTTTATTATATTTATCTTTCTGATCTGTTCGTTCTATCCCGTGAGATTTTTTTTTTTAAAAGACAAAAAACACTAATCAGCTACTGAAGCATCTTTATCTTCTATGGGTTGCAGGGGTTACGACCCCTGGGGAGGTGGGTGGGTATTCATGCATGGCTGTCTTCACTTACACGTTGTAACTACGCAAGGCGTCTAAATTTGTTTATATTTAGTTTGCCCCCCACCCAAAACACCCCATTTCCCGCGCTTGTCCCGTTAGTGTCATTAGGCTACTTGTGGAAAGTGTGTGTGTTTGTTTTTGTTTCCGCCATATTTGTGACGTCATGGGTCAAAGCAGACGGGCGGGATCGGACGCTTCCGTATTTACGACTTTTCAGCCAGGGTTGGTTTACCAAAGACACTTTTTGGACTGAAGTTCTATTTGTTAGATGTTCGTTGAACTGGCATCTTCTCATTGCTGGCACAGTGTTGACCTCCTTTCGTGGAGCGAGAGTTAACAAGTGACAGCAATTTCTTCCCACAGCTTTAGATTTTGCTCACTATCTCCCGGTATTTCTAAATTGTTCCTTTTGCTAAGAGAAATCTGTTACACATTAAACTGGATTCAAATCTGGGGTCCATGCGTTGAGCGATACGAAGAAAAAGTTTCTTCACAATTTATGGACAGTAAAAATAAGGTTTGTTAATTACCCATTGCGGATTACAATGATTGTGACTTAAATGTCTTCTAAGACTAGGCTGTTAATACAAATAATCCTTTCATGTGAACTGAAAGAAACTTTGCAGTACAACATTGCACCAGATTACTGAATTCACAAAGAACGAAATTCTATAGTTTTACCAGAAACGATCCTACTATTGAATAGTGAAAACTTATTATTATGCGGTGTTTCTTACAGTCCATTGACTGGAATACAATCTTTTCATCCGCAGTTCAAACCATGTGCTGTTTCCTCCACATGTGCTCTCAAACTAGCCATTGTATTGAAGGAATAGCTGCAGTCGTCTTGTGGGCACTTAATCTTACCTTCTGTATTTGGCTCTACATCGTGCATTTTCCTGATGTGCGGGTATAAAGTTTTTCGAAGCTCAAATGCTTTATCGCACACAAAACACGTGTTGGAATCTGCCATTATAAACATAGGCCTAGAACACACAACAGTGAAGTACTATAACGAGTTAGCGACACAATGTATCGACAGACGAATGGCCTCGTTTAAAGAACAGCGCGTTTCAGAAAGTAGCAACGATCTAGATTGGCTGGTGTAGGAGACGACGTTATGGCACGACGGGGCCAATCAGCAAAGCCAATTCTTTGGCGTCCCCTAGACGCAAGTTACATCGGTCTCTGTATGCTATAATATCTTTGCATGTGTACAGGTGAATGTACAATATCTGCAAAGATGTGTTTACTGAAGAGCTCTTCCGTGATTCTTTCAGTTTGAATTTCCTTGGTGACAACTTAAGTTCGGCGAGCGGTTTCTGTAAACAGCTTGTTACTTAGTTATTCCGTGGGCAGCTACGCTGTGTTTTGTTAATTTGGTGGAGTGGTTGGCTACTACTCGGTGAGATGAGGAACGTAGAGATAAAAGCTAAAGTCAGGAACCTCGCAGAACTCATCTCGAGGGCAGAACAGCTTAGTAACTCCAAAGGCGAAGTTATAAAACAGGAAGATACGTTTTATAATGTGCCTCGAGGAAGACTGAAACTTAGAAAATTTGAGGTATTTCGCTAAGCGGTAAGTTACCGTTCACTTATTACTTTCGAGAAAAATAATTCATTTTTTGTGTTGTTTGCGTTGTAGGATGGAACATCACAGTTAATATGTTACGAGAGAGCAGATACTGAAGGACCTAAAGTATCTGAGTACACGAGAGTTGATTTTCCACCTGGTTCGAACCCAGGACCAGTATTGGCTCAAGCATTGGGAATTAAAGGAACTGTAAAGAAAACTCGAAGGCTTTACCTTGTGGGTAACACAAGAATACACGTTGATGAAGTCTTTGGCTTAGGAAAATTTATGGAGTTGGAGGTTGGTTTTTTAATATGTTAAGTATATAATGCTTCATTTGAACAGAAGTTTATAGCATTAAAGTACTTTTAACGAGCTTTCAACTGCCATGTATCATGTTGAGGGACATAAGGAAACAAATAGTTGTGAAGACTTCGTTTAACAAAGAAAGCAATCAAATACAGCAATCATTTTTCAGGTATCAGAGCAGGTTTATTGAAAAACTATTAATTGTGTCTCTTCACTGTACAGGTTGTTCTTACCGAAGACCAGCGCATTGAAGAAGGTCAAGCGGTGGCTGAAGATATTAGGAGGAAATTAGGAGTTGAAGAAACTGATCTCTTATCTGGTGCATATATGGATATGTTGTTGAGACGTTGATATTCTATGTTGTTTTAAGAGGATCAGGAGTTAATTGTAACCCCATGCAAACTCTGATAGATTAACAATAGTGATATGAATGTCGAGAGGTTTGTGGCTTACAGGAACACTGATCTCATTGATGTTTTGTTAAGGCCTTAATTGTATTTGTAAGCATGAATCATTGTTGGAAGTTTTGTAAGCAGTGAAGCATTTAATGAGTGAAATAAAGGTTATTTTATGTAAATGATGATATTCAGTACTCTTATTCCCACAAAATATTCTAAACTTTTGTGTACTAGGTCTGTCTGTCTCCAAAATTTGTCTTTCCTTAGACAAGGCAGATGAAAATAATTTGAGAGACTGTTTTTCATGGCAAGTAATTTTGTTGCAGTAAATTTGTGACATGGAGATATTTTGGGAAGAAAAACAGAAAATGTATGCTTGTGAAACATATTATCATTGTATACAGCAAGAGCAAAATGTGTTGAAAAGTACTACAAACTCTAGGGAATGTCCGGATAATTTTTTGCTCCCCCCTCTAGTGAGAAAAACCACGAATAGAAAAAAATCTGGTGCTTGTTGTAATTTGTCCTTATTATAAATATGTTTAATGTGTGTGTATAAAAAGAGAACTCACCCCAGTGCCATTGTCAGTACTAGGTGTGCACATTTCTTATCGACTTACCCAACTGGTATGCTATGAAATTTAGATAGAGGGTGAAAATTGTTGGGGAAACAGATTGAAATATATCGAACAAAGTAAATGAGTATTTTGGATGTAAGTGCCATGAAGATCGAAGAGGAATTTGTGGTGTTTCAGAAGACTGATTTGGTGGGGGAGGGAATATTGAAGTGTGCAACTAAACTTTATGATTGAAATTTGTGAAAAAAATAACATTTATGCTTCAGATAATAAGTAAACAAAAGTTTCTGGTATATCAGAGAACAGCTGCTTTTTTCAAAGTAGAGCCTTGTTTCCTACTTTAACAACTTGTTTCTAAACAGTAAGTAAAATTATTTGAGTGAGCACAAATAGTTGGTAGCAGTTGAGCAGGAGTTAATTATCAGTGCAGCCTTTAGTTCTCTCTTTGCTAATCTATTCATTAACTCGCTCTGCATTGCTGAAGGTTCACCCTCATAGTTCAATTTATGCAATGTGGAAATGAATGTCACTTTGATCATGTGTAAACACAAATAGTATATAGCAATACAGTTATGAGTAATTACATTAGATTGGTTTGTCAGCTTCTTCTCATTGCTTGAGGTATGCATTGACTTGTTCCATATTCACAATGGAATCTAAGAACATGATAAATGAGAGAATTTAATCTTTTTGACTAATCCAGTACTGCACTTATTTTTAACTGATAAATCCAGAACTTAAATGATGTGCTAATTTAAACCATAGGTCCCCCCTTCCTCTCTTTGCTTTTGATGAATTTCTGAGCAATACTTATTTTATTTCTTTACTTATTGTCCTTACACCTTTCAGTTTTACAGTATCATACAAGTCAGATACATTACAGAAAAAAGTATATACAAAGTAAGATAGGATTAAGCATGGATAAGGCAGGGAGCTGTTTAGTTTGCTGTCAGTAGGTATGCAAGTTGCTCAACATTTGAACACTTCACAGTAGAATAAATACAGGCATATGTTTAATTTTTGATGTATGCTGCTTGTATGAAAACTATAGAATGGGTGTGCCATTTTTGATCTTAACAATGTTATGAAGTTGTATAGACCTGGCAGCCATATGAAACCACATGCATTATAATCTAAAATGTATTGCCCAGAGAACACACGGAGCGATAGATGGCCATATGAAAATTTCTTCTGCATCAAATTTGATTTGGGGGCGGGGTGGGGGGGGGAGGAGGTGTTCAACTGAAGTTTTCAGTTCAATCTGTCTGCTGTGACAAGTGACCTTACAGCGTGGTGGTGTGTGACAGTTTTGCGGTGTGGATTATGTGAAATAGGTTATGCTTGCAGACAGCAAGTTGGAGTATGTGGTGTCACACTCTAGTGTGAAATATTTGTCCATAGATTGTGTTCGGGTGGTGTTAGTGATTCATTGGACTTGTGGAGGGCTGTTTGTGAGAATAATGTTGAAAGAGCTTCAAGCAAGTCATTTTGATGTTGGCAGTTATGGGCAATAGATTCATTTTTAAGTTTAGAATTATTAGTACAATGTGGTGTTTATTGCTGATTTAATTCTATGTTCAGTTTGTTGTTATAGATGTTTTGAAACTGACTTCATATCTAGCTGTGGGGAATGAAAGCATAGCCTGTTTAACAGCAGACTCCAGTTTACAATTCCCATCTTTGGCTTTAAAAAAGAAAGCTCATATGTTTTGTGATGTAGTGGCATTAATAGCACTCCTGTGTTTAGCTGTGGTCTTTAACTTCACCCTTTCCTTTGTGTGACAGAACATTTTCCAATACATAGTGTGCAATAAACATGTTTATTGTTAGTGTCATTATGCAGTTTCAAAAATTGGTATATCTATTGCAAGGTAACATTAAACGCAGACTTTCTTTTGCATATTGGTAAATGATCAGACTAAGAAGGAATTGAGAAATGATGAAGAACATGTAGATGAGTTACTTTATTCCCAAAAACATCATTAACACTTTGCTCCTATTGTGCTGCCAAATCACAAACAGTAAGTGAGAAGTTGTAGTAATGGCAGTCACATCTGACCATTGACTTCAGTGCTTGCTCGGAGAGAGGCCCAGACATAATGGAATGTTTAAGAATGCGATGGAAACCTTTGCAACACCAGACATTATCTGGACAGTACTAAAAAAACCACGGTGTATAGTAAGCCTACATTTATTGTGCTGTATAGTAACATGAGGCAGGGCAGCAAATGTGCATATGAACAGAAAGAATATAAATCTTGACAGTATATTTGAAACTATCATGTATCTCAAATTAAATTGTACACCAATGCTAAAAAGAGAATTACACAATTATAGCACAAGAGTCAAAGATGACTATCACATAAACAGTATCCAACTACAACGGGCTGCAGGGCACTCATTATACAACAGACTACCAAGCAGTTTAAAAAATATAAAAGCACTACCAGTTTTCAAAACAGTTTAAAAACAGCATGTTTCTCCAATGTTAGGGGATATTGTGAGACTAGTTGAAAAGAATTTGCAGTACTGAAATGATATCATTAGAACTGTGCTATGTATACTGTAACAGTGGAAAATAAACATGAAAATTTTCTTGTGTTTCTTCAGCACCCTAGTACTGCAGCAGAAATTGAAATTAGTTGACTATGTCTAGTAAATTAAATTAGTGTTAGTTTGTTTTTCCTGTGTTTTAATTAATTATTGTGTATAAATCTATTGTAAAATAATAATATATGTGCTCAAATTGTAATTTTCCCTGTATCTGTCATTGCAAATGTATGTTGATATATCCAATGTATTTCTAAACAGGATCAAAGGATAAATTAATAAATGATAACAAAGTTCACAAGTAGGTCCCTACAGGCTGTAATGGGGGACGACATGTTGACCATGATAAATCCCTATAGTTATTCACTTTAATCGCCGGATGTGTGAAGTGTTAGGTTTGTGGAAAAGGTAAGATATTGACCGAAGTTGCTGCATCTCAGTCCAAGGACCAGTATATGTGGTATTGTCGGTGAACAACATATGACATTCTATCCAGAAGCGTTCCTGGTTTGAGAAGTCTATGCTACCCGTTTGAAAGATTGTGTTGATGACGTATTTTTGCTATCACTTGATTTTTAGATTTGTGTGTTGGCTGTATTGGTTGATAAGTTTCTATGCTTTTATTTTTTGTGTAGTAATTTTGTATATCAGAATTGGTGTTAATGCAATTTATTCTGACTTTTTGGGTTTTGTTCTTATTTGGTAATTACATTGTACTGTGATTAATAGGTATTATGGGGTTTGTTTTACCTAAATGGCTGAGATTTTTGTTTTCAATATTAGTTATATGGACAAGGTTTGGTTTTGTGTACCACAGACTTTGTTATAGCTGGATGGGTCTATTGAAATTCCTGGTACCGGTTTTAGAACTCTGTGGGTTCATGGTATCATGAACTTCGTTTGGGTTATATATAGTGTTGCTATCCACACAGTTTTTAGTGGGATTGGCCCAGAATTTAAAATACTACCCATGATTCCAGGTAAAGGGACTTGGGACACACTTTTATCACACCTTGTGCTGAATTTGTGAATCATCAGTCAAAGAGAAGGAATGATGTGTGAGTTCCTATATATGATTCAAAACGCACATTTTCCTATTAAATTAGGGATTGTTGCTTATCAAAGTTGCCTGTATGTTTCACATCCAGTTTGAGCATTTTGGAATTAGAAAGGATCAGCATTCGGAAAAAAGTTTTGTTCTTCCTCTGATGATGAATCATTCATCTGTTCCAATGAAGGAAGTTAAAAGATATAAGGTATTCAACAATATGCAGAGCAGAAAAGGGTAGGAAATTAATTTTTCTGGACTTCACATTAGCACAGCCACAGGCGACACCAGGCAGAGTGGATGGCATATCAATGCATTGGAAAGAAACAATTGACACTCTGAGTTGGTCATATACATGAGCATACGTTGCTACATTGGTACCAATCACAAGAGAGAGGCATATTGATAGCCCTGGTGCCTAAAAGTGCCTGCAGTGATGATCAGGAACAGCGGTACCGTATGGCCCTCTTACCCAGTGGTGGTGGTGGTGATGTGAGTGTGGTAAGCAATGCGAGATTGACTGGTGTTGGAAGATCCTCAGTCTCCCTGTCATTGATGTGATAAGCTGCAATCAACATGAAGTCCAATTATTGGCAGGTCACAGTTACTTGATGTTGCTCTCTCAGGAAGCGCAAACAGCATGTTTATGAGAAGTGCTGGGTCATCCAATGCATGCATGCCACTGCATAATTACCGACTGAATTGATAGCTGGAGGACTGGGGTATTTATGGAGATTGGTATGGGGTTATAATGGAATGTGGCGTGCATCTTTACTAGTTGTCAGTTCTCATTCTGCTGTTACTGGTTTTTAACGACACTGGCAGGTCTCTAAAATGTGTTGTTGCGTCTGAAATAAAACACCTGCCAATAATTGGGCTTCATGTTGACTGCAGCTTATCACATCAATGACAGGGAGACTGAGGATCTTCCAACACCAGTCAATTTCGCAGTGCTTACCAGACTCACATCACCACCACCACCACTGGGTGAGAGGGCCATATGGTACCGCTGTTCCTGATCATCACTGCAGGCACTTTTAGGCACCGGGGCCTACCTGTCCAGTGGGGCCAGGATCATCCAACTACATGACTTCTGACAGTGCAGTACATGCTGATGGGTCTTTGTGAACCACGATCATCTTCCAGGGTGGAGTCAACGATGCTATAAGCAGTGTGATGCACACTCTCATGATACAACTTCACTTGCTGACCACCAAATGGCAGCCCGCGAAACTTCAGCAGACCTGCTGGAGTAGCGGCCTTGGCAACCAGCTGAGCCAAGCCAACAGGAGGCCATCGAATTTGCACCATTTCTCTAGCATGAGGTGTCAGCTGAGGCTGATGAGCAGACACTGAAGTGTAAATCTGAACCAATAAATCTTAACATTAGAGCTGAAAGATGCTCTACAGGTCCCCCATCACCATCTTGACAATGTAGAGATGTCTCTGCCAGGCACCCCAACTATTTAGCATCAGAAGTGGTTTCTGGGTGACACCAATATGACACTGCTGTCCAGGAGTGATTGATGAACCAGGGGAGGACATCACAGCACCAGCAACAACAATCTGATCTCTTGAATGGCATTCACATGCCTCAGGTGTGACCATAATGCGGTGATTCCAAATAACATTTGCTATGGGCCTTTTTCATTTTGTTGTTTTGTTATGGCTGGGATTGGACATGGATATTGGTATACAATGTGGAAAGTGACTTTTCTCAATTGAAGAACCTGTAGATCTGTCACATAGGCATTATGGTTGTGCAGCAGACAGTTGTACTGAGAGTCGCTGGCCAACGATCAGAAGATTGGTTAAGATTATTGGTATGAGTTTTGGGTGTGACTATGTCTATTACGTTTTTCTATTGCTTTTAAAACAGGAAGTGTTTTCTTCATATTAGTTTTGTGAATGTAAAAGTAGTAATAAATTGCACAAAGGTGCTAGAAACATGTTCAGCTAATATGAGTGATACTTTAGCCAATCTGATACAACTATCAAAATTGTTAGAGGATAAGGGTCAGCAGAAATTGTGTAATGATAAGTTAAGTAAGCAACTAGAAACGTTGCAAGGTGTGTAACAGTCACTGTACACGTTGTCTGTCCTATGCAGGCCATACCACATTGACACGGTATTTCGTAAATTCCCGCCTTCTGCAGTAACAAATCATCCTTCACTGATCCCAGCAAATCCGAAACCTTAGAAGGCGCATGAAAAACCACTTTCACGCGAAAATTATTAAGAATCCTCGCTATCTCGAAGGAGATATTTCCAATGAAGGGAAGAAAAGCTAGGGACTTGGCTGGCGCATTCTCCTCTTTATTCACTTCCTGGTTCCTTGCTCTAGTAGAGAATGCCCTGTTAATTTGCCAGGTTGAGTATCCATTGTCTCTGAACATCGTCCTTAAATGTGGAAGTTCCTTAGGCAAATTCTCTGCATCCGACACTGTATCTGCCCTGTGCTCAAGGGTTTTAAGTACACTCATGGTCTGGGATGGGTGATGGCAACTTGAAGAATGCAAGTACAGATTAGTGTGAGAGGGCCTACGATAAACAGAATGTCCCACCGAGCCATCACTCTTCCGTTTAACTAAAACATCCAGGAATGGAAGGCAGCCATCTTTCTCTACTTCCATTGTAAATCGAACTCCATTAATTTTTCTTCTCCGTGGGGCCACACTATGAAAGTATCATTGATGTATTTTTTGGAGATTATGTTTATCGTTGGCCCACTCACACTGATTTGTACTTGCATTCTTCAAGTTACCATCACCCATCCCAGACCATGAGTGTACTTAAACCCCTTGTGCACAGGGCACATATAGTGTCAGATGCAGAGAATTTGCCTAAGAAACTTGCACATTTAAGGACGGTGTTCAGAGACAATGGATACTCAACCCGGCAAATTAACAGGGCGTTCTCAACTAGAGCCAGGAACCGGGAAGTGAGTAAAGAGGAGAACGCGCCAGCCAAGTCCCTAGCACAATATCGGACATGTTGCCATTGAAATACACATTTCAGGAAATCTAATGAACCGTGACAGTGGTTATCTCGCGCGCGCGGAATGGATTTCGTTGGAAGGGAATATAAGTCAGCCACATGCCCTTAGGAGCTCAGTTTGTCAGTACACCAGATGGTGGCAACATGTCCGATATTGTGCTTGTCCCTAGCTTTTCTTCCCTTCATTGGAAATATCTTCTTCAAGATAGTGAGGATCCTTAATAATTTTCATGTGAAAGTGGTTTTTCATCCACCTTCTAAGATTTCGGATTTGCTGGGATCGGTGAAGGTTGATTTGTTACTGCGGAAGGCGGGAATTTACAAAATACCTTGTCAATGTGGTATGGCCTACATAGGACAGACAACGCATACAGTGGAAGAGTGTTGTACAGAACATCAACGTTGCACTCACCTACTGCAACCCAGTAACTCTGCAGATGCAGAACATTGTATTTCTAATGGACATTCAGTGGAGTATGCTAAAACTTCGATTTTGGCCACAGCAACAACTTTTTGGGACTCCATTATCAAAGAATCCGTTGAAATAATTAAATATATAGGAGCTCTGATGTTGCTGAATATGGTGTGTAATGGCAGCCCATCTTCATATACGTCCGGGAGTCCATAAAGTCTTGGCAGTACAGGTCCTGGTGGTGAGAATTTCTTAATGACCCCCTCTAGTAAATCTGATTCCTTGAGAAGCACCCTTCTCTTAGGTGGGGTCAGTACTGATCTCCATGTAGGACAAGCAGTACACCCATGGTCTGTTCAACCTCTGCTAATTATTTGAAAGAGCATGCTTTGCTATGCGTCTCATGATACATCCCATACATTTTAGCCTCACCCATTAGACATAGACTGACTGACTGCAGACTCGTTCCATCTAACTAATTACTCAGTTTGGCTATGGATAACACATCATCTATGAATACTACCAGTTCCTCTGTTATCTTTCTGGAGAAGGGTGTTATTAGGTTAGCAGCTCAAGGATCTATGGAGGAGGAGGGTACATTTAGTACTGCCTTAATCTCATCTGAATGTCATCATTTAGCAGGTTCTGCATCTTCTCAGCGAAGTCCTTGTGGAAGAGAACGACAATAGCAATTGCCTTTGTCAGCAGGTAAGATAATGATCTGAGAGCACTCTCTCAGTTTCAGAATGACTGCCCTCTCTTTTGTGGTAATTTTTACTTTGTAGTCTTAGTTCTCGACAGAGCTTGACAGGTTTTACAATTCAGCTCTTCTGCTGCTCCAGGCAGTAGTCACTTAGCGACCTGGCAACCAGGGTGCACAGAGCAACTACATCGACACTACCAGATATTGATGCAAGTGTTCCTGTGACTGCTGATGTGCACCCTCTGACACAGACCACGCAGAGAACGGTTTGTGGTGAGAGGGGTATAAGTCGACCATGTGGCCTCAGACACTCAGTACATCAATGCAACAGATGATGAGGACATGTCTGATCGCAAAAATATCATGCCTGTTTGACACTATTGGCTGGCAGTACACCTGTGAACTGTTCAATCAACAGATATTCTGGGATAAACTGAGGAATCACAATTAGCAGAGGGTTTACAGCAGAGGTACTGGAAACAGAACAGTGCTAGGTGATTTGGGGCTTGCAGCCGGTTGTTGTAAACTTCAATGCACAATATTTTGGCTGGACAAATGCCAGCCATCTTCAGGTGAGCCGAACAAAGCCGACGAAGACGTTCTCCACTTCGTCTTATATAGTGCGCTGATAGTACTGCCGTACATGTGTTGCAGTCGCAGAGACAGAAGGGCCACACCGCCCAGTGACAGCGCCCTCGCTGGTGGAACTGCGATACTCAGCGGCCGTCAGTACTGTCACTGGCCGCAGCTATCAAAGTCTTCTGGTGTTTTCGTCTCGAGCAAATTTTGGAGATGGCGGGATTCCATGCATTATTCAATTGGTAACCACTGTCATGGTTCATTAGATTTCCTGAAAAGCGTCTTTCAACGGATTCTTTGATAATGGAGTCCCAAAAAGTTGTTGCTGTGGCCAAAATCGAAGTTTTAGCATACTCCACTGAATGTCCATTAGAAATACAATGTTCTGCATCTGCAGAGTTACTGGGTTGCAGTAGGTGAGTGCAACGTTGATGTTCTGTACAACACTCTTCCACTGTATGCGTTGTCTGTCCTATGTAGGCCATACCACACTGACAAGGTATTTTGTAAATTCCCGCCTTCCGCAGTAACAAATCAACCTTCACCGATCCCAGCAAATCCGAAATCTTAGAAGGTGGATGAAAAACCACTTTCACATGAAAATTATTAAGGATCCTCATTACCTTGAAGAAGATATTTCCAATGAAGGGAAGAAAAGCTAGGGACTTGGCTGGCGCGTTCTCCTCTTTACTCGCTTCCCGGTTCCTGGCTCTAGTTGAGAACGCCCTGTTAATTTGCCGGGTTGAGTATCCATTGTCTCTGAACACCGTCCTTAAATGTGCAAGTTTCTTAGGCAAATTCTCTGCATCTGACACTATATGTGCCCTGTGCACAAGGGGTTTAAGTACACTCATGGTCTGGGATGGGTGATGGTAACTTGAAGAATGCAAGTACAAATCAGTGTGAGTGGGCCAACGATAAACAGAATCTCCAAAAAATATATCAATGATACTTTCATAATGTGGCCCCATGGAGAAGAAAAATTAATGGAGTTCGATTTACAATGGAAGTAGAGAAAGATGGCTGCCTTCCATTCCTGGATGATTTAGTTAAACGGAAGAGTGATGGCTCGGTGGGACATTCTGTTTATCGTAGGCCCTCTCACACTAATCTGTACTTGCATTCCTCAAGTTGCCATCACCCATCCCAGACCATGAGTGTACTTAAAACCCTTGAGCACAGGGCAGATACAGTGTCGGATGCAGAGAATTTGCCTAAGGAACTTCCACATTTAAGGACGATGTTCAGAGACAATGGATACTCAACCTGGCAAATTAACAGGGCATTCTCTACTAGAGCAAGGAACCAGGAAGTGAATAAAGAGGAGAATGCGCCAGCCAAGTCCCTAGCTTTTCTTCCCTTCATTGGAAATATCTCCTTCGAGATAGCGAGGATTCTTAATAATTTTCACATGAAAGTGGTTTTTCATGTGCCTTCTAAGGTTTCGGATTTGCTGGGATCAGTGAAGGATGATTTGTTACTGCAGAAGGCGGGAATTTATGAAATACCGTGTCAATGTGGTATGGCCTGCATAGGACAGACAACGCGTACAGTGGACGAGTGTTGTACAGAACATCAATGTTGCACTTGCCTGCTGCAAGCCAGTAAATCTGCAGTTGCGGAACATTGTATTTCTAATGGACATTCAATGGAGTATGACAAAACTTTGATTTTGGCCACAGCAAAAACTTTTTGGGACTCCATTATCAAAGAATCCGTTGAAATACACATTTCAGGAAATCTAATGAACCGTGACAGTGGTTATCAATTGAATCCCGTCATCTCCGAAATTTGCTCGAGACGAAGACACCACAAGACTTTGATAGCCGCGGCCAGCGACAATGCCAATGGCAGCTGAGTTTGCAGTTCCACCAGCGAGGGCGCTGTCACTGGGTGGTGCGACCCTTCTGTCTCTGCAACTACAACACATGTGCAGCAGAACTATCAGTGCACTATATAAGATGAAGTGGAGAACGTCTTCGTCAGTCCTCATTGGGCTCACCTGAAGATGGCTGGCAGTTGTCCAGCTGAAATATCATGCAATGAAGTTTACGATGACCGGCTGCAAGCCTGAAATCTTTTAGAACAGTTTATTCGCCAGGAAGATTTCAAATTTTACTACAGAACAGTGCTAGATTATCCACAGAGAAGTTGAGGCGATTAATACAGAAAGCCAATGAAACTGTTGAAGCCTTTTCTCATATAATTCAAAAAGTGGACACACAGATGTATGACTTGGCACAAAATCCAGAAGTGATACGAGTCATGTTCAAGGAAGTGGAAATACGGCTGAAGATGTCTTTCTATAGGGAAGTCCAAATGAGTTAGCTGCAGCACTTCACATTGCCATGCAGTTGCAGATAACTGATAATGCCACAAAAGTACACAATGATCCGTGAATATTTACTTCATAGAAGAATGTTTTATTGGTGTGGGAATGAAGGACATTTAAAGGCACAATGTCACCAACCACATTGTTATAGTTGTGAATGTTTTGTGCACAAGGCATTCAAATGCAGAAACAAGAAACAAAACAAATAGAAGCAAACATTAAACATAAACAGGAATGTTTCATCCATTTGGAAACATTCCCAGTAAACAATAATAGTTCAAATACACATACAAAGAAGATTGCTGCTTGATCAGCTTAGCGCAGGGCAGAGAAAACAAATTATTGCTAGACACTGATGCATCTATGTTGATCGTTAGTCTAGACCTCATGGGCAGCGCAAGAAACTCCAAGATACAGATTACATGGAGTAAGAAATAATGACATGGAGTCATTGGGGACAACACAGCTCTTCTTTGAGATAGGAATTAAAAGATTTTGTGACCACATGGAAGTGTTGCCAACTGTGGGACAGGGATATTATGTAATTTTCATATTTGACTTCCTGAATAAGCATCATGTCAAAATCAATTTTTCACAGCAGATAGTTGAACAAAGCAGAAATTCATTTCCAATATGTGCAGCAGCAGCAATGTTTCAATTTAACAGGTTATGTACACCAATTGCCAATGTGTCACCAACTGCACTTCAAACATGTGCACTGAAGATAGTTTTGCAGGGCAAAGTACTGGTGGGTCAGTGAACCACAATGAGTATTGTGTGTGGTTGTGCCACTACTGAAAAATGAAGCATTAGATAAAAGGCACTGTTTTATATGCATAAGCACAGCATGCATAAGCAGTGAAATTGACTAACTTATGGTTCTGGTAAGCCTGGATAATTTTGGAATGGATGAAATGTCTCTCCAGAAAGGATTAATAACAGCAACTTTAGAGATACTTGATGAGGACGATATCGATAGGTCAACAGATGGTCACAGCCTCAGACAGACTGTCAATGCACCTGCACTACATGCCAAAGTTCATCATTGAAAGACGGTGAACAGGAAACCATGGCAACATTGCCATTAGAATACTCAGACTCGTTAAACTCAGATAGTCTGTTGCCAGCAACACACATAACACAACATTGTATTCCAACAGGTGATAATACACCAGTCTATAAGGAGGCACATAGAATATCAAAGCGCCTGTAACCACTGGTAGATGCATTTATGATCAACAGCTAACTGAAGGCATTATCGAACATGGTAATAATCTCCAGTCAGCCAATATTGCCATTGTGCGAAAATGCCATCCAATAGTATCAAGAATACTGATTCTGTTACAACTACCACTACCTAACACACACACTATAACAATTGCATATCCAGTGCCGAACGTAACTGAAACATTGGACAACTTGGGATGATGTAAATATTTTTGGACAATGGATCTTTGAACTAGTTATCGCCAACTTGAGGTATTTAGAGAAAACAGATCTAAAACGGCATTCAAAGACCCTCAGTTATCGATACCGCAGGATGCCGTTTGGATTAAGAAATTTTCTCGCTACATTCCAGCATTCGTTAGACGGGGATACTTCATGGACTGAAGCCGAAGATATATGTGGTATATCTAGATGATACAACAGTTTTTTCAAGAAATGTAGAATTAAACACTTGAACAAAGTTTTCAGCAACTGAGAAGAGCATGTCTCACACTTAGCATAAAGAAGTTGGTTGGTTGGTTTGGGGAAGGAGACCAGACAGCGTGGTCATCGGTCTCATCTGATTAGGGAAGGATGGGGAAGGAAGTCGGCCGTGCCCTTTCAGAGAAACCATCCCGGCATTTGCCTGGAGTGATTTAGGGAAATCACGGAAAACCTAAATCAGGATGGCCGGACGTGGGATTGAACCGTCGTCCTTCCGAATGCGAGTCCAGTGTCTAACCACTGCGCCACCTCGCTCGGTGCATAAAGAAGTTTCATTTTGCTCAAACAAAAGTTAATTA
Source organism: Schistocerca nitens (assembly GCF_023898315.1). Lineage (NCBI taxonomy): Eukaryota > Metazoa > Arthropoda > Insecta > Orthoptera > Acrididae > Schistocerca > Schistocerca nitens. Next base: position 285,774,233 of record NC_064621.1, on the reverse strand, counting down.
CCTCAGAATTATTATCAGTCAAGAGGAAGTGTGAATGAATCCTTGTCTCACTTAAGCTGTGCATGATTTTGCAACACCACTGACAACAAAGCAGTTGCAATCATTTCTTGAATTATGTTACTATTATCATAAATTTATAAGGGGATTTGCTGAAATTGCACAGTTCCGATAACTCAATTACTTCAGAAAGGAGTTAAGCTTCAATGGACTGCAGAATTTTCTGGAATCATTTCAAAAACTGAAGGAAATACTGATATCAGGTCCTGTTTCAATATTCCCTGATTTAGAGGGGGAATTCATACTTTCCTGTGATGCTGGTAACAGTGCATTGGGCTGTTTTCTGACTCAGAATTGCAGTGGAAAGGAACATATGCATCTAGACAGTTGAATATGGCCAAGTGAAATTACTTGATAACTGAAAAAGAGATGTTGGCAGTGATATATGGAATATCTTATTTTTGTTGTTTGTGCAGCTGGAAATTTAAAGTGACAACATATCAAGCGTCCTTGAAGAGGTATTTAGACCTAAAAGACCTTTCAAGTCAGTTAACAATAAGGTCACTCAAATTGAGTGAGTTTGATTATGAATTCAGATACCCTAAGTGGACAGTAGCGATATTATGGGCATTAGATAGGAGTCAAGCAGATTGGAAAAAAAAGCACAGGCAGCTGACAGAGAATGTCAACTGTTTAAAACACATCCTCATTTTGTAAGACAACCGATAAACAAGTAACAGAAAAGCTTTGGCAGAAAACACAGTGTAGTGATGTAGAGAAGTACATCAAAAACTGCATCTTGTGTGCACAAAGAACAGATTTAAGTCATCAATAAATACTGTTACAAATGTTACCAGAAGCTGGAAAACCATATCAGATGTTCTGGGACCTTTCAACAGAACTGCAGCTGCTAACAAATATGTATCATAATGATATATGACTTTTCAAGATATCTAATAATGGTCACAGTTCTAATCAGGAACATAGTAAGTCACATAGGCAATGGTAAACAACTTGTTACTAAAATTTGGCGTACTAGAGTTCGTAATCACAGATCAGGGGACTAACTTTGTGTCTGATTTGATGAAACAGTTATGCCATTCACTGTGAATCAATGAGTTACATACTGTACACAAGCAAATGGATGAAAGGAAAGAGTTCACTGCACGGTATTCAAAATGCTAACCCATTACATGAATAGCCAGCATGTAGACTGGGTTGCTTGTTTAAATTTTTCAGTGAGTGCACAAAATTTGAAAGTTCACACAGGAACAGGTCTTTCACCATGCAAAGTAGTGTATGGGTGGAAAATGCCATCACCTTTTGATGTGATTCAGTTAAAATGAGAGGCAAAAGATGAACCAGTAAAACAGCTTGCTAAACGGTTAAGAGCAGTTTGGCAAAGAGGAAATTGTGCCACCAGTAAGGGTTTGGAAGAACAAAAATTTTGATGGACTAAGTGTTAGTAAACTAATGCAGTACAGGATAGGGCTGCGGGTATTGTTAACAAGCCCTTACACTCCAAAGGGCAAAACAAAAAAGTTTTTAATGAAGTATCAGGGACAATACCAGTATGCTGAAATGACTTTGCCAGTACATGTACAGGGTGATTGTCATTAAAGTTAAACTTTCAAACGGCTGTAGAAATAACACCACTGGTCAGAATGACGTCAAATTGCAACAGAATATTATCTAAGAAGTGGGAAAACGTATGGCAGGAGAAAAATAAATAGTAAGCATCACAATTTAATAGTGATAGACTAGAAATGACGACTCATACAACAGTGCCTAAGGTGTACGTTTGATGTTGAACAAACTGTACTACTCAGTGTATGTGGGTGTACAGGTGTGATACAGTTGCTTAAGCCCATCCACCACAGCAAGGCAGTGGCGGATTTACATACAGGTTTACTAGGCACAGATCTCGGGGCGGCACCTTAAGGGGAGCGGTGTTTTTTGCTCATTACTCATTTTAACCTTTTACGTTTTGAAATAACCGTGCTTAAAAACGACAAAAAATTTTAATATTGTTAAACAACTCGCTAGTTTAAGTAAGCCTTAAGAACAAAGTCTGACAATACAAGCTTGGAAATGTACATAGTTTACTTGGTGACTGAATAGAAATTTAACATTGGGTTTCTGTCTGGTATCATCTTCACGACTGTTCAAACTATTTTGAAACAAGCTGTCAGGACGGAAATCTACAATACAATGTTTGAAACGTTATTATTCCGAGAATGTTGTCAGCTTCTACTTAACCATACCATATTTTCCCCATGAAAATACTGGGACCCCTGAAAAGCTGGATAAACCTTTTTCTTTTTTTTTTCTTTATTGTGATTTTGATACCCGTACAACAACAGGTAGGCTGGCAGCAGCACCTTACGCCGCTCTTCAGCCCAAGAGTTAACAATGGTAAAACATATAGAAGACACACGAGTTTGAACAAAAAAAACAGTAGACACAGTAACATAAAAAACATGAAGCCGTTCACACTCGACGATAATTCACACGACAAACTGTTGACACGACGCACAAACGCTGATGATTTCAAAGGCACATGTGAACAATGGAGCGTGGCGGTGAACACTAAACACAAAACACGATGGCACACACGAGAAACGGATGGCGATGATCTCCGGCGTGCGAATGTCCACGTAACGTGTGCAAGTCCGGGGACCTGCCAAGAGGAAAAGAAGGGTGAGGGGGAGGGAGAGGGGAGAGCAAAGATGCCAATGGCAGAGGAGATGGGAGGAGGAGTAGAGGGACAGGGGTGGGGGAAGCCCGGGGGAGGAGTGAGGAGAAAGGGAGGAGGGAGGGAAGGGGGAGTGAAGGGAGGGAGGGTGCCCAAAGGAACAAACACAGGAAGAGGGAGGGAGGATAAAAGTTGGTAGGAGGGGTAGATGGAGGGGTGGAGGGCATCATCAGGGAGGGGGAGCTGGCGGAAGCCACCTTGGGAGAGGATAAGGAGGGTGGAGAGATGGAGAGCAGGGGGCACATGGGAATACAGGCATGGCAGCGTGCGGGGGTGGGAGAGGATGGGTGAGACAAGCGGGTGAGGAGGATCGAGTTTACAGGAGGTGTAGGGGATCCATATCCGTTCGAGAAAAAGGAGGAGGTGGGGGAACGGAATTAGGTCGTACAGGATCCGTGTGGGGGAGGGGAGACGGATGGGATAGGCGAGGCGGAGAGCATGGCGTTCTAGGATCTGAATGGATTTGTAAAAGGTAGGGGGGTGGTGCGGAGATCCAGGCAGGATGGGCATAACAGAGGATAGGGCGGATGAAGGATTTATAGGTGTGGAGGATGGTGGAGGGGACCAGACACCATGTACGGCCAGAAAGGAGCTTGAGGAGATGGAGTCGGGAGCATGCCTTGGCTTGGATTGTCCGGAGATGGGGGGTCCAGGAGAGGCGACGGTCTAGGGTGAGGCCGAGGCTCTTAAGGGTGGGGGTGAGGGCGATAGGACGGCCATAGATGCTGACATAGAAATCGAGGAGGTGGAAGGAAGGGATGGTTTTGCCTACTATGATCGCCTGGGTTTGGAAGGATTGACCTTCCCAACCACTGGTTGCACCAAGCGGTGAACCGGTCAAGGTGGGATTGGAGAAGGTGTTGGGAGCGCTGCAGGGTGGGGGCAAGGGCAAGGAAGGCGGTGTCATTGGCAAACTGGAGAAGGTGGATGGGGGGTGAAGGCGGCGGCATGTCCGCCGTATACAAGAGGTACAGGGGAGGGGAGGGGAGGGGAGGGGAGGGGAGAGGCCGGAACCCTGGGGCACACTGGCGGAGGGGAAAAAGGTGTAGGAATCCGTGTTGTGTATGGTGACGTAGGAAGGACGTTGGGAAAGAAAGGAGCCGATCAGACGGACGTAGTTAATAGGAAGGGCGAAGGTTTGGAGCTTGAAGAGGAGACCAGAATGCCATACGTGGCCATAGGCACGTTCGAGGTCCAGGGAGAGGAAGACAGCGGAGTGACGAGAATTAAGCTGTTCGGAAAGGAGATGAGTGAGGTGAAGGAGAAGGTCATCGGAAGAGAAGGACGGCCGAAAGCCACACTGGGTAACGGGAAGGAGGCGGTGCTAGTGGAGATGCTGGTGGATGCGGCGGGTGAGGATGGATTCCAGGACCTTGCTGAAGACCGAGGTAAGGCTGATGGGATGGTAGGAGGAGACGGCGGACGGCAGTTTAAGGAACATCAGGATACGGGACGTTTTCCACAGGTCGGGGTAGTAGCCGGTGGACAGGACTACATTGTAGAGCCTGGCCAGGGTGGAGAGGAAAGAGACAGGAGCTTCACGAAGGTGGCGGTAGGTGACACGATCGTGACCAGGAGCGGTGTTGTGTTTTGTGCGGAGTGTAGCAATGAGATCCTGTGTAGTGATAGGGGCATTGAGTTCTGTGTGTGCCATGTTGTCCAAGTACTGGAAACCAGGTTCGAGGGGAGGGGGGGGGGGACAGAGGTGTCAGTTCGATCGCGGACATCCGGGAAGAGGGAGTAATCGAACTGGGTATCGTCGGGGATGGGAAAGACATCGGAGAGGTAGGAGGCAAAGTGATTGGCCTTACTAAGGGTGTCAGGGAAGGGTTGATTATCATGGAGAAGAGGATAGTAGGGGGAGGGTTTAGTTCCAGTAAGGCGACGGAAGGCTGACCAGAGCTTGGACGAGTTTATAGGAAGAGTAGCATTTAAACGGGTGCATGTCTGTCGCCAATCCCGGCCATTCTTAGCCGCCTGGATAAACCAATCAGCTGTTTCTTATATACTGTAATATGTGTGTACAGTATGTAAAACTCGAGTCTACTTAAATTTCTTGTAGAAATTACGGGGAAGTGTCAAGTGTCATGTCAAACCGCCATTACTGTAATTAATGTGAAAGCTCTGTGGTCTTTGGTTTAATGACACCCGTTTAACAAAACGTTTTGATACTGGGAATGTTTTAAATTTTTAAACACCTGCTTATACGAAAACAACATAAGCAGAATATCTAATAATGTGTTAAAAACACTTCACAACAGTTTAAAAATTTTATTTATTTATTTACTTAGTTACTTTTTGGCGAAAAAAGAAGAACAAACCAACTTCCGCTTGTCTCATGTCTTGCGCTGCAGCCTGCACGATACCAAAGTTCCCACTTTGTGCAATCGAATACTACGTGGCATTGCAAATTTTATATTAAACTTGTTAAATAAGCTTTTTTCCTTCGAGGAAAGGTTATTTTTATTTTATGTTGGAACAAAAGGTGCATTTGTGTGCAGACATAAGAGCAGTGTTCACACAAATGACAACGCACCACATCAACTTCCAACAGGACTACTTACACTCTGTAGTCTGTCTTCTCTGCCCACAGAAACCGCTAAAATGCTAAAAGAATAAGTGGGATAAGAGTCGCTCCAGTACACCTCACTACACGGAATTGCAAAAAATATTTGCTTTTTGAATTAAAAAGACAGTGTCAAGAATATTCAGAATACATTTGCGCCCCATTTGCGTCCGGCGACGCGGGAAACAGAAGCCAAGAATGGGACTGTCCTGTTTTCTTTACGAGACGAATTCCGGCCGGCAGGTGTGCTTCTACTGTTCACTGACAACAGAGAAACAGGCATCAACGAAATTAAATTATTCTGCATTGTCGTTCTTTCATAGCACAGCTACGTCGGGTAATCCGAGTTGTCAGTTCATTGCTCCGTGTTTAAAGGAAAAATCTTTGTGCTCGTGTGCTGTGTTTAAAGTAAAAAGCTTTGTGCTCATGTGCGGTGTAGTACGATTGGAACTGGATACAGTCTTTCTTTCTTTCCTTTTACAATTTTTGCTTTTGTTCTGACTGTTGGTTGACAATTTTATAAGTGCCTTAACATGAATAACAGTGAAAAAAGCAAACATGCAAAATTAAGTGGGACGGCATTTCGGAAATTATCGAAGGAAGGGCGACAACGAGAAGCCAATGATCTAAAAACGCTTGGCAGAGTAAATAAGGTTTTTGCAAAAAATGTTGCTGGTTCGAAATTGGAAATTTGTGGTAAGTTTTATGGGACCAAACTGCTGAGGTCGTCCGTAGGCTTACACACTACTTAATCTAACTTAGACTAACTTACGCTAAGAACAACACACACACACACACACACACACACACACACACACACACACCCATGCCCAAGGGAGGACTCGAACCTCCGACGGGGGGAACCCGCATGAACCGTGGCAAGGCGCCTGAGACCGCACGGCTACCCCGGGCGGATTGTTGGTTCGACTTCAAGTACACTCCTGGAAATGGAAAAAAGAACACATTGACACCGGTGTGTCAGACCCACCATACTTGCTCCGGACACTGCTAGAGTGCTGTACAAGCAATGATCACACGCACGGCACAGCGGACACACCAGGAACCGCGGTGTTGGCCGTCGAATGGCGCTAGCTGCGCAGCATTTGTGCACCGCCGCCGTCAGTGTCAGCCAGTTTGCCGTGGCATACGGAGCTCCATCGCAGTCTTTAACACTGGTAGCATGCCGCGACAGCGTGGACGTGAACCGTATGTGCAGTTGACGGACTTTGAGCGAGGGCGTATAGTGGGCATTCGGGAGGCCGGGTGGACGTACCGCCGAATTGCTCAACACGTGGGGCGTGAGGTCTCCACAGTACATCGATGTTGTCGCCAGTGGTCGGCGGAAGGTGCACGTGCCCGTCGACCTGGGACCGGACCGCAGCGACGCACGGATGCACGCCAAGACCGTAGGATCCTACGCAGTGCCGTAGGGGACCGCACCGCCACTTCCCAGCAAATTAGGGACACTGTTGCTCCTGGGGGATCGGCGAGGACCATTCGCAACCGTCTCCATGAAGCTGGGCTACGGTCCCGCACACCGTTAGGCCGTCTTCCGCTCACGCCCCAACATCGTGCAGCCCGCCTCCAGTGGTGTCGCGACAGGCGTGAATGGAGGGACGAATAGAGACGTGTCGTCTTCAGCGATGAGAGTCGCTTCTGCCTTGGTGCCAATGATGGTCGTATGCGTGTTTGGCGCCGTGCAGGTGAGCGCCACAATCAGGACTGCATACGACCGAGGCACACAGGGCCAACACCCGGCATCATGGTGTGGGGAGCGATCTCCTACACTGGCCGTACACCACTGGTGATCGTCGAGGGGACACTGAATAGTGCACGGTACATCCAAACCGTCATCGAACCTATCGTTCTACCATTCCTAGACCGGCAAGGGAACTTGCTGTTCCAACAGGACAATGCACGTCCGCATGTATCCCGTGCCACCCAACGTGCTCTAGAAGGTGTAAGTCAACTACCCTGGCCAGCAAGATCTCCGGATCTGTCCCCCATTGAGCATGTTTGGGACTGGATGAAGCGTCGTCTCACGCGGTCTGCACGTCCAGCACGAACGCTGGTCCAACTGAGGCGCCAGGTGGAAATGGCATGGCAAGCCGTTCCACAGGACTACATCCAGCATCTCTACGATCGTCTCCATGGGAGAATAGCAGCCTGCATTGCTGCGAAAGGCGGATATAGACTGTACTAGTGCCGACATTGTGCATGCTCTGTTGCCTGTGTCTATGTGCCTGTGGTTCTGTCAGTGTGATCATGTGATGTATCTGACCCCAGGAATGTGTCAATAAAGTTTCCCCTTCCTGGGACAATGAATTCACGGTGTTCTTATTTCAATTTCCAGGAGTGTAGTAGGGATGATATTTCTGGCACTGCGGCCGCTGTGGCCAAGCGATTCTAAACGCTTCAGTCCGGAACCACGCTGCTGCTACAGTCGCAGGCTCGAATCGTGCCTTGGGCATGATGTGTGTGGTGTCCTTAGGTTAGTTAGGTTTAAGCAGTTCTAAGTCTGTTGTTGTTGTTGTGGTCTTCAGTCCTGAGACTGGTTTGATGCAGCTCTCCATGCTACTCTATCCTGTGCAAGCTTCTTCATCTCCCAGTACCTATTGCAACCTACATCCTTCTGAATCTGTTTAGTGTATTCATCTCTTGGTCTCCCTCTACGATTTTTACCCTCCAATACTAAATTGGTGATCCCTTGATGCCTCAGAACATGTCCTACCAACCGATCCCTTCTTCTAGTCAAGTTGTGCCACAAACTTCTCTTCTCCCCAATCATATTCAATACCTCGTCATTAGTTATATGATGTACCCATCTAATCTTTAGCATTCTTCTGTAGCACCACATTTCTAAAGCTTCTATTCTCTTCTTGTCTAAACTATTTATCGTACATGTTTCACTTCCATACATGGCTACGCCCCATACAAATACTTTCAAAAACGACTTCCTGACACTTAAATCTATACTCGATGTTAACAAATTTCTCTTCTTCAGAAACGCTTTCCTTGACATTGCCAGTCTACATTTGATATCCTCTCTACTTCGACCCACATCAGTTAGTTTGCTCCCCAAATAGCAAAACTCCTTTACTACTTTAAGTGTCTCATTTCCTAATCTAATTCCCTCAGCATCATCCGACTTAATTCGACTACATTCCATTATCCTCGTTTTGCTTTTCTTGATGTTCATCTTATACCCTCCTTTCATGACACTGTCCATTCCGTTCAACTTCTCTTCCAAGTTCTTTGCTGTCTCTGACAGAATTACAATGTCATTGGCGAACCTCAAAGCTCTTATTTCTTCTCCATGGATATTAATACCTACACCGAATTTTTCTTTTGTTTCCTTCACTGCCATCTGGTTTCTGTGCAAATTGTAAATATCCTTTCGCTCCCAGTATTTTACCTCTACCACCTCCAGAATTTGAAAGAGAGTATTCCAGTCAACATTGTCAAAATCCTTCTCTAAGTCTACAAATGCTAGAAACGTAGGTTTGCCTTTCCTTAATCTAGCTTATAAGATAAGTCGTAGGGTCAGTATTGCCTCACGTGTTCTAAGTCTAGGGAACTGATAAGCTCAGATGTTAAGTCCAATAGTGCTTAGAGCCATTTGAACCATCTGGCACTGCAGATGGTGTAAAAGGCGTAAATACAGACGAAACATAAGTTAAAAACGAAGAAAAGCAAGATTTCGAGTTTCACGAAAAACTAAGTGTCGAGTCAGACATTACGAAAAGAAATAACCTCATTAGTGATGATCCTGCAGAATGGTGTGTCAATGAATTAACAATCGACATTCTCTTACAGCGTTGCATTAATCAGAATTGGAATGGTGATTTTTTTCTAATTCAAGAAGATCAATAGGAGATGAAACCAGATATTTGAACAAAAATTTATTTTACCGTAAACTTTTAAATGGTGAATCAACTTTGTGTGATTTTCTAGTATACTCCTGTAGCACTAGTGCTGTTTTTTGTGCACCAAGTTAACTTTTTGGAGGTAAGGCCACGATTGCTACTAATGGTATTGCAGATTGGAAAAATATTTCTAATATTTTATCTCATCATGAGAATTCACTTGAACACAAAAATTCTGAGTTATCAATCTTAACAACAAAAAAGTCACTTGGAACAATAGATAACCATTTCAGGTCATATGTTGAGACAGAGAATATGTACTGGCGCAGTGTGTTAAAACGGTGTTTGCAGTAGTGAAGAAACTATCAAGTCGTGGACCTTCCCCACGTGGACACATTGAAAGATTCCATTCATTACATAATTTATGATGTATCTTGAACTTATTGCCGAGTTTGATCCTTTTCTCGCAGAGCACATTGAACGATATGGAAATCCAGGCCAGGGACATACAAGTTATCTTTCTTCAACAATCTGTGATGAAATAATAGAGCTTCTTTCTGAACGGATAAAAAGAATTATCATCAAATAAAACAGGCCAAATATTTCTCTATAATAGTATATTCTACTGTGGACATTTCAGATGTTGATAAATTATGTTTCATATTAAGATATGTGAACGAGAATGGTGCACCTGTTGCATGTTTCCTTCTGTTTTTACCAAACCTGGGACACAAGTTAGTAAACTTAGCTGAGGCTGTACTAAAAGTCCTGTCTACGAATTCCACTGATATTACCGACTGTAGATGCCAGTCGTATGACAACGCAAGCAATATCTCAGCGAGGAACCTACACTGTTTTGCAGGCACGCATTAAAGAAAGAAACCCGAAAGCGCATTATGTGCCTTGTGCAGCACATTCGTTGAATTTAGTCAGCACTAGTGCTGCAAGCTGTTGTCGGGAAGCATGTTCATTTTTCAATGCAGTGCAAAAGCTTTATAATTTTTCTCTGCTTCTACACAGCCCTAGGATAAACTTCTCTCTCTCTTTTTTTTTTTTTTTTTTTGAAACCAGGAAGCAAAATGGTAAAATTTTTATCAAAAACACGTTGGTCAGCAAGAGAGAAAGCATGTTTAAGTCTATATGAAAGTTGTGAGGGCGCTATCTGTGCCTTCACACATATTGCCAATAATATGTTTGAAAAACCACTTGTGAGAAATGAGGCTTCAGCTTTAATGAACCAACTCAGCAGACTAAACAGTATGCATGATGACAGTTATAAGGACCTACTCCAGAGATTAATACTGTAAATCTGAAACTGCAAAGTGTAAATATTGATACTGAAATAGTGCATGAATTTATGAATCACTTGTTTTGTTTATTTAGGCCACAATTAATCGTCAACAAAGGTCACGATAATTATAATTTATGGGCAATATGGCGGCCTTGGTTTATGTTTACTCAGCTGTTCAATGCTTTTAGCTTATAATGCCACTGTCATTTTTAGTCATAGTAATTTATGACCCAAAATAATGACACCCCACCCCCTCTGTGCTAATATTGATTGTTCCCCCACTAATGCCTCGCCGCTCCTTAGCGTCCCCGAGATTGTAATTCTTACTGTGAACCTTCTTCGAGCGATATTACCACCATCAAGACGTATCTGTAAATTTAGGTAATACTGCAAAATTTCCAGCATAATATAGCACACAGTCTTGGCCTAGTTTTCGCGAATATTCGGCACCCAATGCTACACTACTGGCCATTAAAATTGTTACACTAAGAAGAAATGCAGATGTTAAACAGGTATTCAGTGGACAAATATATTATACTAGAACTGACATGTGATTACATTTTCACGCAATTTGGGTGCATAGATCCTGAGAAATCAGTACCCAGAACAACCACCTCTGGCCGTAATAACGCTCTTGATACGCCTGGGCATTTAGTCAAACAGAGCTTGGATGGCGTGTACAGGTACAGCTGCCCATGCAGCATCAACACGATACCACAGTTCATCAAGAGTAGTGACTGGCGTATTGTGACGATCCAGTTGCTGGGCCACCATCGACCAGACGTTTTCCATTGGTGAGAGATCTGGAGAATGTGCTGGCCAGGGCAGCAGTCGAACATTTTCTGTATCCACAAAGGTCCTTACAGGAGCTGCAACATGCGCTCGTGCATTACCCTGCTGAAATGTAGGGTTTCGCAGGGATCGAATGAAGGGTAGAGCCACGGGTCGTAACACATCTGAAATGTAACGTGCACTGTTCAAAGTGCCGTCAATGCGAACAAGAGGTGACCGAGACGTGTAACCAATGGCACCCCTTACCATCACGCCGGGTGATAACGCCAGTATGGCGACTATGAATACACGCTTCCAATGTGCGTTCACCGCGATGTTGCGAAACCTGGATTCATCCGAAAAAATAACGTTTTGCCATTCGTGCATCCAGGTTCGTCATTGAGTACACCATCGCACGCACTCCTGTCTGTGATGCAGCGTCAGGGGTAACCGCAGCCATGGTCTCCGAGCTGATAGTCCATGCTGCTGCAAACGTCGTCGAACTGTTCGTGCAGATGGCTGTTGTCTTGCAAACGTCCCCACCTGTTGACTCAGGGATCGAGACGTGGTTGCACGATCCGTTACAGCCATGCGGATAAGATGCCTGTCATCTCGACTGCTAGTGATACGAGGCCGTTGGGATCCAGCACGGCGTTCCGTATTATCCTCCTGAATCCACCGATTCCATATTCTGTAAACAGTCATTGGATCTCGACCAACGCGAGCAGCAATGTCGCTATACGATAAACCGCAATCGCGATAGGTTACAATCCGACCTTTATCAAAGTCGGAAACGTGATGGTACGCATTTCTCCTCCTTACACCAAGCATCACAACAACGTTTCACCAGGCAACGCCCGTCAACTGCTGTTTGTGTATGAGAAATCGGTTGGAAACTTTCCTCGTTGGAAACTTTCCTCATGTCAGCACGTTGTAGGTGTCGCCACAGGCGCCAACCTTGGGTGAATGCTCTGAAAAGCTAATCATTTGCATATCACAGCATCTTCTTACTGTTGGTTAAATTTCGCGTCTGTAGCACGTCATCTTCGTGGTGTAGCAATTTTAATGGCCAGTAGTGTATTTTGTGCATTTATGGTTTCGTGGCTACTTTATGCCCATTTTTTAAGAAAATGCACATTTCATTGCCATTTTAATGATTCCCCCCCCCCCCCCCCCCCCCGTTTGTACAGAAAATACACGTAAATATGGGTTTCATTGCTATTTTCTTCCACTTTAGGAGAAGATACACATAAATATTGATTTCGTGACCGTTTTCATCGATTTCTTAAGAAGTCCCTCCTTTCATTCCTACTGTACAGATTTTTCCCCACTTTTTAAGAAGATGCATGTAAATATGATTTTCGTGGCTAATTTGGCCAGTTTATCAAGAAAATGAACGCAACTGCTTGTTTTGTGGATATTTTACCGATTTCTTACGAAGACATATAAATATGAATTTGCAAATGCCATCACAGTTCATGCCCCTTAAGTAACTGAGTGTGTTTGGTAATGTTTACCGTTTTGAGGTAATTTTACCTACTCTTCGAGAAGACGCACGTGAAGCTTTTACCGTGAATATATAAAAATCTCTGCAATTTATCTTCTGTTAGCACACCACTGCTATGTACGGTTTTAAATATTTTTTTCCAGTGTTCCACAAATAGCCACCTCCTTGAGGAAGACACACGTAAAAATATCAGTCTAACAACCACCACACTGTGGTAATCTAACAAGTTACAAGGGTATTAGCCTTAAAAACTTTTTTATTTAACAATAAAATATGGATATATGTACTAGGATTATTTTCATTTAAAACAAACTATCCACCACCCTAACGCTATATGATTATACTGGACTTGTGGAAAAAGCAATGGCTGGAACGCTTCTATAGAGAAAGGTAGATCCAGCCGCACAGTGACCCCTATCGTACTGCAGAATTGTGTCTTCACCGCACTGCACATCCCAGAGTAACACGGACAGATGTGGACTCACATGACTGATTGACAGCTACTACGTAGTATTGAGCTGTCGAATCGATGTTACTGTTCAGTAGTAGGTTTCGTTTAACCACATACGGGTGTTTGAGCGTTAATGTCGGGATAGCAGATAGCAGGCAGTGACCGCAAAGTTACAGTGGAAATTGAGAATGTGCGGTGAGATATTAAGGTTGGGTTCGTTCAGATAGAGTGGAGTATGTCGAGGGGCAGCAGATGGCTGAGTACAGCTCATTCTGTCTCGGGATTCCTGTCTTCGACAGCAGCACTGTTATTGCATCAATACTCATAGTGCTTGGTGTTGCTACGTTAAAATTAACAGCTCGAGAGCCATCGCAGAGCATATTCCTAAAGCTTTAAAGTGTCATGCACATACATCGTCTCGAGGAAGCGGCATATGCTGCAGTGGAGCGAGAGTAGATCTGTGGTACTGTCTTGTTTGAGACAGCGGGAGCATTGAGATGGAGATGTGCTGTTTGTGATTTCGGTCACTCATTCATTCTAAGATCAACTACAGTTCAATGCAAGGTGATATACCTACCCAACATGTTTTGGATGCAATAAATGTAGAATTCAAAGTAAACAAAAACAATTAACCACGAAATACTGTCGCATAGTTGCCAGACGTCTGTCAGGCTCCTAGGACTATGGCACTTAACATCTGAGGTCATCAGTCCCCTAGACTTAGAACTACTTAAGCCTAACTAACCTAAGGACATTACTCACATCCATGCCCGAGGCAGGATTAGAACCTGCGACTGTAGCAGCAGCGCGGTTCCGGACTGAAGCGCCTAGAACCGCTCGGTCACAGCGGACGGCCTTCTGATACTGTGTAGAATACTCCTTGCCTTCATGAACAAATGCTCCATTAAGACGAGAGTCTTCCAGAACGGTGACATTGTTGTCAGTTCTATATTTCGACTCTAAAAAAAAGAATCACGGTTGTTCAACGCAGGTCAAGATTTGTTAAGATCACAGTGTTATCATTGCTGTCATACGGTTACGGCAAAAAGTCGCAACACCAAAAAATAATTAATGTAGGATAATGAAATTTCGGGAATACATTTGTCTAGGTAACATAATTCAGTGATTAACATTGTAAGATCATAGGATAAAGTCAGTGCGAGATAAACCATTTCAAATGTGAAATGCTGGTACATTAACAACCGGAGTAATCGCCGGAATGTTGAATGCAAGGAAGCAAACGTTCTATGCCTGTTGCACTTGGTCGGTCAGTACAGGGTCGGTTAATGCTCTCTGTGGATGATGCTGTTGTCCGATGGCGTTCCATATGTGCTCGATTGCAGACATATCTGGTGACGGAGAAGGCCAAGGCAACATGTCAACACTCTGTAGAGCATGTTGGGTTACAACAGCGGTATGTGAGCGAGCGTTATCCAGTTGGAAAAAAACCCCTGGAATGCCGTCCATGAATGGCAGCACAGCAGGTCGAATCATCAGACTGGCGTACAAATTTGCAGTCAGACTGCATGGGATAACCGCGATGGTGCTCCTGCTATCATACGAAATCGCACCACAGACCTTACTTCAAATGTAGATCCAGTGTGTGTAGCACACAGACAGGTTGGTTGCAGGCCCTCAACTGGCCTGCTTTTAACCAACACACGGCCATCACTGTACCGAGGCAGAACCAGCTTTCATCAGAAAACACAACAGGCCTCCAACCTGCCTTCCAATGAGCTCTCACTTGGCGTCACTGAAATCGCAAATGGCGGTGGTATTGGGTCAGTGGGATGCATGCTACAGGGCATCTGTCTCGGAGCTGTCCTTGAAATAACCGATTGTAACAGTTCGTTGTGTCACTATGGTTCCAACCGCTGCCCAAATTGCTGTTGCAAGTGCTGTACGAAGCACCAGAGGCATACATCGAACACGATGGTGTTCCTTCTCAGTAGTACCACGTGGCTGTCCCGAGACCGGTTTTCTTGCGACTGTACATCCTCGTGACCACCGCTGCCAGCTATCACGTACAGTCGCTACATTCCTGCCAAGTCTTTCTGCAGTATCGCAGAAGGAACATACAGCTTCTAGTAGCCCTATTACACGACCACGTTCAAACTCAGTGAGATGCTGATATTGGCGTCTTTGTCGCCTTAAAGGCGTTCTTGACTAATATCAATGCACTGCGTCCAGTTTCATACTAATGCTCACGACCATTACAGCGTGTATTTAAAGCAAACCTAATTTGCCCTCCTCATAGCGCCACACTTATGAGGCTGGCGCGAAATTTGAATAGACATCATCTTTCAGATGTAGACATCTACCAACTTTCGTTTACGTCGCTCCTTCTTGGTCTTACGATTTTTTTTCCGTCAGTGTATTAAGAGCAGACGTAAATGTGCTTGATGTAGGAAAAGACAACAAAAGAATGTATTTTAACGACAATGCTTTATTCTTCACCATATGTGTTACCAATGTATAATACATATATCATAAAATAATTGCATCTCTTACAACATTGTTGCTTTCGTCAAAAATGCTCTTCTTGTGACTAAAACTGGTCTCTGTCACACAGCACACGAGGAAAGGGTATGTATGCTTTTAACACAAGCAGCAGTACGTCTGCAGGGAAAGAATAACACCCCCATTTCTTCCTGGAATCAGATTTTACACAGGTGAGCATTGTCAGAAGCTCCCATAGTCACACGGTGTTCTGGAGTTGATGGAGTTTTAATATAAACTGTATCCTCTGCAGTAATTTTTTGCATCCATATTCTGTCAGATATTATTCACAAAATCTTTACCCTTCGCAAGTAGCATAAATGTGAAATAATTTGGGTGAAGGTCACGGTTAAAGCAGGTTCAGACATGGTAATTGGATGTCTCTATAGGTCCCATGGCTCAGCAGCTGTTGTGGCTGAGCACCTGAAGGATAATTTGGAAAATATTTCTCGTAGATTTCCCCACCATGTTATAGTTCTGGGTGGACATTTTAATTTGCCGGATACAGACTGGGCGACTCAAACGTTTATAACGGGTGGCAGGGACAAAGAATCCAGTGAAATTTTTTAAGTGCTTTATCTGAAAACTACCTTGAGCAGTTAAACAGAGAATCGACTCGGGGCGATAACATATTATACCTTCTGGTGACAAACAGACCCGAACTATTTGAAACAGTTAACGCAGAACAGGGAATCAGCGATCATAAAGCGGTTACTGCAGTGATGATTTCAGCCGTAAATAGAAATATTAAAAAAGGTAGGAAGATTTTTCTGTTTAGCAAAAGTGACAAAAAGCAGATTTCAGAGTACCTGATGGCTCAACACAAAAGTTTTGTCTCAAGTACAGATAGTGTTGAGGATCAGTGGACAAAATTCAAAACCATCATACAATGTGTTAGATGAGTATGTGCCAAGCAAGATCGTAAGAGATGGAAAAGAGCCACCGTGGTACAACAACCGAGTTAGAAAACTGCTGCGGAAGCAAAGGGAACTTCACAGCAAACATAGACATAGCCAAAGCCTTGAAGACAAACAAAAATTACGCGAAGCGAAATGTAGTGTGAGGAGGGCAATGCGAGAGGCGTTCAATGAATTCGAAAGTAAAGTTCTATGTACTGACTTAGCAGAAAATCCTAAGAAATTTTGGTCTTATGTCAAAGCGGTAGGTGGATCAAGACAAAATGCCCAGACACTCTGTGACCAAAATGGTACTGAAACAGAGGATGACAGACTAAAGGCCGAAATACTAAACGTCTTTTTCCAAAGCTGTTTCACAGAGGAAGACTGCACTGTAGTTCCTTCTATAGATTGTCGCACAGATGACAAAATGGTAGATATCGAAATAGACGACAGAGGGATGGAGAAACAATTAAAATCGCTCAAAAGAGGAAAGGCCGCTGGACCTGATGGGATACCAGTTCGATTTTACGCAGAGTACGCGAAGGAACTTGCCCCCCTTCTTGCAGCGGTGTACCGTATGTCTCTAGAAGAGCGTAGTGTTCCAAAGGATTGGAAAAGGGCACAGGTCATCCCCGTTTTCAAGAAGGGACGTCGAACAGATGTGCAGAACTATAGATATATCTCTAACGTCGATCAGTTGTAGAATTTTGGAACACGTATTATGTTCGAGTATAATGACTTTTCTGGAGACTAGAAATCTACTCTGTAGGAATCAGCATGGGTTTCGAAAAAGACGGTCGTGTGAAACCCAGCTCGCGCTGTTCGTCCACGAGACTCAGGGGGCCATAGACACGGGTTCACAGGTAGATGCCGTGTTTCTTGACTTCCGTAAGGCGTTCGATACAGTTCCCCCACAGTCGTTTAATGAACAAAGTAAGAGCATATGGACTATCAGACCAATTGTGTGATAGGATTAAAGAGTTCCTAGATAACAGAACGCAGCATGTCATTCTCAATGGAGAGAAGTCTTCCGAAGTAAGAGTGATTTCAGGTGTGCCGCAGGGGAGTGTCGTAGCACCGTTGCTATTCACAATATACATAAATGACCTTGTGGATAACATCGGAAGTTCACTGAGGCTTTTGGCGGATGACGCTGTGGTATATCGAGAGGTTGTAACAATGGAAAATTGTACTGAAATTCAGGAGGATCTACAGCGAATTGACGAATGGTGCAGGTAATGGCAACTGAATCTCAATGTAGACAAGTGTAATGTGCTGCGACTACATAGAAAGAAAGATCCCTTATCATTTAGCTACAATACAGCAGGTCAGCAACTGGAAGCAGTTAATGCCATAAATTATCTGGGAGTACGCATTAGGAGTGATTTAAAATGGAACGATCATATAAAGTTGATCATCGGTAAAGCAGATGCCAGACTGAGATTCATTGGAAGAATCCTAAGGAAATGCAATCCGAAAACAAAGGAAGTAGGTTAAAGTACGCTTGTTCGCCCACTGCTTGAATACTGCTCAGCAGTGTGGGATCCGTACCAGATAGGGTTGATAGAAGAGAGAGAGAAGATACAACGGAGAACAGCGCGCTTCATTACAGGATCGTTTAGTAATCGCGAAAACGTTACGGAGTTGATAGATAAACTCCAGTGGAAGACTCTGCAGGAGAGACGCTCAGTAGCTCGGTACGGGCTTTTGTTGAAGTTTCGAGAACATACCTTCACCGAGGAGTCAAGCAGTATATTGCTTCCTCCAACGTATATCTCGCGAAGAGACCATGAGGATAAAATCAGAGAGATTAGAGCCCACACAGAGGCATACCGACAATCCTTCTTTCCACGAACAATACGAGACTGGAATAGAAGGGAGAACCGTCAGGTGGCTTGCGGAGTATGGATGTAGATGTAGATGTAGACGACTTTCGAAAATCACACAGCATGTTTAGCCCATTTGTTGTTTGTTTCTTCTGAATATTTCAACCCTCATCCATAATGGAAACACACGTTTCGTCTCAGTCACCGGTATAAAAGAATCCAGCTTCGCTTAATTTGTCAGGATGTTGTTTAAAAGTTTGAAAGATTCCAGCCTTGCATTGGGTGTTCTGTATTTAGGGTAAGCTAATATACTCCACATGACATGTTGAACTGCATAATGATGCTGATTCATGAGATGAATGTGGGAGTATCTCCATTTTACATAGGTTACAAGTATCGTACAAAAGATGTAGTTTGACTCGCCACAAATACGATTTCACAAATACAACGATATTGCACTGCATGTATTGTTGAGAAGTACACTGCAATGTTCCTTTGCTCATGCATGCATTTCCAAAGGAACAGGCACTGTGGTGATATAGCCGTCATGAAATACATGAAATGTATTCACAGCTGTTAATATGGCTCGAATCCTGCCTTGGGCATGGATGTGTGTGATGGCCTTAGGTTAAGTAGGTTAAAGTAGTTCTAAGTTCTAGGGGACTGATGACCTCCCATAGTGCTTAGGGCCATTTGAGCCTGTTAATATGGAAAACTATCAGTTGCATAATGGAACGATGACAATGAAAATTTTGTGCTATACCAGGACTTGAACCCGGATTTCTTGCTTATCGTGAGTCGTCACCTTATCATTTTTTTGTTATAATTTTGTTCGGTATTGTCAGTTTCGTTTGTTCTGGGTGGATGTCACATCACATCCGTTCAAGTTTCACGTTGATTCCTTTACTCTGTTTTTTTATTACAGGGGATTATCGGCCCTCTGACCGAACACATTGAGCTACCGTGCCGGCATTATAAGGCTATTCTAGCACGCTTCACGGGCGGACCCAAGCTCCCACATGTCGACAGCCGAGTATACAACCTGCACTCGTACATTCATTGTGTACTTGCCGAAACAACATTGTGTCATAATTCTGAACGACACGGGCATTGCAATATCGTATTTATTCGCCAACATCTGGTATGTGACTTTCAATTAAAAAATGTCCTCCCTGCACAGGAATATACATAGTGGATGGACAAGTGGAGGTTGTAAACACACGATTGATAACATATAGAAGTTTGGGGCTGGACGTGAAATGTGTTCGGATACCCTAATGATCGCACTCGCTACTTCAGTACACAACTAAAATTGGGACGATATAGAGAAGATTATAGCCGGCACGGTAGCTCAACGTCTTTGGTCAGAGGCCTGGTTGTCCTCTGTAATATAAAAACAGAGCGAAAAGATCAACGACGGACTTGAATGGGTGTCATGCGACGCTCGCCCCGTCTAAATGCAAAGAAAAAAAATGGTAATAAGGCGACCTCCCGCAGTAAGTAGGATATCGAGGTTCGAGTCCCAGTCCGGCACAAATTCTCATTGTTGTCATTCCCTTATACAGATGATGATTGTTGTTCACATTCGTAACTGTGAATACGTTTCATGAATTTCACAGATCCCGCGCCCCCCCCCCCCCCCCCTCCACCACGTATCCTCAGGCATCCACTATGTCACGAAGCGACCTGCTTTCAAAGCTCTCTCTCTCTCTCTCTCTCTCTCTCTCTCTCTCTC
Organism: Schistocerca nitens; assembly: GCF_023898315.1. Taxonomy (NCBI): domain Eukaryota; kingdom Metazoa; phylum Arthropoda; class Insecta; order Orthoptera; family Acrididae; genus Schistocerca; species Schistocerca nitens. The sequence continues at coordinate 285,754,070 of NC_064621.1, read as the reverse complement.
TCTCTATATATATATATATATATATATATATATATATATATATATATATATTACAATTATTCAGGTATTACAATATGGTCTCCTTCAAAGTACCCGCCCTGAGACGCGATACACTTCTGCCAACGCCGTTTCCACTGTTGATAACATTGCTGAAAGTCTTCAGTTGTGATGTTGTTCAGTTGCCGTGTCGTTTCCGCGTTGATGGCTTCCACATCTCCCAAGTGCCGCCCCCGAAGCACCAATTTGGATTTCGGGAACATGAAGAAGCCACACGGGGCTAAATTGGGTGAATAAGGATGATGATCTGTCACGGTGATTGAGCTTCTGGCCAAAAACTCGCGCACAACGAGCGCGCATTGTCGTGATGAAGGATCCACCTGCCCCCTTTTGCCAACTCCGGTCGAACTCGGGCCACACGAGCTCTGAGACGTGTCAGTACTTCAACGTAAAAATTTCCGTTCACTCTCTGGCCGGGAGGGACAAATTCCTTGTGAACAATGCCCTTAGAATCAAAGAAAACAATCAACATTGTCTTCACAATGGACCTTGATTTTCGCGACTTTTTTTTTCTCGGTTCTCCTGCTAGTTTCCATTCCTTGCTTTGAGATTTGAGCTCCACATCGAATTCGTAAAACCAGGACTCGTCTCCAGTGATGACTCGGTTGAGAAAGTCGCCTCGTTCCTCTGCTTCCAACCAATCCTCAGAGCACTCAACCCTCTTTGCTTTCTGTTCTGGCGTCAAGAGGTTCGGTACGATTTTCGCACACAATTTCGTCATTTCAAGTTTTTGTGTCAGGATTTCGTAAACGATTGTTTTGGCGATTGACAGCTCGTCAGCAATCATTCTGACTGTCAATCTACGGTCTTTAAGAACACAAGCCCGAATTCGTTAAACATTTGCATCGGAACTCGATGTCGACGGGCGTCCTGGGCGAGGGTCATCGTTCACTTCTTCTCGGCCATCCCGGAACCTTTTTAACCACTTGTTCACGGTTGGTTCCTTCAGAGAATTGTCTCCGTAAACCTGTTTCAAACACTCAAAAATCTCGAGGCCATTCTTGCCTAGCTTTGCAAGACACTTGATGTTGACGCGCTGTTCCACAATCAGAGAGAGCTCAATGCCGACGGCAGGTGAAAAAGGGTAACTGTCAACAAGCTGCCGCACACTCCCACCTTCACGCAGAGTGCTCTGACTCGAACTGAGCGTTGATGGGATTGATTACAGCAGTAGCCCACCCGGCGGTGACTGCAACCTGTAACATAAAGACATTATTCAACTTTTATACGTATTTTCCGGACATACTCGAACAAATCAATATAGCGACACTTCTACTCACGTGATAATAACTTCACGCGTTCTAAACTTGCTTGGAACTGTGGTATCTAGCGCAATTTCGCTATTTTTCTGTATGTATGTGTATCGGTTTCTCAGGGGGGGGGGGGGGGGAGGCAGTTTCTAGACTGGACCTACCGCTGGTGAATACAACTCCTGGCACCACCCTAGACATGGTATCAGTGGATTCACCTTCGAAACCTATGCTGGACGTACCGATTGTGACTCCACCTTCAGACACTGTCCCAGACAAATCGCTGGTGGATTCGCCTTCGAACCCTGTCCTGGATGTAACACGTGGTGGATATACCTTTGCGTTGTATCCCAGACTTACCCTGCATTAGCTCCCCCACCCCCACCCCTTCGCTCCCCTCCCCCCCAGCCCCCACCCACCCTGGGAAACCGACGCACGCACATACATAACAATAACGCAATTGCGCTAGGAATTTACAGTTACAAGCAAATTTAGCGTACGTGACCAGAAGTGACGTCATGGTCACATGAGCAGAAGTATCGGCATCTTGGACCTTTAGAGTAGCCTATATATAAAGGGAGCTTTGACAGCAGGTCGCTCTGTAACATAGTGGATGTCTGAGGGTGTTGAGGAGGTGAAATTATATCTGTGGTGGGTCGAACTGTTTCTTTTGTACAATACTTGAAACCTGTGCAGGGTGGAGATACTCCCATACACATCTCTTGAATCAGCGTCACTATGCAGTTCAGCATGTAATGTGCGGGAGATTAGGTTAGCTCGCCTTAAATATAGAACTTAGCGATGCGAGGCTGGCATCTTAACAAAGGTTGGCCCTTAGCTTTGAAGCCACGTCCTGGCTAACTAAGTGAGCTGAACTCTTCTGTACTGGTGACAGAGATGAAACCGTGTGTGTTCATTTTGGAGGAGGGTTCAAACGAACAACCCATGGGTTGAACACGCTCTGTGATTTTCCAAGTTCTTGTTTGTGCTTCTTGCTAAGGGCAAGAGTGTGTGTGTAACATCTGTCAGAATACAGATGCAAAAAGTACTTCAAAGGATGTAACTAATATTACACCTACATGAAACCTTCTGAAAGCAGCAACAGAACACCAAGCAGTGGCATCTCCTAATTTGTATCTTAAAGCGTTGGCAAAGAATTCTCTGTCATGCTTTACACATTAGCCCTCTTTTTGTAAAAATCAGAGGAAACTAATTTGCGAGGCCAAATAACGTTAAATGCTGCGAAGCTTCCAGTGCTGTGTCGTTAAACGCAAAACTTGTTCCCGAGTCATGACCCAGCGTAGGTAAAAAAAAAAAACTGCGGCCCAGACTGATCACGGAAGGGAGGACATGTTTATAAATAAATTAAATGGACGCGGTGGTGTTTCGATTCTTGGAGACATGTATAAAGAACAATGAGTTTAACTAAGAAATCCACATGGCTGGCCCCTTTAATGCAGTAACGCAGATTGTCACTGTATAATTAATAAAATAAGACAAAGACGAAACGGTTTCCAGCAGAGTTGAACATACAGGATGGGCTCTATGTGTATCTAGGACATACTCTCAGTACAAATAAATAAATAAAATGAAATAAATGCACAAAAGCAACCAAACCCATATAGACAACAGATTTCTCAACATTGGAACGCAAGATTATTGTTCTTAAGTCTAAACTTATGCCTACAGTAAAACTACAAAAATTAATGATATTTGGTTGAGACAACAATGTAGTATGGACATCGATACTCTCTCACTAGCGATAAATAAATATTGAAAACAGTTGAATTCCCAACAAATTATTATTTAAAAAAGATGATTTTACATAACTGATAGAATTATTTAAATGAACGGAAGACATAGCTGTGAAGCTGTTTGATGAATGTGAATCGTCAGCTCTACAATCAAGCCAAAATATGATATAACACATGTCAGCAGTCTCCTTAGTCAGTTGAAGGCGACGCAGCGAGGGAGGAACCTGTAGCAACTGAACCGCGGCGTGTAAAGAGATGTCGACGATGAGTGTGCGAGTCTGTGCTGCTAAGTGTCGTATTCTTCCTACAGCAACAGCTAAGTACGCAGCTCTCAGGATTCGCTATGATGAACATCGGCTGGTCAGTTGGCGTCGCTATTGGGCCACCCACCATCTTCTCATTGAAAGTGCCATTGTGAGCGTGTGTCCATCTCCGCAGTTGAAGTGAACGTCACCAGAATTTTATTTTGATGCTGGATACCACATCGACTACAGAATGTGTGTCACTTTCTCCAGTAGATGTGTTGACTGCGGAGTGCAGGGGTGGACGAACGAACCAAGGGTGTATGGTGGTGCCATGTGTATCCCATAGCTAGCGGCATATAAAACATACATGTGGAGGTCTTACAGCGTTCGTAATAATTTTGAAATATTATCAATGAAGAAGAATTAGACCAAAAAAGTAGATGTAATTTTAACAGCTAAAATAAATGAAGAAACCAAACGCACTGAGGAAGTCTAAATAACATTATTTGAACTCAAAATCCATCCATCTTTCCTTCTGCATCAATTTCTTAGGTACTGCTTCACGGAAGCTGGATTTGTCCTCACATAAGTTGGCAAATAATTATTTCTCGTTGGATATAAGACTTAAATTATTCATCCGGTTCTGCGTTTGAGTAGATTGGCAGTAGGTGTGTACCCTCTTCAATGATGAGATTGATCTCTCGACAGATGATGCTGTGGAAGGAATTGTTGAGACAATCAATGCTCATTTGTATATTTCTGTAAATTCACTCATTAAATTCATCTCCAATAGATAATTTACAATCTGAATTGGTGTTTTGTCGAACTCTTCGTTAGAAACATACCATACACGAAGTTCGTTCTGGAGATTGAAAACACTGCCATAAATGTTGTTCACTTTACACAATAACTCGTTGGACAATTCTCTCTTTTTTTCAATGCATTTATCAAATTAAGGTACTCCAGCTTTCCAAACTCTGCAAATCTAATCTTTAATTGATTGTTGATGTTATCAATAATTTCGTAATAAATTCACCTGAAACTAGCTTGCTGTGCTTCAATGTTCAGTTTTCTCTTTTTTATTTGAATCACCTAATTTTCCACAGGTAACAAACGAGGACCACACTGCTTCGAAATTCTTTCTTTCCTTTTTCATTTTCTTTTGAAATTCTGTGTTTTCGTAGTGGCATACAAAATGTGACTGCTTTTAGATTGAAATCTACTAAACGAAACATATGAATGAGCAAGTAAGTTGAATAAACCCATATTAGAAATATGTTCTGGAAATCCTTCAGGAAGCTACAAAATCCATTTGCGGTCATTGCAATAATATGGCCAAACTTTCTACTTTCATTAACATATTCTAAAAACATTATCAATGCTCCTCTGTTTTCGTAGACTGTATGAATAAGTCTAGAGATGGACAATGATGGTAGTTTTCGGGACATGAACGCTGAAATCTCATGTAACCTCTCAGAAGAATGAGGAAAAATGTAGGCAGTGATTTAAGACCAGAAAAAAATGCCTTGAGGTCCTTCGTACATTCTTATGATTTTTGAAGTACCAGGTTCATTACATGAGAATAGTAGTGCATAAATAGAGCCGCAGGATCTTTTTCCAAAACTTTTCTTTGGGGTCCATCGAGGTGGCTATTAATGATAGCAGCGTCATCATAGGTTCGGGCAATTAGTTTATCCCTACAGTTATATTGTTCCATTATCGTCCACTACTTTTTTCTGTGAAACTGAAAAATAACGGAACGCAGTTAATAATTGTTATTTATTGCTTACATCTGGTGTTTAATGAAGCATAATAGCCATAAAATCCGTATTTTTAATTTCGTTGCAGATTTCATCTCTCAAAACAAAATGTTCAAATGTGTGTGAAATCTTATGGGACTTAACTGCTAATGTCATGAGCCCCTAAGCTCACACACTACTTAACCGAAATTATCCTAAGGACAAACACACACACCCATGCCCAAGGGAGGACTCGAACCTCCGCCGGGACCAGCCGCACAGTCCATGACTGTAGCGCCTTAGACTGCGCGGCTAATCCCGCGCGGCTCTCTCGAAACATTAACTACTGCATTTATTAAATAATTCTGAATGCTTGTCTATGTGTCGTGGAAAACCGTAGACGCTACTAAATGTTCTCTCAGCGAATGATGAAACTCGACATTTGCAAGAAGAATTTCCATGTAATTTCAAGAAATTCCATGTAATTTCCTTTGTTCGTACATTGTGAATTTTCATCATGGCCTCGAAAGGGTAGTTTCTGTTTCGCTAAATAGCAAACTGCGTGAATAAATCTGTTCAGAATTTCCCTGTTCATTCTTACTTTCTCATTGTGCAGTTCTACCCTTCGTTGAGAACTCAAAAGAGGGTCAGATTTAAGAGGGCGTGCAATAAATCTGTTGTAAGTTAAAAAAGTAGAAAGATGAACTTCAGGCTCAATCCGTTTTGCAGTGTTAAGATTTAAATCAGAATACCCTTGCTTATTCCAAATAAATTTCTTTGTAGCAAATAACGGACGGGTCCAGTAACGAAATCCGTCGAAACTAGTCTGATAACTCGTACAACTCCTTACGAAAATGATTCACAGATCCCTTTCCAGTGAAACAATATTTTGCCTTTACACGCGTTGATACTGTCAAGATAGGACATGGTCTGCAGTTGTCAATAACTTGTTTCTTCTCTGTGTATGATAGTAATGGAAAGGCTTGTAATAGTTTTTGCACAGTTTTTCACAACCTGTATCAAAACTACAGCAATCTACACGTACGGAAGAAACAAGATTACGTAACGTAACAGCATTCAGCCTGCCAGCAATGCGCCGATTCGTTGGCAAACGAAACGTCCTGGCTGCGGAGTGGGCAACCCGTGGACAGAGCTGACGCATGCGCAAGTATCTAGCGGCGAAGTCGTGCTAACGCCTTAGCTCAAGTTTAGCGTGTTGCATACTGCCAGGGGCTCTGCTGGCGGTGGACACTTGAGTTGAAGTACACTCCTGGAAAAGGAAAAAAGAACACATTGACACCGGTGTGTCAGACCCACCATACTTGCTCCAGACACGCGAGAGGGCTGTACGAGCAATGATCACACGCACGGCACAGCGGACACACCAGGAACCGCGGTGTTGGCCGTCGAATGGCGCTAGCTGCGCAGCATTTGTGCACCGCCGCCGTCAGTGTCAGCCAGTTTGCCGTGGCATACGGAGCTCCATCGCAGTCTTTAACACTGGTAGCATGCCGCGACAGCGTGGACGTGAACCGTATGTGCAGTTGACGGACTTTGAGCGAGGGCGTATAGTGGGCATGCGGGAGGCCGGGTGGACGTACCGCCAAATTGCTCAACACGTGGGGCGTGAGGTCTCCACAGTACATCGATGTTGTCGCCAGTGGTCGGCGGAAGGTGCACGTGCCCGTCGACCTGGGACCGGACCGCAGCGACGCACGGATGCACGCCAAGACCGTAGGATCCTACGCAGTGCCGTAGGGGACCGCACCGCCACTTCCAACAAATTAGGGACACTGTTGCTCCTGGGGGATCGGCGAGGACCATTCGCAACCGTCTCCATGAAGCTGGGCTACGGTCCCGCACACCGTTAGGCCGTCTTCCGCTCACGCCCCAACATCGTGCAGCCCGCCTCCAGTGGTGTCGCGACAGGCGTGAATGGAGGGACGAATGGAGACGTCGTCTTCAGCGATGAGAGTCGCTTCTGCCTTGGTGCCAATGATGGTCGTATGCGTGTTTGGCGCCGTGCAGGTGAGCGCCACAATCAGGACTGCATACGACCGAGGCACACAGGGCCAACACCCGGCATCATGGTGTGGGGAGCGATCTCCTACACTGGCCGTACACCACTGGTGATCGTCGAGGGGACACTGAATGGTGCACGGTACATCCAAACCGTCATCGAACCCATCGTTCTACCATTCCTAGACCGGCAAGGGAACTTGCTGTTCCAACAGGACAATGCACGTCCGCATGTATCCCGTGCCACCCAACGTGCTCTAGAAGGTGTAAGTCAACTACCCTGGCCAGCAAGATCTCCGGATCTGTCCCCCATTGAGCATGTTTGGGACTGGATGAAGCGTCGTCTCACGCGGTCTGCACGTCCAGCACGAACGCTGGTCCAACTGAGGCGCCAGGTGGAAATGGCATGGCAAGCCGTTCCACAGGACTACATCCAGCATCTCTACGATCGTCTCCATGGGAGAATAGCAGCCTGCATTGCTGCGAAAGGTGGATATACACTGTACTAGTGCCGACATTGTGCATGCTCTGTTGCCTGTGTCTATGTGCCTGTGGTTCTGTCAGTGTGATCATGTGATGTATCTGACCCCAGGAATGTGTCAATAAAGTTTCCCCTTCCTGGGACAATGAATTCACGGTGTTCTTATTTCAATTTCCAGGAGTGTATTATCAAGCAAAATCACAGACATAATGTACTTTATACTAATTAAGATTAATATCATGATTTCTTAAGTTTATTCAGACGTTGACGCACTACCCTCACACCTACAGGGGACGCCACTAAAGCAAATACCAGTTAACGACACAATGGGAACAAAAGCCTTCAGGACGCCTTAATCTCAATAATAATGGTGATCGTGTCACGTGGTCATCTGACCGTGTAAATAAAGACGTCGAGTTACAGTACCAAAGAAAACAAGTTCGCGTCCAGCTGCATTTTATTTTATTTTTTTCTTATCTTCGCCTTTTGTAACATATTGTGGGATCAACAATCACATCGTATTCGTCTTTGTACTAGCTTAGTACGCCATATTTGGTGATTTCCCTATTTACACTTGCGTATTACGAAAATACGCAGTTTTAGTGATACACCACATTATAGATCTTTCCAAAACGCTTCACTTTAGTACGATTTGTTCCACTAAAGTGTAGGGAAATGCACGTAAACGTGAACTGTGTGGAGGTAGTGCACTAAGCAATGAATTGAAGTTTCAGCTTGGCATTCGACGTATGCAGTTTGACGTTTTTTGCTGTCATCTCATTACAAGTGAGGAGGAAATTTGAAAGCAGCAACTGGCGACATTTACGATAGTGACTGTTTTGCATTTCAGTAGCTGCTGTATATGAGGTAGCTTCTGATGTCTGCAGAGACATATGCGAAGCAATTCAAAGATTTATGTAGCAAGAAGATAAGGTCAATAAAATATGATTAATCAAATGTGAAACAGACATACAACCCATCTCATAGGTTACATGATAAAATCTATTATATATTTTTGTGAGGTGGTGGCCTGCTTCAGGCCTTTCTCCTCACGTTTTATCCTATTTGCATACTGAATTTGCATAGGAGACTCTCTTGCTTCATTTACTTTCTGAGTCAGTTTTACGTGTTGTTTGGTTCAAATGGCTCTGAGCACTATGGGACTTAACTTCTCAGGTCATCAGTCCCCTAGAACTGAGAACTACTTAAACCTAACTAACCTAAGGACATCACACACATCCATGCCCGAGGCAGGATTCGAACCTGCGACCGTAGCGGTAGCGCGGTTCCAGACTGTAGCGTCTAGAACCGCTCGGCCACCATGGCCGGCTGCGTGTTGTTTACATCAGTGGCTGGGAGGTAGCGTTTGGCAATGTAGGTAACCCAAGGCTTTAAAATTTCATTTTTGTAGTAGTTTCTTGCATTAAACCCATCTGGTCTTGACCAGGGAATCTCCTTTTCGCTGGGACAGAAACAGGAGGAACTTTCGCACTTTCTGGAAGAGCGGCCGGGCATTTAAAGTGCAGTTTCCCACGCTGATGTACCACATGCGAAATCGGATAAGTCTTTGCAGGGATTATCCTTTTGTCTAACAATAAGTTTCTGCGAACAATGAGTGGGGGAATGGAAGAATGGTGTCCCCAACAGCTGAACGGGAAACCAATTGTGGAAGGGGTGAGAACCTAGTTAGTAAACTTCGGGTGCGGTCTTCAGTCGTCCACATGCTGTTATGCTGCTGTGTGTCATCCCCAGGCACGTTTCATCAAGCAAAATATATAGTCACTAGTGTGCCTGAAATTTCCCTTCCCATGGGAACGGTGTGGGAGCCCAACGAATTTCCAACAAACAAGCCTGGACGTGGGAACGGAACGACACTCATCTCCCATTTCCATATAAACTTGTCTCATTGGCAGATAAATTTTAACTTCATGGTGGAAGCTAAGGAACGGACTTTCACATTCCCGACTAGAAGAGCACTTAGGTCCTTTCTGGGACTGGCTAGAAAAGACGTAATAGCGCTTTCCGAAGTCTGAAGAAAGGATACCAAAAACTGGGAGGCATTCATAGTCGTGTTAGGATTCGTACGGATATTCTCATTCGAACTTCTGCTTGGTGAATCTACCCTGGACTCTGCGCTCATATAAGTTTTTCTTGACTTCAGCCATCTGCCAAGACTTCGATGTTTTTCTCTGAACTTACGTGCGTCCGCGGCGAGTAATCAGGTGGATTATGAGATCCGCGACTGGCAACCTCATCACATCGGCTCGTCCTATCAACGGTTAGTAGCGGTCGCAGTTCAGCGCAACCTGACCTTTGGGCAACAATCTCCCTGGTAGTCACGGTAAATAGCATTTGCAGTGCACACTCCAGGCTTCGGATATCGCGATGTATTGAGGGAAGAGAAGTTAATTCCTATTTCCATTTTTTTAGCCTCCCTAACTTGATTGCTTCACGCCCCAGTGTGCAAGTTTGTATGCAATCTAATTCTTTCTGCGAAGGTAATTTTTCTCGTAACCACTCACGTTTGTTTCGCTCTCGAGTTAACTCATTGAAGCTCACCTGCCAAGTGATGTTTCTTTCTGATTCTTCCTTTATTCATTAATATGTTATATGCTCTATTCGAGCTCATACCTTTTCTGGGTAATTGTAAGGTTTTCAATCACAGTTGAAAACATGACTCGTGTCCTTTATGCCATCATGCTGGTGGCGACCCTAACAACCATTCATTTTTTTATCATTGTTCAATTTTAATTATGTAAGTTCGTCCTCAATTTGCTTTATAATTGGACATTTGTATCTTATGTGTAATTTTACCTACTATTTGAATAAATATTATTTTACTAGATCAAACTCTTATCATTCAGAAACCATCAAAGTAAATTATACAACTGAAATTCCTGAGTCCTCCAACCATAAGCAATAGGCAAGGCCCCTGATGAATCAGGAACTAACGAAATAACGCTTTCCGATGTGCACGGCAGCTGATTTTTCAAGTAGCCTATTAGCTTCATGGGGGTTATCTACCATTTTATATGACCTGGGGTAACAGATTCAACATCAGTCTAAACTGCATGGAGCAAGAGTTCGTGCTGTAGCGATACCTGGTGATGACATCAAATAAATTGAACATTTGTATTCGCTGAAATACTTGTGAATATACCCAAAGACTTTGACAGAAGCGTGCGTACAAAAAGGAACTACAAATTAATTTCAGAATATTGTCGATAAGTTCGGCATAGAAAATGTTTAACAATTAAAACACTCTTTGTTCTGTGTATTCAGAAATTTCATTTTTTGATCATTTTACAAGAAAAAGAATTCGCTATTAGGTGTCTGTTGCTCTGAAATGCGGACAACGTTCGGCCATTGAACATTGTTAAGTCTGTAATAATTTAATAAGCGTTAAAATATATTACAGAAAGAGCTATTACGTTTCATTAAAGTAAACAGTTCCTTCCCATGCAGGAAGCAGTATCTTTTCTAATTTTCAGTGACTGCAGCAGCGTGGGAAGATCGCGCCAATGAAAGTCATTGGCCGGCCGTGGTGGCCGAGCGGATCTAGGCGCTTCAGTTCGGAACCGCGCTACTGCTACGGTCGCAGGTTCGAATCCTGCCTCGGGCATGGATGTGTGTGATGTCCTTAAATTAGTTAGGTTTAAGTAGTTCTAAGTTCTAGGGGACTGATGACCTCCGATGTTCAGTCCCATAGTGCTCAGAGCCATTTGAACCATTTCTTTTTTTTTTTTTTTTTTTTTTTTGAAAGTCATTGTTGGCCGCCATTACCGGCAGTAACACTTCTTTTAATATTTTCACAGCTTCTCTCAGACGTAAACACCTATGGTGTATAAATAATTTGTCTTTGACAGGCTTTATATGAATATATTAGTAATTTCAAAGCATTTGCAGTATTTATCGTAACTTGTGGACTATCAGCTGCTTCACGGCGATCGATTACTATTTCAAAAACAATATTTTGAGGTAAAAAATAATAAATAATTTACGTTTACTTACGAAGAGACAACAACATTTCGCCATGCGACATCCACGAATAACAATATTTTCCATGCTTATGTTTATCAAGATATCCTGAGCGTTTAGCTTTTCGACAGATCACGCAAACATTTGACGTGTAATATTTTAAGGCGGCCCACATCCGTAGCAAGGCTTGCGCCGTTATTTAAAACAAAACATATTTTAATTAAAGAATCATGCATATTTTAGTATATCGTCGCCCCGTTTGTAACTGGAATTCTATTCTATCCTGTAGAATATATTTCACTACAGTAATTTTCAGTTCTAGGGGACTGATGACCTCCGATGTTCAGTCCCATAGTGCTCAGAGCCATTTGAACCATTTTTTTTAAAGTCATTGTTGCTTCACGGCGATCGATTACTATTTCAAAAACAATATTTTGAGGTAAAAAATAATAAATAATTTACGTTTACTTACGAAGAGACAACAACATTTCGCCATGCGACATCCACGAATAACAACATTTTCCATGCTTATGTTTATCAAAGATATCCTGAGCGTTTAGCTTTTCTACAGATCACGCAAACATTTGACGTGTAATATTTTAAGGCGGCTCACATCCGTAGCAAGGCTTGCGCCGTTATTTAAAACAAAACATATTTTAATTAAAGAATCATGCATATTTTAGTATATCGTCGCCCGTTTGTAACTGGAATTCTATTCTATCCTGTAGAATATATTTCACTACAGTAATTTTCAGTATAATTTCCCTCTCCCCCCCCCCTCTCCTTAGAATAGATGCCATAAAATCAGTACATTTTGGTACCAGTACAGTGTCCACAGCACACCAGCTTCTGACAGTTTGTAAACTACTTTTATTTATCGTCAAATATCTCTAACACAACAGTGAGACATCAGCCTTGTTATTACAGAGAGCACGAACGTACGAAACAAGAATGATCAGGTCTTTCGCATATTTTTAGCTGTAATCACCATAATAAATTCATATTCTCAGGGAAATTTGTTTTGCTTTACCTTCTTAAGAAAAGCTTGTGGTTATATACTCCATTTCTGCCTAATGGAAGCATCTGTAACGATATATATTGTCTTCCTTACATCGCCAACTGGACCAAATTGCTGCGAGTGAAATAGTTAGAAGTTGTTTCTGCGATTTCCGGGGATCACTCTCGCAAGGAACAAGGTGGTCGCGGTGTCAGTGTCAAGCTCAGCTTAGGCTGCAGTCACTGTGGCACAGTGGATTTCCGCCGATTACCGACATCGGCCGAAGACGGCAGATCTTTTCAAATCAGTACGCTACTACGTGCGCGAACACATTGTAGCCGATTTCATAGTCCGAACTTCGAGACTTCGTTCGCACAACAATCGATGAAATTCAAATCAGTTTATTTTCTTCAGTCAAATCGACCGACGTTCTTACACAGAAAGTATGCACTGTGAGAAGCTGACTAGTTTATCACAAGAAAGAGTGAGTTTGTGGCGTCCTGAGGATGAAAAATATCATAATCAGGACATAGTTCGGAATCTATGGACTGAAATCGCAGGGTTATTGGGAACCACAAATACGCAAAATCTAAGTAATTGTAGCCCCAAAAATAATTCGTTCAAGTGAGAAGCGTGGCGCACCGCTTTAGTTAATGTAGTGTATCTTCTTTGGGCTGCAGTAGGTGCGCAATAGCTGTCTACCGATTATTACTTCTGCTTCTTAGCGTTTTAATACCAGTAAAGTGGTGACTGTTATACGAAGTGGTTTGCATACATAGTGTTTGTGTTTCCACATTTCAGTGCTTCAGATGTTCTGAGTATCTTATTCGAAATTTTATGCTTGTCTTCCATACGTTGTGGAATGGCAGTGAAGGTTAATTGAAGTACATCTGCACAATTTCAAATAAATACAGCAAAACCTTGCTTTTCAAAGGTCATCATGAATCGCCTCGAATATGTAACGGAACTCTAGGCGCTACAGTCCGGAACCGCGCGACCGCTACGGTCGTAGGTTAGAATCCTGCCTCGGGCATGGATGTGTGTGATGTCCTTAGGTTAGTTAGGTTTAAGTAGTTTTAAGTTCTAGGGAACTGATGACCTCAGCTGTTAAGTCCCATAGTGCTCAGAGCCATTTGAACCATTTTTGTAACGGAACGTTTCTCCCTTAATATCATGTATTCGAAACACTTGTCTGTTTATTCCAATAACTGAGGGCATAGTGTACGCTACTTGTCACGTTATTTTCGAGACAGATGTAGCAAAGTAAGGTGCATTCGGTGTCTTTTTAATAGCAAAAACTCAGATGCAAAAGCAGCAATGTAGCGCTCTTCTCCAAGCGCAGAGGTGTCCTGGTACCCACCCCACCCATAGAGGCTACACCGTAACCTAATTCATACAGAAAATGGACTCTAACCTAATCCAGCCTAATGTCCTTGATACCGCGAGAAACTGGCGTAAGGGATCGGATGTACTGTCGGCCGATGTTAGCGGACGACCTCTGGTGACAGCGTCCAGCAACTGTTATCGGAGCCACTGTAAACTCAGCCGTACTCAAAATGCGCTGCTGGACACGTACACGTGATTTTGACGTCACTTCCGGGTCTCCGGAGTCTCGCAAGCTCTGAGGTCATGTCTGTTTGTTTGCTGGTGCGCCGCGGCTGATGTTCAGTATCTCTTCGACAGTCGGCCGGTGAGGATGGTGGCAACTGAGTCCAGGGCAGCGTTCTGTGTGGCGACGGCGCTGCTACTGCTGCTGCAGGTGGTGGACGCGGCAGAGTTCGCCAGGCAGGGCTACAGCAGGCGACGGGGCATCAGGATACCGCGCATCACCACCACATCGACGACGAACACCGAGGCTCCAAGACACCCGCCAACGCAGGTATGCAAGCGCTAAAGGCCGCGCCGACTAGCATATGTGCCGATCATCCAGAAAATTTGACCCTCGACCTATTATCGATACAAACCGGTCCAGGCGATTTCAGCGTCACGTGCCAGTTAGACACACGCACGATGCAGGTAATATCACTGAGTGTTGTGTTCACGTGCGGAATGGGGAACGCGAGCGATCTGAGTTTGACGGATGGCACATTATGGTGGTCCGGAGGGTCGGCACAAGCATTTCGGAGACTGCACGATTTGTCGGGTTTTGTAGGACTGCTGTGGTGAGTGTCTTCAACATGTGGGGAAACCAAGGTGAAAGCATGTCCAGACGTCGTGGGGTTGGGTCGTCGCAGACTGGGCAGACTAGTAAAACAGGACAGACGGCGAACAGTGGCAGAACTAACATCAGACTTTAATGCTGGGCAGAGTACAAGTGTGTCTCAACACACAGTGCACCTAACACTCCTAACGACGGGCCTGTGGCGCCGATGACTCACGCATGTGCCTATGTTAACACCACGACATCGGTAATTACGACTGAATGGGCACGTGGCCATCGGCACTGGATGTTGGCGCTGTGGCGGAGCGTTGTATGATCTGATTAATCCCGATACCTTCTTCGTCGTGCCACGGGACGGGGCGAATCCGTCGTCTTCTAGGGGAACAGCTGCTTGACACCTGTCCTGCGGGACGGAGACAAACTGGCGGCGTCTCCTTTATGCTCTGTGGAACCATCACGTGGCCATCCATGGGTCCAGAGGAGCTCGTGCAAGGCACCATGACGGCCAAGGAGATCGTGCTTTGGTTGCAAACCACCTACACACCTTCATGGCGATCATGTTTCCCGACGGCAGTATCATTTTTCAACAAGATAGTGCTCTCTGTCACAAGGCAAGGAGTATGATGGAGTGGTTCGAGGAACACATTGACGAGTTACAGCTGATATGCTGCCCCCCCCCCCCCAAACTCGAGAGATCTGAACCCGATCGAACACATTTGGGATGGAATTGAAAGTGATGTCGGACCTCATTGTCCCCCTTCCAGAAATTTACAGGAATTAGGTGATTTGTGTGTGCAGATGTGGTGCCAACTCCCTCCAGCGACTTAAGAAGGCCTCACAGCTTCCATACCGCAACGCTGCTGTTACCGCGCCAAAGGTGGACATACCGGCTGTTAGGAGTGTATTTTCTGCTCCATTTCCACTCGATTGCTGCATTCGAACGCGGCGCTTCGACAGATGCGGTTACGGTCGTGGTTATCGTTCACGCCTTTCGGTTACGTCCTTCACGTTTACAGCTGTTTACATTACGCTGGCCCCCTCCCTCTAAAGTCTTAGTTGTGGTGACGGATAGGCCTGTTAACTCAAGGTCTAGGCTAGGCTGAATGTGATATGAAACACGAGTGGATAAAAATTCTATGTCAAGTCCTTAAATTTTCCTTACTGATTGCCTATATCGGCTATTGCCGTTCCTGGCTCATTACCAAACCATCTTCAGATCTAAAAGCACACAAAATTGTGCAAAAAAATGTACAATAAAAAATACGTTCAACACTCGAGTTTTCATTTGAAACACATACGAATCTAAAATATTTCTCGGTTTGTGACATTCAGTACACAACGTCGTATTTTTAGAGCTAAGTCACCCTAATGAAATAAAAAATCCTATAGGCATAACGGGAAAATATTAAAATGTGACACAATAAAAATGCTAAATTATGTGATAATATGAAGTACCTTACCTAAAGGGAAAATCTTAGTTGCTTATGTAAACTGACATCAATCACTAATCACAAATCGTTACAGTGCCCATTTTCCCGCACATGTATACAACGATCGACAGCAATGATTGTTGCATCGCCCCTGAGTGGATGTAAACAAGATGTCATTTCTAACTTCCATATCAGGAACAAGGAAGTGTCTGTGTGACAGTTGTCCGCCAACTGGCTGATGTACAGCGTCTTGGCTAGACGAAGACTGCCTGTCAGATAGCGGTAACATGCAAATAATTTACTACAGACATGACAGTAATAAGACAAAGGAAGGTTCATATAGTGAGCTTTTTTTATAAATTTACTTTGTATAATGTGAGAAATTATATTCACATCAGCACATTTCTAATAAATAAATACTGAAATCACTGAAAGGTGATAATTTTGTTGATGAGTTGGCAAAGGCGATGAATGTAGCTTTGAAGTGAAGATTCTGCTAACAGATTGATCTATAGTGTAAGATGTCAAATTCCGCTCCGACGTTTATCGAAGGTATTTAAAATCTGTGCATGCATGTACTAAAAAAATAGCTTATAGTTTCATACACGTTTCGTTTTGTTGACTTAAAACGTTATCAGTGGTAGAATTTTTGTCACATTTCCACTTACTTCCAGAGGTGTCGCCTGTCTGCATATTTTCGAAGTATTTCTGATTTTGCCAAGGTTGTTTTTGGTAAATATCACGTTGGTTTCCAGCACTACAAATTTCGTGATATTCGTGTACGACAAAATATAGCGCCAGTGGTGTTTACGTTCTCCTTGCTAAGCGAATATGTTAATATCGAAAGAAAATGATAAAAAATAGACATGGCTTTTACAATGTCGGAGGTACTTTTTTTATTACTTCTACAAAGTACAGCGGGATAATTAATTCTGAAAGACGAGCTCATTTGCGTTTGTAATGAACATCTATACTCTATTCGTACAATGAAGACCACGCGGCTTTCGTGTCAAGCAATCTTTATTTCAAGTGATCATTGTTTCTGTAGGTGTCTGAGTCAAGGTAAATGGATCAGCTTTACTGACAAAACTAATCAAGTGATTCGCTATTGCTAGCTATAAAAATGGAAACATCTATTACTAAATGTAGTGTGAGTACAGGTAGAAGGGACTCGAACTAATAAAAGCTACCTCTCCCCAAGTATTGTAATGCAAACCTACCACGGTCCGTAAAAACTAGGTTTTTAGCTACCTGATTTGGCACTGTTTTTCGTTGTCGCCTATAATAAGAGCTTCCTAGGAAAAAAAGTGTCAGCCTTTATTTTCGAAACTGATAAATAGATACAAATAAACACGAGTGCGTTACAATGCAGCTCTCAATATGGGTGATGAGTGTTTTGGTAAATAACTTGGAAAAATTCATTATCACAATATTGTGTTGGATGTGTTTAGAATGTAAACGTAACTTCCAGCCACAAATAGGTGCAATAATTTACTTTTCGCACTGTGGGGGTAGTGTTGTGCTGTACAGTGCCGGCTCCACAAGGTACACTTTCTTCCGTCACCCCAACCCCTCCCTTCGACCCACGAAGAAAGATCAGTCTTAGCAGTTCACACGTTCTGTCCAAAACAAAGCTCTAAATTCTAATATTACTCGTATACTAATCGGAAAAAGTTACAACATAATACATTATAAGTTAATTCGGTGACAGGAAGTGAGATTTAATTACAAACAAGAACAGTAAAAAAAATAACAGTTTTAGAACCACGGAAGGTCAAGAAACAATCATACAAGAAATCAATTCGAACCGGGTACCGTGTGAAGATACAATGGTCTTTTTGTCAGAATTTTATTTTTGCCTTCGTGCCTCTAGTTATACTGTAAGTTCGGCTGCGAAATCTGAGGTTTTAAGCTTTCCCGGAGACATTTTTTTGTGTGACATGGCGTGCGATGGATTTCGAGTTCGAAGAAAAATGTACTGGTACTAGATGTCAACTGGCTTTTAACAACTGAACTTAGATACCAGAGGCCGACACTCGGACAACTCATCCGACAGTACCAGGGGATAAGTAACTAACAACGTACGTTTACAAAGCAATCTGCAGTAATTTCCCCAATTTCTGCCTAAATTTCTATGCCCTACGCGACTGGCTAACTGCAAACTACATGTAAAGCGTTCGTGAGGAATCAGTGCTCGAGTTAGGTTTGTTGAATTTGCAGCCCAAAATTTTTTCTGTGTTTCACATGATTATTTTTGATTATACTAAGTTTATTTAGAACAATACATTTGGGGAACCAGAACATATTTGGCAACCTTTGTGTGCATTTTTAGGCGGATAAATGATGTGAACTTGGGTTTCCATAAGGGTCTGATTTGACAATTTGCTCTAGCGTATCTTTTCCTCTGTCAGCAACATGTTTAAGACTCGTATGACAATAAACTGTTCTATAGTGGGTCACGCAATCTAAACGGTCTCAGAATCGATGGAATCTTGTTGTCAACGATATACACCCATCCTAAACATCAAAATGTCCTCTAGGGTCGACGTTCGATTATGTGCTTCTGCAAATTGGAGATGTAATGAGAAATATGCGCTTATCCTGTGGGCAAATTCAGCAGTCGAATGTTTAAACAGAAGCATCACACTCTTTTCTACAACGTCGAATCACCAATAGTCTGCATTGCATGTAATAGATCGTTGGTAGCGATCGTCCTAAAGCGTTTCTTTTGCCGTAATGATTTTGTACATAGAATCTGTTACTCTGCTCCAAGCTGGCCTCAGGACAATCTTAATTCGGACAACGTTTATTTATTTAAGTTTTTAATTTCATTGGATGTAGGTCAACAACACATGAAGATCAAACGTCATTACACGTCCAGAATTTTAAAATTGAATGACCAGAACAATAAAACGATGGAGATCCACATGTCGAAACGAAAATAAGATTGTACTAGCAAATACAATAGCAACGATAATGTTTGAAATGATTTGGGAAAATCTCAGTTCAGGATGAGTGCTGATAGACGTAAGGTGCCTACATCGTTTGTGTCCTAAACCGCACATTCCTGTAAATATTGATATTTTATCACACGTTATCAAGTTTACACTTTCAACATCTTCGTGGGCGATGGCAAATACGTGATTTCTACGCTCCTCCTACAGCAATGAACTCTTTATCATCACTGAAACAACATTTTATTTCTCAGTATTTGTTCTATCTCCGCAGAAGCGAAGGAAGTAAGTAAAAGTTAATGTAAGAATGGGTAGCCATTATACAGCCTTCTTGAAATGCGGCCTCGGAATACACTATTATTTGCTTCAGTTGCAAGATTGGGACCTTCATGGAAATATTTATCCGATCTGTACCGCATAAAGTGATCGGCTCTTGATAGTCACGCCGGGCGCCTGAAATCTGGTCGTCAGCTGTTTGTAGTCCCTATCGATATTTGCTGTGTTTGAATCATTCTTCTGAACTGTGGCGAGAGAGGCTAAGCAGCTGCGGTTTACTGACCTCGTGATGTAATCCACTCAAATTTAAGACTAAATTGCAGCCTTTGATAATGAGTTACAGTTATGGATAGAAAAATGCGTTTTTGCGGAAACAGGCGAAATACATCAGTTTTCAACTAGCGGTCGACCCCCAACGTTCGCTGGAAGGAATAATCCTAAATAGTGAAATTTGTAGGAAATTTTATGTACTTTCAGTTTGAATGGGGAAGTTATTTATGAAAAACTGATCTATTTCGAGCTGTGAACAGAAAAAACATAAAAATGGCAATATTAGTAGGGACGACCCTCGTTATAATAGCAAGATCATTCGACGAAAATTCTACGTAAGTGCGCCGGCCGGAATGGTCGAGCGGTTCTAGGCACTTCAGTCTGGAACCGCGCGACCGCTTCGGTCGCAGGGTCGAATCCTGCCTCGGGCATGGATGTGTGTGATGTGCTTAGGTTATTTAGGTTTGAGTAGTTCTAAGGTCTAGGGGACTGATGACTTCAGCTGTTAAGTCCTATAGCGCTCAGAGCCATTTTCTACGTAAGCGGTCTCTTGTCCATTTCAAACTGAAAGAAGCAAGGAAAGCTAAACTCACTGCCATAAGGAAATCATTAAAAACGTAGCACAAGCTCAGATTTAGACAAGCGTGGGATAGGAAAATCGAGTATTGTCTTCATAAATCAACCATCTTCTTAGTCGCCTAGAGTGATCCAAAGGAAACATGGAAATCCTTAATGTGACCGGCCGGACGAATATCTGGAACTCGTTCCTGTGCCGTCTGCCACTCCAGTGCTTTTTTTTTCTTTTTTTCTTTTTTAGTGCTTTGCCACATCTTTCTTGTTTCGAGGTCACGCTTGTGTGTTATCATTGTCAGCTCAACAGAGACAACAGAATTCCTTCTGTTTGCCGAGAGAGTCGTGCGGAAGATGCGATATAAGAAAACCATGAAAAGAGGGGAAAAAATGGGTCAAATGGCTCTGAGCACTATGGGACTTAACATCTATGGTCATCAGTCCCCTAGAACTTAGAACTACTTAAACCTAACTAACCTAAGGACAGCACACAACACCCAGTCATCACGAGGCAGAGAAAATCCCCAACCCCGCCGGGAATCGAACCCGGGAACCCGGGCGTGGGAAGCGAGAACGCTACCGCACAACCACGAGTTGCCGAAGGTAACCGTAAGTGAATTTTAACACTGTTGGTCCGTAAATAAAAGTTTGTTTTACCAAACCCGAAGAAACATTTTGTCTAATGACCTTCCAAGAGGATAAAACACACACACACAGACTTAATCACTATGAGAGCCAAAATGGCTCAAGCCCACATTCAAAGCTGTTGCGAAGTTTTCTTCTCGTTCCAAAAGGAGGCCGACTTCCGGGTCTGCTGTCAGCATTTCGTTAGCGTCCCTGCTAGCGGCACTGCAAGCAGACAGTGCTAGGAGCCGGGGTAAACACGAATATCAGTTTGCCCCGGGACAGAAGGTATTCGGCCCTTGCCCGCAGCTGCCAAATCTCGACTGCAGCTGACCGACCCTTTCTACAAAAGACACAGAACGCCATGAGCCGCACCCTTTTCAAATCTGCGTTACTGACCGTTGGTGGGCGGAGCGAATGTGGTACCCCTGTCAGGACATCCTGGATCTACCACATCACCACAGGGTGGATTCATAAACAGGAGATTGCCGCTTTGTTTCCTCTATCTTTGTGATACCAATGTTGAAGAGATGTAAAATTCTAACCTTACTGGCATTTCCTTTTAATAATATCGTATTAAATATTTGGGAGCGTTTCTGTCTTCTCTTCGTTGGTGTACATTCTACTCACACAGCTCTTGGTTCAAAAATGGTTCAAATGGCTCCAAGCACTACGAGACTTAACATCTGATGTCATCAGCCCCCAAGACTTAGAACTACTTAAACCTAACTAACCTAAGGACATCACACACAGCCATGCCCGAGGCAGGATTCGAACCTGCGACCGTAGCAGCAGCGCGGTTCGGGACTGAAGCGCCTAGAACCGCTCGGACACAGCGGCCAGCACACACAGATCTTCAACTGACGATGGTTGACGGAATGACGGGTGTGCATTCTACTTATGTTTACATTTGTCCTCTGTCAACGTCAGCACGTGTATATATTCCGTTACCCCGAGTAACTGCCCTAAGCACTGGGAGAGTCAACGTCAATGTTATGTTATGTAATTAATAACTTTGTGTTTCAGTGATACATTTTTGATTAGGGCTTTAGGAGAGGAAATGAATTGCTGAATAAAAAAGACAGGGTTCCATTTAAAAAAGTCATACCGCTGTTCATATCTTTGTAAAAAACAAGCTACATCGAAGGCAATCATGCTGATGTCCCCCTGACGGCTTAAGAACATTTGCTTGAAACATTTTGCACTTTGCATCTGGACAAACAGTTATTTAGGGTGGTCAAGATAAATGGGACACCCTGTATACCCCCCCCTCCCCCCCCCCCCCCTCTCTCTCTCTCTCTCTCTCTCTCTCTCTCTCTCTCTCTCTCTATATATATATATATATATATATATATATATATATATATATATATATATATGGTGTTACCAAAATGTACGGCCAAACTTTCAGGAAACATTCCTCACACACAAAGAAAAAAAATATGTTATGTGGACATGTGTCCGGAAACGCTTACTTTCCATGTTAGAGCTCATTTTATTACTTCTCTTCAAATCACATTAATCATGGAATGGAAACACACAGCAACAGAACGTACCAGTGTGACTTCAAACGCTTTGTTACAGAAAATGTTCAAAATGTCCTCCGTTAGCGATGATACATGCATCCACCCTCCGTCGCATGGAATCCCTGATGTGCTGATGCAGCCTTGGAGAATGGCTTATTGTATCACAGCCGTCCACAATACGAGCACGAAGAGTCTCTACATTTGGTACCGGGGTTGCGTAGACAAGAGCTTTCAAATGCCACCATAAATGAAAGTCAAAAGGGTTGAGGTCAGGAGAGCGTGGAGGCCATGGAATTGGTCCGCCTCTACCAATCCATCGATCACCGAATCTGTTGTTGAGAAGCGTACGAACACTTCGACTGAAATGTGCAGGAGCTCCATCGTGCATGAACCACATATTGTGTCGTACTTGTAAAGGCACATGTTCTAGCAGCACAGGTAGAGTATCCCGTATGAAATCATGATAACGCGCTCCGTCGAGCGTAGGTGGAAGAACATGGTGCCCAATCAAGATACCACCAACAATGCCTGCCCAAACGTTCACAGAAAATCTGTGTTGATGACGTGATTGCACAATTGCGTGCGGATTCTCGTCAGCCCACACATGTGGCGGTGAATCGAGAAAGTACAGTACATACTGACGAAACTAAAATGAGCTCTAACATGGAAATTAAGTGTTTCCGGACACATGTCCACATAACATCTTTTCTTTATTTGTGTGTGAGGAATGTTTCCTGAAAGTTTGGCCGTACCTTTTTCTGTCACTTTCATTTCAGGTCATTTCTTGCTTATACCATAGATCTGGACGAAATTGGTGATGCCGAGCAGGTGTGGTCGCCTTGTAAGAACCGAAAATATTTATTTATTTATTTATTTAACCTGATCAGATTAGGGCCATAAGGCCCTCTCTTACACCGGACCAGTGTTCCACACATGCAGCATTTCACACATCAGAGTTACTTCATGACAATAGTTTAAATAAGAAAATTAGATTACTCTAGTGACAATATGAATAAAGAGTAATGACTAAGACCTAATAAAGTAAATGATGGCAGTATTTTTACAACAGGTGCTATACATAAAAATTATGATAAAAGCAATAATAACAACAGTAAAAAAACAAAATCAAATAATAATGACAAACATGAGAAAAATTGGCAATAGTAATGAAGATTTGTGCAGATGTACATTAATATCTTGGTGTGTACAGTAGATGTTTACTAGTAAAGCGAGTTTTGGGGAAGGGAGATTTAAGGAGGGGGAAAGAGGGAAGTAATGAGGTGAAGCGCATTCATGTACAGAGGAAGGCATTACTGTTGGTTAAGTAGATACGTCATTAACTGTTTTTTGAAGCCGGACATTTTTTTAAGTTCTCTAACATAACGAGGGAGGTTATTCCAGAGAACACATGCAGCATTTCACACATCAGAGTTACTTCATGACAATAGTTTAAATAAGAAAATTAGATTACTCTAGTGACAATATGAATAAAGAGTAATGACTAAGACCTAATAAAGTAAATGATGGCAGTATTTTTACAACAGGTGCTATACATAAAAATTATGATAAAAGCAATAATAACAACAGTAAAAAAACAAAATCAAATAATAATGACAAACATGAGAAAAATTGGCAATAGTAATGAAGATTTGTGCAGATGTACATTAATATCTTGGTGTGTAAAGTAGATGTTTACTAGTAAAGCGAGTTTTGGGGAAGGGAGATTTAAGGAGGGGGAAAGAGGGAAGTAATGAGGTGAAGCGCATTCATGTACAGAGGAAGGCATTACTGTTGGTTAAGTAGATACGTCATTAACTGTTTTTTGAAGCCGGACATTTTTTTAAGTTCTCTAACATAACGAGGGAGGTTATTCCAGAGACGGGTTCCCGCTACTGTAAAGGACTTGGAGAATGTGACTGAGCGATGCAGTGGAACAGAGAGGATTTTATTATGATGGGGACGTCTGTTTCTGTCATGTTGTTCCGACATAAACATTAAGGACGAGGAGAGATATGAGGGACAGTGTACATTTATGAGGCAGTAGATGAGACAGAGTGTATGGAAATCTCTGCGTTTGTCTGCACACAGCCAGGACAATTTTGCATATGCTGGTGAAATGTGATCAAAAAGTCGAACGTCGCAGATATATCGGACGCAGGCATTCATGACCAGTTCCAGACGTCGCGAATTTTCTTGATAGAGGCCTTGTAGGATAATATCGCTGTAGTCAATGATTGGGAGTATAAGCTTTTGTACTAATTTCTTTTTCAGATCGAAAGGGAAGAGTTTTTTATATTTTTTTAGGACATTAAGGGATGCTGAAGCTTTTTTGCACACTGCAGTTACGTGCTCTGTCCAATTTAGATTTTCATCTATTATTATTCCCAAACTCTTTGCTGAGGGAGAGAAGTTAATATTTGTCCCATTTAGGATAAGAGATGGTACCGATTCCCGATGTTTTGGGCTAATGAGCTTAGAGTGACCAACAAGTACCGCTTGGGTTTTAGATGGGTTTAGTTTTAGTCCTATGTCCTGTGCCCATTTTGATAGTGCATCTGGGTCAGTATTGAAATTTTCAATAGCTTTCTTAAGATTGCTTGGTTTCGCACTTAGATACAACTGAAGGTCATCAGCACACATATGATACTTGCAATAGGTCAGAACCGATGACACATCATTGACATACAGAGAGAAGAGTATAGGACCTAATACAGAGCCTTGGGGAACGCCTGACACTACCTGCAGCCATTGTGACTTTATATTCCTGGACAGGACGCTTTGGTGACGGAGACTTTATGTATGAGCGAAACCATTGCACTGCACTTGGTGAGAAATTTAGACCGATAGGTTTGGCTAGTAAGATGTCGAAGTCGACAGTAACAAAAATGGTTCAAATGGCTCTGAGCACTATGGGACTCAACTACTGTGGTCATCAGTCCCCTAGAACTTAGAACTAATTAAACCGAACTAACCTAAGGACATCACACACATCCATGCCCGAGGCAGGATTCGAACCTGCGACCGTAGCAGCAGCGCGGCTCCGGACTGGAGCGCCTAGAACCGCACGACCACCGCGGCCGGCTTCGACAGTATCAAATGCTTTGCTGAAATCTAAGAATCAAATGAAAGTCGCTTCTTGTCTGTCCATGGCAAGTTTCAGGTCATCTGTCATCTTTATCAGTGCGGATGTTGTGCTTCGATGTTTACGGAAACCTGATTGGTATTCGTCTAGTAGGTTGTTAGTAGTTAGGTAGTTGGTGAGCTGGTCATGTACTATATATTCTAAGGCCTTTGATAGTGCAGGAAGAAGGCAGATGGGGCGGTAGTCAGAGGGTGCTGTGGCGATCTCCTTTGTAGGCAGTGGCTTAATTTGTCCGTTTCCAGGCCTTAGGGAAAACACTTGTGATGTCTGTTACAGAGGGCAGTAGTTGATCAATAATAAGTTTTACCATCTAGATAGTGATGCCATCACGTCCAGTCGATGCTGATCTAATCCGCATTATGGCTTTCTTGACAGTATTGCAAGTGACGTGCTGTAGATAGAATCTTTCTTTGCTACAGACGTTCATCCCCATGAAGTAATGAATGATTCTTTGTTTTTTTGCGGTTCAATTGTGGTTGTAGGTAATGTGAAGAATCGGTTTAGTTCTTCAGCTGGGACCATGGGGTTTTCTGCAACTTTTATTTTTCCTAAAGCAAGACTATGGAGATTTTTCCACAGCATAGCTGGTCAACATCTATTGTCAGCTAATGTACGGGCATGCCTGAGCTTAGCGTTTCTCGCCGCTTGACTGACTATGTTCCGTTTCTGCTTGTATACAGTATGATTTTCAGGTGTAGGGTGTATCTTGTATGCTCGATGTGCAGCGTCTCTGAGATTCATGAGCTTTTTTAGTTCATCAGTCAGCCAAGGTGCAGGTTTCCTTTTTACTTTTCTGGTCTTTATTGGAGCATATTTGTCATATAGTTTGGTAATTTTGCTAGCGAAATCATGGAGTTTGTCGTTTATGTCCATGAGGGGAGTAGAGGCCGTCGCCCAAACTATTTCTTGTGCCTCAGTTTCGAGTTCAGGCAAATTTATGTGTTTGAAGTCTGGATATGTAGACAGTTTTTGTTTCTTTCTAGGACATTCTAGTGAATACGTCATGAAAATGTCATGCGCAGACATGCTAGGTGCAGATATTTGAGAGGTGCGGATTATTCTGTTTGGAGATTTCGTTGCGAATATATCTATGAAAGTAGGACTGGCAGTCGTGTGATGAGTAGGTGCCAGCTGAAGTAGCGTCATATTTGAGGAAGAAAGCATCCTCTTAAATTTCCCAGTGGAAGGACTATAGCGCAGAACATTAATGTTAGTGTCACCTGCTATAATTACATGTTCATATGACGATTCCAGACTAGAGAGCGTAGTTTCGAAGCAGGCTAACCCACCTACTTTAGGAGGTTTGCAAAGGACGCATATTAAGCACTTTCTGTTAAGGGATTTGATCTCTATGAACACATATTCCTCTTGTTTATCTACATTGTTGTTGGATGTATGTAGTACAGTAGGTGATAAATCAGAGCGTATGTACGCCCCTACTCCGCCCCCTCGTCTGTTGCATCTGTAGTGCCTGAGAAAGATATAGCCATCTAGGTTTACGGAAGTTGTAGGAATACTTAGTTTGAGCCAAGTCTCTGACAAAAGTATTACGTGTATATCAGTAGTTTGAAAAATATATTTGAACTCGTCGAAGTGAGCTGGTAAAGATTGGACATTTGCATGTACAATATGTGGCTTGGTGCGCTCGGGTGTTGATTGCCCGAGGAAACTGCCGAGTGCCGACAGGTGTTTGCGGGTCGTGGTTAGCGGTGACAAGAGGGTCTGGCATGAGGAATGCGGAAGGTGAATGAAGGAGGGGGGGAGGGGAGAGGGAGTGTCCTCCCAATTCTGTGCCGTGAAAGCGGCCGTGAGGGGGAGGGGGTGGGTCCCTGGGGAGGCAACAGGATCTGCGGCCAAGGTCAGCAAGGTCTGCAACGGTTCTGGAAGTAGCCGTGGGCTGGCAGGGGAAGGAATTTCACTAAACACAACGGGAGTAATCTGCACGTTACGGTAGAGTGTGATGTTAATTGCACTTATGAGGATAACAACTAAAGTATGATGGTGGGTTGCTAATTAAAGACGGAAGTGAGACTACCTTATGTAATAATTAACAAAATTACACGAGAAAAACATTTAGAGATGAAAATAGTTATGTGGAGAAACGAAAAGTTGATAATACAAATAATAACAAAATTACACGAGAAAACAATTAGAGATAAAAAATAGTTATGTGGAGAAACGAAAAATTTGATAATACATTAATTAAGTTACGGTTGACAGTGTAAACAATATAAACATACATGTTAGTGGCAGCAAGATTAGACATGATTTCGCTTCTAAAGCACAGGCTTTCGAGTTCATTAACACTGCAAATTGTTCTCTTTTCGTTTTCGGTCTTAACCATTATCCTGCCGTCATTTGTCCATACGTTCTGTAGCCCAAATTTCGAAATCGCGCTCTTCAAAATGTTTAGTCTTTCAGAGGTCAGATCCTCGCGTACTGTCAGACCCGACTTCGCGAGATTCTTCTTTGCTCTGAAGATTTCAGATCTTTTCCTATATGACACAAATTTCACTATTATAGGTCTTGGTTTTGTAGAACCTGGCGACCTACGACCCACTCTATGACTTCTGCCAATGTCACTCAGAGTCACCTGCACGCCTAGCTTTTCTTGGACAAGGTTTATCACTAGTTCATCTGTGTTCTCTCTGCTGCTCTCTGGAATGCCGAACAGTCTCAGATTATTGCGTCTCTGATATTGTTCGAGCTCGTCCGACTTCTCGATCAATTTCTGTTCGAGTAGTCGTGCTTTCTCCTCACTTGCTTTTAACGATGTGTCCAGTGCACGGATCTCGCTCGCATTCGCCTCCACAGCTTTCTGTATTTTTTCCGTCACTGCTGCAGTGACAGCATCAGTGGTGGTTTGAATAACGAGCCCGAGCGTCTCCTTAGCCTGCAGCGCGGCACTGCCCTAGCAAGACGTCTTTAGTTATTAGACTGCTAAAACGTGATATTTCCAGTATTAACGCACACGTGATTTTGAACACTAATGACTTCTCACATAATTTTATTCCGCAAATCAAACACCTGAACTACATTGAATTCTCAGTCTTTCTTCCAATTACTTTTTAGATAAGGATATCATAGGAAGGAATCGTGTCACACCCATATTGTTCACGCTTTCTCTTCCTTAGTCGAACAAAAATAGAAAGACAACAACAAAAATAATAATACAGTACATAATAAAGTAAACTGTATGAAATACTTTCGATAGGGGCCCTTTTCTTATCAGGCAGAGCATTTTATCTGTTCTAGATGTAACTGAAGCAGCAATGAAATTTTTAAGCGAATTACACTGTTTTGTAATTTTTTATTTTGAAATTATCTTTCATTCCATGTCAGATGGAGGGCGAAGTCCTTTTTTGCCAATTGTTTTTGATACTTTTAGCGCTTTTTATTTTGGAGAAGGGAAAGTCACGCTGTCCAACATTTATGATGTCTGAAGAGTAACATGTTACTTTGTTTAATTACGAAAAGTCTTCTCAGAAAATTTCATCTAATTCTTAAACTGTGGTAATATGTAGGCCTCCACATGTATACTACTGTAGATTTTATAATTTGAAATTGGAAGAGTTTACTAGATTTAAAATACAATCTTTTTCTACACAATCATTAAATATTTGGTTTTGTACTTGTTTCAAAGTCTCTTTTATTATCCTAGAAAAAAGTATGTCGGTTGCAAATATGAGAATTTTACACAGTTCATTATTTCCTTCGATGCTGTTGGTTTACTGTCATTACCCTCTCCAGAGATACAGTGCAACTCCAATGCAGTTTGGTGTTCTTCCTTCAGCTCCTCTCTGAAGGTGTCCACTTGTCTTATATCGTCTAGCATCGGTCACACTTAGCTTATTCATTGTTTCCTCTTGCATACCGAGCCACCCCCACAATGTGTTTGGGAGCCAGGCTGACGGTATCCCACATGTTGATGGAATGTCGCTTTCTTTTGGACCTTCGTACTAGGTATAGGCTTGCGGATTACTTGTCATCAACATTAGCAGACGATTGACGGATGGTTGAACTGGTCCTCTGTTTCCTACGTGAAAGTGGTTTTTATTTTCAGTTATAAGGTTTTGCTTTACTTCTAGAGCAGGGGCAGGTTCGTTGTAGTTGGGGCCTCTCTTGTTTTCTAGGTCTGGGATCCATGAACACTCCCCCGTGCAAAGACGGCTTTTTTATCCTTCTGTTTTTCCAGTTTTTTAGATTCAGCATACCCTTTTATTTATGCCTCTACTGTGTGTGTTTTAACTTCCTCGCTTTCACAGTTACACCCCTCCCCACTATCTTACGCAAGTAACTTTTGAATCGCGGAACTGATGATCTCGCCGTTTAGTCCTCTCTGATGCCCGCCCCTCTGTGACAAAATATGAAAGGAAAAATAATTATCGCTTACGTTAATTTTAGCCTCATGTATGACGTTTTCATTTTTTTACTTCTTTACTACTAACTGTATTTGCGATCGCAACACCCTTTGCATAAAGTGTTCACATATACCACTGAATGTACTTTAGGATATATCAGGTGATTAACACTGAGATGGTTGAAAAACTGTTGCATCATATTTATTATTTATTTTTACGAACCCGCTGAACTGATTTACCTTGCATTTGGTAACGAGATAGCTTGAATTCTTTGTTTCCTAATCTCTTCTGTCATACTTTCCCTTCTATAATCTACATTCAATTTATGTTTTCATGTTGTGTCTATATATATCTGCCGAGTGAGGTGGCGTAGTGGTTAGCACACTGGACTCGCATTCGGGAGGACGACGGTTCAATCCCGTGTACGGCCATCCTGATTTACGTTTTCCGTGATTTCCCTAAATCGCTTCAGGCAAATGCCGGGATGGGTCCTTTGACAGGGCACTAGCGGCTTCCTTCCCTAATCCGATGAGAACGATTATCTCGCTGTTTGTCCTATATACACTACTGGCCATTAAAATCGCTACACCACGAAGATGATGGGCTACAGACGCGAAATTTAACCGACAGGAAGAAGATGCTGTGATATGCAAATGATTAGCTTTTCAGAGCATTCACACAAGGTTGGCGCCGGTGGCGACACCTACAACGTGCTGACATGAGGAAAGTTTCCAACCGATTTCTCATACACAAACAGCAGTTGACGGGCGTTGCCTGGTGAAACGTTGTTGTGATGCTTGGTGTAAGGAGGAGAAATGCGTACCATCACGTTTCCGACTTTGATAAAGGTCGGATTGTAACCTATCGCGATTGCGGTTTATCGTATCGCGACATTGCTGCTCACGTTGGTCGAGATCCAATGACTGTTAGCAGAATATGGAATCGGTGGGTTTGGGAGGGTAATACGGAACGCCGTGCTGTATCCCAACGGCCTCGTATCACTAGCAGTCGAGATGACAGGCATCTTATCCGCATGGCTGTAATGGATCGTGCAGCCACGTCTCGATCCCTGAGTCAACAGATGGGGACGTGTGCAAGACAACAACCATCTGCACGAACAGTTCGACGACGTTTGCAGCAGCACGGACTATCAGCTCGGAGACCGTGGCTGGGGTTACCCTTGACGCTGCATCACAGACAACAGCGCTTGCGATGGTGTACTCAACGATGAACCTGGGTGCACGAAGGGCAAAACGTCATTTTTTCGGATGAATCCAGGTTCTGTTTACAGCATCATGATGGTCACATCCGTGTTTGGCGACATCGCGGTGAACGCACATTGGAATCGTGTATTCGTCTTCGCCATACTGGCGTATCACCCAGCGTGATGGTATGGGGTGCCATTGGTTACACGTCTCGGTCACCTCTTGTTGGCATTGACGGCACTTTGAGCAGTGGACGTTGCATTTCAGATGTGTTACGACCCGTGGCTCTACCCTTCATTCGATCCCTGCGAAACCCTACATTTCAGCAGGATAATGCACGACCGCATGTTGCAGGTCCTGCACGGACCTTTCTGGATACAGAAAATGTTCGACTGCTGCCCTGGCCAGCACATTCTCCAGATCTCTCACCAATTGGAAACTTCTGGTCATTGGCGGCCGAGCAACTGGCTCGTCACAATACGCCAGTGACTACTCTTGGACTGTGGTATTGTGTTGAAGCTGCATGGACAGCTGTACCTATACACGCCATCCAAGCTCTGTTTGACTAAATGCCCAGGCGTATCAAGGCTATTATTACGGCAAGAGGTGGTTGTTCTGGGTACTGATTTGTCAGGATCTATGCACCCAAATTGCGTGAAAATGTGTGTAATAACCGTGACAGCTCTCATATGTCGGATGACAGTTGACAAACCCCAAACTGGGATACAGATATAATAACAGTATACCCCAGAGTGGGGTTTGTCATCTGTCATCCGATATGTGAGAGCTGTCACGATTGCTGTACACATATGGAAACATAAGCTAACTTAATGTAGTATACAGAAGGGAAAATATGGCAGAAAAGGGGTTAGAAAGCAATTTAATAACGTGAAACAAACTGCTTAAGGTGCTTTGTTACAAGAGTTGGAAGATTTTTACAATCAAAGCACTTGAATACTATTGATTGTAGCACTTTATGTAACTACAAAGATGTATTTAGAGCTTTAGTTTTTTTAAGCAGCTCAGCCTGTAGTTTAACGAGACCAGAATGCTAACACTGACGTTTTCAGTGTCACCCCAAAAATCCACAGCTCTTGGGTTCGATCACCAGTCTGTCATTTATCACCACTGGCAGCAATCTGCTAATGTGAAAATAGAACCACACCTAGTAAAGTACTATGTTTTCAAATAAAACTTCAGGTTGGTGACAGCTTTACCACTGATTGTTGTCCTCTTCCTGTTTTGAGCTGGCGAATAGCAAGCAGATGATGCCACTTTCTGGTGTGCTGGTGCAACCACAGTACGGGGTTGCTTCAGTTAGTGTGTTGAGCATGAGTCACGAAACCACTATTGTCAGATCTCACACGGTAGATAACCGATACCAGACGTTCGAGATGACGCACATAGTCAAAGTCTGAGCGAGATAATAATGGACCGCATGTTGGCATACAAACTGTCCGTGACCAACTTAAGAGACGTCGTACCATTGACATCGTTGGTAGACATTCCGATTAACAAGGCGACACATTACATAAGCTGAAAGTCCTCCGTCGATTAGTGTTTGTTTTTGTGACTTCTTAAGATCGACTTTCTGTGTAATCCGACAGCACTTCTGACGTCAGACTTCGGATTTCACACATACTTCCTTTGCAAATCATACTGTACGCTTTCAACAGACACCAGTGGCGGCAACACGGTAAACATTCTTACCTTTTCCGTGATACTCGTCCCCAGTCCTCAGGCAATAACCCACCCTCGAACATCCGCTAACGGTTCATAAGCTTTTCTAGTCCTTCACACATAGAGTCGAATTCATTTGTCACATACATCTACAGCATCAAAAGATCGCTGTCGAAGTATCGCCAAGGACGTCAAAGTACAAAAGATGGTAGACTGCGAGATCGACGAACGGTGATAATTCAGCCGTAACTAAACTTTATGTTCTACTAATATTCCGCCAGTAAGCAAACGGTTCAGCCATTTTTGGAGCTAGCCGTAAAGACTAATAGTAAATAAAGCATTCCCGTCCACCTTAGATATCGACATGGTGAGCAAATAGCGCAAGCGTACACGGCAGATGTTTATGTTACCGTGATGCCCTCTATTAAGAATGTTGTTACAAATTGCGGTCGCGAGGGAACAGTAGGCCTACCGCTGTCCATGAGCGGCTAACTATTGCCAGGAAACCATCATCACGATTGATTGAGTCACTCGTCGAAAGTATTTCAACGGCATCCCATAAAACCGAATCCCATAAGGATGAAATCGATGTTAAAAACTGGACGTTCTTATAGTTCATAGCGTGACCTGCCTGAATACGGTGATTGGCCATTGCAGATGTACCAGCTTATAGCAGCCCCGATGTTCCACGCAGCACTCTTGAACTGTACGTAAGATGCATTCGAAATATGTCACACCACATTGTGCAATTTTATACACGCCTGCCTTCCACAAAATCAAGTAATCCATCGTAGAGGTGGCTTTGGCAGAAAAATAATCTTGGCTTTATATTTAGAGAGGACGATTAACCCCTACCCTGAGTGTTTAAAGAACTGAATACCTATATACAAATACTTTTGACGTCATATCTCTTGTTGAATTGTGTGTCTTAAAATGATATAATTTAGGAGGTACATTTTGTGGTTTCTGTGGGTACTGTCTGCAAAATGTGACTCGAATAGTTAGAAGTAATGAAGTAATAATTTAAAACGTCATGCCCGATGCTGAAGTTTTACTGCATGAACAGAAAAAAGGTAGCAAGCGATAAACGTTTTTTCCTTTCATTTTTAACTGGGTGTGTCAGCGAGAAAGTTGCGACAAGTTTTGAAATTATGTGTAAAATTTGTCGGCAGTCGCTAAGTGCCCTCATTCCAAAATATGCGACGACTGTAGTCTGGGTAATTTGCGCGCCGTGACTTACGCTGCATCAAAGTGTTATTAACTTAAATACTTGACTTAATGTGTTAAACCGTTAGCGAAAGATTATATCTTTTGGAGTAGCTTATCACAGCGTTTAAAACTTTTAAATTCGGTCAATAACTGAATGAAATACTGAAAATCATTCTTGTTCCCCTGGAAGCTGTTAGATAGGCAACATGCAACTGGGAACGAGTGCACATTTTAGCCGTTTAGTAATACAGATACGACGTACTTTAGGAGGCAGGTTCACTACGAATTGTAGGAAGTCTATGGACTTGAACCTTATCTCTTCAGCTTCTTCGAGATGGGACACTCAATTTCAGTTTGAACTGCGTAGTCTTACTGATTTTCCATGGTGGATAGCCGTTAGCTCCGGAAAACTTGTTAAGGTGTCAGAATCTTCCCATAGATAGTCGTTATCAGAGATTGTTTTTGCCCTATCTACAAGTGTTAACGACACTATCAGTCTGCTCGGGATGATGGTAGATGTCCACTAGCAGGTACAGATCCGTATATGTCGGCTCGCCAAAAACACCATATTCCAGGGTGCCATCGGTTTTTCCGGTGAATGAAGGCATCCAAGAAAGGGAGGCATCTGTCCTTTTCCAGCTTCATGGCAAATATTTTCCCATGAATGGAATTCAGATGGTACAAGAATTAATGAAGTTTGTCCTCGCCATGGAGCCATAGTACAGTTGTGTCAGCCACGTGCCTCCAAAAGATGACGTTTAAAAATTGTAGATTATAACACCTCCACCTCAAAATCCGCAAAAAACAGGAATCTGGCACTGCCGTAGTTAGGTCTCCTATACAACGGTACTGTTCCCCTGTCGACCGGAAGTTGGGCGTCACAGTAGCGTATCTGTCATCCTTGTGGTACTGCGTTTACTATTTTCTTGCTTGTTGTGGATGGCCTTCAGTGAGTTCGGTATTTAGTGAGTGAGTATAACTCTGTTGCATTACTCCTTCTTGTTTGACGAAATGTGTAGCCATTTTACTACATTCGTTCCTACTAATTTTCGTACGGGCGTTGCCAATCTTGCCGCTGAGCGCCTGTAAGCTACAAACACGCACGCGCATGCGCATTGGTTCGTACTACCGGTGAACGAAGTGGAGGGTGCGCTTTAACCTTCGGCCTGAAAACCCAAATGTAGAGGCTTCCCTTTAGCTCCGCCATCTCATTCATCTGTTAGGTACACGTTATCCCGACGCTTGAGATAAGATCTTTCTCCATACTCAGACATCTAGGCGCTAACAGATTGCAGACAACAGTCATAATACGGAAACAAAACATAAAAGTCAATCATTAAGCCGTTCTGGAAGCCAGACGAGCATAGCCCTGTGGTGCCTTCACGAGATAAAACTAGACACAGAGGCGTTACCGTCAGTCTTTACTGCTCGCTCCGAGACGGCTGAATTGTCAACAGCCGAAATATTAGCAGAGGACAAAGTCTGATTGGTGCTGAATTCAAGTAGCTTTATGGATCAACTACTACGCCGTGAGACTATGTAGATTCAAATTTAGACAACGGTATTTATCACCAATCGACTACGAGGTCATTATAGACAGAGCATGGGCTGCGATTGAACAAGTAAGGGGAAGGCGTTGGCGGTGTCCTTTGCAGAGGAACCATCCTTGCATTCACCTTAAGCGGCTTACGGAAACCATGGGAAGTCCACATCTGGGTAGACAGACTGGGATTTGTACCTCACCTGAACGCGAATGAGAGTTTAGCGTCCAAACCAATGCACCAATTCGATCGGTGGCTGTCACAATATTATCGCTGCCCAGTGTGAGAATACTGTCCCTGAGTAAAAAAAAAAATCACCGACATTCTTGGTAGCAGGCTATTTTCACTTCATTCTGTCGTATGTATATAATACATTGGCATCCCAACCTTTGCACTATCTCCCATGCTCCTAAATTCATAGTTTTGAAGTATTGTTTTGCCATCGCCTTGCTCTCATTGGTATCCGAAGCACATTGTTATAACAGAAATGCTTCTGTCTACGTAACTCGATGACATAGTGCTATTTTTCTGTATACAGTTGCACAGTGACGCGCTGCAAAGGCTAAGCAATAGTCGGACACCATACGAACGTTGAAAACCGTATAGTCAACTGAAAGGTGAAAAGAGCGAAAATAAAGAACATTTGTTGCCTTGTTCCTTTGGTTCAGCACAATAGATATCGCGGGCTCCCTTTAATCGTGTAAAATAAATTTCATAGGGGATATGTTCTACTCTTCAACACATCGATTTCGGATGTTTGATGGCGTTCCCATGTTGTTTTCAATTTCAACATTTCGGCACCTGTTGCAAGTGTACGTCACGCTGATAAAGACCACTTCCAGCAATTGCCGAAACTTTGGTCTGCAAAACCACATGATGATGCGGCCTCTTAACCAAATTTTTACTTTGTACTGACGATTACAACAGCTGTGGAGGCCTATACATGTAATACGAGTATTGTCCTCTGTCGAGATCTCGTCAGCAGGTAACTAGACAGAAGAAAGGTGTCAGCTGTAATGCAAGGCGGAGTGCTGTAGTGGAGATCCGCGTTCAATGAAACTGCGGTATTGCATTGTGTTACGTATTGCTGTCGTTAACAGCTTCGGAAAGGACATTAAACTTGTACGATCATACATTGTAGTTGCAAGAGTTAAGATGACATACTCCGAGATCTCTCATGCAGCATTGAAATAGACTTTATCATTATTCCAGTATCTGGCTCTCATCTGTTTCGCCTCATAGGTTCAACACACTGAAGAGAGTGGCAAATTCTGTTGTACTTCGTCATCACGGATGTAGCAGCAAACATCACATGCGTAGAGGGGCAACACAGAGCCGCAAGAACAATGGCTTGATATGATGTGCTGTTAAATTTAGTGGAGCTAAACTTCTTACTGTTGTTATTTATAGATCCCCAAACTCCGATTTCACAACATTTTTGCTAAAGCTAGAGGAGGTTCTTGGTTCACTTTATAGGAAATACAAAAAGTTAGTTATATGTGGTGACTTCAATATAAATTGTGTAAGTGATTGTGCAAGGAAAAGGATGCTGGTAGACCTCCTTAACTCATATAATCTTATGCAAACCGTATTCTTTCCAACGAGAGTGCAAGGGAACAGTAGAACAACCATAGACAATATTTTTATTCATTCGTCATTACTAGAAGGGCATTCTGTTAGCAAAATGGTGAATGGCCTTTCAGATTATGATGCACAAATTTTAAGTCTAAAAGATTTTTGTGCTGCAACACATGTTAAATATAGTTACCAACTTTTTAGGAAAGCTGATCCAGTTGCTGTAGAGACTTTTGTAAACCTTATCAAGGATATATCACGGTAGTATCTGTTCCCGAAAGAACAGTTATCGTGGATGACCATGCAGCTTTGCTAGAAATGAAATGATAGTTAAATGGACACCCTAGCTGCATACAGGCGTTGATGTACTTCATTGGGGACATCTTGAAAATGTGTGCCCCGACCGGGACTCGAACCCGGGATCTCCTGCTTACATGGCAGACGCTCTATCCATCTGAGCCACCGCGGGCACAGAGGATAGTGCGTCTACAGGGACTTATCCCTTGCACGCTCCCCGTGAGGTCCACATTCCCAACATGTCCACACCACTACATTCGTAGTGCGCCTAATAGATGTTTGCCCATCATCCTCATTACTCGTGGCAGATTAATCTACCAAGTCCCGCACGAGTTCGGGCATAGCGTGTGCGTTCGCACAAGAAGGTCAATGGCCGGGAAGCCATATTTTAACTATATATGACGGTAGTATCTGTTCCTGAAAGAACAAAAAAAAAAAATTGGGCTCTGAGCACTATGGGACTCAACTGCTGTGGTTATCAGTCCCCTAGAACTTAGAACTACTTAAACCTAACTAACCTAAGGACATCACACACATCCATGCCCGAGGCAGGATTCGAACCTGCGAACGTAGCAGTCCCACGGTTCCGGACTGCGCGCCTAGAACCGCGAGACCACCGCGGCCGGCCTGAAAGAACAGTTACTGTGGATGACCATGCAGCTTTGCTAGAAATGAAATGATAATTAAATGGACACCCTAGCTGCAAACAGGCGTTGATGTACTTCATTGGGGACATGTTGAAAATGTGTGCCCCGACCGGGACTCGAACCCGGGATCTCCGGCTTACATGGCAGACGCTCTATCCATCTGAGCCACCGCGGGGCACACATTTTCAACATGTCCCCAATGAAGTACATCAACGCCTGTTTGCAGCTAGGGTGTCCATTTAATTATCATTTCATTTCTAGCAAAGCTGCATGGTCATTCACGGTAACTGTTCTTTCGGGAACAGATACTACCGTCATATATAGTTAAAATATGGCTTCCCGGCCATTGACCTTCTTGTGCGAACGCACACGCTATGCCCGAACTCGAGCGGGACTTGGTAGATTAATCTTCCACGAGTAATGAGTATGATGGGCAAACATCTATTAGGCGCACTACGAATGTAGTGGTGTGGACATGTTGGGAATGTGGACCTCACGGGGAGCGTGCACGGGATAAGTCCCTGCAGACGCACTATCCTCTGTGCCCGCGGTGGCTCAGATGGATAGAGCGTCTGCCATGTAAGCAGGAGATCCCGGGTTCGAGTCCCGGTCGGGGCACACATTTTCAACATGTCCCCAAT
Organism: Schistocerca nitens; assembly: GCF_023898315.1. NCBI lineage: Eukaryota > Metazoa > Arthropoda > Insecta > Orthoptera > Acrididae > Schistocerca > Schistocerca nitens. Next base: position 285,715,441 of record NC_064621.1, on the reverse strand, counting down.
GAAGTACATCAACGCCTGTTTGCAGCTAGGGTGTCCATTTAATTATCATTTCATTTCTAGCAAAGCTGCATGGTCATCCACGGTAACTGTTCTTTCGGGAACAGATACTACCGTCATATATAGTTAAAATATGGCTTCCCGGCCATTGACCTTCTTGTGTGAACGCACACGCTATGCCCAAACTCATGCGGGACTTGGTAGATTAATCGGCCACGAGTAATGAGTATGATGGGCAAACAGCTATTAGGCGCACTACGAATGTAGTGGTGTGGACATGTTGGGAATGTGGACCTCACGGGGAGCGTGCAAGGGATAAGTCCCTGCAGATGCACTATCCTCTGTGCCCGCGGTGGCTCAGATGGATAGAGCGTCTGCCATGTAAGCAGGAGATCCCGGGTTCGAGTCCCGGTCGGGGCACACATTTTCAACATGTCCCCAATGAAGTACATCAATGCCTGTTTGCAGCTAGGGTGTCCATTTAATTATCATTCCTTATCAAGGAACAAGAGTGGCAAGATGTTTATAGTGCTGATACAGTAGACGATAAATATAATGCTTTCCTCAAGACTTTTCTCGTGCTCTTTGAAAGTTGCTTTCCGTTAGAACGTTCAAAACAGGGTACTAGCACAAACAGGCAGCCTGGGTGGCTGACTAGAGGTATAAGAATATCTTGTAGAACGAAGTGGCAATTATATCAAAACGTTAGAAACAGTCACAATCTAAATCCAGTAGCCCATTACAAACAGTATTGTAAGGTGCTTAAAAAAGTTATTAGGAAGGCAAAAAGTATGTGGTATGCAGATAGAATAGCTAAGTCTCCGGATAAAATTAAAACCATATGGTCAGTCGTAAAGGAAGTGGCTGGTCTGCAGAGACAGGTCGAGGATATAGAATCAGTGCGTAGTGGGAATGTCCGTGTTACTGATAAGTCGCATATATGTACAGTATTTAATAATCACTTTCTGAATATAGCAGGTGAACTAAATAGAAACCTAGTCCCAACAGGGAATCATATAGCGCTCATAGAAAAAAGTGTTCCGAGACTGTTACCTGAAATGCTCCTCCATGATACTGACAAGAGGGAGATTGAGTTAATAATTAAATCACTAAAGACCAAGAACTCTCATGGATATGACGGGGTATCTAGCAGAATACTGAAGTATTATTCCATGTATGTTAGCCCAGTACTTAGCCATATCTGTAACTTTTCCTTTAGGAGTGGTCGGTTTCCTGACTGATTAAAGTACTTGGTAGTGAAGCCACTTTATAAAAAGGGAGACAGGGATAATGTTGATAATTATAGACCTATTTCTATGCCATCGGTGTTTGCTAAAGTTATCGAGAGGGTTGTATATACGAGGTTACTGCAGCATTTAAATTCACATAATTTGCTGTCAAATGTACAGTTTGGTTTTAGAAATGGCTTAACAACTAAAAATGCTATAGTCTCTTTTCTCTGTGAGGTTTTGGACAGATTAAATAAAAGGTTGCGAACGTTAGGTGTTTTCTTTGATTTAATGAAGGCTTTTGAGTGTGTTGACCACAAAATATTACTGCAGAAGTTGGAACATTATGGAGTAAGGGGAATAGCTTACAATTGGTTCGCCTCTTACTTTAAGAACAGAAAGCAGAAGGTAATTCTCCGCAATATTGAGAGTGGTAATGATGTTCAGTCCCAATGGCGCACTGTTAAATGAGGCGTTCCCCAAGGATCGGTGCTGGGGCCACTGCTGTTTCTTATTTATATAAATGATATGCCTTCTAGTATTACAGGTGATTCAAAAATATTTCTGTTTGCTGATGACACCAGCTTGGTAGTGAAGGATCTTGTGTGTAATATTGAAACATTATCAAATAATGTAGTTCATGAAATAAGTTCGTGGCTTGTGGAAAATAATTTGATGCTAAATCACAGTAAGACTCAGTTTTTACAGTTTCTAACTCACAATTCAACAAGAACCTTATATTTTAATCAGACAGAATGGGCATGTTATAAGCGAGACGGAACAGTTCAAGTTCCTAGGCGTTCGGATAGATAGTAAGCTGCTGTGGAAAGCCCATGTTCAGGATCTTGTTCAGAAACTAAATGCCGCTTTATTTACCATTAGAACAGTATCTGAAATAAGTGACATTTCAGCATGAAAAGTAGTCTACTTCGCATATTTTCATACGCTTATGTCATATGGTATTATTTTTTGGGGTAATTCTTCTGATTCAAAAAGGGTATTTTTGGCTCAAAAATGGGCTGTTCGAGCTATGTGTGGTGTAAGTTCGAAAACCTCTTGTGGACCCCTATTCAATAGTCTGGGAATTTCGACATTGCCCTCACAGTATATATTTTCTTTAATGTCGTTTGTTGTTAGCAATATTAGCTTATTCCCAAGAGTTAGCAGCTTTCACTCAGTTAATACTAGGCAGAAATCAAATCTGCATGTGGAATGCACTTCCTTGACTCTTGTGCAGAAAGGAATGCAGTATTCTGCTGCATCCATTTTCAATAAGCTACCACAAGAACTCAAAAATCTTAGCAGTAGCCCAAACGCTTTTAAGTCTAAACTGAAGAGTTTCCTCATGGCTCACTCCTTCTATTCTGTCGAGGGGCTCCTGGAAGAGCTAAAAAATTAAGCAAATTCCAGTGTTACATTCTTGATTTTCTTTATTTAAACTAACGACGTGTCGTCTGAATATGTTTCTTATATTTCATTTTATCTGTTTCTACAACCTGCAACTGAATATGTTTCTTATATTTCATTTTATCTGTTTCTACAATTGTGTTATAATTTCATGTATTGACTCGTTCCATGACCATGGAGACTTCTCCTTAATGTGGTCCCACGGAACAATAAATAAATAAATAAATAAAGGAGAACATTAAGAGCAGACTAGTACTGGCAAAAAGGGCATTCCTGGCCAAGAGAAGCCTACTGTTATCAAACAGAGACCTTAATTTGAGGAACAAATTTCTGTGAATGTATGTTTGGAGCACAGTATTGCATGGTAGTGAAACATGGACTGTGGGAAAACTGGAACAGAATGAATCAAAGCATTTGGGATGTAGTGCTACAGAAGAATGCTGAAAATTAGGTGGACTGATGAGCTAAGGAATGAGGACATTCTCTGGAGAATCGGCAAGGAAAGGAATATGTGGAAAATGCTGACAAGAAGAAGGGACAAGATGGTAGCACATCTATTAAGGCATAAGGGAATAACTTCCATGGTACTAGAGGGAGCTGTAGAGGATAAAAACTGTAGAGGAAGACAAGAGACTGGAATACATCCAGCAAATAATTGAGGATGTAGGTTGCAAGTTCTACTCTGAAATGAAGAGGTTGGCACAGTAGAGGAATTCGTGATGGGCCCCATCAAACTTAAAAAAATTCAATCCAAATTTGCTGTTATTAATTGATCATCACTGTTTGTTTTGTATCTGTTCAGCAAAGAGACATCTTTAACACTTTGAAGCCTGTTGGGAAGGATGAATTCTATTTCATTTTCACTTTAAACTTAGGATCCCTCCAAGCCCATTAGTGACTAGGAAGCTTCTTGAAGAACATATTTGTAACAGGTGTTTTCATGCATTCTACAAACTGAACCAATCTCTCACCTCTGTCGTTTCTTTCATCTGTTAAATGTCTGCCAATAACTGAATCAACATCCTTGTACATGCCAACTTTGGCATTAAAGTCACCAATTATAAATTTATAAAAACAGTCTCTTCCTTTTTCACGGGTCTCTTTCAGGCACTCACAGAAGAAATCTATCTCCTCACTGAGTGACTAGAAGTAGGTGCATAAGTTTGAACTGTTTGGATTTTATACATTTACGATATTTTAAGGACCAAACATGCAGTTCTGTTTGAAGTTCCTTCTAATACTGCTGTCTTGCCTGCTATGGTTTTATTTACTAAAATCCTGAGTCCATTTAGTTTTCCATCTGGTTCACCACAGTAATAGAAGAGAGTTCCTGAATTTGGTCGAAGGCAGTTTTCAATTCAATGATGTACTTAACTTAGGCCAACAATGCTCCAGTCAGTTTTTTTCTAATTTCCTCTTCTGTTTCTGTCAATCTGTGATCTGGAGATAGAAATGTTGGGTTAGTTTAACTCTGGAACATTTTACCTTATTGTCACACATCATGACTCTAAAGTGAGAAGCATAATCATCTCTTGCTTCTGGTTGGATTGGCAGTTTGATTATCAAGGTGGACTCTGATGTGGAGTACACATGCCTTTGGTTGGCTGCTCCTGTGGAGTACAGACTAGACCATGTTGCTAGTTTTGGTCTACCCCAGGTATTTCAGTTCCCAGATGCCACCCATATCTGAGAGACTTTCCCCAATCTGCCACTTGGGGAGGCACATGATGGGAAACTGGCAACCCTGCACATTTACGTATGTGAAGAACAATACTGGACCTCAGAGTGAGCCTTCAGGAACCCCCTATGTGATTTCTCCCCAGTCTAAATTACAAAGCCAGACTACATTGGTTGAATTACTAAGTACAATTGTCTGCTTTCTTTTGGTTGGATATGACATTACCCATTGACTGAACAGAACAGCAATCCCATAAAACTTCAATTTTTCTAGGAGAGTATCGTGATTCACACAGTCAAATGCCTTAGATAGGTTGCAGAAAATACCAACTGATGCTATTTTAGTGTTGTGAGATTAAAAACCATTTACATGTGGAAAAGTGACTGACATTATAAAACAGCTCCAACTAATAAGAATAATTCAATTTCTTGGCTACAAATGCATGCACGGACAGTGTGGAGTTTTTCTACCTGTAGTCACCCACTGGAGAAATTTTCTTTTACCATTATGTATCTTCAATGTATCTTCACACCAAAACTGATCAATGTATATAAATTAATATTGACATTCCCCCCACTGGGGTGGGGGTGAGAGGTTGGGAAGGATCATAACTCTGTTACAGATGTCTGTGGTCTCAAGCGACTGCAGGTCTTATTTATTCTCTACACTGCAATTTTATTCTCTGACCTATTCTCTAGGACAGATTCCTTGCTTACAACTAGCTTGCTTGTAGGATGAAGATTCTGGCGTTTCCCACTTCATTTATTAATATTCCAGCACATATCTAATCTATGTTCAGACCTCTCATCTGGATCCGACCTCCAGATTTTAGAAATTTTATACAGTCTGAGTAGGCCATGTATGGAAAATCATCCACTACCCAACATGGTAGCCAGCTCATTTGGGGTGTGAGGAAGGAGGGGGTCACCTGGTAGCCCTGTGACTATGTAAAGATCACACTGTTGATGTCTGATCTTTCACCTGCACTGCATGTCAACAAGTAGGTGCCTATCCACTTGGGGCACTGGAACTCTGGACCCATGCTATCACACCAGATGGCCTTTGCTTTGGCTGGGTGGTGGCCAAGGGGAAGCCCTCATTCAGAGTTGGTGGCATCATGGCAGATATTTGATGCCATGAAACTACCAAAGTTATTGGCTGGTGGCCACAAGTTTCCAGCAGTCTCCATATATGGGCCACAGTTTAGTGCTGATTCCTGCAACAATAACAATTTTTCCTCTTGAGTTATGCCATGGATGGAAAACAAAACCAAGTGATTTGTGGAAAGTTACTCCCCACAGTTCCATGTTTGCACTTTAGGATCTTTTCTCTACTAAGTAACATGTTTTTTAGGAGTATATTGAAAACATGTTTAGTGAACTCTCTTCCCTCAGAAAATTGCAAAGTGGATCCAGCTTAATGAATACAACAAGCCTTACACAGTCTAGGATGTTAATCTCTTGTGAATAAGTTGATGTTCCTATTGCCACCACACCCCATAAGAATCTCAACATGTACAGCGATTAATTTTTTACCAGAAGTTAATCCTGCAAACAGACAATGAACTATATGAACATTTTGTATTTCATATACATTTAGGCCAGACAAAGATTGAGGTAGCCACCAATGCATTCATATGCGGCTCTGAAGGGGATTCACTTCCAGAGAAGGTCATAATCATATCACTACTGAAAGGTTAAGCCATATTTCCCACCCAAATGCAGTGATTTCAATGCCAACATTTTGGGCATGTGTCTTCACAGTGTACATGCAACCATATTCGTGGAGATTGTGGCGAGTCATTTCATGAAAATTCATGATGGGGACTACAACCTGTCAATGTCAAGTGTGGGAATGACTATCCTCTCAAAGTTACTTTAATCAAGAAACACAAAATGTGAGAACTGAAGGTCATAGGACTCATATTTTGAACCTTGAAAAGAAAAATCCCAATCATTAATACCCAGTCTCTGCAATATCAACTTTTGGTAGTACTGCAGCCCGGTCAGTTGCAGGACCTGGTGTATTTACTGCCTCATGGTTGACCTCTGTTAGTCACGCAGATAAACTTCACCATGGAGGTGATAGGCTCTACCATTGTTGGGAACCACATTCCTCATCTTCCTGGAGAAGTTGCTTCCTCCTCTTACTTCTACTGGTGGCAGGGCTCCCTCTCAGTAACTGTCTCCCAGAAATCCTCAGATCAGAGGCCAGGTATCAGCTAGCCACAGATTGTGGGTTCCAAGCATACCCACTGTTATTCATTCCTCCACCCACAGCGGATAAGCCCTTACAAGAACCTTGATCATCAAATGCTGTGAAAGAGACAATTTTATTTTAGGAGAAGGCTACTCCGGTGACCTTGGAGGCGCTGCCCTCCCCTCCCTCTCCACTCGTGCCATTGGACTATGAAGCAATGTTTATTGAGGTTGTTCCAATGCCACTGATGACATTGATTCTGGGGCTTGACCTATCCTCCTGGGTCTTCAGCACCTATCCAGGATACCTTCAACATGATGATCCAATGGAACTGCAATGGGCATTACTGTCAACTGCTGGAACTATGACAGCTAATTTCCTCTTGTTTTATGGTGTGTTACTCTCCAACAAACACATTTCACTAATGAGGTTACCATAAATTCTCTCAGAACTTTGCCGGCACCAAGACAGAATCTGGAAGGATCTATACATTGGTTTGCACATAATCAGTGACTGCATTCCCCTCCATACTACATTGGAGGCAAAAGCAGTGAGAATGCAGATTATCCCAGCAATCACTCTTCATAATATTTACCTCCAGGCAGGGGACTTTTGAACCTTGAGATGACCACATTGACCACATTGACCACATTAAACCAAAAACTCTCCCCCCTCCCCTTTTTCTGCTACTTGAGGATTTCAGTACACACCACATGTTGTGCAGAAATACCACTCTATCTGGCAGGAGCTTTCTGATTTACCAGTTTACTTCCAGTCTCTGTCTCTTCTCTTCTCAATGATGGCAGTCCTTCCCACAAGAGTACCCCCCCCCCCCCCCCCCAATGCCCTGTCACTTTCTCAGCTAATGATCTTCTACCCCCAGTCTTATGGTTTAGTTACAAAGTTTGCTAAACGATGATCTTTGTGATGGTTAGCTTTTTCCAGTGATCCTGTTACTTCCTTGTCACTGCCTGATAGATGAATTGCTACATTTGCCTCTTCAAGAGGCAACTGGCATTGTATGCCTCTGCTGTCACCATCACCTCTTATCTGTCAGACAACATCAACGAGGTTTTGGGAGATGTTTCTGATGAGATCACCCGCATCAACTATTGCCCTTTCTACAGACCCCTTCCACCACAAGCCAGTGCCATGGTAGACCAAAGACAATGACAATCCTACATTGTTCACAGATCACCTTCTCTTTTAAGTGGCATTGTGATAAGGCTCACTATCTAATTCAACACATTAAGACCAAATCCTAGGAGCATTAAGTCTAATCATTAAGAACATTTGTGTCCTCATACCAAGTGTGGGCCAAGCTCTGTAGCCTTTAGGATCACCAAAGATAACTGTTTCAAGTCTCTTCCTCTAGGGTGGTATTTGTACCAATGCATGTGTTTTTGTGACCCAGTTTATGGCAGTGTCAGCTTCCTCTTCTTACTTGGCTACCTTTAAAATGAATAAGACAAAATGAAGACAGTCCTCTTTCATTCTCTGCTCACTTCACCAAATTATACAATGAACCTTTCACTGAGTGGTAACTGCTTCAGGCTCTTGACTCATCACACAATACAGGTCGAGGCCCATATTCAATTCATAATCAGATTATACAAAATCAGAATGTTAACCAAAGACTCAATCTACTATGGGTCTTCAACCATATTTGGCTAAAAGGTGTTTTCCCTTTGCAGTGGTTAGATAGTATCATCAAACCAATCCTTAAACCAGGTGAAAACCCAATGTCCGTCAACACTTACCAATCAGTCTTCTCATCAACAACCTCTATCAACTACTTGAAAGGATGACAGCCCAATGATTATGCTGGCTTCTCAAATCATGGGGCCAGTCTGGCTTTAGGAAAGGATTCACAACTGACCAGCTGATTAGTTTGGAAACACCAATCCCTTAAGCTTTTTCTAAATGTCAACACCTCATTGCAGTCTTTTTTTATCTGTATAAGCCATACATTGCAGCTTGATGCTATTACATTTTACTTGCTTTCAAGGTTCCCCATACACATTAATTAGCCAGTTTTTATCCCACCAGTTGTTTCAGGTTGGAACTGGTACATCATGCAGCTCACAGGGCTCCACGCTGATTGTTCCTCTCTTCCTCATTAGCATTGATGGGCTAATGGCCTCTGCAGCACCATTGGTCACCAACAACACTGTGTCAGTAAATTGCATTTTCTATAGCTCCCAATCTGCAGCTTCAGCAGAATGCCACCTGAAGGGCCTCCACTTGGACTCTTTTCCACCGCTTGCAATTATCTTTCATGAAACCATGGGACATGCATTTCTATCTCTTTCTATGATCCAACCTGACCCAGATCTCTACTTGGGAACTCAGCACTTGGACGATGTGAACGTTTAACACTCTCTGCCTCCTTGTCTACATCTCTTTGTGTGTAGATGACACTATTCTCCTCCACACCCTAGTTTCTTCCCAATGGGGCTATGGTAGACAAGTTTACAACTCATTGGTACCATTGCCTTAGAAATTTTTGCACCCAGTCCATCATTTTTGAGTAGGACTAACCAGTGGTGTCTTCTGAACTAAACCACAGACAGCGTCATTGGCAAATTATTCAGTTTTGGCAGTACCAACTCTTGCTTACTTATGCAGTCACCAACCAACAACTTCCTAGTCATCCAACTTACCAATTTGTCTTGCATATGAAGGAGAGTAACACCCAATGCCTAGCCTGGGTTGGACTACCTGTTGAATGGGCCTCGAGGCACTTTGCTGGAACATCAGCCTTATCTCCTTATTACGTTCTTCCCATGTTTAGCCACACCCACCCATCTTTTTCAGTAACCAGACCACTTATTATGACCTGTTTGTTTCAAGGGCATAGTTTCAGTGGACTTCCAGTGTCTTTCCTCTCAGTTCTTCAGAGATACTACCATTATTTACACTAATAGCTCCAAAACCAAAGGTAGGACAGGATATGCTTTTCCACCTCCAGCCGGTCAGAAACATTTGTTGCCAGGAATGTACATAATTGATTTACCTTTTTTATGTGATGTGTTGGTTCTTCTAAATATGTCCAGAAGAACAGATACCATTCAAGCTCCTGCAGTCATATATACAAGGAGAAAGAGAAATTCCAACACAGCTGCAACTGGCCACCGAAATAAATGCAATGGTGACAAGTGAAAATTTAAGCCAGACCAGGACTCAAACTCAGATTTCCTGATTATCTAAAGTAGTCATTACCCTATCCACTTCAGCTATCTGAGCATACATTCTGTCCTGATTAACTCATTGTTTTATTTTCTGTAATAAGCCACTGCCATATTATGGCTGTGGAGCCTTACAGGTGGTAGTTCATACCCTGGTGGAATGTTCTTTCCTTCTGGCCCTCCATGCTAAACATGATCTACTAGATTCTTTGCCTCTAACATTAGTTGACAACTCGCAAACAGTTGCACTAGCTCTCTGTTTCCTTGTGAAAGTTCTTCTTACATAACACTTTAAACTTCTTTCAGGGCTGGGTGGGTTGGTTGGGATATCTTCAAGCCTTAATCCTACCTCATTTGCAAGTTGCCGCAGTGATCTCTCTTTTGCTGTTCTAATTACTTTTAGATAAAGTTAATCCACTTGCCTGCTATATCCTATTTTCCATTTTATGGGTAGCACTTCATTGAATTGTGGATTCTGTTCCCCTCTTTAAAGCTTTGACTATGTGGCATGAATTATGGCACATTCAAATACCCATCCACTTGCTAGGAGTGTTGAACGATATGTGGCACTGCATCTACCTAGAGGGCTGGTTGATGTGAGATAGCTTGGGCTGGTGGGAGGAGAGGCTGACCATTACACCAGCTGGATGAGCGTTGGATTGACCTGCAGGTGAACCAAGCAGAGTATTTGAGTCTTGGACAGTTAGTGTCAGCACATTGTGCACTTCATTCTGGAGACCGAATGGGATGGCAGCCTTGAGCCATTGTACAGGCAGCAGGAGCTGTTCCTTGTGCTGTAAGCAGGGCCATCCATGCAGTCTGGAGTTTGCCTGTAAAGCAGCTGGAGGAAGGACATCAGTTGGTGGAGAGCCAGCGAGGAAGAAAGAAAGTTGGGAAACCAATGTCGGTGCTCGGACAGTACAGATGGAGCTGCAAGTTGAGTGATTAGCAGAGGGGTAGCCCAGTGTGGAGGTCAGGTCTGAGCTAGTGTCAGCTTATTATCAACACAATGACATTGGTTTCTGTTCTGAATGGGCAGACAGTGCGTAGCCTTCCTGTGAAGGCTAGACTGGTTGTAGACAAGTGAATTCAACCCATGGTGTGCATCCCTGCATGGTGGCACACTGAGATGTCCCAGTTGTGTTAGACAGGAACATCAGCTGTGCACTTAGGCTGTGATATTCTTTAATTTTATCTCATCCAGTGCTTCTGTGTATGATTGGCTTAGGGGCAGTTCCTTTGCAAGTTCAAGGTGGGCTGTCTTGAAATACACCTCTGTCCTAGAGTGTGCTATGTTAAGCAAACACTGCTAAGCTTGAGTCCGGTGGCTGGATTTCATATATTTAGCCTGTGATCCAGTGTTCCTGCAACTATTGAACATTTTTGTTATCTCCATATTCCAGCAACATATAGGCCTTCTCTGCACTGCTTGACATTTATTGTTCCTACATTACATTTGGACTGCATAATTATTTAAGCTTTTGGGAATTTCTGTGTATGTGCTGCTTTAGTTTTGAAATAGTTTTCCTGAGCTTGGACATAGCAGCCTTTCTTTATCATCATCCTTTACAGTTGTACATTAATCAGTCATAGGTCTGCTGATTAACTGTGTTTCTCATGTTAATGTGAGGCAACATCTATTGTTTGTAAAGTTCTCAGCAAGAAGGCATTTAGAATAAGATATCATGTCTCTCTTTTGTAAATCAATACTAGTTTATGATTTTGTCAAATAATGATTGCAAAATTTGGATGCAGCTCATTTTCTCTGTTACTGATGAGATGCTGTGATTAATGGTTGTGCCATTAGTAGATTATAATAAGGTCCATAATTATTTACACCCTCACAATCCCCAGACACTTACTACTCCCAACAATTCTTGTGCCGAAAACATATTGGAGGTGATGAGATGGTTGCATGAATGATGGTCCCCATCACATGCAGAGCCACAGCAGACTGCCTCTGGCTCCTGCTGACCTCATTATTTCTCTCCCTTTGAGTTTTATTGTTGATGGTCCAACCAATGTCCATTAAGTTTTTAGTATCCTCACTTTTACTATTGTGACTTTCCTAGTTAAAAGCATTCTTCATTCTGTCACACTTGACACCCTTCTTAACTGGGTTGGTGTGCAGTCAGATATGGTAGGGTTTTTCTTGCCACGGATGAGCCCTGAGAGACCCCTTGTCTACACTAACCTACATACTTTTACTTCCCTTTAAGTTACTTCTCAGCTCTGCTATCAATGTAATCAGTGCAATTTTGACTCTTACATGCTTTCATAAAATGATCAACTTTGTGGTGGACATCACTAAATGCAAATGAATGCTGTTGACCAAGGGGCTGGTGACTTCACTGATTAGGTTCTTAACCACTAACAACCAATTTCAATACCAGTTACAACCATGACAGGAACCTTAAAAAATGATACATTATATGCAATTATACAAAAGAGTTAACTGACACATCAATATTCCTCACATGCACTGTCTCATGGGCTCTTCTAAATATGGATTTCTAGAACTTGAGAACAGTAAGGTGAAGACAGATATTGCCAGTATTAAACTTTATGCAACAGAGTACACTGAAATGTATAGACACTTAATTTCAAAACATTTAAGTTGTAACTCAAGCAACTCTACCGGTTTCAAGGTACTACACAAATGTTACATTACAGACATCATCAGCACAACCTATGCCTTAAATGCACCAGATTTACAAAGTATCAGACATACCAAGTTTCAATATATGAGCACATCTCACCCTTAAATCTCGTGCTTAAATCAGCTGACTCATGAGCTCCAGAAGACAACTCATTCTATACCAGTATATAACATAATTAATGTTGTCTTATAACAAGGGAAAGCATGTCTCACACTTCACAGTTATTCAACTTTTCAGCACTGATGGCATATAAAACAGTAAAAACACTGAAATTTACACAAAATACCTTTAAGGCACAGGTTGCCCTGATGAAGTTTGTAATGTAACATTTCTGCAGTGTCTTAAAACTGACAGATTTGTTCATGACACATTGTATCTGTTTCAAAATGTCACTTTGAATAGCTGGCCAGCAGTGCATATTTAAAAGAGTCCATGAAACAGTGCTCATGTGAGGAATGTTGATGTTTCAAGCAGCTCTTTTGAAAAGAATCTAGATCAAAGATGTTTGAATGATCTTGTCAGGGTTGTGATTGGCATCAAAATTAATTTAGATTGATAGATCAGTTTTAGTGTGATTATACATAATGTTAAAATATTCTTCAGTGGGAAATTCCACGTGGAAAAAGTCACATCCTACCTATGTGTACATTTTAGCAGAGATGGAGCTATTACTATTAGTTGGAGCTGTTTATAATTTGTTATGGGATGTCTCCAATACAGGATGTTCCAAAAAGAATGACCCAATTTTAAATAGAATTATTTATTAGGAAGAAAGGCTTAACTCCAACAAATTGCATACTAAATTACTCAGAAAAGACAGAAGTTATAACACCCCAATTACAGAAACCCTAATAAAGAACCCTTTGTTGTAAAAGAAGTAGGAAAATTAGTCATCCTGACAGTGACAGCAGCTACTGACAACAAAATTTACACTTGTGATAATTTGATCAACAGGAATGTCATGTGAATAATAACATGTATCATGATATGAGATTGAATGAAAGAATATGATAGGATACACAACAAAAACATCAAAGAAATAATTGCAAAATAATTAATAACAAAGTTTAAAGTCCATATGGTAAATTGGCCAAAGATAATATTTACCACAGAAGAGAGTTGTAGCTGCATCGAATAGAAGTTCGATGTGACTACAATGTAACACGAAAATGGAAATGTTAGCTTCATTTGCTATCTAGTTGCTCTCTAGTACTATTGCAATAGCGGCATTCATGTAACTGCTACTAGATTGTTTTAAGCTAATTGGAAGTTTGAAAGTTTTGCATTATAGACTGAATCATTATTCAGAAGTCATACTAAAGCATAGTCATCTTTATCGTTAGCAAGATAATGAGATATGGAGACTTGTGATGAAATTAAATCATGTGAGGTTTGTGATGGGACTTAGCCTTTGTGATACTGAATAAGCACGAACATTCAAGAATATTGAAAAAGGAAGATCGCCGACATAAAAACAATTATTAGTCTTGAGTAGGTAACAGACAAACGCAAACACGAAGAACATACGGCTACAAAGTCTTTCGCGACGTATTTCTTGAATAAAAATCAGCAGTGGCTGAACATAGCCTGCTTAACAAGCATAAGATTTTATTTGAAAAAACCAGAGCAATAGCCCATGCATCGAATTACTGGGACTCTGTGATCCGGGAAGCAGTCGAAATTAGACTTAGCGATAATAACTTTAACAAAGACAATGGCTATGCACTTAGCAACACTTGGAAGAGAGCACTGGATAAAGAAAAATCGCAGAGAAAAGCTTCCCACACTTTACCTCCTGATTCAATGGATGGTGCTGCAAGCAACGTGGGATAGAAACTACATCTATGGAAATAGAGGGCACCACTTCACTACACGCCATATCGCTGTTGCTATGATGTATCCCAACCAATCAGAAGCCATCCTTTGCATATAAAAGTGGGAGCCTCGCTAGTTCACGACAGTCAGTTTTAGCCCTGATGACAACCATGGAGGTAGTGGTCGAAAGCTTGGAGTTTTATCCTGAACTGACGCGGCATGTACACTGAGAGATTTTTATTCATGAAGAACATACAGTTGCACCGAGTTGTCAGAAGTTGTCGTCGATGACAGGATTACTGATGCAAATGGAAGCAATTCCTTGAGTGAGAAATTGGTGTGTGTGCTCAGCGTAGGGACAATTAATTACAAGGAACAATAAAATTGGATTCAAAATTTAATTCTTCATGTTGACTACATAATTGAATAGACATTATCATGTGTATTAGTGAAAATTAATTCACTATTAGACTATTGTTGTTGTTGTGGTCTTCAGTCCTGGGACTGGTTTGATGCAGCTCTCCATGCTACTGTATCCTGTGCAAGCTTCTTCATCTCCCAGTACCTACTGCAACCTACATCCTTCTGAATCTGCTCAGTGTATTCATCTCTTGGTCTCCCTCTACAATTTTTACCCTCCACGCTGCCCTCCAATACTAAATTGGTGATCCCTTGATGCCTCAGAACATGTCCTACCAACTGATCCCTTCTTCTAGTCAAGTTGTGCCACAAACTTCTCTTCTCCCCAATCCTATTCAATACCTCCTCATTATTTATGTGATCTACCCGTCTAATCTTCAGCATTCTTCTGTAGCACCACATTTCAAAAGCTTCTATTCTCTTCTTGTCCAAACTATTTATCGTCCACATTTCACTTCCATACATGGCTACACTCCATACAAATACTTTCAGAAACGACTTCCTGACACTTAAATCTATACTCAATGTTAACAAATTTCTCTTCTTCAGAAATTGCTCTTCCAAGTCCTTTGCTGTCTCAAGTGAAAAGTGAATTCATGCTTATTTAACAGTGAACAGTCATTGATTTGTCCCAAGATTATGACGCATTCTGAACATTGCTTAAGTAAATTTTATCTCTGGAATTACGTCATGTAGTTATTGAACACATGATCTAGCGACTTCTTGATGACAGTATAACAATTTATTAACTTAACATCCTCGCAATTCCATAATGTGGCCACGAATTGGGTGATGGATTGAAGATTCAAGACTTAATACTATTAATATTCAACATCCATTACCTAACTGGGCATAATAAAAAGAAGAAATACAATTAGCCAGCCCACACAAGCTGAAAGTCTGTCACGGACTCACAACAAAAGAAAACTGGTGGTCATCATTTCAGGTCAAGGGAATCATCGCGTCATCGAGTGGTGCAATTGCCATGTTTATCTGTGAAGTAGCAACAGCAGTTTACACATTCTGATGCACTGCTCTTTCAAAATATTGACATTAATCACAAAAGATGGTATCTGAAATATGACCAAACCATGTGAGGAGTTTGTGTGTTCTTACTAATTACAGGGTGGCGTTGTCGTGAGCGACGGGCGCTGTTCCATGTCATACTGACTGGGACAACCATCACCACTTAGTCTTGTCAACTCTAAGGAGACACTGATGCCACAAAGTTTATAACAATCCATCATAAATGTTCAATATGTCCCCCACTGGCTGCATGGACAACATCTAGCCAATAGCTGAATTCATCCCAAACTTGGCGTAAGGTGTCTTCTGTCACTGAAGCTACAGCAGCTGATATTCTGGTTTTTAGTTCATCAATGTCACAAGGTAAGGGAGGAATGCAAACACATTGTTTAACATCTCCCCACAGGAAGAAATCACATGGTGTTAAGTCAGGGGACCTAGGAGGCCAAGAGTGTAAAGCCTGGTCTCGTGGTCCTGTACCCCTATCCAATGTTGAGGCAAGTCAGCATTGAGGAAATTGTGCATGTTGTTGTGCCAGTGTGGTGGTGCTCCATCTTGCTGATAGAGGAAATTGTCAGAGTCAAGTTGTGGGAATAACCAGTTCCGCAGCATTGCAAGATATCATTGTCCTGTTATGGTTTCTTCCAAAAAAAAAGTAGGGTCCATAAGCCTTGCTTTGCAAAACAGCAGAAAACACATTAATTTTTGGTGAATCACGTTCATGTTCAATTGTTTCATGAGGGTTTTTGAGCCCCCATATACACACGTTAAACTGCAATCACTGATAGAGTACAAATAAATTCAATAACACAATACGCCTTCTGTTGCGCAGACGCCATATTGCGCAAGGCTGGCTGCATCCTCCAGGTCAGCCCTCGTAGTGACATCTAGTGGATTTTTGCTGAAACTCTAGACCATGCCTATCACATCTAGTGCTGTTTCAGTTACCTAGTGACATTTGTCTCAATATTATTACAAGTTAAAATTGGCTATAATAAAATATTATACAGGTCACTTTTCCACACATAAGTGGTTCCTAATGTGACGTGAATAATTTAAACTTTGATATTGTTTTACTGATCAGTTGCTGAAGAGAATGTTGTTGCATTAAATAAAGTAATGATAGGATGATTCTAGATAGGTGTGAATCTTGTGACCAGAGAATAGGATCCTTAAGTATTCCTGCAGCTGTATAGTATTCTGGGAGATTTCAATAAAGTTGAAAATTTTCACTCCCTATGTGTGTCCTTGAAACAGTTATGCCTGACAAGGTTAACAAAAAAATGATTTAAGCAAAGATTTGATTTGATTTGATTTGATCCCAGAGACCTCATTGTGTTATAACACATAGGTATAGGGCAAGTCACATTTAAATTAACTGCATACATAAACATATACATTTTTGAGCTATTCAGTTACATGCATACATAAGTATAAACATTTTTAAGATATACTGTTATATATATTAGACTTAGTTCATAGGTAGGCATCACTCTTGTAATATATTCACATACAGTCATCAGATAAAGATTACAGAGAATAATACCTGTAAACAATATTTACATTATGTTATCATATGTGCCGATAAGTCATAACAAGGAACCAACAGTTAGATCTGTTAAGTGAGGCAAATAAGTCAAGTGCAATTGAAATGGTAACACACATATTAAAGTACATCACACAAATTATTTTAGCTTAGTATTCATAAATTCCTTTCCAGAATAGAAGCAGTGTTTCTTTATCATTGATTTTATTTTGAATGCGAATCTTTTCTGCCGAGACTTTACATTTTCAGGTATCTCCTTGTGCATAAGAACTTCCTTGTGCCTTGCACTACTGTGCCATGTACGTAGCCATTGATCAACTATAAATATGCCATTGGAATGCTGAGCATTGTGGTGGTGCCGGCTGGAGTGGCCGTGTGGTTCTAGGCGCTACAGTCTGGAGCCGAGCGACCGCTACGGTCGCAGGTTCGAATCCTGCCTCTGGCATGGATGTATGTGATGTCCTTAGGTTAGTTAGGTTTAATTAGTTCTAAGTTCTAGGCGACTGATGACCTCAGAAGTTAAGTCGCATACTGCTCAGAGCCATTTGAACCATTGTGGTGGTAAACATCTTTATTCTTTGTAAACATGTGGAACTTTTCATGGATGAAACACACTGGATATAGATACAAGGTACTGGCAAGATATTGAGCTCCTTAAAGAAATGTCTAGTGGTGAAGGATAGGGGCACTTGTTTTATTGCCTTAATTATTAGTTTCTGCATAATAAATATCTTCTTGTGTGAGGAGCTCCAAAAAGGAAAGCAATGAGTAATTATTGAGTGCAACAATGCAAAGTAGGCATATTTTAGTGTTTCCATGTCACAGACATTACTTAGAATACTAAAAGTATAACAGAGACTGCTCATCCTGTTCAATAATTTATCTTCATGTGTGTCCAACTGTAGTGTGTCATCTGTCCTCACTACAAAGCATTTTGGGTTATTTCTCTATCCTGATATCTATCAGAGATGATATCTTTTGTGTTCAGTGAAAATCAATATAGATTATTTTAACTTTATTTATGATAAGTTTGGTTTTGTTTACCCATTTTACCAGATTACAGTTTTTGGTGTTGAGTTGATGAGGGCATTGATTAGAAACCAGTATGTTGGAGTCATCAGCAAATATTACTGTGGGACAATCCTGAATGCTTTGGAGCAGGTCATTGATAAATATGAGAAATAAAAGGGGACCAAGTGTGGAACCTTGGGGAATGCCTCATCTTACTACTTGCTCCATTGATTGAGCACTTTCAACATTTATGAGGTGATTACTACTTCCTGTACTCTGTCGGAAAGATGGACCTAAAGCAGTCAATTCCATAATGTAGTAGTTTCTCCAACAGTGATTCATGGCTGACTAAATCAAAAGCTTTTGTCAGATCAAGGAAGACATCTGCTGTGTGTGCGCACGTGTGTGTGTGTGTGTGTGTGTGTGTGTGTGTGTGTGTGTGTGTGTGTTTCTTTTTCATTGAGTGCACTGTAGATTTCATTTTAAATGAATATTGTGCTCCATTTATTGATCTCCCTTTCTGAAAGTCAAACTGGTGGAGACTCAGCATGCAATTACTTTCCAAGAAATTAATAACACAGTCATGTACTAATTTCTCAAGGACTTTTGATATGCTTGATAAGATGGAGACAGGTGCGTAGTTGTGTACATCATTCCTTTCACCTTTTTTAAACAGAGGAACAACTTTAGCTGCTTTAAAAATTCTAAGAAATTGACCTGACAATAAGGATTAGTTTATTATATTTGACAGTGGGTCACAAACAGGATGTCAGATTTGTTTTAAATGGGAATAAAATATACCAGGAATGTTTATGTGGTTTCTGCTTTGTAATATTGCATATTTCACTTGATGTGACTGGATCTAGAAAAAATGATTGTAGGAGTACCACTGATGTTGAGTGACAAATAAATGCAGGTATCTTGATTAAAGAAGAGAGTTTGTTGCCAATGTTAATGAAGTGAGTATTGAATATTTCACGTAACTGTTTAGTGTCAGTGATAACACCATCTTCATTTTTAATGCATGTTAATGAGTGTTATGCCTTTTTTGCCAACTGTTTTGTTTATCAGTTTCCACATATCTTTTGATTTATTACAAGTTAATGATGAACTGCCGATTATACATTTTCTTTGCTTCATGAATTGCCTTGTTTAGAACACTTTTATACTGTTTGAAATAGTCATGGAATAATTTGCTGTCTGCAGTTTTACTGTAGGCATATAGCAATCTCTTATTTCAGAAAGAGGTTTGTATTCCTGATTTAGCAATTTACTATTACACATTTTGGATGTCTATTGCTTAGCTACAACTTTGAAGGGGAATGCCACTTCATAGCGGTGTTGCAAGACACTCATAAATTCTTGAACCTTACTGTCAATATTGTTATCACAATAGACATCCTTCCAGTAAACTTTATGGAGCAGATGTGTGAGGTATGCTACATTGTTTTTGTTGCCAGTTGGTATTTCATTTGTGTGTTGGAAAGCTTCTGTCTGCTTATTTTCATCTTGTGTGGTCATACTCAGTACAAAGCAGTTGTGATATGATTTACCATTAGAGATACTGTCTAGTGTGTGAGCACGGCACATGTCAGTAGTAACAAAAAAAAACATATCTCAGAGTAGCTGGTATTAGTTGTTGTTGTAGGTTTGTTGTTTATATTTATTATGTTATAGCATTGCAAACATTTTGACTATCTTTTGGGAAGCAGTGGATTGTATTAAGAAATCCATATTAAAGTCTCCACAGAAAACTATATTGGGGTATTTTGAACTTTAGTGTTGTAGTAACATGTTGAGTTTGGAGGTGAAAATTGTTATGTCACCATCAGGTGGTCTGTAGATGCATATAACTAAAAAATTAAGAGATTTAATGTCTACAGCGACATGTTCAAAATACTTTTCACAATTCATATGCTGGGTTTTAATTAATGGAATACATTCTACATTATCTCTAGAAAATATTAGACAGACACCTCACTTTTTGTTAGTTCTAGAAAATTGATTAACCACCTGAAAGCCTGTAAAGTAAAAATAGGCAGCTTTACCATCTTAAACCCAATGCTCAGAAGTACAAAGCAAATCTATAATTCTTGTGAGGCTTTCTAAAATATTTGTAGTTCTGAACTTTTGTTCCTTAAGTTTTGCATATTCTGAAAGAAAATACAAAATTTTGATTTTTTTTCTATGAATGCACTGGTTTTGGTTGATGATTTTTCTGCTCTCAATTACTTGCCATGTTGTTTATGATATATGCTTGGCTGGTCAGTGGAGTTTCTATCCTGAAAAGTTTTTGTCATCAGAGTATTTTTGGAAGCCTAACATTATCTTAGTTGTAATAGGATATAAGATGGATCTTTTTAGTTTCTTAAAGTACTTACTGTGACACAAGCTGCTTTCCAAGACCATTCCAATGGAGTGTATAGTGTGGAATCTGGGACCCATCCACACTGATGTCTACAGTTGTGACATTTTTAAAATGTTTACATGCACTTGGCAAACGTTCATTAGCAGCATTAATTCCTTGTTTATGCAGGACTAGCATGGTAGGTTATTATGGAGTGGAATGTTCACAAAAAGAACGTTTGTAGCAGTCAGATGATGCAGCCACTTCTTTAATTCCCAGTAAGCTATGAGTGTTTCATGTTTATGTATATATCATTAGAGGCACCAACCATGGCTATGAATTGTTTGATGACAACTTAGCAATTTCTTCTGTGTGTATATGTGTACTTATTTCTGATAGGGAGGCCCCAGCCTTAATAAAACTCATGGATCTCACAGTTGGTGCTTCATTAATATGTGAGGCCATTCCATGTCCATTGCTATCAGCAAAAATCATAAGTGCCCCTAAACAATGAGAAGTCTTCGCTGTGGCATATGGTATCTGTTTAACTTTATTTATATGTGTCTTCAAGCGATCTGATTTTTCAGTAACTCATTGACACTAGTGAGTATTTTGTACTGCAGCATTTCTTGGTCATGTCCCTTCATTAGATTGTGGAGAAGTACTTTCATCACTGGCAACACTAAGCACATAATTTTGGTTTCTTAAAGGAATATTAGGCCTGTTGCTTGATATATTTCTGCGTGTATTACATTTCCATTCCATCACAAAGTTTCTGTCCACTTTCAATGATGGATCTACCTTTCCACATCAAAAGAGAAACTTTGCTTCACACTTGATACAGGTCATGCCACTTTTTTTTGTTTTTTTTTTTGTTTTTTGTTTTCTTGCACTTTCCACAAATACTACTGATAAAGCTTTTATTTTCATGACTCCAGGTGTCCATTACAAGATGTGATATACTGTCCACTTACTTCCTATGTTCACTTGGTTTGTTACACAAAGCATACAGTTTAACACCACTATCATTTCATTGCTTAAATAATACTCTTTTTTGTTTTAAATAGATGATGTCATCAATTAAAACATGCAATCTATGTTTGTTAATTTTTGGTATAAGTCATCACATTTGGCACATACCTGGTTTTCTGTTTGGAGTCAGTGCTTACACCACTACTGTGGTACACTGTCTTGCATTTGAAGCATGTAATACCCTTCATCACACTTTTTTTACACAAAGAAAAGTTTTCTCATGTTTCTTGCATGTATTCATAGTAAGAAGGACTGGCTCTGCTTCTCATGTTATTGATGGGTCTTACAGTTTTCTCCTTGCATTTTTCCGTCACTTTTGACACACAGCATGTAAGACACCCATTATCTCAGTAAATGATACAATTTTTTGCAAACATAACACTTTTTCTCAGTACTATTCATAATATTTAGTGAACTCCTGAACTTGCGATTGGCAAACAGCACCACCTTGGCTTGACATGTTACACCAAGATTACATGGCCTGGATAGGACTGTCTTCCACTTCATCCCACTGTTAGCAACAGTATCTGGCCCTGCATGACTGATATAAGTAATATGATCCTGCTCCATCAAAATATACTTGCTCTGAATAAGAAAACACGATGAACTTGCTACTTTACTATAAACATATGAGTAGATGGAAAATAAATGGTTCCCCGATTATAGGATCATCTCTCCCCCCCCCCCCCCCCCCTATCCATTTCATATTGCTGAAATTAAATAGATATCACACCAATTTTGTGTTTGTTTTCTTACAGATGCTTTTCGGCTTCATGAGGAGGATGAGTGAAATTGAAAATGACACAGAGCTTGCCAAGCCTTTAGTTGACAGAAAATCAATTTTAGAAGATGACAAACTTGCAAGTGAGTAAAATGCAAAATGTTTCAAAAAGTGACAGATTTTTTTATTACATTGTTATTAACACTTTTTCTGTGAGGCAAAAAATGCATGACAATACCACCTTCTTAAACTTTTTTTCACCACAGCTGAACATTGAATGCTGCTTTCTGTTCTGTCCTTAGGTCCTTGTAACTTCTGTCATTGTCATATATTTCACGCAAATTGCCTCATTGTTGTGCATTTAAGTTGGTCATCAAGTACTTGGTCTGATCATGTTTATTACATCTATGTGTTTACAAACAACATTAGGCCCTACTAGAGTGTCTTTCTGGATGTTAATATATAAAAGCCTTAGAATCAATAGTCTAGCTAATAATTAGAATCAGGCAGTAACGTTTTCTTCCATTTAGAATTGTTGCACAATGTTACATTAATCTCACTGCACAAGGAAAGTTACTTGGTACTGCCCAAGATAAAATAAATCTGAAGCACCAAAATGAAAATGTTCTCTATGTCTCCTTTCCTCTTTCATACCTACTAAGAGGCACTCACTGGGCACTATTTATAAGTTTCTTTGCATTATTGTACACGTACTGTGGGGAATTTCTTACCTGTATGGTAAAATGGAAGCTTAGGCTCACTTTCTGAAAACTTATTCTCTACCTTAGAGAATCCAACCTTGAGTCTTGTTTCTTTAAGACCATGTACACATTGTTTTCTCAGCTTTCAAATTTCTGGCCTTCTCTGAATTTTAACGTAACATGCTGGTTCAACTGGTACCCGTTTGACATGATAATTAAATCAAGACCCTAAGCTGTTGACAGGCGTTGATATACATCAACAGGAGCAGTTGAAAATGTGTGCCCCAACTGGGACTTGAACCCGGGATCTCCTGCTTACATGGCAGATGCTCTATCCATCTGAGCCACTGAGGCACAGAGGATAGGGTGACTACAGGGATTTATCCCTTGCATGCTCTCCGTGAGACTCACTTTCCCAACTTAATGTCCACACACTACATTCCTAGTGCCCCTGTCCACTACACTCTTTACTCACCGCAGACAATCTTACTGAGTCGCATAAGAGTTTGGGCAATCCAGCACAGAAGAAGGTCAATGACCAGTTAGCCTTAACTATATGAAGATAGTATCAGTTCTTTTGGTGATACATAGTGAAGTGACAGTTGTCTATATAAATACTAAAAATATTGATTTCTTAATAAAATCATGTAAATGTAGGGAGTCCAAATATAATAAGTGATTTATAATGTTTTATTACTATAGTATTAAGGCTATCTCTCTCTCTCATTATACAAGTTTTCTATTTTTGGAATTTAATTCATGCTAAGGAATTAATTTTCTTTTTACAGAGGCAATACAGCATGCTAAACTAGCAGTGTGTGAACCTGAGCTCCAGATAGTGCAGCTCTACCAGAATAACAATCCATTTGAGGTCGTTCACACACCATGTATGCGGATTGAAAGATGTGGAGGGTGTTGCAGACACAGCCTGCTCAGCTGTCAACCAACAAACAGTGAAATAGTAAATTTTCAGGTGAAAAAGAAAAAAGTTCCTTCTGGTTATGTTAACTGAATTATAATTGTCCGTAATGAGATAATGGTAAATAAAAAAGACCAAAAATTGACACAGATGCATCTTTAACATAAACTATAAATTTCTGTTAAATGTCACAAAAATGTAGAAAAGGAAAATACATGGCCCAGAACGTAAAATTTTTAATGCATTGTTTTTTCAAGTGAATTGACCTGCTTTTTAACTGAGACAATTAGTAACAAAAAAGACTTTTAATGAAAAATTCACAAATAGCTAAAGCTGCTGGAGGGTAATGAAATGGGACCCGTTTAATATTCCGCCTTTGTCAACAAGTACAAATCAAGTGACCAGAGGTTTGTCATCTCCGCCCATCTCACTTAGAATAAAACTGAAAGAATTTAGTATGGGACATTGGTAGAACTTGTTCAAAATTTGTGAAAAATTAAAAAGAATGTCAAGACTTAAGATTATAACTTATCTATACAAATTAATGGAAAAACACACACACACACACACACACACACACACACACACACACACACACAGATGTGATACAATCTACAGCAAATGAAAGCTTGGACTGAATCTTACTTGCTTACAGTTTGTACAAAAAAAAATCATATCACAGCTGAAGTTGCCAAGTAAGTAACAACAAATTCTGAAATGCAGTATTGCTCCACTGCAACATACAGAATACTTGTTTGATTTTTTCTGAAATTTAATCACAAACAAGTGGCAAAGAAATAAAACAATTGTTGTATTCTGAGCATGCTGCATAGCTCTTGTCCCACAAAGAGTTTGTTTTACAGCAAACATGTAATCACTGACAAATAAAAATCTATATAAATATTCTATCATTACAGGTCTACATTACAGAATTCAGAGGTGGAAAATTTTTACAGCAGCACCGTAAAGAAGTTGTTGCTGTGGAACGGCACCTTAAATGCAAGTGCAGCTGTATAATTAAAGAGAAGGTATGAATAAAATAAAATCCAATTCATACTGTTATTTGAAATCTGTAAAATAAGTGACTTTAAGGGACTGTAATCTGTCTTGATATAAATATACACTGAAGTGCCAAAGAAACTGGTATAGGCAAGCGTATTCAAATACAAATATATATAAACAGGCAGAATATGGTGCTGTGGTCAGCACCACCTATATAAGACAACAAGTGTCTGGTGTAGTTGTTAGATCATTTACTGTTGTTACAATGGCAGGTTATCAAGATTTAAGGGAGTTTGAACATGCTTTTATAGTCAGCATGTGAGTGATGGGACACAGCATCTCTGAGGTAGCTCTGAAGCAGGGATTTTCCCTTATGACCATTTCACAAGTGTATCATGAATATCAGGAATCTGGTAAAACATCAAATCTCCAACATCGCAGCATCCAGGAAAAAATCCTGCAAGAACAGACAAACGATGACTGAAGGGAATCATTCAGCATGACAGAAGTGCAACTCTTCTGCAAATTGCTGCAGATTTCAATTCTGGGCCATCAGCAAGTGGCAGTAAGTGAACCATTCAACAAAACATCATCAATATGGACTTTTGGAGCTGAAGGCCCACTCGTGTACCCTTGATGACTGCATGACACAAAGCTTTGCATCTTGCCTGGGCCTGTCAACACTGACATAGAAGTGTTGATGACTGGAAACATGTTGTCTGCTCATAGGAGTCTCACTTCAAATTGTGTTGAGTAGCTGGACGTGTATGTGTATGGAGACAACCACATGAATGCATGTCAGCAAGGGACTGTTCAAGCTGGTGGAGGCTCTGTAACGGTGTGGGGCATGTGCAGTTGGAGTGATATGGGACCCCTGATATGTCTAGATATGATTCTGACAGGTGACATGTATGTAAGCATATTTTCTGATCACCTGCATCCATTCATGTCCATTGGGCATTCTGATGGCCTTGAGCAATTCCAGCGGGACAATGCAACAGCTCACACATCCAGAATTGCTACAGAGTGGCTGTGGGATGCTTTTCTGAGTTTAAACATTTCCACTGGACCCCAAACTCCAGAGACATGAACATTATTGAGCATATCTGAGATGTCTTGCAACATGCTGTTCAGAAGAGATTCCACCCCTTGCACTCTTATGGTTTTATGGACTGCCCTGTATGATTCATGGCATCTATTTTCTCCAGCACTTCTTCAGACATTACATGAGTCCTTGCCACATTGTGTTGTGGCAGTTCTGCATGCTTACTGGGGCCTACATGATATTAGGCAGGTGCATCAGTTTCTTTGGCCCTTCAGTGTAGCTCCAGTATGGGATGAAAAGAAATGAGTGGAGATAATTAGGTAGAGAGAGATAGAGAGAGAGAGAGGGGGGGGGAGAAAGAGAGAGAGAGAGAGAGAGAGAGAGATAGATAGATAGATAGATAGATAGATAGATAGATAGATAGAGAGAGAGAGAGAGAGAGAGAGAGAGAGAGAGAGAGAGAGAGAAGTATGGTACAATATAAAGGGCGAGATATGTTGTGATGGGTAGTGTTTTCCTTCTGTTGGCAGGATAACACTCTTGAATCTGCTCAAGTTTTGCTTAAGTTACATTAATAGAAACAAAATTATTCAAAGGTACTCTCCTAATTTCATTATATTATTTTAACTTTTGCAGAAAGAAAATGTTTGGAGCCCATTTTCAACTGTAGCATTAATTGTGACAATTGTGTATAAAATAAAAAACTCCACATTTAATGTTCATTATAGTTTTTTTTGTGAAGAGTAAGTTGTGGTCTTTCCTGGCAGAACACAACTACTGCCATACAGGAGGATTAAGAATCACTATCTGGTAGGACAGTGGTGCAAAGCATGTGGTAATTTATGTGAATTCTATTCATGGGTGTTTTTTCCACTTGTTATGTCAGTTAACAATTCTGTATAGTGTTCATGTCTTTAGTGGAAAATAAAAATTACCTAGGCATGTCTGCATGTGTGTTGGCACACTTTTAAACTTTGTGAAACTGTCTGTATGTGTTCCTTGTGACATGACGTGGTTGAGAGAATTGGGACTTAACTGCTCACTCTTCACTTTCCAAACAGACTATATTACCTTTGCATGTTTGTAATGGCCTGTCTTTTGTTAACTAAAGTTGATGTAACAAATATTCATTGTATTTTCTGTGCTTCTAGGACTGCAGCAAATTACAGAAATATGTACCCAATGAATGTGCCTGTGCATGCCAAAATACAGATGAAGAAAAGAAATGTAAAAGTCAGCAGAATATCGAAGTGTGGGATTCACATGAATGCTCCTGCAAATGTAGAAATACTAGAGAATGTTCCACAGGATTATTCTT
Organism: Schistocerca nitens; assembly: GCF_023898315.1. Classification (NCBI taxonomy): domain Eukaryota; kingdom Metazoa; phylum Arthropoda; class Insecta; order Orthoptera; family Acrididae; genus Schistocerca; species Schistocerca nitens. The sequence goes on along the minus strand of NC_064621.1, from coordinate 285,688,180 downwards.
TGACCCTGACTTCTGCAGGTAATGCACCACTTATTTATTTATTTATTTATTTATTTCTTGTTCCGTAGATCCAGTTAGTGAGTCAATCACAAGGATATGGAACGTGTCAAATTGTACAGGTTTCAATTTAAACTTACAATAAATACAAGGGCAATTCAATGGCAAATTGTACATATTTTAAGTAAGACATACTATAAATACAGTAACAGATACAATGTCAGCTAGATAACATAACAACCATTTAACAGAAAAAGGAGTTTCAAATAAAGGTTAAAGATAAGAGCACAAAGTTAAATCAGATATTAGGCCTACAAGAGTAAATACATGTACAGCCAATCTGTTGTTACAAAAAGTGTGCTAATGACCAAATGCACAATAAAATCAATTGAACTACTTATAGACACAATAAGTTTAGTGATGGTATACATTTTCTTTCAGATATTCATCCACAGTATAATAAGATTTCTCTGTCAGGTAATCTTTGAGAACTTGTTTAAATTTTGGCAGTTCTGTATGAACACATTTGATATGTAGTGGTAGAGCATTGAACAGCTTAATGCTGGAGTAGTAAACTCCTTTTTGTACCAGAGTGAGATGTTTCATTTCGAAATGTAGATTGTCTTTGTTTCTGGTGTTATAACCATGGAATTTACTGTTGTCTTGGTAGATGGAATAATTTTTGCACACAAAGGTCAGCAAGGAAAAAATATACTGTGAGGCAGTTGTTAGGATACCTATCTTCTGAAACAAGTGCCTGCAAGAGTGTCTCTGATGGACCCCACACATTATTCTGATTGCTTTTTTTTGGATGGTGAAAACTTTTTTTGCAAGTGGTTGGTTCCCCCAGAATATGATAGCATATGACATCAATGAGTGGAAGTAGCCAAAGTAGGCAACCTTAATAGTGTCAACTTCAGCCACTGAAGAAATTACCCGTAATGCAAATGTTGCCGAGCTAAGTTTTTTACATAGATGAAGAATGTGAACTGACCAATTACATTTACTGTCTATGTAAGCACCCAGGAATTTTGTATCTTCAACTTTCTGTATTGGTTGATCTCTACATTTTATCTTAATTTCATCGGGATTACTTTGTGATGTATGGAACCTCATAGAATGAGTTTTATCTGCATTGAGTGAGAGACCATTTGAGGAGAACCAATTTAAGATGTCATTAAAAACAGTATTTGTAGTTTATTCAAGATCATGATCAATCAAATCGTCAATTAGAATTGTGGTATCATCGGCAAACAGGGTAAATTTGCTGTTTGTCTCAGAACAAAGAGGAAGATCATTAATAAAGATGAGGAAAAGCAGTGGGCCCAAAACGGAGCCTTGAGGCACACCACATGTTATCGTGCCCCATTCAGACGAGGCAGGTTCTCCAGAAGAGCCATTTAGCATTACAGTCTGCTTCCGATCCTGTAGATATGATTGTAGCCACAAGCCAACAGTACCACCTAAACCATAGTATTCTGCCTTTTTCCAAAGAATTTGGTGGTTTACACAGTCAAAGGCTTTCGTAAGATCACAAAAAATACCCACTGGAGACATTTTTTTGTTAATGGCTTCCAAAACTTGGTTGCTGAAAGAGAATATTTCCTGTTCAGTACAAAGACCGGCACGAAAACCAAACTGATTTTTGCTTAAGATACTGTGGAAGTTGAGATTGTCTACAATCCTCCTGAGCATGAGTTTTTCTAGAATTTTCGAGAAGGTAGTTAATAGGGATATTGGGCGATAGTTTGTAACAATGCTTCTATCACCTTTTTTAAAGAGAGGAATCACTACAGCCAACTTAAGTCTGTCAGGGACAATCCCATCTTGTAGGGATGCACTGTATATGTTGCATAAGATGGGACTAACAAATTTATAACAGTGTTTCAGTATTTTACTAGAAATATTGTCCACACCAGCAGAATTTTTATTTTTTAATGATCTAATTACTCTTATGACTTCGCTTACAGTAACTGGAGGTAAGGATAACTGTGGGATTCTGTTGCTAATTGCTTTCTGTAGGAGGGACAATGATTCTTCCATAGAACCATTACAGCCTGTCTTCTCTGCTGCTCTCAAAAAGTGGTTATTAAATATTTCTGCAACCAACTCAGGTTTCTTTATGATACTGTCCCCTGTTTTAATCTCTACCTGAGACATGTTCCCTGTTGTCCTGCCAGTTTCCCTCTTTATTACATTCCATATAGTTTTAATTTTATTTTCTGAGCTTTCAATTTCTGATTTTATGCACATACTTTTAGATTTATTTATAACCTTCTTGAGAATGCTACAGTAAAGTTTGTAGTGTTGTCGTTTCTTTGGATCATTACAAGTCCTGAGAGAACTGTATAACAACAATTACACTAAAGTCAGCTTTTATTGGAAGTGTGACTGCAGGGTGGACAGAGAAACTTCAGCCTCGGTGAATTTGTTTCGCAGTCCATAGCTTCCTTTTCAGAAAATTTAATATGCCTTTAATTTCGTCTCTGGATTAAGATTTATATGGAATAAAATATTCTCTTTTATTCTGATTGTCTCTGATCACATATTAGTTGTAGACAACAAATAAAAGTCACTTACCTTACCTACCTTTATTTTCAATAAGCCACCAGCCTCAGACTTAGCAACCTCTGTTACCTCACAGGTCTCATTCACATCTACATAAAAAAAAATATCAACTAGTCCAAATAATATACAGTCATCACCTGATTTACATACATCAACAACACTATTTTCCACCTATGAGAAGAAATCATTAGTACATACTACACCAAAATTCTCACTACTCTCACATTCTGGTTTGTGATTAGCACTTAAAACACCATAATTAAACATAGTATCCCAAAATGTTTCGTCAAAATATATATGAGAAATCTGATATTTCTTCTGTTCAATTTCAGATAAATGTGCCATATCAAAAACACTGTTATTACTATCTAATTGCAAGTGTAACTTATGGGTCCTGTGCTTGTTATGTTTCCTCATCCCAAAACTGTGGACCTTCATTGAGGCAAAGTGCCATTTCCTGAGTAGTTACTTCTATGATTGTTTCTTCTATTAAAATGCCAGTGGTTATTCCCATTATTCCTATCCTATTGCTGTTCAGAATTTCTTCCTCTATTGACACTTTGATCCTGATGGAAGTTACCATTACCTCTGTTTCTGTGATTAGCAATCTTTCTGGTAATCTCCTTTCAAGTGGATCAATCAAGGTCACTTTGTCAAATGGTTGGTCAATATGTGCTAATTTTTTAAGGTGGTTCTTAAAAAACTCTTTCAAAGTGTCATCCCTATTCCTGTAATTAGGACATTCAAAAATTCAGATTTTTTATTCTCCCCTGTTCTACTTTCAACCAAAATTTGTTTAAAAAACTTTTCTCAAAACTCTGATATGTTTCCCACTGACTTAAATTTAAATTTACCCATGACAGAGCTTTGCCCTCAAGAACTCTTTTAATAAATTTAATTTTTTGATTGTCTTTCACGCCTGACACAAAGCTGTCTCTGCAGTGGTGCAGAAAATCCACTGGATGTAAATTATCTGATGGAAAACTTTTAATAGGAGTGTTGGGCTATGTAATACCATTGTTTGCACTCAGATTTTGGTTAATACGAACTTCCTGAACTGCTGAAATTTTTGACCTAAAACAGTTACATTAGTTTGCATATTGTTTTCTACATTTAAGATTTTTTGGTTTAAACTGGTGACATTTTGTTGGGTTGTAGCTCCCGAGTCACACAATTTTTCCGCAACAGCCTTCTGTTCAACTCTGATGTCATCAACACTCTCTCACTGTTTCACTGACTCAGCAATGAACTCATTTTCTAAAACAACAAATTTAGTTTCTAAAACATCAACTCTTTTATTCACACATTTTAACCCCTCTGACAACCCATTTTTTAACTCTTAAACTTGATTACTAAGTTGACATATCTGATCTTGTGCTCTGTCCATTTTGCTATTGTTTTCAGTTCTTATTTCAGTTAACTAATCATTAACTGCACTAAATTTGCTATTGTTATCTCTCTTGATTTCCTATAATTTTGCCAAAATTAACTGCAAAATATCAGTCTTTCCTGTTTCTTTGCTGACTACAGTTTCACTCAGCTCAAACATTTCCTGACTGTTTCCTGCAGCTTTCATTTCTACTTCACTTTTGCTTTCATCCCTATTCATTTTGTTGACAACCACATGAGTCTACAAACAAATTAATTTCAGAGATAGTTTGTACTTATCTTTCCTTTTTGATGTCCCTGCTTATAGTTATAAAGTGCTCTTCACTTTCATTCAATCCAATCCATCATTAATGGTAGTACATTATCACTGTTGGTATAAAGATCCTTTCTTAGACAGCCTTCAGTGATGCTCCATGTGATCGAAAATTGATTCATCCAAACAGTTAAAAAATCAACAAAATAGAACAATTTCTGCAACCAACAAAACCTCATTATTAGTCAGTTAATCACAGATGATGCCCTCACATGTAATCTCACCCCTCCTTCCATTTTTGCAGCTATTGTCCACATTAAACTAAGTCTTTTACAAAAATTTGAGAGGACAAAGATTACAAAATAAACTTTCTAGTTTACTTAGCTTGTCATGTTGACTTGGCTCCAGTTGTACTTGTTTAGGCATCTGATTCTTGAAGCTGAAATTCTCACATTTCTGGTCCTCACAGTATAACTGAACTAAATAAATTAGAAGATTGTTGTTGCGGAATTTTTGTTTTTACATAAATATATTTTGTCACATTTTAGTATGCCACTCAGTCTTGTGATTTTCCGTGTTAACAAAGCCTAAATTACATTGTTCACACAAAAATACAAAAAAATACATCTGATCACATCAGAGGCATACTTATGACTCTCACACACTGCAGAAATAGCAATACTGCGAAGGGTGTACAATTTTTCTTAAGAGGAAATGAATTTCTACTAGTTTCTGTTACATTATTACTTTTAATTATTATTTCATAAGCGAATCCAGAAATAAACATAGTAACCAGAACAGTATTGTGTAATTAATAATAGAAATTTTAAGTGTGTCAAAAAAATTTTAATTGTACATTCATAACAAATACTTACTGATTAAAACATCAAGACTACAAAAGTTTACATAAAATTTAGCTCTAACTATAATACACTGTGTATAAAATTATATGAAAGTTTTCAGAAAAGCAACTGAGCTAATACTGACCTTTCCAAAAACTCCAAAAATAATATTGGTATCGACAACTACTGTTAAGAAAATGTCATGGTAGAGGTGGATGTCCTGTTATACTTAATAACTTTAGAATGATTGGCTTCTTCCTCCAATTTAGAATCTGTTCCTGCACAAGCCTCACTCAATCAGCTCTCACAATTACTTTCTACTTCAGTAACCCTTTGGTCAAATTTTGTTAAATTTTCAGTCACAAACCCCAGCTCTTTCTTCATACTACCAATACTCCCTTTTATTTCACCCAATTTTGAATTTAATTCTCCTTTCAGTTCATCCGTATTTGTAATTACTAATCACAGCTACTACTATTTCTGTGGTATTATCCAGACCACCATTTTGTTCTGTTTAATTTTACCAAACAGCAAGTAGCCATTGACAGGTTCTTGCTTGACATTAGAAGGTTGTATCAATTCATAGCTACTTTCAATATTAATTACATTTTTACCATTAGTGGGTGAAGCATTTGCAATTTATTTCTAAATTGTACTATTGGTTTGACTGTCATCAGAACTTATTTCATTACCTACCTCAGTATCGTTTAAAATTTCTGACTTAATGAGAAAACTAGGTACAACCAATATACTATTGTACCAATATCCTTCATCATGAACAACAATTTGGTTATCACTGACACTTTTTTCCTTATCAGACATTTTTATAGAGTTAAACTGAACACTGATTAAATTACTGAAATAGTTTTTAAATACATTTACCAGATGAGTTTAGTGATGCCACCACTAGATTCATTTGTACTGTCCGGTATCATCTGTTGTGCCACATGTTACAGCACACCAAACACAGGATTTGTCCAGTTTTCAAGATGATTGCCCTTTCAGACGCTCCAGTATTTAACATTCCTTCTTCTGTAGACCGTTCTGGTTATTCATAATTCCCATGGTCCTCTTCTGTTGTTCTGCCTCACAATCCAGTTGCAGTTACCGTCCAAAACTGTCACGTAGTTCCAGCCACTGTTCATTCTACTCAGTCATATTCTTGTTCTCTACATGAGTGTACACTCCACTAACACTCACCTGAATGTTTCATAAGTTCCCATATAAAGTGCCTTAGCAAAGTGTTTCTTACACAATAACTCATCAATGTTAACGTCCACTAATATTCCACTTTGTTACATTATGTTTTCAGCACTCGCTTGTTCATAAACACTATTTCAGTTTTTGTATTCCTCCTTACTCATCTAAAGAAACATATGTAAATACCACTAGTGTCACTTTCCATTAAAATTCACTTCTGCACACTGTTCGCAGTACTCGCGAGTCCACGAACAAACACTCTATCAAGTCTAATATTGTTCCTCGAATGGGTCACCAGAGGGGGACCTACCTGTAGATTAATGTTGCCTCTTGGTAGTTGTGACACTGGTGCTTTAGCTAAAAACATTTGTGACAGGACTGTATCTCTTAATAAATAAGAAGTCCAGTAGTTCTTTTAAATGTTCACACAGAATCATTTCACATATTTATTTATGGAATTTGATTCCTATCAACCAGGCCCCATTACAGGTCAAAAATGTTTGTGCAGGTCTCTCTGTTCTCATATATGATGTATAACTTTAAATTATATTCCACTAAAAGAATAAGAATCATGAATTAATAGGTGCAAAAAGTAATGTCTCCTGTAGCAGATCAAGAAATTGTCTACAAGCAAACGCAATGATGATAATAGTTCATTAAGGTACAGTGGCATGTTTACAAACGTTACTTGAGAAGTCTATCGCTGATTGTAATAGTCACTGCTCATATTGTTGAATAAGCCTGAGGCCTGTTCAAACAACAACAGTGGAACACACAGTGTAGAGAACACTGAAATTCTGGAGCAAGTTACATACTGACCAAGATTTAACTCCAAGAAGAACTAGAAGCATAATGACAGAATTGCATGCATTTTATCCTTATACTGTTGCGTGCTAGAATTTTATGTGATTTTGGTTATTTGATTATTATTTGAAATTTCCCTGGGTCAAATTATTCCTTTTTAAATAGATGTAATAATTACTGCCAGACTTTGTTTATCAGATTATCTGTGTGAGCAGTAGCTATTAAAATATACAGAACCAAGTTATACTTATACTATGGGAGTTACTGACTATTAGGTATGGCATCGATAGTGATTATTAAAATTTGAATATTAAATGTCATGCAGTTCTTAATTATGGCAATTACATATTTGTTATTGATGTCACTGGGTTCAGAAAATTTAGCCCATCAATATTGTGTTAAAATATTCCAGAAATTTATAGTGGTTTTGCCACAATACCAGCTGAAAGTTTGGGCTAGTTGAAATCTTTAGTAATTACATCTCCTGAATTAATTAGGTTTGAGATAAAATAAACATGTCTTTGAACTGAGCAAAACTTGGTCTACAGTTCATAGATAATAAACTTTTCTGAATCTATTTATTAGCTCACTAGATTTTTATGGATGCTGTCTAGAACAAAAACTTTTGAAACATATATTTACCAGCAAAACTTTTTAATACAAAATGTTCATTAATACAAAATGTTCACAACAGTGAACTGCATAATCTGAACTAATAGGTTCCAAAGGGGAAAGTAATTTACATTAGTTTGTAAATTCATATACTGTGTGGTCAGATAATGGAATCCATCATCAAAATTTTTCGGAAGAATAACAACAAGAAAAGAAAAATAACTAGTATTGATCCCAGCTATTGTAATTAGGACTATAAAAGACAAGGTAGGATGGTGGGGGCCAAACTGCTTTGTCACATGGTGAACAGCATTCCTCTCAACAAAACAATCTCTCCAGCAATCTCAAGACAAGACAGCTAATAAAAAACACATTGGTCAGAAATGTTAGTGTTCCAAAAAAAGTGACATTTAATGCCTATATCAATGTACTGCAGCCACTTCTTTGGATTTTTAATTAATTTTTTTTAAATTTTTGCAGCTGCCAACTATCAACGCAAACACTTGGAGACAAGTTTCCTGTTTCAAGTGTCATAACCAAAAATCATTCCAGTGTAATTAAAAGGCCTATGGGAACTGTTGAAATACGCACAAATTAACAGTACCAAAGAGACAAATCCTCATTTACAGCTCAGACCGCCTGTATTAAATTGTTTTCTTCTGATTTGAATGAATAATATCTGTGATAAACTTAGAATGCACTTACTGAAGAGGAAAATGCTGAATTGTGACATTAATAAATTGTAATTTACATACTGAAAGGTCAAATTTAACAACTTTTTAAACTGAAATTCATCTGTACTTAATGTATAATTATGTAAGATGTGAATTATTCACAAAAACATGTAATGTAATCCCATATGTACTTATTTTGTAAATACTTGTTAATATATTAAATTGGTGAGTATTATAACATTGAACAAAAAAAATTTTCCAGATGTAGGTGATGACTGTGGAATAAAGTTTTACTACACCTTTGTCCTACATAATACTAGTACTCAATATAAAATTCCTTCATTCCACTGTAACTTTGCATGTTCTGTCTAGAATCTGCAATGGCAAGTCAAAACTTCTTTGCAAGCACTGTCAATGTTTATTCACTGAAAATTTAAATACAAAACATTTAAAAATTGAAAATAATACAATAAGTTATTTGATAGTTGCATTTTTGCATGCATATTGATTTCTTGTCAATGCATAAGAATAAATATCAGTTTTTAAAAATTCCAAATTATTGGGAAATCACTTGGATTAAAAACAGCTGTGGAGGTAACCGGGGCTAGCCGTTACAGGGTGCATTCTGTTACGTGTAAAGTTTGAATTAACCACTTGTAACAGCAGTCTTTGATTTCACAAGATGGTAGCACCTCATAGTAAAGTTCTCGCACTGATTGCTGAAGGGAAAGGTGTCAGTATTAAAGACCATGAGAGGAACTGTTGTTTCTATGTTTTTAATTTTTTCTTCTCTGAATATTTTGTTACACTTATTGTGAACTAAAAAGAGATGTTAAGTGAAATGCATGTTACTATCAAAAGGGTAGACGGTCTATTGAAAGATCTCTCACAAAACCCAAAGCAAATTCAGTTATCTGTATTGAAGTAATATCTGAAAAAATTGCACAGATCCCCATCAGAGCTTGGGAAGTTTACAGACACATGCAACTTGTTTTAAATGTACCCTATGAATACAGTATCAATGACCTGTGGTTAAAAATTTGTCAGGGTGTGAAATGGGGTGATCATATAGCCTGAGTTGTAGGTAAGGCAGGTGGAAGACATCAGTTCATTGGTAAGGTAATGGGAAAATGCAGGCAGTCTACAAAGGAAACTGCCTGTAAAATATTTGTGCAACTCATGCTAGAATGTGGTTCAACATGGGATATTCAACATATACAAAGAATGGGAGCAGCGGTGGTCACAGGTTTGTTTTACTCTCAGAAATGCTGGTAGACACTTTAAGAAAAACCATGTCCTTCAGCTGGGCATTGACTATCATCATGCCCAAAAATGAGCGACATCCTTACCCACAACTCATAAAGTAGTATTCTACCACACACTCAACCTATCTCTACACATATATCTATATTTTTCAAACCATCATGAAGTGCTTGGGAGGGAGTATGTCACATTGTACCAGTTATTAGGATATCTTCCCGTTCCACCGACGTATGGAGTGCAGGAAGAGTGATTGTTTGAATGCCTTTGTGGATGCTGTAATTATTCTAATCTTGTCCACATGATCCCAATGGAACAATACATATGGGTTTGTTGGATGTTCCTTGGGTCATAATTTAAAAGTGGTTCTTGAAACTCTGTAAGCAGGCTTTTCAGGATAGTTTAAATCTGTCTTCAAGAGTCTGTCAGTACAATTTCTTCAGCTTGTCTGTAACACTTTCCCATGGGACAAACAAGCCCGTGACTATTAATGCTGCTCTTCTTGGTAAACATTCAATATACCCCCATTAGTCCTATTTGGTAAGCCGGCCGCGGTGGTCTAGCGGTTCTGGCGCTGCAGTCCGGAACCGCGGGACTGCTACGGTCGCAGGTTCGAATCCTGCCTCGGGCATGGGTGTGTGTGATGTCCTTAGGTTAGTTAGGTTTAAGTAGTTCTCAGTTCTAGGGGACTTATGACCTAAGATGTTGAGTCCCATAGTGCTCAGAGCCATTTTTTGAACCTATTTGGTAAGGGTTCCACACACTTGAGCAATATTCTAGAAGGCATCCCATGAGTGATTTGTAAGCAATGTCTTTTGTAGACTGATTGCATTTCCCTAGTATTCTCCCAACAAACTGAAGTCCACCACCCGGTTTACCCATGACTGAGCCTTTTTGATCAATGTGAATTGTGGTTTATTTAATGAATTCTTCTCGGGTTATCAGCTGAGTGGTGGCGTCATTTTGTTCCAACGTTTCAATGAGTTTCGTACCCATCATCTTCTGGTGAAGTGTCGGGATGCTGTGTTCTGCATATCTATCAAGCTGCTTGTCAGTCGTCCGCTATTGTAGGCCTGTCAACCACATTCATCCAGAAGGGAGTACTGTGTCGGAAGTGGTGGGGGGAGGGCCGTGGCGCAGACCAGCATCAAGACTCGGTGTCTATCCAATCTAACTGCAGATGCCACTGCCTTCAGATCGGAGCGTTCCTGATGTATTTTGTCAGTTGTGGAATTCCACACTGCACTGAGCTAAAAACCGCTATCCCTGTTTACTAAATTGTTGTGCAGACATATCTCCACTTCCTCTTAGAAGATCGAGTCCCAGAAACTGTTGGCTCTGCACAGCTTCTTCATTTTTTTCGAATTTGAAGGTGTGTCCCTCGATAATGCTATGTTCGGCTACTGCGGACTTGTTTGTCTGTCCTAGTCTTATATTTCTGATGTGTTCAGTACAGTGCTGTGAGATACATTGTTGTGTCTCCCCTATATATTCCATCCCACATTCGCACTCAATACTGTAAATACCCAGCATCTGCAGCCCCAGTTGGTCTTTGGTTGTGCCAAATATATCTTTGACTTTTCTCGGTGCATGGAAGATGGTCGTTATTTCATGCTTCTTTAATATTCTTGCGATCTTGGCTGTTGGCAATCCAGCAAACGGCAGAAACACCATAAGTTTTGCTTTGTCTTCTTCTGGTTTCACTTCCTGCCTCTTGTCTGCACGCAAGGCATGTCTTATTTGTCTCTTGGTGTAGCCACTCTTATGGAAGGTTTCCCACAGATGTGCTAACTCACGTGGCAAACTCTCGCTGTCACAGATCAATCTGGCTCTTTGTGCTAAGGTGTTCAGTACTGAGTTATGTTGTGCTGGATGGTGGCAGCTCCAAGCAATGAGATATAAGTCTGTGTGCATCTTCTTCCTGTAGACCGAGTGTCCCAATGAACTGTCCAGATTTTTCTTGATCAAAATATCCAAGAAGGAAAGGCAGCCATTCTCTTCTGCCTCCATGGTGAATTTGATGCTGTCATGTATGCCATTCAGATGGCATAGGAACTCCTGTAGTTTTTCCTTGCCATGGGGACACACTACAAAATTGTTGTCTATGTATCTGTAGAACACCTTTGGTTTACGGTGGGCAGTGTTCAGTGCCACATTTTCAAAGTGCTCCATGTACAAGTTGGCAATACTTGGGACCAGGGAGGAACCCATTGCAACACCATCTGTTCGTTCATGAAATTTCCCACCACATTTGAAGTACGTTGTGGTTAACACAAGACAAAAGAGTCTGAGTGTGTCCTCATCGAAGTGATCTTCAAGTAGAGCTAAGGCATCATCCAGCAGCACCCTGGTGAAAAGAGAAGTGACATCAAAGCTGACTAGTAGATCCTTCTTGTCCAGGCATAACCCTTGGAGTACCTTAACAAATTTTGTCAAGTTCTTTACATGGAGAGGGCAGTGACCCACAAGTGGTTTTAACAGCTGTGCTAGGTGCTTCACTACACCATACGTTAGAGAATTTATGGTGTTCAATATAGGACATAGTGGGACATCCTCCTTATGGATCTTTGGGAGGCCATACAGTTGCGGTGGAGCCGGTGCTTGAGGGTAAAGCTTCCTGATGGTGTTTCTGTCAAGTCGTGAGCTGTTCTGTTGAGAAGATTGATGGTCTTGCGTGTAACAGAAGCAGTTGCGTCTTTCCCCACTTCATTGTATGCAGGATCTGGTAGTAAGGTGTCGATCTTCTGCCAGTAATTTTCTGATTTCAGTAGGACAGTCACATTCCCTTTGTCTGCTGCTAAGACCACTATACCCATGTCATCGTGAAGGTTCAACAGTGCCTTGCGCTCTTCTGCTGTAATGTTGTTCTTTGGCATTCTTGTTTTCTCGAGTACCCTGCTGGTCTCCCTCCTTGCTTCCTCAGCTGCTCTCAGTGGGAGTCCATGTATGGCTTGTTCTACGTTGCTGATGATGTCAAGTTTTGGTAACATTCTTGGAGTCAGAGCAAAATTCAGGCCTTTCGACAGCACGGAGATTGTTGGCCCATCCAGTGCTCTCTCTGTCAGGTTGATGACGGTCTTAATATTTCTGGCTTTCTCTTCCTGTTGACATCTGCCCGGAAGTCTGAGGAACTTCTGGCACTGTCTGTTGGTGGCTTTCTTCTGGTGGAGCTCACAGCTGGTGTACGTGTTGCCATCCAGCCACGCCCAGGTGTGTGCCAGGAGAGTGGAAGCCAGGTATAGGTGGTGAGTGGGCAAAGCCTTGGCGTATTTGTTGAGTTCCATTCTGGTAACACGTATGTGTTTCCATACTAAGGCTGAACCAGCCTGTCATAATATGCATTTTGTACTCGCCGTGTTGACAGGATGCCGCAAGTTTGCAAACTGCGGCATCACTTCCTTATCCCGACACCTTAGCAAGAAGGCTAGTCTGCTGAGCAGCCTTCCCTTCTTGATTTGTAGATTCTGCAGCATCTTGCAGGTGTGCTGGACATCCTCCTCATAGAGGTGTGATGTATGCGATTGCAGTCTTTCTCAGCATATTCCACTGATGAATTCTTCTCGGGTTATCAGCTGAGTGGTGGTGTCGTTTTGTCACAGTGTTTCAATGAGTTTCATACCCGTCATCTTGTGGCAAAGTGTTGGGATGCTGTGTTCTGCATATCTATATAGCTGCTTGGCCATCATCCACTACTGTAGGCCGGCTAATCACGTTCCTCTGGAAGGGGATATCGCATCGGTTGTGGGGGAGTGTGGGGGGGGGGGGGGGGAGGCGACCGCAGCGTGGACCAGCATTCCTGACGTATTTTGTCAGTTGTGGGATTCCATGCTGCACTGAGCTGAAAACCGCTATCTCTGTTTTCTAAATTGTTGTGCAGACGTATCTCCACTTCCTCTTTGAAGATCAAGTCCCAGAAACCGTTGGTGCTGCACAGCTTCTTCGTTTTTTTTTAATTCAAAGGCATGTCGCTTGATAATTCTATGTTCTGCTACTGCAGACTTGTTTGTCTGTCCTAGTCGTACGTTCCTGATGTGCTCAGTACAGTGCTGGGAGATACATCCTTGTGTCTGCCCAATATATACCATCCCACATTTGCACTCAATACTGTGAATGCCCAGTGTCTGCAGCCCCAGTTGGTCTTTGGTTGAGACAAGTATATCTTTGAATTTTTTTCGGTGCACGAAAGATGGTCATTATTTCGTGCTACTAATGAATTTAGATAAAGAGTTGCTCCAGTGTGCAAAACAGAATAAGTCTCTTGTTGTCACTTCCTACTCCACCTCTTACAACGTAAGGGAATTTCAGGAAGTCCAATGAGTGAAGCCATACTAGTGACTGTTGCACACCATTTTCAAACATGAGGGTGGCCATTCATAAGACTACTGAGGGTGAATTATTGATGAAAGTTAAATATTTTTCAATGCTTAAAGATTTTTCAGGCACAGCTCTTTTATGTGTGTCACAAATGTACCGTCCAGATATACTGGCACTGTTTGATAGTTTGGATGTATATTATTATTACTATTATTATAAATTATCTTTGTGGTCCATCAATCATAATTGTGACCTCTTGCTATGATGTGAGGTGAGTCAGTTTTATAATAGTACATCTTCCCAGTGAAAAATATGGATGGCAACAAGCTGAACAGTTACATGATTTTTAAGTGCACTCTCTCTCTCTCTCTATAACCCCCTCCCCAGTTTCTCAAAAATGGCTCATCTTGAGGTGTGTGGTACCACTGGACAAAGCAGGTTTTGGAAGACATCAGATGTTACTTTATTTGAAGAACTAGGGACTTTGCTGCTTTCAATGCACAATCATATAGTGTTGACATGCTGAAGGTCCTATTGCTGTACATTTCTTAATTGTGCTGTCACAACCTTAGCAGGTGTAGAACTATGAAACTGGAATTTGGTTGCAATAAACACACATATGTTGCTTGAAATTCATAAACAATAATTTATTCAAAATAATCTCCATTTATATTTACACATTTCTCCCACCTCTCCAGCAGTCTATGAATGCCACTCCAAAAAAACAGTTCTTCTTTAGAAGCGAACCAGTCAGTGATCCATTTTAGTACATTATCATATGAATTGAAGTGTTTTTTAGTGAGAGAGTATCTCACTGATGCAAATAGATGATAATTGGACAGAGCCAAGCCTGGAGAATAAGCTGCATGCCCTAGTATTTCCCAACAGAATACCTCGATTGTTTTGCTGAACAGTTTTTCTGTGTATGATGGGCTGTTACCTTGGAGCAATATGACTTTGTGTTGGCTTTTTCCTTATTCCAGTCATTTTTCTCATAATGCTTGATTTAAATTGATCATTTGCTGTTGGTTGTGATCAGCATTAACAGTTTCACCAGGTTTTAGCAGCTCATAATAGATGACATCCTTCTGGACCCACCAAACACAGAGCAATGTCTTCTTTCCAAAGTAATTTGGTCTTGCAGTGGATATCGATAGTTTGCTTGGATTCACCCATAATTTACAATGCTTGGATTCTCAGAATATATCCATTTTTCATCACCTTTTACTATTCGGTGGAGAAATGATTTTCTTTTCTATCTGGTGAACAGTATTTCACAAGAGGTCTTTCGATTTGCTTTCATTTACTTCATGTGGGACCAATTTTACCACTTTCTGCACTTTTTCCGTAGCTTTCAACCAAAGAGAAACGGCTTTCTTCACCACATTCAATTACTCCATGAGTTCCTGTTGAGTTTGAGTATCATCTTCATCCAATAAGGCCTGCAATTCAATGTATTTGAACTTTTTTGGTGGTTTCCAGTGCTCTTTGCTTCTCACATCAAAATCACCACTTTTAAATTTTGTGATCCACTCAAAACACTATTTTTTCTCAAAAGCATGTTCGCTGAAAGCTTCAACAAGCAATTGATGTGATTCTGCAGCCGTTTTCTTCAAAAGATAACAGAAAACCAATGCTGTCCACAAATCGTAGTTTGTAGGTGCAAAAACTGACATTTCTATGAGTTTGAAACAGATACTGATGTGTGGAACTTGGGTTACTGCATTTTGACATTTGTTGTCAGCCATTACAGGAACCAGGTGGTGCAGCACACGCAATCTCATGGGCCCTACACTGATGGCTATCACCATCTATAGGGAAATTCCAGTTTCATACTTCTACACCTGGTATCAAAATCAGTACCAACTGAAAGAGCACTTATATGTGAAAGGAAATGAACTACAACATTGTCTGCACCATGCAAATGTCGGACATCAGTTGTGCACTGTGCAATTAAGTTCAAATTGCAGAAGCACCGAGGACAACAATATTTTCCATGATTTCAGATATAATCCACTGGGAAGTACTGATCCATATAAACTGTCAATGGTATGCCCTCAATGACGTCTTGAAAGTACCATATTGTTTTGTACAGCACCAACAGTTCTCTATTGTAGGCCAACCACTTACGTTTTGAGTCTGTCATCTTTCAGGAAAAGAAACACAGTGGTTGTTGTGTGCCTGCTATTGACTATTGGAAGACAGCACCAATCATGAAATCACTCACATCTGTGGTGAAAGTGAGTTGGTAAGTATGTGGTCAGGTAGCCATGGTTACACCCTGCGAAAGCCAGTCTTTGAATTTTGTCAAATGTTTGTAGCATCTGTGGGATCCATACCAGATCGGGTTGACGGAAGAGATAGAGAAGATCCAAAGAAGAGCGACGCGTTTCATCACAGTGGCAGACTCTGCAAGAGAGGCACTCTGCATCGCGGTGTATCTTGCTCACCAGGTTTCGAGAGGGTGCATTTCTGGATGAGGTATCGAATATATTGCTTCCCCCTACTTATACCTCCCGAGGAGATCACGAATGTAAAATTAGAGAGATTCGAGTGCGCACGGAGGCTTTCAGACAGTCGTTCTTCCCGCGAACCATATGCGACTGGAACAGAAAAGGGAGGTAATGACAGTGGCCTGTAAAGTGCCCTCCGCCACACACCGTTGGG
Organism: Schistocerca nitens; assembly: GCF_023898315.1. Classification (NCBI taxonomy): domain Eukaryota; kingdom Metazoa; phylum Arthropoda; class Insecta; order Orthoptera; family Acrididae; genus Schistocerca; species Schistocerca nitens. The sequence goes on along the minus strand of NC_064621.1, from coordinate 285,671,600 downwards.
TGGCTTGCGGAGTATGAATGTAGATGTAGATGTAGATGTGGAGGTCAGTGAACAGTCTTTTTGCCTGAGGTGTGCTTGCCTTTTAACATGTATGTAAGAGGTGCCTGTGTGGTAGCTGGATTATGCACATTTCTACAATAAACATTTATTGTGCTGAGAAATCGGTGAAAGTCATAAAAGGTTTGTGGTTACAGCAGGCACTGTATCAATTTGGCATGTTGAGGTGTGGACCACATACCACTGCTGGAAACCAAATGACCTAGGACAGTAACTTGAGATTATCTCTACTGACGTTTATCATAATTTATGATGACTCAAGTTGCCATGTTTGTGCTACATTTTTAAGTCCATATGGTGTATAAAGAAATTCATACAGTCTGAAAGGGATGATGACTGCTATCTTTTGAATGTCGTCGGGGTTCATAGGGATCTGGTAAAAATGCTTTCTTACAATATAATACATTAAAACTGAGGCACCTGCCAAATACTGTGCAAAGTATTTGGGACAAGTGTATTGTGTGGGACTTGAGTGCCCAATGGTCACCACATAGTTTAAAAATCCCGTCCTCCTTTGGTGTGAGCTGCATGGGTGAGGCCCAAGGACTATTGGAGTGCCTAACAATCCCAGCTTGCAATAACTCCAATATTATCAACTTAGCCATGTGGAGTCTGTCAGGAGCCAGCCTGCATGCTTTGTGCCAGACTTGAGGAACTGGTGTGGTGTTCATTATATGAACTGCACCATTACTGATAACTTTCTAACGGAACTTCACGTGGGGATTATATGAGGCAGAAAAAACACAGGTCAGTCAAGTGCATTCCTCTTCTGGTGCTTGTGTACTTGCTGAGCTGATGGAGCTGTTGCAGGCTGCTCCAGTGGTATGTGAATGTCTGCTGTCATCTGCTCCCCTCTCACTGACTTATTCGTGAAGAGAGAAGTAGGATGGTGAGGCCACTCCTCATTGAACTGTTTCAGGTATCTATGCACAGTAGCAAGCTTGTCTGTTGATGAGCAAATTTTGTCACATATTGTGATGTTTTCTTCACAAAAGCAAAGCGTTCCCTGTCATATGTCGAACTATTGCTGGATAGTACATTGTAATTCCAGTGTCAATGAGAGGCAGCATTGAAGTCTCTGTCAATAGTGTTTGTATGTGTCAAATGAATTGACAATCTGCAAGCTGATGTCCATAGTCATTAGTTTCATGCTGGATGTTGGGGAGCAGATAATCCATTGAAAAAACATCTGTTGCTGTGATGAAAAAGAGTTCCAAGAGATAAATTAGGACAGAAGTGGAAACATCTTAGAAAGTCAGCCCCTAATATTGGTTTGTTGACATCAGTGATGAAAAATTTCCAAAACGACTTGTCTTCTAAACCAAAGTCTAAGGTTTGATGTGTGGCTCCATGTCCTACAACATGTGAATAATTTGCCATGTGGAGTTGGAAGCCAAATAAAATTTTTCTTGCCCATGATAGACCAGCTGAAATAACATTCACCTTAGACCTCATGATAATGAGAAAATATTGATAGGATGTGCAGTCCAGCACTATGAAGATAAGATGGACTTACATGTTGAGGCAGCAGGCAACTTGAATTGGTTGGATGATTGTTCTTCCTGTTTGAATAATCGTAGAGTGTCTTACAGTTGTGAACTTTATTGCCAAAATGTGTGTGAAACCGAGAGTGGTGTGGTCATGTTTTTTAAGCAGGTGGAATGTTGTTGCCGACCAGCTGTCTATTTGTTTTGGCCAAGTGAAGGTGGTTGTCCATGCAGATGGGAATGACAACATTTCCGGAGCTGTATGCAAGTGCTCAGTGCCATTTGGCTGTTAGCTGCTGTGATTCATGGCCTGTATCTTGGATAAGGCATAGCAGATTACTGTTTTCCATTGAATTAATGCATTGTCAATGCTGCAATACTGTGAGCAGTCAGTCTGCCAAAATTAATCTTCTATCAAATGGTTCATGCTCATGTAAGCTCACTGCTATTGTAACTGAGAAGGTAATTTCATAATCCAAAGAGTTCACAATGTGTGATCTGATATGGGTGTCACATCAGTTAATTGTCATACATCTCCAGAGTTGACAAGGCTCTTTAATGTGTAAACATTCACCGCAGACAGCTTGATGCAGTTGTTGTCCTTCCACACTAAGGCTGAGTGATGAATAGTGTAAATGATTCTTCTTTCTAGTATTATATTTATGAGCATTACTGTTGTTTTCAAAATGTGATTGAGTTATTATTATTATTATTATTATTATTATTATCATCTTCTTCTTCTTCTTCTACTCCTACTTTTACAGCTTTTTTTCTTTTTTTTTTTAAATGCAGGTTCTAGTTTTTCTTCTCTCTAAAGATTTTGTCGATTCTCTTTTTCTGGGTGACTGAAAATGGTTTCACTTCCTTATGTCACCTCTGGTTGAGCCACTGCCTGGTAATGTATTAATTCAGTTTTAAAAGACAGATTTTTTTTTGTATGTAGACCATGTTAATTTTTGAGCTTTTATCATTTTGTTAGTTCTTTCTTACCGTGCAGTTTTGTCATCCAAGTTGTATGTTATAATTTCTCCTAGGTATCTAATATGTTTCACTATTTTTACTTTCCTGTTACTTACTATCTTGTGGTTGATTACTAGTGGATCTGTTACCATTATCTCAATCTTTCTGTATGATATCTGGGTTCCATTTCTTGTGTTATATTTTGTAGACCTGTTATTGATTTCTGGCTTCTTAAATTTTGTTAGCTAGTAACACTAAGTCATCTGCGAATCCCAAGCAATTTAAGTTTAACTGGTCTTTCTTGGTTCCAATTCTTATGTTTTTAGGATTTTCCTATACCATTCCCTCATCATGTACTTCAGAGCACAGGTGAAAAATAGCAGCAATAAACCATCTTCCTGTCTTAAATCTGTTTTTGTCATAAATGGCTCAGACACTTCCTTTCTGGACTTTGCTTTAGATTTGCTGTTCATTAGAATTAAGTTGCAATTTTTATTAATTTGGAATGGAGACGAAAATCCCTTAGTATCTTCGTCATTTAAGATCTGTGGATACAATCATAAGCTTTTATGAAGTCTACAAATGTTACGAATTGTTTTCTCTTGTTTTTTAATAATCCATTACCAATTTCGAAGTGATTATCTGTTCTGGGCACCTTCTGCAAGGTCTAAATCCTCCTTGGTATTCTCCTAATTCCACTTCAAGCTGATCTTTATAATGCTTGTATAGAATTCTTGACATGTGGTACCCAAAAGGGAATTTCCCCTATAGTTGTTTGGATTTGATTTACACCCTTTTTAGTATAATAGCTGGATTATAGCTGTAGCTCAATGTTAAGGCAGTATTTTTCACTATACGTAGGTGTAATGATACCCTCACTGCTTCTGCTGCATATTTCCAAAGTTTCACAAATTTTTGATCTACTCCATGTGCTTTGTGGTTTTTGAGCCCTGTCAGAACTTTGTAGACTTGATTATGGGTGGATTTACATTTTCTGCTGGCGTTTTAATAGCGGCATCTGTGTTTATTTGAAGGAGTTACAGGGGATCTTTGCAATTTACTACATGTTTCTGCTGAAATTTCTGTATTTTTTGTACTGTCATGGGCCATCTTCCTATTTTTATCCTTTAACATCAACATTGTAGTACTCCTTTGTGTTTGTTCTCTCACTATTTGTTTCTATCATAAGATGTATATCTTTTTGATGCAGGCATTTAACCCTGCTTACTATTGTTTGAGTTATATTCTTTTTTTTCTGTGAGTTCCTGGTGTGATTCTTCTGTTTTATGACTCTGATGTCTTAACCTGGCTTGGTGTCTATTTACCACTTTTTATCATCTCATTGTTACACCACTGGTATTTTTTCCTTGGATTTATTAGGCTACCTGTTCAACTATTTGTTTCATCTGGGGAACTATTTCACCTAGATTATCTGTTATTTTTACATTCTTTGTTTGTTCTTCATATTCCTCATTACTTATCAGTGTATTAAAGTCACTGGTTCTCTTCTTTTTGGGTTGGGATTTTTTTCTTTGTCGATGGGATGAATTTATTTTTATCATGTAATTATCTGATGCAGTATCTGTCCCTCTCAGAACTTTCACATTGTAGATTTCCCTGTGGTAATTTGTGTCCATACAGTCATGGTCCATTTGCCATTCTCCTTTTTTACAGCCTGGATGTTTCCACGTTTTGAGCTTGTTTGGTCTTCTCTTGACTTTTAGATCAAGTCATTGTTTCTGCTGAATTCCCCCAGTCTCATACCATTCCTCTTTGTATTTCTTTGTGCTGGCCATTTCCCTATTACATCTCAATATCTTTCTTCTATTCATAACTGGGTGTTAAAATCTCCAATTAAAATTTTGGTATGATATCTATTTATGTTTGTTGTTGTTTGATCTAAAAGCTCCCACAATTCATCCACATCTTCTCTTTGTTCTTTCTTACAGTTTTTATCATTAGTTAGGGCATGGACATTTATGATTGTGTATATTTCATTTTCTGCTTTTATAGTTAGTGTTGATAGCCTGTGAGATTGTGATTTAAATTCTATTATGGATTCAATTACTCTGAGACTGATCACAAATCCTATTCCGAATTGTGGACATTGCTTCATTACTCTTTTTCCTGACATTCCCATATAAATTCTATATCATTTTGATTCTATTGGTACCTGATTAGAGCTTCTCATTTCTTGTAATCCAATTATTAGAATCCCTTTGCAGTCTATTTTATCTGTCAAAATTTTGAGTTTCGCTGATTGTATGATGGTGTTTATGTTGCGTGTTGCAATGTAATCTACCCTGTCTTGAGTCTAAATTTTGATCTTTTGTCAGTGTTGGGTATTTTCAGCTGCCCTGAAACATCTAAGTAATCTTTCAAGTGACTGTCCACCTTATCTGAGTGTGGTCTTGACTGTTCATTGCAAAATGACGCATTTTAACTTATAAAATTTCCTTCCATGTTTGACTTTCAAAGATGGTCAGCCTTGTATGGTGCAAGCTCTGAGTTATAACTACAGTTGTTAACTGTAGAAGTTGTTGTGTGTTTGGTCTGTGAGAGCCATTTCATTTCGTTCAAGACCACCAGGAAGTTGGTAATGGCCCCCCTATCCGCCATCTGGGACATGGCACATTGGAGTATCACATTTCTTCCTGCTACAACAGCATAGTGGGTTCACAGAATTATGTTATTATTATTATTGTTGTTATTATTATTAATGTTATTATCAGACCATAAAATAATGAAAAATTGTCAACCTATGCAAACTGACACATGTGAAATGTTAATGTAAGGCATCTTAGGGTGGCAGCACACTTCCTAAATGTTTCATGCTAATTAAATAGTAGAGTGACCGAATAAGAAAAATATGTATAATTTATGCACAGTCCTCAAAGAAATATTCATTTTCAGTATGGAGTAAGTAAAATTTAAAAAAATTCCACAGTATTATAAAAAGCACAGGCATTGAACTACACCTTTGTGAGTGTCATTACACATATTGTTTAAGGATTTAGAAAAGAGAGCCAGTGAGAATGTATGAATGGTAGATTGGTATTTTAGAGAAAACAAATTTATTGATCAACAGGATGGAAACAATGTGTACAAAATGTGAAACAAGCAGATCTAATATCCAAGAGGACTTTATTCTGAGTATCAGGGATGCAGATTTAGAAGATGTGCATAGTAATAGGTTTCTTGGAGTAGAGGTGGACAAATTTCTGACATAGGAAAACTACATGGATAAGATCTTATAATGGTCTGCTCGCATCGTTACATTTAACTTAACTTTCTATTGCCTGGAGTTCATCTGATGAAAGAATATAACAGTTTCCAACTTCACAAAATTTATTAACAACTGAACTGCATACTCATCATGTTAACAAAAACACTGACTGACATACTGCACAGATGTCTTTGACTGACTGACAAAACAATTACTCATCAACTAATTTGCAGACTCATTGCATCACTTTATATAGAATTTTAACAATAAATTTCAAAATAACCCATGATTAATTCTGTACAATTTTGATGTTACAATTAAAATTTACAAAATGTAAAGAAACTGATGTTACAGCCGAATACAGTATAAAATACAATATTGTGTTACATAAATTTTTTAGTATTACCTGTACTCTGAAACAGAAAAAAAGTCAATCTGAGCTTTAATTACAATAATGTCTCTTGTATTATTGTAGTTATGTAATTAATTACAATTTGGATTTAGCTACTAACATTCAATGACAGTACAAATCTTATGCTTTATCCGACTACATATGTAAAATTTACAAATAAGGCCTTAAATTCTGAAAAATGGAAAGTTGTGTGATGTAAACAATTGGAGAGTTAAGTAGAAATGTAATTACAAAGGATATTAATTACAGAGGAGGACAAAAATTAGATAACAAATGAAAATACATCACTTTGTAATAACTTTTAAGCAGTTTCTCAAGATAATGATGTTCACTGTGTAAACCCACCAATCAACTGCAATTAAGGTAATTAGAGACGTCAACCAGTTATGCCAACATTTCCACAGCCTCTTAATATTTGCCACCAGATATTTAACACTTCAATTTCTTGATTAAACATCTAACTCAGCACCTGTGCATAAATTTGTTAATGACAACAATCCCCTGACAATCATGATAATATAAGTCCTTCCAGAACATTCTATATGCTTTCACAAGTGTTTTAGCAAACTTATATTTATGAAGACACACATACAAGTCCCTGGGAAGCACTGACTCGTCCGACAGCCACCTGGATGCACACAAAAAAAAGTGGTATAAGTCTCTTCATTATAGTCTTGGGGAAGGCTCTATCGTTATAATCTGTCAAAAAATAAGTGAACTGCATTCTTAATGGAAAATCTGTGCTATATAGTGGGCACAGAACCATTGCTAAAATGTACTATGGACTTAACTATGCACGCATTTGTACTGTACACCAATATGGGGAGGAGCAGATTACAGAGTAAAAGAATTTTAAGACTTCAAAAGAAAGCTTCAAATGCTTAGCAAAACTAATACCACAGGAATCATGTAAAAATAAATTCAAAAAATTTTAGATATTAACTGTGCTAAGTTTGCACATTTATGAGACAATACTCCTTTTAATGATAAATATGACACAGTGAAGTAAATGATACAGCTCCTCTGAACAGAGATCTTCATGTACAAAGTTTAGGAAGAAGAAAGTGCTACTGCTAGGTTTTAGCCATGGGCAAGGTGTAGGCTCTCAGTTGCAGGAAAGTTTAGGGGCAGTGTACCAGGCCACCAGTATCTTCAAGCCAAATGAAGGGCTAAGTCATGTAATAGAGGACCTAGGGTCTTTATGTAAGGACTTTACAAAAGAGGACCATGTAGTGATAGAGGGTGGGATGGAAAACAGTTTGGACAGGGATGGGGCATATGACATAGGTGGTGACCTGGACAAGATAGCTTCCCTGACTCATAGCACCAACATACACTTTGTTGAGCTGTTCTGGCATTGTGATCAACCATACATTGATGTAGCTGTGAGGCGAATCAGTGTGGGGTTCAGGATGGCTCTGAGGACAGCCAACTTTGCTCATGTTTCTCTGGTAACCATCGGGACTGTCAACAGATGGGTTTCACTAGGCATGGCCTACACCTAAACAGGACTGATAAGGGAAGATTGGTACAGCTGATTCATGAAAGTATAGGAGGTGGATCTCAGGCCACACATGGTCAAATACCTGTTGTCATAGGTAGGGAAAGTAGGTCTTTTTTAGGATAAATCCAGACAATTGGTTCTCCTGCCTAAAGAGTACCTCCAGCAGCTGAATAAATACTGAAACAATCATCACAAGACAGATTTTAACACTTCAAATATCACAAATACCAGATGTCACAAGGAAAAACAGACCATTGGAAAGAGTAACATGGGGCATTTCACGGACTTAAAATTCTCCATAAAAACATGCAATCAATAAAAAATAAAGTACAACTATTAGAAGTCGAGCTCCAATCTTTGAACTGCACAGTAGTTTGTATTACTGAGCACTGGTTTAGAGACACAGAAATCCAACATGTACTATCACTGTATGAAAGGGCAAACTCTTACTGCAGAACTACTTCAAGGAGTGGAGGATCATGCATTTATATCAGAAAAGGAACACAGTTCAAATCAAGACATGACCTCAATACAGTAAGTGAAGACAAACACTTTGAAACATCAGCTATTGAATTAACAGGACTTGATATCACTAAGAAATTAATCATTTTGTGTGTGTATAGATCTTCCAGTGGTAGTGTGGACACTTTAGTTCAATAAATTAACAGAAGTTCTTGATAAAGTCCCAAGTACAAAGGTCAATGTAATTCTGTGTGGGGACATTAACAGCACTAATATCATAAATGAATCCAGCAACACCTTCATAAACTAATTACTTTTGAATACATTATGGGCACAGCAGTGATCAATGTCTTATAGATAATTACTATTAAAAACAGTCTTGATCACGATTTATTTAACAAGGTGACCGGTTTCAACCACTACTGTGGTCATCTTCAGACCATTGAGTAGGAACCTCTTTCTGTTGTGATTCTTCAACAGAAAGAGGTTCCTACTCAATGGTCTGAAGATGACCACAGTAGTGGTTGAAACCGGTCACCTTGTTAAATAAATTGTGATCAAGACTGTTTTTAATAGTAATTACCTTCATAAATATCCTTCAAAGTTTTGGCATGTCCCTATTGGTTAATAGTGCAACAAGAGTTACTACAATGACTGCATTAGTAGTTGACCATGTGGCCACAAATATGGACAGGGAAAAATGTGATGTGGCTGCAAAAGATTTTGGACTATCAGACCATCTCTGTCAAATAACAACAGTAAAATCAGGCATAAAATCATTCCCTAAACTACATGCCTACAAACGACATCTATCAGAAATCAAAATAAAAGATTTTTCAAAAGAACTAGAAAACAAAGCTGGGATGAAGTGTACAAGGAAACCAATGTGAATATGAAATTCTCTAAATTCTCCACATTGTTTAAATTGAACTTTGAAAAGGCATTTCCAAAAGTATTCATGTATGTATCAACATCTCACAAAAACAGGTAGATAACAGCAGGTATTAAGAAGTCCTCCCAAACACTTAAACACCTCAGATCCATGAAAAAGATTTGCAATGATCCAGAATTCTTAAATTTCTAACAGAGATACAAAAAAATCTATAGGAAAGTGCTGACTGATGCAAAAAAAGTCATTTAAGGACAAAATAATATATAATGCAGAGAATAAAAGCATAGCAGTCTTGGATGTTATAAAAAAGGAAACAGGGAGAGGCAAACAAATGCAGAATAACATACTGCTAAGGGAGGGGGATAAGGTGATAAATGATCCACAACACTTAGCAAACTATGTAAATGAGCATTTTTCAAGTATTGCAGAGAAGTTACAGCAAAAATTCCCACAAACAAATATAACACCTGTAAATAATGTTGCACTAAATACAATAATGTTACTTCCAACCACAAAGAATGAAGTCAATAAAACTGTTCAAAAACTAAAAAATGAAAAGTCAGTAGGCTTAGATGAAGTACCAGTAGCATGGCAAAAACACCTAACGTTGTAGACATTCCTTATGTTTGTAAGACTGTTGCATAATTTAATGCAAACTATTAGTGTTTACACATAACTGTGTATTATTATTGATTATTGGTTAGCATTATTATTACAAAATAACTATTTTATGTATCAATGACAAATTTCTAAAAACATTGTTTATTCTGTATAAAACTGGCAACATGACACGTCTAATGTTGTTATTGTGTGGAGATTGGCTTGATGCAAGTCTCCATGCTACTCTATCTTGTGCAATCCTCTCCATCTCCAAATGACTACTGCAACTTACGTCCTTCTGAATCAGTTTACTGTATTCATCTCTTGGTCTTTCTCTACAATTTTTACCCTCTGCACTTCCCTCCAATATTAAATTGGTGATCTGTTGATGTCTCACAACGTCCCTTTCAACCCATCCCTTCTTCTAGTCAGACTGGTAAAACTCTAGTGTACCACAAATTTCTTTTCTCCTCAGTTCTGTTCAGTACCCCCTCATTAGTTATCTGGTCTACCCATCTAATCTTCAGCATTCTTCTGTAGCATCATATTTCAAAAGCTTCTATTCTCTCCCTGTCCATACTGTTTCTCATCCATGTTTCATTTCCATACATGACTATACTCCATAAAAATACTTTCAAAAAATATTTCCTAACACTTATATTTATATTCGATGTTAGAAAATTTCTGTTCTTCAATAGTACTTTTTTTACCATTCCCAGTCTACATTTTATGTCCTCTCTACTTCGGTCATTCTCAGTTATGTTGCTGCCCAAATAACAAAACTCTACTACTTTCAGTATCTCATTTCCTACTTAATTTCCTCAGCATCACTTGATTTAATTTGACTAAATTCCATTATCCTTGTTTTGCTTTTATTGCTGTCCATGTTTTATCCTCTTTTCAGGACTCTGACCATTCCATTCAACTGCCATTCTGAGTCCTCTGCTGTCTCTGACACAATTACAGTGCCATCAACAAACCGCAGAGTTTTTTATTTCTTCTCCCTGTAGTTTAATTTCTACTCCAGATTTTGCTTTGGTTTCATTTACTGCTTGCTCAATGCACAGATTGAATAACATTAGTGATAGGCTACAAATCTGTCTCACTTCCTTCTTCACCACTGCTTCCCTTTCACTGCTCTCAACTCTTATAACTTTGACCTGGTTTATTTACAACTTGTAAATAGCCTTTTGTTCCCTGTATGTTACCCTTACTACCTTCAGGATTTCAAAGGGAGAATTCCAGTCAACATTGTCGAAAGCTTTCTCTATGTACAAATGCTGTAAACTTAGGATTGACTTTCCTAAATCTATTTTCTAAGATAAGTCATAGGGGGCAGTACTGGCTTGCGTGTTCCTGCATTTCTCCAGAATCCAAACTGATCTTCCTGAGGTCTGCTTCTACCAGTTTTTCCATTCCTCTGTAAAGAAATTGTGTTAGTATTTTGTAATTATGACATATTAAACTGCTAGTTCAGTAATATCCACACCTATCAGCAACTGCTTTCTTAGGAAATGGAATTATTACATTATTTTTGATGGTGTTTCACCTGCTGCATACATCTTGCTCACTTGATGGAAAAGTTTTGTCATGGTTGGATCTTCTAAGGCTATAAGTAGTTCTGACAGAACATTGTCTACTCTCGGCACCTTGCTTTGACTTAGGTCTTTCAGTGCTCTGTCAAATTCTTCTTGCAATATCTTGTCTCCCATCTCATTTTCATCAGTGTCCTCTTCCATTTCTATAATATTGCCTTCACATTCATCTCCCTTGTATTGACCCTCTATATAGTACTCCCAACTTTCAGCTTTCCCTTCTTTTCTGAGGACTGGTTTTCCATCTGAGCTCCTGATATTTGTACAGTTTCTTCTCGTTTCTCCAAAGGTTTCTTTAATTTTCCTGTAGGCAGTATCTATCTTTCCCCTAGTGAAATATGCTTCTAAATCCTTACATTTGTCCCCTAGCCACTCCTGCTTAGCCATTCTGCACTTGCTGTCAGTCTCATTTTTTAGATGTTTGTACTCTCTTTTGCCTCCTTCATTTGCTGCATTTTTCTATTTTATCCTTTAAATGATTAAATTCAACATCTCCTGTGTTATCCATGTATTTCTACTAGGCCTTGTCTTTTTAACTATTTGATCCTCAGCTGTCTCCTCTATTTCATTTCTCAAAGCTACCCATTCTTCTTCTACTGTATTCCTTTTTCTTGTTATAGTCAGTCACTGCCTAATGCTCCCTCTGTAGGTCTCAACTACCTCTGGTTCTTTCAACTTATCCAGATTCCATTTCATTAATTTCCTACCTTTTTGCAATTTCTTTAGTTTCAATGTACAGATCATAATCAATAAATTGTGGTCAGAGTCCACATCTGTCCCTGGAAATGTCTTACAATTTAAAATCTGGTTCTAAAATCTCTGTCTTGCCATTATATAATCAATCTGAAATCTTCTGTTGTCTTCAGGTCTTTTCTGTGTATTCAACTTTCTTTCATGATTCTTAAACCAAGAGTTAGTGATGATTAAATTATGCACTGTGCAAAATTCTACCAGTCGGCTTCCTCTTTCATTCCTTTCCACTAGTCCATATGCACCTACAACATTTCCTTTTTTTCCTTTTCCTACAATCAAATTCCAGTCCTTTATCACAATTAAATTTTCATCTCCCTTAACTATCTGACTAATTTCTTTTATCTCACCATACATTTCGTCAACCTCTTCACCATCAGTGGAGCTCGTACTAGTGTGGTGAGTGTTGGTTTTGTGTCTGCCTTGGCTATGATAATGCATTCATTATGCTGTTTAGAGTAGCTTACCCACATTCCTATTTTCTTATTCATCATTAAACTTAGTCCTGCATTCCCCCTATTTCATTTTGTATCTATTACTCCATATTTACCTGACCAGAAGTACCGTTCCTCTGGCCACCAAACTTCACTAAGTCCCATTACATCTAACTTCAACCTACCCATTTCCCTTTTTAAATCTTCTAACCTACCTGTGAAATTAAGGGATCTAACATTCCATGCTCTCATGCACAGAACACCAGTTTTGTTTCTCCTTATGACAACATGCTTCTGGGTAGATCTGCCCGGAGATCCAAGTGGGGGACCATTTTACCTCCAGAATATTTTCCCAAAAGAATGCCATCATCATTTAACCATGAAGTATAGCTACATGCCCTTGGGAAAAATTACAGTTGTAGTCTCCCCTCAGCCATTCATAGTACTATCACAGTGAGGCCAGATCACTCAAACATCAAGACTGGTGCTCCTGCAACTTCTGTAAAGGCTGCTGCCCCTCTTCAGAAGCCACATGTTTGTTTAGCCTCTCAACAGATAGCCCTCTGTTGTGGTTAGATCTGGAGTATGGCTATCAGCACACAAGCCACCCTACCAATGGCAAGATCTGTAGTTCATAGAGGTTGTGTCTAATATCATTGTAAAATATGAGGTATGAAAAAATAAGCTATACTATACTGTTAGGTTCAAAACTAAAATTTGTTTTGGATAAAATTTTTTTTGTCTTAGATCTGCCTGATATTCACCAGTTTTGTATCCAAGCTGTTGTACTTGCCCAGGAGACATTGAGATAGAATTTTGGATAGCTCAGGAAGAAGAGAAATCATAAATTAATGATATAAATTAATAGAGGGAAACATTCCACGTGGGAAAAATATATCTAAAAACAAAGATGATGTGACTTACCAAACAAAAGCGCTGGCACGTCGATAGACACACAAACAAACACAAACATACACACAAAATTCAAGCTTTCGCAACAAACTGTTGCCTCATCAGGAAAGAGGGAAGGAGAGGGAAAGACGAAAGGATGTGGGTTTTAAGGGAGAGGGTAAGGAGTCATTCCAATCCCGGGAGCGGAAAGACTTACCTTAGGGGAAAAAAAGGACGGGTATACACTCGCACACACACACATATCCATCCACACATGTCTGCTTGTGTCTGTATATGTGTGGATGGATATGTGTGTGTGTGCGAGTGTATACCCGTCCTTTTTTCCCCCTAAGGTAAGTCTTTCCGCTCCCGGGATTGGAATGACTCCTTACCCTCTCCCTTAAAACCCACATCCTTTCGTCTTTCCCTCTCCTTCCCTCTTTCCTGATGAGGCAACAGTTTGTTGCGAAAGCTTGAATTTTGTGTGTATGTTTGTGTTTGTTTGTGTGTCTATCGACGTGCCAGCGCTTTCGTTTGGTAAGTCACATCATCTTTGTTTTTAGAAATCATAAATTATTATAATCAGTTCTGTTTTTTCTTATATAATGGATACATCCATGCAGTTTTTGTCATCCAGTATTTTCTTAGTTTCCCAATGTGCAGAGTATTTTGAAAGATTCTTATGTATATTTTGGTTTTCAACAGTCTAATTTCCAAAATACATGGTGCCCTCATCTGGCAATCTTGTTTCTTGCATGGATAATTTACTAATATTCCATTCTTTACATGTTTCTTCTATATTATAGAATCTTTACAGGCTTTAGGATGGAATTAATGTAGGCTGTGCTAAAAAGCTGTTGATTTTTGGCTTAAGTAGGGCTCATATTTCACCTTATTTGGGATATATCTCTTCAAGTGAATGAGGTAGGTTAAGTTCCCACTCTCACAACTATTCTCAGTTATTGATTTCATGTTAGTAACATGCACTCAATGCTTTGTATAGAAAGTTGGCCAACACCAGAAATAAATGATGCCAATTTCATAAATTCTGAACAGAATTAGTACCAACAAGAAGGGTTGAATACCATGAGTGGTAACATATTTAATGCAGTGGAGAACACAGTAAACTCTAAATAAATAAAGAGTCATGATGCTAGATAATATTAGTGAAGATAATCATTGAGGCAGGCCCAAAATTGTAACCATATATTTGTATAGACTATGCACGTGAAGTATTGAAGTGGTGCAATACTGACAAATAAATATTGGCAAATATTGTATTTTCCCTAATCATGTGAGATTAATAAGGAATACTTCACTCTAGTAGATGTAGATTAGGAAACATATGCACTTTGAATCGAAGGCAGGGACCAAGATTCTTGTGATATACTAAATACATTTACCACAAGTTACGTTGAGCAGGTTCTTTGGTAACCCATTTATGAGGGAAAGTAATTACATATATAAACAATATATGTGCCCAAACCTGATGATTCAATGAACACAGAGTTACAACCAGCAACCTCAATGATACTAAAGGCATTATTGAATTAAAACAACTGCTGGGTGGTCTTTGGTGCATGGGTACATGCTGCAATACATGTCCCCAATACATCCAACATGTGCTCGAGGGGACTTAAGTTGGGAGAATGTGCAGGCCAGTCCATTTGCTGAATGTTCTCTCATTCCAAGAGCTCCTCTAACTGAGCAGTTTGATGCGGTCACACAATGGCATCCATAAATGTGAAGTCAGAGCTGAATGCACCCTGAAAAGTCACACATGGGTAAGGAGTGTCACAATAATGTTGATCGGTATGTGTACCATGTTAAAAAATTTGGAGTTTAGTATGCCCATGAAACATTATGCCTTCCTCACCATAACACCTGGACCACCATAATGATTATGTTTGACAATGCTCATGGGTGCATTATGTATTCCCACCTCCTGCTGCATAAGGGTAAATCCAGAATCGCTACCCAGACGAAGTCTGATCTCAACAGAGAAGTACATGTGATCCCACTCCTTTTTGGTCCAGTCTTTATGCTCTTGGCACCACTACAAATGGTGTTGTCAATCTGTGGGTGTCAATGGAACACATTATCTTGGTCATCAGGTAAGGAGACCACTGTGATGCAGTTGCTGTGACACTGTGGAACATGAGATTGTGTGCCTTGTAGTAATGTTAGATGTAGCTGCAATTGCACCTGCTGTTTGATGTGAGTCTCTTCTTGTCTGTGGCACAATGTAGTGGTCGTCTGTAGCTGCAGCTGACCATGGTTTTGAAGCTCCTCTCCTTCAGGCGGTAACCCCTATGGTTTAGAACACTCCCTATGCACATGAAACATTGCTCTGAGCAGTATCAAACTCCTGGGATACACTTGCTACACCTCATCCGTCATCCAGTTTCCTGATGGTTATCACTGTTAGCATTCAAATGCGATTCTTATACATATTTTAACAACACGTTTCAAGAGACAATGCTCTCATCATCAGGTTGTAAAATCTATGTCATGAAATTAAACGGACTAAAAAGACAAAATACCATCACCAATAGTTGGGAAGTCCATAGAGTAAAACAGAATTAAAAGTATATTGGACTGTGGGTCCTCGTCTTACATTGAAGTTGTTGACACAAGTCAATGGCCATCCCATAGCTACCAAATATGCTGTCGACTGCGCCGGCTCAGGAGCTGTTGTGGACTGACGTGCCTAGGTGTTGTGGCGTGGTTACAGCCGTGTGCTTGACGGTAACGCTATGCTATTGGGCGCCTCATTTCCTTATTGCATTGGTCTGCCATTGTTAGCCTCTCGCAACTCCATCATTGACATGCTACAAGTTTAAAGCCGCATGCCTGCCCTAAAATAATTCTAAAAACCCGCTAAAAAATCTCATTTCTTTAAAGTTATTTAGGATATTGCTTTGTTTCTTTTCATGGATAGCTATCTCGAATTCCTCTAGTAAATCAAGTTTCCTCCCTTTCTTTTCAACATGCAATATTTCTACGTTGTCTTCTATGCTATTAAGGGGATGGCCTGTTTCATATATATATTTCGCAACAGCTGATTTGTCATAATTCCCTAACCTGAACGCATCTTTATGTTCTTTATACCGGATCCCGAATGATCTTCCTGTCTGCCCCATATATTTTGCATCACAAGTTCTGCACTGAATCTTATAAACTCCTGATCTTTCAAACTTATTTCTCTTCTCGCCAATATCGTGCTTAAGGCTATACCTCACTAAGTTATTAGTCTGAAAAGCTATTTTGACATCGTATTGCTTAAAAATATTTGCTACCTTTTGTGAGACTTTTCCGTAGTATGGCATCGTGATAATTTTCACTTTCTCTCCATCAGGTTTATTCTTTTTGGACTTATTACTTTTCCGTAACAGTTTTTTAACCATATCTATTCTGTAACCGTTATTCATCGCCATTCTCTTAACGGTATTAATTTCAGTCTCCCTATCTTTTTCACTCATAGGTATATTGACTGCCCTATGCACGAGACTACGGAAAGCAGCTTCTTTATAACCCTGCGGATGGCATGAATCATTCGGGATCACGGCATCAGTCGTAGTTTGTTTTCTATAAACAGAGAACGCATGTTTGTTGCCCCGCTTCTTTATATTCAGGTCCAGGAACTGTAAACAATTGTCAGTTTCATACTCCACGGTAAATTTTATTTTATTATGTGCATCGTTGAACTTTTTTACTATTTCCTCAATGTCCTCATGGGAACCATCGACAAGTAACAGAGTGTCATCTACATAACGTTTGTAATAAACAATTTTATCTATAATGTTATCATCAGAATTTAGAACTTTATCTTCAAGGTCATTGATAAAAATGTCTGCCATAGTTCCTGAAATACTGGACCCCATGGCTAACCCATCGTCCTGAATATAAAATTTGTTATTAAACGTAAAATAATTAAAACTTGTAATGAGCCGTAGGAGTTCAATAAATTCAATTGTCTCTTGCGTTGAAATTTTACTGTATTTCAGGAAATTTCTCTTAATGATTTCTATAGTTTCGTTAACCGGAACACTGGAGTATAAGTTCTTAACATCCAATGAAACCAAACGGGAAGTGTCAGTGACTGGCGTATCTTTAATTTCACCTATCTTGGTCATACTACCACACACCGAATAATTATTATTATACACTTAAGTCTTTTTCAGAATTTGGTCCAACATTTTCGTTATTTTATATGCTGGACTATTTTGACTGTTAACAATCTGACGAACCGGATGCAGATCTTTATGTATCTTCCTTCACCTGTGATCTTAATTTGGGGGCCGTTGGATTCATGATAACACATCTTCTTTTTTCAGCTTCTGTCAGCAGGAAGTGCATGCGTTCAAGAACATTTTTTAGTTTAATTTGGAAATTGGCTGTTATGTCTTTCGGAATTTCCGTAATGCTATTTTTGACAAAAAACGCTAAGGTCTTCGAAACGTACTCCTCCTCTTTTAATATTACGACCGTATTCCCCTTATCCGCTTTCGTGGCAATAGCTTTCACTTCATTAAGCTTTTTATTTATAGAATCGACAGTTAGTCGGTCTGCTCTAGTCTTATGAATAACACTATTTCTCTTATTTAGTTCACTTTTTACTATTTTATGTAGCTTATGACCGACATGCCCTGTTTAATTATTATTTAATTTAGCAATTTCTGTTGTCATTTTAGTGAGGGCTATTACTTCTTTCACGACCTTCTTGTTAAATGACGGCTCAATATTAAACTTTAATGCCTTATTTAACATTTCTACTTCTGTATTATCAAATACAATATCCGTTTTGTTAACCACCCGTGGGTAAAAGTCTAAAGACGAAAGGCTTTGTTGTTGATCTTTTTCGTCTTCGCGCGTGTTATTACTTAATTTACGAATTTTTTTATCTTGTTTTTCTTTTTTCTTTATAAACTCCTTCTGTAGTATTTTGTGAAGTCTACATGTAACCTCTTCCCATACGTTCATTGGTAATATTTCCTTGACCTTAGTCTCTACTTGAACTATTTGTTTTTTAATTAAGTCTTTCTTTTTATACAGATGTTTAATTTCTGCGCGTATCCAAAACTTTTTTGCTTTTTCAACAGCTAGTCGTCCCGCCCATGACTTGCAATCACAAAGTTTCAACTTCTCATAATTCGGGATAAGATGATTCTTAACACATTCTTTATTAAAGTTTATGTTTGCGGCAGTTTTTAATAACTTACATCTTAAATTTTTGTATTTATACACTAACCTCAATGTCTCGCCTGACACTAACGATTTTATATAATCCATTATGGAGTCGAGGTAGCAGTTGTCGTTATACTGGTTATCACTGTTGGCATTCAACCGCGATTCTTATACATATTTTAACAACGCGTTTCAAGAGACAATGCTCTCATCATCAGGTTGTAAAATCTATGTCATGAAATTAAACGGACTAAAAGGACAAAATACCATCACCAATAGTTGGGAAGTCCATAGAGTAAAACAGAATTAAAAGTATATTGGACTGTGGGTCCTCGTCTTACATTGAAGTTGTTGACACAAGTCAATGGCCGTCCCATAGCTACCAAATGTGCTGTCGACTGTGCCGGTTCAGGAGCTGTTGTGGACTGACGTGCCTAGGTGTTGTGGCGTGGTTTCAGCCGTGTACTTGACGGTAACGGCGCCTCATTTCCTTATTGCATTGGTCTGCCATCGTTAGCCTCTCGCAACTCCGTCATTGACATGCTACAAGTTTAAAGCCGCATGCCTGCCCTAAAATAATTCTAAAAACCCGCTAAAAAATCTCATTTCTTTAAAGTTATTTAGGATATTGCTTTGTTTCTTTTCATGGATAGCTATCTCGAATTCCTCTAGTAAATCAAGTTTCCTCCCTTTCTTTTCAACATGCAATATTTCTACGTTGTCTTCTATGCTATTAAGGGGATGGCCTGTTTCATATATATGGTTCGCAACAGCTGATTTGTCATAATTCCCTAACCTGAACGCATCTTTATGTTCTTTATACCAGATCGTGATTGATCTTCCTGTCTGCCCTATATATTTTGCATCACATGTTCTGCACTGAATCTTATAAACTCCTGATCTTTCAAACTTATTTCTCTTCTCGCCAATATCATGCTTAAGGCTATACCTCACTATGTTATTAGTCTGAAAAGCTATTTTGACATCGTATTGCTTAAAAATATTTGCTATCTTTTGTGAGACTTTTCCGTAGTATGGTATTGTGATAATTTTCACTTTCTCTCCATCAGGTTTATTCTTTTTGCGCTTATTACTTTTCCGTAACAGTTTTATAACCATATCTATTCTGTAACCGTTATTCATCGCTATTCTCTTAACGGTATTAATTTCAGTCTCCCTATCTTTTTCACTCATAGGTATATTGACTGCCCTATGCACGAGACTATGGAAAGCAGCTTCTTTATAAGCCTGAGGATGGCATGAATCATTGAGGTTAGTGTATAAATACAAAAATTTAAGACGTAAGTTATCAAAAACTGCCGCAAACATAAACTTTAATAAAGAACGTGTTAAGAATCATGTTATCCCGAATTATGTGAAGTTGAAACTTTGTGATTGCAAGTCATGGGCGGGACGAGTAGCTGTTGAAAAAGCAAAAAAGTTTTGGATACTCGCAGAAATTAAACATCTGTATAAGAAGAAAGACTTAATTAAAAAACAAATAGTTCAAGCAGAGGCTAAGGTCAAGGAAATATTACCGATGAATGTATGGGAAGAGGTTACATGTAGGCTTCACAAAATACTACAGAAGGAGTTTATAAAGAAAAACGAAAAACAAGATAAAAAACTTCGTAAATTAAATAATAACATGCGCGATGACGAAAAAGATCAACAACAAAGCGTTTCGTCTTTAGACTTTTACCCACGGGTGGTTAACAAAACGGATATTGTATTTGATAATACAGAAGTAGAAATGTTAAATAAGGCATTAAAGTTTAATATTGAGCCATCATTTAACAAGAAGGTCGCGAAAGAAGTAATAGCCCTCACTAAAATGACAACAGAAATTGCTAAATTAAATAATAATTAAACAGGGCATGTCGGTCATAAGCTACATAAAATAGTAAAAAATGAACTAAGTAAGAGAAATAGTGTTAATCATAAGACTAGAGCAGACCGACTAACTGTCGATTCTATAAATAAAAAGCTTAATGAAGTGAAAGCTATTGCCACGAAAGCGGATAAGGGGAATACGGTCGTAATATTAAAAGAGGAGGAGTACGTTTCGAAGACCTTAGCGTTTTTTGTCAAAAATAGCATTACGGAAATTCCGAAAGACATAACAGCCGATTTCCAAATTAAACTAAAAAATGTTCTTAAACGCACACACTTCCTGCTGACAGAAGCCGAAAAAAGAAGATGTGTTATCATGAATCCAACGGCCCCCAAATTAAGATCACAGGTGAAGGAAGATACATAAAGATCTGCATCCGGTTCGTCAGATTGTTAACAGTCAAAATAGTCCAGCATATAAAATAACGAAAATGTTGGACCAAATTCTGAAAAAGACTTAAGTGTATAATAATAATTATTCAGTGTGTGGTAGTATGACCAAGATAGGTGAAATTAAAGATACGCCAGTCACTGACACTTCCCGTTTGGTTTCGTTGGATGTTAAGAACTTATACTCCAGTGTTCTGGTTAACGAAACTATAGAAATCATTAAGAGAAATTCCCTGAAATAGGGTAAAATTTCAATGCAAGAGACAATTGAATTTATTGAACTCCTACAGCTCATTACAAGTTTTAATTATTTTACGTTTAATAACAAATTTTATATTCAGGAGGATGGGTTAGCCATGGGGTCCAGTATTTCAGGAACTATGGCAGACATTTTTATTGATGACCTTGAAGATAAAGTTCTAAATTCTGACGATAACATTATGGATAAAATTGTTTATTACAAACGTTATGTAGACGACGCTCTGTTATTTGTCGATGGTTCCCGTGAGGACATTGAGGAAATAGTAAAAAAGTTCAATGACGCACATAATAAAATAAAATTTACCATGGAGTATGAAACTGACAATTGTTTACAGTTCCTGGACCTGAATATAAAGAAGCAGGGCAACAAACATGCGTTCTCTGTTTATAGAAAACAAACTACGACTGATGCCGTGATCCCGAATGATTCATGCCATCCGCAGGGTTATAAAGAAGCTGCTTTCTGTAGTCTCGTGCATAGGGCAGTCAATATACCTATGAGTGAAAAAGATAGGGAGACTGAAATTAATACCGTTAAGAGAATAGCGATGAATAACGGCTACAGAATAGATATGGTTAAAAAACTGTTACGGAAAAGTAATAAGCGCAAAAAGAATAAACCTGATGGAGAGAAAGTGAAAATTATCACAATACCATACTACGGAAAAGTCTCACAAAAGATAGCAAATATTTTTAAGCAATACGATGTCAAAATAGCTTTTCAGACTAATAACCCAGTGAGGTATAGCCTTAAGCACGATATTGACGAGAAGAGAAATAAGTTTGAAAGATCGGGAGTTTATAAGATTCAGTGCAGAACATGTGATGCAAAATATATAGGGCAGACAGGAAGATCATTCGCGATCCGGTATAAAGAACATAAAGATGCGTTCAGGTTAGGGAATTATGACAAACCAGCTGTTGCGAACCATATATATGAAACAGGCCATCCCCTTAATAGCATAGAAGACAACGTAGAAATATTGCATGTTGAAAAGAAAGGGAGGAAACTTGATTTACTAGAGGAATTCGAGATAGCTATCCATGAAAAGAAACAAAGCAATATCCTAAATAACTTTAAAGAAATGAGATTTTTTAGCGGGTTTTTAGAATTATTTTAGGGCAGGCATGCGACTTTAAACTTGTAGCATGTCAATGACGGAGTTGCGAGAGGCTAACGATGGCAGACCAATGCAATAAGGAAATGAGGCACCGTTACCGTCAAGTACACGGCTGAAACCACGCCACAACACCTAGGCACGTCAGTCCACAACAGCTCCTGAGCCGGCGCAGTCGACAGCATATTTGGTAGCTATGGGACGGCCATTGACTTGTGTCAACAACTTCAATGTAAGACGAGGACCCACAGTCCAATATACTTTTAATTCTGTTTTACTCTATGGACTTCCCAACTATTGGTGATGGTATTTTGTCCTTTTAGTCCGTTTAATTTCATGACATAGATTTTACAACCTGATGATGAGAGCATTGTCTCTTGAAACGCGTTGTTAAAATATGTATAAGAATCGCGGTTGAATGCTAACAGTGATAACCAGTATAACGACAACTGCTACCTCGACTCCATAATGGATTATATAAAAAGAGTTTCCTGATGATCCTTCCCCATGTGAAGTCATACAGATATTGTCTGCACACCATGACTATGCATTGTAACTGCTTGCTGATTGACACACACTGTCTTTTCCTGTTCCTTCAACTGCCTCGTGTTGCAGAGCCAGTCCCATCTGGCACTATAGTCATGCTGCCCTGAAGCCATGTGACATTCAACTTTCTGTGCATTACTGGGAGACTTCTAGAAATGTACTCTCATAATTTCAAACTTTCATTGGTTTCCACCAAGTAGTTAATATGTTAAGTTACATTATGTAGCTTGTCCTTAAGTTTGACAGAGCAGTGTATTTCTACTAAGAGCAACAATATAATTCTTACGAACTACCTGAACAGATAACCACAAATGTTCAGCTCTGGAGTCAAGAGTGTGTGCATTCTGTTGCACAAATTCAGAAGTATTGTAGGCTGCATATTTGTGTTGTGGAAGATAGTAAGGCATGAAAAGGTCCCATTATACACTGCTGACCATTAAAATTGCAACAAGGGACCATGCAACAAATGTCAAATTGGAATGCAGTGTACTAAATATAGGATATGCAAATGATTATCATTTCAGAACAAGTGCCCCAAGCAGGCAGGATAATGCCATCTACATTCTGTGTTTATTGAAAGGGTACACAGTGGGTTTTACATTCAGAAATCACTTTTGCATGTTTTTTGTTTGTGAGAAGATAATTTTATAATTTTATGCCTTGTGGAAGAAAGAGAAATCTCTACCAGCAATTGCTGGAATTCGACATTGGCAGTAACCCTCGCAATACCAAGGGGAGGGGGTGTATGGGGAGGGGTACTTTGTGTCCACCTTCTGAAATTTTTGTAATCTAGTCTGGTACTTTATATTTTAAAATTCTTAAAAAAAATTATTGTCTTTAATGATCTCTTGTATCAGACCCATAACTGTTTTAAATTTTTAAGTAAAATTAACCCAAAATTTAAGTCTTAGTAGTCAATATGATTTTTTGCAACAAATATCATACTTATATTTTCAGATTCTGGATCCTTCTTACACATCTGTATAACATTAAAAAGTATGTTTTGAATGAAAATCAGTGACAAGTTATTAAATTTGTATTTTTTAAATTTTTTGGGGTGGTGATAAAGTACCATTCACTCAGTGTAAACATTATGGTAAATGTGTTGGTGTTGCTAAGCTTGTACAAAAAGATATGTTCAGGTTCTCTACCCTACTAGTACATCATAGCCTATTTATACTGTATGTTGTTAATAAAGTTCAATACATTTAATGGATTCTTTTTTTAGCTTTTTTAAATGGAGGGCACAATGTACCACCCATACTATTATGAGTTATGAAAAATGCATTGGTATAGCTAGGATTAAACAACAGCACTCATTTTTCTGTTTTGTTGACTTATTACAATGTTATAACTATAACCACATCTATATCTACATCCTTTCTCTGCAAACCACTGTTAAGTGTACAGCAGAGGGAGTTTTAAATTGTACCATTTATTACAGCTTCTTCCTGTTCCATTCATATGAGAAGCACAAAAAGAATGATTACTTAAACACATCTGTGTGCACTGTAATTAGTATAATCCTTTTCTTATGATCCCTATGGGAATGATATGTGGCTATCTACAAGTAACTGCCTGTTCAATTTCTTCAGCATGTGCATGATAATCTTCCTCAGGTGAAACAAACATAGGAAGATATACACTGACCTTTTCTGTACATATTCAGTATTCTCTGTTAGTCCCATTTGGTATGAACTTCACACACATGGGCAATGCTCTACAATGGGTTGCACAAATATTTTGTAAGTAAAACAATGGTAGCTCCTGGTGGTAATATCAACAATATGAGGAAACGGATAGATTGCTACTCACTGTAAAGATGACCCACTGAGTAGCAGACAGGCACACTGAAAAGTCTGTTACACATTACAGCTTTCAGCCAAAACCTTCTTCAGCAAAGAAAACAAAACACATACAAATTCACACATGCAAGCAAGCTCACTGAAATTCATTCTGTTCAGAATTGCCGGTGGTAGCAGTCATATATGTGTCTTTTTGTTGTGCCTACCTGCAAGTCAATGGGTTATCTTTATGGTGAGTAGCAGTGCAGCCTTTTCTTAATATTGTTGTTTTGTAAATAATCTCCTTTGTAAACAGACAGTGATTGCCTAATTCTACCAATGCCACCTGCCACCTGCTTTACCTATGACTGAGTCTTTGTGATTGTAGCATTTTGTATCCATACCAATTTTTACACCAAGAGTTGAGTTGACTTATTCCAGTTGTGACTTGTTGATATTGTAGTCAAAGAATACTACATTTTTTTTTGTTTTGTGAACTGCACAATTTTGCATTTCTGAATATTTAAACCAAGTTGCCTTTCTTTTGAACCACTTTCATATTTTGTCATGATCTGATTGAATATTTGTACAGCCTTTTTCAGACAGTATTTCATTACAAATAACTGTATCATCGTTGAAATGTTTGAGGTTACTGTTAATATTGTCTACAAGTTCATTAACACACAACATGAATAGCAAGAATCCCAACACATTTCCCTGAGTCACACCTGTAGTTACTTTTACATCTGCCCATGACTCACCATTGAAATAACATGCTGTGTCTTCCCTATGAAGAAATGCCCAATCCAGTCACAAATTTTACTTGATAGACAGTATGATTGTGCTTCCAACAATAACCATAGTTGTAGTACTGAGTCAAATGCTTTTCAGAAATCAAGAAATACTGCATCTGCCTGGCTGCCTAGATCCATGGATTCAGGAAGTCATGTGGGAAAAGTACTAGTTGACAGTATTATGAAAAGGTTTCTATTCACCATATAGTAGAGATGCTGAGTCGCAGATAGGTAGAACAAAAAAGACTGTCAGAAATGGAACTTATGGCCAAGGCCTTCATTGAAAATAGACAATATACACAGACACACACACGCTGTGAGTGGCAGCAGCAGATGATGGAAGAGGCAACCAGATGGTGGGGGTAAGGAGGAGACTCTGGGGTTGAGGGGTGGGGGGTGGGGGGCTGGGTAGGGGTGAGGGATAGCAGGGTAGGCCTGGGGGACACTAAAATGCTGCTTGCAAGAGCGTACATGGATGAAGCGGACAGAGGGTAATGACAATGAATAAGAAAGGCTGAGGCCAGGAGGGTTACAAGAATGAAGGATATATTGCAGGGAGAGATCCCACATTGGCAATTCAGAAAAGCTAGTGTTGGTGGGAAGGTTCCAGATGGCACAGGTTATGAAGCAATCACTGAAATGAAGAAGGTGTTGGGCAGCGTGCTCAGTAACAGCAGTGTCCAGCTGTTTCTTGGCCTCTGTTCATGGGTGGTCATTAATGTGAACAAACAGCTTGTTGGTTGTCATGCCCATGAAGAGTGCAGCACAGTTGTTGCAGTTTAGCTTGTAGATCACATGACTACTTTCACAGGTAGCCCTGACATTGATGGGATATGTGATGCTCGTGACCAGACTGGAGTAGGTGGTGGGGGTATGTATGGGCTAGGTCTTGCATCTATGTCTATTACAGTGATATGAGCCATGAGGCAATGGGTTGGGAACAGGGGTTGTGTAGGAATACCACTGTGGGAGGGGTGGGGAAGGTGGTGGTAGGACATCCCTCATTTCAGGACACTGCAAGAGATACTTTGCAGGAGCTCATGTGTGCGTTGTGTGTGTGTGTTTTGATCTCACTTTCTGATGATCTTTTTGCTGTGCCTATCTGTGGCTCAGCATCTCCACTATATGGTGAGTAGCAACTATACTTTTCATAGTATTGTTACATTCCACCCTGGATTTTCCATTGTTAGAAGTACTAGTTGAGCTGCACATGATCAGTGTTTTTGGAATTGGTGCTGATTGGTGTGAAGGATCTCATCCTGTTCAAAGTGCCTCATTATTTTTATTATTTCTGAGTTCAGAATATGTACTAAGGTCATAAAACAAATTGATTCCACAGATACTGGATTGTAGTTCTGTGGATGACTTTTGCTACCCTTCTTGTAGATGGGTGTGACTTGTGCATTCTTCCAACTACTGGTAACTGTTTTTTGTTTGAGGGGGTCTATGGTATATTATAGATAAAAACAGGAGATAACTCAGCCTCAAAATCAGTATAGAATCTGATAGGGATTCCATCCAGGGTTGTTTGTTTAGAGGTGTCAACTCCTCTTTACAGTGCAGGAAGATTTAAATTATGGTAATATTCCTGGATTTTTTTTTGTAAAGGAACATTTGAGAACCATGGTCACCATTTCTGTTTTCGCTTCGCTTAATTTCAGTTTCTATCTCATCCATGAATTTTGGAAACATGAACAGGCCTTACATATGATAAGAGCTTCTATGGGCTTTGTGAGAGATTTTTTTATAATATTCTGCTGCAGCAGTCATTGGAGGCTTCACACAGTGCCATGTTGACAGCCAAATCTTACAGTCAATTTATAGCCATATGATTATAGAGTAGCCTCCTTTCCTTTAGAAGTTTCTTTACTGTGGCTGTATACAATGGAAGTGCCTCTCATTGTAAACTGTTGTACTAGGTACATATCTATCAAGTACAGTGTCAAGTATTCTTTTAAACCCAAGCCACAGTTATACATGCTAATTTCTAGATCTAAATGTTTCGAATTTGTTACTGAGATGTGGTCCTATTGGACTCTGTATCTAGTTTGCTGAAAATATAGATACTTCTACTTGTTTTAGTTGCATTTTATAGTCTGATAATCATTGTTGCTACAACTGCCAAATGACCACTGATACCAGTTACATTGTGGGCATTCTCAATGAAATCAGGTCTATTTGTTGCCATTAGAGGCAATATGTTTCCATTATGTGTTGTCTCCTGAACTATCTGTTCTAGGTGGTTGTCAAAGAAGGCATTCAACACCTTCAAGAATTACTATAGACACACAGACATGTATTGACCACGTTCCCACAAACAAAAGAAGAGAAAATACCCATAACCACCATAGAAAACCAAACAATTGGTCACAGAGCCCTTACTATGGAAACTGACATAGCACATGTAGACACAACAAACACTGAAACTTTTATACAAGGTGCATCTGAAGAGTTCAGTGAATGGCCCCATATTTTGCAGACCATGCTGGTTAGGATGAAGCATTTCAACAACCATTCCCTATCACGAAAATTACCAAAGTGTACCAAGGTGTAAGTTTCACAGAGACTGTGGATAACTAACAAGGTGTGACCATGGTGCTTTGAGTGATTCGGCAAGAAGCAATTGCTGACACTTTCCAACAGCTTTTCAGCCCATATCAGGTGCATTGTAGCTAATAGTGACTACTTTGAAAGCCAGTAAAGGTATTTTGTTTGTAACTTTCGTTTCCTTTACTTTCTGAGACTGTTCACCACACTTTTCACTTGCACCTTGTATGCAAAAGAAAATTTAATTTAGAGTAAAAGAAGTCTTTACTGAATGAAAAATGAGGACCAGTATACAATGATGTATAGAAGTTTCATAAGCTATTGAAGAAAACCTTACACCAATAATGTTGTTGTTGTTGCCATCTGCAGTATGAAAACTCATTGGATGAAGCTCTCAATAGTAGTCTGTCCTGTGTAAGGCTCTTCATCTCTGCATAACTGGTGCAATATACATACATTTGAATCTGCAGTAAAGTGTTGGTCTCCCTCTACAGTTTTTACCCTTCACACTTCTTTTTATTACCAAATTGACCATTCCTTGATGCCTCAGGACAAGTCTTTTCAGCTGATCCCTTCTCTTAGCAGAGTTGTTCCTTAATTTTTCCCCAATTTGATTCACTATCTCCTCAGTAGTTATTTCATTTACTCACTCAATTTTCAGCATTCTTCTACAGTACCACATTTCAAAAGTGTCTGCTATCTTCTTATTTTAATTGCCTATTGTCCATGTTTCACTTTCATACATGGCTTTGTTTTAGACAAATGCATTATGGAAACATTACCTAACACTTAAATTTACATTAGATTTCAACAAATTCCTCTTTTTCATAATTTCTTTTCTTGCTATTTCTGGTCTGCTTTTAAGATTTTCCCTACTCCGGTCTTCATCAGTTGTTTCTCTGCCCAAACATCACAATTCATCTACTAACCTCATCACTTGTTTCTGAATCTAATTCCCTCAACACTGCCTGATTTAAATTGATTACAATTCATTACCCTTGTTTTACTTTTGTTGATATTCAACTCCTATTCTCTTTTCAAGATGTTGTTCATTCCGTTCAACTGTTCTACCAAGAACTTAGCTCTCAATTAAGAATTACAATGCCGTCAGCAAACCAAAACATTTTTATTTTCCTCCACATTTCTCCATGGTTTCCTTTACAGCTAGCTCAATGTACAGATCGAACAACATTGGTGCTATGTTGCCACCCTTTCTCATTTCCTTCTCAACTGCTGCTTCTCTTTCATATACTTTAACTTTTTTAACTCCATTCTGGCTCTTGTACAAGTTACAAATAATCTGTTGGTCCCTGTATTGTATCCTTGGTACCTTCAAAACTCCAAAGAGTGTAGTTCACTTCACATGTAAGTATACTATATGCGATTTTAACATCAGTTTCTTAAGTAGTAGTACAGGAAGAGAGAACTTTCTTAATGTCATCAAAATCACAACGTAAATGTAAAAACAAACTCCCAACCTGTGTAACAAAAACTAGTGTCACTGTACCTGACCAAGTCTGTGTAAATGTGGATAGGTACTCAGCTCAGACATTCAACACAAGATATAGTGATCATTGGGCACAGCTGCTGACTGTGCCCCTTAGTTGCTGTTCATCTGTGGATGAATCCATTGTACATAAGAGGATCTTGTAATCTACCCTTCCCTCACATCATTTGTGATTTTCACTGTCTTTATGGTTAACTCTTTTAATAAGTTTTGAGAGGAGTAAGATTTACAATAAACTTTTTACTTACCTACTTTTCTCATAGTTGGCTCCAGCAAATATCTTAAGTGAAACTGACAATTACTCCAAGATTTCAGCTATCTTCTTCGATTTAACATAGGCTTTTGACGTTATAGATCATTCAATTTTCTTAAAAAAATTTAATGTTATGGTGTGCATGGTGCACTGAACAAGTGGCTGACATCCTACTTAAATAATTGATCTTATGTTACAGAAGTCAAACACAGACATGCTAGCACTACAGAATGCTATCTTTGGGTGGCATTCTCACTGTTACCTGGTGTATACATACATCATCTGCACTCTTGTGTTAATAATCTTCCCTTGTGTAAAGAATGCAAAACAGCACTACTTGCAGGTGATATCAGTCTTCTTACTAAAGTGAAAAATAGTAAAGATCTTAGTACGGCTGCCTCTGTCATTGCATACAATACTTCACAATGGCTCTATAGGAATAGGCTTGTCTTAAATCCACAAAAAAACTGTTACTCTACACTTTCAGGCCCAGCAAAATAAATACACTGAAAAACCAGCAATTCACATGAGAAACAATGAAATTCAGAAAGTCATGGTGACAAAGTTTCTAGACCTTTGCCTACAAGAAAATCTGAAATGGAAGACCTACATATCATCCTCAAACTCCCAACTCTCTAAACTAACATATCTAATCAGAGTGCAATTCAGTTCTTGAAACTGTAAAAACTGTGTATTTTTCTTGGACACACCTACTGTTCAGATATGGTGTTATCTTTTGGAGAAAATCTTCTTCTACCATAACAACATTCAGAAAGCAAAAGAGAATAATCCAAATAATAAAAAGGTAAACAACAGAAATTTGTGGAAGCCTTTGTTAGAGATTTAAATATCCTCCTTTCTAACTGCATTTACCTACAAATAGAGCTCTTTGGAAAAACAGAGAGAGAGAGAGAGAGAGAGAGAGAGAGAGAGAGAGAGAGAGAGAAAATCTCTTTATCCAAAACACTGCTGTTCATGAGTGTCATACTAAGATAAGAGAAAACATTCCTGCGAATTATTCCCACAAAAGTCTATGAGGGAGTACCCAAAAAACTGGAATTGTTTTTTAAAAGCTATATTTTTCAAATTACTTACAAAACAACCTTATCCCTTTCAGAATACTCTCTATCACAACTGATTCATTTGTCCACAATCCTTCCTCAGTTCAAAACAATTTTTTTAGACATCTTTAGAAATGGCTGACTGCACCTCCCTCATTTTTTCCTTGACTTCTCCAATGTTGTCAAATTGATGTTCTTTCATGTCCCTTTTCATGCATGGAAATAAGAAAAAGTCGCACAGAGCCAGGTCATATGAGCAAGGTGCATGGGGCAGTGGAACCATACCATTTTTAGCCCAAAACTGTCTAACAGAGATGGCTGTGTGTGCGAGCACATTTTTGTAGTAGAAGAACAAGTCTCCAGTCTGCCACAAGTCGCGTCTTTTTCGATGAACTAATCTCTGACGGTTGATCATTTATCTGTTGATGGTCTGTGAGCACAAGCTGATGTGCAGTTGATGGATGTCCAAAATGAGATTTGTCATCAATCAACATGTTGCCATTTTTAAATTGAGGGAACCACTCATGCACTTGAGGTTTTCCCATAGTGTCATCTTGGTGAGCTGTTTTCAGCATTAAACAGTTTCAGCAGCTTTCTCACATAGTGGAAAACAAACTTTCACAGTTGCACCTAGTTCACTTAAACTTCCCATCATAAAAATGAAACAAGAACAAACCAGCACTTGTAAAAACAATCACTGCAGATGAACAGAACAAGCCAGGTTGACGACACAGGCGGCACTAAACTGGCAATGAGTTGTGCTACGTACACCTTATGGCAGATATGCATAATACATGAGCTCTGGCCACGGCATTGTTATTCAAGTTTTTTTCTTTTAGTACACATTCATATCCAAAAGGGAGCTTATCACTCTAATGTAACAATTTGCAAGAAGCTGCCAGAAATTATTAAGAATATCTCATATATAAATGCACTCCAAAAAGCTGCTAAAACTTTTTTTATTAAAGAATTGTTTCTACAGTTTGGCAGATTATATGAGTAACAAACTATAATAGTTGCCTAATGCTATTGGAGTGTAAAATATGTCCAACATCAATAATATGTTGTATGTATATAAGATTTACTGCACCAATAAATAAATAAACCTGCAACCACTGGATTGTACCCAGTGTCTCATTGGTGGAAATTCATCACACTGCTGTAAACTGGTTTTATGATGGATTCTAAAACAATAGACAAAACACAGTATTTAAATTACTTTCACCATTTTGTGCATTTATTAACACTTGAAGCAACATGCTGACCAGTCTCGGTTCTGACACAAGTAGTTGAGCACAGGTAGACACACAGAATAACTTCCAAACCACTCCAGCAGTGACTAAATGTTTACAGCACACTATGAAATATTTAGGAATAAAGGAGATGACTTACCAAAAGGCAGAAGTGCTGCATCATTGATAGGCTTGTTTGTATACCTGTCGATGATGCAGGGTTTCTGCCTTTCAGTGAGTTGTCTCCTTTATTCCTAAATAATTCATAATTCTCAACAAGAACTTTCTTTACGTTATTGTTTACAGTACACTATCATACATAAAACCTGTCAGATAAATATTCCAATAACCTAGTGGACTCACTAGGTTTCATGGTGACTGATGATAATCTACAGAGATGTACATAGTTGACACCATAATATAGACAAATGATAGCCTTGCAGCATTATGTGACTGATGGATGGGTGTGAACTGAACTTTAATCAAAGTGATTCACAAAGATATGACTACTGGCCTCTGACTCCTATATATAAATATATAAATTTTTGTGTGAGGAGGGGTATATATAAACAGGTATTTTGGGACTTTGGAAGCTATGTATTTGTTTATAAAACTGCTACATTGAAATGTACTAGCATAGATGAACTGTATGTTCAGGCAGTAATTTTGGTGGCATAGTAAATAGTTAGTTAGCAAATAGAAAAGGTTACAGAACTATTTTATGTGGCCACCCTGGGATTACCTATTTATGAGT
Source organism: Schistocerca nitens (assembly GCF_023898315.1). Taxonomy (NCBI): domain Eukaryota; kingdom Metazoa; phylum Arthropoda; class Insecta; order Orthoptera; family Acrididae; genus Schistocerca; species Schistocerca nitens. The sequence continues at coordinate 285,639,003 of NC_064621.1, read as the reverse complement.
AACCATTTCGAAATCATGATAAATTATGCAAATTCTTAATTAATGGCTTAACTGGTAAATGAAAGGTTCATTAAGTCCAGAAAATTTAGGACAACCTATACAGTATAGTGTCACACTTGGGAATTAAACAGGTATAATGGCACAAAAGGTAACATCAATTTTAGACATGTCTGAACTTCAATAGCAATTCTATGTTAAGTTAATTAGTTCCAGGAAGATTAAAAGATGTTACTATAAAGTTTGTATTCCAGTCTTTCTAACGGTATTTGTCAATGTTTCCAAAATTATTGCTTAGCTCCATCAAAATTCATCAGCTTGTATTGTAGTAAAAGTTTTAATCACTCATAATATTTAATTAAAGTTGTTTCTAGAAAACTAAATACATACTACAATCAGCAAATTAAGAATTAACACCTGAATGATGAAGTTACCTGATATATGTGCTGAATAACATTTTTACAGATCTGAGTACACACTATGTACACACAATGTGTATGATTAGATTTAGATGGAAATTAAGGGGAACTTATACAGTTATTAGTAGGAGTTCAATAATAGCAAGTAGAGAAGTTCCATCTTGATACGTTATACACACTGTCAAAATCTTTCTCTATATCTACAAATGCTATAAATGTAGATTTGTCTTATGTAAACCTATCTTCTAAGATAAATCCTAAGGTCAGCATGGCCCCACATTTTCCTTAATTTCTCTGGAACTCAAATTAATTTTCCCCAAGGCTGGCCTTCACCAGTTTTTCCATTACCCTGTGAGTAATTGGTATCAATGTTTTGCACTGATAAAAGTAGTATTCACATCTGTCAGCGCCTATCTTCTTTGGAATTGGAATTATTGCACAAAGCCTGAGATTATTTCAGACCTCATGTACCTTGCACATCAGGTGGAATAATTTTGTCATGGATGGCACTCACAAGGACCTCAGTAATTCTGAGGAAATTTCATCTACTCCAGGGGCTCTGTTTCTACTTTAGGTCTTTCAGTGCTCTGTCACATTCTTCTTGTAGCATCCTATCTCCCGCCTCATCTTGACCTACTTCCCCTATTCTTTCTATAATATTTTCCTCAAGTTTTTTCCCCTTATACAGATCTATCTACTGCTTCAGATTTCTTTTCTTTGCTTAGTACTGGTTTGCCATCTGAACTCTTGATATTCATACAGTTGCTTCTGTTTTCTCCAAAGGTCTTTTTAATTATCCTATAGGTGGCATCTGTCTTTCCCCTAGTTATGCATGCTTCTACAGTGTTACATTTACCCTCAGGCTATTTGTACTTAGCCACTTTGCACTTTCTGTAAATCTTATTTTCTACACTGTAGGAGAGGACAAATTGCTACTTACCATAAAGAAGACACATTAAGTTGCAGACAGGCACTATCAGAAGATGCTTGCGCAAAGCTTTCTGCCACAGCCTTCGGCAATAAAACACACACACACACACACACACACACACACACACACACACACACACGATGCAATTGTGTTTTAATTGTGCCTGTCTGTTACTTCACGTGTCATCTTTACGGTAAGTATCAATTTGTCTTTTCCTACATTGTTCATATTCCTACCTTGAGTTTCCACTGTTTAATCTTATTTTCTACACATTTGTATTTCTTTTGCCTACTTCATTACTTCATTCATAGCAGTTTTATATTTTCTCCTTTCACCAATTAAATTCAATATCTCCTGAGTTTCCCAGCAAGTTTTATTAGGCATTATCTTTTTGCCTACGTGATTCTCTACTGCCTTCCATATTTTATCTCTCAAACCTACCAATTCATCTTCTGTTGTTCGCTTTCCACTGTTTCAGTCCAATGCTGGGAAATGTTCTCTTAAACTCTCAACAATGTCTGGTTCCTTCAATTTATCTAGGCCCCACCTTCTTAATTTCATACCTTTATGCAATTTCTTCAGTTGTGGTCTATAGTTCATAGCCAATAAATTATGCTCAGAGTCAACATCTGCCACTAGAAATGTCTTACAGTTTAAAATCTGGTTTTGAACTCTCTGCCTTACTATTATAGAATCCACAGATTTTTTTCCAGTCACTGTAGCCAAAGTCTGTCTTTCACCAAAATCTTAGCGTGTAACAGTCATTTTGTTCTGCAACTCAATGTGTCATCTTTATGGTTGATATTCCAACCGCAACTTTCCATTGTTTTAAATACTTCCTTCTGCCATGGAGTACCCCTGATCTCTTGAAAATCAACCACTGCACAAAGAGGGAATAAAAATGACACATAAAACTACAGACCAATATTGTTAGCATCACCTCTTGATAAGTTGCATGAGAAAGTGATAGTAAATCAAATTGAGGCACATTTCAACAAATATAATCTTTTAAACAATCAATATCAAGGTTTTAAAAAAGAAAGATGTACCGCAACAGCAGTAGCAACATGTTTATATGAAATATTCAACAAAGTGGATATTGGAGATAAAGTGACACTTTCCTGGATATGAGGCAGTAAACAGTGGGTTAATTTTTAAAAGGAATGCTCAGTTGCTAACACATAAACCAACTTACAGGATACTTCAATATGGCATACCTCAAGGGAATATATTAAGATCTTTTCTGTTCCTTGTGTGTGTTAATGACTTCAGTGAACCCTAAAACTGCTGGGTCATAACCTACACAAATAACACATATGTTTGTCAGCTGGGTCTTTGATATGCAAACTGATACCAATAGTAATAGAATCAGTTACAACTGAGCCTGGTAATTGTGCTGAAGCCAGCTGCAACAAATTCTGTGGGGTGGAAGGACTGGACCTTGGGTTATTTGAAACATCATTCATCATTAAAAGCAGCAACACCTTTATTTCACACTCAGAATTTAAAAAGATGATAGTAACCATTCCAGACTTTAACAAAGATAACAGCTTAAAAGTGGCTTTCTAAATTGCAAAATTAACAATGGCAAAAGCCAAAGCAGAAGCAACTGCAAAACATCTACTGAGGGATTACCCCCAAATGATCTTTCAACTTCTCAATAGAAAACACTTTACCTTACAGCTAGCCAAGAGGTAAATCATTCACCAGGGTGAAGGCAGAACCGAATCAGCTTCCACAACATGCCAATGCTCGAGAAGGCACTGTGACACAACCACCACAATCCTGAGCACTGGCCAAGCAAATACCAAATCTAACAGTCTGGCCATATGGAGAAGCACTTTGTGTCCACTTTCTCAATAGCTGCCTGTACTTGTCACAACAACCATATGCTTCTGCACACCACATAGGTGACTCAAGCAGCTGGAAACCAAAGAGCATGGCTCCTACTATAAATAAAACTGATAAGAGCTATTACAGCTCAACAATATTCTTTCAATGTGCCTTATTCCTAATAAGTTACTTGTGACAATGCATTTCCTGCTTAGCTATAATCTAAATATAAATATTACTCCGTTTATACTATCGCTGGCACTCTGACATACAAATAAACACAAAGTTTTATGAGTAACTGTGGATGGACACCTGTCATGGAAAGGGCATATAGATTATACTCATAACCAAATCAATACTAATATAGATCTCGGCTTTTCTGAACCATGGTACCTTAAGGCAGATATATTTTGGATTGATAAATCTGCATCTTCAGCATGGTATTGAGATCTGGGATAGGTCACCAGCAGTCTATACAGAGATGCATTTTAGAACAAAAGGCAGTAAGGTAATAGCAGAGAGCCTTGTAGATATATTTTCAGCAAATATAAAGTAATTTGGTAATTTATTTGAGTGAAACATGTAATTAAATACATAGCAATTGATAATACAATAGATACAACATTGTACAATACAAATTTATTTTATAATTAATGCTGAAATATTTAGTCTAAACTATTTTACATAATAATAAATTAGATTTTAGTTTCCATGGTAGGCTATGGTAGCACTGCTCAATGAGCCCTGACTTGAGGTGTTTTTCAATTTTTCACTAGTTAACAGTTTCAATTCCCTAGTTACTGCATTAAAATATTTTGCTCCTTTAACGTATGGATTGTTGGCTGTTTTTTTTAGTCACCTGTTTGCCATATGATAATTGTGTACTTCTCTAGTGTTATGTTCAAAAATTTCTTCTTTACAGCATATATACGAGGGTCAGTCAAAAAGTAATGCCTCCTATTTTTTTTCTACGTTTAATTGTCAGGAAATTTAAATGCAATTACATAGGTTGAAAACCACAACATTGAGGAACATTTTGTCATTTTTCAATGTAATCTCCGCCCATCTCTACAGTTTTGGTCCATCTTTGAACAAGGGCATGTATCCCAGCACGGTTAACATTCTTGGAACCCACCGTGCACAAACTTTTGAGTACCCCAATTGTTTAATAATCGTGATCACACGGCCTTTACTAAGAGAAATAATGCGACACACTTCATCTGCAGTCACCCGACGGTCACCACGAATGATGTCATCAACTTGCTGAATGTTGTGTGGAGTCACTGCACTCACCGGCCTGCCGCTCCGCTTTTCGTCAGTCAACGGTGTTTGCCCTTCAGCTTCCTTACAACGACGAACCCATCGTCTAACAGTGCTGACATCCACTGTCACAACACCATACACCTTCTTCAGTCTTTCATGAATGCGTATGGGCGTTTCACCTTCTGCATTCAAGAATTCAATCACACAACGCTGTTTCAAACGAACATCGATGTCGGCCATCTTACAAACTTCTGCTGTGCTGCCACCGGTTGACACAGAAAGTTACTACTGCAGTGGATTGCAGAAGAAGGTTTGAGGAATGGCGCCAAATTCAAATTTTTCACTTAACTTAATTTCTTTAAGTAGAAAAAAAATGGGAGGCATTACTTTTTGACCGACCCTCGTATTTCTTAACTTTATTGTTTCAAACATATATGTAGAATAGATAGTTATGATTTTAAAATCTATAAACAATCCCTTGCATGATGTTCTACCATCTTTTTTGCCTAATATTCTCAATGCTCTTTTCTGCAGTTTAAATATTTGACCTACATTAGTTTTTGAATCCCCAGCAAATAATTTAAGACCATATGCTTTAAGGAATGCATTAATCTGAAATACATCATCCTCATTGTTTGGGTGTTGATATATGGAGTTATTCTTCTCAAAAAGTAGAAGCTAGATGTTACTCTTGCAAACACATTGCCAATTTGTTGTGTTCATAATAGTTCGCTGTCTATGCGTATACTTAAGAATTTACACTCACTGCAGATTTTCTCTAATACATTACTAACTTGTGATTCAACATAATTTTGCAAATCACCAACACTGAAGGAAATTATATTTCTTTTTTGAAGTTGACTTTAACACTGACATTTTCAAACTTTGCCTTGCCATATCTATAAATATTTTTACCTCTATGCATGGATTAAATGTATCAGTTCCCCAACAAAGGCCTGAATGTCATATGCATACATTGTAATGAAATGTATTTGGGAGGTCACTGACATAGCATATAAAAAGGAATGAACCAATTATTGATCCTTGAGGCACACCAAGTTGAGTATTCCTGACCCTTGATGTGTAACTTTTTAATGTTTCTTTATTATTTTGTGGGACTGCTGTCTGTCTTCTTTTTTTTTTTAAATAGGATGCAATGTGATCCAAAAGTTTTCCACTGATGCCACCTCTCACCGGTTCTGACAGGAATACATCATGATCTACCCTATCAAAATCCTCTGATAGATCCAGGAAAACTCCAGCTGCTTGCATGCCTTCATCAATTTTGTCAAGAACTTTCAGCATAAATTGTAGCGGCACTGTTATGACCATGGCCATGGCCATGGCTGTTATGGCTATGGCCATTCCTAAAACCATGCTGAAAATCTCCCAGAAGTCTGTGCATATTATAATGCTCTATCATGTATTTCAGAATAATTTTTTCAATTAAGTAACTAAAAATGGAAGATTAAGTGAGTGGTCTGTAATTTTCTACTAATTGTTCATCACATTTTTGGAGAGAGGTTAAGCAACTGCTAATTTTAATATATTGAGGAACACTCCTTCTTTAAGAACACAGTATCAAAGGATGTTCTAGATTATGTTGGCTTTGTTTAAGTACAAATGGAGAAAGTTCATCCCAGCCAGAAGATTTTTTTGTTTTTGCATTCTCTGATGAGCTGCAAAACATCATTGATTCAACTTCAGGGAGCTGATCGGGTTAATTTCCAACATTTACTTTATCTACAGTACAAAAGTCAGTTTCTACAATATCTATGAAGTATTCATTAAAATTATTACATATATCCTGAGTATTGGTGACAATATTGTTATTAGATATATGTATGTTGATGTTATTTTTTAGTTTCATTTTATTGTCTCTTATTTCATTTACTATGGACCAGCAGGTCTTTGAGTTACAATATAGGCTTTGTATTTTTCAGTTAATCTTTTCAGCCTTCAATCTTTTGAAATGCTCACAAAACTGGTACTTATATTATTTGTATTTATCCCTGTGCTCCTTGTCTTTTGTCTCTCTTTATTATTTTTGTCCATTCACTAGAACCACTGTTAAAAAATTTTTCCAAGGAATACAGTGGATATTGTTTCAAGTGCTGAACAATTTTTTTCCGAAATAATTCAGGTGGCAGGGATTTCACTTCTGGAGGCAGTTGATTGTACGTTTTTAGGGCGACTGTTGGAAAGCTGTCTTGTGTACTTGATAGGCGACACCTTGGCACTTCTATGTTCCTCTTACAGCGAGTGTCATGATTATGTATTTCTTGTCTTATGCTAAAATTCCTTTGATTTTCTTTTATATAAATGAGGCAGAAAAACACATACTGGCTATTATGCCTAGGCTGGTGAAAATAGGCTCACAGTGGTCCAGTCTTTTACTAGAAGATATGATCCTGATGGCTTTTTTTTGTAATAGCAACACATCTTTGCTGCCTGAAGAGTGTCCCCACAACAACAGTCCATAGATAATGTGGCTGTGGAAGAGTGCATGGTAGACTATTGTGAGAAACTGGTCAGTTATTACCCTCTTCAGCTTCCTCAGGAGGTATATCACACAAGAAAGTTTGATGCATACATATGCAGTGTGATAATTCATGGAGAGTTTGCTGTCAATCTTGAAGCCCAGTAGTCTGACAGTCTCCATGTTTTCTTTGTCTTCAATGTTGGTTAGACTGCATATCAAATGTTGGTTCTTTTTCTTCATTGATATTCATTTTGTTTATTATGAACCATTCGTTTATTTCTTCAAACATCAAATTTGATGCACCAAGAGCTTCTGCGGCTGTATGTCCTTTGGCAATAAGGGTAGCGTCATCTGCAAACTGCAACATTTGACTATTACAGCTCATATCATTGACATATACAGGGTGAGTCACCTAACGTTACCACTGGATATATTTCGTAAACCACATCAAATACTGACGAACCGATTCCACAGACCGAACGTGAGGAGAGGGGCTAGTGTAATTGTTTAATACAAACCATACAAAAATGCACGGAAGTATGTTTTTTAACACAAACCTACCTTTTTTTTAAAATGGAATCACGTTAGTTTTGTTAGCACATCTGAACATATAAACAAATACGTAATCAGTTCCGTTTGTTGCATTGTAAAATGTTAATTACATCCGGAGATATTATAACCTAAAGTTGACGCTTGAAACCTCTGACGTTCAGTTGCGTGTTGTAACAAACACGGGCCACGGTTGGCCAGCAGCATCTGCAGGGACATGTTTACGATGACGACCATGTTTACGAGTGTGGCTGTGGTGCACTGTTGTGGTTTGGTCTAGCTGTCGCAGTGTCCGCGTGTAGTGCTTGCTGCTATTGTTATTCTGCATTCGTCTCCGCACGCAGACCAACTGTAGTACACCGTGTTACCAGACATCTGTGATAGTGTAGTGTTGTAGGAACTGTGACCATGGTGTATTCGATCTCTGAAAAGGCGGAGATGATACTCATCTATGGCGAGTGTCGACGAAATGCAGCTGAAGCCTGCAGGGTGTATGCAGATCGGTACCCAGACAGAGAGCATCCAACGTGCTGCACATTGCAAAACATCTACTGCCAACTGTATGCAACAGGTATGGTTGTAGCACGCAAATGGGTCCGTAACAGGCCCGTCACAGGAGAAGCGGGTGCAATTGGTGTGTTAGCTGCTGTTGCCATGAACCCACTCATGAGTACATGGGACATTGTGAGAGCCGGTGGACTGAGTCAAAGTAGTGTCATGCGCATACTGCATCATCACCGCTTTCACCCGTTTCATGTGTCACTACATCACCAATTACATGGTGATGACTTTAATCATCCAGTGCAATTCTGTCAATGGGCATTAACAGAGAATGCGTTGCAGTTCTACCTGTTTACCGATGAAGCGGGTTTCACAAACCACGGGGCAGTGAATCTACGGAACATGCATTACTGGTCCGTGGACAATCCTCGCTGGCTCAGACAGGTAGAGCGACAGCGACCGTGGACTGTAAATGTATGGTGCGCAATCATTGGCGACCACCTCATTGGTCCTCACTTCCTTGCAGGGGCCCAAACAGCTGCAACATACATCGGGTTTCTACAGAATGATATGCCAACGTTGCTCGAAAATGCCCCACTGGAAACGCGTCGACATATGTGGTATCAGCATGATGGTGCACCTGCACATTCCGCAATTAACACTAGGCTGACCCTTGACAGGATGTTCGATGGGCGTTTCATAGGACGTGGAGGACGCATAAATTGGACAGCCCGTTCTCCTGATCTTACACTTCTGGACTTCTTTCTGTGGGGTACGTTAAAGGAGAATGTGAGAATGTGTACCGTGATGTGCCTACAACTCCAGAGGATATGAAACAACGTATTGTGGCAGCCTGCGGCGACATTACACCAGATGAACTGCGGTGTGTACGACATTCATTACGCCAGAGATTGCAATTGTGTGCAGCAAATGATGGACACCACATTGAACATCTATTGGCCTGACATGTCGGGACACACTCTATTCCACTCCGTAATTGAAAACGGAAACCACTTGTGTACGTGTACCTCACCCCTCATGGTAATGTACATGTGCATCAGTGAAAAATACCAATAAAAAGGTGTTAGCATGTGGACGTAATGTGCTGTTTCAGTCTCTTCTGTACCTAAGGTCCATCACCGTTCCCTTTGGATCCCTACGTAATTCGGTGCTCTCCGATACACACGATCGAACAGCGGAGGAGTGGTACTCAAGCGTCAAATTTAGGTTACAATATCTCCGGATGTAATTAACATTTTACAATGCAACAAACGGTACTGATTACGTATTTGTTTATATGTTCAGATGTGCTAACAAAATTAACGTGGTTCCATTTTAAAAAAACGTAGGTTTGTGTTAAAAAAACATACTTCCGTGCATTTTTTTATGGTTTGTATTAACCAATTACACTAGCCCCTCTCCTCATGTTCGGTCTGTGGAATCGATTCGTCAGTATTTGATGTGGTTTACGAAATAAATCCAGCGGTAATGTTAGGTGACTCACCCTGTATGAGGAATAGGAGAGGTCCTAAGACTGATTCTTGGGGCACTCCATGTTCCAGTTTTTGTTCAAGAGAAGTTGCTCCGTGCACTGATACTACCTGCTTTCGGTTTTCCAAATAAGATTGGAGTGTTGATAGAACAACACCTCCAATACCATAGCATCTTAACTTGGCTATTAGTGTTGTGTGTGAGATGCAGTCAAAGGCTTTGCTGAGGTCACAGAGTGTCAGTGCCACGCTTTCTCTCTCTTCAAAACTCTGTCGAATCGTTTTTAATAAGTCCAGTGTGGCTGTGACTATTGATTTCCCTTTGCAGAATCCGTGCTGTGTGTTTTGGAATAAGTTGTTTTCCTCAAAGTAATTCAGTACCTGGCAGTGCATCACAGACTCAGTAACTTTGGCTAGTACTGGTACCACTGAGATTGGTCTGAAGCTGGACACTTCGCATGGATCCCCCTTCTTATATATTGGTACTGTGCGCGCCAGTTTAAGGAAGTCTGGGAAGACACCAGAAGATAGACATTTGTTTATTGCTATGGCTAGTGGCTGCGCTAATTCTGCATATAATTTTCTTTAGCAGTGTGCAGGACATGCCATAGATGTCTACACTTGCTGAGTGTTTGTAGGAGTTCACAATTTTTATCATGTCTTCAGGGTGTACTTCCTTCCAGTTTTGAATACTGCAACTGTCTGCATTTCTTATGTTTGCAGTCAGATCTAGGTCAGAGTGTGGAATTTCACTCACTGTCTTTTCCACTATTCTGACAAAATATTCATTGAAGTCATCAGGGCTACATGAATTTAAGCAGGAGGTAGTCTTCTTTCTGTTCTCATTTATAAGATTCCAGGCAGCTTTACAAGGATTTTGGGCCTCTTTAATGTATGTATCATTATATTTCTTTTTTGCTTCCTCTACTGCCTTCCTATAAGCTTTTTTGGCTTTTAGGTAGTTGCGGTGATGTAATTCTTCAGCTGGAATGTCTAAAGCTGATTTCATTCGGTCCTTGCACATTGTTACAATACACTTCAATTTATTGAGCTCGGGGGTGTACCATTGTTTCACATTGATAACTTTCTGCCAGCCTTGTGATTTGTCCATAGGATTCTTCACTGGTCTTACCAGAAACATGTCATCAAATATTGCTTTTAAGGTTTGGGACAGACATAAGACAGAATCACTGCCTACTAACTCTGCAATTTTCTGCTGCCAGTTTACACACGACAGAGCTGCTTTGAGATCAGTTAGTCTCTCTTCTTTAACAAATCTTCTTTTGAATGTGTAGTTTGAATGCCATGTGCTTATCTGCGGTTTGCTCCTCATACTGGTTTCCATTAGTAGTGCACAGTAATCTGCTATCATAGGTTCAACTACACTGAGTTTATAATCCCAGATGTTGAGGTTGGTGATTATGGTGTCCAGGCATGCACCACCCCTTGTTGGGAGCTTATTTACAATAAACAACCCATAACTGGTAATTAATCTCATAAAGACCCTCTCTCTGGCATCTCCATCACCTATGTGTATGTTAAAATCTCCACACAGTGCGATTTTTGACTTTAGGCGTGTTAGGTAATACAAACAGTTCTCCATATGTCCAATAAAATTCTCAAAGTTACCATCTGGTGAATGGTACACAGCAACAACAACTAAATCAATATTTGTTAATAACAGTGCAGCTAATTCAAGATCAAAATCCACACAAAAACTGCTTAAATCAATTTCCTTGATGCTATGATCTCTGTTGGCATACACAGAGACCCCACCGTGGGTTGCAGTTCTTCGAAACCAAGCACTGGTCATGTCTAAGTATTCAACAGATTTATAGAAATCACCTTCTGCTTCAGATAGCCAGTGTTCACAAATGCATAAAACATCTGATTTAATTTCTTCTATAAAAAATGATAGGAGATCCATTTTGGTTCTTATGCACTGCACATTTACACTTGCAATGATTATAGGCATATTGTTTTCAGTACTAGCAACATTCTTGTACAGTGATCCTTGATCCTTGTTTTCAACTTCATAATCTATTTTATTGGCATAATGGTTGGTCTCCGGAACAAAAAACGCTTAATTGCAAAATTTTGGGCCATACAGCAGTGTCCATTAGCTTGTCTTTTAGATGAAAGTCTACACCAATCTTAAAACTACTATTTACACCCTTAGATTCCAATTTTTCTACGTGAAAGTTGCTATGACCTGGTAGGATTTTCTTTAAAAAGTTAATTACGTTTTCTGCTGTCGTTCCACTTTTCACCTTTCCTAAATGAAACTATGCTCTCTTTTCCCCATACAGCATTCCTTGGTCATCACCAGTGCCTATTATTTTATTTTTCCTGTCACTAACACTTGAATTTCCAACTACTGAGATGGCACTGGTTGGAGGAGTTGATCTGATAGTCACTGTCTGTGGCAGTTTGCATGGTATAGCTGTATTTAGCGCTGTGTTATTTGTTTGTTGTTCTGCAGAAGTTGTTGGGGTTTTCTTGTCCCTATGACGAGCACTTCTTTTCCTAGAACTTACTACACGCCACTCTGTATTGGGTGAGAGTTTATTTTCTGAGGAATCTGCAGAGTTGTAGAGACTATTTTCGTCTTTATTAACGCCAGATCCTGTTTTTTTGACCGATACATTGTTTACATCAAAATACTCGTTTGACTCCATGATATCAGTTTGATTAGGCCTACAATTTACGGTTGGAGTTTTTTCGTCTGGAATGATCTGTTTTCCTTGTTGTAGAAAGGGATTTGAACAGTTTCTGTCACTACTTACATTATTACAGCATTCATCAGCGCCGTTTTCTCGATCACCGACAGTTGTTTTGGATGTGTGAGTCGGGTTGCACAGCACCTTAACCACAACATGGTGTTTATGTTTATCTGCCGCCAAATCCGTTTGTTTACCGTTTACAGTGCCAATGTTTTCCTGCACAAATTCACTTACTTTGCTATAACCACTTTCCAAGGAGTCAGCACCTTTTACAAGCTGTTTTTCACATATTTTACGTTATATTTTGGAGACTGCAATTGTTCAATCTTAGAATCAGCACTGATAATTGTATCCAGCTTTTTATTCATTGATAGGTTATCTTCCGATATTTTATTTGTTAACTTGAGTATATTTTGCAAGTATTCTAATAATTTTACGTCACCGTTCACTTCAATGTCACTTTTGTGTTTCTGCACTTCAGGTTCATGTAAATTTTCGCTACTTAACCTCTTTTCGCAGGACACACAGTGAAACTTAATTCGCTCTTTAGAACACGCTACTGTACGAGCTTCACTGTTACTAACGCCTACACACTCGTTGTGAAAGGAATTTATTACACCATAATCCGCAAACTAGCACTATATCTGTCGTTTTAATAACTTTTTCACATGTTTGAACAACATCACTTGCCGCCATCTTAGATTGTATCATATACATTTCTTCCAACTTTTCTTTCAGTTGTCTCATAAAATTATCATATTCTATGGGTCTTGACTGTAGTGCCTTGTTCTTATATATATTTATCTTTATGATAGAAATGGTCTCATTTCGATGAAAAGATAATGAATCTAGGAAGGCACCCCGTTTACTATTTACTCCTTGGGCTTGTAATACTTAATGCCAAAGTTCCTGATTAAGGTTCTCTCTCAGTTTGGCAATGTTGGTAAACTACCATCTGCTATGTGTAAACCTTGCAGGCAATAATGTCTGTGAATAACATAAAGTAATGAATACATAGGTATGAAACATGGGAAGAGAAAATTTTCACACAGTTTAAAATTATGTTCTGTACAACAATAGAATCATACCAGCAATTGATATAGCACATAAGCAGGAGTCAGTAAATAGGGCAGAATGCTTCAAATTTTTGGGTGTACATATTGATGAATACTTGAACTGGAGGAAGCATATTACTGAGCTTCTCAAGCAGTTAAGTTGAGTTACTTTTGCTCTTCATATATCTGCTAATCTTGGAAGCAAGCGTACTTACCTCCGACATATTTTGCATATTTCCACTCAGTAATATGATTTGGAATAATTTTCTGGGGTAATTCATCACTTAAGAAGAAAGTATTGATTCCACAAAAGCAAGCAGTAAGAATAATATGTTGCATTGACTACGGATGTCATGTAGGTATCTCTTCAAGGATCTAGACATTTCATCTGCACCATCACAATACATATTTTCTCTAATGAAATTCGTCATAAATAATCCATCGCCACTTGAGAAGAACAGTGATATACATACCTACAACACTGGAGGGAAAAATAACCTTTGTTACCTGTTGTTAAAGCTGTCAGTGGCTCCGAGAGGAGTTCGATACACAGCAATAAAATTTTTTGATCATTTGCTCAATAACATAAAATGTGTGACAGGTAACGAAGCAAGTTTTCAATTTAAATTTAAAATTAATTTCTCCGGGATGTTAACACTAACCATGTATACATAGCCTGTAAACTGACTTGTTCCACATCATTTTGACAAAAGAACCATTCAAATGATCTGTGGAACATGGAAATAACTAAATATTAAATGGCTCCAGACTGCAGTACTCACATAATAGCCACAATTGTTTTACAGTGGACCATCCTCAGATTTTAAGATTGCTAATTATAATACATTAAAGAATAAACTAAAACTTGCATTAATAGAGAAATACTGATCTTAATAGAGAAATACTCTAATTCAACAGAAAATTAGAAATTGTAATGTCTCCTTGTAAACTGTTGGGTACAGAAGTGTGGGAGCACATTAACACAAGTCTCCCAGTGTTGCACTGTAATTTGGATATCACACAGTGTGAGTTCAATGTGGCTATAGTGTCAAATGGGGCTGGCCTCACAACTTGAGGCATTTTAAAGAACATGTAAAGGACAGTGTGTACCAATCAGCAAGCAGTTATGGTGGACTATGGCAATATTGTACATTACAATGTAGCATGGAGATGACATTCGGATGACTTTGCTTGGTCAAGAATTATCAGAGAACTTTAAGAAGGACAAAATGTGACAAGTGTAACACAGGAGTTTGGTACTGCTCACACCACTGTTCAATGTGCATGTCCTGAATCACAAGCAGTGCTGCCTGAAGGACTGGCGGCAGCTGACCCTGGTCAACTACAGCAGCAGATGATCGCTACATTGTGCAGAAGGCAAGAACAGAACCATGTCAAACAGTGGGTGCAGTTGAAACAACATCTAACAGAACTGCAAGGCATGCAATCTCATACTCAACAGTGGGACAGTGGCTGCATGGAGGTGGTCTCTTCACCTTAAGACCAGTACATTGCATTCTATTGACACCCGCACACCGGCAGCAGTGTTTCTAATGGTGACAAGTGCATTGTAGCTGGATCAATAATGAGGTGGGTGGTGTCCTCTTTTTGGATGAGAGCAGATTCAGAATATTGATTCTAGATGTATACTCGTATGGTGAGAGTCAGGAACACGTCATGGATCCAGGAACACTGTTAACCATGATTGTTTAGGTGGTCCAGGTGTTATGGTGTGGGGAGGTATTATGTTACATAGGTGTATTTGAAAATGGTACATTCACTACTCAGTGTTACTGTGACACTGTATTTCCTCCTGTAAAAAAATTACTATGTTTCACAAAGTAACCAATCAAATCACTATCTCTATCACAGACTTATATGATTGAAATCAAATAATATCTATTTTCAATTTTTGTTCATCTTCTGTTTTTGTAAAAATGAGTCTTCTTCTTGCTACCTTTTGTATCCACACCACATAGTTGTAAGGTCCTGTGTCTTATTATCTGTAATTTGGTTTGAATGATTAAAATAATTAAGCTTATCTGCATTTTCTTTTGATAATACCCTGGTTAATTCAATCGCCTAATAATATTTAAAGCTTGTATCTGTGTTTTAGTGAGCTAAATAAGTTGAGAGTGATTGGTTTGGTGACACAATGATAGTGTGCCATCAGTTCACTGTTGTTTATGAGTTTTCAATTTTACAAACAGCCTGCAATCCAATGTTCTTTATGAAGTCTGATTGTAATCATTATTATCATGCAAGTAATATGTTGCATTGAAAATTAACAGTGTCATGGTCCAATGTCACCAAGCTTTTGCTCTTAGCTATGATGACTTCTGTGCCTGATGAAAGAAACATATAACCACACAGGTATTGTTATTAATTAATCTTCGACTACTATATGGCACAGGAGAAGTTTAATTCCATCAATTAATTTCATGGCCCAAGATCTTTTTCATGATTTTATTGTTCTCTTGCTATCGTCAGTGTGATGTGACCTTATATTGCAAATATTTTACTTTCAATTCTAAACATTTATAAAATCCACATATATGTGAGTATAAGGCAGCGTTACACTGACAACTGTGATATGACAAATATATGATGTACAAATTTATGTAAAAGTATATTGTTTTCAGACTGTTTTGTCTATTTGGTTCATGAACAGATGGCGAACCATGAAACTGAGAAAAGAAACTGGAAGCACAATCATATTGTAAAAGGAGAAAGTTTACTGTAAAGACAAGTATTATATAAATAGGAGCACCGACAAATTGGACAACGATCTTTATTATGATATAACTCATAAGGTAAGGGTGTCCACAGCTCATAGTCTAGTGGCTAGCATTGATGCCTCTAGATCACAGGGTCCCGGGTTCGATTCCCGGCTGGGGTGGGGCTTTTCTCTGCCTGCGGACTGGGTGTTTGTGTTGTCCTCATCATTTCATCGTCATCACCATTCGTGACAATGGAGAAATTGGACTGTGTAACAATTGCAACTTTGTACAGGTGCTGACGACTGCGTAATTGAGTGCCCCAAAAACCAAACGTCATCATCATCATCATAAGGTAAGGGTAATATTATACGTTCTCCTTTGTTTGTGCATAATGTAGATTCGTTGGACAAGTGTAAACATTAAACATAAGATTTTATACAGTGTTTGATTAATTTAAATTTTTTTGTGGTAATCAGTATTGTTGTTGTTGTGGTCTTCAGTCCTGAGACTGGTTTGATGCAGCTCTCCATGCTACTCTATCCTGTGCAATCTTCTTCATCTCCCAGTACCTACTGCAGCCTACATCCTTCTGAATCTGCTTAGTGTATTCATCTCTTGGTCTACCTCTACGAGTTTTACCCTCCACACTGCCCTCCAATGCTAAATTTGTGATCCTTTGATGCCTCAAAACATGTCCTACCAACCGATCCCTTCTTCTAGTCAAGTTGTGTCACAAACTTCTCTTCTCCCCAATCCTATTCAATACCTTCTCATTAGTTATGTGATCTACCCACCTTATCTTCAGCATTCTTCTGTAGCACCACATTGCGAAAGCTTCTATTCTCTTCTTGTCCAGACTAGTTATCGTCCATGTTTCACTTCCATACATGGCTACACTCCATACAAATACTTTCAGAAACGACTTCCTGACACTTAAATCTATACCCGCTGTTAACAAATTTCTCTTCTTCAGAAACGATTTCCTTGCCATTGCCAGTCTACATTTTATATCCTCTCTACTTCGACCATCATCAGTTATTTTACCCCCTAAATAGCAAAACTCCTTTACTACTTTAAGTGTCTCATTTCCTAATCTAATTCCCTCAGCATCACCTGATTTAATTTGACTACATTCCATTATCCTCGTTTTGCTTTTGTTGATGTTCATCTTATATCCTTCTTTCAAGACACTGTCCATTCTGTTCAACTGCTCTTCCAAGTCCTTTGCTGTCTCTGACAGAATTACAATGTCATCGGCAAACCTCAAAGCTTTTACTTCTTCTCCATGAATTTTAATACCTACTCCGAATTTTTCTTTTGTTTCCTTTACTGCTTGTTCAATATACAGATTGAATAACATCGCGGAGAGGCTACAACCCTGTCTCACTCCTTTCCTAACCACTGCTTCCCTTTCATGCCCCTCGACTCTTATAACTGCCATCTGGTTTCTGTACAAATTGTAAATAGCCTTTCGCTCCCTGTATTTTACCCCTGCCACCTTCAGAATTTGAAAGAGAGTATTCCAGTTAACATTGTCAAAAGCTTTCTCTAAGTCTACAAATGCTAGAAACGTAGGTTTGCCTTTTCTTATTCTTTCTTCTAAGATAAGTCGTAGGGTTAGTATTGCCTCACGTGTTCCAACATTTCTACAGAATCCAAACTGATCTTCCCCAAGGTCCGCTTCTACCAATTTTTCCATTCGTCTGTAAAGAATTCGCGTTAGTATTTTGCAGCTGTGACTTATTAAACTTATAGTTCGGTAATTTTCACATCTGTCAACACCTGCTTTCTTTGGGATTAGAATTATTGTATTCTTCTTGAAGTCTGAGGGTATTTCGCCTGTCTCATACATCTTGCTCACCAGCTGGTAGAGTTTTGTCATGACTGGCTCTCCCAAGGCCATCAGTAGTTCTAATGGAATTTTGTCTACTCCCGGGGCCTTGTTTTGACTCAGGTCTTTCAGTGCTTTGTCAAACTCTTCACGCAGTATCTTATCTCCAATTTCGTCTTCGTCTACATCCTCTTCCATTTCCATAATATTGTCCTCAAGTACATCGCCCTTGTATAAACCCTCTATATACTCCTTCCACCTTTCTGCCTTCCCTTCTTTGCTTAGAACTGGGTTGCCATCTGAGCTCTTGATATTCATACAAGTGGTTCTCTTCTCTCCAAAGGTCTCTTTAATTTTCCTGTAGGCAGTATCTATCTTACCCCTAGTGAGACAAGCCTCTATATCCTTACATTTGTCCTCTAGCCATCCCTGCTTATCCATTTTGCACTTCCTGTCGATCTCATTTTTGAGACGTTTGTATTCTTTTTTGCGTGCTTCATTCACTGC
Source organism: Schistocerca nitens (assembly GCF_023898315.1). Classification (NCBI taxonomy): domain Eukaryota; kingdom Metazoa; phylum Arthropoda; class Insecta; order Orthoptera; family Acrididae; genus Schistocerca; species Schistocerca nitens. Next base: position 285,620,702 of record NC_064621.1, on the reverse strand, counting down.
ATTTTTATATTTTCTCCTTTCATCAATTAAATTCAATATTTCTTCTGTTACCCAAGGATTTCTATTAGCCCTCACCTTTTTACCTACTTGATCGTCTGCTGCCTTCACTACTTCATCCCTCAGAGCTACCCATTCTTCTTCTAATGTATTTCTTTCCCCCATTCCTGTCAATTGTTCCCTTATGCTCTCCCTGAAACTCTCTACAACCTCTGGTTCTTTCAGTTTATCCAGGTCCCATCTCCTTAAATTCCTAACTTTTTGCAGTTTCTTCAGTTTAAATCTGCAGTTCATAACCAATAGATTGTGGTCAGAATCCACATCTGCCCCTGGAAATGTCTTACAATTTAAAACCTGGTTCCTAAATCTCTGTCTTGCCATTATATAATCTATCTGATACCTTTTAGTATCTCCAGGATTCTTCCAGGTATACAACCTTCTTTTATGATTCTTGGTTGGTTGGTTTGGGGAAGGAGACCAGACAGCGTGGTCATCGGTCTCATCGGATTAGGGTAGGATGGGGAAGGAAGTCGGCCGTGCCCATTCAGAGGAAACACCCCGGCATTTACCTGGAGTGATTTAGGGAAATCACGGAAAACCTAAATCTGGATGGCCGGACGCGGGATTGAACCGTCGTCCTCCCGAATGCGAGTCCAGTGTCTAACCACTGCACCACCTCGCTCGGTATATGATTCTTGAACAAGTGTTAGCTATGATTAAGTTATGCTCTGTGCAAAATTCTACAAGGCGGCTTCCTCTTCCATTTCTTCCCCCCAATCCATATTCACCTACTATGTTTCCTTCTCCCTTTTCCTACTGACGAATTCCAGTCACCCACGACTATTAAATTTTCGTCTCCCTTCACTACCTGAATAATTTCTTTTATCTCGTTATACATTTCTTCAATTTCTTCATCATCTGCAGAGCTAGTTGGCATATAAACTTGTACTACTGTAGTAGGCATGGGCTTTGTGTCTATCTTGGCCACAATAATGCGTTCACTATGCTGCTTGTAGTAAGTAACCCGCACTCCTATTTTTTTATTCATTATGAAACCTACTCCTGCATTACCCCTATTTGATTTTGTATTTATAACCCTGTATTCACCTGACCAAAAGTCTTGTTCCTCCTGCCACCGAACCTCACTAATTCCCACTATATCTAACTTTAACCTATCCATTTCCCTTTTTAAATTTTCTAACCTACCTGCCCGATTAAGGGATCTGACATTCCACGCTCCGATCCGTAGAACGCCTGTTTTCTTTCTCCTGATAATGACGTCCCTTTGAGTAGTCCCCGCCCGGAGATCCGAATGGCGACTATTTTACCTCTGGAATATTTTACCCAAGAGGACACCATCATCATTTAATCGTACAGTAAAGCTGCATGTCCTCGGGAAAAATTACGGCTGTAGTTTCCCCTTGCTTTCAGCCGTTCGCAGTACCAGCACAGAAAGGCCGTTTTGGTTAATGTTACAAGGCCAGATCAGTCAATCATCCAGACTGTTGCCCCTGCAACTACTGAAAAGGCTGCTGCCCCTCTTCAGGAACCACATGTTTGTCTGGCCTCTCAAGAGATACCCCTCCGTTGTGGTTGCACCTACGGTACGGCCATCTGTATCGCTGAGGCACGCAAGCCTCCCCACCGACGGCAAGGTCCATGGTTCATTAAAATCATAAAAATCTGATTTGTGCAAGACAGTTGACTTTGCATCATGAATGCATGTAATGGTACATCACTTCTTTATTGTTACAGCCCAGTAATGTCTTCTTTCCAGAAAGCTCTTGTTCAGCAAGTTTGTTAGTTGTATGCTATATTAAATTGTGACATGCAGTTTTATGTACATGAATTCAATCACTTTGTCATATAATAAAAATAGGGAAGACCACCAACATGGGAACTGAAACACACAATCAGAAAGTTAGTCCAATCACAAACTATGCACCTTATCAATTTAACACATTTTTCATAATATGGAAGCACCACTAAAAACAAGTTTTCAATAAATATAAGATAAAATGGCTGCCACACATAAAGAAATGTCAAATGAAATATCTACTACATGTAACGAAATTTCAAGTAAATATGATGACATGAATAATGAAATGTCATTCAAATACAATCAAATGTGTCTTTTCATTCCATTAAGTTTTCTTTTATTTATTCTGAGCTACCTCTGAGAATTTTTATGCAATTGATATCATCATAGGGAGTTTTCATACACTGTACAAATACATTTTGTTGGCATAGTTACAATGCATATACTAATAATAATAGAAGAAACATAAAATATACACTGGGGAACAATTTCTTAATTTTACAATACATAGAAAATAATATAAAAATATCAAATAAAATAAGGTAAATACAAAATAGTTTACAGTCAGAAATAATTTAGTATCTCAGGTCATGCTTCGAACGGTTTTGAAATACTGAAATATTGTAGGAAGCCTTTTCTTTCAACCATTTTCCAGTTTTTATTTTAAGAGCACTAAGTGAGACATGATGCACCTACAAAGATAATGTATGAAATAATTTTATGCGAGATATTCATAACTAGACTCAGTTTTCTTTAATCTAGCTGTGGGCATATCTATATGTTTCATTTGCCTCGTTTTACTTTGCTGTACAGGTTCCCTCTCTGTGTAGTTATTTAAGTTTTCTTTAATCTTTACGAGGCAAGAGTATACAAAAAAATGTTGTGACTGTCAGTATCTTTCAGCCCTTAAAAAGTGATCTGCAGGAGGTTTTAGAGTTTGTAACTCCAGAAATAGTCCTGATAGCCTTTTATTCTACCAGATGAAATTTTTTGTGGCCCCTGCAGAATTACCCAATAAAATGATACCCTATTGCAGAAGGCAGTGAAAGAAGGCATAGTAGGAATTAAGTAACAGAGGTGTTGTTGCACATGTTTGTAGTTCAATGAGTAAAAAGGTAACACATGAGAGCTTTCTGCACACATGGTCTATGTGTTTGTCCCAAGTTAATTTAGAATCAAGGTAACACTAAGTAGCTTAAACAGATCAAAACGATCAACAGATCAAAACGAAAATTTCTGCTCCGACACTGACAATGTTGAGTGTTTATGTAAAAAGTTCAAGGCAATCGTAAAATGCTTTTAGACAAATACGTGCTGAGTAAAACTATGAGGGATGGGAAAAACTCACCGTGGTTCAATAACTAAGTAGCTTAACAGTTGAGCATTCAGTTTCACTGCTTGATAAACTAAAAATGATGGTTACTGACTTTTTGCAGTTGATGGACAGCTCATTGGCTTTGAAACATGTATTAGACTGCTTAAGGTACTCTTTGTTTCCCAGTTTCAATCTGTTTATGTCTTGCCCAGAGTTTTCTTTCATTTCCAGCTTCGTTTTGTATCAGCAGCAAACAAAAAAGAGAAACACAAAGCCTTGTGTGGTTAGCTGCCAACCTCGTTGTAGAGAATCTCCAATGTATCTCACATATTTTCTCAAGAATGGAAAGAGGTATCGCTCACTTTCCTCTGTTAAAAATGATTTTGATACATTAGCTACATTTCATATGGAACTCACCAAATATAAACTGGCCAGGGACTACATTTTGCCCTGCACAGTTTTCAAGATACGCTCAGTGTTGTTTTACTTAAAAGTGTAACAGTAATTATGGGATGCAATGAAAAGAAAACATGTTCATTACAAAGCTGCAATGTGTGGCTATAAGATGTGGAAAAATAATATTTTCTTACCAAACAGTTTCGTCAAAATTGAATGAGAAAGACTGCATAACGAAGAACATGAGCAAATCTCAAAATAGTGGCTTTTAATTTTTTATATGAAAACTAAAAATCTTACTGAGAAACTAACTATGTATAGAGATTTAGCTTTGCATCATCTACATAAAATAATTTTTTTAGGCAGATCAGATGGCTTCAAATTTTACTCTCACTGGAAGTAAATAGGAATATAAGAAAAGGGAGGAAGGTTTATCTGTTTAGCAAGGGTAATAGAAGGCATATTTCAGACTACCTAACAGACCAAAACGAAAATTTCTGCTCCGACACTGACAATGTTGAGTGTTTATGTAAAAAGTTCAAGGCAATCGTAAAATGCTTTTAGACAAATACGTGCTGAGTAAAACTATGAGGGATGGGAAAAACTCACCGTGGTTCAATAACAAAGTTAGGAAACTACTGCGAAAGCAAAGAGATCTTCACTGCAAGTTTAAACGCAGCCAAAACCTCTCAGACAAACAGAAGCTAAACAATGTCAAAATTAGCGTACGGAGGGGTATGTATGAAGCGTTCAGTGAATTCGAAAGTAAATTTCTATGTACTGACTTGACAGAAAGTCCTAGGAAGTTCCGATCTTACGTTAAATCAGTAAGTGGCTCAAAACAGCATATCCAGACACTCTGGGATGATGATGGCATTGAAACAGAGGATGACACATGTAAAGCTGAAATACTAGACACCTTTTTCCAAAACTGTTTCACAGAGGAAGACCGCACTGCAGTTCCTTCTCTAAATCCTCGCACAAACGAAAAAATGGCTGACATCGAAATAAGTGTCCAAGGAATAGAAAAACAACTGAATTCAGTCAACAGAGGAAAGTCCTCTGGACCTGATGGGATACCAATTCGATCCTATACAGAGTACCTGAAAGAACTTGCCCCCCTTCTAACAGCCGGGTACCGCAAATCTCTGGAGGAGCAGAAGGTTCCAAATGATTGGAAAAGAGGACAAGTAGTCCCGGTCTTCAAGAAGGGTCGTCGAGCAGATGCGCAAAACAATAGACCTATATCTCTGACGTTGATCCGTTGTAGAATTTTAGAACATGTTTTTTCCTCGCGTATCATGTCGTTTTTGGAAACCCAGAATCTACTCTGTAGGAATCAACATGGATTCCGGAAACAGCGATTGTGTGGGACCCAACTCGCTTTATTTGCCATGAGACCCAGAAAATATTAGATACAGGCTCCCAGGTAGATGCCATTTTCCTTGACTTCCGGAAGGCGTTCGATACAGTTAAGCACTGTCGCCTGATAAACAAAGTAAGAGCTTACGGAATATCAGACCAGCTGTGTGGCTGGATTTAAGAGTTTTTAGCAAACAGAACACAGCATGTTATTCTCAATGAAGAGACGTCTACGGACGTTAAAGTAACCTCTGGAGTGCCACAGGGGAGTGTTATGGGACCATTGCTTTTCACAATATATATAAATGACCTAGTAGATAGTGTCGGAAGTTCCAAGCGGCTTTCCGCGGATGACGCTGTAGTATACAGAGAAGTTGCAGCATTAGAAAATTGCAGCGAAATCCAGGAAGATCTGCAGCGGATAGGCACTTGGTGCAGGAAGTGGCAACTAACCCTTAACATAGACAAATGTAATGTATTGCAAATACATAGAAAGAAGAATCCTTTATTGTATGATTATATGATAGCGGAACAAACACTGGTAGCAGTTACTTCTGTAAAATATCTGGGAGTATGCATGCAGAACGATTTGAAGTGGAATGATCATATAAAATTAATTGTTGGTAAGGTTGAGATTCGCTGGGAGAGTCCTTAGAAAATGTAATCCATCAACAAAGGAGGTGGCTTACAAAACACTCGTTCTACCTAGACTTGAGTATTGCTCGTCAGTGTGGGATCCGTCCCAGGTCGGGTTGACGGAGAAGATAGAGAAGATCCAAAGAAGAGCGGCGCGTTTCGTCACAGGGTTATTTGGTAAGCGTGATAGCGTTACGGAGATGTTAAGCAAACTCAAGTGGCAGACTCTGAAAGAGAGGCGCTCTGCATTGTGGTGTAGCTTGCTGTCCAGGTTTCGAGACGGTGCGTTTCTGGAAGACGTATCGAATATATTGCTTCCCCCTACTTATACCTCCAGAGGAGATAACGAATGTAAAATTAGAGAGATTCGAGCGTGCATGGAGGCCTTCTGGCAGTCGTTCTTCCCGCGAACCATACGCGACTGGAACACGAAATGGAGGTAATGACAGTGACACGTAAAGTGCCCTCCGCCACACACCGTTGGGTGGCTTGCGGAGTATAAATGTAGATGTAGACGTAGATAATCCAATACATGTTGCTTGGAGCGACCAGCGCCCTTGTTGTTGTGGGTACCCATAGTGAGGGGGAAGCTTGACACACATCCCGAATGCCCCTCTATTTTCTTCTATGCTGTGTGGCTACATCTGTGACATCATGTCAGACTAGGACAGAACCAAGAATAGAATCCACACAGCATATTATGGCTGCACAGACATACATTATTATATATAACTGTGGGTGGCTGATGCACAATGACCAGTTTTCACTGGGTGAATTCATTCGTTTGTTTGGAAGGGGAGGCTGACATTGTTTGCCTATTTTAGCCTGTCAGAGAAATTCTGTGATGACAGAATGAAGTCATATGACCTGCAGTCTTTCTGGAACTATTTACAGAAACTATTTGGTAAAAAAATTCATTTTTGCATTACTTCATCATAGATGAATTCATGTCCCTTTTTGAAGCATTATTTCACAAAAAAGCTGTAAAAGTGAATCCCCAGGCTTGCAAAATGAAATCCTGGATAACAAAAGTGATAAAAATTTCATATAAGACAAAAAGAGATTTACATACACCATGAAGATGTTCTGATCGGCCTGCTGTAAAACAACATTAAAGATCATATTGTAAAATATTGAAAAGAGTTATGAAGTGCTCTAAAACATTATATGTTATACATGAGATAGACAACTTAAACAATAAAAAAACCCATCTGGAGTGTTATTAAAAGCGGAAATGGAGAGAAAAGATGACAGTGTTTCTAACATATAAGTAAGACACTGTGGTAGTTTTATTAAATAAACTGATGCAGCTGCAAACGTCCTTATTGAGCACTTTTTAACAACTTCCCAGAAAATCCGCTGTAAGGGCTGAGTCAATGAGGTGGTGGACCTCCTGAAAGAATCTGGATTGTGCGAAATAAATCAAATACATACAGCCCCCTTTACTGTCAGTGAAGTGAAAAGGATCATCATCAAAAATTCATCTGGCTTTGATAATATTTCTTCTAAGGTACTTAATGTGTCATAATGCCATTTGTCTAATATTGTGCCTAATATTTAATGAATCCCTTCAGTGATGTATCGTCCCAGACAGTATAAAGTATGCAGATGTGAAACCACTATTCAAGAAAAGCGATGAAACTGATGTTTGTAACTATTGCCCAATTTCCCTTTTAACAAGTTTCTGCAACGTTCTTGAGAAACTTATACATAAGAGAATTTGTGGAGCACCTGAACATCCACAAGGCTCTTAGCCATTGTCAATTCAGGTTCCAAGCAGGCCTTCAACTGATGATGCTATATTTGTATTTATCAATAATGTTTTAGAAGCCCTGAACAACAGATTAGCTTCAGTTGGTATATTTTGTGACTGTGTGAACCATGAATGCCCAAAAGCTGCCTAATACGGTTTAAGTTGCGCAATGGGAATGTGGCCTCAATCATATCTAATTGATAGAAAACAGAGGGCATCGCTTAATCATGGAGATGGCACAATAGCCTCCTCTGGTTGAGGAACAGTAAGTGCAGGAGTGCTGCAAGGTTCTGTGCTGGGCCTCTTGCTCTTTCTTATTTTTATTAATGACCTTCCACACCGTACAAAAGCTACTACCAAATTTACTCTCTTTGTAGATTTTGTAGATGATAAACCTCTTTCAGTTGAAAAAAACACCTGACAGTGGCAACACAACATCTGCCAACTTTGTGTTCAGTGATCTCCATAAATGGTTCACCTGCAGTAGCCTAACTTAAAAAAAAAAAAAAAAAAAAACCAGTACCAAGATATATATCATGTATATTCTTCTAAATTTTTAGACTTCCACATTGACAATAAATTAAATTGATTGTGCCATATTCTGGACTTGAAAAAGAGACTTAACTCAGCAACTAATGCTCTACATATTATAGCAGCAACTACTAATACAGACGCTGTTAAGGCTGCTTATTTGGGCATTTTCATTCATTGTTGTCATATGGAATCATGTTTTGGGAAAAACAACCAATGGCAAATAAAGTATTTGACACTCAGAAAAGAGCAATCCAAATTCTAAGTGGAGTGAGTAGAAATCATTCATGCGAAAGCTTTTTAAAACACACAAATTACTAACAGTGACCTCACATTGTATCGTATCCCTTATGTCTTTTTTAGTTAGAACCTATCCCTGTTCACTCTCTTCTCAAAAACAACACTCCTCTGAACTCCTTTTTCCTATCTCCTACAACACTGTATGAAATTGAAGATATTATTAGAAAAACAGTTAAAAAGATTTATTTTGCATGATACCCTGTTTCTTACTTCATAAGTGTTCAAATTACATCAGTAGAGTCCTGTCAAATATCAGAAGTACTTCATTTCTAGATGGAACATTTCCAAACCAGATAAAACTTGCTAAAATTATACCTCTCTACAAGAAGGGAGAGAAAACAGACATTGCAAACTATAGGGCAATTGCTATATAATCTGCCTTCTCAAAAATATTTCAATACTGTATGTCAATTAGACTAGAAGTATTTTAAATTCTAACAACATAATCACATCTTCCAAATATGGATTTCTGAAAAATGGGTCCACCGCACATGCTTTGTATGTATTTCTAGGAAAGTGCTCAAGTCTCATTGACCATAAACAACCTGCTGTTGGTTTATTTCTTGATCAGTTCAAGGTATTTGACATGTTGATCATGAGCTGCTTCTTATGAAGCTCCAGAAATATGGGATTAGAGGTGTAGCCCACAATTGGTTCTGTAGCTACCTTAGTGAAAGAAAGCAATATGTAGAAATAAGAAAATCAAAGACATCCAGGCACTGAAGGTCAGATACACTACATACAACAAATGGCATTCTGCAGGGATCTGTTCTTGCCCCTTTTCTTTTCATATTGTTCATAAATGATATCCCAGAACATACCAAATGCCAGCTCCTTTCTGCATGCTGACGAGACAAATATTCTGATAACCAGTAGAGGTGACAAATTGCAATATGCAGTTAATGAAACTACTTGTCAATTACAATCTTGGTTTGAAACAAATAGACTACTGATAAATACTCAAAACACTGTAAGTGTGAACTTCCACACTAAATAAAATCTTACCCCTTTCAATGCAGGTTTAGTTATTGGCAAAGATAACATTACAAACAGGCAGGACAACAGATTTCTTGGAATTACCATCGGTAACACTCTAAATTGGAAACCACATATTAAGGCACTGTCACAAAGGCTTAATAAAATCTGTTATTTAGTAAGATCATTAAAAGACATAGCCAGTGCAGATACCTTGAAGCTGGTGTACCATGCCCTGTTTGAGTTTGTCTTGAGCTATGGCCTAATCTTCCAGGAAAATAGCTCTGAATCTCTTATAATTTTCAAGTTATAAAAAAAGTGGGCAAGAGTAATGAAATGTACAAAAAGAACTGAATACTGTAAACCACAGTTTCAACAGTTAAAAATCCTGTCCCTGCCTTGCTTCTGTATAATGGAACTAGCTTCTTTTACAGTACAGCACTTGGAATCCCTGCACAGAAATGCAAACTGCCACACACATGAGACCAGAAACAAAACCCAATTACAAATTATAGCTCACAACACAAAATTATATGCTAAAGGGGTTAAGAGTGTGGACATTAAAATATACAACCAGCTCCCAACAGATATAAAAACAAGCAAAAACCCAAAAATAATGAGAATTAAATGAAAAGAATTACTGCTAAATCACCGTTTCTAGTCTGTACATGAATTTCTTGAAAAAAAAAAATTTAATTACTTGTAATAAGCTGTTTATTCACTTAAATGCATTTCTACTTAGTAAGATAATTTACTTATTGTATGTTATTTATTTCTGTCTGTATCTCTTATGTGTATTCTACTATGTGTAGGATGTACCACCACTGTCATATCTCATCACACACCACCTTTTTATATTTTGTCTACATATCCTATATGTGCTCTGCTATGTGAGTTATGTACCACTACTGTCATCTCTCATCATACACCATCTTAACATAATTTGTCCTCTATCATGATGTGCTTTGCTGTACAAAATGAATGATCTACAGGACCAATAAACAAATAAAATAAAATGAAATAATGCTCAGAACCAACAGTGTCTATCATGACTACGACACAAGATCAGAACATGAATTGCATAAATAAATAAATAAATAAATGTGGATGGAAAACTTGAGCCTAGTATAAAAAGGTGTACACTACTCAAGCAAAAAGTGTTTAATGCACTTCCTATTAACATAATAAATCTTACTAGTGTAATACGACAATTGAAAAGTAAATTAAAAGACTATATTCAGAAATGCTCTTTTTTACTCTATTGATGAGTTCTTTGACATTGTATATTCTAAGTCAGATATGACACATTGACTTGTAATAGTTGCTGTTATCACTTTGTAACTGAACATAATGGTCTATGTCAGAATAACATTGTACTTAGCTTCCAGAGAAGTTATAGCTTAATGTGGAATAATTGTAATTTATTATTGTATTGTTTTATACCTCTGTTTTACTTTAGGAAGTGCCTAAGCTTGTAAATGTTAACATATTTTGTTCCTTTACACATACTCCAATTAGTATCTGTTAGACTCTATAGGTCTGCTACTGTTCTCATGTATAATTATGACTTGTTCCACATCCATACAATTCTCTTATATACTGGATCTATGGAACACGAATAAATACATAAATAAAATTACAGCTTTATGATGATATCTCATCATTTTGTTAATGGTCATAGTCATTGTGATACTTGCATTTAAGTAAGACACTGCATGAAATGTGAAAAAGTTTGCAATGAAAAATAGTGGTCACTAGGATTTTGCATGTGGTGCACATTACATAATATGTAGCTGGGTATGAGATTTAACTAACATACTGAATATTTCTTTAGACTTGGGTAGAGGTCTCCATCTGTCACCAGTCTCAAGAATATTTATCTTATTTAGCTCACTCATTTGTGATCATGAGTGCCAGCGATAAAGATAGAATGAAATATCTATAACATTCCTCATATCTCATAAAGGGTTTGAGATATCAAAATGAGATTTTGGCAAATGATAACATGCAATGAGGAGAGTACTTTGCCATATTTTTTATCAAGCGAAACTTCTTATCTACCATGTTCCACTAACTACAGACTTTTCTGACGAAAGGATGTAATTATTAAGTCCATCAATTGCTGGTGAAACAAGAAATGCTGCAGGTTTTGGAGCAACATAAGTGAAGAAATTACATATTTATTTGTGTACCGAGTGTGTGCTTTTTCATAAGCTATTATGCTTATTTGTCCTCAGTTCTTCACTTAATAAACTAAATAAAGCACTGCTTCAGGATTCTCTTGCAATGGCATCTGCATGATGTGTTAATGACATGACACTTATAAACCCCCTGCAAAGAAGCAAATTTTACCATGTTATCCAGAGAAATGTAGATTTTATTCAAAATTTTGCCACTCACAATGTTTCTCTGAGAGTTATAAATGGTTAATAAGTCAGGGAAAAATAAATTACAATTTTTGTTGCATTTTTATGGAATTCTTTTTAGATAACAGCCAAAGCAGAGGTGACAGTAGATATTTTTGGATAGTCACTATGACAGGGGCTTCACATAATGGGCATAGGCTTCAATTTAGAATGGCAATTCCCTTCCAGTGCTTGGCATTGCCCCTACAGTGTGCTGACTGCCTGCCCATAACCCCCACCACTAGTGCTCTCCTCACATTTGTGGATCCACCAGCTATGTTATTCTGTGCCCACTTCACAATAACTGGAATGTAGACAAAACACACTTGCATGAAGATCATGTACAAAACTGTAGGACTAAAGAAAACTAGAGATGGTAGAATCCCGCCATGAATATCATTGCAGCAGTGGAAGAATCCTGCCCCACAACATCAGATACAAGAAACTTAGTTTGCCCCCCTTGTGCCCTTAAATGTTGGCTGTAGGGCGGAAAGGGGTCCAGTGACGCTGCTGTCACTAAGTGCTCGGCATGGTAAATGTGGCCCACCAAGTGTTATTAAGATAAGGAGGGATGGTAACAAATATCAAACCAGTTACCATGGTGTCAGACAAGGACAATATAAAGATACAATAACTGAAATTAACAAAACACACTTCCATGAAGATCATGTGCAAAGCTGTATGACTGAAGCAAACAGGTGATCACAGGACCTTGAATATTTTTGAAGTGGTAGAAGAAACCTGTCCCACAACATCAAATACAACAAACTTCATTCAGCAACATAGTGCTCTCAAATTTTGCCATGGGCTGGACTGGGGGCAAGTTAAGAAACTCTGTAAATCTATTGCAATACATAAATGATATGGACATTATGGAATAATTAATGACTGACTATTACAAATGCCATGATCATAGTAAACAAATTATTGAAGCTACTGTACTTGCTATTATAGAGATTACAATTGTTTTAGAAATGGGATCTAGGCTGAATGTTACAGCATCCAATTTTTTTAGTAATATTCATAAGGTCTCATTACATACATTTCCTCTACAGAATTGCAAGATTGTTGGAGCTAAGTCCCAAAATGTCAAAATGAAAACACAGGTGGAACTTGGAATAGCATATGTAGTTACCAAATACCCAATGCTAATAGTAAATGGGTTGATTGTAGAATGCATTTTTGGTATTGATTTCCTAAGGGAGAAGGACGTAATTATCAACTTCTCCTCAGCCAAATATCGATGGCCAAAATATTATCGTTGACTTAGAAAAAACAAAGATAGAGGATGGTAAATACTGCCTGGGTTTAAAGGTAAAGCTCCTTAAGATGAAGACAGCAAGCATTGGTAGTACACCTTCACACAGTAATGCAGTTAAGAGTATTCAGAATCAAGTAAAAGATAAGGTTATACAGCTTACAACCATTGACTCCTTGAGCAAGCAGGGTTAAATAAACTGCTTTTTTAAAGTATGTAGCTGTATTTGAGGAAAAACCTGGTAAAATTAACATTTATCAATGTCAAATGGAAATTTGCCGCCATGAGGTACACTTTCAGAATACATACTCCATATCATGGAGCAAGAGAGCAGTGGCCATTCATGAAATAAGGCAAATAAAGTGTGTTAAAACATATGCTACAAAGTCGACTATAGCAGGTCCAATAATTAAAAGCATTGTAAATAATTGTATACCCACGACTGGCAAGCATGCCAACTTGCTGTCAGGCAATGCATCGTATTTCATTTGTTGAGTGTGCGAAACATTTCTATATGAATATGAAATTAAACAAATTAGTAATATCACAATTTCACTGAAAAGAAAGCCCCACATTGTTTGTTGGATAGAATATTTAGATTTATTTGAGAAGATTGCAAACAATTTGACACTGTACACAGCACCCAGCTGAACTAACATACAAGACAAAAGAGAAGAATGAATGGACAGATCCACTCCCACATCTTCAGAGAGAAGAATCCAGCTTTTCCACTCGCCAGTGATGACTTTTGTGTCTGATGCAAGTCATGTGTAATTTAACATGTACCAGTATTAATTAAATTTCAGACTATTACACAAAGCATGAGAAGTTTAATTCCATCAATTAATTTTCAAAGTCTATGATCTTTTTCATAATTATATTATTCTCTTGCTATCCTCAATGTGATGCAGCCTTATTTTGCAAACGTTTATAAAATTCACACAGGTGTGAGTACAAGGTAGCGCTGTTTGCAATCTCAGAAGGGTGTTTGGCTGTGACTTTATTTTTAACTATGTTAATGCATGACCATATTAAACAGTGCAGGTGGAGGAGCTCTTGGAATGAGAGAATATTCAGGAAATGGACTGGACTGGTCATTCCCCTCTTAAATTCCATCAAGCACATGTGGGATGCATTGGGGAGATGTACTTCAGCAAGTTCAGATGTACCAATAACCTCCAACAATTGTCAGTTGTACTGATGGTGGACAACAGCTCCTCATCAACCTTGCCCTCTCATGAGCCACATTGGCTTCAATGTTGGTTATGCCATCAAAGTGTTGTCTCTTCATGTGAATTTCTGCTCTTTGTTATTTTGTGGTACGTTCATATTAATAATACCAAGTCCCATCACCCATTATAATTTTTTACACAAAAAATTGTCTATATTTTGCATTTCAATCAAGCCACAGGTGTCCATGCGTCATTGTATTTGGTTGATGGTTAAGGTGTGTGGGACAAACTTTGCACATACTTTTCTCTTCTTCAAAACATTGTGGAGAGTATTTTTAATGCTTCATTTAGAGAAGTTGCTCCTTTCTGATTTGCAATACAACTATGTTGGCACACTATGGCTGCAGATCCACTACTTAACACTGCCTGCTCACAACTGACAAGTCGAATTAATATTTCTTGCTTATAGTTGTTAGTTCAAGCTGCCACCATAGTTACTCTGCAGACTCACATATACACCAGGAATAAAATCAGTCTCTTTGGACCAATTGTGTACTCATGAGTGGAGACTCTGAGGAGACCAAGATTGCCAGATTGCATTCATAACCCAGTTCTTGATGTGTTGGTCTGTGGTGAATCTAGGTTCACAACACAATCACCTTTGGCTTGCATAGCTGGTAACTAGGACAGCAACAATCGTGTATTGATCTTGGTGACTGTGCCCTGTCTTTAAGGTCTCTGTGATGACATTTTTCAATAGGATTCAGCAACACTGAATGTGAAAAGGAAAGGAGGAGATGGACAGAGTGTGGGGTGGAGGAGATGGTCAGAGAGAAGAGGAGGAGCTGGATAGAGAGAGAGGGAAGGAGGAAATGGACTAATGGAAAGTTGTAATAAATACATACCTAGGCAATGCTGGTTACTGAGCTTGTCAGTAAATAAAACACAGGCTGCGAACTGCGGATCTTCAGCGGCCAATGTCTCAACAGGCTTTGATTTCTGGACTTATCACTAACAGAAATTTATCTACTAGTATTTGTCAATACTATCTCTGCCAGAGTATGTGACACCTTTGTACACACTGTATAAGCTCCTTACCTGTGTGTAGCGGGGGAGGAAGGGGTCAGGGAAGGGGGTTGAATTGTCCACAGTTGTATTAATGCTTCATCGTGGCCCAAAAGGGCTCTTCATAGCAGTAGCTCCCACAACGTGTGTGGCTCGACACCTCTTATGACTGCACAATGTGCACCCTGTAAGCGTACCATAGTTACTGGGAACAAGCCCTTTGAGACACGAAAATTTGTATTGGTGACGATGCAAAGTTCTGGAATTCGAAAATTGCATTTTCATTCAGTCAGTGCAAGGCTGAGTCTAGCTGTGACATGCAGAATTTTGAGGAACAAAACATTATTGAACATAAAGTGTGAACATCATGTACACTATGTGATCAAAAGTATCCGGACACCCCCAAAAACATACGTTTTTCATATTGGGTGCAGTGTACTGCCACCTACTGCCAGGTACTCCATGTCAGCGACCTCAGTAGCCATTAGACATCGTGAGGGAGCGGAATGGGGCGCTCCACGGAACTCACAGACTTCGAACGTGGTCAGGTGATTGGGTGTCGCAAGTGTCATATGCCTGTACGCGAGATTTCCACCCTCCAAAACATCACTAGGTTCACTGTTTCCGATGTGATAGTGAAGAGGAAATGTGAAGGGACATGTACAGCACAAAAGCATACAGGCCGACCTCATCTGTTGACTGACAGAGACCGCTGACAGTTGAAGAGGGTTGTAATGGGGAAGAGCCAGACATCTATCCAGACCATCAAATGGGAATTCCAAACTGCATCAGGATCCACTGCAAGTACTGTGGCAGTTAAGCGGGAGCTGAGAAAACTTGGATTTCATGGTCGAGCGGCTGCTCATAAGCCACTCATCACGCCGGTAAATGCCAAACGACGCCTTTCTTCGTGTAAAGAGCGTGAACATTGGGCGGTTGACTAGTGGAAAAACGTTGTGTGGAGTGACGAATCACAGTACACAATGTGACGATCCAATGGTAGGGTGGGGGTGAGGCGAATGCGCAGTGAACGTCATCTGCAAGCGTGTGTAGTGCCAACAGTAAAAATCGGAGGCGGTGTTGTTTTGGTGTGGTAGGTTTCTCTTGGAGGGGGCTTGTATCCCTTGTTTTGCATTGCACTATCACGGCACAGGCCTACATTGATGTTTTAAGCACCATCTTGCTTCCCGCTGTTGAAGAGCAATTTGAGGATGGCGATTACATCTTTCAACACGATCGAGCACCTGTTCACAATGCACGGCCTGTGGCGGAGTTGTTACACGACAATGACATCCCTGTAATGGCCTAGCCTGCACAGACACCTGACCTGAATCCTATAGAACACCTTTCGGATGTTTTGGAACGCTGACTTCGTGCCAGGCCTCACCGACCGACATCGATACCTGTCCTCGGTGCAACACTCCGTGAAGAATGGGCTGCCGTTCCGCAAGAAACCTTACAGCACCTGATTGAACGTATGCCTGCAAGAGTGGAAGCTGTCATCAAGGCTAAGGGTGGGCCAACATCGTATTGAATTCCAGCATTACTGATGGAGGGCACCACGAACTTGTAAGTCATTTTCAACCAGGTGTTCCGATACCTTTGATCACATAGTATAAATGATAGATAATCAGTGCAAATTGCAGGGTGGAAGAACGTTAACTGACAATAAAGAGGAGACGTTGGTAGTGTTGGAGTTTAATGTTAATGACCGCATGTGAGTGTCAGGAAATAGTAACTGTCCTATTAGATGTTTCGCCTAAACTCTGCTGATTTTCATGGGGTAGTTTCTGGAATGGGTTTAATCAGAGTGAGGATGTTATTGTAAAAATTGTGACTATGTTGAATCTGAAGTGAAGCTGTTGGGGGATAAATGCTTCTTAAATAAACGGTTGCTTTATGTACGGACTTGGCTCCTTCTTTGTTACTGAATAAAAACGATGTGCATACTGTCATCTATTCAACTGCCACTAATAATGAAATTGAAGTAATACTGAATCAAGGAAAACATGAATTCTCTTGCTCACAACTAAATAACTTGAGATGATCTCTAATTAAATTTATGAAGGCCGATGTCCATGAAATATAGTACAAAGAGTAGATAGAAGCTTACAGTCCCAACATGAATAGGAGTCAAGTGTTCCTTGCATTTTCATTTGTTGCATTACATGGTTGCACCATGACACCACACACAAAGTATTTATATTGCTCATTTACAACCTGAACACAGGCTTCAAGATTGCCTTTGTAGAGAGTTCCCAATATACTCAAAAGCACTCCTGTGCACTGCTTCACATGTTTGCACAAACCTCGTCAGTATAGATGATTCATTATTGATAAGTTGCATAAGCCGTCTATTTGACATGTCGCTGCATGAGGAAGTTGAACGGATTTATGCCAGGTGCATAAGGAAGCACATGGTATACCTTTGTCGACTTACTGCTGGTGATATGTCAGCCATTAGCCATATCTTATGTGGGAAACTTTCAGAGTTTGCCCCTGAAGAGTCATTTCGCACTACTTGGGGTCATGCCTCATACCTCAGAAACTAACCATTTCAAGATTTACATTGATGAGACAAAACGTTATGACCACTGCCCATTCCTGTATCAAATGTAGGGCGCATGACGTGGTAAGAAAAGTACTGTATATAAGCAGAGCAGAGACAATGAGGAATCTTTCATTCTAGCAACAAGACGTGCTGTAAGTAGGGAAATCTAGTGATATAAGCGACTGTGATAATGGGCAGATTCTTGTTATGATCCGGTGCATAGGACTAGCACCTCAGAAAGGGCAACGCTGCTCAGTTCGCATGTTACTATCGTGAGAATCTACGGAAAGTGGATGGAAGGTTGTAAAACCACAAGTACATGACAAAGTGTTGGATGCACTCACTTCTTGACAGAATATGGAGGTCGAAGGCTTAGCTGCTCTGTAAATGGGAATAGGCGGCGATCTTTGGCAGGTCTGATGGCAGAGTACAAAGCTGGTGCAGACTCAAGTCTTTGGAGCAGACCGTTCAGTGCACATGGTTTGACATGTGGGCCCACAGCACATAAACCCTATGTATTTCCACTGTGACCCAAAGAAATCGTCAAGTACATTTGTAGTCGTCATGTAAACATCGAGACTGGAACATGTATCAATCGAAAAGTGTCGCCTGGTCAGATTGAACACGTTTCACGTTTCTCGTTTCACAAGGTTGTTGGTAGTGTCCAGATACACCATCATCCAGGTGAGAGACTGGTCACACGGGCTGGTGGGGGTAATATTATGCTTAGTGTTCACTTGGGCTTGCATGGGATCTGTGTTAGTTTGAGGGATGTTCAGAAAATAAGTCTAGACCTACTACATTTTTACATATTTTTTTAGAAAAAGTGTATTTGAATAGAATTACAGGATATTGTTGATACACTTGCTGACTACTTTTTCACATAATCGCCATTCCGTTCAGTGCAGGTGCTGAGCCGTGGCACAAGCTTCTTTATGCCCTCCTCGAAGAACTTTCCTGCCAGCTCCTTCCCCCACTTCAGGACCCTAGCTGCACCTGCTCTTTGGTTGAAAATTTAATTCCAGGGAGATGAAAAGACGATAATCGAAGACACCAAGTCAGCGGAATACGGGAGGGAGGTGGTTCGAAGCATTACTATCAAATGAGTCCATAGCGCCTTGGTGGGTAAGGCTGTGTGAGGACGTGTTATCATGCAAGAAGCACAATCCTCTCATCAGCATTTCAGTGCCCCGTTTGAGTTTTTTAGGGTCTCACAATACCATTGTCCATTGATGATCTCCCTGTAAGAAATTCGCCCAGAATGATGCTGTTTTGGTTCCGAAACAGCGAGGCCACGGTTTTTGCTCAAAATTATGGATTTGAATTTTTTGTTAGTCGAGGAATTTCTGTGACGACGTTGTTTTTATCTCAGGCGTGTAATGAGCCGCACAAGTTTCATCTCCAATCACAACAGAGGTAAGAAAATCCGCACCTTGCACTTCAAGTTGCTCAAGGAACTCGCAGGGGTTGTTGACCCGATTTTTCCTGTGCTGTTCTGTCAGCTGTTTTTGAATCCATCTTACGCACAGTTTGCGGCATCCCAGCGTTTCTCTGAGTCTCACTTCAACATACTCGCCCTGTTTATAACATGTTAGCCGTCAACCGTTTTGATCTGCGCAAAAATTTCGATACGTGTTATTCCTTCCGCGAGTAGGAAGCGGGCCACAACACGTGGCTCGCAATTTGCGGCATTTCTCACAGACGTTCACGCAATTGGACACTACAGAGTGAGTTTAGGTACCAACGTGTGCCTGCGATGCTCGCTGTGGTCAGGGAATCCCCCCCCCCCCCTTGCCATTCCCCCTTACGATTCAGAGTCGCCAACTCCCAAAAAACTACAGCTTGTTATGGTCACAGTACACTTACTTTCTGAAAATGCCTCGTAATCGAAAGCACCACGACAACAGTGGCGTATGTGAACATTACTGCGGACTGCCTGCTTGATGTTTTCCTCGATGGCTGTCACAACGTCCAGTAGGATAAATGTACCTGTCTCAATGCCACTAACTTGCTGCAGTGGTTTGAGGAAAATGATAACTCACGTTGAAGTCTTGGCCACTGATTCACCTGATCTCAACCTTAATGGAACGTACCTGGAACGCTTTCGCGCGCCAGCAAACCATTGGCTCGTTATTTATGGAAGTTGTGTCTAATCGCAGAATCACTGCAGTTTTGCGTTCCAGAAGTGACCAAAAAGCTGTTAAGTAGGTAGTCGTAATGTTTTGACGCATGTGTGTGTGTGCGCCAATAAGCTATTAAGCAGATGGTCATAATGTTTTGGCTCATTGTGTGTGTGGATGTGTGTGTGTACGTGCGTGTGTGTTGACACTGCCTTTTCTTCCTACGTGAGGCATTCGGGCCGGCCGAAGTGGCCGTGCGGTTAAAGGCGCTGCAGTGTGGAACCACAAGACCGCTACGGTCGCAGGTTCGAATCCTGCCTCGGGCATGGATGTTTGTGATGTCCTTAGGTTAGTTAGGTTTAACTAGTTCTACGTTCTAGGGGACTAATAACCTCAGCAGTTGAGTCCCATAGTGCTCAGAGCCATTTGAACCATTTTGAGGCATTCGGTCCTTAACTATTGGCCACTGCTCCTGAAACGCACTGCACGATGCCAGTGCTGTGCGTGTAGGCTGAACAGGTGGTGATGGAGTCGCCGTTGCAACACTAGCTTGCGGGCTGAGACAAGCTAATGCGTTGCCTGTACAGTGTGCCAGGTGAGCTGTACCGCAACCGGGGAAGAACCATCTGTCGGGGGAACCCAGGCTGTCCCAGGGCCAGCGATACTGTTTGCACCACATTTAGTGATGCTGTGTAAGCCTGAGGTGGTCGAAGCTGTTTAGTGGACCTCCAGTCACATTCCGCACTGGCGTGTTCCCGTGCCTGGCTAACTCTCTCGAAACTGAGTTGCGCTGAATACTGCCATGTCAGCTCTCTCATAAAGAAATAGTTACGTAAAGATGAAGAAATTTCCACGCATCTTTTTCATGAAATTCATTGTCTCGTCGTCGTGTTTTAACATACAGTGGTGTGAAATATTTTTCGTAAAGGAGAAAAACAATCTGAAATTTTGACACAACGTTACATTCAAGTATGCTCGTGTTTTTATGTACCTATTCTTTTAAATACTTTTAGTACATAAATAAATATGTAATATATAAAAGGGACCGACATACCTAAAAATCTCGAAGGTTTCTTGACAGATATACTTAAAATTTTACATGATACTCTAATGAACATACAGACAGACGTAGGCTATATATTTTTTTAATGTAGTTAATAAACAATATATAAAGGGGATACATTTTGTTGCCGAATATGTCAAAAAGTTCCAGGTCGTTACAGTCAAAGTGCAGCTGTTGATGAAGTTGCAGTGTAAGCTGTAATTATCAAATGGCAGCGAAACTTGGTAGATATGCTAATGCGTTAATATGAAAATGATTTACCCTGGAGAAAATTATTTCAATTTTGGCTACCTAGTGCAAATCCATTATGCCTTTCTCACTTGTTTGTCCTTTTCCTCCCACGTCCCATTCCTAACCCATTACAGGTGTAGGTGGAATCATTTCTAAACACTTGCTTGCATTCAGAACGTCAAATTTGCACCTGGTGGCCAAAATTGGAACTATTTTTTTCCAGCGTAAATGGTTCCGCATTAACGCATTAGAATATTTATCACGTTTCACTCGCATACCTCAGTTACAGCCCACACTGGACCACTGTGAATAGTTGCACTTTAGTTATAACCATTCAGTACTCGACGATTTACTTCAAATTTGTGTTTCTGTCATAAATGTTTGGACACTTATAGTCTATATATTTTAACACATATAAATATAAATAAAATATATAACAGTGAAACGCTCTTAGCAAACAGAATAGTTGCATTTATGGCTTATTGGCTTGTTATTAGAATACTACTACTACTACTACTACTACTGAATCTAAGGTTGAAATAGTAGTAAGCAAGGCTAAAGATCAGAGAAAGGGAGAAAGGGATATTAACAGAGGAGTGGTAGCAAATGGACATAGAGAGCGGAAAGGAGGAGATGGACAGAGAGAGGGGGCAGGAGGAGATAGAGAGAGAGAGAGAGAGGGGGGGGGAGGGAGGACAAGACGGAGAAAGGGGAGGAGGTGATTAACAGAGAGGGGGGAGAGAGAGGCAGGAGAATATGGAGGGAGAGGAGGAGAAGATGGACAGAGAAAGGCGGAAGGAGATGGACAGAGAGAGGGGAGGACAAGATGAGAGGCGATGCGGGAGCTTGATAGATAGAGAAAGGGAGAAGGAGGAGGAGATGGTCAAAGAAAGTGGGAGAATGAGATGAATAGATAAGGGGCGGGGGGGGGGGGAGAAGGAGATCAGGACATATATCTACTTACCGTACATATATATGTTTCAACCAGACTGACCCACAACGACGCGTGGCCAGGTACAGCTCGTTTCATATAAAACGTATGTCCTACCCTCCAATTAAGGCACGAAACTTGTCTGATAAAGAACAGCTTATGGCCACTGATGACGAGCAGCAGCTCTTACCGTAGGTACTGGGGAAGCGGTCTGGATGATTGACGGATTCGGCAGCCTCAATATTAGCCAACACAGAGTCGCATGTTGTTACTGCGTCACGGCCGAAGACAAGAGGAAACAACAGACGTTAAATTTGGGGAGGACGTGCAGCTAATTCCTGTGACTGCACCCGCCTGTATAAAATATTCCGAAGTTTCAAGTAGTTTTCAGTCGCATCTATGGTGGGACCTGTTAATGGAGATGCCATCAGAAAAGATAGCAAACCTGGAGTAGGGCGGGTCGGAGTGTGAAGCGTTAGTTCTCCTAATCGAATATCCAGGCTAGACAACATGATAAGAGATGTATATAGAATGAAATTAGGTATAGTGGGCATTAGCGAAGTGTAGTAGCAGGTAGAATAGGGCTTACGGCGAGATAAGTACAGGATTATCAACAGAAAATCACATGGCGGAAATGCAGGAGTTGGTCTAGTACTGAACAAGACAAATGAGAATACGGCTGAGGTAATAGGAAAAGAACACTGAACGGAACGACCCACTGCAGATGATGAAATTGTTTGTGCGTTAATAGAAACGGAAATTTTGTTGTTTTGGGTGACTGGAGTTCGACAAAAGTAAAAGGAAGCGTTGAAGAAATAGAAGATTATGCACTGGGGGAAAGGTTTACAGGTGGACGTCACCTTGTAGAAATTTCCACATCAGCACAAATAATCATTAGTAACATTTCATTTAAGAATCATGAGGGAAGGTTGTTCGTGTGGAACATTTCGTTACGGAGGCTGTCTCCACTTCCAAAGTTCTTCCGCCAGTTTCCCGAGTGCGTGGACAGTCCCTGTCTGGAGGCATCACCTGTTACGAAGGACGCCATAGTAGCGACCCTTTTGCTTAATGGCAGCACTGACGTCCGAGCGGAATCGTCCGCGTTGACGAACAAGCGGCGCAGAGTCTGATTACACCCGCATTAAGACAGCGACGTACGAGACAGGCTCAGCGAGAGCAGTGCCACATTAGGCGTTGATGGGACTTGGCAATAGATGATCAATGAGAGTGGCCTTACTAACGGTGTACCTCTTACAAGCACACAGGGCATTTTTGGTAACCTAAAAAGTTTAGACTGGCTTGGTGTTGCCCTACATCTCTTATTATCGCGGGGTGATCTAGTTGCACTGATGGAAATATTATTCTGTAAGCACCTTAATCGAACAATACCAAATTGATACTCCAGTGTTTTCCTTCTTGTGGGATATGCTGCTGTTGTTGTGATCTTCAAACCGAAGACTGGTTTGATGCAGCTCTCCATGCTACACTATTCTGTGCAAGCCTCTTCGTCTCTGAATAACGACTGCCACCCACATGTTTTGAACCTGCTTGCTTACTGTGCTCACCTCTTGGCCTCTTGGTCATCCTCTACGACTTTTAACCCCCCCCCCCCCCCCTCAAACTTTCTTCCAGGGCTAAATCAGTGATTCGTTTATATCTCAGAATGTGTCCGTTCAACCGATCGCTTGGTTTAGTCAAGTTATGCCACAATTTTTTTTTCACCCCATTTCTATTCAATACCTCCTCATCAGTTAAGCGATCTACTAAGCGTTCTACTGTGGGACCACATTTCAAAATCTTCTATTATCTTCTTGTCTAAACTGTTTATCGTCCATGTTTCACTTCCATATATGGCCACACTCCAGACATACACCTTCGGGAAAGTTTTCCTGACACGTAAATCTATATTCGATGTTAATACTTGCCTCTTCTTCAGAAACACTTTTCATGCGTTTGCCAATCTACATTTTATGAGTATATCCTCCGTACTTCGGATATAAGCAGTTATATTTCTGCCGAAATAACAGAACTCGTGTACTACTCAAGTGTCTCGTTTCCTAATGTAATTCCCTCAGAATCGCCCGATTTAATTCGACTACTTTCCATTGTTTAGCTTTTATTAACGTTCATCTTGTTCTTTCCATTCAGCTGCTCTTCCAAACCCTTCGCTGTCTCTGACATAATTACAATCCCACAGGCAAAGTTTTATTTCTTCTCTCTCAACTTTAATTCCTTCTCCAAATTTTTGTTTGGTTTCCTTTACTTCTTGCTCAATGTACAGACTGAATAACGTTGGCAGTGGGCTGAAGGCCCTGTCGCACTCTCTTCTCAACCACTGCTTCCCTTTCGTGCTCCTCGACTTTTACAACTGCCGTCTGGTTTATGTACGAGCTGTAAATAGCCTTTTCGCTCACTGCACTTTACCTCTGCTATTTCCAGAATTTCAAAGCGAATATTCCAGTCAACACTGTCAAATGCTTTCCCTTAGTCTGCAAATACTGTAAATTTAGGTTTCTGTACCTTAACCTGTCTTCTAAGAGAAGCTGTGGGGTCAGTATTGCCTTGCATATTTCTGCATTTCTTTTACCAGTTTTTCGATTCTTTTGTATAGAATTCGTGTTAGTATTTTGCAACGATGACTTATTAAACTGTATTGCTGTTGTGGTCTTCAGTCCGAAGACCGCTTTGATGTAGCTCTCCATGCAGTAAATTTTGTTCTGGGAAGATTTTCACTGGAGGCCGTGGTTTTCGAGTTATTGAAGAAAAACGTACAAAAGTGACTCCAAACGCACCTCCACCCCCACACTCATCCCTCACCATTAAGGATTTCTAGTGTGTTGTTCGTGGCACTCCCTCCTACCACTGTACAAGAATTTCCGACTACACTAACTATTCCAGGTATTCGACCTATTTTGGTCTCTATTCATTGCGCTATTAAGTCACCAGCATAGTCAGCTGTTTTGTCAACATTATTAATTTGAACGTGCCCACGAGGCAATGAAAGAAAAACGACTTCTATAAACGTTACGCTAAAAGTAATTAGACTGACAATTCGATCCAAATTTAATCCTTACAAGCACACTAGTTTCGTAGTCAGAAGGCCTGAAGAATATAAAGCGGTAATTGTTTATTTTATGCTATTAAATTTCACAAAATTACTAGCTAAAATTTATACAAACGTCAGTTTTACAATTTGTAAGTGCTCGAATAAGCCGTTGACGTAATAAGGTAGTCAATGAAGACCAAAAAGGGTCGAATGTGGGAAATAATTCATGGAATCGCAAATTTTTGTACAGTGTGCCACAAACAACATACTAGAAATCCTGACCGGTGGGGGCTTAATACGGAAGTAAGGTTGCGTCTGAAGGTCACTTTTGCACCGTTTTTTTCAATAACTCGATAATTACGGCCTCTAGCGAAAACGTACCGCAATACAAAATTTAACTACATAAAATTTCCATCCAATAATTTCCTGTTCATTTTTTCTGTAGAGCTAATAGTTTGCGCGTAGCGACCAAGAGAATATGAAGGCCAGATATAGAATTGCGTGGTCCACAAAATGACATCGGTAGGGGTGTTTGACTCACCCTGTGTACTCCTTTCATATCTTAGCTTTCCGTTCGTTGTTTAGTACTGGACTTCATCCTAATAAGGAGTTATTTTCAGTAGATTTATTACAGAAAAAAGCCATTCCTGCAGATGAAGAAGGTGTGAGTGCATATTGGCTCCTGGGTGCTTCTGACGTTACTGGAACTTCTTAGGAAATCGCAACACTTCTTTCGGACTTTGAGAACGGTCGAATCATTAGCATCAGCCGACAGATCGCACACGCAAGTGGACGTTGTACAGTGACTGTTGAACGGTTGGTGATCAGATGGACTCAGGGCACCAACGTGGCAACAGGAACAGGCACGAGTCCATCCAGATGGACTACAGCAAGAGAAGATCGCGGAATTGTTCGACTGGTTCTCACAAACAGACGAACGACAACAAACAGAAATCCAGACAAAGACTACAGTCGCCATAAACTGCTAGGATCACATTACTGGAAGCTGGGTGAGATCTTAGGTTGTTTTGGGTCGTTTACTGCTGGCACCATAGCACAGACATTTGCATGGGGTGGAGTCAGAGACCAGTGGCGCACTGGGTGGCAGTGTGTGCTGTTCAGCGATGAGTCTCGCTTCTGTTCGTCGACGTCTGATCGACGCCGATGTATCTGCAGACGACCTAATGAAAGGTCACAGGAAGCAGTGATGCTCCAGACCTACACTTCTCGACGTTCTGGAATAATGATGTGGAGGGCTAGTGAATATGACAAGATAACTGATTTATTAGATAAATTATATGTTGCAGAGGCCCACCAGGGTATCTGAGAGCACTAATGCACTGCTTCCCGGACTCCGGTAGGCATGCTAGCCCCGGATCGGATCCGCCCGGCAGATTAACGACGAGGGCCGATATATCGGCCAGCCTTGATGTGGTTTTTAGGCGGTTTTCCACATCTCACTATGTGAATACCATCCTGCCTCAGTTACACGACTCGCAGACATTTGAAAATGTTCGCACTACTGCATGGTTTACACTAGACGCAGACAGCTGGGGTACACGAATTCCGTCCCGGGGGGTTTGGGGTGGCGACAGGAAGGGCATCTGGCCACCCTCTGACACCAACATTGCCAAATCCATAGTAACAAGGCCGACCCCGCGTTGAAGCGGGAAAGGCCCAATGAAAATGATGATATGTTGTAGAGACATATTTAGTCTGAGCTTTATGTATGATAATGAATAGAGGCCGAAGCACCGAATTAAAATTTGTCCCAAGGCTGGGATTCGAACGGGTTTTCCTGATCACTAAGCACATGCACTAACCACAGTGCCATCTTGGCACTGTGCCTCACACAGCTGCACAAATTATCCTGCTACATCGAAGCAACGAATTAAAATTTGTCCCATGGCTGGGATTCGAACCGGTTTTCCTGATCACTAAGCACATGCACTAACCACAGCGCCATCTTGGCACTGCGCCTAACAGAGCTGCACAAATTATCCTGCTACATCAACCTCCAATTCACGCCTGAGTCCATCTTGATGATCCCCTTCCTGTACATTGTGTGTAAATAATACACTTAAGGTCGTTCCGTGAGCTGGCTGTCTTGTGTGCATGCGTATACTACAGCTCCTTCCAAATGGAGGTGCATGAGAGGAACGACCTTTGCTTTGGCACAGTTGATTGGCACCCATCTGTCCGGCGAGGTAAGGTAAGGTAAAAGACCACTGTGTGTCTGTGTCATGCAGCTGCTTCTCTACCATGCGCCATGACGGTTCCCCTGAAGGGCAGTTGCGTGTAGTGAATCCAACATCCTAGGGCTGAAGGGTAAAAACCGCAATGGCAGACACACAGTGGACTTACACAAACTTGGAATAACTAAAAGGTATAAATAAAGAGGTGTACGTAACTAAAGGCGTAAATATTGCCAGAAGTCTCCAAATTAAAATTCGCCTTCATGGTTTAGTATTTGCTGATGACACTGCAGTCCTATCCAGTAATAGACCAGAAGCCATCCAGACAGTATAGAACCGCCATGAAATAGCGGCAAAAACTGAGCTCCAAATTTCATAAGAGAAGACGTACTATATGGAAAGGACCAGGTCAAGAGTCAGCAATCAACATAAAATTCGGCAAGCTCTCCCAAGGGCACAAATTCAAGTATCCACGAGAAACTGATGAACTGGCATTGTCACAACCGGAAAGTTAACAAAGAAAGAACAACGAGGGTCACTCCAAAAGAAATGCACACTATCTTTGTAAAAATACATTCAAGTATCCACGAGAAACTGATGAATTGTGTAAGGGGTCCGCAGGCCCTTACTACTAAGTTTGCGCTCACACAGGTCGACAGGGCAACTATCGAGTAGTGTGTGTGCAGGTCGCGAGAGCTAGAGGGGGTTCACCGGAGTGCCGAGTGCTGCTTGGGTAGATTCCCGCGAGGCGGGAAGAACTGGGCAGAGCAGTTAGAGTTGAGATGTGCTGAAGTCAGGGTGTGGTAGGTTCCCGCGAGGCGGGCAGAGCTGTGCAGAAGCCAGCAGTTGAATTAATGCAAATTATCGACAAAGGGAGTGGCCATCGCCGCGGTTTAACCCCTTTGTGTTAGTATTATACGGAAAAGTGAGAAAGTTTAATTACAGAGTGATTTCAGTGATATTAAGTGCCGCTATTGAACTTCCGCGTCTACCGCGCCGGCATTACTTGGATTACAGTGATTGGATGTTGCGTGTGACGATTAAGAATAACTAAAGAAACCTGTGCTGAGATTAGCCATCATTAACAGTGTATTGACGAAGGCAGTGGCTGTCTCCTTATTTTGTGCTTTTGCTAAGAATATAGATCTTGTTTGTGAAACTGTGTTGTGTCCTTCTTACCACCAAACAGTACTTATTGCAGTATTTGCGAAGGACAATACGGAATGTAACATCCCCTGAGCAGTCCAATCCGATTGCCAGCCCATTAGGTACACGGTCACATTAATTAATTATCTAAATTTGGGCTGCTATTCAGATCCCGAACGAGCGGGAACAATAAAATAAATAAAAGGGCTTGTTACACCCTTGGCTTACCGTGAAAGGACAAGTGCAATTTTCGGACGAGTCGTAATGAACAATAGGTAATTTACCTTACTTAACGCCAGAAAACTAATTTTTCAATGTGGAATCGGGACAGTGCATGAACGTTAAAATCGCGACAAGGAACAGTGCATTTTCTGAACAATACGAAGTAATAAAATCTCACGATTGTGACTAAACTGTTTTTCTGGCCATATTAAACTGTGTTGTAAAGTGCAAATGCAAAAATTCGCACGAAAAACTGTGAAAAGTGGACACTAAAGAAAGACACGTGTGAACAGTAAAATAGCAAAACGAGCCAAGATTTCGTCATACAAGTTGTTAGAAAGGTGTTTTGTGGTAGTATGTTGACCGAAATTGCCTTTTGAACAGTGAAAATCGGACGGTTTCGTGTGGACCCATAAACTGGTATGCTGACGATAATGTATTGTGGCGACGCAATTAATGAGTGACGTCACGCAGAGCCGCGTAGCAGTTGCACCAAAGAGCTTCGATCCGCGAGGTGATTTCACACGACACCACGGCGAGCGACGCAACTTCGAGACAACGAGCGCAGTTCCGGCATCTAGCGGCCGAACTACGAACTACACCCGCCTACAGCGCCACGGAGCGACGCAACTTCGAGACAACGAGCGCAGTTCCGACATCTAGCGGCCGAACTACGAACTACGCCCGCCTGCAGCGCCACGGAGCGGCCGACGGGGAACTACGTCGCCTTGCAGCTGATCTTCAACTTCACGCGAGCTCCAGCGGCGGCACAGCCACGCCCATCTCAAACGTCAAAACATCGTGACTCACGGTAACGTCAGTTGGTGAGTGAAGACGACGGGTTAACATAACAGTAAATTGCAGTGTGCAGTCTTCGCGATAAATAAACAGTTTTTAACTGATATTTACATTAGGAAAAGTGCTCAATTGCAGTAATTTCAAAAAAGTTGTGAAACATACTATGAAGTATAGCATGCTTACGTATGCACACTGCACTGTATAAATGGTAATGTTTGGTAATTTTGCATATATAGATTTTGTGAGTGTTATGATTATCTTGTTTAAAACATTTTTACATAAACTGTGTATGTGGAAATTGTTACTAGAAATTTAGGTTTTTGAGGGCTGTTATGTTCAGTACCCATGCATGTTGTATCATTTGGGAATTAACTGAAAGGATTGCAGGGACTGTTTGATTAGGTTCATGGTAATTAGGAGTGTTTTGGGTTATTGGAGGTTATTTTGTATTACTTGCCTGGGCATTAAATATAAACCAAACATGTCTTCTGAAGATAAGCAGGTCTGTGAGGCAATAGTTGAAAGAAAAGGGATAGGACAGGAAGACAGGGATGATTCAGGAATCAGTGATTGTGGACTGTCATTAGGAAGCCCGTCAGCACATTCAACTAGTTATCCTGAGACACCGGGACAAACGATGAGAGCTAGGCCAGTTTCAGAGGGCGAAGATATACGGTCGATGTTGGCAGCCTTGCTACAAGAAAATAACGCATCGTTAGAGAAAGGTATCAGAGAATCATTTAAGAAAGATTTACAGGAATCATTAAAGAAGAGTTCACAAGAACTCAGAGAATCATTAAAGGAAGAATTACAAGAAAATAGAGAAGAAGGAAGAATATTCCGAGAAGCAGTAGAGAAAGGTTTACAAGAAACGAGAGAATCACTAAAAAGTTTACAAGAAAATAACGCATCATTAGAAAAGAATTCACAAGAAACCAAAGAAAGCCTGGAGTCATTTAAGGAAACTATAGCCCAAGAGATCCAAACATCGCAAATGAAGATAGAATATAATCTGAAGAAGGAGATGCAGGAATTGCAGGAACGACTGAAGATGGACATCAACGAGAAAGAGAAGATGCTACAGACAAATATAAACCAGGTCCAAGGAGACGTGGAGAAGATGGAAGGAAAGTTAACAGAGAAGATAGAAGAAGATGTTGAAGAAACTAAAACCGAATTGGGAGAAAAGATCAGCGAGGTGACGCCGATGCAGAAACAATGCAACGATGTGGTTGAGGGGATAGGAGAGAAGCAAAACCAATTGGCAGTCAAGCCGAGAAATGCTATAGCCATGCAGCGAGAAGAAGATGACCAGTGGGTTGCAATCGAAGGTGAGGCCTTCACTTGTGGAATCAAGAGGAAGAAAGAGACTACTAATTATGATCAGTTTGGAGGAGGATTAGTGGAGAAATGCTGGCCCAAAAGTCGTCAGTGTGCAGCACTTGAGGACCCACTACGATGCAGACCACTTAGTAATTGGAAAGGAACGTCAGAAGAATTTGCCAAACATTTGTGGGAATGGAACGAGATGTTGGAACAACCCCTGAGTGACAACGTAATGGTATCTGCGATAAAAAGAAGATTGAATCAGAAAAGGCAAGGAACTGTATCCAGGAGCCTAATTAAAGGTAGAGAGGCCTTAATGAAGATACTGGACAAATTGGAGTCTATTATATCACAGAAATACAAGCAAGCTAATGATCGAAACAGAGAAGGAAATAATGACCCAAGGATTCATATTAATCATTCGTCTGATTTCCGAGGAAGAGGCGGAGGAATCGAAAAACCGAAGGACACTCCAGGTGAGGTCCGGCCAAGAGTGAGGGCTACTAGGACCCGAGTAAACCTGCTAAGACATGGTTAGGACATGTAGCTGTAAAATGGACTTTTGAAAGAGGGAAGTGTTTATTTACATTGTGTTTTGTGATGTATTACAATTAGAGTTGCATATTTCATGTCAAAGATTATCTAAGGATGGATATAAAACCTGTAATAGCTAAATGGTAGTGTAGTGTTCATATGTTCTGTGTTTAGGTAATGATTTTTGAATGTATATGTTGTGTGTTTTTATTCGATATTGGACTAGAGAGGACTATTGCTGGTTGAGAAGGAGAAATTGTAATTTTGAACAATGCCATTTATGTGATGTAATAACCTTTTGTAGAAATTGTTGTGGAGGCAGCCCACTACCGGAGTCCAGGATTATTTTGACAAATTGTAAATTCATTAATTATTTGTATTGCATGTTTTGTTCAAATGTAACTATGTTTTTTTAATCCCTTGCCGATTCTTTTTCACCTGCGGTTCAAAAGAAGTTTTGAGGGCGGGGATGTAAGGGGTCCGCAGGCCCTTACTACTAAGTTTGCGCTCACACAGGTCGACAGGGCAACTATCGAGTAGTGTGTGTGCAGGTCGCGAGAGCTAGAGGGGGTTCACCGGAGTGCCGAGTGCTGCTTGGGTAGATTCCCGCGAGGCGGGAAGAACTGGGCAGAGCAGTTAGAGTTGAGATGTGCTGAAGTCAGGGTGTGGTAGGTTCCCGCGAGGCGGGCAGAGCTGTGCAGAAGCCAGCAGTTGAATTAATGCAAATTATCGACAAAGGGAGTGGCCATCGCCGCGGTTTAACCCCTTTGTGTTAGTATTATACGGAAAAGTGAGAAAGTTTAATTACAGAGTGATTTCAGTGATATTAAGTGCCGCTATTGAACTTCCGCGTCTACCGCGCCGGCATTACTTGGATTACAGTGATTGGATGTTGCGTGTGACGATTAAGAATAACTAAAGAAACCTGTGCTGAGATTAGCCATCATTAACAGTGTATTGACGAAGGCAGTGGCTGTCTCCTTATTTTGTGCTTTTGCTAAGAATATAGATCTTGTTTGTGAAACTGTGTTGTGTCCTTCTTACCACCAAACAGTACTTATTGCAGTATTTGCGAAGGACAATACGGAATGTAACATCCCCTGAGCAGTCCAATCCGATTGCCAGCCCATTAGGTACACGGTCACATTAATTAATTATCTAAATTTGGGCTGCTATTCAGATCCCGAACGAGCGGGAACAATAAAATAAATAAAAGGGCTTGTTACACCCTTGGCTTACCGTGAAAGGACAAGTGCAATTTTCGGACGAGTCGTAATGAACAATAGGTAATTTACCTTACTTAACGCCAGAAAACTAATTTTTCAATGTGGAATCGGGACAGTGCATGAACGTTAAAATCGCGACAAGGAACAGTGCATTTTCTGAACAATACGAAGTAATAAAATCTCACGATTGTGACTAAACTGTTTTTCTGGCCATATTAAACTGTGTTGTAAAGTGCAAATGCAAAAATTCGCACGAAAAACTGTGAAAAGTGGACACTAAAGAAAGACACGTGTGAACAGTAAAATAGCAAAACGAGCCAAGATTTCGTCATACAAGTTGTTAGAAAGGTGTTTTGTGGTAGTATGTTGACCGAAATTGCCTTTTGAACAGTGAAAATCGGACGGTTTCGTGTGGACCCATAAACTGGTATGCTGACGATAATGTATTGTGGCGACGCAATTAATGAGTGACGTCACGCAGAGCCGCGTAGCAGTTGCACCAAAGAGCTTCGATCCGCGAGGTGATTTCACACGACACCACGGCGAGCGACGCAACTTCGAGACAACGAGCGCAGTTCCGGCATCTAGCGGCCGAACTACGAACTACACCCGCCTACAGCGCCACGGAGCGACGCAACTTCGAGACAACGAGCGCAGTTCCGACATCTAGCGGCCGAACTACGAACTACGCCCGCCTGCAGCGCCACGGAGCGGCCGACGGGGAACTACGTCGCCTTGCAGCTGATCTTCAACTTCACGCGAGCTCCAGCGGCGGCACAGCCACGCCCATCTCAAACGTCAAAACATCGTGACTCACGGTAACGTCAGTTGGTGAGTGAAGACGACGGGTTAACATAACAGTAAATTGCAGTGTGCAGTCTTCGCGATAAATAAACAGTTTTTAACTGATATTTACATTAGGAAAAGTGCTCAATTGCAGTAATTTCAAAAAAGTTGTGAAACATACTATGAAGTATAGCATGCTTACGTATGCACACTGCACTGTATAAATGGTAATGTTTGGTAATTTTGCATATATAGATTTTGTGAGTGTTATGATTATCTTGTTTAAAACATTTTTACATAAACTGTGTATGTGGAAATTGTTACTAGAAATTTAGGTTTTTGAGGGCTGTTATGTTCAGTACCCATGCATGTTGTATCATTTGGGAATTAACTGAAAGGATTGCAGGGACTGTTTGATTAGGTTCATGGTAATTAGGAGTGTTTTGGGTTATTGGAGGTTATTTTGTATTACTTGCCTGGGCATTAAATATAAACCAAACATGTCTTCTGAAGATAAGCAGGTCTGTGAGGCAATAGTTGAAAGAAAAGGGATAGGACAGGAAGACAGGGATGATTCAGGAATCAGTGATTGTGGACTGTCATTAGGAAGCCCGTCAGCACATTCAACTAGTTATCCTGAGACACCGGGACAAACGATGAGAGCTAGGCCAGTTTCAGAGGGCGAAGATATACGGTCGATGTTGGCAGCCTTGCTACAAGAAAATAACGCATCGTTAGAGAAAGGTATCAGAGAATCATTTAAGAAAGATTTACAGGAATCATTAAAGAAGAGTTCACAAGAACTCAGAGAATCATTAAAGGAAGAATTACAAGAAAATAGAGAAGAAGGAAGAATATTCCGAGAAGCAGTAGAGAAAGGTTTACAAGAAACGAGAGAATCACTAAAAAGTTTACAAGAAAATAACGCATCATTAGAAAAGAATTCACAAGAAACCAAAGAAAGCCTGGAGTCATTTAAGGAAACTATAGCCCAAGAGATCCAAACATCGCAAATGAAGATAGAATATAATCTGAAGAAGGAGATGCAGGAATTGCAGGAACGACTGAAGATGGACATCAACGAGAAAGAGAAGATGCTACAGACAAATATAAACCAGGTCCAAGGAGACGTGGAGAAGATGGAAGGAAAGTTAACAGAGAAGATAGAAGAAGATGTTGAAGAAACTAAAACCGAATTGGGAGAAAAGATCAGCGAGGTGACGCCGATGCAGAAACAATGCAACGATGTGGTTGAGGGGATAGGAGAGAAGCAAAACCAATTGGCAGTCAAGCCGAGAAATGCTATAGCCATGCAGCGAGAAGAAGATGACCAGTGGGTTGCAATCGAAGGTGAGGCCTTCACTTGTGGAATCAAGAGGAAGAAAGAGACTACTAATTATGATCAGTTTGGAGGAGGATTAGTGGAGAAATGCTGGCCCAAAAGTCGTCAGTGTGCAGCACTTGAGGACCCACTACGATGCAGACCACTTAGTAATTGGAAAGGAACGTCAGAAGAATTTGCCAAACATTTGTGGGAATGGAACGAGATGTTGGAACAACCCCTGAGTGACAACGTAATGGTATCTGCGATAAAAAGAAGATTGAATCAGAAAAGGCAAGGAACTGTATCCAGGAGCCTAATTAAAGGTAGAGAGGCCTTAATGAAGATACTGGACAAATTGGAGTCTATTATATCACAGAAATACAAGCAAGCTAATGATCGAAACAGAGAAGGAAATAATGACCCAAGGATTCATATTAATCATTCGTCTGATTTCCGAGGAAGAGGCGGAGGAATCGAAAAACCGAAGGACACTCCAGGTGAGGTCCGGCCAAGAGTGAGGGCTACTAGGACCCGAGTAAACCTGCTAAGACATGGTTAGGACATGTAGCTGTAAAATGGACTTTTGAAAGAGGGAAGTGTTTATTTACATTGTGTTTTGTGATGTATTACAATTAGAGTTGCATATTTCATGTCAAAGATTATCTAAGGATGGATATAAAACCTGTAATAGCTAAATGGTAGTGTAGTGTTCATATGTTCTGTGTTTAGGTAATGATTTTTGAATGTATATGTTGTGTGTTTTTATTCGATATTGGACTAGAGAGGACTATTGCTGGTTGAGAAGGAGAAATTGTAATTTTGAACAATGCCATTTATGTGATGTAATAACCTTTTGTAGAAATTGTTGTGGAGGCAGCCCACTACCGGAGTCCAGGATTATTTTGACAAATTGTAAATTCATTAATTATTTGTATTGCATGTTTTGTTCAAATGTAACTATGTTTTTTTAATCCCTTGCCGATTCTTTTTCACCTGCGGTTCAAAAGAAGTTTTGAGGGCGGGGATGTAAGGGGTCCGCAGGCCCTTACTACTAAGTTTGCGCTCACACAGGTCGACAGGGCAACTATCGAGTAGTGTGTGTGCAGGTCGCGAGAGCTAGAGGGGGTTCACCGGAGTGCCGAGTGCTGCTTGGGTAGATTCCCGCGAGGCGGGAAGAACTGGGCAGAGCAGTTAGAGTTGAGATGTGCTGAAGTCAGGGTGTGGTAGGTTCCCGCGAGGCGGGCAGAGCTGTGCAGAAGCCAGCAGTTGAATTAATGCAAATTATCGACAAAGGGAGTGGCCATCGCCGCGGTTTAACCCCTTTGTGTTAGTATTATACGGAAAAGTGAGAAAGTTTAATTACAGAGTGATTTCAGTGATATTAAGTGCCGCTATTGAACTTCCGCGTCTACCGCGCCGGCATTACTTGGATTACAGTGATTGGATGTTGCGTGTGACGATTAAGAATAACTAAAGAAACCTGTGCTGAGATTAGCCATCATTAACAGTGTATTGACGAAGGCAGTGGCTGTCTCCTTATTTTGTGCTTTTGCTAAGAATATAGATCTTGTTTGTGAAACTGTGTTGTGTCCTTCTTACCACCAAACAGTACTTATTGCAGTATTTGCGAAGGACAATACGGAATGTAACATCCCCTGAGCAGTCCAATCCGATTGCCAGCCCATTAGGTACACGGTCACATTAATTAATTATCTAAATTTGGGCTGCTATTCAGATCCCGAACGAGCGGGAACAATAAAATAAATAAAAGGGCTTGTTACAATTGGCATTGTCACAATCGGAAATTTAACAATGAAAGAACTTCTACGAGGGTCACTCCAAAAGAAATGCACACTATTTTTATAAAAATACAGTTTTCATTCTGCATGTGTGAAAGTTTTACAGTGTGTAGATACATCCTTCCCGCTTGTTTTCAAACTTAGTTCAACCTGTTCCCGTGAGTGGTGCCGTCACAGCATGTCTTGACTGCCGACAGACGCATCACAGTGAACGAATTGTCACGCAATGCTGAGATAGGGGATGGAAGTGTTCGCAGAATACTGAAAGTGTTGGCGTTAGAAAAGGTCTGTGCCAGGTGGGTTCCCAAGATGTTGACAGTGGCTCACAAAGAAACAAGAAAAACGGTATGCAGCGAACTTATGGAACAGTACGAGAATGGTGGAGATTAATTTCTTGGAAGAATTGTGACAGGTGATGAAACATGGCTCCATCATTTTTCACCAGAGACGAAGAGGCAATCAGTGGAGTGGTATGATGCAAATTCACCCAAGAAAAAAAATTCAAAACCACACCTTCTGCTGGAAAAGTTATGGCTACGGTGTTTTTCGATTCCGAAGGACTCTTGTTTGTGGACTTCATGTCACGTGGAACCACCATAAATTCTGGTGCATATGTGACGACACTGAAGAAACTTCAAGCTCGACTGAGTCGTGTTCGACCACATCGGCAAAAGCAGGATGTTTAGCTGTTGCACTACAATGCACAGTCACATGTCAGTCAAAAAACCATGGAAGTGATCATAAAACTCAGATGAACAACACTGAAACACCCGCCTTACAGTCCTGACCTGGCTCCATGTGACTATCATCTCTTTGAGAAACTGAAAGACACTCTTCGTGGAACAAGGTTTGAAGATGATGACTCCCTTGTGCACGCAGCCAAACAGTGGCTCCAACAGGTTGGTCCAGAATTTTACCGTGCGGGTATACAGGCGCTGGTTCCAAGGTGGCGTAAGGCAGTTGAGAGAGATGGAAATTATGTGAAGAAATGAAAATATTGTTCCTAAAGGATGTATATACACACTGTAAAATTTTCAAACATGTAGAATAAAAGATGGATTTAAAATAAAATAGTGTGCATTTCTTTTGGAGTGACCCTCGTCTGTTACAAAGGGCATATAAATTCACTTAGAACAGACACAACAAAAAGTCTGTTTGACAAAAGGGAAAATTATAGCATTACAACACTGTTGTTAAAACAGCAACTCTTTTCGCATTGGAAGCCATGATAATTAATGGAAGATACGAAATAAAAATCGTTACGAAACAAGAAAGGAAACTTCTCACAAAAATCTGAGGGCCAAAATGCGACAATGAAATTTGGTTGGAAAAAAAATCGTAGGAGAACTATCAGGCTACAGAAAAATCATAGATAACATCAGGAAAATGAGATCACAGTTCTATGGTCACCTATACAGAATAGACAACACTATCACAAAGAAAATTCTGAACTTAGCCTTATTGATGAAAAATCACAACTAATGACTGAAAGAATGCAGTGACAGTGTGAAAGGAATTAGCATTCATGAAGAAATCATCCAATATAGGACGAAATAAGGAACCCTAATTCATAAAGACAAATTAGATTTCAATGTGGTGCGAAGCTTGGCAACTTACTTTAAATGGCGAGAGCCGTAAAATCATGTGCTTCACAAAACGAAAAAAATGGGGTATCTTATGATTATATTAACAATGGTCAGCATATGGAATCATTCGAGTCACGCAAATGTCTGGGTGTAACATTGTGTAAGTACATCAAACGGAAGATTAAACGGGGTCAGTCGTAGGTGGCCGACTTCGGTTCAGTGTTAAAATACTATGGAAATGCAATCAGTGTACAGAGGAGATTGTCTACTTGTGTTATCCATCCTAGAATAGTGCTCAAGTGTCTTGGACTCATACCAAATAGGACTAGCGAAAGGTGCTGAACGTATACAGAAAAGGGCAGCACAAAAATCACAGAGATGCCGAAGAAACTGCTCAAGTGGACGTTTAAAGACATGCTATCACAACGAAGTCTACTTACAACGTTTCAGGAATCGGTTTTAAATGATGAATCTAGGAATATACTAAAACCCACTAGCTACCGGTCGCGTAGCGATCGTGAGGAAAAGATTAGACTAATTACGGCGCGTACACAGGTGTTTAAACAGTAATTCATTCCACGTTCCATAGGTGAATGGAATGGGAAAAATCCCTAGTATGTGGTACAGTGGGACGTAGCGCATGCCATGTCCTTCAAAGTGGTTTGCATAGTATGGATTCCCGCGTCTGGCCATCCTGATTTAAATTTTCCGTGATTTCCCCAAATCGTTCAGGCGAATGCCGGGATGGTTCCTTTGAAAGGCCGACATCCTTCCCCATCCTTCCCTAATCTGATGAGACCGATGACCTCGCTGTCTGGTCTCTTTCCCCAAGCAACCCAACCCCATAGTATGGATGTAAATGTACTCGTAGATTTGCTGAGTGGTCTACCCGACGAAATGTAGGATAGGCAGAAGAACGTAAAAAGAAAAAAAAGTGAACAAATGAAGAGAGACGGAGGGGGGGGGGGGAATGGGAAAATGTGGTGAATAAGTTCAGACGCAGTCCGTAGTTGGGCACAATGAATAATGCACAGTCCAGTGGCATTATTGTGACCACCCCATGCGTTCGAGGTCAACGTGCAATAACCATGCACAGACGGGAGGTGGCAGTACTAACAATGGAGGATGTATAAAGCTAGTCGGAGGATGAGGAAAACAGTGTAATGCTGAAATGGAGGGATTTAATTTGACGCCCAAAAGCACATGATCACTAGCTTTCGGTCAAAGGCTGGAAGTACACTACTGGCCATTAAAATTGCTACACCACGAAGATGACGTGCTGCAGACGCGAAATTTAACCGACAGGAAGAAGATGCTGTGATATGAAAATGATTAGCTTTTCAGAGCATTCACACAAGGTTGGTGCCGGTGGCGACACCTACAACGTGCTGACATGAGGAAAGTTTCCAACCGATTTCTCATACACAAACAGCAATTGACCGGTGATGCCTGGTGAAACGTTGTTGTGATGCCTCGTGTAAGGAGGAGAAATGCTTACCATCACGTTTCCGACTTTGATAAAGGTCGGATTGTAGCCTATCGCGATTGCGGTTTATCGTATCGCGACATTGCTGCTCGCGTTGGTCGAGATCCAATGACTGTTTGCAGAATATGGAATCGGTGGGTTCAGGAGGGTAATACGGAACGCAGTGCTGGATCCCAATGGCCTCGTATCACTAGCAGTCGAGATGACAGGCATCTTATGCGCATGGCTATAACGGATCGTGCAGCCACGTCTCGATCCCTGAGTCACCAGATGGAGACGTTTGCAAGACAACTATCTGCACGAACAGTTCGACGACGTTTGCAGCAGCATGGACTATCAGCTCGGAGACCATGGCTGCGGTTACCCTTGACGCTGCATCACAGACAGGAGCGCCAGCGATGGTGTACTCAACGACGAGCCTGGGTGCGCGAATGGCATTACGTCATTTTCTCGGATGATTTCAGGTTGTGTTTACAGCATCATGATGGTCGCATACGTGTATGGCGACATCGCGGTGAGCGCACATTGGAAGCGTGTATTCATCATCGCCATACTGGCGTATCACCCGGCGTGATGGTATAGGGTGCCATTGGTTACGCGTCTCGGTCACCTCTTGTTCGCATTGACGGCACTTTGAACAGTGGACGTTACATTTCAGATGTGTTACGACCCGTGTCTCTACCCTTCATTCGATCCCTGCGAAACCCTACATTTTAGCAGGATAATGCACGACCGCATGTTTCTGGTCCTGTACGGGCCTTTGTGGATACAGAAAATGTTCGACTGCTGCCCTGGCCAGCACATTCTCCAGATCTCTCACCAATTGAAAACGTGTGGTCAATGGCGGCCGAGCAACTGGCTTGTCACAATACGCCAGTGGCTACTCTTGATGAACTGTGGTATCGTGCTGAAGCTGTATGGGCAGCTGTACCTGTACACTCATCCAACCTCTCTTTGACTCAATGCCCAGGCGTATCAAGGCAGTTATTACGGCCAGAGGTGGTTGTTCTGGGTACTGATTTCTCAGGATCTATGCACCCAAAGTGTGTGAAAATGTAATCACATGTCAGTTATAGTATAATATATTTGTCCAATGAATACCCGTTTATCATCTGTATTTCTTCTTGGTGTAGCAATTTTAATGGCCAGCAGTCTATTTCCAAAACGGCTAAGTTTGTAAATTGTTCACATGCCGCGATGGTTAAAGTACACCATGCATGGCAAAATGATGGAATCCAAAACCGGCGCTGAGGCAACTGTGGTGCACCATGAGCCATAGATGACAGGGATGAACGACGGCTGCGGAAATGTGTATGGGCTACTATTGAGCAACTGGCCGCCCAGATGAGCCAAGAGGGCTACCATCGGTGTCTCCTCAGCAAACGTTGCTGCGTGTGGGCCTCCGTAGCAGGCGTCTCGTTAATGCACCCGTGCTGACTGCTGTTCATCAAAGACGAAGGCTGGAATACGTACGCCAGTATCGCAACTGGACGACTTCTGAGGGGGCGACAGGTGGCCTTTTCAGATGAATCACGTGGCCATCGGGCAGATGGCTGTTGATGTGGATTGCCCTGCAACAACCGTCGGAAGCATCCAGACCGGAGGAGGTTGCGTTTTGATCTGCAGAACATTTTCGTGGCACTCTCTGGGTGATCTCGCCATTCTGGAAGGGACAATGGATCAACACAAGTATGCATTTATCCTTAGAGACCCTGTACACCCTTACATGCTGTTTGTTTTTCCTCAAATGGCTCTGAGCACTATGGGACTTAACATCTATGGTCATCAGTCCCCTAGAACTTAGAACTACTTAAACCTAACTAACCTAAGGACAGCACACAACACCCAGTCATCACGAGGCAGAGAAAATCCCAGACCCCGCCGGGAATCGAACCCGGGAACCCGGGCGTGGGAAGCGAGAACGCTACCGCACGACCACGAGCTGCGGACTGTTTTTCCTCAGCACAATGGCACACACAAGTGTTGACGTCGCAGTCTTGGCGGCCGACTAACTACATTGAAATGTTCACGCCTAGCAGCTGGCTTACGTTGATACTTCCCTGTGGTTGAGCAATGTCTGCTTTAGCGATCTCCCATTTACTTGCTATCTTAGTGCATAACAATAAGTAGGAGTCACTCTTACTGTTGGAAAGCTAAGACCAAGGAATAAGCGATCGAGATAAGAACGTAGCTGCTTATAATTTTACAATAGAGAATATAGGAGCAGTTGATCATAACGGCTGGCCGGAGTGGCCCAGCGGTTCCAGGCGCTTCAGTCTGGAACCGCGCGACCGCTACGGTCCAGCCTCAGGAATGGATGTGTGTGATGTCATAGGTTAGTTAGGCTTAAGTAGTTCTAAGTTCTAGTGGACTGATTACCTCAGATGTTAAGTCCCATAGTGCTCAGAGCGCTTTGAACCATTTTTGACCAAAATGAAACAGGTAAACTGTACTTTAAAAAATCGTGGCAGCTGTAATTAGAATGCTCTGTTCTATTTGCATTGCAATTATAGGGGATTGCAAGTATACCTCCAGTCAGTGCTGTTCTGTTCCAAGATCTTTTGTGGCAGTGTAGATAAAATAAAGAAAAAAATATTTATGATAGAGAAGAGTGCAGTCAGAATGGGCCTACAGTTCTTTCTCAAGTTCAGTGGCCGGGTGCACTTCTTTCAATTGTCACCACTTCAGTGACTTATGTGTTCCTAACTACCCCAATAATTCAACCGAGAAAAGGGGACCTGTAGTTTAACGTGAAACCCGAACATCGTGTCATGCTTGGCGACTCCTCACATCTCGACACATGAAGGCAAGATTAAAGGCAAACTCAAAATATCTGTGGGCTGACTAAGATTCGATCCTTTGACCGCTAGTACTCCAGGCACGCACTTTACCGTTTGACCACCAGGGCCAAATGTCAAGTTACAAAGGAACATCTTGCAACGCTGATTTTTACACTCCGTGGATTTTTAAACTTATGAATCAATACATTTACTCCCTACCTGAATATGTTCTTCATAACAAGGTGAACTGTATAATTCATCATCACAATGCTAAAAGTAAAACCTTCCATGTAGACTATGAATCCCCGCGTAACCTTCAAAA
Organism: Schistocerca nitens; assembly: GCF_023898315.1. Classification (NCBI taxonomy): domain Eukaryota; kingdom Metazoa; phylum Arthropoda; class Insecta; order Orthoptera; family Acrididae; genus Schistocerca; species Schistocerca nitens. The sequence goes on along the minus strand of NC_064621.1, from coordinate 285,578,246 downwards.
TGGCGTCTTTCAAGTGTTTATCAGGTTACTACACTACTGGCCATTAAAATTGCTACACCAAGAAGAAATGCAGATGATAAATGGATATTCATTGGACAAATATATTATACTAGAGCTGACATGTGATTACATTTTCACGCAATTTGGGTGCATAGATCCTGAGAAATCAGTACCCAGAACAACCACCTCTGGCCGTAATAACAGCCTTGATACGCCAGGGCATTGAGTCAAACAGATGGATGGCGTGTACAGGTACAGCTGCCCATGCAGCTTCAACACGATACCACAGTTCACCAAGAGTAGTCACTGGCGTATTGTGACGAGCCAGTTGCTCGGCCACCATTGACCAGACTTTTTCAATTGGTGAGAGATGTGGAGAATGTGCTGGCCAGGGCAGCAGTCGAACATTTTCTGTATCCACAAAGGCCCGTACAGGACATGCAACATGCGGTCGTGCATTATTCTGCTGAAATGTAGGGTTTCGCAGGGATCGAATGAAGGGTAGAGCCACGGGTCGTAACAGATCTGAAATGTGACGTCCACTATTCAAAGTGCCGTCAATGTGAACAAGAGGTGACCGAGACATGTAACCAATGGCACCCCATACCATCACGCCGAGTGATACGCCAGTATGGCGATGACGAATACTCGCCTCCCATGAGTGTTCACCGCGATGTCGCCAAACACGGATGCGACCACCATGATGCTGTAAACAGAACCTGGATTCATACGAAAAAGAATGACGTTTTACCATTCGTGCACCCAGGCTCGTCGTTGAGTACACCATCGCTGGCGCTGCTGTCTGTGATGCAGCGTCAAGGGTCAAGGGTCTCCTAGTTGATAGTCCATGCTGCTGCAAACGTCGTCGAACTCTTCGTGCAGATGGTTGTTGTCTTGCAAACATCCCCAACGAGTGAAAATGCGTGCTGGATCAGTACTTGAACCAGGGATCTCCTGCTTACTAAGCAATTGCGTTAACCACTGCGCCACCTGCACAGTGTGTTAATCCCACCTTCGCAGTCTATGTTGGTACGCTCCCTAGCCGACCCAAATTCCCACCTAGCCCCACCACTTAGTTGCAATCCCTGTCCATGTCCTCCGTGCTTTCTAATTTTAGATTCGCGCTGGAGATTGAGCGTAAATATGCATCTGCACTGATGGTTGTAGATTCATAGCCCATCGAGACATATCAATTACATGAGTGCATGCTGTCTGTTCTGGGTGGTGCTGTGGTTGACACAGCTGTCTAGTAAGCAGGAGATACTGGGTTCGTACTGTGGTCTGGCACGCATTTTCACTCGTCACTGCTGATTCTTCATAAAGCCCTGTTACACTGGATATCATCGCTTCCTTCCCTTTCTCTTCTTCGCCCCCCCCCCTCCCTCCCCATGCCTCCGCCATCTCAATTTACATAAAAGATATCTCATTGGCCACTGCTACAACTTATTAGAATAAGGTCTAAAATGTAAAAATATTATCTGTAATTTGCCGCAATTGATATATTACGAGGGTGAGTCAAATGAAAACCTTAAAATTGTAATAACAAATCTAAATTTCGCACCGTTACCCTGTAATTTGGTAAGCGTGCTACAAACAGCGTGCAGAATGGCCTGTAGGTGGCAGAATAGTGCAGATGCACACATACCGTCGCAGTATCTGTATAAAGATGGTCGCCCCACTTGAGACTTGCACCAGGGAAGAACAGCGTTCTTTTATTCGGTTTTTGCGTGAACGTGTGAAACCTACTGAAATTCATCGACGAATGAAGGTTCAGTACGGTGATGCATGTTAGTCACAGCAGCAAGTCTACGAATGGAGTAGGAAGTTCGCAAATGGTGTGACTTCAGTGGAAGATGCTCCTCGTCCAGGTCAGGCGCGAGTTGTGACTCCACAGAACTTTGTAGCAGTTGAAGCCATAGTGAAGGAAAACCGCCGAGTGACACTGAATGACACTGCAGCATGTTTACAGATTAGTCATGGGTCAGCACACCACATTGTGCATGATGTGCTCCAGTTTCACAAAGGGTCTGCAAGATAGGTGCCACGGCAGCTGACTCCTGAAATGAGAGAACGACATTTAGATGCTCCTGAAGAACTTCTTCGGCGCTTTGAACGAGAAGGTGATGGCTTCCTTGCAAGAATCGTTACTGGGGACGAAACCTGGGTTCACTTCCACCAACTGGAAACGAAGAGAGCGAGCAAGGGATGGCGCCATTCCTCTTCACCAAAACCAAAGAAGTTTCGAACAGAGCCATCAGCACGGAAGGTTATTCCGACTCTCTTTTGGGACGAAAAAGGCGTCATTTTGGAGCATTACATGCCTAGAGGGACCACTGTCACCAGTGCATCATACACAGATCTCCTAAAAAATCATCTGCGGCCTGCAATCAAATCAAAGCGACGTGGATTGCTGTCAGCAGGTGTCCTTTTGCAACATGACACTGCAAGGCCCCACACTGCCCGTACAACAGTTGCAACAATCACAGACGTGCATATTGAGTGTCTTCCTCATGCACCATACTCACCAGACTTTACCCCAAGTGATTTCCATATGTTTGGACCACTCAAAGACGCAATGGGAGGAAAGAAGTTCCGTTCTGATGAATAGGTACGCCACACGGTGCATGAATGGTTGCGCGGACAACCAAAAGAATTTTTTCCTAAAGGAATTTATGCACTTTGTAAGCGTTGGAGGACTTGCATTGAGCGTGGGAGAGATTATGTTGAAAAGTGATACAGCTTTGTACCACTTCTGCTCAATAAATAATATTTAAACAAATATTTAAGGTTTTCATTTGACTTACCCTCGTACATGAATGAGGTGCTTTATTTGCCTTCATGTAACGCTTCTTCAGGGCAATATACGATAGGTTCATACATGTCGCGTATAAGTGATTGTTTGGACGTTGCTGTCGAAAATATTCTGAATTCTTGTAATTTCCTCCTCTTTCCAGGAATCGCTGCGTCACTATCAGACGCTCATGTGAAAATGCTCTGCTCAAACAAATATTTGGCCTTATTGTACGATGAGCTACGAGCGTCAATAGAGGATTCATCTGTCTCCATGTCCATTTGCGGAGTAAAAACCGCTACCGTTTAAGAAGCCACTGTCTCGACCATGTAGATAGTCTCTCCACCTTAAACACTGAATTACGATTTTTTTGAAATCTAGTTGCGAAACGAGACTACAGCAGTATTTCCAGCACTACGAGATAGGGTTGCCGGCCGCGGTGGTCTCGCGGTTCTAGGCGCGCAGTCCGGAACCGTGCGACTGATACGGTCGCAGGTTCGAATCCTGCCTCGGGCATGGATGTGTGTGATGTCCTTAGGTTAGTTAGGTTTAAGTAGTTCTAAGTTCTAGGGGACTGATGACCACAGCAGTTGAGTCCCATAGTGCTCAGAGCCATTTCAACCATTTTTTGAGATAGGGTTGTCACGTGAATTATCCTTTATGAGAGTGTAGGCCACAGCGACCATCGTCTTATCTACTAACATGCATCCTAGTGTAGCTGCCTGTAGCTAAAAGTTTTTTACTAGATTGACAAATGACGGGTTAGAGGTAGATTGACTCTGTCTCGAGGACGCTCGAGATTTGCGGTGGTTTGCACAGACATCTGCGCAGATACCGGGTGGTTATAATTAAACTTTCAGTGCTCGAGCAGATTCCCATGAAAAACGAGTGATCGTAAGGCAATGAAACTCTGTGGAAAGATTTGTAAAGGCACACGGAAGAGAAGTAACGAATAAACCATTGTAAGAAACACATTTTAATTTCCACATTAACATGTTAATTGCGTACCATGTTTATGTTCCAGAGTACAGACATTGGTCAGTGTGACGACCATCTGCATCCACGACAGCGCAGAACCGCACTAGATGCCAATGTTGGCTACTTCCCTCACTATGCTAATCTTCAACCTCCAGCGTGTGTTAGTGCAAGTCCAAGTGAGGTTGGTTAGTGCCCGTTCATAAGCTCTGTCCTTTGGGTAACCCCACAGCCAGAAATCACATGGGTTTAAATCTGGTGAGCTTGGTCGCCACGCAGTTTGGACCGATTGGTAATTAGAACTACCGAATTTGCTGAAAATAAACCTCTCCGTATTACTTTAATGCGTCGATAATCAGGAAGAGCAGCAGCACTATTGCTGTTGTTTTGATCAAACATTGTCACGGGTAAAGTTCTGCTAACCTTTTTCCATACCCATTTGTCTGCCTGCAACTGTAAACCACGCTGGTGCTTGTGTTTCGACCCTAAGTCGCTGCATCAAGAACGTTGCCTGAGAGCAGGACCCCACACTAACACTACTAATACTGCTGATCCTGCAGCGCACATCTGAACATCATTCCTATAATGTTGGGTACCCATATGGTAAATAGTTATCTGTCTGCACTGGCTCGAGTAGCGAAAGTTTAATTATAACCATCCTGCTTCGACAGAGCTTCGTGTGCAGACCAGACTTTAGGGAACTATAGCCACAATTTATTGGTTATGAACTGTAGATTAAAACTGAAGAAACTGAAAAAATAGCAGTTTAAGGAGATAAACTGAAAGAACAAGAGGTTGTAGAGAGTTCCAGGGAGAGCATTAGTTAACGGTTGACAAGAACAGGGGAAAGAAATAGAATAGAAGAAGAATGGGTGGCTTTGAGAGATGAAATAGTGAAGGCAGTCGGTAAAAAGACGAGAGATAGTAGAAATCCTTGGATAACAGAAAATATATAAAAATGCAGTACATGAAGTAGGCACAAAGGAATACAAACGTCTCAAAAATGAGATCGACGAGGAGCGCAAAATGGCTAAGCAGGGATGGCTATAGGACAAATGTAAGGATATTTAAGCATAAATCACTAGGAGTCAGATAGATCCTGCCTACCTTTGGAGAAAAGAGAACCACTTACATGAATATCAAGAGCTCAGAGGGAAAACCAGTCCCAAGCAAACAAGAGAAAGCAGGAAGGCGGGAAGGAGTATATAGAGGGCCTATACAAGGGCGATGTACTTGAGGACAATATTATGGAAATGGAAGAGGACGTAGATGAAGGTGAAATGGGAGATATGATACGGTGTGAAGAGTTTGACAGAGCGCTGAAAGACCTGAGTCGAAACAAGGCCCCGGGTGTAGACAACATTCTATTAGAACTACTGACGGCATTGGGAGATCCAGTCCTGACAAAACTCTACCATCTGGTGAGCAAGATGTATGAGACAGGCGAAATACCCTCAGACTTCAAGAAGAATATAATAATTCCAATCCCAAAGAAAGCAGGTGTTGACAGATGTGAAAATTACCGAACTATCAGTTTAATAAGTCACTGCTGCAAAATACTAACACGAATTCTTTACAGATGAATGGAAAAACTAGCAGAAGCCGACCTTGGGGAAGATCAGTTTGGATTCCGTAGAAATATTGGAACACGTGAGGCAATACTGACCCTACAGCTTATCTTAGAAGCTAGATTAAGGAAAGGCTAACTTACGTTTCTAGCATGTATAGACTTAGAGAAAGCTTTTGACAATGTTGACTGGAATACTCTCTTTCAAATTCTGAAGGTAGCGGAGGTAAAGTACAGTGTGCGAAAGGCTATTTACAATTTGTACAGAAACCAGATGGCAGTTTTCATAGTCGTTTGGCATGTAAGGGAAGCAGTGGTTAAGATGGGAGTGAGACAGGGTTGTAGCCTATCCCTGATTTATTCAATCTGTATATAGAGCAAGCAGTAAAGTAACAAAAGAAAAATTTGGAGTAGGAATTAAAATCCATGGAGAAGAAGTAAAAACTTTGCGGTTTGCCGACGACATTGTAATTCTGTCAGAGACAGCAAAGGACTTGGAGACGCAGCTGAACGGAGTGGACAGCGTCTTGAAAGGAGCTTATAAGATCAACACCAACAAAAGCAAAAAGGGATAATGGAATGTAGTCGAATTAAATAGGGTGATGCTGAGGGAATTAGATTAGGAAATGAGACACTTAAAGTAGTAAATGAGTTTTGACATCTGGAAAGCAAAATAACTGATGATGGTCGAAGTAGAGATGATATAAATTGTAGACTAGCTATGGCAAGGAAGGGATTTCTGAAGAAGAGAAATTTGTTAACATCGAGTGTAGATTTAAGTGTCAGGAAGTCGCTTCTGAAAGTTTTTGTATGGAGCGTGGCCATGTATGGAAGTGAAACGTGGATGATAAACAGTTTAGAGAAGAAGAGAACAGAAAGTTTTGAAATATGAGGCTACAGAAAACGCTGAAGATTAGATGGGTATATTACGTAAGTAATGAGGAGGTACTGAATCGAACTGGGGAGGAGAGGAATTTGTGGCTCAGCTCGACTAGAAGAAGGGGTCGGTTGGTAGAACACGTTCTGAGGCATCAAGGGATCAGCAATTTAGTATTGGAGGGCAGCATGGAGGGCAAAACTTGTAGAGCGAGACCAAGAGATGAATAGAGTGAGCAATTCAAAAAGGATGTAGGTTGCAGTAGTTATTCGGAGATGAAGAGGCTTGCACAGGATAGAGTAGCATGGAGAGCTGCATGAAGCCAGTCTCTGAACTGAGGACCACAACAACAACAGCCACTAGTAATTATTGTGAGGAAAGACACACCTGTGTCGCTTAGTATATTTCACTAGGATAACCGGTTTCGACATTTGATACATGTCACTCAAATTCACACATGCAGTTTGATGCACAGATCTGTTATTAGACACACCAAGTGACCGAGGTGGTGTCTTTCCTCACTATAACTTCTCATAAGCAAGGAACATCCCAGTGCCTTTCCCTGCACGCGGTGTAACGTTTTGTTGCTGCACGGTGCTGCTCCAGTGAGCGATCGTGGCGCCACTGGCAGTGGATTCAGAGCGTCCGCCTGGCTGTTCACGCTACGCCCTGAAACTGTGCCAGTGACGTCACAGCCCGCGCGTCGGCTCTTATTTAACCGTCGCACGCACGCAGGCTCGGTACTCCGGGGATTCCCGTCGACGCCAAGATGGTAATAGGGGAGATAACGCACGCCTGAGTCACGTCGACGGTTTCTTTCTGCCTCCAGCTTTCCGTCTGAATGGCGTCAAACTGGCGTAGCCCGGCGCGAGAGTTCAATGGCTTGACAATACCAGTGCGAGTACAGGAGGTGAACAGGGAGATATTTTTTCTACATGTTCTGAAGCTAAGGGATTCAACGTGACGCAAAATATTTATCTTCCTGTGCTTGCGCGCGTCCTGCTGCGGTTAAGAGGAAAGTTTCGACAGTGATATTCGGCAACTTCCCAATCTTAGTTTCGGTTCAGTTTCCTGCGAACCCATATCTGCTGGTTACACCACCGTCCCTGTCGGGCTTCGCTGACTAAACAGTTAATAATTCATTTTGTTTCTTGCTGCAGAGCGCTGCAAAGGCGAATCTGATCCAGCGGCGGTTCGTGCTTCGGACGTTAGTCGAAGAGCTAGCAGGAAAGAAAAATACATGTACCTGAATTTACACAAGCTTATCATGATAATTCAACTTTTCTATTTCTTGTACACCAAATCAATTCTTCCGTCCTTTAAGACTGCAAAATTGTCGGTGATGTCATACATTGCCTTTGTTTTTATTAATTGCGCTGGAATTTCTTTCTGAATTGAAATATTCGTTGAGAATCTTTGTTCTGAAATTGCGTTCCTGAGTTATACCTTGACACTTTAGACACGAAAGGCTTCGTACTCAGCGGCGCCGAGTTATAAAAAATATTATGGGGGGGGGGGGGGGGGCATACTGGGGGGTCTTGCCCCGGGAAATTTTCTAAATTTTAGATGAAAAATAGTGAGTTTTAAAGTTTTTTTAATCGTTTTATAGTGATATGATCAACATTGGGACCCTGAAAACTGGACTCTCGATAACTCGACACTCCGGGAATCTCGAAAAGCCTGACATTTTTTGGCTTTGAAAAAAGAAACAAAACATAAACACGCACAGTATAGTCGTGAAAAGCTAATTTAATTTACAGTAATAATCATGCTTATAGACTATTACAGAGCAGTGAATATAGAGCTCTGAAAAGGCTGAAATTATATTTAAATAAATACTAAACTATCATTAAATAATGAAACAAAAATATTGCTGTCGCACAGTAACCGCACTTTGATTAATAAGTGAAATAGATAATTTACGCTTGCTTTGGATAAGGTTCAGGGTTCAGTAAATAAAAACAATATCTCAAAGTTAATGCTTTAAAACCGTTAACAAAGTTAATACACAATGCCTAACACTTTCAGTCAAAAAGAATGTAAATAGCGGGCTTCAATTGGGTCTTACACCCTAAAAATATCTAAGTATTTAAAAATAAATAATACAGTACTTTAGTAATATAGTAGTACAGTACTAAACTAGTACTAATATTTCGAAACTGAAAATTTACCATTACTTATGTATTTAATTCTCAATTTTATAAAGATTTTTAATGTTGCTCTAAATGCCATTATTAGGGCTAGAGTGTCTTTGGAAAGATGCGAATATCGACCGTCTGACTGGATTACTGAATATGAAGTCGTTGATGACTGGTCGGATATCTAATTCATCCAAAACATCTCGGTGGGCATGAAGAACAGCCAAGTTGTTCAATCGCTTCTGTCTCATTGTTGATCGGAGATACGACTTCCGACGTTTAAGGGCGCTAAATGACCGTTCTGCTGTTGCTGTCGTGACTGGAACTGCTTGGAGAAGCTTAATGCACTTCACTACTTCACATAACATCTCTCCAACTGCAGGTTGGTGCTAAGTGTGCCCGCAACACCGTAACACTGTCATGATTCATACCACTAGTTTTCTGTTAACCTGCTTACTACCGTAATAATTATTTGTTTTAACTCATTATTTTAAAAGGTAACTATCGTCAAACAAGGGAAACAAAAATTACACCATAATTTTGTGATTTTACAAAGCATGTTGTTTTGTTGTGGTCTTCAGTCCAGAGACTGGTTTGATGCAGCTCTCCACGCTGCTCTATCCTGTGCAAGCTTCTTCATCTCCCAGTACCTACTGCAACCTACATCCTTCTGTATCTGCTTAGTGTATTCGTCTCTTGGTCTCCCTCTACGATTTTTTATCCTCCACGCCACCCTCCAATACTAAACTGGTGATCCCTTGATGCCTCAGAACATGTCCTACCAATCGATCCCTTCTTCTAATCAAGTTGTGCCACAAATTTCTCTTCTCCCTAGTTCTGTTCAATACCTCCTCATTAGTTATGTGATCTACTCATCTAATCTTCAGGTTACAAAGCATAATATAACTAATAATTTTCTTGAATTATTGAGGGGGCTCCGCCCACCCAAACGAATTTTTGAGGAGCTCGGACCCCCTCAGGCCCCATGGAGTCGGCGCCTGTGTTCATTCCGCAGTAACTGTACTGTTGTACAAGAGATGGACAGAATAAGGGAGAATCGTTTATACAAATCCGTAAAAATGACTATCCGTAAAAATGGCTTTACTCTCAGTAAGCATTTCCAACATCTTTCCGGCAGATCTCTTTCTGTACGTCTCATCGGCGCACAAAATACGAAGTTTGTTACTTACAAGTTGTGTCTAAGGAAATATAAGCCCAAACAAATTTTGCAGGTTTTTCAGTGCACTAGAATGAAAACATGTGTGGTAGTCTTCAAATGTTTTGGTATCGGCATGACAAACTGGGTGAATTTTTTCACAATCGTGAAGCTATCATCTATTTCCATGAAAAAGTGATCCAAAATTTCGTAATACAAGGCTTGATAGAACTGGAGACTGGTGTTTATAATAAGATACACACTACATCATAATCAGAATTTATATTTAAAACATACAGTACTAAACTCACAACGGGTGGAAGCGTGCTCCACATACCTCTACGACCACTGTTTTACAGTGTGTCGTCTGGAACTGGAAGTAGCCAAGAATAAAATCTCCATCTACCGCACTGTCTGTCCCTCCACAGACAAACTGAAGCTGATTACGTCACGGTTGCTATATTAACCATACAGTTAGCTCAGACTGCAGCTCCGCACATCAGGCTGAGGTGCGAGAAAGGGGAAGACTACTCCACATCATTGAAAGAATCGCGCACTTGCTTCTACAAAAAATTCAGCGCAGTACAAAATGGGAAATACGTTTGGATTAAAGGCTAGCATAAGCACGAAGAACTGTGGCAACATAAAATTTTGGTGAAGCGCCACTTCACCTACTACCCCTCAATAAACCCATGTTTACAAGAGAAAAAAAAAAAACCGACAGGCATACTACAGCTTGTCTTCACCGATTGTTTCCAAATCGATGCATTGGACGAAGGAGACCTGTACCCAGGATGGCCCCTTCACTGGAGTTGACCTCCGTTGACTTTTCCCTCTGGAGGAACCTAGAAGGTACTGTTTAGAAGGAAATACCACTACACCAAATAACATGAACTAACAAGTAAAATTTCTTTGGTATAATTAATTTGAAATACTCTTTTTTGTTTTATAATTATGAGTGATCATAGTGAATGAGAACATAACTGCCATGATAACGGCAGTACCTTCTTGCATCCGCTGGCTGTTATGTGTCGTTCTGGCACTTCACCGTCTTGCCCTGTCTCCGCTAGTTCAACCTGAAAGAGAAATAAAACAACTAGTTTGTAATTCTTTCCAAATTATAACTGGCAGAAATTCATTAAATACGATACATGAGCTATTACGTCACTCAGGCGGCACAGATAGAAGTATGAACGAAAATTCTGCCACAGAATAGATTTATTTTTACACGTCATCGCCTTCTCACTCCTACTCCAAATCGTTGCAGTGTTAAGGGTGCCTTATGTCTGCAGTATTTACTAGCAGACAGTAAACTACATGCCTATTACCATAGTCCCTATAGACACTCGTTACCCCTATTCATGCTTCTTTCGAACCAGATCTTCTTCATTTCCCAGTATTGTTAGCTGGTACAGTTTCCTTAAATTTCTTTTCCACAGAAAACAAAATTGTGTACACCTATAAACTCTTTTTATATCTGCCACTATAATTACTGTTATTATAATTAGTAGTAGTGGTAGGAGCAGTAGTAGAAGTACTTCCTTTATTAATTTTATTAGTCCGTAGTCAGTATTATTTACTCGTGTTATCACTATTACTGCTCAAATCATTTTAAGACTGTTTGTCATAATAAAATTGTTTCTTAGGTGTCTATGATGTAAAAAAAGCTACTGTATGTGTGAAACTCTGGTCCAATGTAAGGGAGAGCACAATGACCCTAATCAGATCAGGGTAAATAAATAAATAAAATATTAAGTTTCGTTGAAATTTATCTAGATGCTTCGCAGTTATGCTTAAGCGTCACCTCATTTCCTCCCCTACCCCCATCACTTTCTCCAGGTAGACAGGTTGTAATGACTCCAGGCGCTTCAAGGTTTTGGTTACCACACCCCTCCTTAGGACGGCCAGTAGAAAGCTTCAGAGGAAAACGAGACCTTTAATGCTGCGTGTCTGAAACGGCTTCAGGCATTAAAAAGGGTTCCAAAACTGATCTCTCTAAGTCCACAGAGGATAGCGGAGTTAGCCAGGCTATGTGTAGATCAGTTAGGAGCTTGTAGTAAATTGCAGGCTCTACATGAGAAAAGGAAATCAAAAGTCCGGAGAATTATCAGTTGAGTCATTTTCCTTAAAAGCAACAGTAACTCTTGAATATCTTGGAACACAGTCTTTTTTAGTACGTTTCTCTCTCTACCCCTATAGGTACAGCAGGCTAAACTAGCTATGACTCGTTGAACAGTCAGTAACTTCACAGGCAAGTACTAGAGGAGTTGGTGATGGGACAACGTGAGTCCCAACGGGGAATATTTGGGAGGGGATATCCAGCTCCGGCATTTCGCTTCACAACCAAGGCGAGATTTGGGGGATGGGAACTACTTTTAATTTGAATCTGGAACGACATATGGTGATGTAAAAATATGAAGCCTAGTGTATTTGTTCATGGGTATACTGAGTAAAGATGAAGATGTTCTAGAAATGTAGAATCGTTCGAAACGTAAAGTGTGTGACACAGAAATATGGAGCCTAGTGTAGCCTGGTAACATTAAGAACGCAACGAGAATTCCACTGCTAAACACAGCGGAAAGAACAGGCATGTAGGAAGAGTGCGCTGAAGACCTCCATGAATGTGAGGACTTGCCTGATGACTTAATAGAAGAAGAAACTGGAGTTGATAAGGAAGACACAGGGGGCCAGTATTACACTATTTAAAATAGCTGTGGAAGACGTAAAATCAAATAACTAAGGAAAGACAGATAACATTCCGTCGGAATTTCTAAAATAATTGGGGGAAGTGGCAAATAAACGACTATTCAAGCTGGTATGCATAATCTATAAAACTGGCGAAGTACGATCAGACTTTCGCAAAATATCATTGACACATTTCCGAAGATAGCAAGGGCAGATAGATGCGAAAGCTACCATCCGATCAGCTTAATAGCCCGTGAATTCAAGCTGCTGGGAAGCATAACACACAGAAGAATTGAAAAGAAAATTAAGGATCTGTTAGATGACGATAATTATGCCTGTAGGAAGATAAAGGCACCAGAAAGGCAGTTACGACTTTGCACTTGGTAATGACATAAGATCCAAGAAAAATGAAGATCGCTGCTACGATTTATAAATCTAGACAATGTGTTCGACAGTGTGAAATGGTGCAAGGTGTTCAAAATTCTGAGAAAAACAGTGGCAAGCTATAGGGGATGACGGGTAATGCACAATGCATATAACAAACAAGAGGGAACAATAACACTGGAAGACCAAGAACGAACCGCTCGGGCTAAAAAGGGTGTGAGACAGGGACTGTTCAGCCTATACTCGAAGAAGCAATGATGAAATAAAAGAAATGTATCGGGATTAATAACCAGTGTGAAAGGACATCAATGATAAGATTCACTGATGACATTACTATCCTCAGTGGAAGTGAAGAAGAATTACAGGATCTGCTGAATGGAATGAACAGTGTAATTAGTACGGCAAACGGTTTGCGAGTAAACCGGAAAAAGACAAAATTATGAGAAGTGGCAGAAATGAATAGCGAGGAATTTAACGTCAAAGTTCGTGGTTAGGAAGTAGGTGAATTTGAGGAATTCTGCTATCTTGGATGCAAAATAACTCACGACAAACGAAGCAAGCAGGACGTAAAAAGCAGTCTAGTGCAGGCAAAGAGGGCATTCCTGGCTAAGAGAAGTTTGGTGGTATCAAACGTAGGCCTTAATTTGATAAAGGAATTTCTAAAGCTATACATTTGGAGCACGGCATTCAAGCATTATATGATAGTGAAACATGGGCAGTGGGAAAACCTGAAGAGAATCCAAGCGTTTGAGATCTGGTGCTGCAGCTGAATTGAAAATTAGATGGACCGATAAGATAAGGAATGACGAGGTTCTCTGCAGAATCGGCGAAGAAAGGAAATTATGGAAAACACTGACAAGAAGAAAGGGCAGAATGACAGGTAATATGTTAAGTCATCAGGGAAAAATCTCCATGGTACTACAGGGGACTGTAGAATGTAAAAAATGTAGGGGAAGACAGAGATTAGATTGCAGTCAGCAAATAATTGAGTACGTACGGTGCAAGTGCTTCTCTGAAATGAAGAGGTTGGCACAGAAGAGGAATCCATGGCGAGCGGCATCAAGCCTGTCAGAAGATTGATGACTCATCAGAAGACTGAGGACCTAAAAAATGAAGTTTTTTATTCATGTGTGTTCAAAAAACTACGGAACATTCGTAATTTCGCGCCAATGGTATGTTGGAGCGAAATGCAGTTGGCATCTCTGCGCACCCCTGTGTTTAATGCGTAACTGCAAGAAGTTTCATTGTTGTATGTGTTATTGTTCAGTGCTTTATTGAGTAGAACATTATGTCATACAGTTTGCGAATTTCCGAGATGGCAGAGTTAGAGGAGCAGCCCATCAGCATTAAATTTCGCTCGAAACCCAAAAAAAAAAAAAGAAGGTACAGACACACACCAAATGATTCAGGCAGTCTACAGTGATGACTAGATCCCGGATTTTAATTACCTAAAAACAGTGAAATATACAAGCATTTATGACCTAAAACGTACATAAATATGACCTTAAAAATAAAATATGACTTAATAGAAGTTTATTTAAAGCATTCTTGTTTGTTTATTTAATTTTTTATTCACTATAAAGTAATACAAAATTCACTTCTCAAAATATTGTAAGTATAGTTCTTTCTTTCTGTAGGGTTTGTGGCTAATTTGCACCTATTTTTTGAATGTCTGAATGTTTTATTTTCTAAACACAGAGTACAGTGAAAAGATCATCTATCGAAACAGTAAAACAATGTTTTTATTTCTACATAGTGTTTAAAGCGTTTCACATTATTTAATACCGTATGTCAATCTTCAGTATCTGCAAAGTTGCACCGGATCACAAGGTGCATTTTCAGGTTTTCCATTGTCAAAGATATACGGTTGTCGCAGAGGATAGTTTTGTACTTGGAAAAGCTCCTCTCCACTTCACAAGACGTCACTGGAGCGTATTTGAAGGCAGCCAGGTCACTGGAGTTCAGCTTTGTTTCAGTATCTTCAAATGTTGCGGCATTCCCTGAAAGGCTGTCACTAATTCTGCACAGTGTAGAATATCCAGGATTCCGTTGGAGAACACTTTGCAATTGGGTTTTCACTTTGTCAACCACATGTCCTTGAGCTCCCGACCTAACTCACTCTGCACGTGTTGCACAATACTCAGGGCCTCACATAGCTGAGTGCCAACAGCTTCCAGTCGTTTGATGGCTTTTGATATCACTGAAAAATTGGCAAGTTTCGAGACAATGTATCTGTAAAAACTTCTTTCACTATTTTGATAGCACTTGATTCATCGCTGTCAAGCTCACAGAAGATTGTCTTTATTTGGGTGTAGTTGGTGCAGTAATACTCAGCAGCATTAAGCCAAGAACCTCATCGTGTAAGAACAGGTTTAGGTGGGAGGGGCGTTGAAGGTGCTTGTTACTTGAATTTCTGCACCCTTAGCGGAACCTTCACATAGATTTTCTTGCCACAGGAAATTAATTTTTCCACGTCGGGGTAATTTGATCGCACCTCTTCGGCAACTCTGTACAACGTATGTGCAAGGCAAGTGGCGTACACCATACTGGGGTAGAGAATCTGAAGCCCTTTGGTTACCTTGGCCATATATGAAGCACCATCTGTTACAAGCAGCAAAACTTTGTCTCTTTTCACACCATCCGGCCACAGTAGTTCCAGAGAGTTGTCAAACAAAATACCAATCGTCGAATTGTTTACTCTATCGAGGGCATCACACGTTAGTAGGAACATATCTCCAGGGCCATCAACTTTTAGAACACCCACAACAACATTTGCAATGTATCGCCCCCTAATACCCGTAGTTTCATCTATCGACAGCCAGATCTATTGCTCAGCAATAGTAATTCGTATTTTGTTGAGCACATCATTGTAGTATACGGACAAATAGTTCTTTCTCAGTGTAGATTCATCTGGAACTGGATGTGTTGTGTACTTCTCCAAGAACCGTCTGAAGCGTGGATTCTTCAGCTTTTCCAATGGGATGTTGCAGGACACCATCATATCACACAAATCCTTGCAGAATGGTTGCAAAGTTGACGATTGACCTGTCTGTTCAAATAACAGCGTTTGGCTGCTGTTATTTCCAGCACTTCGTTTCACACAGCTGCTGTGTTTAGCGGTTTTACAGTGTTGTTGGACATTAAACAGCTTTTATGCACTAACTTTAACTTCACACAGTTTACAGAATAATATTTTCCCATCAGTACTAAACTATCAGTAGTTTCATTTCAGTACTAAAGAACTTCTCTCCAAATTCTCGAACATATCCTCGCAACTTCACGCTGTCGGAGCACTTTGCTTTTCGCATGTTGAACAACGTAAAGACTGTATTCATACTGGTTACTGGGAACACCTATGCGGCTGCGATGATTATTACGGCAGAAGCGCCTTTGTTGGCTCTGAGAGCGTATTGTCAACTCTGCGCAACAATGTTTTATGTACGAAACGACTGTTGTGGTACACCGATTTTCTGCTACAGTCCTGAGAAATAAATCTGTGTACTAATTTATCTGTTTATCTTTCTCGTGAGCAGCATATTCATTTTCTTATTCGTGTGTCCCGTAAGATACGAAAAAAACGGTATATGCATTTTTGGCAAAAGTTGACAGAAATATGACCTATTATATTCAAAGTTAGCCGCAATATGACCTATTACTAAAATTTGTTGAAATATGACTTTATATACACAATCAAAACACATTTTTCGACACTAAAATGTCTAGATTTGTGTATAAATTGTTCTAAAATTCACCCTATAGTTAAAAAAAATGACTTGTCATTAAAATCCGGGCGCTAGTGATGACTTCTTAAGCCATACTCGATGCTATGAGCGGTTCACACAGTTTAGAAATGACCGGACGGAAGTTAAAGATGACCCTCGTACAGAACGCCCTTCGACGCTCATGTCAGAAATTGTGCGAGCCAATCGAAGACTCACTATCCGAGAGATTGCAGAAGAATATAAGGCTTCAGTTGGGTCAAGTCATGAAATCCTGACACAGCATCTCGGAGTGCATCGTGTGCTCGTGAGTCAAGACCAGAAAGACCTCCTCGCAATCCGTGAAGAGCTTTTGGATCGCGCAAGTCAGAACGAAATGTTCCTAAAGAGGATCATAACAGATGCTGAGATGTGGGTCAACGGTATGCGGGTCAACGGTTATGATGTTGAGACGCTGAAAGGACGAAGATTTGCAGCGATAGACGAGATAAAAGAAAATTGGCAGACAGCGTTAAGCGCAATACAGTAAAAGAGGTGTACCAAGGCTCCTTCCGGAAATGGAAATGAGGTTGGAAGCAGTGTATCAATTGCGGAGAAGAGTATTGCTAAGTAAATATGTTAAAGGAAAGCGTAGAAAAATTATGTGGACAAAGTTATGGAATTTTTTGACAATGCTTGTATACAGAGAAAGTCGATAGCGTTCTTGAAATGTGGGTTGAGAATAATATTTAGTTTAAATCTGTGATGATATGTCTATGACTAGCCTGGTTCTGTTCGTATACAGGGTGGTCCATTGATAGTGACCGGGCCAAATATCTCACGAAATAAGCACCAAACGAAAAAACTACAGAGAACGAAACTCGTCTAGCTTGAAGGGGGAAACCAGATGGCGCTATGGTTGGCCCGCTAGGTTGCGATGCCATAGGTCAAACGGATATCAATTGCGTTTTTTTAAAATAGGAACCCCCATTTTTATTACATATTCGTGTAGTACGTAAAGAAATATGAATGTTTTAGTTGGACCACATTTTTCGCTTTGTGATAGATGGCGCTGTCATAGTCGCAAACGTATAAGTACGTGGTATCACACAAAATTCCGCCAGTGCGGACGGTATTTGATTCGTGATACATTACCCGTGTTAAAATGGACAGTTTACCAACTGCGGAAAAGGTCGATATCGTGTTGATGTATGGCTATTGTGATCAAAATGCCCAATGGGCGTGTGCTATGTATGCTGCTCGGTATCCTGGACGACATCATCCAAGTGTCCGGACCGTTCGCCGGATAGTTACGTTATTTAAGGAAACAGGAAGTGTTCAGCCACATGTGAAACGTCAACCACGACCTGCAACAAATGATGATGCCCAAGTAGGTGTTTTAGCTGCTGTCGCGGCTTCTCCGCACATCAGTAGCAGACAAATTGCGCGAGAATAGGGAATCTCAAAAACGTCGGTGTTGAGAATGCTACATCAAAATCGATTGCACGCGCACCATATTTCTATGCACCAGGAATTGTATGGCGACGACTTTGAACGTCGTGTACAGTTCTACCACTGGGGACAAGAGAAATTACAGGACGATGACAGATTTTTTGCACGCGTTCTATTTAGCGACGAAGCATCATTCACCAACAGCGGTAACGTAAACCGGCATAATAGGCAGTATCGGGCAACGGAAAATCCACGATGGCTGCGACAAGTGGAACATCAGCGACCTTGGCGGGTTAATGTATGGTGCGGCGTTATGGGAGGCAGGATAATTGGCCCCCATTTTATCGATGGCCCTCTAAATGGTGTAATGTATGCTGATGTCCTACGTAATGTTCTACCGCTGTTACTACAAGATGTTTCGCTGCATGACAGAATGGCGATGTACTTCCAACATGATGGATGGATGATGGATGTCCGGCACATAATTCACGTGCGGTTGAAGCGGTATTGAATAGCATATTTCATGATAGGTGGATTGATCGTCGAAGCACCATACCATGGCCCGCACGTTCACCGGATCTGACGACCCTGGATTTCCTTCTGTGAGGAAAGTTGAAGGATATTTGCTATCGTGGTCCACCGACAATGCCTGACAACATGCGCCAAAAATGGTTCAAATGGCTTCGATATTGGATTAATAACAAAAAAATGGCTCTGAGCACTATGGAACTCAAAATCTGAGATCATCAGTCCCCTAGAACTTAGAACTACTTAAAGCTAACTAACCTAAAGACATCACACACATCCATGCGCGAGGCAGGATTCGAACCTGCGACCGTAGCGGTCACGCGGTTCCAGACTGAAGCGCCTAGAACCGAATGGCCACACCGGCCGGCCACAACATGCGTCAGCGCATTGTCAATGCATGTGCGATCATTACGGAAGGCGAACTACTCACTGTTGAGAGGAATGTCGTTACACGTATTGCCAAATGCATTGAGGTTGACGGACATCATTTTGAGCATTTATTGCATTAATGTGGTATTTACAGGTAATCACGTTGTAACAGCATGCGTTCTCAGAAATGATAAGTTCACAAAGGTACATGTATCACATTGGAACAGCCGAAATAAAATGTTCAAACGTACCTACGTTCTGTATTTTAATTTAAAAAACCTTCCTGTTACCAACTGTTCGTCTAAAATTGTGAGCCATGTGTTTATGACTATTACAGCGCCATCTATCACAAAGCGAAAAAAGTGGTCCATCTAAAACATTCATATTTCTTTACGTACTACACGAATATGTAATTAAAAAAGGGGGGTTCGTATTTAAAAAAAACGCAGTTGACATCCGTTTGACCTATGGCAGCGCCACCTAGCGGGCAAATCATAGCGACATCTGGTTTCCCCCTTCAAGCTAGACACGTTTCGTTCTTTGTAGTTTTTTCGTTTGATGCTTATTTCGTGCGATATTTGGCCCAGTCACTATCAATGGACCACCCTGTATAATGGTAGCTAACGCACAGCTGCGAGTATTAATTGTTTCAAACTCCGAAGCAAACCGTTAAATGAACTGCATTTAAAACAGTCAGAGGAAGAAGTAAAAGTTCGCTCTACTTTTTAGAAATTTACTGTAAGTTCACTCTCGTAGGGTAACTGTGCAAAGTCAATTGCCTATTGGACGACTTAAGTAATGTCTACATTCAGCAAAATCACCTATCTATGGTTAAAAAACTGATGTGTAGTTACATGTGTGTTACTGGTAGATTAACTTCTAGAACAGTTTATCATGTTCTTAGAATCTGGCACTGCAAACAAACACTATGGACGCGGAATGTATGTTACAGAAACGAAACCCGGAATGTGTGATGTGGGACTGATCCATTGCTTCAGCCCTGAAATAGAACACGAGCTTTCCTTCGCAGAATTCTGTGGCAGGAACAGGAAATGACCTCAGTGCGTAGGATGAGTCATCGCAGTCAACTTCCGCGAGCTGCGGTACCGAATCCTTCGCGGTTCGTCCCCAATGTGAAGAGTCTCTTGTTTACAAACAGCACACCGAAATGTATGCTAACCACGGCGTTGTGATCCGGGTAATCTGTTCCAACTTTTAGTGGTACTGTATTCAAGATTTTCATAACGAATTCATCTCCTGTTCTTGGGTCTGGTGGATGTAGTCTCACTGTACTCTTGTTAGTCTCTTATCTGTAGACAATATTTTTTTTTTCCTTTTCATGCGTTACGGTTAACTTTGGCGTGTTTCGTTTCTGTGACGCCGATAGTTGGTTGTTGCCACCACAGATGGTCTATCACTATAACTGAAATCTACACTGAGGTTGCAGAAGTCATGGGACAGCGAATATACAGATGGCGGTAGTATTGCGTGCGAAAGGTATAACAGAGCAGTGTATTGGCGGCGCTGTCATTTGTACTCAGCTGATTCATGTGAAAATAGTGCAACGTCCCCTTAGAAAAATTAATGAATGACTGTGCTGATAAACCTCTTACATTATTTGCTTTTCAAACAGCCGATCAAAACTAAACGCACTCAGACATTACTCTCTTTACTTATTCTGATCAGTACTAAACTGACACACAATATTTTTAGCGTAACGCAATCTGACTTTTAATAATCCCTACAAAAGAATGGCCCTGACTAACAATAACCTATACCTTTCATGAATCACTTACCACACAAAAATCTTCGTTACTCGAACTACTGCAATACAGCGAGTGCCACTACTGCCAGCTAAATAAAAGATTCAAACTACTGAAGGCACTAACTACTGATAGGCATAGTTAGCAAATGAAAGATTTTGATAGAGAACAAACAATGTATTTACCTTAACAGTGTTCAAAAGCCATAATATATATATCAGTTCAAGAGATCCAGTCTTACAAATTTACTGTCTCTGATGGACACACGTGCAGATCATTCGCTCTCAAAACTCCGCCATCTCTCTGGCCACATCCACCACTGCTGGCGACTCACCTCCAACTGCGCCACGCTACGCGCTGTTAACAGCCAACTTCCGACTACAATAGAGAATATTTCAACCATGCCAACCAGCCACAGACTGCACACAGCACAGCCAGTGATTTTCATACAAAGCGATACGTGGCGTTACCAATATAAAAACCTAAACAGCCTACTTACATAGCCCCCATGCTCCCCACAAAAAAATTTTACAAATTGTTTTGGGCAGTAGCCAATACAGATTTGAAATTTTTTTTCATAATTACAATAACAAAGAAATCAAATGCACACACTTATTGATATACTGTTGGTCAAAGTCAAAGATTTTCTCACAGTCCATAAAGACAGTCCTGATCGTTCATCACAGTAAAATTGCAGTTTTTTTCTCAAAGTTTGAGCAGTAAAAGAAAATGCACACGGAAGTAGTGGATTTCCATGCAGTCTTGAAGAAGTAGTGTCGTCATTCCAACGGAAAGACAGTGCTGACTCTTGACACGCAGACAGGTAATGGGTCACAACAGAGCAAACCAACAGCAAAGTCAGTCGAAGTTTTGAAGAATATTGGTAGGTAAGTCATCACAGAGCAGACCCACTGTAGTCCTGGTAGAGATTATGGTATTGGTGGGCCATCAAAGTTGCAGACCCACTGCAGTCCTCGCAGAGACGGCCAGCAGCCATCTGTTGCGACTGTGCAGGAGCACAATCACCATCGAAGAGTCTTGCACAGAATATAGCAAGTCCACAAACCACCACTTGTGCACTTACAAAGTTTTTAGAATTGTCCTTAGAACCAGCAATGCTGTTAACCAGTCCCTTGCTGAATTATTAACACACGTGCAAACACTAACAGTCACATATTGTGCATATACTATGACCAACAGAAATGTGTGCACTGAAATGAATGCTTACAAGTTACTTAATGTGATGAACTGGCGTCAATTACAATTTAAAATTTACGACATGAGAATACAATTACAAAATACAAAATACATCATTAAAGAACATAACAATACAGATAACATTTGTGGTAATACAGGCTTTACAAAAGAATCAAAGTAACATATACATCAGTGTTACAGGAATTATGACATAAGTAAATACATAAAAGGTCAGAATAACTTTCGAAACATCAACTTCACAAGTGAGCATTAAAGCAAAACAGAAAAAAATAATGTCTAAACATCTTTACAAAGTAAATAACATATTATAAATGCAAATTATATTTGAGGATAACAGTATTCCTCATCATAGTGAATCTAGCTGAGTATTAGAAAAATTCTACACCATAAGTCTTATCAGATAAACACATAAAGACAGGAAGAACACAAATACACGAGGTACACAGACACATATTGGAATGACACAAAAGGACAGGTCATGGTTTGTTTTCAGTGTGACATTTGGTACTGCAATCCAACCCAAAACTTCATTTCATAGATGTTTCCTCTTATTTCACTTTTTTTTATACCTTGTCAATGCATTTCTTCCAATTCATCACAACTCATTCTCTTATATAGCCTACCCACTCTTAAGGTAACTAAAATCTACTGAGCTCAGATGCTAAACTAAGGGACGAGGCAATGCAGCAGCACAAAACAATTAACACAAACAGTAATGACAAAAAATGCAAATTGGCAAAGCAGGCAACAAGAAACATAAATCAGTAGTAATACAAAGTCAAATTCAGTAACACTATGCCTGGCAAACAGCAGCACCAAATGCTATAACTTATACCTAACATGACAAAGCTCAAGCAGAAGAAATATTACAGTAAAAATTGCCATGTTTAATACCTGTGTCACATCTTAACACTAGAGTGATGCATCACGAGAACTTACTCTAGCAGACAAGTTACCAAATAGTAAAAAAATTATTTATGCAATTCCTGTGAAGGGAAATGTATATTTACGTTCCCTCATTTTCTTGGAAATAGATCATACAATTATTATTTACTGGGTCTGTAGGCATGAAATAACTATATTAGTACATCTATTAAATTTTATTTTAAACAATGCTGCAGTGCAGCTATAAACTAGATATTAAACAAAATGAGCAATCTCTCAACTAGAAAGACAATTGATGTAAAATATTTCTCTTCATTTCATTAGGCATTTTAGTAAATATCGTAAATTAAGAGCTCCACAGTGTAATCATATGTTTTCAAGTTCGAGCGTGTCGTATTTGCGATGCTTTCGACAAAGAAATGTTAATAGTGAGGATAATGGCCTTTTTTTTCTCCACCTAATGGCTTTCCCTTGTCAGACGACTATCTGTCAGCTGGGCGCCCAAAACGCATTACGTCAAGGTCACTTACCTTTCTTACTGAAATATTTATGACAGCAGTTTCCGCTACAGTGACAGTCTCATATAAAAATATTTTCACAGGTCGAGAATTTGCGTTACAAATGTGTAGAAAATAAAATCCTATAAATATAACAGAGTCCAAAAAATTTCCGACAGCATTGTAATACATTCACGCATGTATACACATTTCATAATTCTTAAAGTACTATTCTTGGTTTCCAACATCCTTTTCCACAAATCAGAGTCCCTAACCACTACTCATTATTCCTTACCTTACTACACATATACATATTCGTCGACACGTCAATCTTGCGTCAACACTTCAATATTTCATCATAATAAATACGTACCATAATCAGATTCCTCATATAGCATCAGCTTATTGACCATAAACATACCTCAACAGCATAATACACATTGTCATCGTAATAATAACATCATAAAAACTCAGCCAAATCTCAAAAACGTCATAGCTTTTTGCAATAATTTCAAAACCTAAAAAAAATTCTCTGCTCATTTCAATAGTGTCATCTACCTCAAACGTACTTTAAAAATCATGATCCCATACCAAATATGTCATTCAAAGCTCTCATAGTATCACAATGGTTCCAAAAAATATGAACAGTTCACACAGTGCAGACAAAATACAATTTCATAAGTGTGAAATTATCCAACTATGTAATTGCATAAACATGTGTCACTGACATAGTAAAAAAAATATTTGTTTCTCTGTTAAATAATCAGATAGCTGTGTAATTCTGTGTTAGAGGAATATGGTACCGATGTGTAAAGTTGTATAAGCAAATACCATATTAGCTAGGGCTCCTTGTGCTTGCCAAACACATGGTACACAAAGTAAGCGTGTGCCCCCCTAAGGATTAATGTAATTATACCCTCAGGTGTTACAGATTACAGCAATGGAATGAAATGTCTCACGGAAAACCTTTGTATCATTGTAATTCAAAAAACTTTAAACATAAATGTTTTAAGTACAAAATCAATCATTCATATACATGTACTGTAGCGCTAAACTGTGCATCTTGTTGTAAGACAATGTCTGTCATTACTTAAGGGTAAAAAATGGGCCAAGTGTCGTAATTATCGTCGTCCGTAAGCAAAGTTCTGTAGAAGTCAATGTACTTACCTCGTAATAAACAAAGTGGATTGCTATGCGTATAGATATCGTAGTTGTTACACTTATTGCCGTGATGAAGTAAGTAGTGTACTGTAATGTATTGTTGTGCTACGGAAAAGGCTGTCTCATTGTAGCTATACCACAAAGTTACTACTGAAACATGTGTTACTTTCCAGAATAATACAGAAAAACTGAGCAGATATAAAACAGATACACCGCAAAAGCAACAATGTAAATTGTGTCACATATTAGTAGCGTCGTGATATAATCATGTAGCTATCAAAGAAACCAAATCTTAAGTCATCTTTAATCTCACAGAATGTACTTCAAATAAAGAATATCTTTTCAAGTAAACCAAAATGTTGTATTAAAATCTCATTAGCAGTATATGTTCTAAGTATGTAAGCCATATATTCGTTACGTAATCGTGCAACTAACAAGCAAGAATGTACAAATAACAACACTGTGTCGTCCATTCACTATAACGATGCATTCGTAATTTCTGTTTAAATATGTTCCCTAGGTTCTTGACGGATATTTAACTTCAAACATTGTTGCATGTTAACAGATTCTAAGTCTGACAAAGCATCCTAGTAATGTAAAGTGAAAATTTTTATAGCACAGACTAAGTTAAAAAGCAGATTATATCTCAATAAACGGTTTTACATGTGAAATGTGGTGTAAACCTTTGCTCTTCCTAGTACGCAGAGTTTCAACTTCAACGCAATTATCATGTGGTATACGTCGGTAAATCATCATGTCGGCGATTCGCATATTGGTCATTGTTACTTCTTTTCGGCGGTTCCATCTCAAAATTCGGTGTATCTTGCCAATTTCTTTCATAATTCCTGAAGGGCCCTGTGTTATTATTTTGTGGCTGTTCCGTATTTCTAAGTCCCTCTTCCTGTATTGGAGCGCGAGTGTCCTCTGAAATATGTAATTCTTGAATTACTTGTGCCAACTGATCTTGTACTTCCCGGATTTCTCTTTTGTGTTGCGTATTAATTTGATTCTGATTATGTTTAAATTTCTTAATTTGTTCATATTCTTCTGTGTCAGTGAAGGCTACGGGTCTTGTGTCATTCAGAGTATCATCTACCTTCGTAGATAAGTTAGTTAACTGATCCGAAAGTTCGGCTACTTTCTCCGACAGTGAACTGTCCTCAGTGTGTTTTTCTGAACCAAGGTTCAGAGTGTCAGTTTGTGTTGAAATCGTATCTATTGTGTCCTTTATGTTTTCCTGAGTTTTTGCAAGTTGCGTAACCGAATCGGTAGATGGAACTGAGTCAATTTTAGCTTGCAAGGTGTTGTGATTTTCATGAACAACAGTTTGTAGTTCTTTTATGGCTGCTTCGTGATTCTGTAATGCATTTTCATGACGCGAAAAAATAGGTTGAAAATGCTCACAAATTTGTGTTTTTACGTCATTACAGACTTTTTGACATTTCGATTCGATTTTAAGTAACTTAGCAGTTAAACCTGCATGTGTTTGTTCAAGCGTTTGTTCCACTGAGTCTAACTTTTGAAGCTCTTGCTGTGTTTGTCTCTGATTTTGTTCCATTGTGGCTAACTTTTGAAGCTTTTGTCCCATTTGTTGCATTAATTGTAATAACAATGCACTGGTGTCTGAAACATGTTCGTCAGTGTTATTCGGCAGTGCATTTGAACCGCCACTATTCGCATTTTGAAAAGCAAAAAATGTGTCTTGACTTATTTGAGAAAACGGTGTGAACGCAAAACCTGAATCTACAGTGTTTGCAAGATTGTGTCCTGTCATTTCGGATTCCTGAGGCGAGCTGTTGCCGACCGATCGACGATAATGCTTCCCTGTTCACTAATTGTTTCACTGTCTACACCATTATTTGTCACCCGCTCCATTTCACTATCCACAATTACCAAATTACTACTTTGAACATTAGTTAATTCATTACATGGTGGCGCTAACACACCGCTTTCGTCTTTACTGTCATTTCTCAGTTTACTTTGGAGCCTGGTGTTACGTTTTTCACATGCCATAATTATCAAGTATTTCACACGATAACAAGAAAAGCACAATTTGAAGTGCAAAAATAAGAAAACACATTAACATATCATTGAAAACAATATCTCATTAATTGCAAGCACAGCTGCGAAATACTTGGTGCAAATCAACATGCATGCCACAACTGTTTTACTGTACAACAATGAAAAACTACAACTAGAAAGGAAATTCTCTGTATAATTACAAGCTAGCAATAAACAATAGCTACACTAATTACATAAACTACAAGAAAAAATCAAGATTCCACTGAGGTATCCTGGCAGGGTCGCCATATGCAACGTCCCCTTAGAAAAATTAATGAATGACTGTGCTGATAAACCTCTTACAATATTTGTTTTTCAAACAGCTGAGCAAAACTGATTGTACTCAGACATTACTCTCTTTACCTATTCTGATCAACACTAAACTGACACACAATATTTTTAGCGTAATGCAATCTGACTTTTAATAGTCCCTACAAAAGAATGGCCCTGACTAACAATAACCTATACCTTTCATGAATCACTTACCTCACAAAAATCTTTGTTACTCAAACTACTGCAATACAGCGAGCGCCACTACTGCCAGCTAAATAAAAGATTCAAACTACTGAAGGCACTAACTAATGATAGGCATAGTTAGCAAATGAAAGATTTTGATAGAGAACAAACAATGTATTTACCTTAATAGTGTTCAAAAGTCAATATATATGTATATATCAGTTCATGAGATCCAGTCTTACAAATTTACTGTCTCTGATGGACACACGTCCAGATCATTCGCTCTCAAAACTCCGCCATCTCTCTCGCCACATCCACCACTGCTGGCGGCTCACCTCCAACTGCGCAACACAATGCGCTGTTAACAGCCAACTTCCCACTACAATAGAGAATATTTCAACACTGCCAGCCAGCCACAGACTGCACACAGTACAGCCAGTGATTTTCATACAGAGCGCTACGTGGCGTTACCAATATAAAAACCTAAACAGCCTACTTACAATAGTTACCTGAAGATGGCCTAATAATCCGAAAACTAGTTCATACAAATAAAAATCAGTAGAACAAAAAACCGTCTAAGTGTTATTAAACCCTCATGTGAAAAGGTTTTCGACGTGATTGTGACCACACGGCAGGAATTAACAGACTACGAACGCGGAATGGTAGTCGGAACTAGATGCATGCGTCATTTCACTTTGGAAATCGTTAGAGAATTCAACATTCCAGAGCCACAGCGTCAAGAGTGTGCCAGTAATAACACGTTTTAGGCATTACCTCTCACTACAGACAACGCAGCTGTTGACGACCTTCACTTAACGACCGAGAGCAGCGGCGTTTGCGTTTCAGTGCTAACCGACAGGCAATACTGCAAGAAATAACCGCACAAACCAATTTGGGACGTACGATGAACGTATCCGTTAGGACACTGCAGTGAAATTCGACGTTAATGGGCTGTGACAGCAGACGATTGACGTGACTGCCTTTGCTAACAGCACATCATCGCCTGCAGCACCTCTCCAGGGCTTGTGATCTTATCACTTGGACCCTAGACGACTGGAAAACCTTGGTCTTGTCAGATGATTCCCGATTTCAGTTGGTAAGAGTGATGGTAGGGTTCGAGTGTGGCGCAGACCCCACAAACCCATGGAGCCAAGTTGTCAACAAGGCATTGTGCAAGCTGGTGGTGGCTCCATAGTGGTGTGGCTGTGCTAATATGGAACATTGACTAGAAATGGTTATGTCCTGCTACTTGGAGACCATTTTCAGCCATTCATGGACATCATGTTCCCAAACAACGATGGAGCTTTTATGGATGACATTGTGCCATGTCACTGGGCTACAATTGTCCATGATTGGTTTGAAGAACATTCTGGACAATTCGAGCGAATGATTTGGTCACCCAGATCGCCCAACGTGAATCCCATCGAACATCAATGGCACATAATAGAGAAGTCACAAAATCATGCACTGGCAACACTTTATCAATTATGGACGACTTTAGAGGCAGCATGGTTCAGTATTTCTGTAGGGAACTTCCAACGACTTGTTGAGTCCATGACATGTCCAGTTGCTTAACTAGGTCGCGCAAAAGAAGGGCCGATACCACATTAGGATGTATCCTATGACTATTGTCACTTTAGTGTATATTTCTCTGTAGGTTTTTCTTTTGATTGACGATCTCGTCAAGGAAATCTACCAAGCGAGGTGACACAATGGCTAAGACCAGAGACTGGCATTCGGGAGAAGTGAAGTTACAGATTCCAGTGTGGCCGACCAGATTTAGATTTTCTGTCGCCTTCCTAAACCGATTAGGGTGAACGTTAGCGTAGTTTTCTCTGAAAATTACATGACCCATCTCTTTCTCCACCCATGTTCTCTGCATTCAACGACCTCGTCGTCGACTGAACGTTAAATCGCGAGTCTCGTTCCTTTCCAGTTTTCCTAAATTTTTGTTCCTGTGAGTCTAAAATGAGGCCCTCTGTCTGTCTAGATCTCATTCGTCATGGTGCCATCTATTCTTCTGGAATCTGGAATCCTGAGGTAGATTGTCGTATTCTCAAGTAGAGCATCATTGTTTTAATTGCTGCTTTTCTGCCGATTACTCTAACCTACACGCAGCATGTTTTGCGTCTGGCGCGAGCTAGTTACTCCACTTCGACAGTGTACATAAACTGTCAGTTAATTACTTGTTCAGTCAGCCACAGATAATTTTAAAATGATTTGGTCATTTATGCTTTACACAACAATAAAATATAATTGGAAGTTAGCGATAAACCATATTCAAGAGCTAACAAATTTGTGATTACAAGAATGTTTAGTCGTGTATACATAGTCTACAATGCTCTTTTGTAAATACAACATTCTAAATAAGTTAGTTGACAAACAGTAAAGCCCCAGTTCTTTAAAGAATCGAACTCCCATGTGGAGACAGCTATAAACTTCTAATTACAATCAATATAATTCTTTTTGGTATGCGACGGCATTGTCTACGAGTAAAATTCTCTGACGTTAGTTAGCAAAAACATCCTATGGAAGCCCATTCACAACAGTGGTCGAAACGTTGGAGAATTTTACTCAATGATAAGGCGATCACATACCCAGACGAATTTTGCTGACTGGGACAAAGGCCACAGAGGCCTAGGCTTACTCCTAATCACAAACTAGCTGATGAGCTAAATATTTGCCGTTAAGCAAGTAAGCCAGCAAAAGTTTAGAAAAGGTTTGAGATTATGTTTAAAGTTTGATGGGAGTTGCTCTCATTATAAAATCGTGAGTTAATATGTTCTGGCTGTTTCCACGCAGTGGGCTACTCTGCCTCAGGAGGTACAGGCTGAGTCAGGGGTCATAGTATTAGTGATGCTGAACAAAAATCTTCATATGGACATGTAGTGTCCTTAAGAGTTTCCGAAGAAACTAATGAAACCACTGGAGGACAAATGCAGATGATACTAAATGAAACATTGTAACCTAATGTTTTGTGTAGTTGTGTACCTTTCTTCACAAAAGATGTACAAAAAGGCCACATCAACAGAAATGCATTTTGCAGCTCTTCAAGGCAGCTGTTGTGTTGCTGATCTCAGCTCATTCACACGGTCCTTTACTTGAGCACACGCATGTAAAATACGATCGAGAAGCCTCTCCTATGTGTACACTCTGCGCTTGTAGACTTAGTTCTTACAGAGAGTAATCTAATGGAGTAAGACAGGATGACCTCAGGGACCAAGAAGTGACTCCAAGGCGACTGATCCAACACCCAGGATACCAGTCACCGAGTTGCATTTCAGTGAAGTGTGTGGTGGTTAATCCACCCTAATCAGTCAATTGCTGTTGAGCGGGAGGGCCGGCCCACATAAGCAACATTCACAGTTAACAACCACAATTTTATTAATTTTTCTTTGGCCAAATAAAATTTAATCTTTAAAATTCAAAATCCTTACAAGCACCGACAACTGCCCTATTCAAACAACAAGATTAATCTTTAACCAAGCATTAAGTGACTTGCAAGTTAATTAAATTCTATATACAGTAAAACTCCCAAAAGAAGACTGCAATAATGAGATAAAGTTTAACCAATAACGGATTCACAATTTTTTTAAACACAAAATAAAATACAAACAGATACGCCCCTTCGTGACACATTTCCAAAACAGGTGACGTCACATAGGCACGGGCTAATTCAAGTAGCAGAAGGGGGGCCCACTGGACCCGGACCAGAGGCGGCTAGACCCTGAACCCACAGCAAGCGGGCGAGCTGGACAGGGTGCCGCACATAGTACACTATAACACACTGGAAAAAAAGGTCTTAGAGCCCGTGCCACTATACAATTTCAGAGAAAAGGGGGGGGGGATAGAAAACGGTAAACATTAATTTTATTCCTCAAATGTAAAACAACTACGATGTATAAAATGATAGCGTATTTCACAAACACTGAAATAAAATAGTCAAGGGTAAATCAATAACTAATGCCCTTGACGTAACCTTAAAGGACGAGGGCGAAGAGCATAATACCAAGCCAGCTTAGAAATTTTTACTACATTAGTAGGTTAACATATGCTCACTGAAACTGGAGAGCTCATTTAAACTACCCCTTAACAGGATACTGATAAACAGTCAAATAAGGCTACCATTCCACCTTTTACGAGTGAAAAAGTACTGTAATTAGATAACACAGAACGTACAGATTCAGTGTTAAGCCTGTGCTTTGAACCAGCTATACCAACGTCACACAGCTCACTGTACCAGGAAAAATATTACAGTTTCACCATACTGGCTTATGCCGCCCGTCACTCCGAAAAGCAATAGTACCAATTTAGACACCTCGCTTGCTCGGACTGAATCACATCACCAAAATCCAGATAGAGCTTTAACCAAACACAATAACACGTTTACTTAAACAGCACTAAATAGAGGGGACCTTTTGGTCGGCAAGACAATAGTTTCCGGTCATGGTGCCGATACTTGGAAAGCAAGGGCAGTATAATATGCGCACCAAAAACATGACAAGCAATTCTCACCAAATCTTTTACGAAATCCTTTACAGATCCGAATCGGGGCCACACGACTCGATTCGGGTAATGTGGCTGAGTCCAGTTCCCATACTACAAGCCAGGTTCGGCCTTGTAAACGTGTCAAACACACCACAGCCTCTGCGTCGTGCCCCGGCCTACTCAACCACGCTCGCCTCCGATTCTCACGAGACGCGCGGATCTCCGGCTGTCCCCTTTCTCTAGCCCCCACGCCCGTCACGGCCAAAAGCCACGTCAAACGGCCGAGCCCAAAGATCCCACCATGCCGACCCGATCGATCAATCGATACGAGCCGGCACGGCTCAAAGTGCACTCTGAAATGTTCTTTAAAGACAACACAACATAGCCTACCTTCTCCTTGGTTGTATTCAAATGTGAGTACTGGCGAAGAACGACATGCAGCTGACGCCCGTGATTTTGTAACAGCTATATGTCGTAAATGGGTATGACAGCTGTATGACGTAATCGGTTTGCTGAACATAACATACAAAATCCTGTCAATGACCATTCTCGAAAAACTGAAACCTTACGCAGAAACTGTTATTCAGGATTACCAGGCTGGATTTCGAAGAAACCGTTCCATAACTGATAATTTGTTTACTGTACGACAGATCTTTGAGAAATACTGGGAATTTAACAAAAACATCCACTGTCTCTTCATTGACTTCCAGCGAGCCTACGACAGCATCCACAGAAGTAGCCTCTACAACACATTACGAGAATTTTGTATACCCAGTAAAATCATCAGGATGATACAATTGTCCATGGATGGCTCCCAGGCAGCAGTGAAGTTCAGAGGATCCACATCCCCCACCTTTCCAATTGAAACAGGCTTACGACAGGGAGGCGCTCTTTCATGTGTTCTCTTCAGCCTTGCATTAGAGAAAGTGGTTCGGGAAAGTAATTTACATCTATACAATGGTCTCCGATTCAAATACAGTGAAGTAAAACTCCTGGCTTATGCAGATGATATAGTATTGCTGAGTGAAACTGAAGAAGAACTGAAAGACATGTACAGGTCTCTCAGGCACAGTGCCAGCAAAATCGGGCTTTTGATTAACCAAGAGAAAACCGAATATATGGAAATAGGCCGAGTCTTAAACCCAAATCCTTACTTTGAAATTGACGAACATTCGTAATTCAGAAAAGTTCTCCAGTTTAAATACCTTTGATTACGTTTCAACAGTAAAAATATAATAACAATGGATATAAATGAAAGAATAGCCTCAGGGTCAAAATGTCTGTACTCACTAAGCATACCACTCAAAAGTAAAGTTTTGTCAATCACCACAAAGATGAAGATATACAACACTATTATCTGACCCATAGTACTGTACGGTTCAGAAAGCTGGACGCTAACAAAGAATGAAAGAGAAAAACTAAATGTTTTCGAAAGAAAAGTAATGAGAAAAATCTGGGGACCTGTGTTGGAGAATGGCATATGGAGAATTAGAAAGAACAATGAAATTTATGTTAATGAAGCAACCCACTATCATCCAGAAATTAAAAATTAGGAGACTGCAATGGGCTGGACAAGTGACCAGAATGGAAAACAACAGAATCACCAAGAAAGCATTTGAAGGAACTCTCCAGGCAACAAGATCACTGGGCCGACCTCGTACAAGGTAGCAAGATGACATAGAGAAGGACAAAGCAGCATTAGGAATTTCCGCAGGGTGGAGAGAGGCTGCGAGATATAGAAGGCGGTGGAAGCAGATCGTTGATGTAGCGCGTGGTCTACAGGGCCTGTGATCGCTGAGAAGAAGAAGATAGAGATGTCGTAAACGGGTAAGGAAAGAGCATATGATGAATTGAAGTTTTTTGTTCAGAATCACCAAAGCTATCACCTCTCAAAGCATGTACCTTTCCCCCTGATGCACCATGTACAGCTCGCACAGGATACGGTGGCCAATGTGCAGTGACCAGTTTTCGTCCGAAGTGCTGGGCAAGTTCATTCGTTCGTTCGGACGGGGAGGCTGATATGTGTTTTTCCACCTTTCAGCCGGTTACCAATGACTTTCACGAGGCGCGCGAACTGCAGTCTTTCTCAAACAATTTTACAGGATCTATTCGGTAAAAAAATTCATATTTTTGCATTTCTTATTGCCTTATATGTCAGGTTGACGACGATGTGCCCATCATTTCTTTAATGGTCATAGTTATTGTGATATTTATTTGAAAATAAGACACTGCACGAAATTCGCGAAAGTATGCAGTGAAAAATAGAGGTCGCTATGATTTTGTTCAAAATGGTTCAAATGGCTCTAAGCACTATAGGACTTAACATCTGAGGTCATCAGTCCCCTAGACTTAGAACTACTTAAACCTAACTAACCTAAGGACATCACAAACATCCATGCCCGAGGCAGGATTCGAACCTGCGACTGTAGCAGCAGAGCGGTTCCGGACTGAAGCGCCTAGTACCGCTCGCCCACAGCGGCTGGCTATGATTTTCATTTTGAATTTTTCTTTAGACTTAGGCAGAGGTATTTATCTGTCACCAATCTCAAGAAAATTGATCTGATGTAGCACACTCATTTGCGATCGCGCTGCGCCAGTGATTAAGTCAGAGTGAAATATCCACAACATTCCTCATATTTTATAAACGGCTTCAGATATCGAAATGAGATTTTGGCAAATGATAGCATGCAAAGAGGAAACTTCATTATCTACCGTGTTATTCCAATAACTACAAAGAAAGCATGTAATTTTTAAGAGCCATCGATAGCTGGTGAAACGAGAAATACTATGGATTTTTAGAAAAACATATTTGAAAAAATTACACATTTTTCTTGTATCAAGGACGTGCTACTTCAGAAGCTACTGACTTCACTTTTCCTCAGTACCTCACTTAATAAACTTAATAAATCACTGTTTCAGAATTCTCTCGTATTTGTGTCTGCACAACATGTTAGTGAGGTGAGACAGTTAAACTCTGCTGTGTTTTGACAAAAGAAGGAAATTTTGACTTGGCAACCAGAGAAATGTGTAGATTTTATTTATAATTTGCCACTCTCGACATTTCTCTAAAAGTTACAAATAGTTAACAAACCAGGCGAGAATAAAGCACTGCACTTCTGGTGAAATTCTTTTTAGATACTAACGAAAGCAGAGGTGACTGTAGATCTTTTTGAATGGTCACCATGCAAATGCGGGTGTTTATAAATGAATGTCGGGATTTTAGTGCTTTATATTTATTTTATTAAACTTACAGTTAGAAATGATATGTCAAATGAAAGACTAACTCAAACAGTTTTACCAAGAACCTTATAAATGTTCAATGTGAGCTCTTTTTGTCACACGGCACAAATGAAGTCCATAACCAAGCGCTGGATAGGCCGCAAGGGGCCCAATAACAGGCTTGCTTTGCATGGCCTCCACGTTCACCCGACCTAGCGCCATACGATTTGTTTCCTTTGGGGCTTCATCGAGGATCCTGTGTACGTGCCTCCGCTACCAGCAGACCTCCCTGAATTAAGAAACCGGATTGAAGCAGCTGTTGCTACAATCACTGAAGACACACTTATCAACGTCTGGGAAGAACTCGGCTATAGACTTGACAGTATTAACCAAAGAAGAGGTAGAAGGTCTGGAAGAGCTTGGAAACTTCTAGAGACTACCAGCTTCCTTTGTGAACCACACAAAGAGAAAGTGTCTTGTAAATCTTTGAAAGTATTATTGAAATAGTTGTTGCATGAGTAAATGCATAGTGACAAACGATACTCGAAACACTCCAGATCTCTCACAAAGAATGCAACCACGCAGTCCTCTTGAGATTTCACCACAGTCTAATGTATTATAATTCCTTACTGAAATTTACGCATTACTGATGTCGTTGCTATCATAGGATCGCTTCTTGCAGCTCAGTCACTTTCGTACTCCTAGAGAGGCAGCCAGTTTTTTGGAACTTCCATATACGAGGGTAGTTTCATAAGTCAGGTAAGAAAGCAGGAAAAACTGTTTCGTCAACAACTCACCTTACTTCCCGACATAGTCTCTATGAGGCATTTACATTTGGTTCAGCGATCCTCCACCTTTATTATCCCATCGGAAAATTAGGTTCTGTCGAACTGTGCAATATACTCATTGACTGCAACTGTCACTTCTTCATTTGATGACAAATGCAAATTACTTCCCAGCAAGCCAAGCTACAGAACAGGAAGAAGTCACCTGGGGCTAAGCTTGGGGAACAGCCTGGATGAGGAACGAATTCATAGCCCAGGTCATCCACTTTTACTATTGTTATCGATGATGCGTGGAATGGTGCGTCATGCTGGTGAAAAAACACTTTTTTTCCACCCTTGATGTTTTTTACCAACGCAAGCTCCAAACGATCCAAAAAAAGAAGGGTACGATTATAGTTCTGTCTTTTTTCAAGTAATTTGTGAAGATTATTCCTTGAGAATCCCAAAGACAGTTGTTATCACCTAAATACCATCTGACAAAATGGTATTTGCTCTTTCACCAGCATATGTCAATTGTTTTCACTGCCGTTTTGATTATGGTGTGTAAAGGTGAATCCAGATTTAATCAACAGTCATAAATCGGCGCAAAAATCTTGAAGATTGAGATTAAAGATCTTCAGACAGTGTGTCAAAATATTGTACTGGACACGTTTTTGTCAAGTGTGAGCTAAAGCGGCACCCATTTCGCACACAGTTTCTTCATAGCCATTGCTCCGTGCAGGATATTAGGCTCTCGCTCATTTGGGATGCCTACAGTCTCAGCAGTCTTAGCGCTCTTGCATTAACATAATATCATGGATTCTGTCAAGGGTTTCCTATGTGGTTACTTCAATTGGACGATCAGTGCACGTTTCGTCTTCGGCGATTGCCGGATCACGTTTAAATCCATTACTCCATACCATAAGTAAATGGTCTTCAGTGATGGTGTAGAACCTGCGTGAACTTCATCCAGTTCTGTTTTGATCTGGTTGGCAGTCCAACCTTACAATTCATAATATTTCATAACAACACGAAAACCGATTTTCTCAATTTTCAATCACAGTTGACACACCGTCCACTTTAGTAGGCTATCAACAATGAACTGTACGCTGTACATCGTTTAAATTACTTATACGACCTTTGGAATAATCATGCTTACCGACCATGCAGGTACAACAAAAATGTTTCATTCTTTCATGGAAATTTACCAGACTTCTCAAAACATTCTCATATGTATTATATAGCTTCGATATTATCACAGATATAATTTTATTTCGTCAGAGCGAGCATATGTTCAGCAGAAAAATCACCTTGACTGATTACTGGAAACTTCGAAATTTCTCATTGGCACATTGTTTCTTGTATGTGGAGTTTGTCAACTGGTAGAGTTCTACAAGCTCTTTGTAATGATTTAGACACTGAGACAGATCGTGAGATTTTCTGAAAGGATTACTATTGACACTGCCCCATCTAACAGTCATGAATCGGCGTAAAAAATCTTAAAGATTGAGATTAAAGATCTTCAGACAGCGTTAGTTTAGGAAACTACTGCGAAAGCAAAGAGAGCTTCACTGCAAATTTAAACGCAGCGAAAACCTCTCAGACAAACAGAAGCTAAACGATGTCAAAGTTAGCGTAAGGAGGGCTATGCGTGAACTGTTCAGTGAATTCGAAAGTAAAATTCTATGTACCGACTTGACAGAAAATCCTAGGAAGTTCTGGTCTTACGTTAAATCAGTAAGTGGACCGAAACAGCATATCCAGACACTCTGGGAGGATAATGGCGTTGAAACAGAGGATGACACGCGTAAAGCTGAAATACTAAACACCTTTACCCAAAGCTGTTTCACAGAGGAAGACCACACTGCAGTTCCTTCTCTAAATCCCAGCACGAACGAAAAAATGGCCGACATCGAAATAAGTGTCCAAGGAATAGAAAAGCAACGGAAATCACTCAACAGAGGAAAGTCCACTGGACCTGACGGGATACCAATTCGATTCTAGACAGAGTACGCGAAAGAACTTGCCCCCCCCCCCCCCCCTCTAAAAGCCGTGTACCGCAAGTCTCTAGAGGAACAGAAGGTTCCAAATGATTGGAAAAGAGCACAGGGAGTTCCAGTTTTCAAGAAGGGTCGTCGAGCAGATGCTCAAAACTATAGGCCTATATCTCTGACATCGATCTGTTGTAGAATTTTAGAACATGTTTTTTGCTCGCACATCATGTCATTTCTAGAAACCCAGAATCTACTCTGTAGGAATCAACATGGATCACGGAAACAGCGATCGTGTGAGACCCAACTCGCTTTATTTGTTCATGAGACCCAGAAAATATTAGATACACGCTCCCAGATAGATGCCATTTTCCTTGACTTCCGGAAGGCGTTCGATACAGTTCCGCACTGTCACCTGATAAACAAAGTAAGATCCTACGGAATATCAGACCAGCTGTGTTGCTGGATTGATGAGTTTTTAGCAAACAGAACACAGCATGTTGTTCTCAATGGAGAGACAGAGACGTCTACAGACGTTAAAATAACCTCTAACCTCTGGCGTGCCACAGGGGAGTGTTATGGGACCATTGATTTTCACAAAAAAAATTATATATATATATATATATATATATATATATATATATATATATATATATATATATATGTCTTGATTGAGCCCCATGTTCTTCCACATACGCTTAGTGGAGCACGTTATCATGATTTCATACGGGATACTCTACCCGTGCTACTAGAACATGTGCCTTTACAAGTACGACACAACATGTGGTTCATGCACGATGGAGCTCCTGCAAATTTCATATATATATATATATATATATATATATATATATATATATATATATATATATATATATATATATATATATATATATGGTGTTACAAAAAGGTACGGCCGAACTTTCAGGAAACATTCCTCACACACAAAGAAAGAAAATATGTTATGTGGACATGTGTCTGGAAACGCTTACTTTCCCTGTTAGAGCTCATTTTATTACTTCTCTTCAAATCACATTAATCATGGAATGGAAACACACAGCAACAGAACGTACCAGCGTGACTTCAAACACTTTGTTACAGGAAATGTTCAAAATGTCCTCCGTTAGCGAGGATACATGCATCCACCCTCCGTCGCATGGAATCCCTGATGCAGCCCTGGAGAATAGCGTATTGTATCACAGCCGTCCACAATACGAGCACGAAGAGTCTCTACATTTCGTAGCGGGGTTGCGTAGACAAGAGCTTTCAAATGCCCCCATAAACGAAAGTCAAGAGGGTTGAGGTCAGGAGAGCGTGGAGGCCATGGAATTGGTCCGCCTCTACCAATCCATAGGTCACCAAATCTGTTGTTGAGAAGCGTACGAACACTTCGACTGAAATTTGCAGGAGCTCCATCGTGCATGAACCACATGTTGTGTCGTACTTGTAAAGGCACATGTTCTAGCAGCACAGGTAGAGTATCCCGTATGAAATCATCATAACGTGCTCCACTAAGCGTAGGTGGAAGAACATAGGGCTCAATCAAGACATCACCAACAATGCCTGCCCAAACGTTCACAGAAAATCTGTGTTGATGACGTGATTTCACAATTGCGTGCGGATGCTCGTCAGCCCACACATGTTGATTGTGAAAATTTACAATTGGATCACGTTGGAATGAAGCCTCACCCGTAAAGAGAACATTTGCACTGAAATGAGGATTGACACATTGTTGGATGAACCATTCGCAGAAGTGTATCCGTGGAGGTCAATCAGCTGCTGATAGTGCCTGCACATGCTGTACATGGTACGGAAACAAGTGGTTCTCCCGTAGCACTCTCCATACAGTGACGTGGTCAACGTTACCTTGTACAGAAGCAACTTCTCTGACGCCGACATTAGGGTTATCGTCAAGTGCACGAAGAATTGCCTCGTCTATTGCAGGTGTCCTCGTCGTTCTAGGTCTTCCCCAGTCGCGAGTCATAGGCTGGAATGTTCCGTGCTCCCTAAAACGCCGATCAACTGCTTCGAACGTCTTCCAGTCGGGACACCTTCGTTCTGGAAATCTGTCTCGATACAAACGTACCGCGCCACGGCTATTGCCCCGTGCTAATCCATACATCAAATGGGCATTTGCCAACTCCGCATTTGTAAACATTGCAGTGACTGCAAAACCACGTTCGTGATGAACACTAACCTGTTGATGCTACGTACTGATGTGCTTGATGCTTCTACTGTAGAGCAATGAGTCGCATGTCAACACAAGCACCGAAGTCAACATTACCTTCCTTCAATTGGGCCAACTGGCGCTGAATCGAGGAAGTACAGTACATACTGACGAAACTAAAATGAGCTCTAACAAGGAAATTAAGCGTTTCCGGACACATGTCCACATAACATCTTTTCTTTATTTGTGTGTGAGGAAAGTTCCCTGAAAGTTTGGCCGTACCTTTTTATAACACCATATATATATATATATATATATATATATATATATATATATATATATATATATATATATATAACCTAGTAGATAGTGTCGGAAGTTCCAAGCGGCATTCCGCGGATGATGCTGTAGTATACAGAGAAGTTGCAGCATTAGAAAACTGCAGCGAAATCCAGGAAGATCTGCAGCGGATAGGCACTTGGTGCAGGAAGTGGCAACTAACCCTTAACATAGACAAATGTAATGTATTACGAATACATAGAAAGAAGGATCCTTTATTGTATGATTATATGATAGCGGAACAAACACTGGTAGTAGTTACTTCTGTAAAATAACTGGGATTATGCGTACGGAACGATTTGAAGTGGAATGATCATATAAAATTAATTGTTGGTAAGGCGGGTGCCAGGTTGAGATTCATTGGGAGAGTCCTTAGAAAATATCCATAAACGAAGGAGGTGGCTTACAAAACACTCGTTCGACCTATACTTGAGTATTGCTCATCAGTGTGGGATCCGTACCAGGTCGGGTTGACAGAGGAGATAGAGAAGATCCAAAGAAGAGCGGCGCGTTTCGTTTCAGGGTTATTTGGTAAGCGTGATAGCGTTACAAAGATGTTTAGCAAACTCAAGTGGCAGACTCTGCAAGAGAGGCGCTCTGCATCGCGGTGTAGCTTGGTTGGTTCAAATGGCTCTGAGAACTATGGGACTTAACTGCTGTGGTTATCAGTCCCTTAGAACTACTTAAACCTAACTAACCTAAGGACAACACACACATCCATGCCCGAGGCAGGATTCGAACCTGCAACCGTAGCGGTCGCGCGGTTCCAGACTGTAACGCCTAGAACCGCTCGGCCAGTTCGGACGGCTGTAGCTTGCTGTCCAGGTTTCGAGACGGTGCGTTTCTCGATGAGGTATCGAATATATTACTTCCCCCTACTGATACCTCCCGAGGAGATTACAAATGTAAAATTAGAGAGATTAGAGCGCGCACGGATGCTTTCCGGCAGTCGTTCTTCCTGCGAAACATACGCGACTGGAATAGGAAAGGGAGGTAATGCAGTGGCACGTAAACTGCCCTCCACCACACTCCGGTGGGTGGCTTGCGGAGTATAAATGTTGATGTAGATGTAAAGTGTTACAAGATATTTAAATGGTTCCGAAATCCCTTCAAAAAATAAATTTATTAATATAGCAGCTTTGATAAACCATTTATGGGATTTTGGACGGTTTAGTGAGATTTCAAATGCGATATAAGAGGAAAATGTGCTGCGGAGCTGGAAACACTCTGATAGAAGCGGCAGTTTGAAAGCATGGATTCGTAGTCGCTATGTTCGTAACATTTGTTGTGGAACTCTTGTACGTCATGGTTGAAATACACGCTTCTGATTGTTTCTTAGTGTCTTTTCAAAATGCCACGTAAGTGTTGTTTGCCCAGTTGTTGGGGAAATTATTATAACGGTCCTAAAGCTACTGTGTTTACATTCACATCTGATAAAGCCTTAAGACGTAAATGGATTTCAGCAGTTCACAGGACAGAGTGGGTCACCAGTAAATAGCTCGTTATAAGTATTCGGACAACCCCAAACACATACGTTTTTCATATTAGATGCATTGCGCTGCCACCTACTGCCAGGTACTCCATATCAGCAACTTCAGTAGTCATTACACATCGTGAGAGAGCAGAATGGTGCGCTCCGTGGAACTCAAGGACTTCTAACGTGGTCAGGTGACTGGGTGTCACTTGTGTCATACGTCTGTATGCAGATTTCCACACTCCTAAACATCCCTAGGCTCACTGTTTCTGACGTGATAGTGAAGTGAAAACGTGACGGGGCCCCTACAGCACAATGGGTACAGGCCGACCACGTCTGTTAACTGACAGAGACCGCCGACAGTTGAACAGGGTCGTAACGTGTAATAGCCAGACATCTAACCAGACCATCACACAGGAATTCCAAACTGCATCAGGATCCACTGCAAGTACTGTGACAGATTGGCGGGAGGTGAGGATACTTGGATTTCATGGTCGAGCGGCTGGCCATAAACCATACATCACGGCAGTAAATGCCAAACGACGCCTCGCTTGGTGTAAGGAGCATACACAATGGACGATTGAACAATGGAAAAACGTTGTGTGGAGTGACGAATCACGGCACACAATGTGGCGATCCGATGGCACGGTGTGGGTATAGCGAACGTCATCTGCCATCGTGTGTAGTGCAAACTGTACAATTCGGAGGCAGTGATGTTATGGTGTGGTCGTGTTTTCCATGGATGGGACTTGCACCCCTTGTTGTTTCGCATGGCACCATCACAGCACAGGCCTACATTGATGTTTAAGCACCTTCTTACTTCCCACTGTTTAAGAGCAATTCGGGGATGATGATTGCATCTTTCAACAGAATCGTATATCTATTCATAATGCATGGCCCGTGGCGGAGTGGTCCCTGTAATGGACTGGTCTGCACAGAGTCCAGACCAGAATCCTATAGAACACCTTTGGGTGTTTTGGAACGCCGACTTCATGCCAGGCCTCACCGACCGACATGGATACCTCTCCTCAGTGCAGCTCTCCGTGAAGAATGGGCTGCAATTCCCCAAGACATCTTCCAACACCTGACTGAACGTATGCCTGCGAGAGGGGAAGCTATTATCAAGGCTAAGGGTGGGCCAACACCATACTGAATTCCAGTGTTACCGATAGAGGGCGGCACGAACTTGTAAGTCACTTTCAGCTAGGTGTCCAGACACTTTTGATCACATACTGTATCTGTACATTTATCTTGATTAACATGTGAGGTTACTCTTTTTAATAATATACTGTTACAAAACTGGAAATAGTAACCAACAGGTCAACGATAATGAAGCATTATAAAACTTTTATGTAGTCTTGAGTCAGTTTGCCTTTATCGTTTTGCGTCCTATCTCTTGATTAACAGTAACATGTGTCCTAATTTTTAGATATGCAAATTGCATTTCAATGCAGATGACATTTTAAGGTGTACGAACGCTTATGACCAACTAACTGGAGTACTCATTACAACATATTTGGTCCGTCCAGGTTTAAAGAGAGGTGGGTGAAAATTTATTTAGTACTTAGTAGGAAATAATTGCAAACATTAAAAAAATAGAAATTGAAGTACCAATTCTTTAATTTTCTTCCGATGTTGACAGTGATACCGCACAGACAAGTACATTATAAAAATTGCTGTATTAATATCATGTTTCTCTCTTTATTCCAAGATGATAGCCCATTACATTTACAAGTATGTCGTACTAATTTGTCTTTGACGCAGACAACTGCTCGAGCAACTCAATTAGTTACTGAGAACTTTGGAAAACAGGACCCTCGAGATAGCCACTCAGCAGAGTGCGGAATCGCAATGAAAAATGATTGAGACAATTTCATTTACAGCTTAAAGAATAAAAACCTAAATTGTGTGATTGTGAAAAGCACAGTGACTGAGTTGTGATAAGCAAACCAGTTAGCGCCTTGTGTTGTTGAAGGCTGATCCTTATCCAAGGGTTGTGTCTTATGTAGTTATAAGCAGTGCCTTAACGATTCTGAGTTAAAGCATGCTGGAAAGATGAAGTGACATTCATGCAGTTAGTTAAGTTCTGAGAGAAACATATGTCAGACGTAACTGAGGCCCCTGGTGAGGCGAGTTTGTCCCATACTGAAGACATTTTCAATAAACTTTTAAAAAAGTTACCTGGAAGAAAAGATGAAGTTAAATTTTTGAAGGAAGAAGTTTCATTTCTGATATGTAGAAGTTCAACACAGTTTAGGCATGGAAGTGATTTAACATGCGTGCAGGTTTTGGAGAATTTCTTGCAGTTTTTCAATGCCAAGTCCAAATAATTTATCAAGGCTGTGTAGAAAGCTTTCAACAAACCCAACCATTGAACAGCAGAATGACCATTTTATTAGCTACATAACAAACAATGTTAAAGACTTATCTATAAATGACAAAACTGTTCTCCTATTGATTGATGAGACCCCTTTCAAGTCCCAACTAGTCTATAATGGTGGAAACGTTGTAGGTGGTGGTTTTAACACTGATAGGTTTTTGTGGGCAACCAGTGGCTGTGTTTTCATGGTACAGAGCACGGATTCAGTTTACAAATATGTGGTGCATATTCTCCAGGTTCACACGATTCAAGCTGATGTTCTTTTTTCATTAAAAATGTAATTATTAAACCAGAAGTAGTTGGATTTGAGGTGGTGGGAGTAGTAGCTGATAATGATGCATTTAGTAAGAAAGCTATTTCATACTTTTCTGACCCACCTAGTGTTAAGATAAAGCATGTTCAGCCTGTGTAGTCTTCTAGAGACCACCCACTTTACTATTTTGTGAATACTGTTCACATTTTAAAATGAATCTGCCGTAACTGGTTTAACCAAAAGGATCAAAATCTGCTCTTTGCTGCCTTTAGTGATAGCTTGAAGGGAGGTCATATTTCTGTCGCAGCACTTAAGGAACTACATTTAATAGAAAAAGATGAATGGTTGTAATAGAGCAGAACTTTAACACTTAAATCCTTATATCAAAATTCAATAGAAGGGCAAAGTGTGAAGTTAGCTTTGCTTGTTTTTAACAACACGATAGTTGTTGCTTTGCATCAGTTAGGCTCAAGGAAAGCAACTGAAAATTGGGACAGTATTGCTACATTTATAAAAATATTAAGTCATTGGTGGGATACTGTTAATGTTAAAACATTGATTAGACGTCAAAGGTTAAAGAATCTTTCCCAGGAATCTGTAACTGTCAATTCAAAACATGCTAATAACTTTTTGAGAATCTTTCTGTCATGGTTGCGTGCGTAGAAAGATTTTGCTGATGCAAGGGAATTGACCAGAGAAACACACTTTGCTCTCAGATACACTACTGCAGCCTTGACTGACTTTAGTAATTACTGTCTGTGTGAGAAAAACTGAACATATTTGCTTTTGGGGAAAATATAGACAGTTCAAAGGACAGATTTGGGAAATACCAACAAGTAGGTAGAGGAAATTACCACATATCTTTAAGGCAAGTATTTGAAGCAGAAGGAAAATTAAGGGAATAGCGAGTGCTTTCTCTTGTAATAAACTTTTGATGTTGATGCTGCTGGTTGTTGAATCCCAGACCTTAAAGATACACCTACCCCAGAGCTTTTACATTTAGTAGTAGATGATAGACTTGGTCATTGCTCCATTATGTGTCATGTTAGCGTTCTCA
The DNA here is from genome assembly GCF_023898315.1 of Schistocerca nitens. Lineage (NCBI taxonomy): Eukaryota > Metazoa > Arthropoda > Insecta > Orthoptera > Acrididae > Schistocerca > Schistocerca nitens. The sequence goes on along the minus strand of NC_064621.1, from coordinate 285,533,456 downwards.
CCAAGAGCTTAAAAAATTTCATTGTACATACTGTAAAGAGTTTCTCACATCTCAATAAACTAAACAAGCAGATGATTTAATAGTTGTAAAGGAAATATGGGAGGTCTAACATATCCAAGCAATGATGTGCTCAGATGTCTTTTATATGTTTATTTAACTCTAAAAAATCCTTAAGGACAATGATTCTTTGTTACTACAGCAAGCACATCAAAGAGGTGTGATTGTAAAAGTAGCACTCAGTAGTAAGCCCAACATTTGGTTCTTGCATTTCATTTTATCCATCAAAAGTTATATAATGATTTACAGTGCAAATATTTTGTTAAATAATTCTACAAAACGAAAAAAATGTAAGTCACCAAAAATACAATTATTTATAAAAGAATGAAAAAGTGTTGACATGTAACTGCATCTTGTCACCAGTAAAAAAAACTGACAAATAAACAACTTGTGGAGATTTCTTCTCTCTCTCTCTCTGTGTATGTGTGTGTGTGTGTATTTTTAAAGTGAGCAGTTTGTTTATATTCTGTCTAAAATGAAACGTGCCCGATACTGTATTTGACATTTTATTGGGTGCTTAAATGAAAAAACGTCGATAAATGCTTTGCAGTATTTTTCGTACTCAAAGAAAATTATTATTGCATACCTATTATGATTTCAAAGATTTGAGTTCAGAGTTATCTAATCTTAAACTCGAATCTGCAGCAAACAAATGCCTTAAGTCCTTAAAACACAATACTGAATACATTGCCTTTGAAGACACATGGTGCTAGCTAACTCTCTTCACTCGAACCTGTTTAGGGACTTTTTATCATTTAAAAACCAGTCCAACAGAGTACACAGTACTAGCGGAGTTGTAGAAGGTCTCCTCGGTTTCATTCATGTCTGTCTTTCGTTAAACAGTGAGTGAAACTGTGTCTCCTTGTGTTTCTGGGAGTCTTTGCTTTACAGTCAGCTGCAGAGCATGACGTCCAGTGTTGCCAATAGTGAAATGAAATTTTCCAATAAAAAACTTATTCTAAATCAGCAGAACCCAATACATTTTTACATACATTTTATAAAACCACTAGAGTGTTATTTTTTAACCACTGAATATGCTAGTTAGCCAAAACGTGAGACAATTTGTGTTATTCCTTATGGTTAACGCTATAACAGTATTATGATACGTGTCGCAGTGACCTTAGAGAAAATGAACAGCTCTGGATCATCAACGACTTCCTCGACATTGGTTCAACACCAAAGCCAGAGGCAGTTAGCGGAAGAAGTACACTCAGATGTTTTATATGCCCTAGCAGTCCATATGTGCTTAAGCACATCTGTTGGCAGCTCATAATTGTACCAACAGTGGTCCTTCTTTCTCATTTCTGCTCAAATTGACAATAGCTAAATCATCATTTCTGAGTTCATCCTATTAGTTTAATAACGTTTATCTCTGTTATAAAGTCTTTCCACTCCGGCATTCGACCACGGTAACACCAGTCGCCAATTCGTGGAATGGGTTGTTGTAACTTGATGCTTTATATTTTTAACTTCACACCAGAAATTAACAGTGTCTGTGGCTTCGGACCATTTGACAATAGTTAAATTGTGCCACTGAAAATCAATTTTTGTTATTGTAGCAGGACCAATCTTATACGTTTCAAGGATGGGAAGCGATGGATCTTTAACAATCTGAGGAGTATTGGACACTGAAAGAAGTGAATTTTTCCTGAAAATTTCATTACTGTCTGGAAGCCTTTGCAGACAAACTGGATGCCTCTCATATGTAGGGTGTAACTGAGATTTTCTCAATTCATCAATATTTCTGTCCAATTCATATCCTATATGTGGTTTGGGATCTAAGTGTTTCTCAGGGTCTAAATTGAATTTGCTTTGCACACAGGACATGTGGGGAAACAACTTTCCTCATTAATGTTTCTACTAAGATAACAAAGTCATTTAACGGCTAGCATAGATCTCCTGTGCTGGATTCAAAGTGTTTATTAATCATCTGCAAATCTCAAAAAATCAGATTTAAAAATATTAAATACGCCAAACTGCAGTTATCAGAACACATTGCGTAAAGCATTTCGCTAGTGTAACACTTGTCTTTGGCTCGAGTTATTTCAAAGTGCGTCCTAAGCTGTAACCTAAGGTCTGCAATTCTTGTTACTGCAGGCTCTACGGTCAACCACTGCATATCACAAGCAGATGGAATTTTCAGCGATTCTCCTCCTTCATTGAGTGTCTGATAAATATCACTAACAGTTGGCGAGTTGAAGAACACGAAAACCAATCATATTTTTCCCTAACTAAGAAGTCTGATTTCTTGTCGGCGTTTCACTTGCAGTAGAAGTAGCAAGCTGAATTGAATGGCATACACATTTTATAAGGATCAAATGAGAAATATCTTTTTTTCAAAATTTGATGTACACCACTGTTACACCTACCACATTCGCATTGGCCGTGCCTATACGCAGCAGCTTGTTTAGATCGAATCTGAATTCCTGAAGAGTGTCTTTAAGCACTAAAACAACATTCACTGACGTAAAAAAGATACTACTTTAACGCCCGAACTACAGGTATCACACGCACGATATCCTGAGCCCTGGCAGTCGGCGGTGAACGTAAACAAACGAGGACTTAACTGCAGGGCTGGCAGCCAACGCCCTTGTTCTCCGCTTCTGCGTAAGATGGAATGACTTAACGGTCTCTGATCAGTTCTGGTGTTGTGAGAGTCGTATTCGAACGCCACAACAGATCGAGATCAATCTCTGCATTCATTTTAAAATAAGATCGGAAACAGCGAGCAATGCACAAACAAAGCAAAGCGGGTACGCAAAGCATTCGGTAACGGCTAAGGCGCAATTGTCTCTTGAAGTTGGCATCGTCGTAAACTTGGTAATTCAGGTCCGACCTGTATCGGTATCTTACGCAACCATAGACCTAACCCCCTCTTTCCCCTCCCAGATTGCCAAGTAAAAGCATTAGAATAATATGTACTATGCATGCAGATGGATGTTTGTTAATACTATAGTGCATAAAAATACGGGTGCACAACGACATGAGAACGAAGACGCAGAAACGTGTATTACATACATATATACATACATAAATACTTGTTCCACAGATCATGAATACGACATTTCGTAATGATGTGGGATGTGTTACTTTAACGTAAGTTTTCTTTACACAGTTTTTTTACAGTTACTACTTTATACCTAAATAAACGTTTAGCTGATATAAATTTTAGAGCTACTAGACGTCAAAAAATTAAACATTGCTGTTTCTGTATGTTGCATTGATAAAGCGATTTTATAAAGAATTTTGCTGTAAAACTACCCAAATATTTTTAAAATCCACCACAATTCCCACTAACTACTAGATGCATAATTTGCACACCAGGCAGGTACTTAAAACCATCAGATTTAATGGGAAAACAGCTAACTTCGCGTCACGTGGCCCACAAGAATCTTTCAGTAGGCACCGTTGGCGACACTGGTGACGTCACAACTTGCGCGCTAAGGCTTTGTTTCTAGGTAGTGTTTAATTAACCGCTGTAGACAGAAGCTTATGAGTTTGTTTTCTCTAAATGTTATGTGTCAGACAACCTAGCTGCTCATAATTCACTGAATATTCAATGCAATGGTACATATTCCATATACCTGTACTCTCTACCATGAATGAATCGGGTGCGTATGACAATACGGTAAATGTTTGATCTGTTCCTCGAGGGGGTGCTATTTACACTGTATTCTGAGACCACAGTATTGCATTTATCGTTAAAAAATTGAAACAAAGTGTACGTGAATCGGTGCTATGCAATGTGTTAATGTCTTGTAACTTTGAATTCCGTTATGCACCGAAATATAAGTGCAAATAGAGAAGTGTTAAATGGATGTATCAGTACTTCTTTTTATGGTATTTAAGACGCAATGAAAAGACGATTGATATGTTACGATTTACAACAAAACATTTCATTAAAATGGTCTAAATGTGAAGGCCAAGAGCTCATGCCAGGTGCAGTTCGTACTTTGCCACATTAATGTAGGGCACTGCAGTGGAACTGGGATCTCTGCTGGCAGTTGTGGTCAAGGTAGATAGCACCCGTTACACACACACACACACACACACACACACATACGCATGCACAAAAACACACAAATATAATTACATGAAAAGAAAGAAGAGGTTACAGACCATCCAACAGAGTTTGAATGTGTATAGAGGCACATTCGTGGAGAAGGTTTCCGTAGTGTAGTGGTTGTCACGTGCGCCTCACACGCGCAAGGTCCCCGGTTCGATCCCGGGCGGAAACATTATTTTTACTTTTTTTCTTCATTGGTAACAGACATTAATCAGTGGAAATGTAATTAAACATTAGTATTTCTGAAGGAAATGGACGCTTCATATTTCTTCATTAATTTGTGATTTAGGTGTGTCGGACAATTGTTGTTGTTGTGGTCTTCAGTCCTGAGACTGGTTTGATGCAGCTCTCCATGCTACTCTATCCTGTGCAAGCTTCTTCATCTCCCAGTACCTACTGCAACCTACATCCTTCTGAATCTGCTTAGTGTATGCATCTCTTGGTCTCCCCCTACGATTTTTACCCTCCACGCTGCCCTCCAATACTAAATTGGTGATCCCTTGATGCCTCAGAACATGTCCTACCAACCGATCCCTTCTTCTGGTCAAGTTGTGCCACAAACTCCTCTTCTCCCCAATCCTATTCAGTACCTCCTCATTAGTTATGTGATCTACCCATCTAATCTTCAGCATTCTTCTGTAACACCACATTTCGAAAGCTTCTATTCTCTTCTTGTCCAAACTATTTATCGTCCATGTTTCACTTCAATACATGGCTACACTCCATACAAATACTTTCAGAAAAGACTTCCTGACACTTAAATCTATACTCGATGTTAACAAATTTCTCTTCTTCAGAAACGCTTTCCTTGCCATTGCCAGTCTACATTTTATATCCTCTCTACTTCGACCATCATCAGTTATTTTGCTCCCCAAATAGCAAAACTCCTTTACTACTTTAAGTGTCTCATTTCCTAATCTAATACCTTCAACATCACCCGACTTAATTCGACTACATTCCATTATCCTCGTTTTGCTTTTGTTGATGTTCATCTTATACCCTCCTTTCAAGACACTGTCCATTCCGTTCAACTGCTCTTCCAAGTCCTTTGCTGTCTCTGACAGAATTACAATGTCATCGGCGAACCTCAAAGTTTTTATTTCTTCTCCATGGATTTTAATACCTACTCCGAATTTTTCTTTTGTTTCCTTTACTGCTTGCTCAATATACAGATTGAATAACATCGGGGAGAGGCTACAACCCTGTCTTACTCCCTTCCCAACCACTGCTTCCCTTTCATGTCCCTCGACTCTTATAACTGCCATCTGGTTTCTGTACAAATTGTAAATAGCCTTTCGCTCCCTGTATTTTACCCCTGCCACCTTTAGAATTTGAAAGAGAGTATTCCAGTCAACATTGTCAAAAGCTTTCTCTAAGTCTACAAATGCTAGAAACGTAGGTTTGCCTTTCCTTAATCTTTCTTCTAAGATAAGTCGTAAGGTCAGTATTGCCTCACGTGTTCCAGTATTTCTACGGAATCCAAACTGATCTTCCCCGAGGTCGGCTTCTACTAGTTTTTCCATTCGTCTGTAAAGAATTCGTGTTAGTATTTTGCAGCTGTGGCTTATTAAACTGATTGTCCGGTAATTCTCACATCTGTCAACACCTGCTTTCTTTGGAATTGGAATTATTATATTCTTCTTGAAGTCTGAGGGTATTTCGCCTGTTTCATACATCTTGCTTACCAGATGGTAGAGTTTCGTCAGGGCTGGCTCTCCCAAAGCCGTCAGTAGTTCCAATGGAATGTTGTCTACTCCGGGGGCCTTGTTTCGACTCAGGTCTTTCAGTGCTCTGTCAAATTCTTCACGCAGTATCGTATCTCCCATTTCATCTTCATCTACATCCTCTTCCATTTCCATAATATTGTCCTCAAGTACATCGCCCTTGTATAGACCCTCTATATACTCCTTCCACCTTTCTGCTTTCCCTTCTTTGCTTAGAACTGGGTTTCCATCTGAGCTCTTGATGTTCATACAAGTGGTTCTCTTATCTCCAAAGGTCTCTTTAATTTTCCTGTAGGCAGTATCTATCTTACCCCTAGTGAGATAAGCCTCTACATCCTTACATTTGTCCTTTAGCCATCCCTGCTTAGCCATTTTGCACTTCCTGTCGATCTCATTTTTGAGACGTTTGTATTCCTTTTTGCCTGCTTCATTTACTGCATTTTTATATTTTCTCCTTTCATCAATTAAATTCAATATTTCTTCTGTTACCCACGGATTTCTACTAGCCCTCGTCTTTTTACCTACTTGATCCTCTGCTGCCTTCACTACTTCATCCCTCAAAGCTACCCATTCTTCTTCTACTGTATTTCTTTCCCCCATTCCCGTCAATTGTTCCCTTATGCTCTCCCTGAAACTCTGTACAACCTCTGGTTCTTTCAGTTTATCCAGGTCCCATCTCCTTAAATTCCCACCTTTTTGCAGTTTCTTCAGTTTTAATCTACAGGTCATAACCAATAGATTGTGGTCAGAGTCCACATCTGCCCCTGGAAATGTCTTACAATTTAAAACCTGATTCCTAAATCTCTGTCTTACCATTATATAATCTATCTGATACCTTTTAGTATCTCCAGGGTTCTTCCATGTATACAACCTTCTATCATGATTCTTAAACCAAGTATTAGCTATTATTAAGTTGTGCTCTGTGCAAAATTCTACCAGGCGGCTTCCTCTTTCATTTCTTAGCCCCAATCCATATTCACCTACTACGTTTCCTTCTCTCCCTTTCCCTACACTCGAATTCCAGTCACCCATGACTATTAAATTTTCGTCTCCCTTCACTATCTGAATAATTTCTTTTATTTCATTATACATTTCTTCAATTTCTTCGTCATCTGCAGAGCTAGTTGGCATATAAACTTGTACTACTGTAGTAGGTGTGGGCTTCGTATCTATCTTGGCCACAATAATGCGTTCACTAAGCTGTTTGTAGTAGATTACCCGCCTTCCTATTTTCCTATTCATTATTAAACCTACTCCTGCATTACCCCTATTTGACTTTGTGTTTATAACCCTGTAGTCACCTGACCAGAAGTCTTGTTCCTCCTGCCACCGAACTTCACTAATTCCCACTATATCTAACTGTAACCTATCCATTTCTCTTTTCAAATTTTCTAACCTACCTGCTCGATTAAGGGACAATTACTGTGACTAATAATGGTTTAAATTAATTATTCATTTTGTAGGAGTTTTGCCAGATATTAAATTAACAAATATTAAAGCAGCCTTATCTTTCATTATGGAGATAAGGTGACAAGAATGTTTCTCAGATCCATGTGTGTGGTCTTCCATTCTCTCTTCGCATTGCCCATTTGGCATCTCTTGATTGTTCTAATTTAGATGGATTCAGGAATAAAATTCACGTCTCAGTGATTGAAAACTTGGTGTTTCAGACATTTTGGAGGTTTGATTTAAAACTCCTGTTTAGTTTTCATACCATTTTTAGTATGTTTATACGGTATCTTTTGCTGTTGCCTTCAGCTACCTTAAATACAAAACCTCACTCGTAGTTTTATAATCTCATTGACAATTCATACTACTTTATTTCTGTGAGTTGATTACACATTAGTTTAGAGTTGCTACAATTATTATCACTTTCAGACCTAATTCCAATACTGAGTCAATTAAGTTCTTCCCCCCGTTGAGTTTATTTGCACTAAAGGCAAATGTCACAATGGCATCAGCAAAACAAAGGTAATTTGGAATAGTTTAATGAAGATGTCTTATTTTTCCCAGTTTGGGATTCTCAAGAAATGCTCTAGGGCTGTTGAGAATAGTTTCAGTGATATGGAATCTCCTCGCCTGACTCCTCTTTAAATTTTCATTTTCTCACTGTCCTGGTTAAATTTAACCCTGCAATTCCTTTTGACTGAGCCTGCGTGTTCCTGTAATATTATGAACCTGGTCTTTGCTCTAAAATATATCCCTAGACAATGAATGTGACCCATTAACACGGAAGCTAAAAACTGAGAGCTTGTGTGGTGGAAATAATGGCTTACGCTGAAGCCGTCTTTGCTTTGCCGTCGTATATTCGAAATTCTACATTTGCGATGCTTTGCCTGAATCAGTGAAAAGTGCATACAGAAGATAACTGTAAGCACTGTTTATGTATATACCATCATAGCATTGCAATAAAAGTGAATGGAGGACGCTTTGCATGAAGCAGCTTAAGTATTCACACATGGAGATAAGGTGGAATTTGTGAACTAAGGAACATATGTAAAGTAATAAATTCGCGAATGCCAAAGTATGATAATGCATGAATACACAAAGAATACAAAGTTACTCGTCATGGATAAATGCAAAAATCGTTTCAGATCGTTTACCATCAGCTTCGAACATTACAGTGCAAGAATACGGAAAGATAAATTTACAAACTTCTGAAGAATGTCCTTGCGAGAGAGAGAATCTATTTGCAAGCCACTTGAATTTATACAGATGATTGATTCAGAAACGAACAGGGCCGTTGCAAATTTTGTCCTCGTTTCCACGGGACAATCCTCAGTTTTCAAGCTTTGTCATCAGTCCCTTTAAAACTGACAGGGACAACAAATGTCCTCAATTTCTTATTTTTTGTTCTCAATTTCTGAAATTTGTTTGAGGGAAGAAAATGTTCTTTTCTCGTACTGGGAGTCTCAGACACTCAGAGACAGACTTACAGCAAACACCAACTCGTATTTTTGTCTTGGTATGAGAAACTACACTTACCTTTTCCTCCTTTTAGATATGCTTGTGAATATGTGTTCGATTATCCACAGGAAATAACAGTATAAGTGAAAACATCAATAGAACCACTCAATACAACTGATGCTTGACAAATGATCTGCGTAGACAAAAATAAAAAGAGGGACTGAGGGCGGTATGTTATTAAGTCGCAACATGATCGCAAGCCAGCGAATGTGCACCACTAATTTCCCGACCGAGATGAATAAAGGTCGTGTTTGTTTCGTATTCAGTAGTAACTGCCTTAGTTTTGAGGTAGGTAGAAGCAATGTGTTTACTTTCGTCGTAGTATCTGTTCCGTATGCTTTTGAAAACAATACGGTGTTTTAATTTTTCCTCTTTTTATTTTTCCTTGTCATTGGCTCAGTTTTTTGGCTGTTTGATTTGAAATTAATTTTTTGCTCCTTTTGCGGCCCCTAGAAGTTTGTCGCCCTACGTGGCCACCTAGTCTTGCCTAATGGTAGCAACGGCCCTGGGAACTGATACTGGCCACCACGTGTTATTATAAGATCAACTGTGAGAATAAAGACATAACATTATCGACGGCAAGTTTGAATGCAAAATGCAATGCAAAAAGGGCACGATTTTCCGTAACCCCAGTGACAAAGCAGAAATCTGTTCATACCTCGGGTTATGGTGGTGTCAGAAAAGTAGGATGGGATGTTTTGGGTAGCCCTTGTGCTAGGGACCATTTGTATATTCAACAGGCAGTGGCGGTAGCTGTGTAAGAGCACAAGAGCGCGTGAACACCCTAACTTTTGACACCTTGTGGATTTATTGGTTATATTTCGTTGAATGCTTTTAAACCTAATGTAGATGCGGTAGTCTAAATACACGGCACTAAACCTACAGCGCTGTACTACATATTGCTCATCTAGACTCGGTGCAACTTGGCATTAGGGTCGCGAGCAAACCTTCACTTGTGCACGTTTTAAGTAGCTTCTGCGCATGCGCAACTGGTGTGACGTAATTGCCTCGAAACAATGCGCACGGTTCACGGTGTGCACTGTTCACTGCTAGCACTTACCTCTCAGCTACAAGTTTATATAAATGCGACCAGATGGCAGCACACTGCAGCAGACTTTTATCTACGTTCGCTTGGCATAAATCTCGCTAGAGGATAGCACGCTCCACAGATATGCGAATTCACTCACTATATAGTAAAATCAGATGGGACGTCAGTATATGTCATAGTTATACTATTAGAAAAACTTATTTTGTGGGAATCTGAATTAGATATAGTACATTAAGTTTTGGATTTTGTCTTAGAGGCACTGCGAACCATAAAGTCCTTCATCGTTGATAGTGAAGTTGTAGCATTTATTCATGTTTCTGACATCTGCCTATCTCATGTTGGGTCAGGTTTATCTGTACTGTGGGTCCACATTGTATGTATATCTGAACGTTCACGAAAAGCTGTCTTACTGGTTTCTCTGATGTTTCTCGAAGACAATGCACTTTTGGCCCTTATGGCTCTCAGTGCCTCATTTGTATTCTAGGACTATTTGAATTTATTCATGTCCGCAAAACGTAATTTGTGTTTGGAGCTGGTTGCCTGCTGTGCAGTAATTGGCTTTCCTGTGGAGTGTCAACATGACCTCTCTTGAACTGTATTAAGTGCTAACTGAAAAGAAAATTACCAGGGAAAGTTAGCCGCAAAGAAACTAGGGCATTTCAGACCAGACCCGTTATCAGAGAGTGACGAAGTCAAATAAGCGTGACTACAAGGGAACATTTAACAAAGAATTGTATAATAAGCGAAAGTTGTTGTGTGGGTGGGACATAAGAGTGCCTGATTTTCAGCCCAGAAGGTAATTCGTTAACTAGTACATGAATTAGGGATCTTGTACATGTGTCTGAAAAAATAAAAAAGCACGAAAACTCCCATTTACACAAAAATGCGAAACGGAGTGTAACGAAAGCCTAAACGTCACTTCGGTCTTGCCATAAACTGCACTTAATTATGTACAAAACAACAAAATACCACAAAAACAATTCTTTCTTTTTTCAGAAAAGTTATGCATATTATTATTATTATTATTATTATTATTATTGACAGTGGGTGAAGTTGTATAGATATAGTGATAAGCATAGACGTTATTCAGCAAATACTATTAATTTTGCACTCTCATATTTATTTGAACTTAAAAATTTGTGAACAACCAGAATGTATACATATGAGCCGCAACTGCCAACAGAAGTACCATCTCAGTGTCAGAACCCCACAGTACAGGGTTTAAGTATGAATATTACGCACTTCCTCCTGCTGTGGCAAAAATGGTTCAAATGGTTCTCAGCACTATGGGACTTAACATCTGTGCTCATCTGTCCCCTATAACTTAGAACTACTTAAACCTAACCGACCTAAGGACTATACATACATCCATGCCCGAGGCAGGATTCGAACCTGCGACCGTAGCGGTCGCGCGGTTCCGGACTGAGCGCCTCGAGCCGCTCAGCCACCGCGGCCGGCTCCTGCTGTGGCAAATGAAGCAAATCCATTAATTCGTTTTGCATATGACGTGGTCTACGGTGGGGCTTAAGTGAATTTTGGAGGCACCATTAGTTCATGGCTGAAAAAAGCTTTTTTTAATCTTTTTCGTACCAAAACCGTGCTGCGGATTCCGAGGCGGCTATTCACAACATACGGCTGAAATTTTTACGATGTATCCTGAGATCCCGATCTCGAACAACCCTGAAAATTTTATCGACACGTTTATCTTTTTCCGAGATACATAGGTTCAAAGTTATGCTATTTGTATACGTAAAATACGCACGTAATATCCAGTGAGAGGCGAAAACGTAGTTTGTAAAGAGTTGTAGCACGGAGAAATCTGCTGTAAAGTGTCTCCTCTATCATCTGAAGAGTTCTGGGAACCCCATGTTGTAGTACTGAAGCATAAGCAAAAAATTGTGCACACCGAATGACTTTTGCGTTACTTTAGTTGCGCATAAATAAACTATGAAAATTTTGCTGGCCCTTAAGTTCCTTTCATATGGGCGACATGCTCTGCCGTGGCAGGGAAAAAAAGGGAAGCAGCGGAAAAAGAGATTCTAGCAGAGCACAAAAATGGCGAGTATGCTTCTGTTCAAGAGGCTGACTGGTAAGTGGAGCACAAGCTGCCTCATTCTACCTCCCTCAGCGCCTTTAAAATTTTTCCCAAAAATTCAGGCATGTCAACATATTCGAGCTTTTTGTGCTGAGAGAGGAGACAGTGTCAGAGGGAAATAGACGGAAAAGTAATAAATACTGGCGGATAGTACACCACTGGCCATTGAAATTGCTACACCACGAAGATGACGTGCTACAGATGCGAAATTTAACCGACAGGAAGAAGATGCTGTGATATGCAAATGATTAGCTTTTCAGAGCATTCACACAAGGTTGCCGCCGGTGGCGACACCTACACTCCTGGAAATTGAAATAAGAACACCGTGAATTCATTGTCCCAGGAAGGGGAAACTTTATTGACACATTCCTGGGGTCAGATCATCACATGATCACACTGACAGAACCACAGGCACATAGACACAGGCAACAGAGCATGCACAATGTCGGCACTAGTACAGTGTATATCCACCTTTCGCAGCAATGCAGGCTGCTATTCTCCCATGGAGACGATCGTAGAGATGCTGGATGTAGTCCTGTGGAACGGCTTGCCATGCCATTTCCACCTGGCGCCTCAGTTGGACCAGCGTTCGTGCCGGACGTGCAGACCGCGTGAGACGACGCCTCATCCAGTCCCAAACATGCTCAATGGGGGACAGATCCGGAGATCTTGCTGGCCAGGGTAGTTGACTTACACCTTCTAGAGCACGTTGGGTGGCACGGGATACATGCGGACGTGCATTGTCCTGTTGGAACAGCAAGTTCCCTTGCCGGTCTAGGAATGGTAGAACGATGGGTTCGATGACGGTTTGGATGTACCGTGCACTATTCAGTGTCCCCTCGACGATCACCAGTGGTGTACGGCCAGTGTAGGAGATCGCTCCCCACACCATGATGCCGGGTGTTGGCCCTGTGTGCCTCGGTCGTATGCAGTCCTGATTGTGGCGCTCACCTGCACGGCGCCAAACACGCATACGACCATCATTGGCACCAAGGCAGAAGCGACTCTCATCGCTGAAGACGACACGTCTCCATTCGTCCCTCCATTCACGCCTGTCGCGACACCACTGGAGGCGGGATGCACGATGTTGGGGCGTGAGCGGAAGACGGCCTAACGGTGTGCGAGACCGTAGCCCAGCTTCATGGAGACGGTTGCGAATGGTCCTCGCCGATACCCCAGGAGCAACAGTGTCCCTAATTTGCTGGGAAGTGGCGGTGCGGTCCCCTACGGTACTGCGTAGGATCCTACGGTCTTGGCGTGCATCCGTGCGTCGCTGCGGTCTGGTCCCAGGTCGACGGGCACGTGCACCTTCCGCCGACCACTGGCGACAACATCGATGTACTGTGGAGACCTCACGCCCCACGTGTTGAGCAATTCGGCGGTACGTCCACCCGGCCTCCCGCATGCCCACTATACGCCCTCGCTCAAAGTCCGTCAACTGCACATACGGTTCACGTCCACGCTGTCGCGGCATGCTACCAGTGTTAAAGACTGCGATGGAGCTCCGTATGCCACGGCAAACTGGCTGACACTGACGGCGGCGGTGCACAAATGCTGCGCAGCTAGCGCCATTCGACGGCCAACACCGCGGTTCCTGGTGTGTCCGCTGTGCCGTGCGTGTGATCATTGCTTGTACAGCCCTCTCGCAGTGTCCGGAGCAAGTATGGTGGGTCTGACACACCGGTGTCAATGTGTTCTTTTTTCCATTTCCAGTAGTGTGTAACGTGCTGACATGAGGAAAGTTTCCAACTGATTTCTCATACACAAACAGCAGTTGACCGGCGTTGCCTGGTGTAACGTTGTTGTGATGCCTCGTGTAAGAGGAGAAATAAGTACCATCACATTTACGACTTTGATACAGGTCGGATTGTAGCCTATAGCGATTGCGGTTTATCGCATCGCGACATTGATGCTTTCGTTGGTCGAGAAGCAATGTCTGTTAGCAGAATGTGGAATCGGTGGGTTCAGGAGGGTAATAAGGAACGCCGTTCTCGATCCCAACGGCCTCGTATCACTAGCAATCGAAATGAGAGGCATCTTATCCGCATGGCTGTAACGGATCGTGCAGCCACGTCTAGATTCCTGAGTCAACAGATGGGGACGTTTGCAAGACAACAAACATCTGCACGAACAGTTCGACGACGTTTGAAGCAGCATGGACTATCAGCTCGGAGACCGTGGCTGCGGTTACCCTTGTCGCTGCATCACAGACAGGAGTGCCTGCGATGGTGTACTAAACGACGAATCTGGGTGCACGAATGGCAAAACGTCATTTTTTTGGGTGAATCCAGGTTCTGTTTACAGCATCATGATGGTCGCACACGTGTTTGGCGACATCGCGGTGAACGCACATTGGAAGCGTGTGTTCGTCATCGCCATACTGGCGTATCACCCAGCGTGATGGTATGGGTTGCCACTGGTTACACGTCTCGGTCACCTCTTGTTCGCATTGACCGCGCTTTGAACAGTGGACGTTACATTTCAGATGTGTTACCACCTGTGGCTCTACCCTTCATTCGATCCCTGCGAAACCCTACATTTCAGCAGGATAACGCATGACCGCATGTTGCAGGTCCTGTACGGGCCTTTCTGGATACAGAAAATGTTCGACTGCTGCCCTGGCCAGCACATTCTCCATCTCCCACCAATCGAAAACGTATGATCAGTGGTGGCCGAGCAACTGGCTCGTCACAATACGCCATTTACTACTCTTGATGAACTGTGGTATCGTGTTGAAGCTGCATGGGCAGCTGTACCTGTACACTCATCCAACCTCTCTTTGACTCAATGCCCAGGCGTATCAAGGCAGTTATTACGGCCAGAGGTGGTTGTTCTGGGTACTGATTTCTCAGGATCTATGCACCCAAATTGCGTGAAAATGTAATCACATGTCAGTTCTAGTATAATATATTTGTCCAATGAATACCCGTTTATCATCTGCATTTCTTCTTGGTGTAGTAATTTTAATGTCCAGTTGTGTAAATAGTGGTGGTGGTATACAAAGAGCGAAGAAGACAATAGCAGATTGAGAGAAAGAGAGGGACACTGTGGGTGTGGAACATAGTTAACAGTGACAGAACAGTGCTCAGAAAGGAGTGAAGAAAATAGAGCCAGTGGGACAAGAATAAAGAGAAGGAGAAAGTGGAAGTGAGTGAGAGCCAGTGATAATGAGAGACAAGATATATGACAATTACAACGAGGAAGAGAGAAACAGAGACACTGAGAAAAGATAGCTGCAGTGGGAACGAATGAATGAAACAGTAGCAGTAAGAGAGAGCAACAGGGAGACAGTGGCAGTGAGAGGAGTCAGTAGTAGTGGGACAGAACGAAGGAGGCAGTGTCTTGGGGACAGGAGGTAGTGACAGAGAGACACAAAGAGACAACGACAATGAATGCGGCTGAATGAGTGAGATTGGGCAAGATGGTGTGTAGCGACTTACAGCGTTGTACTATTGGATGTGAACGAGTAACATTTAGGGGACCTCGCGTGAGTGTGAGGTGAGTTGCATGTTAAAAAGGGCCTCAGTATGTTCGCATGACAAAATTTTTGGGAAAAGTTTTACAGGTCTTAGGTAGGTGGAATGAGGCAGCTGGTACCCCACTTTTCAGTCAGAATCTTTCAAACAGGAGTGTAGTCGCCTTTTTTTGCTCCGACAGGAACTTTGTTCCGCTGCTGTTAAGTATATTAACATAGACTGGATCATTCAGTTGCTTCTGAAGGGTTGTTAGTACAGATTTTGATGAACTGTAAAAAGAAGCTTTCATAAGATCTAGAAGCTTTCATAAGATCTGTGAAGCTGAGAGATAGTGGAATATCATACTTGATGGCTTTTCGTTCATGATTTCACTGTGCTATATATCTTGGACACTTCTTCAGTCAGCTTGCGCATTTGTTTTACTGAGATTTAATGTTCGCTTTATGATGCTGATGACAATTTAGTGAATATCTTGTAGCAACATGGTAGTGCCTGATAATTAATCGTTTTTCTTCTTTTTATTTTGTCTGTCTCCTTTCTTGTGAAACGCAACAGTTGCAGCCTTGTTCCAGTTTTGGGAAACTGTGTAACTATTTTGGTTGTTCTGCCTGACAACTGACTGAAATAGAAGAGAAACGATTACGTTGTAAGGTAAAATAGTTTTGGAAGTTGTCTTGTTTTTCTTTTCCTAAAGCTTTAATAATTCAGAATGAAACAGCATTACCTCCTGGCACCTTTGTATTCTTCGTATCTCATTTGTAATGATTTTCATTATTAACTGTCAATGTTTCTGATTCATCTCTTAAACAACACAAAATTTAGAGACGTCTTCAGATATTTCTAAAGTTGTCTCTCTGTTGTTAGCTACTGTGCAATCTGCCGTGTCAACTGATGAAATGTAATGTTTATTTGTGTCATCCGCCATTTCAACTGATTAAATGCAATTATTTGTTTATGTTTCTTCAGACTCCCACTGTTTTCGATACTTTCTCTAATCATATTTTCATTGTGTTTTCTTAAACCCGGGGTAGTGTAACTATTTTTGTCTGTACTATCTGACAACTGATTGAAATAGAAGAGAAACGACCACGCTGTAAGGTAAAATTAAGACAGCCTTTCAAGGTCTCTCACAAAGGTATAGGTTTGTAAGTATAACTGAATGCATAATCAAAAAATGACTGCTCAATGCTTCAGTAGGTTTCATCGTCAGATTATGCTACCCTAGAACTTACAAAGGCCATTCGACTATTCTGAAGATAAAAAAAACAGACTGAAAGAGATAGAAGAGGACCTCAACAAAAACGACACACGAAATTCTTAATTAACATTGAGAGACAATATGACAGAATATCAGCTACTGAACATCTGCTTCAAAAGATAAGACGGAACACTGGAGACTAACCGGAAGAAGAAATGTGAAATATTAGCGCAGTAATTCGACACATTACTAAACTGAGATAAACTGATGCAGATTCTACAGTCTGAGAAGCCAAAACCTAATCTCGTTTCCAAATCAAGAGAAAATATACTGATTGTGGAAATCTGGAAATTAGAACACAACAACATCACACCCAAAATACACAGAATCATCAAAAACACCTGGGAAACAGAAAACGTATCAGAAGAATGGAAGTCCCTCCACAAGAAAGGAGACAAAACAAATCCTGACAACTACCGAGGAATTCCATTACTGCCTGAGACATACAAAATTCCATTCAAAGTTCTGTTAAATCGGCTATAGCCTCAAACAGATCCACAAGTAGGAGAATACCAAGGACGCTTCAGAAACGGAAGATCATGCAGTTAACAGACTTGATGTCTGAGAACAATATTAACAACAAGGAAGTCCAGGAACACCACAAGAAGGCCTAGGACTCCACAGATAGAGAAATGCTCTTCAACACACTAGAAGAAGTGAATGTGGACAACAGGACCAGCAGGCTGATCCAGGAAACATAATCAAATACAACGTACAAAATGAGGTTTATGAGAGAGATCTCGGAATCTTTTGAAATCAAAACTGGAGTGAGGCAGACAGATGGGCTGTCACCCATTCTGTTTACCTCGGTCTTGGAGAAAATAATCAGGACACGGGACAAAGGAGTCAATGGCGTGAAGATGGGAAAACACAAGGATACAACCGTCAACATAAAATATCTGGCCTTTGCCGATGATATAGCCACAATAACAAGCAACAGGAACGAAGCCAAAGAAGCTATAGAGACACTACACGAAATCTCAGCCAGAACAGGACTACAATTCTCATATGAAAAAACGCAACACATTGTCACAGAATCCAGTGACGGACACCCATTGGTAACACAACTAGAAAGTTCCACTATCTGGGAGACATTATACAGGAAACAGGACTGAACCCAACACCCAATGAAGGAAGGATCACAAAACTACAAAAAGCATACAAGCTTACATGGAACCATTACAATAAGTATTTCCATTAATGTCAAATTAAGACGCTATAGTACGCTAGCTTTAGCAGAGGCCTTGTATGCCTCAGAAACAACAGTAATCAAGGGAAGAACGAAAATCAGGGAGATGGAAAATCAAGAGAGGAAAATACTGAGAAAGATCTGACGTCAGTTCTGAAATAGGTAATCTCGATAAAGAGACTATCAAAAGAATTGCACGAACAGACAGAGACGATTACAAACAACGCAAAAAGATGGGCAAAGTTCTACGGGCACATACATAAGTTGCAAGAAAACAGATTGACCAAGAAAATTTTTAGCTTAGTGACACCTAATGTAGTGAAAACCAATTGGGTAAACTGTGGAAGATCTCAAGAAACTGAACATCTCCACAGAAGGCATGATAGACACGGAAAAATACGGAGAAAAAATCGGAAACAAGAAATTCCAGCTAATGCCCAAAGAGAAGGAAATAGGAGAGAAGCTGACAGAAGAGAAGACGAAGAAACACATTGAATGTATGAGAGGATTTTGGAAAGAAAAACGAAAGAAAAATGCAATGAAAATTGATTGTGTTTTAGCGCTGTGCTTAAAGAGGAATTAACCATAATATAAATTGAATAACGAAGTATATGTAGCTCACCGAGTAAGAGGACTAATTTACTGGTGCACTGCAGCTTACATTATGGTGTCTATAGGCTCTTTTACTCTTAAACACAAAACGGTGACTTCTTTCAGACCATCTAATAGTTATTTCATAACGGAGCAAGGGAAAAAAGAAAAGGCTGACAGCTATTCAAAGTAAGCATGAGAAACGTCTTTAGATTATTACGATTGCTATGATAGAGATTATTATTGCAGGCTACTGAGATTTATCTTAAGTGATATTAGACCTCTTGAAGTGGCGTAAATAAGGAAACTGGTTCAGAGTTTGGAGGCGGCGCCTCTGGTTTGGTAGTGGCCGATACTGACGTACTGGTGCACTGGGGCTTGCGGTTATGACGTTGTTACCAGTGTGTAGGTTGGACGTTAATGTTGTACGGCTCAGTTGTAGGAAGTTGTATCTTGACATAAGTTTTATCCTAGTGCGTACTGTATTAAACTGATTTAGTATTCTGGACCACAGAGGTCGCCAGGAAGTGTGATGTAAAAATATTACTTATTGTAATTTAAGAAATAGATTGCGGTGGTGAATTGTTCGGTCTTATAAATTATTTTGTATTTACCAGGTTACCTTGGGCTTTTGCAATGTAAGTGGGGCTCCTCAGAATAGTAATATAATGAGGTATTATTTTAATTTATGTTATTGTTAAATGTTGAGCACTGGTCTGATTGAGTTTGGTTTAAGGAATATTCTCCTGCATTTCATAATAAGCCTTTTCCCCACGGCTTCACCCACATATTCATTTGATATATACAAGGTGTTTCCGTAAGAGCGTGCAAAAACTTAATAGCTGGTGAATCACCTCCTCGTACTATAGCAATAGTAAACCATGAATTACCACTCACAACCTCTGTAGTAGTGCAAGAAAAATTAATCTTACATCCTACAAAAGTTATGGGTCCTCCGAGTAGTTGCTGTTGTGCTGTCTGCTTTGGTTTAAGATCAAATGTATCTACATTCTTGTAGACAGGTAGTCTAGATCTTCTTTTATATCTTCTCCTTCGGTAAGGCATGGCTGTCTGTACTGTGCGGCTGCCTCGAGTCGAATGAGCGTGCAGCTGCCTCAGCACAGAGTCTGGGCCCCCTCCATGCCCGCTAATGACGCAGCGGCTGACGCCACTGCTGATAAGAACGCGCGGCAGCCAATCTGCGCCCGACCGGATGGGCGTTGGCCTTACTTCTTGCCTTTTTCTCAGCGAATCGCGCTCTGTTAGAACTAAGCGCGATCCTCCAACTCTGGCGGCAGCCAGGCGAAGCTCGTTCAAGGTCACCCGCCTTTCGTAGCTGCAGCGGCTAAGTGACATATACAAGGTGTTTCCGTAAGAGCGTGCAAAAACTTAACAGGACATAGAGGATGCTCCACTGAACAATTTGACGTAGGGAACCTGGGGTGGGACAATCCAGCTCAAAATTACATTACTGTGTACTTTTTTATTTACATTAGTTACAGTTAACTGCAAATATCATAATTGACACAATGAACGTACCATTTGTACTGTATCTTACAAAATGTGCTGAAACTGACGGCCATCAGACTCAGTGCAAGCATGACATCAGCGAACAAGGTTCTGACCATCCTAACAAATATCCCTGGCGTGTTTCCAATCACATCACAGGCAGCTACAATTCTGGAAACGCGTAATTCCATCTCCATATCCACTGGGTCTCATACACAAGTGACTTTAAATATCTCCATAGGAAATAATCAAGGGGCTTCAGGCCAGGTGACCTTAGAGGTCATGGAATAGGGCCTTCTCCTCCAATCCAGCGACCAGGAAATACATCACTAAGATGGTTGCGGACATCCACACGGGAGTGAGGTGGAGCACCGTCATGTTGTATCCACATACTCTCACCAACAGCCAGGGGTACGTTCTCCAGCAACTCAGGTAGAACTCTTTGCACGAACCTCAAATACAAGTCGCTATTGAGATGGCCAGGTAGACTTCCCAGAAATCAGGCTGATCGCCGGCCGAAGTGGCCGTGCGGTTAAAGGCGCTGCAGTCTGGAACCGCAAGACCGCTACGGTCGCAGGTTCGAATCCTGCCTCGGGCATGGGTGTTTGTGATGTCCTTAGGTTAGTTAGGTTTAACTAGTTCTAAGTTCTAGGGGACTAATGACCTCAGCAGTTGAGTCCCATAGTGCTCAGAGCCATTTGAACCATTTTTTCAGGCTGATCCTCCTTGTTTCCTTGCAGGAAATAAAGAATGTAGATTTACATAAATAGCACAGTACATTTAAACTTGTAAGTATGTTAGTTGTAAATAAGCTAGAAAAACAGTAATGCTAGACAAAGCGGTAGTCAAGTTTACTTCCATACCTGCTTAAGCTGGCATCTCTGATCCCAGGTTCCCTACCTAAAATTTTTCAGTGGAGCATTTTCTATGTCCTGGGTTGGGGGGGGGGGGGTTGTTTGGGGGAAGAGACCAAACAGCGAGGTCATCGGTCTCATCAGATTAGGGAAGGATGGGGAAGGAAGTCGGCTGTGCCCTTTCGAAGGAACCATCCTGGCATTTGCCTGGAGCGATTTAGGGAAATCACGGAAAACCTATTCTATGTCCTGTTACATTATTGTACACTCTTACGGAAACACCTTGCATATTGCACATACCATCTCCCTCCCCCTCTCTGCATCCACCTTTTTCTCCATCCATCTCTATGTCCACCTCATCCTCCCACCTCTGTCTGTCTCCTCTTCCCCACCCTCTCTGTCTCTTTATCTGCTAATTACCCTCTCTTTTTCCATCACCTCTGCCTCTGCTTTCTGTTCATCTCCTCCTTCTCCACATGCTTAGCTGGATAGTAATGTGCTTGCCTACCATGCAAGTGGGTCCTGATTCGATTCCTGGCTGGGTTGGAGATTTTCTTCGGAGACTGGGTGCTGTGTTGTGCTAATCATCATTTCATCCTCATCACCAGTGCCCAGGTCGCCCAATGTGGCGTCGAATGAAATTAGACTTGCACTTGGCGTCCGAACTTCCCCGAATAAGGGCCTCCCGGACAATGCTTTCATATGCTCATTTATTTCCTCCTTCACCTCTTCCTTTCGCACTTGCCCACTATCCCACTAGATCTTCCACATGTCTCCTACATATCCCCCTGCTCGATCTCTGTCTCTCTGTAAATCTTCTCCTCCCTTATCTCTGTTCCTCCCGTACTTCCCCCTCTCTCTGTCTATCCCCTGCTGCCCCTCTCTATGTCCACCTCCTCCTCTCCTCTCTCTCACTATTCATCTCCTCCAGCATCCTCTCTCTGTCCATCCCCTCCTCTATACATCTTAATACTCCACCAGCTGGAACCACGCGACCAATATGGTCGCAGGTTCGAATCCTGCCTCCGGCATGGATGTGTGTGATGTCCTTAGGTTAGTTAGGTGTAAGTAGTTCTAAGTTCTAGGAGACTGATGACCACAGCAGTTAAGTCCCATAGTGCTCACAGCCATTTGAAAATCCACCAGCTGTGCCCATCCACATTTGTTGCCTCTGCAAAACGGGCAGGTAAAGCAGGCCAATACTATGCCCACAACATGCCTGTTGTGCTAGGCAGTTTGCATGTCAGAGGCTTAAAATGATTTTTTTGTCCCTGACATACAAGCTGCCATGCAAAGCAGGTCGATAATCTAGGCTGATACCATTCTAACATAACACACCTGTTGTGCAGGGCAGCCTACATATTGGAGACTGGAAAACCGCTTCTTTTCCCTGACATGTTGTTTGCCTGCAAAGCAGGTCGATGAGGCAGACTGATACTATTCTCATACAAAACATCAGCCATGCAGGACAACATCAATGGCAGAGGATGAAACACTCTTTTTTGCTTGTATCTCTTCATCCCTTGGAGCTGGAAGGTTTTAAACCCAACAGTGCTGATAGTCATGAAGTTTGCTGTTTGCCATATTTGGTTGAAATTAATCCAGGCATTTTGGAGGAAATCCCCAACATACATACATACAGTCTGCATTATATATTAATTTATTTTGCCAAATACGGTTTTGTGGTTTTGTTAATGTATTCTCAAAAGTTTAGGTTTGACTAAGGCAAAGGTATGGGTACCACAGGCGCAAGTTATTTCGATAAGAACTGTCAGTATCTGTATTTCCTAATGCTAATATTGTTTAGTTTTCGGATACCTTGAGTAACGTTCTTGTATGGCCTGCAACTAAGTGTCAGTATGGAACTGTAGTATTGATGAACTGTATCCGTTCAAGTAGCTACCAGTGCTACTCATTGTATTACTGTATTTTTGTAAATTGTCTTACTCTGTTCCTTGGCATATAAGCTTTGTTTCTTACAAATTATCTAACTGTATGTGTTTGATTTGTCAGTCTCCACTTTAATAACTCAGATGCCACTCCACTACACCCTGTTGTATAAGAGATATGAAATGGAACGGTCACATAAGCACAATCGTCGGTAAAGTAGGTGATAGACTTTGATATGGAAAATGCAGACAGTTCACAAAGGAGATTACTTGCGAAACACTCTTACGATTCATCCTAGAATTTTGATTAAGTGTATCGTGTGATAGAATTTTACTGAACTTGCCACTTTTTTCTTAAATTGGAGATGTTTTGTGAGCATTCGATCTATTCCAAACCAAATGTTTCAGGTGAAAAATCTTTTGTGATGTATAGCCTATACTTCTATGTAATGAATTTGGTTCTGATGTAATGTAACATACGCGATATAACTGGACACCTGGGCGCTAGAGCTCTGACGTGCCCGAGCTGGCTTCTGTTTGCTCTTCTTTGTACGGCTATAAACTTTTGCTACCGTCTCGACCTGTGTGCCTGTCTCTGTTTCATCCTCTACCTCACTATCATAATCACGGCCGCGACGTTGCTCTAAGATCGCGTCCAAATCACCTTCCTCATCAATGATCCGGTCGCCCTGTCCTGCTAAAAATGTGCCCATCTCATCTCCGAACCTATCACCTATCACCCTTATCCACTAGGCTATTCTCTTCTGTTTTAGCTTCGCTCGCTAATAGTCGTGCCTTACTTCTCGTGATCATTTATGAAAAACAAATTTATCTAAAATGCATAATAAAAATAATCTGCTCCCTGTATTTTTACACGTAGACATAAAATTTCAACAACGCCGATCCAATGCTGTAATCACATGCACGATTTGTTGTGGTACAGAAACCACACACAAACCCGACGAAGTGTGATGTGGTACAGACACCACATCAGACAATGAACAAACAAAAAAATATATAAACTGAAAACAAAAAAATGTAATCATGCAGCGCTACTTAAAAACTAAATGCGGAACTACCAGAAAAAAAACTTGGGTATTAAACATTAAAAAAATTAAGTAAAGAAAATATGAATGTTCCTACTGAGAATACTGCTTGCTTATCAGCGATTCACAGGAAAGATCTGAGGCTAAGGGTCATCATTTTATGCGAGGTGCCGGGGCTAGCAGTGTATTTAAGAGTAGATTCATCTAGAATCTTCACATGGAAATGATGCTCTAAGCCCCTCCCTTTTCTAACTCTGACGTTTGCTGTTGCACATGGATTAAGTAGAAATGCGAGCTGACTAGAATCGACCCTGCAAGTGGATTAGAGAAGACTTTGGCACCTGCAATAACTTAATTTGATAAAAATTAATTTGATAAAGGAAAGTTTCATTAACGTAGTGAGATGAAAGGGTTGCTCTACCGATCCACAGAATGAAAGTTCTGTCCAAAATAACAATTTGATTTATTATGACTAAACTCAAAATAAAAAAAACCACATGGAACATTTACAATACGTCAAATTGGATACTAAAATAAATGCTGTGAAGGTGAACTTGTCCATAAACTAGCTTGTGACATTTATGACCAAGTGGTATGTGGAGCCAATTCCTTGCAACTCATATCTTAAGAGAAAAACGCAGTCAACCCACCATTAATTGCTGCTACAGTAGTGAGAACTCAGACAATGAACACCTAAGACAGAACCAGGATAGAAAAGATGGGAACAGGCGTTCTCTGCTGAGCTCTGATTATCACATAGCAAAATTCCCTAATCTGTTGGTGCTGCGGACATATATTACCAAGCTGTCGTCTTAGCTGCAGGGACACGATCTGGCGTACCGGAGGCGATGGTTGCTTGCTTCGACGTCCCGTCATGGTGATGATAATGTTGGAATATAGCCCAAAACAAATCATCCTGGTCTGGTTGTTCCAGACTAAAGACTTCCTAGCAATTCAAATACGCCTCTGAGGGAGACAAAGAAGGCTCGCCACACAATCACTAACAGTACAGTGATTGATGTTAACAAGTGAAGTCACACAGTAAGTCTGATACAGTCAACTTTAGCCAAAACTGGTCAAGACGGACAACATAGGCCGCTTGTACGCAGAACGCTCAATTGCCATCTGTACTCGGAAAGTTACGTTGAAGTCGAATTAAATGAAAGTATATAAGACAGCCAATGGAAGGTAGGCTGTCCAGAGCAGCGAGAGCTTAGTCTTGTAACCTACTCTGACCGAAAGGCGAAACTCTACTCTCCCAAGAGCACCCGTACAATGCGAACGCAGAACATTACCACCCCCACCACAGTGGCCGTGCTTAAAGGTGCCAATCAGCAACTTGAAAACCAGTGGAAAGTTCCTCTCTATTGCTGAAGCACTACAATTGCACCAATGCAGATACTCGGCGCCAATTTCTGTGCCGATTTTGTTATTTCACGGAGCTATTCCCTGAGCAAGCCAATCATAGCTATTCTTTTACAGAACATGCGGGAATTTGCCCGCCAAGACTGCCTGGGAACTCATGCCGTTCCCACGCCTCGCTCGTTGCCCGCCGGAATATGTGTTTACCAACTTTCCGGGAACTAATGGAAAATCTCACCCCAGACACTCCTTCAGACCCTCCGTGGGCGTGTCGGCCCGCTCTTATGACAATGATGGCATCGAGGCAGCCTCCACTCTAGTCCCTCACACCAGCCGGCATAACCCTTTCATCACGAGAAGAACAGTCCTGTCTTTCCAGACCACACAAAGGACAAGAGACGCAGTGTGGGAAGAAATTGCAACTCTTCACCGCAAGAAATTAGAGAGGAAAATATTCATATCTTCTGAGTTCTCAATACTTGCCTTGCAGTGACCATACTCGGCTATACTTCCCCTAATCGAATTACTCAGAGTAAGGTACAAATATGAGAGGGGGCAAGTCACTGTGTGCATCGTAAAGGCATGCCACCTCTCGTATTGTAAGTAGGCTGTTTAGGTTTTTTTTATTGGTAACGCCACGTAGCGCTCTGTATGAAAATCACTGGCTGTGCTGTGTGCAGTCTGTGGCTGCTCTGCATTGTTGTAATACTCGCCATTGTAGTGTTGGGCTGTTGGCTGTTAACAGCGCGTAGCGTTGCGCAGTTGGAGGTGAGCCGCCAGCAGTGGTGGATGTGGGGAGAGAAATGGCGGAGTTTTGAAATTTGTAAGACTGGATGTCATGAACTGCTATATACATTATGACTTTTGAACACTATTGAGGTAAATACACTGTTTGTTCTCTATCAAAATCTTTCATTTGCTAACTATGCCTATCAATAGTTAGTGCCTTCTGTAGTTTGAATCTTTTATTTAGCTGGCAGTAGTGGCGCTCGCTGTATTGCAGTAGTTCGAGTAACGAAGATTTTTGTGAGGTAAGTGATTTGTGAAAGGTATAGTTTAATGTTAGTCAGGGCCATTCTTTTGTAGGGATTATTGAAAGTCAGATTGCGTTGCGCTAAAAAATATTATGTGTCAGTTTAAGCACAGTCATGTATAATTGTTCAAAGGGGACGTTTCATATGTCGACCCTTAGCCGAGGATACCTCACTGGAATCTTCTGATTTCTTCTTGTAGTTTGTGTAATTAGTGTAGCTTTTGTTTATTACTAGCGCGTAATTGTAGAGGAAATCTCCTTTGTAGTTGCAGTCTTTCATTGTTGTACAGTAAAACAGTTGTGGCATGCATGTAGATTTGCACCAGGTATTTCGCAGCTGCGCTTGCAATTAACTAGATATTATTTTCAGTGCTATGTTAATATGTTCTCTTATTTTTGCTCTTCAAATTGTGCTTTTCTGTGTTATCGTGTGAAATATTGTGACAATAATGGCATGTGAAAAACGTAATACTAGGCTCCAAAGTAAACTGAGAAATGACAGTGAAGACGAAAGCAGTGTGTTAGCGCCACCGCGTAATGAATTAACTAATGTTCAAAGTAGTAATTTGGTAATTGTACATAGGGAAATGGAGCGAGCTGCAAATAATGGTGTAGGCAGTGAAACAATTAGTGAACAGGGAAGCATTATCGATCGATCGGTCGGCAACAGCTTGCCTCAGGAATCCGAAATGACAGGACACAATCTTGCAAATACTGTAGATTCAGGTTTTGCGTCCTCGCCGTTTTCTCAAATAAGTCAAGACACATTTTCTGCTTTTCAAAATGCGAATATTGGTGGTTCAAATGCATTGCCGAATAGCACTGAGGAACATGTTTCAGACACCAGTGCATTGTTATTACAATTAATGCAACAAATGGGACAAAAGCTTCAAAAGTTAGACACAATGGAACAAAATCTTCAAAAGTTAGACGCAATGGAACAAAATATTCAAAAGTTAGACACAATGGAACAACACCAGAGACAAACACAGCAACAGTTAGACACCATGGAACAACACCAGAGACAAACACAGCAACAGTTAGACACAAGGGAACAAAATCAGAGACAAACATACCAAAAGCTTCAAAAGTTAGACTCATTGGAACAAACTCTTGAACAAACACGTGAAGATTTAACTACTGAGTTACACAACATTGAATCGAAATGTCAAAAAGTCTGTAATGACGTAAAAACACAAATTTGTGAGCATTTTCAACCTATTTTTTCGCGGCATGAAAATGCATTACAGAATCACGAAGCAGCCATAAAAGAACTGCAAACTATTGTTCATGAAAATTATGAGATCTTGCAAGCTAAAATTGACACAGTTGCATCTACCGATTCGGTTACGCAACTTGCAAAAACTCAGGAAAACTTAAAGGACACAGTAGATACTCTGAAAATTGGTTCAGAAAGACACTTGGAGGAAATTAGTTCATTATCAGAGAAAATAGTTGAACTTTCGGATCAGCTAAATAATTTATCTACGAAGGTAGATGATAATCTGAATGACACAAAACCGGTAGTCTTTAATGACACAGGAGAGTGCGAACAAATTAGGAAATTCAAACAAAATCAGAATCATATTAATACGCAACACGAAAGAGAAATCCGGGAAGTACAAGATCAGCTGATACAGGTAATACAAGAATTACAAGAATTACGTATTTCAGAGGACACTCGCGCTCCAATACGGGAAGAGGGACATAGGTATACCGAACAGCCACAAAATAATAACACAGGGCACTTTGGAAATTATGAAAGAAATTGGCAAGGTACACCGAATTTTGAGATGGAACCGCCGAAACGACGTAACAATGACCGACATGCGACTCGCCGACATGATGATTTTGACTATAAGCTGTTCATTACAACACGTAAATTCAAAACATTTGAGAATTCTGGCAACGACATTCATCCACAAGCGTGGCTTCATCAATTCTCTCATTGTTTTCCTCCCAACTGGTCATTAGAACACAGATTAGAATTTGTGTGTGGCTACTTGGAGAATGAACCAGCTGTAAGAATGCGATTGGTCATTCACGATTGTCACAGTGAAGGGGAATTTTATCATGCCTTCCTCTCAGCTTATTGGTCTCAAGCTACACAAGACCGAGTAAAACATAGCATCATGATGATGAAACACTTTGAACAATCTGAATTTTCCAGTCTTGTCAAATATTTTGAAGACATGTTGCATAACAATCAATATCTTTCAAACCCATACAGCCCTTCAGAATTCATCCGCATTTGCTCAATGAAATTGCCTGAACGTTTAAGAAATATTATTTTGGCAGGACGTTGCAAAGACGACATTGAAACTTTTCAGGGACTCTTACAAGAATTAGAAATTGACACAGACAGTCGTGGGTTGCGAAAACAGGAAAACAATCACTACAGGTCACACCCGTCACAATTCCGTGACGACAGAAACAATAACTGGACACAAGTCTATTCTTACAACGCAAATCGTGACCAAAACAGACACCACCCATATGACAACCACTGGCAGAGTAATAATAGTTAGAGAGAAAGATCGCATTTCCATAGTAATGAATATGACAGAGATTACCATAGAAACAGACAATATGGGAACAAAAATAATTATTATCAAGGGAGACAGAATAACTTCAGACGCAACGGTCCACCACGCAGTTACGATTCTGGGAGAAATTCTCCACCACATAACCGACAAACAACAAACTATGTAAACTACCGACAAAGCGACAGACCTGAATTCCATCAGAACTGGCGAGCTTCAAACAGGGCAGGGCTTTCTCAGCAAGGTGAATTTGTAGAAGTTAGGTCTCCTAATCCCAATAACGACACGCGCCAACAAAGAGACAGACAATGACTCGCACCACAGGCAGCCACGTGCGTCGGCTGGCTCAGAGAAAAATATAATAGACGCTAACCTTGAGAAAAATTTGAGCATTCTTTACCGATGTACCATATACCACATGATAATTCCGTTGAAGCTGGAGGTCTGCATTGTAGGAAGAATAAAGGCTTGCACCACATTCTGCATGTAACACCGTTTATAGAAAGATAATCTGCTTTTTAACTTAAGTCTTCCCAATAAAATTTTTCACTTCACGCTACTAGTACAATTTGTCACACTTAGAAACTGTTAACATGCAACAATGTTTTGAAGTTAACTATCCAGTATAGAACCTAGGGAACATATTTAGACAGTATTTACGAGTGCATTGTTATAGTGAACAGATGACACAGTGTTACTGTGTGTGGACATTCTTGCTTGTTAGTTGCACGATTATGTAACGACTATAAGGCTTACATACTTAGAACATATACTGCTAATGAGATTTTAATGCAAAATTTTGGTTTACTTGAAAAGACATTCCTTATTTGAAGTAGTTTTTGTGTGATTAAAGATGACTTAGTATTTGGTTTCTTTGACAGCTACATGATTATATCACGACGCTACTAATGTGTGACACAATTTACATTGTTGCTTTTGCGGTGTATCTGTTTTATATCTGCACAGTTTTTCTGAATTATTCTGGAAAGTAAAACATGTTTTAGTAGTAACTTTTGTGGTATAGCTACAATGAGACAGCCTTTTTTGTAGCACAACAATACGTTACATTATAGTACTTTCTTGATCACGGTAAGGTACGTAATAACTACGATATCTATTCGCAAAGCATTTCACTTTCGTTTATGATGAGGTAAGTACAATGACTTCAGCAGAACTTTGCTTACAGAGAACGATAACTACGACACTTCCACAGAATTATCTTACAGCAAGACGCACATTTAGCGCTACAGGACATGCATTTGAGTGATTAATTTTGTACTTAAACCATTTATTTTTCAAGATTTTTGAATTACAAAGAAAGTTTTCCGTGATACATTTCATTCCATTGCTGTAATCTGTAACACCTGAGGGTATAATTACATTAATCCTCAGGGGGTATACGCCTACTTTGTGTACCATGTGTTTGGCAAGCAAAAGGAGCCCTAGCTAATGTGGTATTTGCTTATACAACTTTACACATCGGTATCATATTTCTCTAACACATAAATTACACAGCTATCTGATCATTTAACTGAGAGAGAGAAACATATTTTTTACTACATCAGTGACACATGTTTACACAATTACACAGTTGGATAATTTCACACTTATGAAATTGTATTTTGTCTGCACTGTGTGAACTGTTCATATTTTTTGGAACCATTGTGATACTATGAGAGCTTTGAATGACGTATTTGGTATGGGATCATGATTTTTAAAGTACGTTTGAGGTAGATGAAACTTTTGACTTGAGCAGAGAATTTTTTTTAGGTTTTGAAATTATTGCAGAAAGCTACGACGTTTTTGAGATTTTACTGAGGTGTTATGATGTTATTTTTATGACGACGATGTGTATTATGCTGCTGAGGTATGTTTATGATCAAATGAGGAATTTGATTATGCTACGTATTTGTTATGATGAAATATTGAAGAAGTGTCGACGAATATGTATATGTGTAATAAGGTAAGGAATAATGAGTAGTGGTTAGGGACTCTGATTTGTGGAAAAGGATGTGGGAAACCAAGAATAGTACTTTAAGAATTATGAAATGTGTGTACATGCGTGAATGTATTACAATGCTGTCGGAAATTTTTTGGACACTGTTATATTTATAGGATTTTATTTTCTACACATTTGTAATGCAAATTCTCAACCTATGAAAATATTTTTATATGAGACTGTCACTGTAGCGGAAACTGCTGTCATAAATATTTCAGTAAGAAAGGTAAGTGACCTTGACATAATGCGTTTTGGGCGCCCAGCTGACAGATAGTCGTCTGACCAGGGAAAGCCATTAGGTGGAAAAAAAAGAGGCCAGTATCCTCGCTATTGACATTTCTTTGTCGAAAGTATCGCAAATACGACACGCTCAAACTTGAAAACATATGATTACACTGTGGAGCTCTTCATTTATGATATTTACTAAAATGCCTAATGAAATGATGAGGAACATTTTACATCTATTGTCTTTGTAGTTGAGGGATTGCTGATTTTGTTTAATATCAGATCTCCAGCTGTGTTGCAGCATTGGTTTTATAAAATAAAATTAAGTGCATTTGCTAATGTAAACACTTTCTGTCAACAGA
Organism: Schistocerca nitens; assembly: GCF_023898315.1. Lineage (NCBI taxonomy): Eukaryota > Metazoa > Arthropoda > Insecta > Orthoptera > Acrididae > Schistocerca > Schistocerca nitens. Next base: position 285,502,163 of record NC_064621.1, on the reverse strand, counting down.
TCTATTAAATAATTATTTTATGATCCACATTCTTCGAAAAAGGAGCTCTTGGAATGGAAAGAACAATAAGAAGGGACTAATAACAGTAACTGCATACATAATTTACTTTTCAAGTACTTGGTAATTTTTATGGTAGAGTAAGTTGTGGTGCACCACTTTAATTACATAGACATTAAGATTGTTGTTTTTAGTGTGATATTTTTTCCGCTTGAGCTTTGTCATGTTTAGATATAAGTTATTACATTTGCTGCTGCTATTTGCCAGGCATAGTGCTACTAAATTTCACTTTGTATTACTCTGTTAAGCTAGTTTTACTACTGATTTATTTTTCTTGTTGCTGCACATTGGCTCATATTAGTCATAATGTTGCATTGCTTGGTAATTTAGATTTACTGTAGCTTGCTTTGACAATTTCCTTTTTTTTCATTGCTGTTTGTATTAATTGTTTTGTGCTGCTGCATCTGAGCTCAATAGATTTAAGTTAGCTTAAGAGGGGGTACACTATATAAGAGAATGAATTGTGATGAATTGGAAGAAATGCATTGAGACGTTATACGAGAAAAGTACAGAAAGCAGGTATAGATAGGACTTTTTGAGAATAATGATGAATGAAGGGACATCTCCAAGAAAAAAAAGGTTTTGTTTGCAAAATACTGCAGTACCAAATGTTACACTGAAAACAAACCCTGTCCTTTACCCCTGTGTTATTCTGCTATGTGTTTGTGTACTCTTGTATATTTGTGTTTTTCCTGTCTTTATGTGTTTAGCTAATAAGAATTATGTTGTAGAATTTTTCAAATACTATGTTATTTTCTTCGTAAAGGTGTTTAGACATTATTTATTCTGTTTTGTTTTAATGCTCATGTTGATGTTTCGAAAGTTATTCTGATCTTTTATGTATGTACTTATGTCATAATTCCTGTAACACTGATGTATATGTATATTTCTATTCTTTTGTAAAGCCTGTATTACTACAAATGTTATCTGTATTGTTATGTTCTTTAATGATGTATTTTGTACCTTTGTTATTGTATTCTCATGTTATAATATTGTAATTGACACCACTTCATCAAATTAAGTAACTTGTAAGCATTCATTTCACTGCACACATTTCTGTTGGTCATAGTAATGCACAATATGTGAGAAGTTGGGACTGTTAGTGTTTGCACGTGTGTTGATAATTCAGCAAGGGACTGGATAACAGCATTGCTGGTTCTAAGGACATTTCAAAGAATTTTTTGTGAGTGCACAAGTGGTGGTTTATGGACTTGCTATATTCTCCACAAGACTCTTCAATGGTGATTGTGCACCTGCACAGTCGCAACAGATGGCTGCTAGCCATCTCTACAGGGACTTCAGTGGGTCTGCACCTCTGGTGGCCCACCAATACCATACTCTCTACCAAGACTATAGTTGGTCTGCTCTGTGATGACCTACATACCAATATTCTTCAAAACTTCAACTAACTCTGCAGTGGGTTTGCTCTGTCGTGGCCCATTACCTGTCCGCATGTCAAGAGTCAACACTGTCTTTCCGTTAGAAGGACAGCACTACTTCTTCAAGACTGCATGGAAATCCACTACTTCCATGTGCATTTTCTTTTACTAATGAGACTTTGTGAAAACAAACACTGCAATTTTACTGTGATGAATGATCAGGACTGTCTGTATGGACTGTGAGAAAATTTAGCTTCTGACCAACATTGTATCAATAAGTGTGTGCATTTGATATCTTTGTTATTGTAATTATGAAAAATTTTATCAAATCATTATTGGGCACTGCCCAAAACAATTTGTAAAATTTTTTTGGGGGTAGCATGGGGGCTATGTAAGTAGGCTGTTTAGGTTTTTTTATTGGTAACGCCACGTAGCGCTCTGTATGAAAATCACTGGCTGTGCTGTGTGCAGTCTGTGGCTGCTCTGCATTGTTGTAATACTCGCCATTGTAGTGTTGGGCTGTTTGCTGTTAACAGCGCGTAGCGTTGCGCAGTTGGAGGTGAGCCGCCAGCAGTGGTGGATGTGGGGAGAGAAATGGCGGAGTTTTGAAATTTGTAAGACTGGATGTCATGAACTGCTATATACATTATGAGTTTTGAACACTATTGAGGTAAATACATTGTTTGTTCTCTATCAAAATCTTTCATTTGCTAACTATGCCTATCAGTAGTTAGTGCCTTCAGTAGTTTGAATCTTTTATTTAGCTGGCAGTAGTGGCGCTCGCTGTATTGCAGAGCTTGAGTAACGAAGATTTTTGTGAGGTAAGTGATTTGTGAAAGGTATAGTTTAATGTTAGTCAGGGCCATTCTTTTGTAGGGATTATTGAAAGTCAGATTGCGTTGCGCTAAAAAATATTATGTGTCAGTTTAAGCACAGTCATGTATAATTGTTCAAAGGGGACGTTTCAATATGTACTGAACTGTTGTTGTCGTCAGCGATTATTTGCTGTTGAATCTGATGAGGACAACCCCATCACTGAGTTGTTCCCAATAGCTCACTCTCTGCCCTAATTTTCTATTCAGAGCGAATCCTATTCCCTTTTCACCATTTTCTGCTGCTGGTGAAATGCATCTGACCAGCAAACATTAAATTTTTTTCCATTTCACTTCAATGACTCAGACTACATCCAGATGAGCCTTAGCATTTCCCTTTTCTGATTTTCTAGCTTCACTATCAGGTTCAAACTTCTGATAGTTCATGCTCCGACTTGTAGAATGCAACCATTTCCTTGGTTAGTCGATCTTTTTGCTCGTGGTTACCTCCCCTGAAGATCCCAGTGGAGGGCTAATGTGGAATTTTTTCCACTGAAGAGATCATAATGAAATTATTTCAACCGCAGGTCATATTCCTGTCGATATACACTCACTGTCTTTAATGTAGTGGTTTCAGTTACCATCTGTATCTTCAGACCGTTGATGAATGATGATTCTTCCAATTTTTATGGGCAGTTTCCCTCCCTAAAAACAAGACAGCGTCGGAAAACTCCTTCTGCTCCTTCGCCCTCCTTCACAAGACCGTTTGAATAAGGAAGGAAGGAAGGTGACTCCTTACACCGCAAGTCATTACTGATGATTTCTATTAAAAAATTAATCAGAGGCTGGAATGAAAACTGCCCAGGTCCATGCGCAGTGGGATGTCCATGAGGCCCGTGCTCCCCCCCCCCCCCCCCCCACCTCCTCACCCCGCCCAAAAATGTTTGGGCTTATACGAGATACAATGGAAATTTGCTCGTAACAAAATACTTTCTTAATATTATTCATTCTTGATTATAACTGAAATTCAAGTAAAGGAGTTTCAGATGTAAAGAAATCGACGAAAAATTATTATTTTACGTCACACTACGTAAAATAAGCTTTCCGACTTCACCCCTCACCCCCCCCACCCCCTCCCCGAAAGATAACCCTTCCTGTGTGCGGTACTGACTGCCCCAGGACGTTTTGATTACTCGTCAAAAACGCTACTCCCAATGTCTTCAATATCATAAATAAACGCATTTATGCATAAACTGTTGTATTTTGTACTGAAACATTTTACGTCTCACGAAACCAACAGTGTAATCTGAGAAATTGTTAATTCACAGTAGAAGCTCATGAATGTAGTCATGAATTCACTAATATCTGCTAACAATTTTTAATTTCCTAACAAATCGAGATTTACTTCTTCTTCCTCTTCTTCTGTGACGCAGGAACAGCTTGACGTATGAACAACTCTTGTCAGTAACCAGTGTTTGATTTAGCACACTGATTTCATTTCAGTGCCGAAATAATTGTAGTCGCACTGCTGCCCTGATATCTCTAGGTGTGTGTCTACAGTGATGTTCTTTATCTATAAAATGTCTGTTTCGGTCTCTGACCACTTTAATCTGAGTATTTGCTTCAAGTTTTATTAATGGAGAGACGAGATTTTATTGCAGTATTGTTGTACTTCATGCACAGAACGTTTTTCCAGCTAGTCGCCATTTCATTACTCTTCTCATTCCAACTCTCAAAATACTCCACTCATAAGGGTTATTAAGATTACGCTTAAAGCGGTGTTTCAGCAGGCATAAATGCGATCGCTATAGTAATGTACGGCTTTTTGGAAGTTTACGCAATCAAAAATTTGATGTTTTCGGCGTCTATGTAACCACTTACAGCACCCTGATGAAAATTAAGTCGTTCTGTTAATAATGTCGTTGCATGACCTGACAAATCCTCGTTCTACAAATTTCGTTCAGGTTTCATCACACAGAAATTCTGCAGGTGGTCATCACAGGCGTCGTTGCTGATTCGTATTATTTCCTTTCTCAAGAGCCTTGGAACCCACAGTAAACAACGTCTTTCGATGTATTTTTTATCATTTCATTCGTTCAGTTAACGTTAATACCGATTCTTTTGTCGTGCTAGCGAACCCATGATCCGCGCCTGTGTCAGGTTGGGTTAGATGACCAAATGACTGGTGTGGATGTCGATGTATATAATCTATGTGAACATGGCGTGCCCCAGGAGATGTACTCATCATACTAAACCTTTCGAAGGCAGCAAAATAGTTGATCATTTTGTGCCGCCAAGTCTGTCTAATATAAACGTAAGTACAAACCAGCACACCTTGTAAATGCTTTGTTCGCTTTTAAGTTCTCAGAACATGTAAGATTGTGTACACAAAACTGGCCTGATTAAAGTGCCCACTTATAAACTGTGAATACTGACCCATGAAAGTTTTATTTTAACTCCTTCTGAGTTCATTCATTTAAGAAAAAATAACAGAGGGACCAGTTACAATGTGCATCAGTTAATTAGTAGGCTTAAATGAATATTTAAATGCACCCTAATGATCTCGTCTCCTAACAATGAAATAACCACTTGACCTGCACAATGTGTAAATGATCTAACTTATAAATGGATTAAATGGCTCTAAGGACTATGGGACTTAACATCTGAGGTCATCAGTCTCCTAGAACTTAGAACTACTTAAACCTATCTAACCTAAGGACATCACACACATCCATGCCCGAGGCAGGATTCGAATCTGCGACCGTAGCAGCCGCGTGGTTTCGGACTGAAGCGTCTAGAACCGTTCGGCCACCGCGGCCGGCTCTAACTTATAAACGAAGCATGTGCCATGATAATGCTAAAATGGTTTAACGACGGATCCGGAGATGTGCACGCGCGAAGAGGAATACAGCTATTGAGCGAATGACTGCCCATATGAACCAAGGGGATACCAACAGTGTGTCCTCATCGTTGCTCGTATGGGCCTAGGCAGCAGATGCCTGTTATGCAGCCATGCTGACTAATGTTGAGCGGCGACGAAAGATGGAATTTGTACGCCAGTGCCGGAACTGAATGTCCACTGAGTGGCAACAGCTGGCTTTTTCAGCCTAATCCCATTTAGTGCTCCATGGGACAGACGGTCGTTGGCATGCACGGACCTGCACCAATTGTCGAGATGATCCAGGCCGGAGGATGGAGCTTTATGATCTGGGGAATGTTTTCGTGGAGTTCAATTGGTGATCTCGCCATTATAAAAGGCACAATAAATCAACACAAGTATGCAGCTATTCATGGAGACTTTGCCCACTTCTACATACAGCTTGTTTTCTCCTCGGCATCTCTCAGCAGAACAATGCAACATGTCACATCTCGCAGCGTACGTGCGTGGTTCGAACAGTAGCAGGATGACTTTCTCGTACTCCCCTGGCCGCCGGACTCAACGCATTAAAACCCAATCGAGAATATGTGCGACCAGCTACATCTGGCTGATCGCACCATGAATTCCCATTCGAGGAACCTTGCGCAGCTGGCTATGGCTCTAGAGTTGGAATGGCTCCACATTCCTGTCGGTACCTTTGAAAACCTCACTGACTGTTTTCCTGTACGTTTGCCCTGCCAAAGCCTGTTATTCACGCTTTTGACGGGTGGTCAAATTAATGTGACGACCGTGTGTGATACGTGACTCACACTGTGAGTTCACCAACATTCTTCGTAGCTAATTCTCACATAGTGGCAGAAATGTTCCGGTATGCATGTGTCTTGTTGGACTGTAGGTCAAATGAAGATGTTCGTTTGGAATTAAGCCGGTTGTGGCGCAATAAACACACCGAAAATATAGCTGTTGTGCTTGTTATTCAAATTTACAGCAAACTGCATTACGAGTTATGGATATATTTGCTCGTAATACTCCGTCTTCAGTCACGATGATATATTTTATTGTTTATGTCCACAGCGTTTCGCAGCTACAGCTCCATTCTCAACGAATAAATTGGCGTTTTTGGGCGTATCATTTGCTTCCGTTTATCATTTAGCATTAAACGAACGATGCAGTTGTTAGTTTTACGAGAAAACAATTTCAGACGAGATTAAAGGAGAAAGAAAGTGTTATTTGTAGTTACCTTCATTTGGGTTCGAAATGTTCATCTTCTGCGTTCATGAATAACTACATTTTCAGTTACACTTAAAATGATTTAACGTGTTTATAATTGCACTAATTTATTCAAATGACGCTTTTTACTTTCTGATCAAAAGTTGGGAACTACCGAGCATTTGCCTAAACGAGAGTGAGAACTGCCTAAAAACCAGCCCACGGCCGAAATGATCCAGATCTGGCCGTTTCCCTGTATAGTTAGCTAGCGCGATGCGCATTGCGCTGTATGGGCAAATCTGCTTCCTGAAACAATTAGAGATAAAATCTTGATCTGTATTAGTTTCCAAGTGATCAATAATTTTACCGGGTGCTTATAATTAAAGTGCAGCTAGTCACACAGCTTCAGGATGGGCTGTAATTATCGTTTGACAGCTAAACTTGGTACATATTCTAAAGCGTTAATACGGAACCGATTTACACTGGAAAAAATTAATTCCAATTTTGGCAAGTCGGTGCAAATTTGGCGCTGTGAATGCAAGAAAGACCTATAGAAATGATTCCATATGTAATGGGTTAGGAACGGGACATGGGCAGGAAAGGTCAAACACTAAAAATGGTATAATGTCGGTTCATAGGCATCTAACCGGCTGCTGAAGACCAGCGGTTCTAGGCGCTTTAGTCCGGAAACGTGCTGCTGCAACGGTCGCAGGTTCGAATCCTGCATCGCGCATGAATGTGTGTGATGTTCTCAGGTTAGTTAGGTTTAAGTAGTTCTAAGTCTAGGGGACTGATGATCTCAGCTGTTAAGTCCCATAGTGCTTAGAGCCATTTGAACCATTTGAATCTACATCTACACGGATACTCCACAAATCACATTTAGAGCCTGGCAGAGGGTTCATCGAACCACCTCTATTATTCCAATCCGCATATAGCGGATTGGAATAATAAAAAAAAGCATTCGGAGGAGAAAGTTGGTGATTGGAATTTCTTGAGTAGATTCCTCCGCAATGAAAATCACCTTTGTTTTAATGATGTACAGCCCAAATCTTACTGCTCTTCTTTGAACTTTTTCGATGTACTCCGTCAATCTTATCTGGTAAGGATCCCACACTATACAGCAGTATTCTAAAGAGAACGGACAAGCGTAGCGTAGGCAGACTCTTTAGTAGATTTGTTTCATTTTCTAAGTGTCCTGCTAATAAAATGTAGTCTTTGGTTAGCCTTCGTCACAACATTTTCTATCTGTTTTTTTCCAGTTTAAGGTGCTCGTAATTGTAATTCCTAGGTATTTGGTTGAATTCACGGGTTTTAGATTTGATTGATTTATCGTGTAACCGAAGGTTAACGCATTCCTTTGAGCACTGTAGATGACCTCACTTTTCGTTATTTAGGGTCAATCTCTGCTTATACGGTTTGTTCAATATGGGCACCAGAGACATCGTCGTACAGCACCAGATTTGCACCTGGTGGCCAAAATTTGAACAAATTTTTTTTTCAGTATAAATCGGTTCCGCATTAACGCATTAGCATATCTACCAAGTTTCGCTGCAGTACGATAGTTGCAGACAACACTGGACTTCCGTGAGTAACTGACTTCAGTTGTAACAACCAGGTACGAAAGAAACTGAATACTGCAATTTTGTCATATGATGACATGGCTGGAGACCGTGGCTGTTATTTGAAGACAAATGTTGATGGTGTTGAGACAGCAACCGGCCACAAATTTAGTTTCAGTTCCTTTATTCAAAAGGCACCGTTACCGCTTTCGAATCATTACGATTCGTCTTCAGACGGTTTCCATGCTTTTATTACAACATTTGGTTCATTTTTTACAGATTAATTATCCTAAAATATAAATAATACATAATTATAAGCACGCCACACAGATGGTTGCGTTATAGATTTGCATTGGTTGTGACTTACATGAAATGTCGGTTTGGAGTGTTTGTTTTCACAGTTTTAGTACAACAGATATAAATAGATTCCCACTGCATTCTTATCGTTGCACACGTAAATTTCCAGACTGCTAGTGATGGAACATTGCGATAGGAACTGCGTGGGAAGTACATTTGGGGTCGGTCACCTCGCAAGAGACGATTTGTCATCGAATAGATTTCTAACTTGCACCACATGTTTTTATACATACAAAGTGCTTACAACTGAATACTCATGGAATAAAAAATCAAGCACTCCAGGGCACGCGCACAGATGACTCGTTAAGCTTTTACATGTGACACAGAGATCAATTCACGCGCTCAACCTCCCCCGCACTGCCACTGCATGAGCATGAGGCAGTAGCGTTCAGGGAGACATTTATGTTTCAAGCGGGTATTGTTCGTAAACATGGATTAAAGTAAGAATATAACAAAGCGCCAAAACAGACAATCGTATTTGGCAGTGTCCATGGCACGGTGTGTGAAGTTGTTGCATTTTTTGGTGTTTCGTGGCGGACTGTTCAACGTTATCTACAAACAGTAGTGGCTACGAAACACGGCGTCAGAGTTGTGGACGGGAAAAGATCCTCACTGAGAGGGATGGGAGATGTGTTTCACGGCTTGTGAATCAAAATCGCTTTCAAACCCGACAGAAACTGCTGCAGGCAGTGACTGATGTTCCATCCCGCACTGCTAGTGATGGAACATAGCGCTGGGAACTGCGTGGGAAGAGAATTTAGGGTCGGTCACCTCCCAAGGGTCGATTACTGATGCACATAACGACACAGAAGCGAAGTTCATTGGGCTGAAAGAACGTGTGAATGGTTTTCTAACCACTCCTCCAGTGGCCTGCAAAATCAAGTGACTTGGAACCCATAGAAAATCAGTGGGAGATGTTGGAGCAGCAGGCAAAACGTCAACGCCAGCATCCCCGCAGTTTGGTGGAATTGTGAGATCAAATCCTCAGCGAGTGGCTTTATCCTGTATGACATGTATCTGCACAACTTTGTGGACTCACCTCTTAACCGTGTCGAGGTTGCCGCCGACTCCAGTCACGATATTGAAAGATGCTTGCAATGATTTCTCTAGGAGTGACTAATTTTTTGTCCGGTGAGCTTACTTAATGTAATATCCAAATTTTGCGAAAGGAATAAGTCATCTGCTTGAGTAAGCGTTGCAACATAATAGCAAGATTATAGGGAACGCGTCAACAAATACAAAGAGAGCTAAAAGAGTTGGATGATGGCGTGGCGAGCTCTTCGCCCACGCCGGCCGGCAAGTGGTTCCCGGTTCGCGGCTAGCACGCCATCGCCGAATGCCCGCCTATCAGTGGGCGCGTCCTGTCGCGGTCACCACGTCCGCCTATGGCCACTCCAGACACGGATGTGGCCACCGCTTGTCGCTGCCCACGACTGACTCTGCTTGACTTCTATTCTTCCAGTTAATACAATTTATTCTGTGACGGTGCTGATCAGACACTGCAGCAACATACAGGCCAAATCACAAAAATTGTTAATAGCTGGGTAGGCTACGTGTCGGATACGGTTACATTGCACGACAGGCGTTCAACAAGTAATGGAACACGTTTCCTTTTCTCGGCCAGTTTCGGTTGAAAAATGCGGAATTTGTTGTGAAATGTCGTGGAATATTCGCGCTTCAGCCCCTGTAGTTTCCTGTAGTTCGATAGGTGGCGGCGCTGTACGCAGCTTTCAAAATTGCGTCTGTGAAGAAGGTGCGTTCCCAGCAGAGGATGTCATTCAAGATGATTTATTTATTTATTTTGGCGGAAAACAAGAGCACCGCAGATATTCATAGGCGCTTGCATAACGTCTACAGAGACATGGCAGTGAACAAAAGCATGATGAGTTGTTGGGTGCGGCGTCTGTAAACATCACAACACGGCACATTAACAGACTACAGGGCATCATACACGATAAAATACAAACACACAGAACACAACAGTGGAACCAAAAACACGAAGGGCTGTACACCACACGACTTGGCGTGTGGCAACTAGCCCGACACTTCACCAGGGAGAAAATATACACCCCAACGCTTCAGGGGCCTGACGGACCTGCATACTCAGCGGAAGAGAAAGCAGAACTAATGGCCCGAACACTCGCAGCGTCATTCACACCGAACCTGGTACCATCAGATCCAGCGTTCACACTTGCTACTGACCAAGAGGAGGTTACACGCATTCTAGCCCAACCATCGCGCGACGACATTCGACATGCTAGCACAGACGAAGTCTCCTGGGCTATAATGCATTCCGCTGCTAGGAAAGCCCCTGGTCATGATGGCATTCAAAACCGTGTCCTCCAGGAGTTCACGGATAAAGCAACTGAGTACTTAACACACATAACGAATGCCATACTAAAACACCAACACTTCCCCGCCTTTTGGAAGACGGCCAAGGTCCTGATGTTCAGGAAGCCGGGGAAAGACCACAGTCTCCCACAAAATTACCGACCCATCAGCCTTCTGAGCTCGCTCAGTAAGGTTGTTGAGAAGGTGATTCTCAAACACATCACTAGGCACTGCATAACAAATGACATCCGGAGACCGGAGCAATTCGGCTTGAGGAATCACCACTCCACAACACAACAACTCCTACGGGTCGTTGAACATATAACACATGGCTTCAACATAAACAAAGCTACAGGGGCAGTGTTCCTGGACATCGAAAAGGCTTTCGACCGTCTATGGCACAACGGCCTCATCCGCAAACTCAGCGACGCGGGATTCCCCGACGGGCTGCTGCGTCTAATACACTCATACCTCACGGACAGGAGTTTCAACACTGACGTGCAGGAAAAACAATCAACACGACACGGTATACACGCGGGAGTACCCCAGGGAAGCATCCTAGGGCCCCTACTGTTTAACCTCTACATAAACGATCTCTCAACCACACACAACACAATGATGGCAATCTACGCGGATGACACAGCCATCCTTGCGCAAGATTGGAAACCATCAAACATTACGTCACGCCTACAGACTGCACTCAGAGTGGCCGAGCCTTGGTTGGAGAAATGGCGTGTTAGAGTAAACGTCGACAAGTGCGAAGCCGTTCTGTTCACTAAAAGACCGAAGTAACTGCGCAAACACCGCTACTGCAGACCAATAACTCTACATGCACGTCCAATACGTTTCCGCGAGAAAGTCAAATACCTCGGTGTCTGGCTGGACCGGAAATTACTCTGGGGGGACCACATACAACACATGACCAACCGAGCTAGCGCGAGGCCCAAACAGCTCTATCCTATGCTCAACAGGCGTAGCACACTGAACAGAAGGGTGTCGAGGTCCATGTACATGACACTTATCCGACCCCTGATGACGTACGCAGCTCCCGTCTGGGGATACGCTGCGCCTACACGCCTGCGCCGTCTGCAGCTCATACAAAACAAAGTACTCAAAATCATAAGCAATGCTCCACGATACACACGCATCGCGGACCTTCACCGGGAATACCGACTTGAGACTCTCACGGAGGTAATCCACAAACTCACCACAAGACTATACAGAAACTCCAGACATTCGCAGAACCCGTTTATTCTGAATCTGGGGAACTACGACCACAACCATAGATGGAAACATAAAAGACCAAAAGACATACTTGCAAGGACATAACATCTATGGCCAAGCATACGCAAACATAACGGCACAGGCGAGCCCCTGTTAATCAGACGCATTTACTGGATATCCAGCTGAAATACACTGCCGAATAACTGGCACCACACAGGGAAGCCGTACCGCACACTGCATGCAAACAAGCTCCACACATCCCCCACACAGTGAGATGATCTATGGCCGATCTCCCACTACTGTATAACGATCTTGATTGTTCCAGGAATGTAGCAGCTGCAGCAACTGGGACACATCGCCATCGCTTGTCACGGTAATGATGCATGATACCTATACTAACAAATCCAACCTTGCATGAGCTATCGCAGCTAGTAAGCCACTACTGCTGTTACTACCCATCCCACTGTCGCAGAGGTTTTTTTTCCCACGGCACGAGCCATGGCACTTTTTTCCCTCTGCTCTTCAAATCGCTACCCTCACTCGCGTTTCGTCCACTATCTATCACCTGATGGACCGTGTTAATGCGTAGCCTTACCCAGACGCACGGTCAACATCACAGCCCAGCATCCTGTGATCCCCTTACTAGATAACTAACATGTTTACGGAGGTGACAGTAGAACTTTTGGTTTGGTCACCACGTTGGTGCGGGCGTGGAGGGGCCCCATCTCTATTTAAGGTCGCGAAAACTTGTCCTCTCTTCCGCGTGCCTCCCCGTCGCCGCAGCTGTGACTCCTGCAATGTTGGAGAGTGCGGACACTCTCATTCGAGGTACTCAGCTGTACGTCTCGGTTGGTATTACTAACACACTTGTCCACCAGTCGCGTATGGGGTTCCTAGCCGACTAACAGAAGATCATATACAGCAACGAAGGACCTTCTCTGCGGAACTGCTTGCACGTTACGAGGCTCTGGCTCTGAGCACTATGGGACTCTTCTGAGGTCATCAGTCCCATAGAACTTAGAACTACTTAAACCTAACTAACCTAAGGACATCACACACATCCATGCCCGAGGCAGGATTCGAACCTGCGACCGTAGCGGTCTCGCGGTTCCAGACTGTAGCGCCCAGAACCGCTCAGCCACTTCGGCCGGCTACGAGGCTGATAGTAACAGTTCTTTGTCGAACATCGTCACAGGCGATGAAACATGGGTTTATCACATCGAACCGGAAACAAAACGGCAGTGCTTGGAGTGGCGCCGCATCACCTCTCTTCAAAAATGGTTCAAATGGCTCTGAGCACTATGTAACTTAACATCTGAGGTCATCAGTCCCCTAGAACTTAAAACTACTTAAACCTAACTAACCTAAGGACATCACACACATTCATGCCAGAGGCAGGATTAGGATTCGAACCTGCGACCGTAGGAGTCGCGCGGTTCCGGACTGAAGCGCCTAGAACCCTCGGCCCACAGCGGCCTGCCATCACCTCTCTTCCGAAGAAAAACTTCAAAGCCGCACCCTCAGCTTAGTCATGGGGGCGGTCTTCTGGGAATCTAAAGGGGTTGTTCTGTCTGATGTCCTCCCTCAATGTGCAGCGATTGAGTCTGCAGTGTACTGTGCTTTACTAAGGAAATTGACGTTAGTGTTCGTCAACCATAAAAAATGCAAATGAACGTCTCCATCTTCATGAGAATGCAAAGCCCGACACAAGTCTGCGCACCAGAGAGGAGCTCACTAGGTCTGTTCCTGCTCATCCACCCTACAACCCGGATCTCGCACCTTCCGACTACCATCTTTTTGGCCCAACGAAGGAGGTACTCCACCGGAAGCAGTGCGTAGATGATGCAGTAAGGCGTGGGCACCGATGTAGACTAACAGAGTGGTACCATCGACATCTACATCTACGTGATTACTCTGCTACTCATAATAAAACGCCTGGCAGAGGGTGCAATGAACCACCTTCAAGCTGTCCCTCTACCGTTCCACTCCCGAAAGGCGCGCTGGAAAAACGAGCACTTAAATTTTTCTGTGCGAGCCCTGATTTTTCTTATTTTATCGTGATGATCATTTCTCACTATGTAGGTGGGTGCCATCAGAATGTTTTCGCAATAGGAGGACAAAACTGGTGGTTGAAATTTCATGAGAAGATCCCGTCGCAACGAAAAACGCCATTGTTTTAATGATTGCCGCTCCAATTCACGTATCATGTCTGTGGCAAAATCTCCCCTATTTCGCGATAATACGGAACAAGCTGCCCTTCTTTGTTCTTGTTCGATGTCATCCGTCAGTCCCACCTGATGGAGATCCCACACCGCACAGCAATACTCCAGAATATGGCTGACAATCGTGGTGTAAGCAGTCTCTTCAGTAGATTTGTTGCACCTTCTAAGTGTTCTGCCAACGAATCGCAGTCTTTAGTTTGTTCTACCCACAACATTATCTATGTGATCGTTCCAGATTAGGTAATTTGTAACTGTAATCCCTAAGTATTCAGCTGAATTTATAGCCTTCAGATTTGTGTGACTTATCGCCCAATCGAAATTTAGTGGATTTCTTTTAGTACTCATGTGCATAACTTACAATTTTCTTTATTCAGGGCGAATTGCCACTTTTCGCACCAAACAGATATAGTATGTACCAAAAATAGTGGGGAATAATATGGTATATTTGAATCCTGAATAAAAGCAACCTGCTTTCAGAAAAAAAGTGTGGCATTACTAATTGAGCGCCCTCGTACGAGAATAAGCGTCTCAGATATAAACGCGGAAATATAGTTTTAGAAGCCTTTCTAGGTTGTTACAGGTGGCTGATAGAATCAGTGACAATTTGTATACGGAGAGGAAGCAAAGTTGGCCTTTTACAGCATCGTTCAGAGAGTCGACTGCATATTTTGGTTTGGGCCGAGTTAAGGGTTTAAGCCAGTGGCTCACACGATTCTGTGACGGTCTTTGGAGGGCATTTCTCGATCTTCGCCCATGGAGAAGGAATCTCCCCGCCTCCTCCTAAACAAGTCAAGCGCACACTAAACCATGGAGTGAGCGGCTGCTGTGGTAGAAGAGTATTTGCTGCCTGGAAGTACGGGTTCCTTAACACAGAGAAGCCCCTCTTTCCGCCTAATTAATTAAATACATAATTCTGTGAGTGGTGAGATTTGATAATGAAGGAGGAAGGCGTTTGTCAATGAGATCAGAGAGTCAAAATGTTTATGTACTATTATTTAATTGCTGAAGCGTCAATGAAAACGCCCGACAGCTAGGGTTCCGAACCTCAGTCGGTAGGAAAGGAACCCTTATAGGATGACTTTATTGTCTGTCCGTCTGTCTGTCTATCTTCCGGCTGTTAAAAATTCTTTTTCTCAGGAACGGGTAGACGCACCAAACCGAAATTTGCGCCACACGCAAAGGTCTACGATCCCTTGGCTGTGTAAGAAAAATGAAGCCTCTAATCAATACAAGCAAAAGTTTAGGCCATTTATACCACATATTTTCATACTGGCCAACTCACTTATCAAAACCAATATGGAACTTCACATTGATCCAAAATCGTGAAATTTTGTGAGAAGCCGGGTTCACATTACAAGAAAAGGAAAAAATATCTGAAAATTGTTAATTTGTAATTATATCATACAAAACATATTTCCTTTGCCATTTGTTATACGATTTCAAAGTCGAAATGAAGACATTGTGGAAAGTCTTGAAATTCCCTGGCCGATACCTTGCCAGTATCAATGTCGGGATGAATGAATTGGCTATACACGTAGTTAAGTGTGTACGAAACCCTCAGAGCGCAAGTTATACTCACGTCTGCTCAATTTTTTTCTGTCATTAGTCTTCTGACTGGTTTGATGCGCTCCGCCAAGAATTACTCTCCTGTGCCAACGTCTTCATATCGGAGTAGCACTTGCACGCAACGAATTACTTGTTGAATATATTACAGTCGCCGTCTTTCCTTATAACTCCTATCCTCTGTAGCTCCCACAAGTATCATGGAAGTTCTGGTTGGCAGGTTGGTTGATTTGACGGAGGTCACCAAACAGCGAGGTCATCGGTCCCATCTGATTAGGGAAAGATGGGGAAGAAAATCGGCCATGTCCTTTCAAAGGTACCATCCCGACATTTGACTGAAGCGACTTAGGGAAATCACGGAAAGCCAAAATTAGGATGCCCTGACGCGTGTTTGAATCGCCGTCCTCCAGAATGATAGTCCAGTGTGCTGTCTACTGCGCCACATCGCTCGGTGAAGTTCTGTTTTCACATCTTATGTCCTATCTTTTTGCCCTTCTTCTTGTCAATGTTTTTCCGCACTTTTCTTGCCTCGACGATTCTACCTGGAGGCTCTCCATTTCTCATCATTCCATCTAATTTTTAATATTATTCTATAGCACCAAATCTCAAACGCATCGAGTATCTTCTTGCCCGGTTTTCCCAAAGTCCACGTTTCACTATAATAGAATGTTATGCTCCAAATGTACATTTACCCAGATTTCTTCCTCGAATTAACGCCAATGTTTGACGCTAGTAGGCTTCTTTTAGTCAGGAATGCCCTCTTTGCCTGTGATAGACCGCTTGCAATGTCCTCCCTGCTTCTCCCATCATGTGTTATTTTGCTTCCAAGTTTAACACAATTCCTCCATTTCTACTACTATGTTACCTTCCATTTTGGTGTCAAGGTTCTCACTAATCTGATGTGTGCTACTCCTCATTAATTTCATCTTTCTTCGGTTTATTCTCAACTGGCAGTGTGTGCTCACTGGACTTTTCATTCTACTCAACAAGTCCTGATATATTCCTTCAGTTTCAATGACAGAAGTGAGATCAGCGAATTTTATCACTGGTCTCCTTTCACCCTCAAATTTTATTTTATTTTCGTCATTGCTAGTTTCAATGTATAGATTGAACATTAGGGGCGAAACAGTATATCCATTTTTTATATCCTTATTAATCCGAGCACTTCAGTTTTAGCCTCTTATTTCTCGGTCTCAATTCTCGTACGTATTACCTGCACTGCCCTATAACATAAACCTATTTTCCTGAGAATTTGTAAACTGTAGCAATGCCTACACAGTACTAGGAACAGAAAGTAAGTTGAAATGAAAAATGTACAGAAATGAAGTTTTAAACTTGAAATGTATATCACAAAGACAGTCTAGACGCCTTTGGTGGAGCAGTATCTGTAGCCGTAAGCACGAGGGAGTGTTTGAAAGTGATGTCTTCAACCTTTTTATGTAAAAACTCTTAGAGATTTTTAAACAAAACAACCGTTTTTAGTATTCTACAACTTTATTCTTCATATGCACATAATGATTTCTCAAGACAGTCACTCCGGCGACGAACACATTTCTCCCGTCACTGTAGAACGTTTGACTGTTGACGGAGCCACAACCTCATTTCTGCCTTCACCGCTTCATCACTATCAAAGTGAGATCCTCGAAGGTGTTCTTTAAGTTTTGGAAACAGAAAAAAATCGGATGGGGCTAAGTCGGGACTGTATGGAGGAAAATCGATGACAGTGAATCCATGGCGTCGGATAGTTGCAGAATTCGTAGCGCACATGTGTGGTCTGGAATTGTCATGCTCAATGAACGGTTGCCCCAGGTGTGGATCAACTCTTCGAACTCGATTACAGCATGCTGTATTTCACACACAGACACAGTTACGTTACTCAACGCCATGTTACACGTTACAATTCGGAGCCCTGTAGCGGCAGAGGGTAGCAAATATGCAGACATAAAAAATGAAACTGTACAATATTAATAATGTTTGTTTCATTTAATAAACTGTTAGAGTTTTCACATAAAGATGGGAGGCATTACTTTTCAGCACGCCCTCTTAGTAGGATAATATATAGTGACCTTAGTAAACATTCCAGTTACGAAATAATTTAGAAGAAAGCACGTGTAGAAGATGGATCAAACATGGTAATCAGATGACTTTATAGACCACCAGTCTCAGTAGCCATAGTGGCAGAATCTTTCAGGGAAAACTTGGAGAAAGTCGCTTATAATTTTCCTGATGAAGTTACATTGTTAAGGGGG
The DNA here is from genome assembly GCF_023898315.1 of Schistocerca nitens. NCBI lineage: Eukaryota > Metazoa > Arthropoda > Insecta > Orthoptera > Acrididae > Schistocerca > Schistocerca nitens. Next base: position 285,484,323 of record NC_064621.1, on the reverse strand, counting down.
GAGGGACTTAAAACTATCATTTATACAGTGGGGGACTCAACTGATTAGAACGGATTCATGTGATAATATTTTAACGTCTTATCCGGAAATAACCGTGAACAGTTGATTAGACGGCCATTTCGTGACGATAATGTCTTTGATCCCGTTTTTACAAACAGGCCCGAACTTTTTCAGTCAGTTAACTTACTGTTCAAGCAGAAAACCGGAGATTTATAGCATCAGATTACTCAAAGTATAACACTTATAAAAGAAACCCGAAAATTTAGTTCCTAAATATTCATATTCGAATCGAGAATTGTGTTCATAACACATGACATTACTGTGTCATTCTTAGCTTAGCAATAGTAACAATCATAATAAGGATAGTAAAGACAAGCAGCGATTTCTGCAGATGAACGAAGACTACACAGGATATATAGGAAGTAAATGGCTCATTATGTCAGGTTATTGTAAATGCTATTCCTCTCACGGAGCTGTACTCGTTGTGATAAAGAGAGGGATTATGAAGAGCAACGAGGACAATCAGGCTGGCCAACGGAGCTGTTTGTTCTTAAAGATATTTGTCTACGTGAGTAGCTCCATGTTGTCGGTTATTGTCGTATTGTAGAATGAAATCATAGTTTCAAAATTATTGAGGGCTTCTTGGCCACTTGTTAACATACTGATTATTGACTTTCGAATTCTTCGCCCGACGTTTGTTTGATAATTTATCTAGCGTTTCGCCAGCACGAATGGCTGGCATTGTCAAAGCCTTACCCTCCGTTGCTGGTGGCGGAGTCTAACCCACCGCTGGAGATTCATGTATCAATCACGTCAACAACTAAGGGCTTTTCCCTGGCCATTTCCACTGTGCTACCTTGCTATCTACAACGATCGTTCGCTGCCGCACAGGACTCCAAGACCCGTTTGTAATCTATACAGATGAGGCCGTAGGGCTTCCATGTTGCACTGGTTATTCTATACATCTACCGAGAGACAAGATGCAGTGATTAACCCATACGAATTCGGTGATCTGCGCTTTCGGTATGTCATTGGATCTGATAGGTCCCGAATCTTCTGCTCATAATCCTTGGTTTTCATTTCAATGGAAGCATTTCTCTTGTCGGCAGGCAGTATCAGTATACTCTTGTTAGTGTTAAGGCTATTGCTGGCTTTTAATTCTTTTTTCATGTTACACGCTGGTGGCTATGCTTGGCACAGTATCCTGACAGTTCAGTGCGTATTTCACATGGAAGGGCCCGGATGGCCGCTTCGGTGTTAATTCTTTAAAAGTAATGTTCTGGGGATGACAGCAAAATTCTGTCTTTTTTTAAGAATATGCGCTGCTCTGAGGTCAATAGTCGTTCACTGAGGTTGACCACTGTGCGTGACATCTCAGGAATCGACTTGTGGATCTTCTTTCGACATCTTGCAAAAATTTTTTTCTGTCGCGCGGTGTAGCGTTCGACTTCCTTCTGCTTGCTCCTGTGACTGATGCTGGGACTCAGTCGTCTCGATGCATGGTATCACAGAAATTATCCAAATATTCCTCATCATTTCTCTCCAAGTCTCTCCATATTGGATGAATTCGCTCACGAAGACAAGTTCATTCCATAGTGTCGTAGATATTATGTGCCTGAGCTCTGGTGATTAGGCGCCCTCATTTCAGGAACTTTTGTGTAGTCCCTTCCTTCCAGCACCGCGATAAAAAGGGGAGAGAGGAAAGCAAACGAGCTTTCTTTCTCACGAGCTTTCTTCCTCAATCGTTGGTCAAGGCATCGGTCAATCTTGGTATCTTCTCCCCGTAGAGACCAAACACAAAATTATTGAGACTTTAGTGGCCAATTGTTGACGTTTTGCCTTTTAGTGTATGTCTCGGTTTCTTCGACAGTCGTTAGTTCGACGATTTTTCTGACGTTTGACCAACACGAGTGGCTGGCAGGGCTTCACTCTCCATTGCTGGTGGTGGAGTGGAGTCTAGCTCGCGGTCGGAGTTTATATGTACTTGTCACGCCAACGTCTGAGGGCTTTTCCGTGGTCATTTCCGCTGTGGTTTTCCCAGTACGAGCTTGAGGCTTTCCTCTTTCTTGTTGAAATTATTGTTATGTTTGCGAACTTCTATGATGTCCCTGTATTAGCGGGCGTGGTAGTGCTTCTCCATAGCAAGAACTTCCGTGTCGTCGAATTTTATTGTGTAGAAGATCTCACGCAGTGCGTGCGCCACTAGGGCCGATTTGTTGCCACAGTCTGTTCGGTGGTCCCAGTGTTGATCCTCCTGTCAGTTCCGCATAGGCTTCTCCCCAAGTGCAAGGTATGCTTCATACTCCCAACATTGCAAGTGGGCCCTTTCCTGATCTGAGACACTCTTTGATTGTCTTGGTTGGTTTTTAAATCGTCTCTAAGCCGTGTTTGCACCGTCCGTCGAACTCGGGATGTCGGGGACAGCCTTTCTGCCATACGTCCCAGGATGGCATAAAGTTGTTTTAAAAGACCAACCAAGAAGATCAAAAGAGTGCCTCAGATGAGCAGAGAACCAAAGAGGGCAACTTGTAGTGCAGGCAGCATGCAGCATCCTTGTATCTTAAGTATAAGTGCGAATGACTGGACGGTCCATCAACACCAGGATCACCGAAAATGAACGACATTGCCGACTGGGGCAGGAGCAGAAATTGGCCGTGATGGCGCACGTGCTGTGTGAGACCTACCACACAATAAAATATGCTGACACGGTAGTTCTCGCTGTGCAAAAGGGCTACAACAGCTGGTTTTTCTGTAAGGCCATAGAAATTCACAAACATGACAGCAGCCTCAATAAGAAAAAGGAAAGCCTGAAGCTCATGCTGTAGGGAACGACCGTCGCAGATGGCAAAGGGGAGATGCACAGAGGAAATGAGCAGGGAAAAGCCGTCAGAAGCTCGCACGACACAGGGTGATTGTAATTAAACTTTCCCTACTTGAGGGGACTCTCACGACAAACCAGTGATCGTAGGGCAGTGAAAATTTAAGGGAACATTTGTAAGAACAAGAAGACTACTAACGTATTTAAAAGAAACACATTTTAATTTCCACAGGAGAGGGTAACATTTGTTAATAGCGTACCAAGTTTGCGTTTCGGGTTACAACCGTTGGTCAAGGTGTCGACCATCTGCATTCGCGATAGCCTGGAAACGCACTAGAGGTTTTTTGAAAGAAATTGCCACCACATGACTGTCAACAATTTATTTATTTCACAGAATCATGATTTCGGCTTTATAGCCATTGTCAAGTGCATGTTGAAATGTTACAATATGTGTGACCCCTCTGTGACATGTCACCGTCCAGAAAACATATTTATGGTCTTGTAGACCAGTTGTATTACATTATACAAGAAGATATAGAAGATACATAATACGGCTGACATTGTGCACGGTGAACAACCATTGACCCACAGTATGGCTTATGTAACAGCCAATACTATCATGTGTCCAGTATGCATCACACCTGTGTGTCAAATGTTGACATCAGCTGATGCACAAATGTGATGAACGTTGGTCACAGGAGGGTGTTGGCTGTTAAATACGCCATGCTGTGTGTCAATGGTTTCTCACTGTGGACAATGTCAGCCGGGTTATGCGTCTTCGATATGTACCCATACCATGTAGTAAGACAAATTCTGGTCTGTTTGCAACATGCATTGGGTTGTTGTTGTTGTGGTCTTCATTCCGGAGACTGGTTTGATGCAGCTCTCCATGCTACTCTATCCTGTGCAAGATTCTTCATCTCCCAGTACCTACTGCAACCTACATTCTTCTGAATCTGTTTAGTGTATTTATCTCTTGGTCTCCCTGTACGATTTTTACCCTCCAAGCTGCCCTCCAATACTAAATTGGTGACGCCCTGATGCCTCAGAATATGTCCTACCAACCGATCCCTTCTTCTAGTCAAGTTGTGCCACAAACTCCTCTTCTCCCCAATTCTATTCAATACCTCCTCATTAGTTATGTGATCTACCCACCTAATCTTCAACATTCTTCTTTAGCACCACATCTCGAAAGCTTCTATTCTCTTCTTGTCCAAACTATTTATCGTCCACGTTTCACTTCCATACATGGCTACACTCCATACAAATACTTTCAGAAACGACTTGCTGACACTTAAATCCATACTCGATGTAAACAAATTTCTCTTCTTCAGAAACGCTTTCCTTGCCGTTGCCAGTCTACATTTTATATCCTCTCTGCTTCGACCATCGTGAATTATTTTGCTCCCCAAATAGCAAAACTCATTTACTACTTTAAGCGTCTCATTTCATAATCTAGTTCCCGCTGCATCACCAGATTTAATTCGGCTGCACTCCATTATCCTCGTTTTGCTTTTGTTGATGTTCATCTTATATCCTCCTTTCAGGACACTGTCCATTCCGTTCAGCTGCTCTTCCAGGTCCTTTGCTGTCTCTGACAGAATTACAATGCCATCGGCGAACCTCAAAGTTTTTATTTCTTCTCCGTGGATTTTAATTCCTACTCCAAATTGTCTTTTGTTTCCTTTACTGCTTGCTCAATATACAGATCAAATAACGTTGGGGATAGGCTACAACCCTATCTCACTCCCTACCCGACTACTGCTTCCCTTTCATGTCCCTCGACTCTTATAACTGCCATCTGGTTTCTGTACAAATTGTAAATAGCCTTTCGCTCCCTGTATTTTACCCCTGCCACCTTCAGAATATGAAAGAGAGTATTGCAATCAACATTGTCAAAAGCTTTCTGTAAGTCTACACAAGCTAGAAACGTAGACTTGCCTTTCCTTAATCTACTCTCTATGCATTGGGTATAAAACCGAAATCGTGATTGTGTGGAAATAAATAATTTACAGTCATTTGGCGCGGAAATTTCTCTCATAAATTCTACTTGCATGTGCTCGTCTCTAGGGCAAAAAAGCACTAGAGACTGCTCTACTGCTGTCTCAAACAACGATGAGCTATGGAAAGTTCAGCTGGCGTGACACAGCTCTTGTACTGCTTGAATATCGTACATTGCGTCCAGCATTCTTAGCCACGGCAGCAGTAACATCTTCAACAATTTGTGGCTCAATTGGCCATCGGTCTCTCCCAGGAACAATTCCCAAATCACCAGTTAATTTGAACTTCCGAAACATGTTCAACAGCGTTGCGAAAAGAAGGACTTCTCCGTATTCTTTTAACGCGTCGATACTTGCGAAGAGCAGCAGCACTGTTACTATTGTTTCAGTTAAACAGCTTTACAGTAAGCTTCGCACACCTTGTCCTTGTGGGACTGAAACAAAAGCATCAGTGTGCATTACAGCTGCAGGCTGTCAACATGGGTTGACGACAGCTGTAACGCACACTGAAGCTTGTGTTTCAGTCCCACGTCGCCGTACCAGTACCGGCGCACAACGGCAGGGCACGACACTAACATTCCAGACAACGCAAATCCCGCGGCGCCCAGTTTCAACATCATTCCTATGTAGTTTGGTGCCCATGCAGTAAATACTTTGCCATCTACACTGACTCAAGTAGTGAAAGTTTAATTATAACCACACCGTGTAATCTCCCCCTTGAGTTAGATTCCAGTCCGCTACCAGAAATGGAGGGTGAGGTTTTGAGAATGCCGGCCACTCGTGCTGGCGAAACGTCAGAAAAATCGTCAAATTAACGTCGTCCGAATAATCCGAGACAGAAGTCAACAGGCAATACGAATTGTCAAATCGTTATTTATCCGATCAGTAGTTCTCTACGCTAGCCTATCCTGTGCAAGTCTCTTCATCTCTGCATAGCCGCTACACCCTATATCCATCTGAACCTGCTTACTGTACCCTTGAGCTCCCATAAAAAATCCTCCCCCCCCACCCTCCCCCACCCACACACACACTTATGTCCATGAGCCAGTTACATATTCCTAGACGCCACATGATGCGTCCTATCAACACATTCCTTATTTTATTTGGGGGACTGATGACCTTAGCTGTTTAGTCCCCCTTAAACATCCCAACAACCACCACCACCACCACCTTATTTTATTCAAGCTGCCATACATTTGCCATACATTTGCCCTTGGACGCGCATTCGGGAGGACGACAGTTCAATCCCGCGCCTGACCATCCTGATTTAGGTTTTCTATGATTTCCCTAAATCGCTCCAGGATGGTCCCTTTGAAAGGGCACTGCCGACCTCCTTCCGAACCATCCTTCCCTAATCCTATGAGACCGATGACCTCGCTGTCTGGTCTCCTCCCTCAAACAACCCAACCCAACCCCTAATCATCAACTTCCTTCTGTAACATCACATTTCAAAATCTACTGTTCTCGTGTTATTTATCATCCACGTTTCGCTTTGATATGAGACAACATTCCAGAGAAAGATTTTCAGAAAAGATTCCTTAACACTTGTATTTGTATTGTATTAGCGATACTGAAACCTTCCCCGTGATATATATATCCCACCGTGCTTTTCTGTGTTTATGTGAAGGCCAATGAGCTTTTTGATACGGTTTACACTAATAGAATATATATATATATATATACCTTTCAGAAAAACTGTTTTACTACGATCTCGTTGTCATTTTCGGCGAGCAGAAGAACAAATGTGCAGCTCTCGCATTTACAGCTGAATTACTTCCTCGGAATGGCACGACGTTTCGACACGCGGATGTGGGAGTGATACTCATCGACACTTACTGAAAACCAGAGAGCTTTCGTACTGCAGTACTTCCATTCCCAATTTGGTGTCATTACTTCTGCCGCCGTCGTTCGTTTTGCTGGCCAAACAGCAGAACTCGTTTACTGGTTATGGCGTCTCATTTCCTAACTTAATTCCAACAGAATCACCAAATTAAACGCGGCTACACTCCATTATCATGGTCGTAATTTTGTTGATATTTATCTTGCAACCTCTCTTGAAGATAAGAGGAGCGTTCATTATGTGATGCAACACATTTTCCCCGGCAGATTTCGGTTAAAAGAATGCGGAATTTGTTCTGGGACACTGTGGAATACTCCCGCTTCATCACCTACAGTTTCATTCCGATAGGTGGTGGCGCTATACGTAGCCTTCAAAATGGCGTCTGTAATGGAGGTGCATTCCAAGAACAGAGATGTCATTGAGTATCTTTTGGAGCAAACCCAGAGCATCGCAAATATTCATAGGCGCTTGCAGAATGTCTACGGAGACACGGCAATGAACAAAAGCACGGTGAGCCGTTGGGGGAGACGTCTGTCATGATAGCAACAAGGTCGCGCAAACTTTTCCCATCTCTCATGGGCTGGCCGGTCACACACAGCTGTGACTCCTGCAATGTTGGAACGTGCGGACACTCTCATTCGAGGTGATCGACGGATCGCAGTCACCCACCTCGCTACACAACTAGATGTCTATGTTGGTAGTGCTGACACACTCGCCCACCAGTTGGATACTGAAAGGTGTGTGCCCGCTGGAGTTTTCGGCGCTTAACAGAAGGCCATAAAGAGCAAAGGAGAACCATATGTGCGGAATTACTTGCGCGTTACGGGGCTGATCGTGGCAATTTTTTGTGGAACATCGTTACAGGCAATGAAACATGGGTTCATCACTTAGAAACGGGAACAAAAAGGCAGTCCATAGAGTGGCGCCACTCCACCTCTCTCGCCAAGAAAACGTTCAGAGCCGCACTCAGAGCCGATGGTCTTGTGGGACTTTGAAGAGGTTTTTCTATTTGATGTCCTTCCTCACGCTGCAACGATAAACTCTGAAGTGTACTGTGCTACCCTCAGGAAATTGGAGAAACGACTTCAGCGTTTTTGTCAGCCATATAAATGCTAACGAAATTCTCCATCTGCATGAGCACGCAAGGCCTCACACAAGTCTATGCATCCGAGAGGAGTTCACAAAACATCGTTGGACTGTCCCTACTTATTCACACTACAGCCCGGATCTTTGCACCTTCCGACTTCCATCTGTTTGGCACAACGAAGGATGGACTCATCGGGAAGCAATACGTGGATGATGGGCAGGTTATTGACGCAGCAAGACGCAGGCTCCGACGTCCACCAGCAGAGTGGTACCATGCAGGCATACTGGTCCTCCCACTAAGGTGGCGTAACGCAGTCGCAGTGAACGGAGATTATGTTCAAAAATATGGTTTTGTAGCCAAAAGAGTGGGAAATAATATGGAGTATTGGAATTCTGAATAAAACCAACCTGCTTTCAGAAAAAAAGTTGCATTCCTTATTGAACTCCCCTCTTACTTTTCATTCCGTTCAATAACGCTTCCAAGTCCTTTGCCATATCTAGTAGTATTCAATGTCATCGCCAATCTTACTTCTCCCTGAATTTAAGTTTCTTCTCCACAGACTCTGTTTTGTTTCAGTGTAGAAACTGAATAACATCGGGGATAGGTAGAATCCTGTCTCATCCTCTTCTCCGCTACAGTCTCCCTTTCACGACCTTCCACTCTTATAACAGCTGTCTGAATTCTGTACAAGTTGTTGACAACCTCCAGAGACGTAAATACCTGAAAACTTTCATTACGGTGGACCCTAACAGTCACAGTTCAGCATAAAAGAGCCATGTATACTAGTGCGTCTACATGAAAACCGTATTGTCATCCCGCAGCCATGTTAATTTAGCACAGGTAATTCTCGATTAGCTCCCACCCTAGTTACTGAAATGTCTTTCATTGTTTTTTTTTTTTTTTCACACAGCTGGATTAAAGCTTCACGCATAATTACAAGTGCAATGCTAGAAGACGAAATGGAAATGAGCGTATGGCATTGTTGGCCAGAAGGCCCCATCTGGGGAAGTTAGGCCGCCGAGTCAAGTCTTATTGCAGTCATCGCCACACTGGGCGACTTGCGTGCCGGTGATGAGGATGAAATGATGATGAGGACAACACAACACCCAGTCCACGAGCGGAGACAATCTCCAATCCGGCCGGGAATCGAACCCGGGTCCGCTGCACGGGAGGCAAGCATGTTACCACCCAGCTAAGCAGGCGGACGCTAGAAGACAAGATTCATACAAGCTGCATTGAAACGGATTAAATGTCGTTTGAAAATGGAATGTGATCCATACTAATATTATAAATGCCAAAATAACGCTGTCTTTTACGTTTTCAAGAATAAAACGCTGAACCTATACCCACGAAATTTGGCATGGGTTAGCTTGAACAATGATGAAGAAGAGAGGCTACTTTACAAAGTGTGTAGTACAAGATATTTATTGATTTGAAAGTATTACGCAAATTAAGGAAAAATATTTATTCTTTGAAAAAGCTATTTTACTCTTTCAATTTTGAACTTTACCATGTTTGTGAAAATGCTTTTACTGATTGGTGTCTTCAACGTAATACGATTCACCGTAATCAAAACAATGCTTATTCAATTCTCAACGAGTTTAATCCATACTTCGATACTGATACCAATGTTATTAACTGTGAAAGTAACTCATTCTACTACGTCTTGACGACCATACCGCTGAACCGTTTCGATGGCATTTGGTATGGAGATAGCCTGAGCCCTGAGGAACACCATAGGCTACTTAGGAAGTTGTATCTTTTTCAGTATTATTAACATTTTGAAATATGGTATTCGTGAGTGGCATACAGACGACGCTGGCACGATTGTCGGCGACTCTTTTTGCCTATAGATTATTCCGCGACAGTGCAAATCCAATTTCATTGGCCGCTTGGTTTATAATATTGAGTTTCTACACAACCTGGCATAGCTGGAGTGTTTTGGTGAAGATACAACAATAAAACCGGACAGTAAGCCGGAGGACCATATTTTAAGCTATTATTATAAACCTCGCAAGCATAAGTCTGACTTAGCACATAGTTCTAAGAGAGCTCAAGCGGCGAAAGTGACTCAAATCCAACAAACCTCAGAGCAATCTGATGTCCGCAGGAACTTCGATTCAGAACGTCAGGCGGCCTTAACAGCTACAGAGAGATTTATAACAGTCTCAAGCCCGTCGCATCTTTCAGCTTCCAAGACGCTTGAAGGCTCACAATTACAACCTCATTTAAAGTCGTAGCTTTAAATGTGGAAAGTGGGTGACTTTTGGTGAGATTTCATTTGATTATGATCTTAAACTGTCTATGTCAATCATAAATTAGTCATCATAGGTTCAAATGTGTGTGCATATCTTAAGCGACGAAACTGCTGAGGTCATCGGTCCCTAAGCCTACACACTATTTAATCTAGCTTAAACTAACTTACGCTAAGGACAACACACACACCCATGCCCGAGGGTGAACTCGAACCTCCGACGGGGGGAGCCGCCCGGACGTCATCATAGGGGAGTGGATAAAAAATGTAGCCACCGTAATGAATTAAAAAGGGAAGCAGGAGCGGTTGGCATGTGTTGCTCTAGTGCAAAATCTCACATCCGATACTACGTGAGCCAGAGAAATCCCTTAAAACTCTACTTATGCACTAATGTGATGAATTGATGCATTTTTAAATATAATTAGAAAATATAATGCATGGTTTCAGATTCGACATACAGCAAAGTAATAGAATCATTATGTACCTACATACCAGCAATGCACACATTTTTATATGTGCATCTCTACATCACTACGTAAACAGACATTACGTAAAATTACTAGCTTACTTACTCACCATAACTCATTATAATAAAACTATTGAAGCGAGCGAGGTGGTGCAGTGGTTAGCACAATGGACTCACGTCCGGGGCACGACGCTTCAAACCCGCATCCGGCCATCCGTATTTAGCTTTTCCATGATTTCCCTTAATCGCTTCAGGCAAATGCCAGGATGGTTGCTTTTAAAGGGCACCACCGACTTCCTTCTCCATCCTTCCCTAATCCCATGGAACCGATGTCCCATGAGACCGATGACGTCGCTGTTTGGTCCCTTCCCCCCAAATTAACCAACCAACCAAAACTGCTGATATGTGAGGAAGCAGCGGGTAACAACTCAAGGGTTGCAAGAGATGTCTTACTGTCATGATGGGGCGCAGTTAGCCAAAAAAAGGCGTGTGGCATTTTCGAAGTGGCTTACAGCCACACGCCTTCGCTAAAAACACGTGGCCATGCTGTGTTTATATAATGGTATGTTACGTTGTCTTGGCGTCAGCGTAAGTAGCTGTTAAGTGGGACTGCCAAGTCGCAACAAGTTAAAGGAAGTATTATTTCAAACACTGTTCATAATTAAATAACAAATTAATAACAAATTTCAACAAACATTTATTTTAATAAATCATTCTACACATTGTATTGTATTGAACTGGGTGGGTAGCTACACTCCTGGAAATTGAAATAAGAACATCGTGAATTCATTGTCCCAAGAAGGGGAAACTTTATTGACACATTCCTGGGGTCAGATACATCACATGATCACACTGACAGAACCACAGGCACATAGACACAGGCAACAGAGCATGCACAATGTCGGCACTAGTACAGTGTATATCCACCTTTCGCAGCAATGCAGGCTGCTATTCCCCCATGGAGACGATCGTAGAGATGCTGGATGTAGTCCTGTGGAACGGCTTGTCATGCCATTTCCACCTGGCGCCTCAGTTGGACCAGCGTTCGTGCTAGACGTGCGGACAGCGTGAGACGACGCTTCATCCAGTCCCAAACATGCTCAATGGGGGACAGATCCGGAGATCTTGCTGGCCAGGATAGTTGACTTACACCTTCTAGAGCACGTTGGGTGGCACGGGATACATGCGGACGTGCGTTGTCCTGTTGGAACAGCAAGTTCCCTTGCCAGTCTAGGAATGGTAGAACGATGGGTTCGATGACGGTTTGGATGTACCGTGCACTATTCAGTGTCCCCTCGACGATCACCAGTGGTGTACGGCCAGTGTAGGAGATCGCTCCCCACACCATGATGCCGGGTGTTGGCCCTGTGTGCCTCGGTCGTATGCAGTCCTGATTGTGGCACTCACCTGCACGGCGCCAAACACGCATACGACCATCATTGGCACCAAGGCAGAAGCGACTCTCATCGCTGAAGACGACACGTCTCCATTCGTCCCTCCATTCACGCCTGTCGCGACACCACTGGAGGCGGGCTGCACGATGTTGGGGCGTGAGCGGAAGACGGCCGAACGGTGTGCGGGACCGTAGCCCAGCTTCATGGAGACGGTTGCGAATGGTCCTCGCCGATACCCCAGGAGCAACAGTGTCCCTAATTTGCTGGGAAGTGGCGGTGCGGTCCCCTACGGCACTGCGTAGGATCCTACGGTCTTGGCGTGCATCCGTGCGTCGCTGCGGTCCGGTCCCAGGTCGACGGGCACGTGCACCTTCCGCCGACCACTGGCGACAACATCGATGTACTGTGGAGAACTCACGCCCCACGTGTTGAGCAATTCGGCGGTACGTCCACCCGGCCTCCCGCATGCCCACTATACGCCCTCGCTCAAAGTCCGTCAACTGCACATACGGTTCACGTCCACGCTGTCGCGGCATGCTACCAGTGTTAAAGACTGCGATGGAGCTCCGTATGCCACGGCAAACTGGCTGACACTGACGGCGGCGGTGCACAAATGCTGCGCAGCTAGCGCCATTCGACGGCCAACACCGCGGTTCCTGGTGTGTCCGCTGTGCCGTGCGTGTGATCATTGCTTGTACAGCCCTCTCGCAGTGTCCGGAGCAAGTATGGTGGGTCTGACACACCGGTGTCAATGTGTTCTTTTTTGCATTTCCAGGAGTGTATAAACGAAGAAGAGGCTTCGTCCCCGCCGTAGCCTGCAGTGGTACACAAGCCCACAACAGGCTGCAGCAGTCCACTCACCCCACCGCTGCCCCACACCGAATCCAGGTTTATTGTGCGATTCGGACCCCAGACACCAATCCGCCGGGCGGATTCTTTCCGGCGACCGGCACGCCTTCCCGCCCAGAAAGCAGTGCGTTAGACCGCACGGCTAACCGGGCAGGTTATTATGCACATTACTTGTAACCAAATTATTGGCACCTTTATTGTAAGTGTTTACATAAGGAATACAATATCAAATGCAGAACAAGAATCTTTAAATAGGCACCTTCGCAACATGACTAACAGGGTCGTCAGACGGGCCTTTACAATCGGATCACTACAAGAGACTAACACTATGATTAGATTTCAGATATAAACAGATCAAAAATGCCCCTTATTTTTGGAACCAGAAAAGTAAAGCTGCGGACTGAAAGTTAAGAAAAAATAGTCCTTTGCGGTTTAATAACTGTAAGGAATCCAGAATGGCAAAGGCCATCTGTGCAGTAAGAAATGTACCGAATTGGTTAAACACACTTCAGTGACAAACGTCATACAGCAAGCAGTCTTACAGTAGTAGGCTGTGGAAGCTAGTGCAACTGGTATTAAACCGCCAGTACATTTCGCCGTTATGACTCAAAATATGATTCAAGCTGCACAGAAGCTGTACAACTTAAGGAGCACATAAACGTTTCTAGGATAACAAGGCCTTCTAGTCAATTTGCCCAATAGGAGGAAGCCACGTAACTCTTAAAATTAACGATAACCAAAGGCCGAAACACGTTCGCTTTTCAAACTGGTGTAATCCAATACATTTTGACTGCTATTATTAAGAAAAATGAAATCTGAAAACAAACACTAAGAAAGTTCATTCAACAGCTTGGTCTCAATTCATATTCAAGTGGTGGCTATGAAATACAAAACATGCGAAGGCTACCGCGTATATGCCTTACATTGCATTTACCCAATCCGACAACTTCCTGTCATACGGTTGAACAACATACTTGTGCAGAATTTACAGTCACACACCAGCACGACCAAAGCACCACAGTGCACAAGCAACAGAAATGCTCATCAAAATGATTGCAGTCTTGAGAAGATAACCAGGTGGTGTAATACATGCTCATTCCCAACACAGACAATTGACGTCAGAGTGCATGAAACTCAGAGCAAGGCAGGCCGGAGCCACATGGCACATCCCAATAAGCATACAGATACTCGGTATACCATCCACGGTGGTTAAGCGCCCAAAATCTACCCGCACAGCTACACCTCAACAACTGCCCTGTTTCGCCACACTTGTCCGCAGCTCGTGGTCTCGCGGTCGCGTTCTCGCTTCCCGAGCACGGGGTCCCTGGTTCGATTCCCGGCGGTATCGGGGATTTTCATCTGCCTCGAGATGACTGGGTGTTTGTGTTGTCCTCATCATTTCATTATCGTTCATGAAAGTGGCGAGATTGGGCTGAGCAAAGGTTGGAAATTTGTACGGGCGCTGATAACGACGCAGTTGACCGCCCCACAATCCTAACATCATCATCGGCGCGTTTCGTCACAGGGTTATTTGGGAAGCGTGATAGCGTTACGGAGATGTTTAGCAAACTCAAGTGGAAGTGCATCGCGGTGTAGCTTGCTGTCCAGGTTTCGAGAGGGTGCGTTTCTGGATGAGGTATCGAATATATTGCTTCGCCCTACTTATACCTCTCGAGATCACGAATCCAAAGTTAGAGAGATTCGCGCGCGCACGGAGGCTTTCCGGCAGTCGTTCTTCCCGCGAACCATACTAGACTGGAACAGGAAAGGGAGGTAATGACAGTGGCACGTAAAGTGTCCTCCGCCACACACCGTTGGGTGGCTTGCGGAGTATAAATGTAGATGTAGATCATCATGATCATCATCGCCGCACTTGCACTCGGTATGGCGGCTCGCTTCCCGGTGTCTAGCAGACCTGTCACTCCACAAATACACCGCTGGCCGTTTGGAGACTGTCTGACGACGCCGCCCCCCCCTCCCCCCAACCTCTCCGTATTCACCCTCTAGTACCCCTGCAGGTCACTCACGCTCCGAATCGTAGCGTGTAACGTGACGTTGTGTAACGTAACTACAGCGTCCAACATCCAATCACATTAACGTGACCAACGCCTATGATCGACGTCAGCATGGGATAATCGGTCCCAGACGGGAGATGGTAGTAGTGTCTATATAAAGTGTCAGGGACACGAGGAAAACAGTGCAGCTGTTATTGTAATGCAGATTTATCTGACGTCCAAAAGAGCAAGATCGTTGGCTTTCAGGCCAAGGGTGGAAGCATTTCCGAAACGACTAAGTTTGCAAACTGGTCGTGTGCTCCCTGGTTAAAGTATATCTTGCATAGCAAAATGGCGCTATCGAAGGCTGGCATCAAGGCAACTATGGTGCACAGTGGGGAATAGATGACAGGTGTGAACGATGGCTGCGGAGATGCGTACGGGCGAAGACGCACGTTACTGTTAAGCAACTGGCGGATCAAGGGGCCACCAACAGTGGCTACTCAATGGCGGTTCACGGAACGTTGCTGCACATGGGCCTCCATAGCGGCGCCTAATTCATGCACCCATGCTGACTGTTGTTCACTGGCGACGAAGGCTCAAATTTGGACGCCAATACCGCAACTGGACTTTCTCTGAGTGGTGACAGGTGGCCATTTCAGATGGGTCACGTTTTACATTCCATCGACATGAACCGTCTGAGGGCACACATCCTGATCCTGCATCAATCGCCGGAAGGGTCCACACCTGAGGAGAGAGTGTTATGGTCTGGGGAATGTTTTCGTAGTATTCCCCGAGTGATACCGTCATTCTGGAAGACACAGTGAATCAACATAAGTATGCTTCAATCCTCGGGGACCATGTCCACAGCTGCATTCAGTCTGGTTTTCCTCGGTAC
Organism: Schistocerca nitens; assembly: GCF_023898315.1. NCBI lineage: Eukaryota > Metazoa > Arthropoda > Insecta > Orthoptera > Acrididae > Schistocerca > Schistocerca nitens. The sequence continues at coordinate 285,468,723 of NC_064621.1, read as the reverse complement.
GATGGCATCTATCAATAGGAGGTTGCAACGTGTCCCACTGTTCGCAGTGTACGTTGCAGACCACTAGTATGAGTTTACCTTACTTCCCCAGCCACCAACTCACCTGATTAAAACCCAATCGAGAATCTGTGGGACCACCATTGGTCCTCTGACGAGAAACCTAGCACAGCTGGCCATAGCATCCCTGTCGGTACATTCCAGAACGTCACTGACTCTCTTCCAGTACGTCTCGCAGCAATCCGCCCTACAAAAGCTGGTTATCCAGACGTTTACAGGTGGGCTCATTAATGTGATCGGACAGTGCGTATCGAAGCGTGAGACACCCACGGGAAACTGAAAGCACGAATTCGACGAGTTCGTTCACACATGGAAAACATCTCCTTCAGCATGACAATGCTAGACCAAGCATGAGCATCTCGACAGCTACAACAATCCATTGCCTTGATTTCACCGTCATGACCATTATCCGTACAATCCCGACTTGGCTCATCCGATTTTCATCTGTTTCGAAAACTTAAGGAATACTCTAGAGGGCTTCACTTAGATAGTGACGAAATATTCCAAGAAGAAGTGCGGTTGTAGCTTCGTCGTAAAGTCATGTATTCTACAGTGACGGTATTAACAAAGTACTCGCTGGGAGAAATGTGTTCGTCGCCAGGGTGACTATATTGATAAATAAATATGTAGACATGAAGAATAAACATATAGAATATTAATGAAGTTTATTCTATTTAAAGAAGCTTTAAGAGGACAGAAATAAAGGATCACTAATTTTAAGCTAGTATTTCTCTTCCGTAGCAACAGGGAGTTTGAAATTTTGTTCCAGGGTATCTGTAACCTTCTTCTGTAATGATGCAAAAGCAAGGCACCCTGCGACATCACCCTCCGGTTCGGCGGCGCTTCAAACAGCAAGGTGTCGACACATTACATACATAAAAAAAGAAAAAAAGAAAGGTCAGGGCCAAGAAGTTCGTGCAAGCTGTATTAAGGACGTTACGTTGGTACCACATTTCACCACAATTCCGCCCAACGACGCCGTGGAAGTGTCGCAACCTCTCTTGCCCATATTTCACCCCTTCCTTTAACGCCTCTGAGATGGAGGCGCCTGGTGTTGAAATCACGTAGTTTTCATATGGGTGTCCGAGGAAAACATTTCAGACAACCCATCGTTCAGGAAAGATACAAAAAGACCTCGGGTGTGGCATAAAGGGAGTCAATGAAACCAACCCTTCCCTTGAGGCGTTGGATGCCACACATTTCCCGGTCGAAAACAACAGTTTATAGTTCGGTGAGGAACACGACGACATTCTTGACAATGTTCGACACTGATGACACCTCTCGGACAATTCAACCCTTCTTTAAGGACATCGTGGGGCTGCAACCCCACTGAACATGATATGAGCCCTTCGTAATATAACACAATTGCCGTCTTTCCTCTGGTATACAGGGTGGAACCTCTAGCGTTCGTTCAAAACCATCCGATGAAATTTGAACATGATCCGAAGCAGCAATGGTGTTCACACTTTTCAGCCCTCCTATTTTGTTCTCTCCTGTGACGCGATTATGGGCTAGGTTGGGGTGGAAGCGGGAGTGCAACTGTGACTCATGCGTGAATAAATAAAATGGCAAAGGGTCTTTCTAAGACCGTCCAGTCTGGCAACACGTACCGACCTTTATTGAGCCTTTAATAACGTACCTCTTTAGAGACAAACTGCCCGCATCTCGTGGTCGTGCGGTAGCGTTCTCGCTTCCCACGCCCGGGTTCGATTCCCGGCGGGGTCAGGGATTTTCTCTGCCTCGTGATGGCTGGGTGTTGTGTGATGTCTTTAGGTTAGTTAGGTTTAAGTAGTTCTAAGTTCTAGGGGACTGATGACCATAGATGTTAAGTCCCATAGTGCTCAGAGCCATTTGAACCATTTTAGAGACAAACTGTGACGGAGTCCTTGCAGACAAGCAACGCCTTGACACCCCCCCCCTCCCCCCCCCCCCGCCCTGATTCTCTATGTCTTATACCAGGCACAAGAGCAGGACTCTTGTCATAGTTTGTCTCTGTACAGGCACATTTTTAAAGTGCTCCACAAAGCCGAGTGGGTGTTGCCAGACTGGGCCGTCTTAGAGCGACCATTTGTTGTTTTATTTATTGAGGCACATGTCAATGTTGCAACCCCACCTCCCCATGATGGCACTACAGGAGGGGCCGAAAAAGAAGGGTGAAAAAGCATAACCCCCCTTTGTTGCTTTGGATCAAGTTCAGATTTCGTCGAATGGTTTTGAACGAACCATACTGGTCAAACCAGTATACCAGAGCAAAACCGCGGATGCGCTACGTTTCAGATGGTCAGATCACGTTCAGTACAGTTGCAGCAGCACAGCATCCTTCAATAGGGGTTTAATCGTCTGGAGGGAGGAGGGGCGGGGTAGGGTGTCAGCAGTACCGAACATGGTCAAGATCTTCGTCCTGTTGTTCGTCACGGTAAACTGACGTTTTCGAAGGGGTGATTTCACTGACGCCCTGAAATGTTTTCTTCGGTAACCTGTAGGAAAACCGCGAGATTTAAACGCTGGGTGTCACAGTTCAGACCTCCATCAAAGAGGCGTCAAAAGAAGGGATGAAATTCGGGTGAGGGAGGTTGTGACGTCCTCTCTGGCGTGTGAAATGTCCACGGTGACGTTAGACAGAATTGTGGTGAAACCCACCTTACACCTCACATGAACTTCTGGGCTGTGGCTTTTTCTCGCATGTGTCAGCACCTTGCTGTTTGAAGCATTGCACCTTGGTGTTTGAATCATGGCGGAGCCTGAGTTTGACGTCGCAGGGCGCCAACGCTTTTGGACCACTACAGAGGAAGGCTGTAGGCACCTTTGAGCCAAGTTTCAAACTAATGTCTTATAATGAGAGACAGTTGCGGAGTTGATCTTTTAATTGTTTTACACAATGTAGTAATAGCTACCATGCCTGCAAACAAGCTACACGACTCAGTTATATGACTGCTAAACGGAGAAAATTAAAGAAAGAGTACGTGCTGGAAGTGTTGAGGAAACGAGAAGCGGCATGCAAAGTAGGTTGGCTCTTCGCTTGCTACTATCATGAGCTTCTATGGAAACAAGTTGAAGTACAGAAAGAGGTTGTGGATGAAACCACAAATAGGCAACAAGGTGATGGACGTGCTTGGCTCATCACAGAACGTGGAGTCCGGTGACGCGCGCGGTCTGTAAAGCAGGATAGGCCGTGATATGTGACAAATATGGCGACAGTTTAAATGCTGGTGTAGACACAAGCTTTTTGGTGGACGCCGTTCCGCGCATATCGTTAAACATGGACTCCGCAGCAGAGGATCTCCATGTGTTGTTATTTTTACCCAACGACATCGTCAGTAACAGTTGCAGTGGTTTCGGGATTGGGTCATGGATCAGTGGAAATCTGTTGCTTGGTCGGATGAAACTGGTTTATTGCTGCACGTGTCCAGATATGCCCTCATTCAGGTGAACGGCTGCTCGAAACATGCACTGCGCCACACAAGCAGGTGGGGGCAGTATTATGCTATGCGGTACCATCTGGAGTTCCACGGGACTTGTGCCATTAATCTAGACACCATGATAACTGTGGACTAAATGAACATTATTGTGGATCATCTCCATCCCCTCACGCTAGATGTTTTCCCAAATGGCGATGGCATCTTCCAACACGATAATTCTTCGCGCTGAAAAATCAGAATCGTGGTATGCGATATGCTGGTGTGACCTGTGCAACTTACCAGTCTTTACACAGGGATATTTTGTACTAAGCAAATAAAGTGGATTTGCTGTTGGTAATGTAGTTGAGTAGTTAGGTTATTTACTTCATTATTACTCTGATCAAAAGAAGAGAGTAATGTTTTAAGCTGGTAATATTAAACTCATTGTTACTGAACTCGTGTGCGTAGTGTCTCTGTTTGCATGTTTGTGAAACACGATATTCCGTGCTGGGTCGAAGACCCCCACACGTACGTAATTTCGTGCACGTAGACAAGTTACTCTCGTGGTGGAGAAGCAACTGCCTACTCCGACGTTTGCCTGTAAAATTCTTGAAATGTAAGAGGAAGAAAACTTCTATAAGGTCTTCTCGAATTGGAACACTGCCATTCGCATTTGGTCATTCGATGATTGTCTGCAAGTGAAATGAGTTCCTTTTAACAGAGAAAATTTTCTCTGTACTTTTGACCGTGTTATTGAAGCAGGTTCTACAGCAAACATCGACCACCAAATGTTTGAAGTCCTATACAAGCTTGTAGTACATACCAGTTCATCACAGAACCCTCTGATCAAAATTAAATACGCGCAATTACCTCTGAAAAGCAACAGGCTGTATTACGGCCGTTATTAAACTCCACAAACATTACATATAGCTTGTGAAACTCAAAAAGCACAAATTATACAATATGGCACTTCCTACGTTGTGAGACCTGAGTTTCTCCTAGTGTACACAATTTTCAAACAACTTTCGGGAACTCAGCCGGGTAATATTTACAGCGACCGCCGATATTTCGGCGGGAGTACACCCCGCCATTTTCAAGGCACGAAACTGCAACGGACAGGCGATGTACAGGCAAATTTAAAACATCGGTTCTTGGACTAATGTAGGAAAGATAACACACACACTGAACAAAAAAAGTGGCTCTGAGCACTATGGGACATAACATCTGTGGTCATCAGTCCCCTAGAACTTAGAACTACTTAAACCTAACTAACCTAAGGACATCACATACATCCATTCCCGAGGCAGGATTCGAACCTGCGACCGTAGCGGTCACACGGTTCCAGACTGAAGCGCCTAGAACCGCTCGGCCACACCGGCCGGCACACACTGAACAGTAATGCCACCAAAGATGACCAAAGTAAAAGATATCGATAGTGAGACTACGAACCAGCAGGTGAGGTAACATTGACTCTGTCCCTCTGTTATCTGACAAGGGAGAGATCAGGATTAAACAGAATTTAAACAGAAACCTCCACCCTTGTTTACAAGGTTGCGCGCTAATTTAAACGTAACTGCCTCCTTAATAACACTGTCCCAATAGCAGGACGTGCATGCCAATATCTCGGTGTTGTTATGTAACATGGGGTGACCAGTATCCGAGCAATGTTCGGCAGCAGAAAATCTACTTGGCTGCTGTAATCGTGTGTGCCGTTTATGCTCAGTACATCGGTCCTCCACGGTCCTGATAATTTGACCAACATATGCCATGCCACAGCTACAAGGAATGCGATATACCCCTTCCAAAAATAAACCAAGATCATCCTTAACAGAACCCAAAAGAACTCTTATTTTAGATGGAGGTCGGAAAAAACATTTCACATCGTACTTCCGTAAAATACAACAGATCTTGTTGGAAGTGCTTCCTACGTAAGGCAACAAGGCAGTAGACTTAGGTGTCGACTCAGAATTATTATCAGTCACCCGATGCACAGTAGGTCGTTAGCGCAACGCACGTTCAATCTATCACTATAACCATTTTCACGAAACGTAACTTTAAGATGGGACAACTCAGCTGGTGAAGTCTCACTGTCAGAAACGACATGTGCCCCGTGTACCAAGGTACGAAGTACCCCTTCGCGCTGAGCCGGATGGTGTCAACTATTAGCCTGTAAGTACAAGCCGGTGTGAGTACGTTTCCTGTAGCCTGCATGTCCCAATGATCCATCATCCTTCCTCCTAACTAAAACGTCAAGAAAGGGAAGGCAACCATCCTCTTCCACATCCCTCGTAAAACGAATGTTCGGATGGATCGAGTTCAGGTGTTCTAGAAAGGCATTCAGATTCTCCTTACCATGAGGCCAAACAACAAAGGTATCATCAATACATCTGAAGAAACAGGTGGGTTTCAAAGGCGCCGACTCCAATGAACGTTCTTCGAAGTCTTCCATAAACAAATTTGCGATCACAGGAGACAACGGACTACCCATCGCCATTCCATCTGTCTGTTCGTAATACTGGTCATTGAATAAAAAGTTGGTGGATGTCAACACATGCCGAAAGAGATTAGTTAATTCGGCACGAAACCTAACCTCAATTAACCGCAACGAATCAGACAGAGGAACACGAGTGAAGAGAGAGCCCACATAAAAACTTAGTAAAATATCAGAGTCATTCAACCGCAGTCTCTCCAAACGACGTAAAAAATCAACCGAGTTCCTGATATGATGTTCACACCGACCAATTTGTGGACTCAACAGAGAAGCAAGGTGCTTGGCTACACGATATGTCGGAGCGCCGATATTACTCATTATAGGACGGAAATGTACCCCTTCCTTGTGTACCGCCGGCCGGGGTGGCCGAGCGGTTCTAGGCGCTACAGTCTGGAACCGCGCGACCGCTACGGTCGCAGGTTCGAATCCTGCCTCGGGAATGGATGTGTATGATGTCCTTAGGTTAGTTAGGTTTAAGTAGTTCTAAGTTCTAGAGGACTGATGACCTCAGAAGTTAAGTCCCATAGTGCTCAGAGCCATTTGAACCATTTTTGAACCTTGTGTACCTTCGGAAGGCCATGTAACCTAGGGGGAACAGAACTATAGGTGTTAAGACTCTTGATAGTGCCCTGCGACAAATCACTTTTCTTCAGGAGGCTGTTGGTGTTTCTCTCAACACTTTTTGTGGGGTCAGCATCGATTCTGCGATACGCTGAGTCAGGTAATAAACGTTGCATCTTTTGTATATAACCCCGTTTTTTTTAAACAACTGTGGCAGTGCCCTTGTCCACAGGTAAAATAACAATATCAGGATCAACTTTGAGAGAGCGTAAAGCACCCCTCTCTGCTGCTGTTACATTACTCTTGGGTGGACGAGCCCTAGTCAACACACAGCACGCATCTCTCCTAACCTCCTCTGCAGCGTCAGGAGGTAATTCGAAAACTGCCTGTTCATTTGAACTAATAAAATCAACTACCGGCAAACTCTTCGGTGTGGGTGCAAAATTTAAACCCTTCCCAAGCACGGATAAGGTTGCATCGTCAAAAGACTTCTCTGTGAGATTTATCACAGAACGTCGAGATATAACATCAGACTCCGAGCGATGAAAACGTTCAAACTTTGCCAAATGCCGAGCAGTAACAGAATTTTATTCCCATTCAGCTTGATTCCATGAGGCACCGTCCAAACAATCCCAAGTGAAACCAGACAATTTCGAAGCAACCATTAAATGGAAACGAAAAATTTCTGACTGGAAATACAACGCTCTATGAGAAAAAAATTAAGTGTCATGTAATATTTTGTGTAATGTAATATCTTGTGTAGACATCTTTTGTTAACCTGACACGTTCCACATCATTGCGACGTGTCGTATTCATGATCTATGGAACAAGTACTAATCTAATCTACGCCACGTTGGGACCACATTTCGACACCGCTGCCATCGACATCCGGTTCCTCTAACCATCCTAGAGGAATCGGATTCCGACCTTGGCTAACGATAGGCCTGGCACGCCCACCACGGATGCATCCTTTGGCGGGACTAGCCCCCTCATTTTACGTCCAATACTTTCCCACCCTACCTGTCCATGTCGGGCTCACTTTTTCTGCCTGACTGATGTAGTACTGTCACCGCTGGAGGGTGGTATGGGACTCCAAGTCTCACCGCCACACTTCCAAAGTGTATTGCAGTGACGCAGAGTCACTGCCCTGTGGATAATTTACTGGCTCAACAACACAGTTAGACCGCAAAAGACAGGTCATGCTGTATTGTAACATATCACATTAAAAAGAATGAAAATAGGAAGGTCGTTGAACCTATCAGCTCACTTCCAGCAGGTAGTGCAGACCTATGGATATTATAGGCGAAACCTAGATTTCAGTGGACAGACAGTATTCAGTTTCAGATTTGCAGTGGCGGATTTATGGTGTGATACTCTGGTTTCCATAGATAGCAGATAAAATATGTATCAAAATTCTTTGAAAAGATTTGTTCCATTTCCTGTGCAGTACTCTGGGAGGTCAGAGTTACTACATGCACACAAGAGTGTGCAGATATTTGTCTAAGCAAAATCATCCAGGTAGCACACTCTCTCACTGCTGTAGCCTTACAAGGAAACTTGACTCCAACTGGCACAATGTGGATTACTACCGTGAAATGGCTTCTTATTTTACTCATTCAATGAACAGATGCCGGGCTACACTTGATTCTGGAAGTAAATACGCAACCAGTCTTACGTATGTGCAATGAAGCCCAGTTCGCTATAGATTACTTATATTATCAGCAAAACTCTCTTGTACTGATTTTTTCACTTAAAGATTGTAACTGAATTTTAAAAAAACAGTCTGCAATCTACTTAATAAAAGAAAGACATATTTCGTTACTTACACTCTGTTCTAACATCCAGCTAATTAGCGTACACTTATTATTTACAATCTCTCTGAAGTTTATCAACGTTCAGTGTTCTTTCCTCCTTAAAATCTCAGAACAAAACCCTTTTGTTTCCGTAATCTCAGAGATCAGTTTCATTATGTTACAGAAAAAGGTAAAATATTTTCATTCTCCATCAAAAGACAAGAAAATTCCTCATCATAGTTAGTTTTGCATTGTAATATCAACAAATAGTTATTGCTTGTATAATTATATCTGTGCCCCTAATTTGAAGAAAACTCGCTGGCATTGCCTGTTTGTCCCACTTCTTCGCAGACGTCACTCTCGTCTTAGTTGATCATTTCTTTCAAGTTCTCCTAATTGTTACGGATGACACTCTCTTTTTCGTTAATCGTTTCTTTCAAGTTCTCCTAATTTCCTCATACAGTAATACTCTTCACTCACAGAATCTCTCCATTTACCAATTCTTGCGGCATTAAAAAAATTAGCATCTACTCTCTATTTCCCTACTTAGTTAAAAAAAGATTTTAAGTAAATTACTGTGCAGCTAGCTGCTGCGGGAAATTATCTGCATTTCATGGGGTGCAAGAACACGCGTTGTTGTGCACGAAATTCGGGTGAAAAAAGCGATCCCTTACACAATAACTTAATTGATATCGGAAATATTTAAGAATTACAGCTTAGGTGACTCACTCTTTCTGTAGGATATGTGCATCCTAGATAATTGTAGCCAATTGCAAAAAGACGTCCAGAGCGTTTATTCTTGGCCTAGGGACTGGAATTTGAGTGTCAACATAGGTAAATGTAACACATTGCGCATGAATGCATAATTATGCGAGAGAACGCATTATTGTTATATTACACTATTAACGATCCGTCATTGGAAACAGTAACAACAGTTAAATATCAAGGATTGTCGGCCCGGAGTAATTCGTATTAGAAAGATCACACATAACTGGTGCAGGAAAAGCAGGTGTCAGACTGGGATTCACTGGAAGAATCCTAAGGAAGTGTCATTATGCCACGAAGGAGGCTGCTTACAAAACTGTTCTTCGACAGATTTCTTAGTATTGCTCGTTAGTCTGGGGATATTACTGTGGAGATAGGAAATAACCAAGAAAGAGAGGCGCTTTTCGCCACAGATTCGTTCAGTAAGTGCTTCCACGTTGTTTTGCGTGCCGATCTTCCTGTTACTCTCGTTTCTCAAGTTCCCACACCAGGGATTTTCCAGTAAAAGGCTGAATGAAGGTAAAGTATTTGCCAGGAATGTGCCTCGCTCACAACAAAGCTTATGAAACTCCCTCTACACCCTAAGTAATGTTGCGGCTCGCGTCATACCGATCGTATATTTACTGGATTGAAAGGGCAGTTCATAACAGCTTTACTTCGCCAGGAGCTATGACGACGGCAAACCGGTAATAAGCAGAGAGCTTAAGTCATAAAGATGAAAGGAATATACAGAAAAGCTGTAAAAGAAAAGAACTTGAAGAGAATATTGCGGAAAGTGAAGAGGAAACTGATGAATGTAAGATGGGAGATATGACACTGAGAAAAGCGTTTAACAGAGCACTGAAATACCTAAGGCATAATGAAGCACCAAGAGTAGATGAAATTTTCTCGAAACATGACAAACACATTTCACCTATTATGCAAAACTTATGAGACAAGCAAAGTGAGTGGCCGCGCGGTTAGAGGCGCCAGGTCACTCAATGCGCGGCCTCTCCCGCCGGAGATTCGAGCCCTCCCTCGGACATGGGAGTGTGTGTTGTTCTTGGCTTACGTTTAAGTAGTGTGTAAGTTTAGGGACCGATGACCTCATCAGTTTGGCCCCTTAGGAATTTACAAACATTTCATTTCAGCGAAATACTCTGAGTTCAAGAGTATCCTAATACTAAAGAAGGCAGGGTCCAACAGGTGTGGCTGTTACCGTATCACAAGCCACAATTCATGGTTATAAATACTAACGTGAATTATCTGGAGAAGAATTGAAAGGCTGGGAGAAGATGACTTGACGGAAAATCAGTTTTTGTTTCGAAGAAATGTAGGAACACATTCAGACTAAAGAAAAGCAAACCTACATTTGTAAACGAAGTTGACAAAGATGAGTGGAACTCACCACTTCTTTCCTGAAGGTAGCATGGGTAAAATACAGGGGGCGAAAGACTCGTAGATAAAGCAGATTGTGATCATAAGGAAGGGGGTGAAAGAAAGGCAGTGAGGTGAAAGTGTATGATGTCCTCTACTTTTTAAATATGGACGTTAAGCAAGCAGTTAGAGGAACAAAGAGGAATTTGAAAAAAAATCAGGGTCCAGATAACACACTCTACAAAAAAGCCAGGGACCAGAAAAAACACTCTGAAAAAAAGAAGCAAAAACGAAACGGCGCACCTGGAAGGAATTATCCGAATGGGACGGAAATCGGTAGATGTGATGTACATGTGCAGACAAATAAATGATTACGATTTCAGAAAAATTGGATCATCTACGCTACACAAAGAGCTTCACAAATTGAGCAAGTCAATAGCGCGTTGGCCCACCTCTGACCCTTATGCTAGCTCTTATTGGGCTTGGTACTGACTGACAGTATTGCTAGATGTCCTTCTGACGGATATCAAGCCAATTTCTGTCCAATTGGTGCGTTATATCGACGAACTCCCGAGCTGATTGGATGGTCCTGCCCATAATGCTCCAAATGTTCTCAATTGAAGAGAGATCCAGTGACTTTGCTGGCCAAGGTAATGTTTGGAAAGCTCAAAGAGAGGCAGTAGAAATACTCGCCGTGTGCGGGAGGGATGGCTCACCATGAAGGGCAACGAAATGGGGCGTAGAATATCGTCGACGTACCGCAAAGCTGTGAAGGTGCCACAGATGATAACCAAAAGGGTCCTGCGATGAAAAGGAACGTAGCCTCAGACCATGAGTCCTGGTTTTCGGGCCGTATGGGGGGCAACGATCAGGTTGGCATCCACCAGTGTCCAGAGCATCTTCGGCCTGGAATATCACTGACTGTAGTGGAATTGTTTTCAGTGATGAGTCCATCTTAGAAGTGAGCATCGATGACCAGCGAAGACGTGTCTGGAGACACCCTGAACAGTGGTGGGACCATCCTCAGTGTCGACCGCCATAAGGCGCGGAAACCAGGAGCGATGATGGTGTGGGGTTATATTTCTTTTCATAGCAGGACCCCTTTGGTTGTCATCCGCAGCACTCTTACGTCGACGATGTTCTACGCCCTGCTTTGTTGCCCTTCATGGCAAACCATCCTCGGCCTACATTTCAGTAAGACCAAGCCCGATTGGCGAGGGTTTCTACTATCAGTCTTCCTGTTTGCCAAACCATACCTTGGCCAGCAATGTCGCCGGATTTCTCAACAGTTGAGAATGTTTGGAGCATTATGTGCTAGACCCTCCAACCAGTTCGGGATTTTGACAACATAAAGTGCCAGTTGGGCATAATTTGGCATAATGGCTCTCTGGAGAGCACATCCAACAACTCTGTCAATCAGTGCCAAGACGAGTAACTGTTTGCATAAGAGTCAGAGGTGAACCAACGTGTTACTGACTTGCCCACTTTGTAAGCTCTTTCTCTTGCATAAATCATCCACGTTTTCCGAAATTGTACTCATTTCTTTGTCTGTACATGTCTATCAGTTCTACCGAATTCTGTCCCATTCGTATAATTCCTCTGTGGTGGGCCTTTTTTTTGTCTTAAGCTGCAATTTGAGATTTACCGATGACATAGGAATTCTGTTGGAAGTGACTAATGGCTTTGAATATAATTTGAAGATAATGTATGTCTTCAAAAGACGTTATAAGGTGAGCCTCAACGAAGCTAAAACAACGATAACAGAGTGTAATCGAATCAGATCAGTTAAAAAAAGCTTTACTAATAAAGAGAACTATGTTAACATCTAGTATACACAAATAAGTCAAAATATTATGGCCACCTGCTTAACAGCTAGTTTGTCCGTCTTTGGAATGATTCGGCGTATCACCATCAGACAGTTTGTTGGCAGCTTTGTGGAGGTATGTGGCAAGTTATATTGCTGAAAGATGACATCACCGACGGGGAAGACATCAAGCATGAAGGGATGTACGTTGCTCGCAGCTGTCAACGTGTCTTCGATTAGCATCAAAAGTCCTATGCAAACGCAAGAGAATGTGTCCCATAGCATAATACTGCTCCCACTAGCCTGCATCCGTGGCGCACTGCACGTTTGGAGCCGTCGTTCACCTCACCATCGACCTAGTGTAGCAAAAATTTGATTCATTCGAAGAGCCTACACGTTTCTAATGATCGACTATGGAATCCCTATGGTCCCGTGCCCATTGCAATCGTAATTGGAAATGTCTTTGGGTCAACATGTGAACACGTAGCGGTGACTTGTTGCGGAGCTCCATGTTCAACCATGTACGATGAATGGTGTGCTCCGAAACACTTGTGCGGGCACCAGTATTGTGCTCTTTCAGTAGAGATGCCACAGATCACCATTTATCTACTTTACTGTGCAGATAAGCCTCCGAATCCCACGTTCTGTGAAGAGTTGTGGACGTCCAACCTTTTAACGACTAGTGGTACTTTCATTGTCCTACCTCTTTCCGTAGATGCTCACGACAGTAGCACGTGAACATTCGATCAGCTTCGCCGTTTCCGAGGTACTCGTTCACATCCTTTTTGTAATAATAATTTGTCCTTCACCAAAGTCGCTTATCTCAGTGGATTTCCCCATTTGCAGTCGATATATTCGCTCGAGTGATCCCCCATCTGTCTTTGCTGCACTTACCTTACTTTTCATAGCGCGTCACGTGCCCGCAACGTACCATGCGGCATCTCACCTCGCGGCGACAGTGGTCATAACGTTTTGACGTATCAGTATATATTTAAGTGTTACGCGGTCTTGTGTAGGCATAGCAAGTGTGGGATTCTGTTTTTGTTGTTATGTGTGAGTGCAGACTTGGAAGAAGAGAGGAATGAAATCCCAAACCTGCACCTAGTCTAGCCCCAATCCACGACCAACTTAACGTCGCAATGCTACGAATCACCATCAAAGTATCACACTCTTTAACTTCAAGAGACAGTGCGGAGAGTTTTGGGTTTCAGTCCTCGATGAAGGCGCGTCGGATGGTTATTAGAAATGTCACACTGTCACACTGGTGGGTAAAATTTGTTACAACACCAGTACTCAGACCACTTAGGTATGGGTGTAGGAACTTAAGGAAGCCAGAAAATTTTAACAAAATGAAGAAGACTCGCACTGATCGATGAGTGGTGCAAGTACTGGCAACTGACCGTTAGCAAATAAATATAAGCTATAAACTGTAAGTAGGCGGGAAGATTCACAAGTGATTGATTGCACCACTGACGAGTAATCCGTTGAATCAACGATAACCGCAAAATAACTAGGTGTAAACGTTTGGTGTGATTTAAGGTGAAACGATCACATTAAATTAGTTGTAGTGAAAGCTGTCAGCAGACCGAGATTCTTTGGAAGAAACCTAAGGCCAGTTGTTGATTCTTGTCTGTTACTGTGTAAGTAATAGAGAGTAACGGAAATGCTTAACTTTCCATTGGCAGATGCTACAGAATAGCCTGTAGGCAATGTGAGTCACTGAAGGAGTTGTCATTAAAATTCCAAGAGCATACGTTCCAAGAAGAGACGAGTGACATATTGCTTGATGATAGTTTTACTTACTGTCACCAGGTGAAAATATTGCGCTGTAAGCAATTGCACTGTGAAATGTTTCCTGTATTGACGTCACTATGCTGTTTGTCGCTTGACGAATAATGTTGATTTCTTTTGTGAAGTAACTGTTGGTATAAAGAGTTAAGAAGGTTAAGTTTTCCATATAAAACGCAATGGCTATTGAGAATAAAGACCGTACACTCACGTAAAGTTTTTTTTTTTTTTTTTTTTGGGGGGGGGGGGGGTGTTCACAGTCTCAACGTGTTTTGAGAACGAAAGCATGAACCAGACAGGCTATGTTCTTTTCATTGCCTGTGCAATTGATCCCTTTCAACCTTTGCTAATTTTCAATACGTATCTTCAGCTTCCAGCTTCATTTTGCATTAGAATATGTCACTGATACAAGTGGACAGGAATACATCTTACTTCTCTTCGCATGTGGTACAAAAACAATACACTATTGTACGTGATTACGTCTGTTAGTGTCGGTCAACAGGCGTAACCATGTACAATAATGTATTTTTTTGTGCCACATACGCACAGAAGTGAGATGTATTCCTGTCCACTTGTACCAGCAATATATTGTAATGTAAAACGAAGCTGGAAGCTTAAGATACGTGCTTGCAAATGACCAAAGGTTAAAACTGGCCAGCCGCATAGATTATAAAGATAATACAGCCTTCCTGGATCATGTTTTCATTCTCAAATCTTGTAAACTTGTAAAGTTGTTTTATCAGAATGGCAGCAATAGCAGCGCTGCATTGCTGGAATACTGCTGACAGAAACAGCTGCGAAGGGGCCCCATGTCAATAAATTAACTAAAGAATACGATAAAAAATTGAAAAAACAGGTGAATTAGGCGGTGCGGTAGGGAGTGGGAGGCGATACACGCCCATGGCAGTGTTGATGAAATTGCGGTGGCTGTAGCTGACCGTGTAGCACATGCCTCAGATTCTGCAGCCAGTGCTTGAGCTGTCACGGGAATTGTCTTTCCCCTGATCAACAGTTCAAAAGACTTTGCGGCGAATTTTACGCTGGTATCCCTACAAGATCAGAACGTGCACCAGATTAAGCCCAGAGATAGGCTACATCGCCGTGATGTTGCCCTTCGTTTTTGGTACACATGAAAATGGATGACATGTGGCCACGGATGTTCTTTGGACGGACAAGGCACATTTTACACTGCACGGTGCCGTAAATGAGCAGCACTGTCGCATGTGGGGTTCTGCTTCGCCACATCTTGTGCAGAAAGATCCACAGCAGTCACCTTGGGTAACTGTGTAGTGTAGTTTCACGAAATCCTTCATTCTCAGTCCGTTCGAGAACATGACATCTCGTGGTCCTATTAGGTGTACAGTCACATCTGCACGTTGTAAGAACCTGTTTGTGCAGCACGTGATTCCAGCTTTGCAAGACCGCAAGACCGCAACTCTGCCCGTACGACTATTTTTATGCAAGCTGGGGTGATACCACATGTCATTTACCAAGTGAAAGATTTGCTTCGAGAATCCTTCAGTGAGGACCGCATTTCCTGCAGGCGATTTCAAGGCGTGTGCCCTTCCAGATCCCCTACCTATATTTTGGTTGTAGGGATATCTGAAAGATCATGTCTATTGGGAATGTATCCGGACTCTCCCTAATATGAAGAATAGCATACAACGACATATCACTCTGATTACGCCAGATATGTGGCGAGCAACTGTCGACCATACCGTGTTATGGATTGAGCATGTTGCTGAATGGGCAGACCGTATTGAACACCTACTTTATCTTGTGACCATGCCCTCATAAACGTATCAGAATCACCGTTATTATTTGTTTGATCGTTCTCAACTTTCGCAGAACCCACACCATATTCTAATTGCTTATAGCGCCACACTTTCACCTGGTGGCAGAAAATGAAACAATTTTTTTTCGCGTACTCTGCGAGCACACTCATTAATGAACACACCTACGATGTTTCAGCATACTGGGATATTTACAGCCCACCATGCATCACTCGGAACACCGTGAGTTTAATTATAACCACCCAATTTGTAGATGTGAATATAGTACATTACGACTCGAACAAGTAACACGTGCAACTGATACGCAAGCAGCACTAGGTTTTGTAGTGTTTTAAACTGAAAACATGTAGCTGTTTACAGTAACAATTTCTTTCGCTATGCTTTGTGTTTCAGAGACCTAAACCTCCGTTATCATGTTGATTTACGTAAATTAACACATGTATATGTGCTGTGTTCATGACTTTAGGTACTCTGTGTCACCGTTTAGTAGCAGAAGGCAAAAACAAACATTACTGTAGCAAATAGCTCATAACTAAGTGGAGGAATTTTGGTGCAAAGACGAACTAAAATCTTACTGTATAAGTATGAGTACCTCCAACGGCTCATTTCTATGTCGTGTTACATCACATGCAACATCACGTGCAGTTCTGTTAACACTGAATTCCGCAAAGGTACGTCTAAATTCTATTATGTGCAAAGAACAAGTAAAAAAAAAACTCTTTTTTGAAGCAACTTTCAGAGCATTCTGAAGCTTTGTTGGTTGCATAGACGAATAGAAATGTAATGAAGTGTAAATATTTATATTGGTCATAGACTTTTTTGCATCTGTTAATGCTGTGTAGACATATAAGTAAGCAAGGACGCCATTTTAGAAACAGTAAGAGTAAAGAACATAATATGTTGGTTGTTGGAAATACGATACACAGAATTACCACAGTCTGATATACGAAGCTGATGTAAGAAATACAAGCTTCCATCAGTCGACTTATAAAATTTAAATCCGATAAGATGTGGTTTCTTTTTCTGCTGAAATCCATTAAGTAAACTTGAAGGATTCTCGTTGCTCAAATTATTTCATCAAGCATATTGAAAGGTACTGGAAAAATCATTCGAGTGCACCTGAATGATTTTTGCTGTACAAAACAATCACTTATGTACTTAGTGGACTCTTGGCATATCTCTCTAACAGCTTAGAGTGATAAATGCTCTTAACTGGTTTCTCCAACCGAAAGATATTCGTTTTCTGATACCGTTTGTGTACATAACTCGAAAATGGCAAAAATAGGAGTTAACGGGTTTTTGCAGTAAGCCCACGATATAACACACGGCGCGAACAGTGGCAAAATTTATGTAACAATTTTATTTATATGTACTATATTACCTAAGTTATGTGAGCACACGTGTGTGTGTGTGTGTGTGTGTGTGTGTGTGTGTGTGTGTGTGCGTGCGTGGGTGCGTGCGGTTTGTGGTTCTGCATATGGGAGGCGAGAGGGTGAAAGAGGGAGAGTACAGTGTTGATTAAAATGGGGCTGTGGTTAGTTAAATTTCCATTTGTCATATACTGTTTCGAAGCAATGGTCGAGAGAGAGCAAAGTTTTGATGATGACAGAGCTGTGAATTACAAAGCTTTCAGCTGCAACATGCTATACCTAAGCACTGGTTCAGGTAATATATGGGTTATGTTTTAAATAATGTACATAGGTAATACAATCTTAATAATATATGGTAAACATATATACTCTTAATTTGAGAGAGTGTACAAACTATGGGATTTTGTGAGTCTGGCCAGTAATTGCTTATTTATCAACTATCATGGGCACACACACACACACACACACACACACACACACACACACACACACACGCCACAGGCTGGTTACAATTAAACTTGATGTGTTGGCAGAAGAGCGAACACCGTGTTGCTAGAGGAGGCCGAAATGCACGCGTTTAAGCTCACGCAGACTGGCGTGAGGTCTGGAACAGTTAAAGGAGTTGAGTCTAGTAAATAAAGTACGTAGTTGCTTGAATACTTAACTTTAATCCATAATTGGAGAAGATCGCTCTTGATGATACATAATTACAATCTCAATATAAACTGGTAATGGCGCCTTGCTGGGTCGTAGCAAATGACGTAGCTGAAGGCTATGCTAACTATTGTCTCGGCAAATGAGAGGGTATTTGTCCGTGATCCATCTCAGGCAAAGTAGGCTGTACAACTGGGGCGAGTGCTAGGAAGTCTCTCTAGACCTGCCGTGTGGCGGCGCTCGGTCTGCAATCACTGACAGTGGCGACACGCGGGTCCGACGTATACTACCGGACCGCGGCCGATTTAAAGGCTACCATCTAGCAAGTGTGGTGTCTGGCGCTGACACCACAAAACTTTCGCTATTTGTGTGTCCAGACTGAAAAATATTTACCATATGGGTGCCCAACTTCATAGGATTGCGCGCTACAGGCTTTGCAATGTTAGGAGTGTTAATGCCGTGGCCGCCAGGGGCCGGTACTGGTACGGTGACGTAGGGATGAAACGCAAGCATCAGTGTGCATTTTATTCGCAGACCGTCGACATGGGTTCTAGGCGAGGTGATCAAGTGATCAGGGCTTTACACGAAAAGCTGTTTCATCGAGTATTGTCGCATTTAAGGATTTGGGAATTTATCCTGGAAGAGACTTGTGGTCACGTGCGCCACAAGCTTTTGAAGAAATTGCTGTTGCCATGGCCGTGAATGTTTGACACACTGTGCGATCTTCAAACTGTGCACGTGCTGTGTCACGACAGCTGAACGTTCCGTGGTACACCATTTCGAGAGTGCTGTAAACAATTTTGAAGTGGTACGTCTAGTACAGTTCCAGTCCGTCGTGAATGTAGATGGTCTTCACACTGGACAACGTTTGTAAGCTGTAACGTAATGATGTTACACAATTAGTAAGTGTGACTCTCCCATATGGACATGAAAATGTGTTTCTGTCTATGGTTTAATCGTCATTTCTCTTCCGCATGTCCTTGCAAATGTTTCCATAAAGTCTGATTGTCCTATGATCAGTCGTTTTACATGGAGCTCTCTCGAATACCAAAGGTTAAATTATAGCCACACCATATGTAAATACTCACCCACATAATAATCAGTTGAATTGTTATATAAATTTTGCCACTGTTGGCAACATATTTATTTTATATATTTTTCGCAATTTCACACATAACGTTTCTAAGACGCCATCCTTCCTCATTTAAATCTATATGAAGTGTTAAGTTATGTAAACATCATGGAAAAGTTTGCAGTCACTAAAGAAATTTACAATTATATTTCTTTTCATCTATGGAACCAAAAATATTCCACAGTGTTGAGTTTTGTTCCAAACTAATGTTTTGTTTTTTTGTTGCCGTTGTTGGCAACATTATTATTTTATAAGTTCTCTGCACTTATTAGATTCTAGATTTGTTCATTTCAGTGTTTATATATTTACACGTGATGGCGTATGTGATGTAACACGACAGAAAAAGGTGTCCGTCACTATTGGAGTGCCTGTCTCTCTCACAAAAACGTTTTTGTTTATCTTTCAAATTGAACATCTCCACAAAACTATGAGGTCTGCACTTTTTTGTTTTCTCCTCCTAGACAGTGCCGCAGATTACCAAGAAGTTAAAAACATGCTACACGCAAGTCTTATTAACTCACATAAATCCACCTGATGACGGACGTTTAAACCTATGAAACCAGTAGCGCACGTAAAATAAATCGTGACTGCTAACAGAAAAGTTGTTTTTTGAGTCCCTATCAGTAACAGTCACAGTAAAGGCTAACCGAAAAAATTCGCTTGCTCTTTGGGTATGTAGTGCAAACGGGAACTGTAAGACTATTCATAACTCCTCACGGTGCGAAATAGTCTTAGCCCTATAGGAAGCCGGCCGTTTTGGCCGAGCGGTTCTAGGCGCTTCAGTCTGGAACCGCGCGACCGCCACGGTCGCACGTTCGAATCCTGCCTAGGGAATGGATGTGCGTGATGTACTTAGGTTACTTAGGTTTAAGTAGTTCGAAGTTCTAGGGGACTGATGACCTAGATGTTAAGTCCCGAGTGGTGGTGTTACGAGCACATGACACATTAAGGAAAGTGCGGGGTGTTCAAAAAGTTTCTCCGCAGTGCCGTATGATTGTTAGCCGCGCGTGCCGTATGCCTGTTCGCCTGCCTGGGTTACTTCCCTTCATGTGGACTCATCCAACATTCCACTGTTTCGTTTATCTCAGCCAGCGTCAGTAGTATCGTTGGTGTGTGTCGTTACGTGTTGACGTGAACGTTTAAGTTTAGTTCCTTTGTTTCGTTTTATCACTGTTAAAATGCTAACCATTGAAGAACGTGTGTTTTTAGTCGAACAAGTGTTCAAAGCTGGCGGTAAATACACAGTTTCAGTTCGTCAAACATTTAATTCAGTTTTCCCGAAGACAACACTCCCACATCGCGATACTGTGCGAGATTTGCTTAACAAATTTCGAAGTACGGCTTCAGTGACAGATGCACCGAGAAGTGGTCGTCCTAGGGTTTTGTTTGAGGATAAACTACTCGCTAGTTTTGATAAAATGTCAACGAGTCCGAACAAATCAGTAAGAAAATACTGTAAGTAGGCTGTTTAGGTTTTTATATTGGTAACGCCACGTAGCGCTCTGTATGAAAATCACTGACTGTGCTGTGTGCAGTCTGTGGCTGGTTGGCTATTGTAGTGTTGGGCAGTTGGATGTGAACAGCGCATAGCGTTGCGCAGTTGGAGGTGAGCCGCCAGCAGTGGTGGATGTGGGGAGAGAAATGGCAGAATTTTGAGAGCGGACGATCTAGACGTGTGTCCATCAGAAAGGGTTAATTTGTAATATTGGATATCATGAACTGATATATAATGTCTTTTGAATACTATTAAGGAAAATACATTGTTTGTTCTCTATCAAAATCTTTCAATTGCTAACTATGCCTATCAGTAGTTAGTGACTTCAGTAGTTAGAATCTTTTATTTAGCTGGCAGTATTGGCGCTCGCTGTATTGCAGTAGTTCGAGTACCGAAGATTTCTGTAAAGTAAGTGATTCACGAAAAGTATAGGTTATTGTTAGTCAGGGCCATTCTTTTGTAGAGATTATTGGAAGTCAGATTGCGTTGCGCTAAAAAATATTGTGTGTCAGTTTAAGCACAGTCATTTATAATTTTTCTAAGGGGACGTTTCAACTCGCCCAGGAAATCGATGTTAGTGTCGGAACGGCCCACACAGCAGTGGCTGTGAAGAAAAAATTAGAACTTTTCCTATACAAAGTGACAGTCGTGCAAGAACTGAAAAATACTGATCATGGCAAGAGACTGCATTATTGTCAATGGTTCAAAAATTTCGTTCAACAAAATGGAAGGGATATTCTTAACGAAACGTTTTTCACTGATGAGGCGTGGTTTCATTTATCTGGGTACATGAACTCGCAAAATTCTCGTATGAGGAGTACTGCAAATCCATTTTGTGTTCATGAGGAACCACTTCATTCTGTGAAAATAGGAGTTTGGATTGCAATTTCTAGACTTCGGATTGTGGGTCCCATATTTTTCAACGAAACAATAAACGCACAACGATACTGCAGGGATTTTCTGTACCCATTCATAGGAGAACTTGTGTTAAGTGAAATACTGAACGGTTATTTTCAACAAGATGGTGTAAACGCGTATACAGCTCGTGTTTCAGAATCACTGCTTGCTGATGTTTTTGGTGATCGCATAATTTCACAGGGACTTTGGCCTCCATGATCGCCTGACCTGACACCACCTGACTTTCTCTTCTGGGGTGCAGCGAAAGCAACGGTCTATAAAAACCGTCCAAAATCCATCGATGAATTGAAAACTGCAATATCCAGTTTCACTGCTTCTGTTACAGAAGAAATGTTACAGCTGGTGTTTGGTTCAAATGGTTCAAATGGCTCTGAGCACTATGGGACTCAACTGCTGAGGTCATTAGTCCCCTAGAACTTAGAACTAGTTAAACCTAACTAACCTAAGGACATCACACACATCCATGCCCGAGGCAGGATTCGAACCTGCGACCGTAGCGGTCTCGCGGTTCCAGACTGCAGCGCCAGAACCGCGCGGCCACTTTGGCCGGCAGCTGGTGTTTGGAAACATTATTAGACGAACTGAATTGTGTATTCAACAACAGGGGGGACACTTTCAACATTTAATGTGAACAGTTGTAAGTAAAAATGAATATTCAATAAATTAATTAGTTGTATTTCACTGAGTTTCATTTCGGTATATTCACTGCGGCATACGGCACGCGCGGCTAACAATCATACGACACTGCGGAGAGACCTTTTGGACACCCCCTACGAGGGGCGTACAGTAAGTATGTGCAACACATTTCTTTTTAAAGGCATCTTGATTTTATTCAGTATTCCGACACCCCGAATTATTCGCCACTCTTTTGGCTGCAAAACCCTATTTCTCAACATAGACTCCGTTCAATGCGACGGCGTCACACCATCTTACTGGGAGGGCCTATATGCCCGCATGGCACCATCCTACCGGTCGACGTCGGAGCCGACACACTGCTGCATCAGTAACCTCTCCATCATCCACATACTGCTTCCCGCGGAGTGCGTCCCTCATTGGAGCAAACTTGGAAGTCTAAAAATGCGAGATCCGGACTGTAGGGTGGATGAGGGAGAACAGTCCTATATTTTGTGAGCACCTCGTGACTTGTGTGGGGACTGCGTTGTCATGTTGAAGGAGAATATCGTTTGCATTATTCTGGCCACGAACAAGCTTAAGTTGTTTCTCCAGTTTCCTGAGGGTAGCACAATACACTTCAAGAGCTGATCTTTGCACCATGACGGAGGACACCAAGCGGAATAACCCCTCCATGCTCCCGGAAGGCTCTGACCAAGAATTTACCGGCTGAAGGTGAACTTTTTCTTCGGAGAAGATGTGGTGTGGTGCCACTCCATGGCAGAGGCTGAAACTACCACTTCAGTTGTAAATTAATTTATTTTCACGCGACCAGTTTCGGATTGTTATAAGCCCATCCTCAGGTGTCGTAGCTGTGCTACGGTCCCCGAGCGCCGCGTGTACCAGGCTCGGTGTGCTGCCTATGAGCGCAGAACAGGGATTGGCGTTACGTTCCCGGTTGGAAATGATGAACTCATGTTTCATCGCCTATGATGTCTTTGAGAAAAAAATTGTCACGAGCAGCCTCCCCCGCAAGTAATTCCGCGCAGATGGTCCTTCGGTCCTTATGGTCTTCCGTTAGGCGGCGAGGGAACAATCAGGCACACACCTTTGAGTACCCCAATTGGTGGACTAATGTGTCAGCACTACCAACAGAGACGTCCAGTTCAGCATCGAGGTGCTTGATTGTGATCCGCCGATCACCTCGATTGAGAGTATTCAACGTTCCGACATTTCAAGAGTCACAGCTATAAGCGGCCGGCTGGCACGCGGGAGATCGGACAGGCTTGCGCGATCTTGTTGCGATGATGACAAAGCCTCGCCCAACGACTCACCGTGATGCGTGCACTGCCAGGTCTCGGCAGACATTCTGGAAGCACCTTTCCGTATCTGCGATGCTCTGGTTTTCCGTCGAAAGAAACTCAGTGACATCTCCCTGCTTGGAACGCACTCGCGTCGCAGATGCCATTTTGAAGGCTGCGTATAGCACCGCCACGAGTCGGAACTTCAAGAAATTATAGGGGTTGAAGCGGGAATATTCCACGATGTCCCACAACAAATGCCGCATGTTTTCTTCAGGAACTGGCAGAGAAAAAAAATGTTGCTTTACTTATTGATCGTCCCTTGTATACACGGTGTTACAAAAAGGTACGGCCAAACTTCAGGAAACATTCCTCACACACAAATAAAGAAAAGATGTTATGTGGGCATGTGTCCGGAAATGCTTAATTTCCATGTTAGAGCTCATTTTAGTTTCGTTCTTCCACCTACGCTCAATGGAGCACGTTATCATGGTTTCATACGGGATACTCTAGCAGTGCTGCTAGAACATGTGCCTTTACAAGTACGACACAACATGTGGTTCATGCACGATGGAGCTCCTGCACATTTCAGTCGAAGTCTTCGTACGCTTATCAACAACAGATTCGGTGACCGGTGAATTGGTAGAAGCGGACCAATTCCATGGCCTCCACGCTCTCCTGACCTCAACCCTCTTGACTTTCATTTATGGGGCATTTAAAAGCTCTTGTTTACGCAACCCCGGTACCAAATGTAGAGACTCTTCGTGCTCGTATTGCGGACGGCTGTGATACAATACGCCATTCTCCAGGGCTGCATCAGCGTATCAGGGATTCCATGCGATGGAGGGTGGATGCATGTATCCTCGCTAACGGAGCACATTTTGAACACTTCCTGTAACAAAGTGTTTGAAGTCACGCTGATACGTTCTGTTACTGTGTGTTTCCATTCCATGATTAATCTGATTTGAAGAGAAGTAATAAAATGAGCTCTAACATGGAAAGTAAGCGTTTCCGGACACATGTCCACATAACATATTTTCTTTCTTTGTGTGTGAGGAATGTTTCCTGAAAGTTTGGCCGTACCTTTTTGTAACACCCTGTATATGAAGAGCAACGACGAATAGGGAAACATTCTTGCGACGATACGGCCCACAGTTGGGAAAATCCCCTGATATAAGCGACTTTGACAAAGGGAATATTGTCATGGACCGGCACCTGTGGACGGGACTTTCGGAAACAGGGAAACTGGCTGGTTGTTCACTTGCTATTGTCGTGAACATCTGTAGACTGTGACTGAAGGATGGTGAAGGCAAGGGTTGGGGGAAAGATGTTGGGGTCCACACTTCATACCAGAACTTGGAGATATGAAGCTTGCTTGCTCTGTAAAGTAGAATGAGCAATGTGGCAGAACTGTCGGCAGAATACAATGATAGTGTAGGCAAAAGCATGGGCCTCCACAGGAAACTACCCTTAATTGTTCCCATTTCGCCCCAACGGTATTATCAGTTACGATTGCAGAAGCATCGTCTGGGTTGCACTGTGGGTCAATAGAAACGTGCCACCTGGTCGGATGAATCACGTTTATTGTTAAACCAGGTCAATGATCATGTCCGAATGCATCGTTATCCAGCTAAACAGCTGGTCGAAACATGCGTCGCGTCACAGATGCAGTCCAGTGATGGCAGTGATGGACGTCAGCTAAGCGACCACAAACCAGCAGTTCCAATCTATAGGAATTGCGTGAACTGCGCGTAGATATCTGGTGCCGTATGCCCCCAGAAACCTTCCAAGGACTTGTCGAATGTATGCTACGCAGAGTCTCTGCTGTACTGCCTCCCAAATGTGGACAAACACGTTGTTAAGTAAGTGGTCATGACGTCTTCGTTCATCGATGTAACTTTTAGACATAATGAGAATAACTACACTCATGCTCATAAATTAAGAATAATGCTGATACATGGTGAAACAACGCTTTGGTGGGCGGTTTGTGGGTTTAAATCACCGCGGGGTATGACCATGCGGTGCATCTGGCCTGCGGTTGTCGCACGGTGGCGCTGGCAGCAGTACACATATGCAGAGGTGTATTGGTGGATGTCAGAGTACGGTGCAGCGAGTAAGTGTGCAGACGTTTTCAGACGTGCTAATGGTGACTGTGTGTTTGGAAATGGCTTAAAGAACACATATTGATGACGTTATGAGGGGTAGAATACTAGGGCGATGGAGCCTGGTCAAACACAGCAGGTCATAGCACGGGCCCTCCGTGTGCCACAATCTCAAGATTATGGCAACGATTCCAGCGGACAGGAAATGTGTCCAGGCGCTACAGTAAGGGACGTCCACAGCGTACAACACCACAAGAAGACCGATATCTCACCATCAGCGCTCGCAGACGGCCACGGAGTACTGCAGGTAGCCTTGCTCGGGACCTTACTACAGCCGCTGGAACAGTTGTCTCCAGTCACACAGTCTACAGACGACTGAATAGACAAGGCTTATTCTCCCGGAGACCTGCAAGGTGCATTCCGCTGACCCCTGGTCACAGGAGAGCCCGTAAAGCCTGGTGTCAAGAACACCGTACATGGTCATTGGAACAGTGGTCACAGATTATGTTCACTGTCGAGTCCAGGTATAGTCTGCACAGTGATTCTCACCGGGTTTTCATCTGGTGTGAACCAGGAACCAGATACCAATCCCTTAATGTCCTTGAAAGGGACCTGTATGGAGGTCGTGGTTTAATGGTATGGGATGGGATTATGATTGGTGCACGTACAGCCCTGCATGTCTTTGACAGAGGAACTGTAACAGGTAAGGTGTATCGGGACGTCATTTTGTACCAGAATGTCCGTCTTTTCAGGGGTGCAGTGGGTCCCACCTAACTCCTGATGGATGATGGCGCACGGCCCCACCGAGCTGCCATCGTGGAGGAGTACCTTGAAACCGAAGATATCAGGCGAATGGAGTGGCCTGCCTGTTCTCCAGACCTAAACCCCATCGAGCACGTCAGGGATGCTCTCAGTCGACGTATCGCTGCACGTCTTCAAACCCCTACGACACTTCAGGAGCAGCGACAGGCACTGGTGCAAGAATGGGAGGCCCTACCCCAGCAGCTGCTCGACAACCTGCTCCAGAGTATGCCAACCCGTTGTGTGGCCTGTGTACGTATGCATGGTGATCATATCCCATACTGATGTCGGGGTACATGCGAAGAAAATAGTGGCGTTTCGTAGCACATGTGTTTCAGGACGTTTTCTCAACTTAATATCAATACCGTGGACTTACAGATCTGTGTCGTGTTTGTTCCCTATGTGCCTAGGTTATTAGCGCCAGTTTTGTGTAGTGCCATGTTGTGTGGCACCACATTCTGCAATTATCCGTAATTTATGAGCATGAGTGTAGTTGCCTGGGAGTCAGGTAGCCAATAAAAATGTTGTTTGTGTAGTGCGAATCGTTATTCCAGATAACGTCTCTAGATAGAGAGGTTACCTGAGATATTTTCAGACAGCGCACTGCAAAGCATGAGGAGTTGCCATTGGCAAGTGCATATTTCATTGATTCGTATCTTTTCATCAGCTGGTGATGATGTTGCCTGTCCCTTAGCTTTACTGTGGGAGTTCACACAGGAACATGTAAGGTTGTCCATTGGCATATTCTAGCCACACAGGAACGCATCACATTAAAAGAAAGTATGTTTGTTGTGAATTGTTCTAGTTACTAGAAGACTGGCCATTCATGTCACCAGCCATTGTCAAAATTGTTTGCCTCGGTGTGCAAGATATATAGGACAGACGAAATACCCCCAGACTTCAAGATGAACGTAATAATTCCAATTCCAAAAAAGACAGGTGCTTACAGGTGTGAACATTAGCGAACTAGTAAAGAAAAAAAAGTCATGGTAGCAAAATACTGACACGAATTATTTTCAAAAAAATTAAAAAAAAACTGATAGAGGGCGACATCAGTGAAGATCAGTTTGGATCCCGGAGAAATGTGGCAACATACGAGGCAATACTGAGCCTACGACTTACCTCGGAAGACAGCCTGAAGAAAGCCAAGCGTACATTTATAGCATTTGCAGATTTGGATAAGCCCTTGACAGTAGTGACTGGAGTACATTCCTTGAATTTTGAAGGAGGCAGAGTTAAAATCAGGTGGCGAAAGGTTATTTACAATTTGTACGAAAACCAGGCTGCAATTATAAGAGTCGAAGGTATGAAAGGGGATTGAGGCAGGAGTAGTTTAAGACCAATGTTATTTAGTGTCTACAATGGGCAAGCTGTGAAGAAAACCAAGAATAAATGTGGAACGGGAATGAAAGCTCACGGAAAAGAAATAAACCTGAAGGCCAAAGTTGAAACTAATTTTTTCCAGCGTAAATCGGTTCCGCATTAACACATAAGAAAATCTACCAAGGTTCTCTGACATATGATATCTACAGCCCACACTCCGTCTGTAGCTGCACTTTAATTTCAACCCTCCAGTATTTTGCACGGGGCACGTAATCTGAAGGGTCGATGAGTATACTCAGGGTAGAACGGCGTCACAGTAAGAGACGAAGTACCTGTTGGGCGTTTGTGTACGCTTCATGAATCGTCGGCTCACGCTGGAGAGCCACAGTCGAAAAATGCTGTAATCGATCGGAAAAAGCAATGAAAGACTGAAAACTGTATTAATTCTATTCTGATACTCCGAACTGTCAAGTTGACGGTATCTTGATATTCTGAGCTGCAAGACTAGTGTAATGTTTCCGGAGAAAGATCCGTTTTATCAGAAAGAGTCGCTGTATATTACTAGACGAATGTTCAGTGCATGTATCAGAAGGAAGTCCTTTTATTTATTCCGAAAGAATTAGATGTGGTGCTACGTTATGTAACTTGCAGTACAGATTGCAGTATTCGGACAAGAAGTCCGTAAAGATATAAAACCACGGTCGAGAATAAAAGAAAAAGATGTGCTAAGTACAAGGGGCGTTCAGTAAGTAATGTAATGCATTTTTTAAATGTTTATTTGACACTATAATAGTGAAGCCATAGTCACAGTAAATAAAATTTTCGTTAAGAAAAGGGGTTACATTACCGGTTTCAACAAACTACGTCGTTATTTTCAAATGTAAATATATTCACCAACTGAGGTTTTACATTTGAAAATGACGACGTAGTTCGATGAAACCGATAATGTAACCCCATTTTTTAAAAAAGAAAATTTTATGTACTGTGTCTATGGCTTCGCTATTGTAGTGTCAAATAAACATTTAAGTTATGTTGTGGTCACATTACTTACGACAATTATGTCGGAATATATAATGTATTTTTTTCTCAGCCAGTTTCGATTGAAAAAATTTGCACTTTTTTGTGGGACATTGTGGAATATCCTCGCTTCAGCTCCTATAGTTTCGTGAAGTACCAATAAGTGTCGATGCCTTATGTGGCCTTCAAAGTGGCATCTGAGACGGAGATGCATTCCAAGCAGAGAGCTATCATTGAGTTTCTTTTGGTGGAAAACCAGTGCATTGCCGATATTTACAAGAGCTTGCGAAATGGTAGTGAACAAAAGTATGGTGAGTCGTTGGACCCGGCGTCCGTTACCACTGAACAAGTTTGGAAAACCTCTCCGATCTCCAGTGCACCGGTCGGCCGCACATAGCTGTGATTCCCGCAACGTTGGAACATGCGGACGATCTAATTCGAGGTGATCGACGAATCACAATCAAGCATCTCGCTGTTCAACCGCAAATTATGACTGTAGGTGGACCAGTAAGGGTCAATCCACAGCAGAAAACAGCAAGGTAGAAGCAAACTCAGTCCATACACCTGCATCACATCACGACGTCTCAGGCAAATCACAAAAAAAAAAAAAAAAAAAAAAAAAAAAAAAACATACTCAATTCACCACAGTCTCCAAAACATTACAATCGCGTAAGAAAAGCCAAGAGCGTAGTCATAGTGAAAGCGTGTGACGAGCAACAACGGCAATCACTAGGTTCTTTAACATCCAGTGCAACGAAAGTGCTCCCTCACTGTGAAACCAACACCCCTCCATCATCCCAATCTTCATGCGCGACATCGGCAGATTCCCCTGCAGCGACCATCATGGGCACCAACCAGGCGACCCCTGCAGCGGTGCACACCGATACTGCTGCACAACCACGACATGCCAAGACGGCGGAGCCGCCGACGCATGCCACCACCAACACTAGTTTTAGTTATGTTAATTTAAATTTAAAATTAAATAGGCTAGAGAAAAGGGAAAGCTTTGAGACAGCACAGCGGATGCTAATCCGCACACTCCACCCATACGGTGACTGTTTGCTTCCGCACGTCGGAACACACAGAGAGAATCATACTAAAGACCGAGAACATTCCGACGGACCCTGACAGTCTGTTAGATCTGCTTCTGTAGGTGTGCGCCTGTAGGGAGGAACAGTTCGACCTGGATAGGATGTACAAGGATCACGTTAGGGCTCATGGGAGGACATACTTCGATTACAGCCAAACTGGCAGCAAGTGCTTGGTTGACGTTAAACATCCAAACTGAAAGTAGCTCAGCTTAATGCGAGGCGAAGCATACTTGTCAACTTGGAGCTCCTACGGGTCCTGCACGAACTATGATGGTACATCCTGTGTATACAGGAACCCTAAGGGCACATCCCTAACTTCCCTCCCTATGCAGTAACGGTTGCGGGGCGGGCGGACTGTAAGGCGTCCGTCATAATCCTTAATAATGTCTACCCTGTTAAAATTACAGAACTGTGTTCAGAACATCTTGTTACAGTAGAGGTCACAAACTATGGTGACACATGGATCATCGCAACGTTGTACGCCCAATACAGTCATTGCATCATGCCATACGCAAATCTAATCAGAGAACTGGCACAATATGCGGGCAATAAGAAACTACTAATCTGCGCAGACATTAACGCGAGATCCACCCTGTGGCACTGTAACAGAACAGACGACAGAGGCAGGATAGTCAAAAATATTATTCATGAAAACGGACTTCGTCCGAACAGGGCTTGGAAGGCCCAACGGTACCGACCGGCCGCCGTGTTATCCTCAGCCCGAAGGCGTCACTGGATGTGGATATGGAGGGGCATGTGGTCAGCACACCGCTCTCCCGGCCATATGTCAGTTTCCGAGACCGGGGCCGCTACTTCTGAATCAAGTAGCTCCTCAGTTTACGTCACAACGGCTGAGCGCACCCCGCTTGCCAACAGCGCTCGGCAGACCGGATGGTCACCCATCCAAGTGCTAGCCCAGCCCGACAGCGCGTAACTTTGGTGATCTGACGGGAACCGGTGTTACCATTTGCGGAAAGGCCGTTGGCCCATGAAAATGGACTACACGTACTAAATGAACAAGGGCATAACCCCACATTCACTGGACATGACGGTTCTACATCTAGAATGGACATCACAGTCGCTAATAAGGCTGCGATGACCCACATACGAGACTGGACTGTACACGATCACATCACCATGAGCGACCACAACGACATTACAAAAACTCTACACAGCACACCCCATTACAACACAGAAACACAACCCAGGAGACTGCTTTTTGGTAAGACAGACTAGGACAAGGACTGACACAAAATACAAGATCACACACTGCAAGATATCAATGGTAGTGTTGACTTGAGAGCACACATGCTTACAGACATCATTGCACACGTGCAGAGCACTTCCATACCCACGCCAAGAAACACAAAACACGACACTATTCCCTGGACTGCACATATAACGCGACACAAACGACACACTAAACATAAGCGAAAGCTCTATCAAAGAGCAATTTCGGATAGAGAAAGAAAGTACGACTAAAGGTATACCGGCTTGCCAAGGACAGATACAAACTAGAACTGAAGAAGACCAGGAAGGACCACTGCAACAGCCACGTAGCAACGCAAACACAAACATTTGGGGGGAACCATACAAGATTGTGACTGAAAAAATCCAATGCCCACTGGTTCTGGGAACGCTGAGACAGTATGACGGTGCGATGACTAAGGGCTGGAGACGCACAGCGGAGTTTCTGCTAGGCAAACTCCTACCTGACGACAATCCAAACACAGATACACCAGAACAAGCAGCACTGAGACGCGAACTCGACACCGCATACCTTACACCAACTGTCACCTGTCCTTTTGCGCAGGAAGAAGTGGTGAAAGCGATCTCAGAACTCAAAAATAAAAAGACGGCTGGACCTGACGGTATCCACTCTGAGGTACTAAAACAAACTGCACTGCAGATCACCCCATATCTCACAACACTGCTAAATTACGGATTAAGGTTGGGCGGCGTACCTGCAGTGTGGAAAACCTCGAAGGCGGTCATCATCAAAAAATCTCCAGACAAAGACCCCTCAGAACCCAAATCATACAGACCAATCTGTCTCATAAACAGACTCGCAAAAGTCTACAAGTACACAGAACATTATGGGGACTAACACCACATCAGTACGGCTTTCGGGAAGGGAAATCAATAGATGATGCAATAATCAGAGCATTACAAATAGTACACAGTACGCCTGCCAAATACACACTAGCTATCATGATAGGCATCTTAGGCGCCTTTGATAACGTATGGTGGCCAGCTTTGTTCGAGAGGCTCAGACACCTGCAGGTGCCGGAGTCTCTGTACAACAGTTTTGTGGATTATTGCAGAGACAGAACGGTCGTTTGGCACATAGACAACCAGAAAGTAATCAAACGTATTACAAAAGGCTGTCCACAAGGGTCAATCTGCGGCCCCATCTTCTGGGACATAATGATAGAACCGCTCCTACAGTCACTAGAGGAGCACAGTCTGACAGATGGAGTTGTCGCCTACGCTGATGACCTGTTTGTGGCAGTGTCAACAAATAACCGTGCCCAGCTAGAAGACAGAGCCAATGGAACACTACGAACAGTAACCCAATGATACACAAACAACAAACTCAGGGTAGCCGAAAGTAAAACAACCTACACATTGCTAAAGGGTATCCCGCACAGGCACCCAACAATCAAAATCGGGGACACAGACATAAAAAGATCAGTAGTTACACACTACCTTGGAGTATACATAGACGAACGACTGAACTTTCATGAACACATACGAATATGCACAGACAAAGCAGAAAAGGTACTTCATAAACTGGCAAGGTTAAACTCGTAACAATTCGGACTACTTCTGTCAGTTACACGGACATACCATTGCGCTCTCTTCGAGTCAGTATTATGCTTTGCTGCCAGCACATGGGCCCACAGACTGTCTTTCCACCAACAGAACTGTCGTACGTCGTGGGCAAAGAAGCGTCTTGCTTCGATTAATAGGGGCTTTCAGCACAATATCAGTCGTTGCACTATGCGTTGTGATGGGAATCTATCCGATAGAAATAACCATCAGATACCGTGCGGCAATGTACTGGCTTAAGATGGGGAGACTAGACCAGGTTCGGCAGATCACTGGAGTACCGTTTGAGACAACACACCAACTGAAAGCATGGCGAGTGGATACCTGGCATAGCGAGTGGGACAGTAGCGATAAGGGCCGCCGAGTCTACAACTTCTTCCCTGATATCATGGAACGACTAAAACTAAAACATATCGATCCCAGCCGATCACAGGCCATGGCCCTTATCCCATGAGCCGCGTGAGTCTGCGACAGGCTACTAGATGCACATGTGGGGAAGAAGGTTCCCCAGAACACACTGTCGTTTTCTGCGGGCAGCGCACAAACATAACACACACATTACTTGTCAACAAACTGAACATTCAAAACAAACTGTACGCCGTAATACACGACCGGGACCAGTGGACTGAACTCAACACACTGACCGACAAAATCTCTAAGGTCCTGCATACAGAATACCTACGTAACAGACCCTACAGAAGGCAAGTCGGCGTACATAGACAGCAGAGTGCCCATGGGATGGATAACAGCACTGACATCTCTAGTCAAGAAGAAACGGACACTGAACCCTGGCAACGACACAGTTTTGGAGGTGTCTCACGCTAAGTACCCATAGTGGCAACCTGAGTGACTGTACATATGGTCCAGAAAAACCAATACAAAGTTCGTACGATCAAACACTTCCAAACAAAGCAACCAGCACCGTAACTGTACATATGTAAATATTAAGCAGCACCTCCATGTCCAACGAGAGGTCAACAGCATTCGAAAAGGAGCTTAAAGTTGGGTAACTCTTATAGGAACCCACGCCTCCCGGTGAGTGGCGACGCACGGCCTGGACAGAAGGATCTTAATTGTGGTCCCTCTTAGCTGAGCCCAACCCGACGGATACATTAATGTAGATCGGTAAAAACCACTGTCCAGGCTCAATTGTCTGCGTAGCCGGGACGTGCTAATCAGTGCACTGCTGACCAGAACAAGCCATGTACACTAGACATGGAGTCTCTACATCTACATCTACGTGATTACTCTGCTATATACAATAAAGTGCCTGGCAGAGGGTTCAATGTACCACCTTCAAGCTCTCTCTCTACCGTTCCACTCTCGAACGGCGAGCAGGAAAAACGAGCACTTAAATTTTTCTGTGTGAGCCCTGATTTATCTTATTTTATTGTGATGATCATTTCTCTCTATGTAAGTGGGTGGCAATAGAATGTTTTCGCAATCGGAAGAGAAAATTGGTATTTGAAATTTAATGACAAGACCCCGTCGCAACGAAAAACGCCTTTGTTTTAATGATTACCACTCCAATTCACGTATCATGTCTGTGACACTATCTCCCCTGTTTCGCGATAATACAAAACGAGCTGCCCTTCTTTGTACTTTTTCGATGTCAATCTGTCGTTGCTCATGTAGGACGCTTTACATCTTGATACCATGCCATCGCATTGCCTACCAGCACTGTTTTGCTCAAAGATAGCAACAATGAAATCATACAAAGTTATTCGAAGATTACAAAGAAACTGACGTAAACGATGCTGGAGCAGAAGCGCAACTACCTATTTTCGACCTTTAGTTTAAGACGAAATCTCACTCTATACTCTAAGATGAAACAGTCAAGGCTCAGTGGGAAATTTCACAAACGGCATTTCACTACATTTGTTTATGGGATTCTGTTAAATGTTGGATACTTCAATTTATATATTTATTTATTTTGTGTTGCGAAAAATTACTTCAGATGCTGCTAATATCGTCGTCTAACCTGCACTGAGTGGTGTGGGGGGGGGGGGGGGGCAGTTCGAACACATTTTCTACACGTTAACCGTTTGTAGCACATATGGGGGATTATGGCTAGCTGAATAAAAGAAGCAAAACACCTTACAATAAAATAAAGCCATCATCGAACAGAATTATTAGATATGCATACAAAAATGAAATTAGTATAAAATGTCGTTCATATGCATGTGGATGGTAACGACGAACTATAAGCTAGACGGAACTGAGATACTTGAAATACGGTTTATCAGGATAATAATGGATGCAATGTAAAGCAGAAATGGTTGGAAAATGAGAAGTAATGACAACACCTATCAAAATATACAGAAGACGTCAGAAGTAATGGCAAAGCGAAGGTTATTTTGTCTGGATACCGCGACTGAATGACTGACCGAGATGGCGCAGCGGTTAGCACACAAACCTCGTATTCGCGAGGTCAGCGGTTTAAATCTACGTCAAGCCATCCCGATTTAAGATCTTCATGATTTTCTTCCTCGTCCTTGAAACATTACGAGCTTGTGCTAGTCCTCTAATGACCTGCATGTCGACGGCACGTTAGACCATAATCTCCCTTCCTTCCGTCTTGCAACTAAATAAATGAAATCAGGCTAACGAAACAAATATTCCTATATTTCAGGAAAAAGAAATTAACAACAACGTGGATTTTAGAAATAAGAAACGATCTAGAAAGAAACAACATCGAAGAATCGGAAGCAACAGAAAGCAACCTTTTTCAGAAGAAAATGCCAAATTTAGAAGGTTTTTCAATGCAGAATAAATTTAAAAAAAATGGGAATGACATGTACAGAAGAAAGGTAAAGATAACATGGGGAGAAGACGAAGGACTTTTGGAAAAATAGGAGAAAACAAAAAAAGAAGACGAACTGAAGACGTTACGTGATTGTGGTTGCTCAACACGAAGATAAAAGAAAGTGTCATTCCTTGCATTTACTGTTATCCCCTAATCAGATGAAAGTAGTTGTACTTCGATTACCCTACCTACTACTTGCTTTATCGTAACTTTTTGAATCATTTTGTATAAACGTATTGCGCTTGTGAAGACAAAGAAAAGTTTTTCTTTTTCTTTATTGGACAGAAAATGGAATTAAAAAAGGGTTAAGTTTGAGTGGCACAGAATGTCTCCGGAGCGCATAGCATGGTCGCCCCACGTTCAAAATCTACAGGGCCAGTCACGTAAGACCCCTTTCATTTTGTGAACGGTTCCAGATATCGAACCGAGGTTTTTCGCCATTTGTTTTATGTTGAGGGGCACGTATTGTTTTTTTATGGATAACGCTCTGAACTATGGTATCAACCGAGGAGGAGAAGATAAGTGTTTAACGAAGCATCGTCATCGACGTCATTAGAGACGGAGCACAAGTTCGGATTGGGGAAAGATGGAGAAGGAAAGCGGCTGTGCACTTTGGAGGTTACCATTCCGGCATTATTGAAACAAGTATGGTTTTTTAAATCAAACACTTTTCACAACTGCATTCACTAACTCTTGGAAAAATAATTACAGTGATACAATGGCTTGTTAATATCGACTTTGAAACCTTTCGTGAAAGACTGCGAGACATGTCTAAACTTGGAAAGCAGTGCGGCCAGTCAGCTATTGCGGTGTGAAACCGCCAAGCGGAACTCTCATGACAGTAGGTAGGCTCCGTCCCTATGTGCAGCAAGACATGCCTAAGCTCCTCATTTCCTATATGACATAGACAAAAAGTCAGCTACGGTTTGTGTGTATAGAATGATTCATGTCTAGCTTCTGACACATCAGATGGGGCTTAGCAAACGTATTTCGGATGTGTGTATGTTTCCATGTTTTTGTACGAGGGCCACGCGGGATAGCCGATCGATCGGTCTAGCCGCATTGTCACGGTTCGCGCGTCTCCCCCCCCCCCCCCCCCCCCCCCCCCGTCGAGGGTTCGAGTCCTCCCTCCGGCATGGGTGGGTGTGTTTGTCCTTAGGATAATTTAGGTTAAGTAGTGTGTAAGCTTAGGGAACGATGACCTCAGCAGTTTGGTTCCATAAGACCTTACCACAAATTTCCAAATTGTACGAGGGTTGAATGAAAAGTAAAACCTCCACCTTCGTTAATTGGGTTTGGATGGGGATATTTTGATAAATTAAACGCAGAAATAATCCTTAGAATGTGATCTTTAATTACCAATATTCACTTTTCCACATAATCACCAGCCAATTGGATACATTTCTGCCAACGATGAACAATTTTTCTGAAACCGTCACTGAAGAAGTCGATAGTTTGTTTCCGCAAGCGCAGTCTTACGGTTCTCTCAACGTCTTCATCAAAAACATAATGATGTCCCTGCAGATCGTCTTTCATTATCGGGAACAGATGGAAGTCAGACGGTGCTAAATCTTCACTGTATGGAGGATGCCTTACGGTGGTGAGATTCAGTCTCTGAAGTTCTGCTGTGTTGGCAAATGAAGTGTGTGGTTTGCCAATCAAAGCAATAATGTCACCCACACGTTCTTGTAAAATGCCGATTGTGCTTGCAGTTTCTCTCTGAGTGATACGACGATCGTCCTGAATCAATCTGTCAACATTTTGCTTGTGAAACTCGGTGGTTGTTGTCACAGGACTTCCAACTCTTTGTCTGTCACGCAGGTCAGATGTTCCCGCCTCAACATCTTTAAACTTACTCTCTCAACGACGCACAGTACTCAGTCAACACCATCACCATAAACTGCTTTCATTCTCTGATGAATCTTCTTTGGGGTGACGCCTTCTGCTGTCAAAATACAATGACTGCACGTTGCTTAAACTGAGCGAGGTGGTGCAGCACACTGGACTCGCATTCGGGAGGACGACGGTTCAAACCCGTCTCCGGCCATCCTGATTTAGGTTTTCCGTGATTTCACTAAATCGCTTCAGGCAAATGCCGGGATGGTTCCTTTGAAAGGGCACGGCCGATTTCCTTCCCCATCCTTCCCTCACCCGAGCTTGCGCTCCGTCTCTAATGACCTCGTTGTCGACGGGACGTTAAACACTAATCTCCTCCTCCTCCTCTTCCACGTTGCTTAAATCGCATTGACCGACCGTCTGCGCAGGGTTGCATACTTTACAATGTAACAACGCAACCGTTCAATGCTAAGGATTCCTGCCAACTGGAGCTGTAGAGAAGAGGCTAAAGCACAAGCACCTGCCGCATACCAATGCTGCCAACTGTTGAAGAGTTACGAAGGTGGTGGCATTACTTTTCAGTCAACCCTCGTATAAGCAACTAGTTTCGACTGGCAGTTTTCCATTTAAGCACCCCCTCCCCGCAACCCCACCACTGCTGCTTGCTTGCCGAAGCCGGATCAGGGATGTCCGTCGTTGATATTGCATAATGGTACATAGCCCTATTCACGAAAAAAGAGAAACTACTATAGCAACTATTTTAGATAAAAAAGGAAAAAGAAAACGATACCTGACCTTTGTTTGCCTGGAGATTCCTATATTATTCTTAAACTGTAATTCAACGGAATACACTGTACATAAATTAACCATTTTAGTCAGAATGAGTGGTGACGACTTGTTATCCACAAAATAAATAACTTCCTTAAGGGAACGTAGTTTTACACCTTTCTTAAGGATGTGCTCAAATTTTTTACCATCGACTGCAAGGCGCATTTGCAGTCGCCTTTCGAGACTTAAATGAACAGATGAAAATACATTGGATGACATACCGTTGAATGTTGTGGAGATTCGACGGCGCATATTGTCTCGACACATCACTGTACTGCCGTACTGTTTCGACTTTTCTTTGAGATTCGCCGTATAAAATTAGCGTGTCTAACTTCTCTTCATCGGTGTACACGTCTGTGTGCAAAGAATGTTGAAGCAGAAATGACCTGCCAGTAGACGATACATTTCATACTAGTTCTGCAATGCAGACAAGTACACTCCTGGAAATTGAAATAAGAACACCGTGAATTCATTGTCCCAGGAAGGGGAAACTTTATTGACACATTCCTGGGGTCAGATACATCACATGATCACACTGACAGAACCACAGGCACATAGACACAGGCAACAGAGCATGCACAATGTCGGCACTAGTACAGTGTATATCCACCTTTCGCAGCAATGCAGGCTGCTATTCTCCCATGGAGACGATCGTAGAGATGCTGGATGTAGTCCTGTGGAACGGCTTGCCATGCCATTTCCACCTGGCGCCTCAGTTGGACCAACGTTCGTGCTGGACGTGCAGACCGCGTGAGACGACGCTTCATCCAGTCCCAAACATGCTCAATGGGGGACAGATCCGGAGATCTTGCTGGCCAGGGTAGTTGACTTACACCTTCTAGAGAACGTTGGGTGGCACGGGATACATGCGGACGTGCATTGTCCTGTTGGAACAGCAAGTTCCCTTGCCGGTCTAGGAATGGTAGAACGATGGGTTCGATGACGGTTTGCATGTACCGTGCACTATTCAGTGTCCCCTCGACGATCACCAGTAGTGTACGGCCAGTGTAGGAGATCGCTCCCCACACCATGATGCCGGGTGTTGGCCCTGTGTGCCTCGGTCGTATGCAGTCCTGATTGTGGCGCTCACCTGCACGGCGCCAAACACGCATACGACCATCATTGGCACCAAGGCAGAAGCGACTCTCATCGCTGAAGACGACACGTCTCCATTCGTCCCTCCATTCACGCCTGTCGCGACACCACTGGAGGCGGGCTGCACGATATTGGGGCGTGAGCGGAAGACGGCCTAACGGTGTGCGGGACCGTAGCCCAGCTTCATGGAGACGGTTGCGAATGGTCCTCGCCGATACCCCAGGAGCAACAGTGTCCCTAATTTGCTGGGAAGTGGCGGTGCGGTCCCCTACGGCACTGCGTAGGATCCTACGGTCTTGGCGTGCATCCGTGCGTCGCTGCGGTCCGGTCCCAGGTCGACGGGCACGTGCACCTTCCGCCGACCACTGGCGACAACATCGATGTACTGTGGAGACCTCACGCCCCACGTGTTGAGCAATGCGGCGGTACGTCTACCCGGCCTCCCGCATGCCCACTATACGCCCTCGCTCAAAGTCCGTCAACTGCACATACGGTTCACGTCCACGCTGTCGCGGCATGCTACCAGTGTTAAAGACTGCGATGGAGCTCCGTATGCCACGGCAAACTGGCTGACACTGACGGCGGCGGTGCACAAATGCTGCGCAGCTAGCGCCATTCGACGGCCAACACCGCGGTTCCTGGTGTGTCCGCTGTGCCGTGCGTGTGATCATTGCTTGTACAGCCCTCTCGCAGTGTCCGGAGCAAGTATGGTGGGTCTGACACACCGGTGTCAATGTGTTCTTTTTTCCATTTCCAGGAGTGTAAATAGTTGGAAGGCTTGATACAACGACGTAGCCTAGAATGAGCGTATTTACAATGCAATGGCCGATTCCGTCAGACTTGTCCTTCAATTTTAGAATATTTCTCGGATTCTTTTGCGAAAATTTTCAATCTCAAAAATAACAAACCTTGTATTAGTGGGCTCATCTTTCCAAACACTTTCGGATGCCGTTAAAAAATACATTTATCCTTCTGCTTAGGAAATCAGACTTGCATCAATCTGGACCGTTGCAGAGTTGAGACTATTTATCACACAACAAAAGTACGTGACCCTTAGCGTGCTGTTATTTGCCGAAAACTTGGTTTCGATACCTGGAATCGCTCACGCAATAACAGGGATGTTATGTCTTACTTGGCTCACCCTGTATACTGTGAGGCGAAACTTGTCAGTACAGTTGTGCAGAGTTTCAGTACTCATGTACTCGGTATCTCGTGTGCTATCTTGTAGTTGATAGCTGCTTGTTTAGGTGACGAAATCCGTTTGCGGTCGCTGCCTACGCTGCGGCTGCTGCCGGAACTCGAGTTGATTATTCTCCTCAGCTGCAGGATGCTGCGGTGTCAGGGATATCGGTGCACAGGCAGACTTTTTGTGGAGGCAATTGTCACACTTCTTCAGCTCCCGGTGAGGGTCTCTTTCCTGTGGGTTCTGGTTTAGTCAAACGAGGAACTTAGATGAACATAGCCTGACGTTCAGCAAATGGTAAAAAGTATCATAATAAACAATCCTTGATAGTTTGATTAGACTGCACAATCCGCATTTTAAGACAAAGATGACTTGTGATACATGTACTGCGTAATCACTGAAAGTCTAATCTGCTTGGCAACATAAAATTGTAAATAGTTTTGTGCGAACAAAATCAAGACTTTTACTATCAAAGGCCAATGACACGCCGAGAGACAAGTCACTAGTGACAAGTCACTAGAATAATTTTATAACTGATAATAAAGTGTTCGGCCAGGGCCTGATAAGACAAACCACCGGAGACATACGAAAAATTGGAGGTCTCAGGGAGCCAGTACTGCCAGAAGGCAGAGAACGCTCAATGCACTTCGTTGTAACAGGTAGCGCAACTACTGTTTAGATGTGCGATACGTAAATGAGAACTATAAATTGTATTTCTAAAATTCACACCATTATATTGATTTCAAAGTTATCAAATCAATGCATACGGAGGAAAATATAGCAGATCACTAGAATAAGAATCATAGGCTATCTGTCTGTATAGTACCAATGATAATTCATTTCTTTCACCGACTCAATTACATACAGCTCAGCTGGGCGTTGCATATTTTCTTTTCAAATGATAGTAAAGTCAGAAGCCTTTGTGTCACAGAGAAACCAGAGGTTAAAATTATTCTGTGATGGCCAACTGTAAGATATAGGCCACTGATTAATTTCTGAAAACCTTTTAAAGCAGGAAACCATACTCGAAATGCGCAACCTAACAAATAATAACTGAAATTACAATGTCACTGGAGTCCTGGTGATAAAATATAACATACACTAAGGTGACAAAAAACATGGGGTAGCGATAACCACATATACAGATCACGGTAGCATCGCATGCATAAAGTATAAAAGGGCAGTATACTGGCGGAGCTGTCATTTGTACTTAGGTGATTCATGTGAAAAGGTTTACGACGTGATCATGGCCACAAGACTGGAATTAACAGCTTATGAACGAGGAAAGGTAGTTGAAGCTAGATTCATGGGGATTCCTTTCCGGAAAAAGTTAGGGATTTCAATATTCCGAGATCAACAATGTCAAGAGTGTGCCGAGAACACAAAATTTCAGTGGCCCTCGGCCTTCGCTTAACGACCAAGAGCAGCGGCGTTTGCGTAGAGTTATCAGTGCTAACAGACAAGCAACACTGCGTGAAATAACAGCAGGAATCTATCGTGGGACGTATCCGTTAGGACAGTGCCGTGAAATTTGGCGCTAATGGGCTGTGGCAGTAGACGAACGACGCGAGTGGCTTTGCTAACAGCACGACATCGCCTGCAGCGCCTCTCCAGGGCTTGTGACCATATCACTTGAACCCTAGACGACTGGCAAACCGCGGTCTGGTCAGGTAATTCCCGATTTCAGTTGGTAAGGGCTGGTGGTAGTGTTCATATGTAGCGCAGATCCCTTGGAGCTATGAGCCCAAGTTGTCAACACGGCACTGTGCGAGCTGGTGGTGGCTCCCTAATGATATGGGGTACGTTTACTTGGAGTGGACTGGGTCCTCTAGCCAAACTGATGTGATCATTGACAGTAAATGGTTATGTTCGGCCACTTGGAGACCATTTTCAGCTATTTCTGGACTTAATATTCCCAAACAACGATCTAATTTTTATGCATGACAATGCGGGTTGTAACCGGCCCACAGTTGTTCGCGACTGGTTTGAAGAACATTCTGGACTGTTCGAGCGAATGATTTGACCACCCCGATCGTTCGAAATGAACCCCATCTAACATTTATGGGACGCAATCAAGGGATCAGTTCGCGCACAAAATCCAGCGACGGCAACACTTTCGCAATTCTGGCCGGGTATAGAGGCAGCATGGCTCAATATTTCTTCAGAGGACTTTTAACAACTTGCTGAGTCCATGCCACATCGAATTGCTGCACTACACTGGGCAAAAGCAAGTCCTACACGATGCTGGGAGGTATTCCCTGTCTATTGTCACCTAAGTGTAATCTGATGTGTACAGCACAATCACGGTGAAGAAGTACCCAGGACAGTATCAGAAGTCATGTGAGATCATTTGAGCCAGTTACGTCCTTAAATAGCAGCTGTAAATATATGACCTCTGCAAATGATCTACCGTACATGGGTGCGGGCTGCAGGAAGACACAGGGAACGTATAAATGGCGACCAATGCAAATTTCTTATGTGCGATACTGCTGTGGTGTCACCGCCAGACACCACACTTGCTAGGTGGTAGCTTTAAATCGGCCGCGGTCCATTAGTACATGTCGGACCCGCGTGTCGCCACTGTGTGATCGTAGACCGAGCGCCACCACACGGCAGGTCTAGAGAGACTGACTAGCACTCGCCCCAGTTGTACGACGACATTGCTAGCGACTACACTGATCGAAGCCTTTCTCTCATTTGCCGAGAGACAGTTAGAATAGCCTTCAGCTAAGTTAATGGCTACGACCTAGCAAGGCGCCATTAACCATTTGTAACGTTGCATGTACCTCAAGATAGAGTCTCACTTGTATCATCCAGAATGCTGTATACCAAAGGACAATATAAAAGTTAAGTGTTCTAGTAGCTACGTTCTTTTCTTTATCACATTCATTACGAATCCTGTTCCAGACTTAACGCCAGACGGCGTGAGTTGACGCGTGCCCTTTCGGCTACTTCACTGTGGACTGGCTGCCTTAACAGTCCACTACATTGGCGACGCGGATTAATCAGGATCTTGTTCTTTCTCATTGCTTCCATTTACTTGTGTCATGGCTTCGCCACATTCTCCAGATGTACTGTCCGAATTTTATCGCTTGCAGAATCAGCAGACGCAGGC
Organism: Schistocerca nitens; assembly: GCF_023898315.1. Classification (NCBI taxonomy): domain Eukaryota; kingdom Metazoa; phylum Arthropoda; class Insecta; order Orthoptera; family Acrididae; genus Schistocerca; species Schistocerca nitens. The sequence continues at coordinate 285,425,406 of NC_064621.1, read as the reverse complement.
GTTATTGGATGCCCTTGGACAGCTCGTCCAGGGTCAACGTGCGCTGCAAACCGATGCGGCCGCAGCCGCTTCATCGCTACCGCAGCCACAACATGCCGTTGCACCCTCGTTTCGTAGCTTTGATGCAGCTATTGAAACGTGGCCGGAATGGTCGCGACAATTTGGATTTCATCTCGCCGCCTACAGAATTCAAGGTAATGAGCGACAGCCGTTTTTGCTTTCGTGTGTAGGTGTGTCCACCTACCGTGTGATAGTGAAATTGTTTCCCCGGCGCGACGTAGCAACTCTGTCATACGAAGAAATTTTGTCTGCTTTAGATGCCTATTTCAAAGAAACAGTTAATGTCGTTGCAAAAAGGTATACGTCCTTTCGTACCAAACGTACGGCCGGTCAGACTAATAGGGAGTGGGTTGCAACTTTGCAAGGACTTACTAGGGAGTGTGCATTTGAATGTGACTGTGGACTCCCTTATTCAGATACTATGGTGCGTGATCATACGGGAACAGATTTTGAAACTAGTTAATCTCTCCCTTCAACAAGTGATAGACATTTTAGATAGGCAAGACACACTTGACTTTGCTCAGGACTCATTTGCAACTTCGCCAGCAGTGTGTCACATTAACCGGCCCGCCGGGCGCGCTGCACGGGACGCTAACCGGCCCTCGCGCACGTCCGCGCAGCTGCAGCCTAGCTCGCAAACACGTGTGCCGCGTACGCATGCCAATGCAGTTCTAAAATCATGCCCGCGGTGTGCAACTAGACATTCGCATGAGCATTGCCCGTCACGCCAGGCTATTTGCTTTTTCTGTAACAAGAAAGGACATGTTCAAAGTGTTTGCCAGAAAAAGCTCAGATCAGACACTCACAACCATTCCAGGCCCTTTGCTTCCCGCCGGAATCGAATCAAGGACACACAGGCTCAGGAACCTTTGCCCATGGACATTCATGTAGTTTGTGCCACTCCGCCCAGTGTTCCTCTCGCTAACAGTGACTGTGTTCGCCCCACAAAGAGTGTGCGGCGACGTCGACGCAAATCCCGTCACGTCGCACGTGATTCTGTACCAGTGTCTGTTCACGTTGCACAAAACAGTCGCTCTTGTCGTCAGCAGGACAATAAACTTTTTGTAGACTTGGACTTTGAAGGCAAAGTGATTCCGTTCCAGCTCGATACCGGAGCTGCAGTTTCATTGCTTAATCTCGCCACGTACAAACAACTGGGCGCACCTCCGTTGCGTGCCGCAAATGTTCAGCTCAAGAGTTATTCCGGACAAGCTATCCCTGTGTTAGGACAGTGCACTCTTCTTGCTACATACAAGGAACAAACGAAACTTGTGTCATTTTACGTTCTTCGTTCTTCTTCTGCTGTGAACTTGTTTGGGTTAGATTTATTTCAGTTGTTTAACATGTCTATAGTAAATCAGGTCCTATCAGTGGACGAGACTGTGCCTTCAGACAATGTTTCTCGTCTATGTGAGGAATTTGCAGACATTTTTGCACCGGGCCTTGGTTGCGCTATGAACTATCAGGCACATTTTGAACTGAAAGTCGACGCGCAACCGAAATTTTTCAGAGCGCGCAATGTTCCCCACGCATTGCATTATGAGGTCGCCAACCGCTACGATATCTTGTATCGGTCCACTGCTCAGCATGGAAACGCTGCTGCGTTGTCCCGTTTGCCTGTTGCTGAGGATAAAGCATTCGATTCATCCGAACTTGCTTGCATGTTCATTGATTCGGAAACCGATGATGTGGTCGACTCGTTTCCGATTGATTTTCGTCGTGTAGCTACAGCCACAGCTGCTGACCCTGTCCTTGCTACTGTTTTGCGTTTTGTTGCTACGCAATGGCCCTTGTCGAAGTCATGGATCGAGGATCCGTTGGTTCGCCGATTTTTTGCTCACCAGGAGAGACTTTTTGTACGACGTGGTGTTTTGTTGTTGCGTTCTGGTAATGACCAGTCCAGAGTCGTGGTCCCACATTCGTTACAATCCTCTGTCTTACGGCTCCTTCACCAAGGACATTGGGGTATAGTGCGCACGAAACAACTTGCTCGTCAGCACTGTACTTGGTTCGGAATCGATGCTGCGATTACGAATATGTGCTCTTCTTGCATGGCGTGTGTCGAACAACAATCCGCACCGCCGCGGAAATTCTTTGCATGGCCAAAAGCCACTTCCCCTTGGCAACGCTTGCACGTAGATTTTGCCGGTCCATTCTGGAATGCTCGATGGTTGGTTGTGGTCGATTCTTTCAGTAATTTTCCTTTTGTTGTCCGGATGTCTTCCACGACGTCATCTGCCACCATCCAAGCGTTGTCCGCTATCTTTTGCATTGAAGGTCTTCCACAGACTATTGTTTCCGACAATGGCCCACAATTCATGTCCGCAGAATTTCAGTCATTCTGCAAGGCCAATGGTATTCAACATCTGACATCCGCGCCGTTTTCGCCTCAGTCAAACGGTGCCGCTGAACGATTGGTCCGGACTTTCAAGTCACAGATGTTGAAGTTGAAAGAGTCGCATTCTCGGGAGGACGCGTTGTTGCTCTTTTTGTCTTCGTATCGCTCTCAGCCCCCCGATGATCGCTCGCCGGCTGAGTTGCTCCACGGTCGTCCTCATCGAACCTTGATGTCTTTGCTGCATCCGCCGCATCAGGTTCCTGTGCAGCGGCAGACTCCTGCTTTTGCTCCTGGCGACGTTGTATTTTATCGCAACTATCGAAGTTCACGGCGTTGGCTCGCAGGGCGCATTCTTCGCTGCCTCGGCCGCGCGATGTATTTGGTTTTGGGGGCCTCTGGTGAGGTGCGTCGGCATCTCAGTCAGCTGCGCCTCTGTCGTCGCCTGGGTTCTGCCGCTCCCCGTCTGCTTTCAGCGACGGTGCCGTCCGGTCAGCGCCCTGGGGACCCATCTACTGGCTCGCCTCATCCCCAGGTGTTACCGACGATGCCTTCCATTTTGCCTCATGGCGTCGCGCCGCCGCCGCCGCCGCCGCCGCAGCCGCCGCAGCCGCCGCCGGCGCCGCCCGCAGTGGACGCTTCGCTGCAGCCGCCCAGCGCCTCCCTGGGTCACGCGCCGCCGCTCGCTTCCCGTGACCAGCTGTCCTCCGCCATGGAACTCTTGCCTGCTCCGGACCACATGGCGTCTTCGCGCGTCGGATACCCCGACGCAATGGAGGTCGACCCTTCGGCCCCTCCTGTCTCATTACGGGCGCATACACCGCATGTTGACGTGCACCCTGGACTAGGTTTTCAGGCGTTTCCTAGCTCGCCCCGGACCGAATGGCAGGGTGCGGGTGGCACGGCCTCGCCTGTTGTTAGGCTCCCCACCTCATCGCATACGTCAACATGGGGTCCTCCCCACGGGGGGCGGAAGCCTTATCACACGACCGTTCGCCGATTTGCGGGGGAGGAATGTGGTGTCACCGCCAGACACCACACTTGCTAGGTGGTAGCTTTAAATCGGCCGCGGTCCATTAGTACATGTCGGACCTGCGTGTCGCCACTGTGTGATCATAGACCGAGCGCCACCACACGGCAGGTCTAGAGAGACTGACTAGCACTCGCCCCAGTTGTACGACGACATTGCTAGCGACTACACTGATCGAAGCCTTTCTCTCATTTGCCGAGAGACAGTTAGAATAGCCTTCAGCTAAGTTAATGGCTACGACCTAGCAAGGCGCCATTAACCATTTGTAACGTTGCATGTACCTCAAGATAGAGTCTCACTTGTATCATCCAGAATGCTGTATACCAAAGGACAATATAAAAGTTAAGTGTTCTAGTAGCTACGTTCTTTTCTTTATCACATTCATTACGAATCCTGTTCCAGACTTAACGCCAGACGGCGTGAGTTGACGCGTGCCCTTTCGGCTACTTCACTGTGGACTGGCTGCCTTAACAGTCCACTACAACTGCATTATACATTACTGCTCTGCGTGTGTCGTACCATGAGTGATTAAGTTAGAAAAGAGGATGATACTGTTTTCAGATGACACGAACAGTAAACGACGACAACAGGTCATTCATTTGTTTGCCATTATAACTGTAACACAGTGTTTACTGTAAAAATGAAATTTATAGTCTAATACAACACTTCTCATTTTTCAGAAACCTAATGTACTATATTGTGTATATCAAAATCAAAGTAGCCTCATACTTGGGCAGTGAATGTAGGGGAGCAGATGCAGAAATCCTGCATCGCCACTTGTGGAAAGTTCCTAGTGGAGGTGGTCTGCCATTGCCTAGAGCTTGGGGTGCGAGACAATTTTGAAATTTTAAATAGGAACATCCCGTTTTTATGGCAGATTTGGATTCTACGGGAAAATACGTAAATTTAGTATGTAGCACTTTTTTGTTGCGCGATGGATGCAACTGTGATCAACAATAAAAAAATTGAGTTCAGAAACGGTATTACCCCGATAAAAATTCATCGGATAAAAAAAAGTAAGTCAGACGAGTTCAGTAACGGCAAAGAAAGTTTTTTGGGTGGCCTCTTATCTCTCATCAGTGGGGTGCTCGTATGAGGTGCGTCGACTCACCTCCTACCAACAGGGTGCTTGTTTGGGGTGTGTCCTCTCACTTTTCAGAAACGGGTTGTTCATTTGAGATTTATCTTCTCTCCTCTCTCCTACCAACAGGGTGCTTGTTTGGGGTGTGTCCTCTCACTTTTCACAAACGGGTTCTTCATTTGAGATTTATCTTCTCTCCTCTCACCAACGCAATGCTCGTTTGAGGTGTCCCTTCTCTCCTTTTTCCAGTGGGATGCTTGTTTGAGATGTGTACTCTCACCTCTCACCAACGAGGTGCTCGTTTTGGGTGTGTCCTCTCTCCTCTCACCAACGAGGTGCTCGTAGGGAGGTGTTTCATCTCACCTCTCATCAACTAGGTGCTCGTTTGAGACATGTTCTCTCACCTTCTACAACCAAGGTTCTCGCTGTCTCATCTCTCACCAATGGGTTGCTCATTTGTGCTGTGTCCTTTCTCCTCCCACCAACAGGATGCTCATTTGAGGAGTATCCTCTCTACTCTCACCAATGTGGTGCTCGTTTGAGATATGTCCTCTCTCCTCTCACCAGTGAGGTGCTTGCTTGAGATGTGGCTTCTCACCATCTACCAAGAAGGTGCTTGTCATGTCCTCTCATCTCTCCTAATGGGGTGCTGGTTTCAGGTGTGCTCTCTCCTCTCACCAATGGGATGCTCATTTGAAGTGTACCATCTCTCCTGTAACCAATGCGCTGCTGGTCTGAGGTGTGTCACTTCACCTCTCACCAACGAGGTGCTCATTTGAGGTATGTTCTCTTTTCTCTCACCGAAGAGGTGCTCATTTGAGGTGTGTCCTCTCATCATTTGGTTGCTTATTTTGAAAGAATAATTTTACAGTAAGTACTTACAAAATATCTCAGCCCACATCGATGCACTTATTTATCAGTACACGGAATAATTCGGCACAATTGAGAAGTGTTTCAGACGCTGACATGCATTGGTGATTCGCTGCATCTTGTTATTGCGCGTTGTTGGCCCTTCATTATTATGTAGCCCCACAAACCAAAGTCAGGCGAAGTAATATCTGGCGACCTTGCAGACCAACACATTGGACCGCCTCTTCTGATTCACTGTAGATTGTACACGCGATCTAATACTTCCCTTGCTGATCCAGAATGATGTGCTGGATAGCCATTGTGAAAGGGATAAATGAGTTTGTCACAAATTATACCACACCAAACATTCACATTCCACAGACGCTGATGTTCGACTTGGCGTAATGAGTTTGGGTTTTCCACATTCGAATAATGCATGTTGTGTCGATTGACTGTATCATGTTTCGTGAAGATCGGTTCGTCAAAGAACAGTACTCGATCAGAGAAACTGGGGTGTCACTATATTCTCTAAGCGACCAATGTCAAATGTTATTCGGGTCTGAAAGTTATTGCCATGAAGGTCATGGTGGAGGGACACATAAAACGGATGATATTTTCTACCTCTCGTAATTCGGCAAACATTAGTATGACTGCCGATTCATGATTTACCTGCCGAATGCTAATGTGGGGATTATGAATCACTGAAGCTGAGATCATAGTTTAATTATTGTCTTCAGAAACTGTTCTTCGACAGTTACTTTTCCGGGGATGTACAGTTTCTCCGTGGAGAACTGGCCAATATTGATCATAAACGGTTACAGCATTATCGACATTCCTATCACTTTGTCCATAAATGTAGACTCTTCTATCATAATCCCTACAATTCAAGTAATAAGATAGGTTATGATGGAGCGTATTTAAGAAATGAAGGACGATGTGTCCGCAATGGGATCAAAGCATGCAATGAAAGAATGAGTGTTTCAGAACTGCAAAACACAGATTCGTTTGCCACATACGTCTGTTTTTATGTTTTTGACCCATTGCATTTTTCTCGAGATAACACCGTTTTGAAACTCAATTCTATTATTTGTCGATTGCAGCAGAACGGCAACAGTGTTACATATAAAAGTTACGTAGATTTTCCCGTAGAATCCGACTGAAAAAAGGAAAGGGATGTTCCTATGGAAGATTTCAAAGTTTCCCCCCGCCCCTCCCCGTGGGGATGGGGCAGGAGGTCAACTTTGACATAATCGGACAGCATTTTTTAAAAATATCGAACACGTATTTGTCCGTTTTCTAACACGGCGCGTAGTTTTTGAGATATTTCGTTGTCTCAAAATGAAAAACTTATCGTGCATTTACGTGTGATTTCATTCGAGACGAAGGTGTAGAGAACGGAAGACATAGCACTGCGACAGGAAGAAGTCTCGCTGAGAACTTCCTGTTAGCTTTTGTACGAGGGTTCTTGAATAAGTAATTTAACAATTTCTTTCTGAAAGCAGGTTGGTTTTATTCCGAATTCCAATGCGCCATATTATTCCCCACTCTTTTGGCCACAAAACCATATTCTTCGATATAATATTCGTTCAATGCGACTGTCTCAGGCCTGCATATCTGCATGGTACCACTCTACTCATTGACGTTGGAGCGAACGTCTCGCTGCATCAATAACGTCCCAATCATCCACATACTGCTTCCCATCGAGAGCATCTTCCATTGGGCTAAACTCGTTGCTCTTTAAGGCGTTCTGATAAGCGGCGAGGAGCCCAAGGGGCATACACCCTTGAGTATGCCAGCACTGCCAACAAAGACGTCCAGTTGTGCAGCTAGGTATTTCATTGTGATCCGTCGATCACCTCGAATGAGAGTGTCCGCACGTTCCAGCATTATAGGAGTCACAGCCATGTGCCCCCGGCTGGCACGCGGAGGATGGGACAGGTTTGCGCGACCTTGTTGCGATGATGACAGGCTTCTCGCCCAGCGACTCATCGTGCTTTTTTTCTCTGTAAGGTCTCCACAGACATTGTGCAAGCACCCATTCCGATGCTCTGGTTTCCCGCCAAAAGCAACTCAATGACAGCTCTCTGCTTGCAACGCACCTCTGTTACGGACTCCATTTTTAAGGCTACGTATAGCGCCGACAGCTATCGGAACAGGGCTGAGGCGGGAATATTTCACAATGTTCCACAACAAATTTCGCATTTTTCATTAATTAATGAACGCCTCTGCACGAAAGCTAGGGGCATGGATGTGTGTGATGTCCTTAGGTTAGTTAGGTTTAAGTCGTTCTAAGTTCTAGGGGATTGATGACCACAGCAGTTAAGTCCCATACTGCTCAGAGCCATTTGAACCAACCAAAGCTAGTCAATCCCTTTCCTGTTCCACTCGAAGACGGTAATGAAACTGTCTATAAGCTTCCGTGCGTGCCCTGATTTCTCATGTCTTCACGATTTTAACGCGATATATCTGTTTTTGGCTATAGGATAGTTAGGCAGTCTGTCGCACATATCAGTTTTCTATTCACAATAGTGTTTTGCAAAAATAATGTCATCTGCCCTCCACAGTTTCCCCATTTGAGTCCACGGAGTCTTTCTGCAGTACTCACACGTTAATCGACTCTGCTGGTAAGAAACCTGACAGCACAACTTCAATGTCTTCTTTTAATCTTCAATGTCTTCTTTTAATCCTACCTAGTGCTGGTCCCAGAATCTTGAGCAATACTCAGGAATGAGTCGCAGAAAAGTATTCCGTTTGCGGTCTCCTTCAAAGACGAGCTACACTTTCCTAGAATTTTCCTAATAAACAGAAATCGACTATTTGCCTTCCCTACCCTCGACGTTACGCACTCGTTCCATTTCATGTGGCATTGCAGAGTTACGCTTAGATCAACATACTTATTACTGTATTCGAACATTACAAAGTTGTTTTTGTACCTTCACGAGACACCACTCATACGGCGCGTTTTGAAAGTTGCGAACAGGCGATTCGCAAGCGGCATCACTAATGTGTACTTCTGGGTATGGCCTTAGGCCGGTGATGATAGAGCTCGCCTCTGGAGTGTGCTCCGAAAACCTGTCTTCCTTCCTCGAAGCGATTATGTGTGCGTCGTCAGCTTCACCCATGGGACGACGATGGTTCGACGGACACAGCGTGAGGTCGACGGGCTGTAGAAGGCTGGTCTTTTGAACCTTGGATTACTGGACGCCCGGATATCGAGTACGGTCGGTACGTTTCCAAAACGGTCGAACAGTTGTTCAATCTTGATGTTTTTGTCTATAATAACCGGTGTGTTTGGGAAGACTGAACCGATCTGGGTATCGTTTTAATGTTTTGATCTGTAATTGTTCAAATGAAATGGCTCTGAGCACTATGGGACTTAACTTCTGAGGTCATCAGTCCCCTAGAACTTAGAACTACGTAAACCTAACAAACCTAAGGACATTACACACATCCATGCCCGAGGCAGGATTCGAACCTGCGACCGTAGCAGTGGCTCGGTTCCAGACTGTAGCGCCTACAACCGCTTGGCCACTTCGGCGGGCAATCTGTAATTGTGGAGAGAGGTTCAGCTGTGTATCCACTGAGTTTTTAACTGATGTGTTAAAATAGTGGACGAAATAACCTTGTCTAAGGAACTGAGTAACAAATTTATTGGTTATACTGTCGTTAGAATTTTAAGTCATCCTAATTGTTGTTAAGTCCAAGCTCTGGTTTCTGTCATTTACCGATTTAAGACTGTATTATTCTATTTATTTATTATTGATCAGATGATCAGTGTTAAGGCTAAATATGTTTTATTTAATTTTTATAGTAGATAATGGATGTGCACCTTTAATCAATTAATGTTAAACGAGTTTTGGAATACTAAGGCGATCCTATCACTCCATAGCAGTCAAACATGAACTTCAGTACATCGTCTACGTACAATTATTGTTATTACCTTGAGTTTTCTTATTATATTATTAATGTTACCGTCTTTTATCGCTTTTGTGAAATGATGTGTTTCAGTGAAGTGTTCACTCAAGGCCCAACACAGTCCAACACTACACTGTCTCAGTATAGGTTTTCCTACTCATTTGTATTCAGTATTTTAAACATAGCTGCGCTACAGCAACAGTTCCACGTCATAAGAATAAATAACAGCCAACCAGTTGCGAAAGATAAAGTAATCAGGCAGAGCCGTGAAAACACGATATAAAGAACATTTATTAGGTAAAAAAGGAACAAATATTCGCAACTCTACTTTTGCTGAGCACCTCTTGATCGCCGGCCATACGCCTAAACAATTAGAAGACACGGTTATCCTACACAGACAAGCCAAAGGACGTAGACTAGATCTGTGGGAAGAGTTATTTATTTTCAAACATCTAGAGCTTAAAGACGGCAATATACTGAATGATCAGTTGAACCTTGCCTGTAGACAATTTTTTGAAGGCTTTAAACCCGTACTGTTTAATATATAACATTATCGCTAGTAACCTCGGTAGTCTGTTTCCTCAGGAAGCTATAATGCACTTTCTACTCCTCTAGCTCACTACCAGTTACATAATGTGTCTATCTCACGATGTATGGTTGCCACTACATTGGCCCTCATGTAAATTTTCTCTTTTCTTAAATGTGTATTAACTGGACTGTCACCCAGGTTTCGTAATTATAATTTAAGAGCCATCACTGGTTTTCTTATAATTTCTCTGACTTATATACTACTCATGCGCTTCACTATTATGATAATACAACTTTTATATTCTGGCCGTACAGGCCACTGCATGTTATTCACGGCGGAAGCGCCACATGTCTTTTTGATGATCGTCTCTATGATATTGCTCCTATAACTCCCACAATGTCATAACGGGAGTGGTAATTGATTTCCATTATTTTTGGTACTCTATCTAAGGATGCATTTAATTTGATATTTTACATGTTATTTCAGTACGCCATTCGGCACATAGTTCGCGACTTGAGCGACACCTGCCCTGGCTGCAGTGCTACTACGCCGGCCGATTTTACTCAGTCGGCCGTACGCTCTTTAGCCACTATGTTCTTATTTGTGTGTCTGACTAACCCTGTACTCAGGGCTATGTTTTATATATATTAACTGAGTTACGTAGATGATTGTAAAAACGACTAAGATATAATACTCCATGTCAATTTAACACTGTAAGTATCAGCAGTTCTTCTCACATGTTATAATACAAGACTCTCCTAATATATGTTACATTTTATTCTTGACTCACGGACTCGCACACGGATCGTGAACTTTCGCGCGCCGGAGGTCGTCGCCCTCGGTTTAGTGTTTGTGCCGTCGTGTCTGTGCATCAGTGTTTTTCGCCGTCCACGCTCCTTCGTTCACGTGCGTCGTCTACCTCGTCAGTGTTTGTGCCCAGTGCCGCCGTTTTTCTTGTTGTTTCGTCGAGTGTGAACGGCTTCATGTTTTTTAACTATTGTATCTCCTGTTTTTTAAACCGCCATTCTGTTACTTGTCTGTCTCCCTTTCTTTTTTATTGCACTGCCTATGGCTGAAGAGCGGAGTACACTGTTCCGCTGCCAGCCCACCTTTGTATGGGGTGTTCAAATTACAATAAAGAAAAAAAAAAAAAAAAAAAAAACAAAACTTGACTCACGTTTCATACCTTTAAGATACTAATGATGTTCATTGTCTCCAGGCCATCTTCTGAAGAAGATAGTTTTATAACTATTGAAACCTAGGTAAAGATTACTTTATCTTTCGCAACTGGTTGGCTGTTATTTATTCTTATGACATTTGTATTCACTTGCATTTTTCCAGATTTAGAGTGAGTCTTCGTTCATGATTCCAAAAAGAAATCCTATCTACGTCTTGCTCTATTCCCCTACAGTCACTCAAATGTGATACTTTCCAGCATATTGCAGTGCCACAATAAATTGTCACCGATTGCTGCTCAGTCTATCCGCTGTGTCGTTAATGTATAAATTGGATGGTCAGAAAACATCACAGAAGCATGTCAGTATGCGGCAGGGTAGATTGTGCTGAGAAATAAGAAAAAAAATCGATATGTTGCGACATTTCGGAGTTAATTACCATTAAAGTTGTCCAATCGGACTGTTCTGTGCGCAAATTCATACGGACCGCCAGAGACGGCGTCGCCAAAAGTGTTCTTCTTTTGGTTTTCTAAAACCGAACAAGAGAGCGGTACAAAAAGTGGAGATGGGGCGGTAGTAAGTATCAAATCCTAGCCAGAGGTTGAGCAATCTCGTACGCTATCGTCTACGCTCTGAGAACAACCGACACTAATTGCATCTGGCGGGCCACTTGAATCTGCGAGAGAGTAGGCCTGATTCACTAACTTCAATGCTACTTAACTTGGAAACGGCCCAAAGTATCGAAGTTTATTCCCAACCGTTATTTGTTAGAACAACCTACTCTGCAGTATCCTGACAAGCTTTTCAAAGTGTTTATGACGATGCTCTAGATAACAGGAGCTGTTCTATCACACTCCCATGCGACACTCCTGACGGTAATTTTGTCTCTAACGAAAACTCGCCGTCCAGGACAACATACTAGAATCTGAAACTTCCTGGCAGATTAAAACTGTGTGCCCGACCGAGACTCGAACTCGGGACCTTTGCCTTTCGCGGGCAAGTGCTCTACCATCTGAGCTACCGAAGCACGACTCACACCCGGTACTCACAGCTTTACTTCTGCCAGTATCTCGTCTCCTACCTTCCAAACTTTACAGAAGCTCTCCTGCGAACCTTGCAGAACTAGCACTCCTGAAAGAAAGGATACTGCGGAGACATGGCTTAGCCACAGCCTGGGGAATGTTTCCAGAATGAGATTGGAGTGTGCGCTGATATGAAACTTCCTGGCAGATTAAAACTGTGTGCCCGACCGAGACTCGAACTCGGGACTTTGCCTTTCGCAGGAAAGTGCTCTACCATCTGAGCTACCGAAGCACGACTCACGCCCGGTCCAGCTTTACTTCTGCCAAGACGAGATACTGGCAGAAGTAAAGCTGAGAGGACCGGGCGTGAGTCGTGCTTCGGTAGCTCAGATGGTAGAGCACTTGCCCGCCAAAGGCAAAGTCCCGAGTTCGAGTATCGGTGGGGCACACAGTTTTAATCTGCCAGGAAGTTTCATAACAGCGCACACTCCGCTGCAGAGTGAAAATCTCATTCTGGAACCATCCCCCAGGCTGTGGCTAAGCCATGTCTCCGCTATATCCTTTCTTTCAGGAGTGCTAGTTCTGCAAGGTTCGCAGGAGAGATTCTGTAAAGTTTGGAAGGTAGGAGACGAGATACTGGCAGAAGTAAAGCTGTGAGTACCGGGCGTGAGGCGTGCTTCGGTAGCTCAGATGGTAGAGCACTTGCCCGCGAAAGGCAAAGGTCCCGAGTTCGAGTCTCGGTCGGGCACACAGTTTTAATCTGCCAGGAAGTTTCATAACAGCGCACACTCCGCTGCAGAGTGAAAATCTCATTCCGGAATACTAGAATCTGTTTCTTAAGAAGTCTTCGATACACTAACGTTTCTGAGAGCATGTTCTGTATGCTCGGTCGTACGTTAACAGTCTGTGGTGTGCTAATACGCCAACCGATTTCTGGAAGTCTAGGGGTATGGAATCCTTATATTGTCCTTTATCCTTGGCTCAAAGAGTATTTTGTGAGAAAATGGCATACTTAGAGGCTTAGAGTCACACGCACGGCCATTTGTAAGTAAGTGTCGATTTGTGGATAGAAGCTTTCCTCTCTCAAGGAAACTTACTGTATTGGACCATAAAATATGCTCAAGAATTCCGCAGATGGTTTGGCATGCCTCTCTAAACTGCAACATAGTCGTACAAATACAACCATAACGTCGCTCTGCAATATCGAGTCGAAGGAAACTAGCCATCCTAGGAGCAATTTTTTAATGACTATCAAAAACTGATACTCCTGTCACAACGCCTAACTGGAGCAGTTACCTGGAGAAAACGACTCAATGACGACGTATCGCAAAACAAGAGTTTCTAAGGTCACTACCCTTTGGCTGCATCACGTCATACCTACGAATCAAAAGCAAGGGAAAGAGCATGCCGTGTGGGACTGGTTGCAGACTTCGAGGAGAACACCTCGCATCACAGTGCTCCTCTGCTCAAATATTGGAGAAGTCAAGATGCCTCAAGCTTCCGATGGTCCAAAATTCATTGGAAGTAGGTGGCGACTGGTATAGGCATTAGCAGACTAACGCTCTGTTTGTCTTGCGATTCATCTCGCTGCGCATAATTAATTACTATCCCAAGTAGCAACTGTCTCGAGTTTTATGCTGGCATATTATGACCTTCATGGAGACTGAAGAACTCCTCTACAAGAATTAACGTGGGCTCCACAAGAAACGATCGTGCGAAACTCATCTCGCTCTGTTCGCCCACTTTACCTAGAATGCAGTAGATATCGGCATCCTTATCGTAATATCGTGTCAGGCCTCCTTTCTCCCGGCGTAGAGCAGCAACTCAACGTGATAGAAACTCAACAAGTCGTTGAAAGTTCCCTGAAGAAATATGGAAGCCTGTTACGTCTATAGCCTCCCATAATTTCGAAACCATTGTCAGTTCAGGATTCTGACTTCTCGATTATGTCTATGTTTGATCCGGTTCGTGTCGGGCGATCTGGGTGGCCAAGTCAGTCTCTCGAATTGTCTAGAACGTTCTTCGAACCAATCGCCAACAACTGTGGTCCGGTGACATGGCGCACTGTCATCCATAAAAATTCCAGCATTGTTTGGGAACGTGAAATCCATGAAAGGCTGAGAATGTTCACCAAGTAGCCGAACATAACCATTTCCAATCAATGATCGCTTCAGTTGCACCAGAGCACACAATCCTTTCCATGAAAACACAGCCCAGACCAGCTTGCGAAGTGCCTTGTTGACAATTTGGGTTCATGGTTTCCTGAGGTCTGAGCCACACTCGAACTTTACCATCAGCTCTTCCCAAGTGAAACCGGGCTCACCTTACAGTGTCACGGTTTTCCAGTAGTCTAGGGTCCAACCGACATGGCTACGAGGCCAGGAGAGGGGCTGCAGGCGACGTTGTGCTTTTAGCAAAGATACTCTTGTCGGTCGTCTGCTGCCATAGCCATTAACGCTAAATTTCGTCGCACTGTCCTATAGGATACGTTCATCGTACTTCCCACATAGATTTATGCGGTTATTTAACTCAGTGTTGCTTGTCTGTTAGCACTGACAAATCTGCAATCGGTCGTTAACTGAAGGCCATGGGCCACTGCGCTGTCCGTGGTGAGAAGTAATGCCTGAAATTTGGTATTCTCGCGACACTCTTGACAATGGATCTCGGAATACTGAATTGCCTAACGATTTCGGAAATAGAATATTCCATGCATCTAGCTCCAACTACCATTTCGCATACATAGTCTGTTACTTCCCGTCGTGCTACCATAATCACGTCGTATACCTTTTCGCACAAATCACATGAGTACAAATTACAGCTCCGCCAATGCGCTGCCCCTTTATACCTTGTATACACAATACTGCCGCCATCTGTACAGGTGCATATCGCTATCCCACGACTATTGTATACCAGCTTTCCTAGCAAATAGAATACGGCATGTCATTCTTATGCGGCTGGTCCCGGCGGAGGTTCGAGTCCTCCCTCGGGCATGGGTGTGTGTGTGTGTTTGTCCTTAGGATAATTTAGGTTAAGTAGTGTGTAAGCTTAGGGACTGATGACCTTAGCAGTTAAGTCCCATAGGATTTCACACACATTTTTGTCATTCTTAACAAAGAGACTCACCGTCCAATGCAATGCAGGACGACGTGCAGAGGATGGACGTTTGATGCAGGGATTTGCAGCAGACGCTCAATATAAGAAAATATTACGTATTACTGATAAGTAGTCTTCAGATGTAAAAGCATCTTCAGGCAAACTCCAAAGGAGTATTACAGGACCAACACTCCTCATACAACATGCACTGTGTATCAGAGTCTTTGCATCAAACGTCTAGGGGCCATAGATAATATCATGAGGAATGACCGCCTAACTAACTGCGCGGTCTAACGCACTGCCTCCCGAGCGGGAAGGTGTGCTGGTCCCCGGCACGAATCCGCCTGGAGGATTAATGTCGTGGTCCGGTGTGCGGGCCAGTCACTGGATGCTTTTTAAGGGGGTTGGCCAAAGTGCCTCGGCTGGTTCCCCTTATTCCGCCTCAGTTACACTACGTCGGCGATTGCTGCGCAAACACTGTCTCCTACTCGCTCGTACGCGTGCACCATAATTACCCTACCACGCAAATATTTGGGATTACACTCGTCTGGTATGAGACGTTCCCGGGGGGGGGGGGAGGGGGGGGGGTGCGGTGGGTGGCCTGTTGTGGGGTTCTCAACCACTGAGGGCTACGGCGGGACAAAGCTTCTCTGTCGTTTCTAGGTGCCAGGTTAAATACACACACATCATTAGGAACATCGTTTATTAGAGACAAAATGTTCTTTGATGCTTCTTAATGACATTCGACGTCTTTTATTGTGTCCATGAAAGGCGGCAGGGTGAAAGCACTCTGCGTCGTTTTTATGTAACGTGTGTTGCCAATTATCCAGTCATCTGCTCTGCGTGAAAGGGTAGACGGAGCTTCTAAAGCATCTTTCTCCGCTTAGAGTCTTTCATTCTTAAGGTTTTATTGTTGGGAATCAATCACTTTACTGGGGTAGGTAGACGTAGTTTACTGTTTAATTTCGGAGAATGTGCGCTCCTAGAAGTGTCAGCCTATTAGTTAGGTGAAATCTCGTCGGTCAAGGGTCGGCAAATTCAATGAAAAGGCGCCTAGACTACCCGGGAAGCGTAAGTGAACCTTTCGTTTCTATGAAAGTCGTCACGCATGGCGTGATTCACCACCCCTAGACTTTTGATACAAAGGCCTCGAAACTCCCTCTATAAATGGTCTAGGAGATAGCGTCAGATGTTCCTAAGGCTTTTCGTGGATGAACCTGTTGTATACAGAGAAGCCGCAACGCTAGGGAACCATAATGAAATGCAGAAGGACCTACAGACGATCGACGTTTGATGCACGGATTTGGAGCTGGCTCTCAACATAAAAAAATTTATTTATTGCGGATGAATGGTAAGGAAGACTCGTAATTGTCTGATTACACGACTGCTGAATAATCATTAGAAGCGATCACATTCATTATGCACGCTGGAGTATGCGTTGTGAACGCTTTAAAGTGAAACGACCACATAAGAAGTAATGATTTTACTACAGTCATATAAAACTTTTTCAAAAAATAACAGCCATTTGACTGTACGATAGATTTCTGCCTTAGACCATTTCCAGGCGTTACAAGTACCAAAAATCATTAGACGTGAGTAGAACACAAGTCATCGTATTTTGATGACGACTTGTGTTCTACTCAAGTCTAATAATTGTTAACACTTGCAACGTTGGAAAATGGCCTAAGGCCGAAATCTAGATTGTGGATTAAAACCTGTTGTACAGTCAAATATTAGTTGTACCTTTCAAAAAGTTTCAAAAAAAAACATAAAACTAATCATTGATAAGGCAGACGTAAGACTGAAATAACAGGAAGAAGCCTCATGAAATATAGCCCATTCATATAGGAAGTAGAAAACTCACTTTCGACCAATACGTGAATATTACTCATCAGTCTGCTATTCGTCCCAGAGAGGACAGATTAAGAAAATTACCAAAACCCAAAGAAGAGCAGCGCATTTCGTCACATGTTTATTTAGTAAGTGCGAAAACGCTACTGAGGTGTTCATCCAACTCCACTGGAAAACGCGGTAAGACAAGGGTTGTGCGTGAAGTTGTAGTTTAACATTTAAAATCCGAGAGCGTACGTTCTTAGAAGAGTCAACTGATACGGTAGTGCAAATCAGTATAAAGGATTGGATATTTGTAAGAAAATTAACACTGCCGATTGGAATAGTTGTGCTCAGTGTACACTGTTGAGCCAAAACATTACAGCCATATGCGTAATAGCTTATTTGCCCGTCCTTGGAGCGAAACACATCAGTGACTCTGCGTAACAGGAATCAGACAGTTTGTTGGTAGGTTTGTGTAGCTATGTGGCATTAGATGCCTCGTGATGACTGGGTGTTGTGTGATGTCCTTAGGTTAGTTAGGTTTAAGTAGTTCTAAGTTCTAGGGGACTGAGGACCATAGATGTTAAGTTCCATAGTGCTCAGAGCCATTTGAACAATTTTTTTGGCATTAGATGTCTACGCACAGGATATTTAATGGGTGTAAATTACGGCCGCTGATTTGCGTACGCTGTGATGGCCCCCAGTAGCGACCCAGATGCGTTCCATAGAATTTACATCGAGCCAGTTTAATTCTCCTCACGCCACTGTAGCACGGTTGTAGCTCCGAGACACGGACAGTTACACTGCTGAAAGATGACATCGCCGTCGGGGAAGGCATCAAGCATGAAGGGACGCAGGTGGTCCGCAGCTGTCAGCGTGTCTTCGATTACTACCACAGATCCCATGCAAGTGCAGGAGAATGTGACCCATAGCATAATGCTGCTCCCACCAACCAGCGTCCGTGGCTAGCAGCACGTTTCGAGCCGCCATTCACGCCGATGATGGCGTTTGTGGAGACTACCCAGGGTAAGAAAACTATGATTCACTCGAAAAGTCGACACGTTTCCACTGATCGGCGGTCGAATGCTGGTGACCCAGTGCGCACTGCAATCGTCATTGGCGATGTCGTTGGGTCAACATGTGAACACGTAGGGGCGGTCTGCTGCCGTGCTCCATGTTCAGCAATGTACGATGAACGGTGTGCTCCGAAATACTTGCGAGTGCGAAAGCATTGTGCTCTTTCGGAAGAGATGCCACAGATGAAAATCTATCCTACTTTACAGAACACACAAGCTTTCTAATCTCGCGTCCTGTGGAGAGTCGTGGACGTCCAACCATTTAGCGCCTAGTGGTAGTTTCACTGTCCTACCTCTTTCCGTAGATGCTCACGACAGTAGCACGTGAACATTCGACCAGCACCGCCGTTTTCGAGACACTCGTTCACAGGCTCTGTGTAATAATAATCTGCCCTTTGTCAGAGTCGCTTATGTCAATAGATTTGCTCCTTTTCAAACTATATCTTCGCTAGTGTGATCCCCCATCCGTGTCGGCTCCGCTTACAAACTTTTGTTACGTCACGTGCCCACAACGCCACCAGGCGGCATCCAACGTCGTGTTGGGCGGTGGTCATAATGTTTTGGCTCGTCAGTGTATATGCAGTAACATGAGATACAGTATACCTGCAAATACAGTCAAATGGTACCGCATTTGATGTCAGTAGTTCAGTAACTCAACTTGTGAACACGTAGGGGCAGTCTGCTGCGGTGCGGTGCGATTCAGGTGGCAGCGGTTGGAAATTGGTATAAAGGCTGTCGACTACGCGTTGTGTTAGTGTATATGAACGTGCCTTCAATTCAGATAGGAAACAGACACCGTTACTGAAAGTGCGTGTTGTATACATGAACCCCGATTGTGGCAAGGCCACTCGGGAAATCATCTGATGAAAACGCAAAAATCAGTGTCTATAAGGAAATGGGACTCTCTGATCGTCAAATCGCCAAGGAATTAAACAGTTCAAGTACGGTAACTGATAATTTCGGTTTACTGGACACACGATATGGACAGAACGTGAAATTTGGGCAAAGTAGCAAATTAAACGATACATATAAAAGGTTACTTTTGCGCAAAGGGAGCTGCACAAACCGATTTTCTTATCACCTGGTTGCTGATTTACAGCCCGCAGTAGCTGCCAGACGTGTACTACAACTTTTGTTACGTAACAAACGTCTCGCATTCAAGAAACATCTGCAAATGGTTCAAATGGCTCTATGCACTATGCGACTTAACATCTGAGGTCATCAGTCCCCTAGACTTAGAACTACTTAAACCTAACCTAAGGACATCACACACATCCATGCCCGAAGCAGGATTCGAACCTGCGACCATAGCAGCAGAGAGGTTCCGGACTGAAGCGCCTAGAACAGCTCGGCCACAACGACCGGCAAACATCCGCAGAAACCTTCTCTAACATCCAAACATAAACAGGCTAGATTGGAATTTGCTGAAAAACGACTTCAGAAATGGGTAAAGTGATCTTGCAGTGATGAGATTAAGTTTAATTTAGATGGTTAGGGTGAATTTAAATATTATTAGCATGATATGAGAAAGGAGTAGCAGATAGGAATGAGCAGATACTTTGGTGGTGTAAACGTCTGCGCTTAAGGTAAATCACTCATTGCTTGGCTGAACACTAGTATGAACTCTAACGTGTACACTTAGTTTCTGAAGAAAGAATTGATTAGAATGTGTGAGGATCTAGGGGATGAAAGTCTAATGTTTCAAAACGAGACAATGCATCTGTGCATGTTTCTGCTACAATCAGAACGTGATTTGAAGATAAGGATATTGGTGTTTTGCCTTGGGCTGCACGTATATCGGATTTGAATACTACGAAAACACTTTTAGAATACTTACAGTGCGTATTTATCGCAATGGAAGGCAATTTGAGGGCATATGTTGGTTGAAAAGAGTGATACGAGAACAGTGGGTGACAATTTCACTGCCAGAACTACAAACCCTAATAAAATAAAATCAATTTTTGAGGTAATTAGGAAGAAGGAAGGTTGGACAAAATATTGGCAATGCAACAACACAGCAGTTATTGCCTTTATACCAATTTACATCCAGGAAATTCAAACGCCGAATTCTTTTACATGTGTTACGAAAGAAAATACGTAATTCCGTCACGATTATTTGTATCTCTTATGTACTTGGTACTTTCATAATAAATTCGATATTTGTAAGCATACACATTGTACTATTACTTTCGAAGGAGCCCTGCCTTTCTACTGATTTCCAATGCTATATTGTATTATTTCTTCCTATGTGTATCTCGCAAAAATCAATGAAGCGATAAAGTGACAATAGTACATAAAGCACCCTCCACCGCACACCTAAGGTGGTTTGCGCAGTGACGAAGTAGATGCAGAGTGCTACACAGGCAAAATTCCCTGGCAGAGTCTTGTACTGTCAGCAATCGATCATTATTCTGTTTTCCGTCAGTCCCTCGCAAATGATGGTTCTCTGGACTTTCTCAAGAGCCTCTCGCAAATAGATCATTTTATTCCCTCCACGGATTCCCACCTACTCTCACGAAACATTTTCGTAACACTTTCGTATTGATGGAACCGGTCAGTAACAAATCTAGCACCATGCCTCTGAATTGCTCGATACCTTGCCTTAATCCAACCCGATGAGGGGTTCCAAACATTGGAGCTGTACTCAAAAACGGACAGACCAGTTTCTTGGACGCGGTCTCCTTTGTACTCTTAGATGAGCAACACTTTCCCAGCATTGTCCCGATAAACCGAGGTAGATCGTTCACCTTCCCTACAACAGACGTTATATGCTACAGTACTGGCCATTAAAATTGCTACACCAAGAAGAAATGCAGATGTTAAACGGGTATTCATTGGACAAATATATTATACTAGAACTGACATTTGATTACATTTTCACGCACTTTGGGTGCATAGATCCTGAGAAATCAGCACCCAGAACAACCACCTCTGGCCGTAATAACGGCCTTGATACGCCTGGGCATTGAGTCAAACAGAGCTTGGATGGCGTGTACAGGTACAGCTGCCCATGCAGCTTCAACACGATACCACAGTTCATCAACAGTAGTCACTGGCGTATTGTGACGAGCCAGTTGCTCGGCCGCCATTGACCAGACGTTTTCAATTGGTGAGAGATCTGGACAATGTGCTGGCCAGGGCAGCAGTCGAACATTTTCTGTATCCAGAAAGGCCCGTACAGGACCTGCAACATGAGGTCGTGCATTATCCTGCATAAATGTAGGGTTTCGCAGGGATCGACTGAAGGGTAGAGCCACGGGTCGTAACACATCTGAAATGTAACGTCCACTGTTCAAAGTGCCGTCAATGCGAACAAGAAGTGACCGAGACGTGAAACTTATGGCACCCAATACCATCGCGCCGGGTGATACGCCAGTATGGCGATGGCGAATACACGCTTCCAATGTGCGTTCACTGCGATGTCGCCAAACACGGATGTGACCATCATGATGCTGTAAACAGAACCTGCATTCATCCGAAAAAATGACGTTTTGCCATTCGTAACCCCAGGTTCGTCGTTGAGTACACCATCGCAGGCAATCCTGTCTATGATGCAGCGTCAAGGGTAACCGCAGCCAAGGTTTCCGAGTTGATAGTCCATGCTGCTGCAAACGTCGTCGAACTGTTCGTGCAGATGGTTGTTGTCTTGCTAACGTCCCCATCTGTTGACTCAGGGATCGAGAGGTGGCTGCACGATCCGTTACAGCCATGCGGATAAGATGCCTGTCATCTCGACTGCTAGTGATACGAGGCCGTTGGGATCCAGCACGGCGATCCGTATTACCCTCCTGAACCGACCGATTCGATATTCTGCTAACAGTCATTTGATCTCGGCGAACGCGAACAGCAGTGTCGGGACACGATAAACCTCAATTGCGATAGGCTACAATCCGACCTTTATCAAAGTCGGAAACGTGATGGTAAGCATTTCTCCTCCTTACACGACGCATCACAACAACGTTTCACCAGGCAACGCCGGTCAACTGCTGTTTGTGTATGAGAAATCGGTTGGAAACTTTCCTCATGTCAGCACGTTGTAGGTGTCGCCCCCGGCACCAACCTTGTGTGAATGCTCTGAAAAGCTCATCATTTGCAATCACAGCATCTTCTTCCTGCCGGTTAAATTTCGCGTCTGTAGCACGTCATCTTGGTGGTGTAGCAATTTTAATGGCCAGTAGTGTAGTTCCATTTCATGTATTTTCGCAATGTGGCGTCTAGGCATTTAATAGACTTCATTGAATCAAGTACCACACAACCGATACTATATTCGAACATTGCAGAAAATTTTCCCCTAGCCATTAACATTAATGTGTCCAAGTTTTAAGTAATCTGTTATTCATCTCACAGAAGTGTCGATGTCATTTTGTCTTCCCCTACAATCACTCAACGATGACATCTTCCCGTACACAACAGCATCATCATCAAACAGTCTCAATCAATTTATTCGACAAATCGTTACGCGTATAGACAGCAGCAGCTGCCCTGTAACAGATACCTTGGCACTTCTGACGTCTCTGATAAACACGAACCGCCAAGGACAATGTACTTGAGATGCATATCCGAAAATGAGCTAATTATCTTCCTAAGGAGAAACTGTAGACATCTCATCTTTCGCGAATTTACAATACAACTTTTCGTCAACACTGTGACATACACCGTGTGACTGCTACAGAACAGCGTATGGATATACGTGAAAAGTAACGGAAGACAGAATTATTCCAACAGTAAATGAATTTCATTCGACTGTAAACTTGATATGCATGGTTATTCCTGCAATCTTTACCTCGCTGTAAAATAGGATACAGATAATGTTGCCTCTGTAGCAAACTATATCGTGTGACGGCCTGTGAGTTACTCGCTACACAGCAGCAGCATTCGTAGTACTAACCGTGAACTTCTGCTTCACCTCCCGATTCCCTGATTTACAATTCTCAGAACTCAAAAGAATTCGAACAGCAAGCGTCAGGCTGTGATTACCACAGCAGCAATTATACGGGCCAGCCGCTGTGGCTGGCGGCTCCAGGTGCTTCAGTCAGGAACCGCGGAGCTGCTATGGTCGCAGGTTCGAATCCTGCCTCGGGCATGGATGTGTGTGTGATGTCCTTAGGTTAGTTAGGTTTAAGTAGTTCTAAGTCTAGGTGACTGATGACCTCAGATGTTAAGTCCCATAATGCTTAGAGCCAATTGAACCATTTGAATTATACGGCTGTGTAATTTTCGTACTTTCTACATCTAGCGTCAGCCCAGCCCAAAACTTCCGTGAGTCATTTTATTCCTGGCGTATAAGAGACGTCGGCGCAGGATGTACAGTGGAATGTCGAACTGGCAACCGTAAAAAAGAGATGTGCATTTGAACAGTCAGCTGTGAACAGGCAGTGTTAAGCAGTGGCCGTGCGGCCGTAATGTGTCAACAAAGTTATGTCACAGATCGCGATGGAGCACATCTTTGAATCATGTGTTCAAGTGTCCAAGACTTTCTTCAGAATGTTTTGAAGATGATAGAAGTATGTGCAGAGTTTGTCCCACACACCTTGACTTTCGAACAACGATGTGTGGACGCCTGCCGTGACTGACTGAAATACAGAATGCGGACAGTTCTTTTCTGAAAAAAGTCATCATGAGTGGTTATACTTGGAGCTATCTGTACGAAAACAGTTGGAAAACGACAGAGTTCAGAAATTCGTATGAAGGGTCAACGCTTTGTCATTCAGTTACGTGGTGAGCGAGTTGAAAAACAACCAACAGAAGGACGTTTCTGACAATTTCATATGGTTGTATGAACGTACTGTGCGTTGTTCTCAAGTGGGGCGAGAATGTATAGAACACTGAAGCAATAAATCCACCATCTTAAAATTTCTCAATTTGTTATTAATCCTAGGCGATCAGCCCGGAACTGCGCGACTGCTACGGTCGCAGGTTCGAATCCTGCCTCGGGCATGGATGTGTGTGATGTCCTTAGGTTAATTAGGTTTAAGTACTTCTAAGTTCTAGGGGACTGATGATCTCAAATTTTGAGTCCCATAGTGCTCAGAGCCATTTTTTTGTTATTAATCCAATATCGAAGCTTCTTGAACTGACGGAGTGTTCAATCTCTTCCTCACTGCCGCTCCTTCCACCTATACCTCCAATTTACCTGTTGCTAGGGGTCATAGCAGATATACTCTCCCACCCGTAATTGACATCGCTAATGCTCTCCTTTGTGTCGAACACTCGACGTAGAGGTGGAAGAACTTACCATCGCCGGCATTTAGTCGGATAGGGACGGAGAGAGAATGGTTGCAGTTCCTGATCAACAGGATTTGCACCAACGTTATGATTATATTTTAAACCCCTATGGAGTGTGGGCATTTGGTATTGTGGATGATCTCTCCAGCGGAAGGGGACGTTAGGCTCGGCAGTCACTTTGGGGCTATTCGAGAGGAGTAAGCTATGCAATGGCGTCGGGTTACAAACGTGACACCAAAGCACAACACATACTGTTGCCAGTCATCCATACTCAGTCGTACACGTACGAGACAACACTCAAATTTCAAGAAAGAAATGCAACCTTGTCCACGAAAAAAGAAAACCTTTCCATATACATGGCTGAACCTACCTCTCAGGCTTTCCTAGTCACGAATTCCATGCGTCTTTATTTTTATACTGCAGGTATCTTACAAATATCTCACTTACTCTGGGATGAGTTTTCCATAAGTATCTCTTTGTATCTTTCATTTCAGATTTTTGTCAGCTTCAACTTCAGTTTCCTAATGACCAAAAATATTTAAGGTCGTCTATACCTTGGAAAGGTGGCATATGCCTGCGTGTACCCCTTTTCTTCAAATAATCATTTCTGTTACAACCTAAAATATTTTTCCTTCTGGGTATATGAACTTAGTTCTTAAAAGTAATATAACGGTAGTATGTTCCGTTCCGAACTCTTTAAGGAGCGTACAGGGCAATGGAATCGAAATTCTCCTCACGCTTACGGTTGGGATCCAATTCGCTGAAGGCGTACTCGAAGTTTCAGCTGAATACAGGGCAGCATTATAGGACGGCGCGAGTACGCCACTGTGTAGCATTTCTGATATTTACGGTAGAATTTAACAGAACAACAGTTATAGGGTGTGTCATAATTAACGGTGTAAATGCATGCAGTTTCAAGTACACAATTCTAGAAATAAAAAAGTCTCGTTAAACGTTGGCTCTAAAACGCTCACCTTAAGAGCCATGAGCACTTTATCGCCTTCGCCACTATGAAACGCATCTCTTCTACTGAAGAAGTTCTCATAGGTCTTAAGGTACGCATTTTAGAGGCCATGTTTACCAAACAATTTTTTCTTGTTTTTGTCCATAATACTTCCTCCCAAAATATGGAAAGCAAAGACCTTGCAGTAGGAGAGATTTGTTTCACAGTATCGAAGATGAAGTGCTCATAACTTTTACGGTACGTATGCGTTTTAGAGCCTATGTGTACTGAGGGTTTTTTCCTTTTGCGAGGGGCTTTCAATAAGTAATGTAACACTTTTTTCCCTGGCCAATTTCGGTTGAAAAAAAGCGGAATTTGTTGTGCGACATCAAGGAATGTTCTCGCTTCAGTCCCTATAGTTTCATGAAGTTGTGATAGGTGGCGGCGCTATAAATTGCCTTCGAAATAGCGTCTCTAACGGAGATGTGTTCCAACCAGAGAGCTGCCTTTTAGTTTCCTTTGGCAGAAAACCATAGTATCACAGATATTCATAGGCGTTTGCAGAACGACTACGGTGACCTGGCATTGAACAAAAGCACGGTGAGTCGTTGGGCGAGGGGTCTGTCATCGCAACAAGATCACACAAAGCTGCGCAGCTCCCACGTGGCGGCCGAACACACAGAGCTGTGACTCCCGGATTGTTGCAGCTTGCGGCACGCTCTTTCGAAGTGATCGACAGGTCACACTCAAACACCTCGCCGCTCAGCTGGACTTCTCTGTCGGTAGTGTTGACCCACTCATCCACCAATTGGGATACTCACAGTGTGTGCCCGGTGGGATTCCTCGCCACCTCACAGAAGGCCATAAACAGCAAAGAAGAACGATATGTGCGAAATTACTTGCGCTTTACGAGGCTGATCGTTACAATTTTTGGTCAAATATCATCAAAGGCGATGAAATATGGCCGCATCACAGCGAACCGGAAGCAACACGACACACCACCTCTCTCCTCCGAAGAAAATGTCCGATGCCGCTCTCTCAGCAGTAAAGTGATGGCGACGACCTATGGGACTCTGAAAGGATTATTCTGTTTTATGTCCTCCCTCATGATGCAACGAACATCTCCGAAGCGTATTGCACTATCCTCAGGATACTGAAAAAACGACTTCAGCGTGTTCGTTGCCACAAAAGTTCAAATGAACTTCTCCTTGTCCATAACAAAGCAAGGCCTCACACAGGTCTGCGCACCAGAGAGAAGTTCACAAAACTTCATTGGACTGTTCTTCCTCATCCATCCTACAGTGCTAATCTCGCACCTTCCGTCTCTCATCTGTTTATCCTAATGAAGGATGCACTCCACAGGAAGAAGTATGTGGATGATGGGGAGGTTACTGTTGCAGCAAGACGTTGGCTCAGACGTCGACGAGTAGAGTGGTACCATGAGAGGATACAGGCCCTCCCAGTAAGGTGGGGTAAGGCTGTCATATTAAACGGAGATTATGTTACATGTAGTCAAAAGAATGGGGCATAATACTGCGTACTGGAATCCTGAATAACACAAATCTGCTTTGAGAAAAAAAGTCTTACATTATGTACTGAACTACCCTTGTACTATCGTGTACTTTCTACTGTATGTATTTACGCCTTTAATTATGTTATACCCTCTATACTGTGAACGGTATTCAAGAAATTTAGATATAGCTGTTTGGTTAAGAGGCAGTTCTGCCCCTAGATGGTACTGTGACGATATCTATAATTTTACCTAGAAGTTACGTAAATGTAGCGCATCTCCAATGCAGCCTGAAGGAACTGCCACCTACGGACAGCTGCTGCAGACGATCGGACCTAACACAGTTCTGTATTTATAGCAATCGTATACTTCGTGGGGTGCGGTTTCTGTCGCTCCAGTTCTGCTATCCTTGACACATGAATATCTTTTGGGACAGAGGACTTGCGTTTGGAACTATTCGAGCACAACTGCTACCAACCGATAGTTCCGCCTGGTATCTCACTGGCTCAAGAGTGGCAAGCGGGACGAAGTGCAGAAGTTAAGCACCAATGGTACTGGAAGTTAGATCCAGCTAAGGCGCTAGCGGCGAGATACCTGGAAGGGGGACTGGTACTCGTCTGAGAATGATCGGCGGCTTTACGAACTCCAGCAGTTATCCATTCTGTGCAAGGATAAAGCTACATCATATCGCACCCAGTCGAGAGAGGTTCAACTACTGACTGGATGGAGCTCTTATCTGGAGCACATCTGCAGAATCTACCATCATTAGAGAGAATTGAGAGTGTGCATGAGGAGTGACCACGTTCCCGATAACTTTGTATTCAACTATACTCTATGTAAATACATGTAATTTCCCTGTGCTTACTTATTCTGGATTAGATGCGCTTTCATAAGTTCAATTTTTGTTCGTAGCTGGTTTGTTCTTTATAAGTATTTTTAAGCTAACTTACCGTACAATAACTTTTTAGTACAATGAAATTATGAGAAATAAAGATACACTATGTGATCAAAACTATCCGGACACCTGGCTGAAAATGACTTACAAGTTCGTAGTGCCCTCCATCGGTAGTTCTGGAATTTAATATGGTGTTGGCCCACCCTTAGCCTTGATGATAGCTTTCACTCTCGCAGGTATACGGTTAGATACTGGAAGGTTTCTTGGGGAATGGCAGCCCATTCTTCAAGGAGAGTTGCACTGAGGAGGGGTATCGATGTTGGTCGGTGAGGCCTGGCACTAAGTCGGCGTTCCAAAACATCCCAAAGGTGTTCTAAAGGATTCAGGTCAGGGCTCTGTGCAGTCCAGTCCACTGCAGGGATGGTATTGGCCTGTAACCACTCCGCCACAGGCCTTGCATTATGAACAGCTGCTCGATCGTGTTGAAAGATGCAATCGCCATCCCCGAATTGCTCTTCAACAGTTGGAAGCAAGAACGTGTTTAAGACATCAATGTAGGCTTTTGCTGTGGTAGTGCAACGCAAAACAACAAGGGGTGCAAGCCCCCTCCATGAAAAACATCACCACACCATAACACCACCGCTTCCGAATTTTACTGCACACGCTGGCAGATGACGTTCACCGGACATTCACCATACCCACACCCTGTTATCGGATCGCCACACTGTGTACCGCGATTCGTCACTTCACACAACGTTTTTCCACTGTTCAATCGTCCATTGTTTACGCTCCTTACTCAAAGCGAGGCGTCCTTTGGCATTTACTGGCGTGATTTGCAGTTTATGAGCAGCCGCTCGATCATGAAATCCAAATTTCCTCACCTTCCGCCCAACTGTCATAGTACTTGCAGTGGATCCTGATGCAGTTTGGAATTCCTGTGTGATGGTCTGGATAGATGTCTGCCTATTTCACATTACGACCCTCTTCAGCTGTCGGCGGTCTCTGTCAGTCAACAGACGTGGTCGGCCTGTACCCATTTGTACTGTACGTGTCCCTTCATGTTCCCACTTCATCATCAAATCGGGAACAGTGGACCTAGGGATGTTATGGTGTGTGGAACTCTCGCGTACAGACGTATGACACAAATAACACCCAATCACCTGACCACGTTCGAAGTCTGTGAGTTCCGCGGAGCGCCCCATTCTACTCTATCACGACATCTAATGACTACTGAGGTCGCTGATACTGAGTACCTGGCAGTAGGTGGCAGCGCAATGCACCTGATATGAAAAACGTATGTTTCTGGGGGTGTCCGTATGCTTCTGATTATATAGTGTATTACTTCTCATATGCCGGCCGGAGTGGCCGAGCGGTTCTAGGCGCTACAGTATGGAACCGCAAGACCGCTACGGTCGCAGGTTCGAATCCTGCCTCGGGCATGGATGTGTGTGATGTGCTTAGGTTAGTTAGGTTTAAGTAGTTCTAAGTTCTATGGGACTGATGACCTCAGAAGTTACGTCCCATAATGCTAAGAGCCATTTGAACCATTTGAACTTCTCATATCTCATGCCCCGCCTTTCGCCAACCACCTCCCACCTCTTTCACTCGGGCCTAGTGGAAGTCTGCAACATTCCCTTCCTATTCTGACATTACAGCAAATCCACTTTCGTCTTATGTATCGGTGAACTGCTTAACGGGTTTCGAGAAGTGAGGCCCGTTGTGCTCCCTGCGGGATGAGTCAGCGGAGATATCAGGCCGTTTATCTCAGGGAAAATGCTATTAACAGTTACAAATGAGTTATGTCGACTTCAGTACACGATGCAGTATGGCAGGCATGCCTCTCCTTGTTGTCCATGGCTGGAGCTGATGAACGGGCAGTGGCTTTTGCCCGGAACTGCTGAGCAAGGGCCTTGAGTTGCCGAAGTCGGCAGGTTTTGGAGGGTACGATTGTTGATGTCAGAGGCGCAACGTGTTTTGCTGCAGTGGCGTTCCCCTCGAGAAATGGATCCACAGATCCTCACGTGGCCGCGGACTTAGGCGATGGTTAGACCATGGCTGGAACGCAGCGTCGGTGGTGGCAGGCATGGGTGGCAGGTCGGTGGGGCTGTAGCACCAAGTCCCGCGAAGGACTTATTGCAGTCGGCAGATGCAACCCGATCTCGAACCCGTGGCTGCTGTTGGCAGAACTTAGTCTCGCTGTCCAGCATCAGCCTGGCGTCGTGGTGGTGCTGCTGGTTTCTGGCAACAAGAAATGAACCTTGCCCTAGAATCCTGACTTATTTAAACGCCTCTGGTGCCCATTCGTTTCGCCGAAACCCGGTGCCTAGTCACGTTGCCATAACAAGAGACTCGCCGTGGTGTTCTGACACTTATCCACTTGCTACAAGATGGCCACTGTGCAGCTCAACTATCCTTGCTACGCGATCCACTGGTGTGTCCTTTACTGCGACTCACGTGTCGCCACACTGGTGGCTCCCACCCCGCAGCTTGTAACACATCGCTCTATGGCACCTTTCACTTTACTTCTCCTTACTTTTGTTAAAAAAGTCTGGTTAGCGACACTACACAGGGTTAAAATGTTACCATCCTTTTAATGGCATTTGTAAATGCATGTCATTCCTCTGTGTTTATCCAATGAGGTGTAAATGGTCTCTCGTAGCGCCTAATATATATTATTGGTGTTCTTCATTAGTTCTTTGTTGTTTACAAAAAAAATTGTAAGATAACTTGCTCTATTCTTTTTAAGATAATTTATTGTAGGGGATAGTTTTCTGCAACTGAACACTTTTCAGACTTTCACCTCCAGCAAATTGTGTAACAGAAACTTAATACTTTCTGTTATTCCGTTTTGAAATGAGAGCGTTCACTTTATGTGTGTCAGTCTTTTTTTTTTGAAATAAGAAAAAAAAATATTCACACAAAAGTAAGGTTTTTCCAGATGTGGAAAACCGTTCCAAGATATGTACAACATGGGTTGAAGAAAAATATCCGCTACCAGTCAAAATAAAAGGTGTTTATTCGTCACACGACCGGGTTCGGGCTTGCGCCCATCTTCAGGTGTTAATATATTCGATTACATGCTTGTACTGTTGGAGATCACTGTATAAATACAAAAAATTATTTGCTGGTGACTACACAAATACAAGTGGGACAATTGTAAGTGGTAAGGCAGCATTTGATGAAAATATGTCTGTACTTACAAAAACATGAAGCACCATTATTACAGTTATGCTGTGATGATAGTTTTGCCACTTGGTTATACACTTATGGTCATTTTCACGTCCATATATCAGGTGTAGCTCCATATTACACTGTTATGATGTGCACTACACTATGTTTACATACAAACATGTTGGCTGTGGTCAAAGAACTTCGATGTAGCAGATGTAAAGATGTTGCTCACACAGAAACTTTATTTAACAGTCTATGTGACACATCATTATCCTACTAGTTACCAATGGTCAGTGAGTGACATCATATTAAGAAGTATTATCAAAAACCAGTTACAAGTTAAATACATTTTGAAACGGAAGTTGTTGACAATTAACACAAATATCCATTTTAGAGGCACGAAAAATTGTTAAGACATTAAAGAAACTTAGTTTGCTTGCAAATATTACGTGTTACGTGGTAAAAAGACTTTCCGTTTCAAGGTTCAAGACAGCAGGTGCACTGCTATCGACTTAACTGTCCACACGTCATGCAACTAGTTTTAAAAAGTATGCAGAATTTTACTCACCATGAATTTCCCTAACTGATGATTTAAGAATACCCTTCGAACAGCTTAAATATGTTATCAACACTTAAATATGTAGAACTCGTAATATATACAAACACTGCACAAAACACAACCTTATGTCTCAGAACAATAAGAACAGCCGATAATACCGGAAACTGTTCGCGGTGGTCTCTAGAGCGCTTCTCTTCATGTCATTCGAAATCGTTTACTAGACTGAAACACTGACCAGCTCCCCCCCTCCCCCGTCCCCTGCCCATACTCTATGCATCCAGCGACACCCACCCTCTCCCCACTCTGCGCATGTGTGCAGACCTAATACAGGGGGTCTACCTTCTATAGTTAAGTTATAGCTTTGGCGGTCTTTGTGCATAGTATAGGAATGATTCGGGCCCAACCCAACATCTCCCTTATATTCTTTCATCATCCTCATCCCATTATCCCTTCATCAAATGACATACTTTAATGATGCACTTTATCTCGCTAATTTTAAAGTATTTAAAACCTACGTTTCTAGCATTTGTAGACTTAGAGAAAGCTTTTGACAACGTTAACTGGAATACTCTCTTTCAAATTCTGAAGGTGGCAGGGGTAAAATACAGGGAGCGAAAGGCTATTTACAATTTGTACAGAAACCAGATGGCAGTTATAAGAGTCGAGGGGCATGAAAGGGAAGCAGTGGTTGGGAAAGGAGTGAGACAGGGTTGTAGCCTCTCCCCGATGTTATTCAATCTGTATATTGAGCAAGCAGTAAAGGAAACAAAAGAAAAATTCGTAGTGGGTATTAAAATTCATGGAGAAGAAGTAAAAACTTTGAGGTTCGCCGATGACATTGTAATTCTGTCAGAGACAGCAAAGGACTTGGAAGAGCAGTTGAACGGAATGGACAGTGTCTTGAAAGGAGGATATAAGATGAACATCAACAAAAGCAAAACGAGGATAATGGAATGTAGTCAAATTAAATAGGGTGATGCTGAGGGGATTAGATTAGGAAATGAGACACTTAAAGTAGTAAAGGAGTTTTGCTATTTGGGGAGCAAAATAACTGATGATGGTCAAAGTAGAGAGGATATAAAATGTAGACTGGCAATGGCAAGGAAATCGTTTCTGAAGAAGAGAAATTTGTTAACATCGAGTATAGATTTAAGTGTCAGGAAGTCGTTTCTGAAAGTATTTGTATGGAGTGTAGCCATGTATGGAAGTGAAACATGGGCGATAACCAGTTTGGACAAGAAGAGAATAGAAGCTTTCGAAATGTGGTGCTACAGAAGAATGCTGAAGATAAGGTGGGCAGATCACGTAACTAATGAGGAGGTATTGAATAGGATTGGGGAGAAGAGAAGTTTGTGGCACAACTTGACTAGAAGAAGGGATCGGTTGGTAGGACATGTTTTGAGGCATCAGGGGATCACAAATTTAGCATTGGAGGGCAGCGTGGAGGGTAAAAATCGTAGAGGGAGACCAAGAGATCAATACACTAAGCAGATTCAGAAGGATGTAGGTTGCAGTAGGTACTGGGAGATGAAGAAGCTTGCACAGGATAGAGTAGCATGGAGAGCTGCATCAAACCAGTCTCAGGACTGAAGACCACAACAACAACAACAACAAGTATTTAATTTTCCTTCGAAACGTTTTACTACTATTTTATGTGTTAAAATTGCTTCTGGGTTTGTAAAGAATTGTCCACCGACTTTTAATGCATGGTCCTAAAATCACTAAAACTATGTCAATAGGTGGCATGTATTGATAGCTAGTTTTTATAACAGCAGTACTTGGTCATTTGAGCATCAATGTTAAGACTGAAATCATCTGATGCGATACACTGTATTAAATCCTTTTATGTGGTATCTAAATTTATTTCTTAATGAATTAACGTAAGTGTACTGTTAATAAGTTATCTATAATTTGTACTTGGTTTTCATGAGAACTGCGATGTTTTTGGCACATGCTCTTATGGTGAGCTACCCCCGAAACATGTAAATCAAGAAGACCTTTCAAATTTTCCATCGTTCGTACGATATATGAAGTTGAAGAAGGGTATTTTTTATATTGACTAGCCTACTCTCTTTTATATCCGATCAAAATGGCGTTTGAATACTTTGTTATTTTGTCTAGGCATTTCATAAATATACTTCTAGTACTATAAGCAAAACTAGCAACTTTCTCACAGTAATCATAACGTGTATAATCACAAGTATAAAGAAAGCAAGAAACAAGAGAATGTAGAGTTCCATGAACTTCAACCCGGATTGTGCCCGGCAGGTGTGGAAAGCTGGTCCAAACACCATAAGGGTTTAGCAACTGGTGAAAAATATAATCATCAGAAAAGTCTGCCTATTGAAATTATGGAAGCAGTAAAGGCAGTATACAGACACTTAGCAAATGCTGATCTACTTCGAAAATGTCTGCATGACAGGTCACAATACAAACGAGTATGTGAACAATGTCATTAGGACTCGTTTACACACAAGTGTGTTTGGGGGCACATACACTTTACACTTTGGGGTGTATGAACCCATTTCTACTTTCAATGAAGGCAATATCAGCAAATATGAAGTGCTGCAATAACTAGTATTACATGTAGACTGTGGCACGGTTGAGGCAATGAGAAATTTTTAATAGCGAGAAACTGAGAAATACAGAAAAAAGCTAAAGATATAGACCAGGGATGCAAGACAAACTAAAAAGGATATCAAGAGGAAATTATAATTGGAAGATGAAGAGGACCATGATGATACAAGCTGTGCATCAGGCATGTTCCGATATCTCAACTTTGGTATCCGTTTTCCGAAATTTTATTTTTGCAATACAAAAGGTACGAAGATGTGCTGAAAAGTAATGCCTTCGACTGTTTCATTCCGTTCTCAGTGTCGGTTGAGGTATTACACGTCATGTATATTACTCGGTCGACTTTCGTGATTCGACGACTCAAGTTGCTACTCTCTGCCGGTAGATGGCTCCAAATTGTAGGGTTTAACGTGGCAGTGTGTAAGGTAGCTATGTCGGTGAATGAGAGACCGTCAGAATAACTGAAAGAACGAATTCATCCACACATGGAGCACCGTCTTCTTCAGCTAGACGATGCCAGATCACTCATGAGCGCTGCGACATCCAAAACAATCCGACGCCTTGGGTTCGCTGTCATCGATCATCCTCCATACACTCTCGACTTGGTCCCATCCGGTTTTCATCTGTTTCCAAAACGTAAAGCACACCTTCGAGGACTTCACTTGATAGTGATGAAGCGGTACAAGCAGAGGTGAGGTTATTGCTCCATCAACAAAGTCAAACATTCTAACATGGCGGAATTAACAAACTGGCCTCTCGTTGGGACTAACGTGTTTGTAGCCAGGGTGGCTATTTTGAGAAATAAATATGTAGACATGAAGCATAAAGTGTATAATGTTAACAAAGTTTGTTTTGTTTAAAAAGATTTACGAGTTCCCACTTTAAAAAAATTCGGAGGTTTTACTTTTCAGCACGCCCTCATATGTTTTCTCAGAATGTATTGAAACATACATTTTTCATCACCTGAACTTGTGTTGTCCTTAATTCATTTGTAACGAAAATATGACTGTAAATTAAAAGAAAAATAAGGCCTAGAGACAAAATGTATATCTTTCCTTATAAGAGATAACATTAAATTCGTGTAACTTCAGCAGTTACACAAGTAGTTACTACGAGTACTCTGCCTACTGAATGGACCTTTAGACGCACTTACTGTTCTCGTTTTTATTTTTCATTTGGTGTCATTGTCTATTTTGTAACTTCATCATTATGGGTTTTACATATTTCGTGGCACTGAGATGATTTTTGGGCCTCTGGCATCTCTCCGTGGCGACACATCACTCCACAAGCGGCCCTCAACGGCCGAGCGCCTGGGCAAAATCATGGGGACCTCAAACGCGCCGGAGTCCACGATTAGAGGAAACAGTGTGAAGACGGCTTACCACGGCTGCAGGAAAATAGGAATTATGATCGTTTTGATTTCCATTGCTGTAAGATGTGCAACGCCTGCTAAAATATTTTCACAAGATGTCCAGATGCTACTGACCTGTCTAAAGGCGACATTTCTTACTTACTTGTTATTAGAGAAACGACATTGAAAGATAGCATAAGCGAGTGAAGGCACATAATAAATTACGTTGCTATAGCACAACAGCACAAAGTTGTGTGTTACTTATAGTAAAGTAGGTATAACTACTTAAAGTAAATGTGTGTCACTATGAATTAAACAACAGTTTTTAGATGGCACACACATACGTTGTAACCGGATGAGCAAACAGTCCTTGCAGAGCAGGAAGCTATACCACAGTATTCCAGTTCTTAACAGGGACGAACACACACGAAGCAGTTGCGAGGAAAATCTCGATAATTTCCAAGGAATCCACGGTCTATTCGAAATATTTTGAAGAAGATGATGTTGACAATAATTTATACTTCGTGTGATTTGCAAGTAAAGGATCAGAAGTACCCAACTACTGAACCAAATTTACGTGAACGTGTGATTCAAAGAATTTTTCCCAATCCACCACATTGTTTAAGTAAACCAAGTAAATCTGAAGGTGATAAAGTTCCTAATGGAAGAATACTGAAGTCAGAGCAGGATATTAGTATGAGAAACGAAGAGTAGCTTGCAACAAATGTGATTAAAAGCTTCATCTACGTGTGTGAAAATGTACGTAAGATTGTAGGAAATGATAAGTTTCACCATACTGTACTAAACGATTCATCATGTGTCTGCAGGTTATCATCGGAGGGAAGCAGTATAAGAATGGATAGTTGTAAAATTATTACGTCCTTACACGGGGGTCAGCTGAAAGTAAATCAAATAAACGTATGTTAAAGTAATCATGTATCTTGTTCTCATATAGCCACTTCTAATTTTTACCTGTTGGCTTTTCTGATTAAGAATGTATGGCGATAAAAAAGCATAAAGTGAAGTACATATCTATTTCAAGTACCTCACAATACCTTATCATATCACAGAACGTTAACAACAGCTCTTCAAATGGAAGAAACTGTTCATATTGCACGTGTTTTCCTGCTTTCCGTATTTTTCCAGATTTGCTTTTGAGTAATTGCTTCTGATTGTAGAAACATCTGGAATCAGTCTAACAAAATAGCTGATCAGAAGAGTGGTGTTGTAAGACCAGACATCTCACTACGTCTTACTATTTACGCTGATAGTGAAATGCCTCTGAATTAAGCGATATAATAACACCATTACAAACCACGTGTGCACCTTATATTTAATACATGATAGAAATTTTTTGTCACATCTTACATTTGTTGACGTGAATTTTTATTATTTTTTATTTATATATTTTTGTTTAAAAGTCGTGTAATATATGTGCATAAAATACATTCTGCAACGTACTTGACAGCTGTACAATTTTAGTTTTCGCGTATCATACTTATCATCGTTTGTTATTCCATGGCCGTACATTTCAGATTCGGTGTGCCAATCGGACAAAAATCGCCGTGAGCACTGAGGCACCAACGTCGTCCTGCCGCGTGAAGAAGCCGATACCTGCCTGTTGCACATCCTGGCCAGACGTCAATCGTCGACAGTTTAAGGCTTCTTCTAAGGGGCCGAAGGCGTGATAATCGCATGGGGAGGGATCACTAATAGAGGGAGGGTGCTGTTAGTGTCTCGCACATGAGGTGGCGCAACTTCTGCGTTGCGACGTTTGCGATACGGGGACGCGCTTTATCATGAATCAGCAACACCCCTTGGCGCACTTTTCACGTACGTGGTTCCCGATAGTCAAGCTGCGCGATACACATTCTTCGTTCTCCGATGGGTGTCTACCGGTGTCCGTCCTTCGGTAGCCAAGAAAAGAATAACAGCACGCTTGGACGCATTTGCTAACAGCGTCCTCATAGTTGACGTCTGCGCATTTACCGCATACATGTCGGGAATACACAGATGGTACACTAATCCCCTGCATACATGTCAGTGCTTATATGCCGGCATCGGACTCACGCTACGTTGCAGTCGAGTGTGCCATGCCACGTAAGACGGAGAGGCAGACGCCTCGGCCTCGCAGGAGTTGACCTACCACCTTCCAGGGGCGTTTGCCCAGCCGGGGGACCCATCGGTCACTCCGTTTATGACGACGACGCCGGCAGGGGAGGACGGTCATTCGAGTACCACGACACAGGCTACGGAACTAGGACTACCGAGTATGACGACCTACGCTATGGCGGATGGACATTCGATGGTGACAACCCAGGCCTCTGATTTGGCGCAACCTGTTTTCGCAGCAACGAAGACCGAGGGAAGACCTGCGGACGGCCAGGCCGCTCCCTCCCAGACACCGATCGAGGCACAGCTAAGCGGGAAGAATCGTTACACTTACAATGGAAACTCCACATCGCTTCCCCCTCAGATTTAGTGCAAAGGTGGCCCAGTGGATATTTCCTCAAAAACTGCAAACAGGTCAGGCATAAAAACAGGAATAATGCATACTGATTTGTGAAGAAAGAAGCAAAATAGAAACAGTCATCGGCCTAAGCCCATGATATGCAACATCGAGCTAAACTGAAAAACCGAGGCGTCGTGGATTTCTGGTAACGGTGTTGGACTCCAAAGGGTGAGATCAGTGTTGAAATTTCCCTCGTGCCACCCGTTTTCTTCACAAAATTATGAACTGAATTTCGTTGTATTCAGATTTGTGTCTTTGTCGTGGTGTAACGACCATTAGCAACAGCGAGTTGTGAGGAAGGGACCTCAAGACGTACTACTTGTTCTACACAAGAACCACATGTTATGACTCTTGCGTTCTATTTTAGGAGTTTTGTCTCAAGAATTTCTTCGTTGTATCATACACTGAATATCCAAAGAAAATAGTACACGTGCCTAATATCTAGTAGGGCCCCCACGAGCACGCGGAAGTACTGCAGCACCACGTGGCATGGACTCGAATAACGTCTGAAGTACCGCTGGAGGGAACTGACACCATGAATCCTGCAGGGCTGTCCAGAAATCCGCAAGAGTACGAGGGGGTGGAGATCTCTTCTGAACAGCACGTTGCAAGGCATCCCAGATATGCACAATAATGTTCATGGTGGCAAGCGGAATTGTTTAAACTCACAACAGTGTTCCTGGAACAACTCTGTAGCAATTCTGGGCGTGTGGGGTGTCGCATTGTTCAGCTGGAATTGTCCAAGTCCGTGGAAATGCACAATGGACACGAATGGATGCATGTGATCAGACAGAATGCTCACGTACGTATCATCCGTCAGAGTCGTATTTAGACGTATCAGGGGTCCCACACCACTCCAACTGCGCACGCCCCACAACATTACAGAGCATCAACAAGCTTGAACAGTCCCCTGCTGACATGCTGGTTCCATGGATTCATGAGGATGTCTCCATACCTGTACACGTTCGTCCGCTCGATACAATTTGAAACGAGACTTGTCCGACCAGGCAACATGTTTCCAGTCATCAACAGTCCAATGTCGGTACTGACGGGCCCAGGCGAGGCATGAAGCTTTGTGTCGTGCAGTCATCAAGGGTACACGAGTAGGCCTTTGGCTCCGAAAGCTCACATCGATGATGTTTCGTTGAATGGTTCACACACGCACACTTGTTTGATGGCACAGCTTAGAAATCGTTCAAATGGCTCGGAGCACTATGTGACTTAACATCTGAGGTCATCAGTTCCCTAGAACTTAGAACTAATTAAACCTGACTGACCTAAGGACATCACACACATCCATCCCCGAGGCAGGATTCGAACCTGCGACCATAGCGGTTACGCGGTTCCAGACTGAAGCGCTTAGAACCGCTCGGCCACTCCGGCCTGCCGGCATAGAAATCTGCAGCAATTTGCGGAAAGATTGCACTTGTGTCACATTGAGAGCTTCTCTTCAGTCGTCGTTGAACCCGTTTTTGCCGGATGTTTTTCCGGCTGCAGAGATGTCTGAGATTTGATGAGTTACTAGATTCCTGATATTCACGATACATTCGTGAAGTGGTCGTACGGGAAAATCCCCACTTCATCGCTACCTCGGAGATCCTGTGTCCCATCGCTTGTGCATCGACTATGACGTAATGTTCAAACTCACTTAAAAGTTGATAATCTGCCATTGTAGCAGCAGTAACCTATCTAACAACTACGCCATACACTTGTTGTCTTATATAGGTGTCGCCGACTGCAGCCCCGTTTTCTGCCTGTTTATATATCTCTATATTTGAATACGAATCAGTTTGTTCAGCGCTTCAGTGCATTTCACACAGGTTTATTGGTTGTTTTCATTTCTGTGAGAGGTCTATGCTGCATCTCGCCTGCTCTCAGTAATCACATTTATTGGAAGTTAATAGTTTTGTGAAAAAAAGGGGAAGAGGCGAGGTTTGAACACAGATCTCCCGCTTTGTACTTTAATACCGTGACCACACAGCATATAGAGTGTGTGTGCTTCGTCCTGGTGCAAAGACGATCTTCATATCTAAAACACTAATCAGAACATTCTTTCTTACATTTTGTAATGTAAATCCTAACACTGTAATATTATTTATAACTGTAACTTACTGCACTCACTTGTTTGCAATATTAAAAAAAATTCATTCTTCTTCCCTTAACACAGCTAAGACAATCTGTACGAAATTTTTACTGGAGGGCAGAGGATAATGTAAGGTTCTCATACGTTTTCTGCTATTGCAAATAATTCATCATTAGTGAACTGGGACAAAGGTGAATGAGCGCACTGTAAGAGTAGCGAAAAATATCTTTAACTCTGTGTTTACTTTTATCTGTGGTTATAGTACATTACATTAATACTTGTTCCATAGAACATGAATACGACGTTTTGTAAGATTTGGCAAGTGTTAGCTTAACGTAAGTTTTCATCAAATGAGATAATTTGTTTTTCTACTTCATATCTAACAATTCATCTGTTGAATAAAAGGAGTTTTCATCCAGAAATTCTTTTAACTTTTTTAATGTTGGTAGGCTATCGGTCAGACTTTTAATCCTATTTGGTAAATGGCCAAAGATTTTTGTGGCAGCCTAATTCACCCCTTTTTGTACCAAAGTCAGATTTAATTCAGCATATTGAAGATCATCCTTTCATCTAGTGTTGTAGTTGTGCTCTTTGCTGTTATTTTGGAAGTGGGATGGGTTATTAATAACAAAATGAATGTATGTATGTATGGGAAAGGTACTGTGAGTGTCCAGAGTTCCTTAAATAAATGTCTGCAAGGTGATCTTGTGTAGGCTTGAGTTATTATTCTGATTACACAGTTTTGTGCTATAAATCCCTTTTCTCTTAGTTTTGAATTATTCCAAAATATAATGCCATATGAAAGCAGTGAATGAAAGTAGGCATAGTTGGCAAATTTACTGACATGTTTATCACCAGAATTTGCAATAACCCTAATAGCATAAGTAACTGAACCTAAACGTTTCAGCAGATCATCAATGTGTTTCTTCCAATTCAATTACTCATCGATTCACAGACACCGAAATTTTGAATATTCTGCCGTAGCAAGAGACTTCTGTTCAAAGTCTATATTTATCGATGGTATTATGTCATTTACTGTATAGATCTGTATATCCTGTGTTTTCTCAAAATTAGGTGAGAGTCCATTTGTAGAGAACCACTTAATAATTTTCTGAAAGAGATTATTTAAATTTTCTCAGCTAATTCTTGTTTGTTGGATGTGATTACTATACTGGTATCATCAGCAAAAAGAACTGGTTTTGCATCTTTATGAATATAGAGTGGCAAGTAATTAATATATATTAAGAACTATAAGGCACTCAAGACTGAACCCTGTGGGACATGATTCTTGATACCTTCCCAGTCAGAGGACTCTGCTGATTTTTGCAGACTATCTCTACTGTTAATTTCAACCTTCAGCATTCTTCCAGTTAAATATGAACGAAACTATTTGTGAACAGTCCCACTCATACCACAATACTTTAGCTTATCTAGAAGAATTTCGTGATTCACACAGTCTTTGATAAATCACAAAAAATCCCAATGGGTGATGGTCAGTTATTCATAGCGCTTAATATTTGATCAGTGAAAGCATATATAGCACTTTATGCTGAAAAGCCTTTTTGAAAACCAGACTGACATTTTGTTAGTGCATCATTTTTAGAAATACGTGAGGCTACTCTTGAATACATTACCTTTTCAAGATTTCGGATAAAGCTGTCAGAATTAAGACTGGGCAGTAGTGGTTAGCATCAGACCTGCCCCCTTTTTAAGCAATGGTTTAACAATAGCATATTTCAGTCTATCTGGAAAAAT
This sequence comes from Schistocerca nitens, assembly GCF_023898315.1. Classification (NCBI taxonomy): domain Eukaryota; kingdom Metazoa; phylum Arthropoda; class Insecta; order Orthoptera; family Acrididae; genus Schistocerca; species Schistocerca nitens. Next base: position 285,383,830 of record NC_064621.1, on the reverse strand, counting down.
ATGCTGTTGCAGTGAGCTACTACATATGTGGCTGAGAATCCAACTTATTTGTTGGTTCAAAATGGTTCAAATGGATCTGAGCACTATGGGACTCAACTGCTGAGGTCATTAGTCCCCAAGAACTTAGAACTAGTTAAACCTAACTATCCTAAGGACATCACAAACATCCATGCCCGAGGCAGGATTCGAACCTGCGACCGTAGCGGTCCTGCGGTTCCAGACTGCAGCGCCTTTAACCGCACGGCCACTTCGGCCGGCCTTATTTGTTGGGAACAAGCTTTTAGTATTCTGCTGGAAATGACATCAATTCCATGTGAACTTATAGTTTTGAATAAATTTATTGTTTTACTAATTTCAGTAGGAGAGGTGTCTTGAACTTCAAATTTATCGAGTTACATTGGTATTGTCTCTTCCATACGGAGTCTTGCAGTTTCTGATGAACAGCTGGATCCTACTTTCCGTACAACACTAAAAAAAAAAAAAAAAAAAAAAAAAATATTAAAAATGAAACTTCCCGGTATAATTAAAACTGTGTGCCGGATCGAGACTCGAAGTCGGGACCTTTGCCTTTCGCAGGCAAATGGCTCTGAGCACTATGGGACTCAACTTATGAGGTCATCAGTCCCCTAGAACTTAGAACTACTTAAATCTACCTAACCTACGGACATCACACACATCCATGCCCAAGGCAGGATTCGAACCTGCGACCGTAGCGGTCGCGCGGATCCAAACTGTAGCGCCTAGAACCGCTCGGCCACCTCAGCCGGCTTCGCGGGCAAGTGCTCTACCATCTGAGCTACCCAAGTACGACTCGCGACCCGTACTCATAGCTTCAATTCTACCAGTACCTCGTCTTCTACCTTCTAAACTTCACAAAAGCTCTTCTGCGAACCTTGCAGGATTAGCACTCCTGGAAGAAAGGATATTGCGCAGACATGGCTTAGCCTCAGCCTGGGGGATGTTTCCAGAATGGGATATTCACTCTGCAGCGGAGTGTGCGCTGATATGAAACTGTGTACCGGACCAAACTCGGACTCGGGGCCTATGCCTTTCCCAGCCAAGTGCTCTTACCATCTGAGCTACCTAAGCACTTCGCGAGTCGGCCTGTCTGCTGTGTCTCCCTGGCAGTGGATCCAACTAGCGATTCCGTCAGTGACATACGTCACAGCCACGCGGTGTGGCCGCGCGGTCTGGGGCTCCTAGCCACGGTTCGCGCTGCTGCCCCCATCGGAGGTTCTAGTCCTTCCTCGGGCATGGGTATGTGTGTTGTCCTTAGCGTAAGTTAGTTTAGATTAGATTAAGTAGTGCGTAAGTCTAGGGACGGATGACCTCAGCAGTTTGGTCCTATAGGAACGTACTACCACATACGTCACAAAATGGATACAAAATTGAAGTTGAAACTTAGTATGCAAAGGAGCGTCCCTCACAGTGTAAACGCTGCTTAAGATTCTTCCACACCACCAACTAGTGTATCTGTCGGGTGTGGCAGCACACACCAGCCGAAGAATCGTCGAGAACCACCCCCTCAGAAAGCGAAGTCTGCAAACTGTGAAGGTAATACCGAGCTACATGGCGCGGGTGCACCCACTTTCAGCAACCCCTGAGGACCTACACGGTACAATAACTAGCAATCAGGACACGAGAACAGCAAGCCACGAAATTTGCAGCGTTACTGAATATCTCAGACCTTATAGCTTTTCCAACGCTGACAGCTCGCTAGGCTCGGCCACAACGCCAACTAAATCAACCCACTCAGTGAAAGGATGGTCAATGCTCACCGCTTCAAGTAAAGGACAACCACCATTCGACTTCCCGGAACTTGGGGAATACTTAGTAGCCTGAAGGGTTTCATCACGTCACTGCAAAATGGGATCACCTTCATCATAATCAAAGTTACCTTGTTCAAATTTCAGGCTGAACCCAACACCGTTAGGAAGTTAATGGTACTTCTTTGAAAGCGTCATGTCTCCCTTCGTCCGCAGCAATGGCCCATAGATGTGGAAGAACCAACGACTACTCACTTTGTATATTCAATGCAGATAGCCTTATTCATAAGAAACTCGTGTTGGAATGTTTCATCACTCGGCACCATATTGGTAACCTTTTCATCACCGAGACTCACCACTGCCCTGCCCAATCGTTTAACCTGAAGAAAATGACAGGATGCAGGATAGACTGCACAAACTGTCATCAGGGAGGCACATCAATCTTTCTCATGAAACCCATGACTCGTGCACCAGCTACTGCCTACTTTAGAAGCGACGACGATCACCAGATCGACTTGCTGTGATGTCATCACATTTCTTGCAGCACACCTCAGCAAACAGCGGATGTTTATAGAGGATGATTTGCAAGCATCCTTCAACTATTATCCGTAGGTGGCACTGTGTAGTGATCTTAATGCGATGCACTATGTGTGGAACTCGAGGCGGGGCAACCCATTGGGTGTTCGCCTTTCCAACTGGCGGAACACCTGAAAGTGGTAACATTTGGCCCAGAAGAGTGCACCCACATTCTGTCTAATCCAGCACACAATCCCTATGTTTTGGATATAGCAATGTTAAGGAACTTGTGGCTGTATCTCCTTTTACAAACATTAAACGATATAATATCTGACCACCATCCTGTGGTTGGTGTGATATCAGAGGCTCGCTTCCACTTGCCTATCCTGTCATTAACTCTAATCCACTGGGAGCAGCTTGGACGGTGGCTTACTAATAATGTTAACCCTACTGGAGGTGTCTCTACAACCGAACAGATAGATAACGCCATCTTTACTCTTTCAAGCAAAATACAACATGCTTGCCAAAAGGGCCTCTGTCACAGTACAACAACATACACCAAATCATGACACCTGTTCGACACTGTTGCTATAGTTGAACAGAAAGAGGAGACGCTGGTAATGGCTTCGAAATCCGGGTGATGGGAGACAGATGAAGAGACTCTCATGAGAAATATATAGATGGATAGTGGAACACAGAGAAGAACTACAGGGTGATAAGATGGCTGCCCTTGAGCTTCAGTCACACGATCACTGGACAACCTCCGAAACCCCAACCCACCTTCAAGACTCTTCAAGGTCAAACAGCCCTTGTCTATGTCCCACTGCGAAAAGCAGAAATTTTTGCTTCCGCCTTTGAAGCTCAAAATCTACTAGACAACTTTGGAACCAATGCGGATGCTGAATTGGTTAGTCAAACAAGAAATTAGGGAAGCGGACCAGCACATCAACCTGGACCCTACAACACCTGAAGATGTTCGAAAGATCATCAGACACTTGAGATCTCATTCCGCTCCTGGTCCAGACGGAATTACAAACGCTTACCTTAAGCACATCCCACAGGAACCTCTTGTGCTCATCATGAGGATAACGGTTTTATGAGGATGGACTTCTTCCTGGACCCTTGAAACGTCGCCCGTGTCGTTCTGCTCCTAAACCATGGAAAGACCTAACCATCCCGACAGTTACCGGCCCATTACCCTCTTACCAACACTATCAAAAATTTTAGAACGACTCATCTTGATCTGATTACGACCTGTCTTCATGGACCTCGATGTAATGAGAACGGATCAGTTTGCCTTAGAACCTTCTCTGTCGGCGGAATTCCAGCTCTTACGTCATGGAATACATCGCATACAACCTCAACGTCTCCAATTATATGGCTGCAGTGTTTCTTTACGTTGAGAAGGCTTATGACGAGTCTGGAAGGATACGTCGCTCCAAAAACTTCACGATATTCAACATCTTCCAGGCTACTGCGTACGATTAATTAGTAGCATTTCACAGAGCCGGCAGATTATTGTTAAGCTCAACTGAAAGACGTCGAGTTATAAACAACTTCAGCAAAGCCTTCAACGAGTATCGGTCTCATCACCAACACTCTTCCTCGTGTACGTTATGATTAACCTGTTCTACGTGAATTCGTCTTGACCCAATCTGCAGACGAAAGCGCTCTGTTAACTAGCAGCAGATGGTTCACTAAGTCAATCGGTCAACTGCAACAACAACTAGTGCTAACGGAACAATGGGACACAGTCAACCACATTCTTTTCAACACCGACAAGACCACGGCAATCCTGTTTACTCGCCGAGAGCCCAAGCTACGGCATAAAATCGTACTCAAGAACCACGAACTTCCATGGTCCACCAAAGTTAAGTACTTGGGAGTCACCCTTGATCATAATTTGCTCTTTAAACCACACATTCAGGCCAAGAGAGTTTAACTCCATGTACTGCACCAGCTGTATCCTATTCTGGCCAGTGGGAATTAAACGCACAATGGCATGTATTAGAGCAGTGGTCACCGCGCGGAGTGGCCGCGTGGTTTGTGGCGCCATGTCCAGGACTGCGCGGCCCCTCCCACCGAAGGTTCTAGTCCTCCCTCGGGCATAGGTGTGTGTGTGTGTGTGTGTGTGTGTGTGTTGTTCTTAGCATAAGTTAGTTTAAGTAGTATGTAAGTCTATGGATCGGTGACCTCAGCAGTTTGGTCCCTTAGGAATTCGCAACATTTGAACATTTTGAGCAGTGGTAGTCAAACTGCGTCCCACGAGCTACATGCGGCCCGAATTAAACGTTCATATAGCCCGTGGTTCTCATCTAACAACTAACAGCTGAAACGAAGAATGTCGATTAACTTTTCCTGTTCAGTACTTACAGAGAAAATGGCTCTGAGCACTATGGGACTCAACTGCTGTGGTCATCAGTCCCCTAGAACTTAGAACTACTTAAACCTAACTAACCTATGGACATCACACACATCCATGCCCGAGGCAGGATTCGAACCTGCGACCGTAGCAGCAGCGCGGCTCCGGACTGGAGCGCCTAGAACCGCACGGCCACCGCGGCCGGCTGCTTACAGAGAGAGTAATGTTTTAAGGTGCACATAATTTTAAGTGAAATTCCTGAATTCGGCCCTGGGCTAAGCAAAGTCAGCCGCTTACCTCAGGGCAGTGGTAAGCTGCGGCCGCTGCGGGATTAGAGGAGGTGAGTTGGATGTTTTCTGTTTGTCTTCCAGTACTGACAACTCACGGGTATAAATTTTGATTCAAAACTAACTTGGATTCGTGAATGCACATTGAAGACAGGGTCATCTTCAAAAGCGTTACTCATCTGTAGGAAGAACATTGAATTAATTAAGGCTTTTGTAATGCAACGTCGTGAATAAAAGAATACTGGCGTTTACAGTACATCATTTATCAAAGTTTTGTGATGGTGTATTATTTTCAGTAGTGCATTTAAACATAGGTAGAAATACGATCAGTAATCAAAGTCATTCGTGCGCATAGTAAGATCAACTATATTTCACCACGCAACTGTAGTGCCACAACTGTTAGATCACTGAGGTTGGCATCAACCTGAAACAGTCCACAGTCAACACGAAGTGTTCCAAATGGTGCCGACTTGTAACGATCAGTACTTCGAGGCTGGTGGCCACCTTACCACCCCCTTACTACAGGCAGTCAGTTGGAGGCTCATAACATACTGATTTATGTAGGTTACCAATTAACAATAAGGTGCCGCTGCACAAAGTCAGTATTGGCGCACAAGTAGAACAGTTTGACAAACTCACTACTTGAGAGTAAAACAGCTTTTGATGTTAATCTGCAACACGACGTCCATTCTGCGAGTCGGCCGTCTATTTGACATCTGCGCCAGCTACTTGCGGGTCAAGCAGTCGTACATGGATCGTGTTTTCGAATGTCAACAATGAGCGAGCCTATTTCAGCGTGCTGATGAACGCTCAGAAACGATGCCACTTGACCATACGGTACATGTGCATTAATGTGGCATACACGATCGCATTGCGCTCCAACGGTGGTTGTCGGCTGTATCTGGCCTGCAAATCACACTGTTTACGAAATGGAGAGGCGTAATCTCTGTTGAAACGCACATTTCCTCCCTTGTCCGTATGCTAGTCATGTTGTATACATAAATAAAAACTTCAATATCGACGAAAATGTTAAAAAGCAAAAAGAAAATACCATGTCCAGTCAGTAGGGACACTGGCTTATAAAAGTTCCATCACAATCACTGCAGTGCAAGTTTACAGGTAAAAATTATTTCATCATCCTCATTTTTTTGAAAAACTCTAAGGTCATTCTTACTCGATCGCCGTTCCTATTCAGTAACAGAATCTTTACTACTCATGAAGTGCAGGACTTGAAACAAAAAAATGCAAAATATCTTACTGGAAGTAGTGCAAAATATTTTGTAGATAAAGGCAATCAAACAAACACACTCTTCAGAAAGAGCGCAATTATGTTTATATAAAATCATATTATAGAATATAATTTTATTAGTTTAATAAGAAAGTGCCAGAACGTTTTAGAGAACACGAAAGTTAGTAAAAATTGTTTTTGAACCCAATACAAGGCGAATCAGCAATACACTGAGAGAGGACAAGTTACTCTCTCACCTATTTTTCACATACAGAAAATTATTAAAGATATCATTACAACCTGATGCACCTTGAGCTAGACTCTAGAAAGTTAATGGCCTGAGCAGACGTTGATGGAGCCTGGTAGGGCACTAAAAGCATGAGGTATTTTTTCTTAGCTCGCAGGAACGGCTTGTTGGGAGTTGAAAGCAGTTGGTGGCGAGCCCATCCCTTAGGAAATCTTTCCCGACTGGCCCATAGCCGTACAGGGCAGACAGCGCAATCCCTCATCAAGACAGGGCTCCAACAGAACAATGCCACGATACCTGATGCGGCGCTAGCAGAAGCCTGGACTGGGGCAATGGTGTAAAGGAATGCGTCTACACAGTAGAGTCGTAAACCAGGCATTGTATGCAGAGCCAAGCATAATAAAAGTTCACATGTTTTCTTGTATGCCAATTATGCAAATAGGCCAGTGAACCACTTCCCTCGACCACCTTGGTTGTATAAGAAAACTCGGGTGTCTGAGAAACTCTTGGAGATAGAATCTTTATTACACCTCATAGCTAGGACTAACAAGCTCCATAACACAGGCAATTTAGATAAAGATCTTTGAGATTGTATCAGTTCACTTGTTGCTGTGGGAAGAGACACGACTTTGGAAAACATCATCTCTTCCCCCTGCGCAAAAACTTAAAAAAACAATTAGCAGTTTCTTTTATTTTCAGAGACACAGGTTTCTTAACTCTTGCCCTGGTTCGACATGAGTTTGTGCTGTCATTTGGGAGGGGAGATTTAGGGCCTCTAGAGCCTTGTGATTGGCTCAAGAGGGGGTGAAGGCAGTGTCGTTCGTGAACTTTGAGGGAAAACGGAATTTTTTTTCTGGAGAGGTGCGAAGCACTCGGGTGCAGGACTTTGGTCTGGTAAAGCACTTCTGGTCGAAGCTCTGGAATGTGTGGTTGGTACTTGGGACCTGTCCAGAGACTGACTTCACTTGCGAGTACTTTAGATGGGGGAGCCTGTGGTGAAGTTCTTACTGTACCGACAGTGTGACTTCAAACGTCTCGGACTACTCGAATGCTGAAGGCACACTTATTCGTTTTTGGTTTACCAGTCTTGACGTTTGGTATCGTTGTGTGCCCTGTCGTGTAAGTGAGCCAAACTCGTCCTTGGTACGACCAGCGAACGGGTGTGTCACACACTGAAATCTACCGTCATTCCGGGGCTCTGGCAGAGAGTAAACTGCGATCCGTCTGCCTGATCGCTAGACGGTGAGATGTTTGCACTTCTTTCGTAGCCGCGGTTGATTCACAGGCGCCGCTTCCACGTCTCATTTACTGCGCCGCACACACCTCGCCAGATGCAAGTCACGTCGCCGCACGAAGCAAACAGGTTAACGTACTGCTGCCCCGGCATTGCTAGGGCGTACAGACCTGCACCTATGAAGAGAAACTTCAGTAGATTTGATCAATCAAAGTCTGCTCAGCGTCAGATCAATTCAGCTTGCGTTGTCCACATCTTTAGGTCCAGAGTACCTGAGTCACTGATCACCTAGTTAAACTGTCTTTGCCAACCAGGACCCACTCAGTGGGAAATTAAATCACCTGTTCGTGGTTTAGGATATTCAATCTATAACTTCTTTAGTATAATGTATGTCTTGTTTGCAACATTCTCAACCATTTAAATACTCCAAACTAATTACCTTTCAACAGCACCTGTTAACTTAAAATTCTTCGTCTCTACCTATTACCCTGCACTAACCATGAATGTTTTGAGACAATAATTCCCGTCTTACCATTTCCTGAAAGCTTTATTGTGGCTATGCCATTAACTGACATTTGATGGTAACAAACTGTACCAAACACAAAGCGTTTTTGATGGATCCTCAAAGTACTGTTGTCTTGAAACTGCATACTTCCATAATAAGCAAGTTACAATAATTCTTTAACCATCTGTATAACATTTCCCGTAATTTTATTGCAACAAACCATACAATTAACGACAACTCTTCGAGAGATTCTCAATTTGTTAGAGTTTAAGCCATTGGCACACGGACTGTGCATTTGAACTCCGAGCGTGCCCAAACTCTGACGTCACAGAGCGGAAAAAAACACTTGAGTTTTTCCGAACGTGCATAGCAATATCTGAACGTGCCTTTAAACGTTGACCATTGTGATGGCGGAACTTCACCTACGTCAAATGCACGCCATGTCTTTCCAATACCGAGTCGCGAGACTCCGTACTGGACTTCAGTTGAAGCCCGTAAGTACATATGCCGGTTCTATGTATCATAAAAATGAGGATCTCTCAAAAACACGTCGTTACTTGTGTGAGTTGTTGTAATAAAAAGACGGGAAACATCATATTGGTGGTTACAGAATTCTTGGAACTTGCGTATTATGCAAGTATGCTGTTCCAAGCCAACGACACACTGAGGCTCCGTAAGAAATCCAATGTTCTTTATACAGTTTGTTACAATCAAATGTCATTTAAAAACATCTACTGTTAAAGACTGTGAGATGCAAAGTATGGATCTATAACACTCGTGGTCGGTATGGTGTAATGAGTAATGTCGTAGAATTGTATGAGGCAGGCGCTGCTGGTTCGCATCTCATGGGGCAGAAATTTATTTTACTAACCTTCGTGTTGTCTAATAGGTTTTAATACTTTATTATTATGTAAACCGAATGTCGAGGAGGGAGAAAGGAAAGGAACTAATGGTATCAGCTGCATTGGGACTTTTTGCGGAATCAGCGGCGACGAGTGAAAATATGTACCAGACCGGGATTTGAACGCAGCACCTCCTGCTTACTAGGGACAATTGTCTTCACCACTGTGCTTACGGCAAATGAGCGCGCCGACTCCATTCCCACCTCCCATCCTCCTAACGTCAGTTCCCGTTCATGTTCCCATGCTCGCAAATTTTAAGTTCCCACTGGAGGACGTACGTAAATGTGCATCCACACTGAAACTTGCGAATTCATTGCCCATCTAGGCGAATCGATTGTACACAGACTCGCCAAAGAACCTGGTATAGACATACGTATTCAAATACAGAGAGATGTAAATACGCAGAGTACGGAGCTGCGAGAGGCAACGCCGATATAAGATAACAAGTGTCTGTCGCAGTTATTCGATCGGTTACTGCTGCTACAATGGCAGGTTATCAAGATTTATGTGACTTTGAACGTGGTGCTACAGTGGGACACAGCATCTCCTAGGTAGCGATGAAGTGGGGATTTTCCCGAATGACCATCTCATGAGTATATCGTAAACGTCAAGAATCTGGTAAAACATCAAATCTCCAACATCGCTGCTGCCGGAAAAAGGTTCTGCAAGAACGGACCCAACGACGACTGAAGAGAATCGTTCAACGTGACAGAAGTGCATCCATTTCGCAAATTTCTGCAGATTTAAATGCTGGGCCAACAAGTGTCAGAGTGTGACCCATTCAACGAAACATCATCTATAGGGGTTTCCGGAGCGGAAGGCACACTCGTGTACCCTTGATGACTGCACGACACAAACCTTTACGCCTCGCCCTGGGCCCGTCAACCCCGACATTGGACTGTTGATAACTGGAAGCATGTTACCTGGTCTGAGGGGCCTCGTTTCAAATTGTATCGAGTGGATGGACGTGTACGTGTATGGAAACAACCTCATGAATCCATGGACCCCGCATGCGAGCAGGGGACTGTTCAAGCTGGTGGAGGCTCTGGAATGGTGTGGACCGAGTGCAGTTGGAGTGATATGGAATCCCTGATACGTCTAGATACGACTCTGACAGGTGACACGTACGTAAGCATCCTGTATGATGACCTGAATCCATTCATGTCCATTGTGCATTCCGACCGACTTGGACAGTTCCATCAGAATAATGCGACACCCCAGAGGTCCGGATTTGCTACAGAATGGCTCCAGGAACACTCTTCTGAGTTTAAACACTTCCGCTGGCCACCAAACTCCCCAGACATCAACATTATTGATCATGTCTGGGATACCTTGTAACGTGCTGTTCAGAAGAGATCTGGACTGCTACGAATTTACGGACAGCCCTGCAGGATTCATGGTGTCGATTCCCTCCAGCACTACTTCAGACTTTAGCTCGCGAGAGCCCTACACGATATTAGGCCGGTGTACCAGTTTCTTTGGCTCTTCAGTGTATGAATGTATGGTGTCTGTTCTTCCGGAGGGGACTGATGACCTCAGATGTTAAGTCCCATAGTGCTTAGAGCCATTTGATCCATTTTGTTCTTCCGGACATGTCCAAAAGAACGAACACCACAGATTCATATTTTGTTACTAGTTTTATAAAAATATATTCTATAATATTCGATGTTACGTAAATATAAGTGCGCTTATTCTGTGCAATGAATCTGTTAGATTGGCTTAATCTACAAAACAGCTATCAATATTTACAGTAAGATATTTTGCACTTTCTTATCTTAAGTTTCGTTTATTACATGTTTTAAAGATTGCGCTACATAATAGGAACAGTGATCAAGTAAGATTGACCTAAGGATTAATAAAGCTATCGTAGGCATTTTACGCCCGTCCATTTCGTAAACAAAATGTGTGACGTGCAAGCCAGATACGACCGAAAATTGCTGCTGGAGCGCACTGCGATCGGATGTATCAAGTTGAGAACACTTACCGTATGCACAAGTCGCATCTTTTCTGAGCGTTCAGGGCAGTCGGTGTACCGGCGACTTTAGAAAGGGTTTACATTTTTATACATATGGGCTTCAACTGAAAGCCAATATGGCGTCTCACAGCCCTCTACTGAAGAGAGATGACATCATGTGGTGTAGATAGCTTCCCTCTATCTCAGTGGCCTACGTTCTAACGCACCTTCAGAATATCTTACATGCTAGATATTTCTCTGCCCATTCGGAAAGACTCCGCGAGTACTTTTTCCCTGGTATGACGTCAGAAACTCGGCACGGTCAACGTTCGAATGCACGGTCCGCGTGCCGACGGCTTAAATGCTCTCCTACCTCGGATCTCGCCCGCGGTGCGTCACCTGTAGAACCAGCGCGCCTGTAATGTCCCCAGCTGTTTTCGAACGGGAGTACAGTTGCTTAACGTTGCGCCACGTCGCTAGGTGAGTAACCGTGCGGTGAACGCTTCTTAGTACGTTAAGGCAATCTTCAAAATACAGAGGCGGACAGAAGTAATCAAATCTATCGATATGTAGTTTTAAATTTTGAACTAATCGACGCAGTAGGCGGAATTATTTATTATTTCGTGATCGCATTGATTCACTATAGTGTGGTTTGAGCACATACACAGTACACGAATGATAATAACACGTGCGTGTTGTTAAACGGGATTTCCCGTAACAACTTTACGTTACCTTATGACACAAATATTCAAACGCGCTCTGTGACAGCAGTAAACACAGCAAACGGCGGAAATGTTGACGTTTGTACTTTCACAACTCCTCGTTCGTGTCTGCTGTCACACTGTACACAATCAAGTTCAGCTACGAGAGGCCGCGTTCCACTCAGCGCAACTCTAGAGGAACTATCATCTTGCGTATGCATGAACTAAATAAGACACATAAAGTAATTGGAGAAGCTGTACACATAAATCTGCCAACTGTGGGTTGTGTCATCCACCGCTATAAAACTAAGAACACCATAGTGAATCAGCCTAGGACAGATGCTCTGCCAAAACTTATTTCTAGAAATAAAAGACAAGTGCTGAAAATTGTGAAACTAAATCCCAGATAACAGAAATTAGAGAAGATGTGGAAGAACAACTTGGAAAGGTGGTTCATGGAAGAGAAGTTGGTACGGCTCTGAACAGTACTGGGTAAAATTCCAGCATAGCAAGAAGAAAATCGTACGTAAGGAAAGTAAACAAGAACATGCGTTCGATATTTGCTAATGAGTAAAAAAAAAAAAAAAATGGTTCAAATGGCTCTGAGCACTATGGGACTTAACATCTATAGTCATCAGTCCCCTAGAACTTAGAACTACTTAAACCTAACTAACCTAAGGACAGCACACAACACCCAGTCATCACGAGGCAGAGAAAATACCTGACCCCGCCGGGAATCGAACCCGGGCGTGGGAAGCGAGAACGATACCGCACGACCACGAGCTGCGGACAAGCCAATGAGTAAGCAACGAAGAAATATGAGTTCTTGCATCTATGTTAGCCGGTCGGAGTGGCCAAGCGGTTCTAGGCGCTACAGTCTGGAACCGCGAGACCGCTACGGTCGCAGGTTCGAATCCTGCCTCGGGCATGGATGTGTGTGATGTCCTTAGGTTAGCTAGGTTTAAGTAGTTCTAAGTTCTAGGGAACTGATGACCTCAGAAGTTAATTCCCATAGTGCTCAGAGCCATTTGAACCGTTTGATCTATGTTATGGTCAGATGAAAGCAAATTCAGTGTATACCGACGTGACGGCCGAGTAAAAAGGTGAAGGCAGAAGAGTACCGAGTGGGATCCTAAAAATATGGAAGTTATGGTCAAACATGGGGGCGGCAGCGTAATAGTATAAGAATGTACGGCGTCAGTTGTTGTGGGTGAGCTAGTTTTTATTGAAGGCAACATGAACAAGAATATTTATGAGAATATACAACAAGAACATTTGCACAGAAGCGTTCAAAAACTAAATCTTGGAAAGAATTATTATTTCCAACAAGACAACGATGCTAGCTATGCCTCAGAAATTGCTAGGTTATGGATCATCTAAAACACATCACATATACTCAAAACACCACCTCGGTCACTCGACTTGAACTCAATCGAGAACATCGGGCAAGAATTGGAGGACAGGATCAGGAAACATTACATCACAAGTAAAACACGACTGACTGATATTATTCAGCAGGAATGGAATAATATTGATTCGGACATTAGGTTAGTTAGGTTTAAGTAGTTCTAAGTTCTAGGGGACTGATGACCACAGATGTTAAGTCCCATAGTGCTCAGAGCCATTTGAACTTCAATACTTCTGTCCGCCTCTGCAGGTTCTGAGCACATGGTACACACATTTCCAGTGTTGTGAAAGTAAAAGTATGAGTGTTACAGGAGATGTCGCAAATGGCGGAATAGTGATTGGAAGTACGCCAGAGGACACAACGAATCTCGCTGTGGTTTCGCACTCGCCTACATCACGCAAGGTGTGATCCAAGGCGACGATTTCAGCCGCTGGCAAGTGGATGTCGTCGAAACATTTGCTTATTCCTGTGTAGTGCATACGCCTGGAGCATTTCCAACGTGCCGCAAAAATAGTGGTGGTATATTATGTATGCGCGCGCGCGCGCTCGTGTGTGTGTGTGTGTGTGTGAGAGAGAGAGAGAGAGAGAGAGACAAAATGGTTTACATTGCAAATTTATGTAGTTTAATATAAGGCGCAGTCAAATGTAAACGAGACAGATTAAAAAAAGTAAGAAACCTATTTATAATTTAAAAGGTAATCGCCATAATGTTTAATACATTTATCCCACTGTGGTACAAGGCGGAGAATGCCTTCATGGGAAAATGTTTGCAGTTGCCTGCTGAACCTTGAGTGTACCCAGGCGTTCTCCTTTTCCTCCGAAGGGAATCGACGACCACGAATGTTTTTCTTCGGAACTCCAAAGACATGGAAATCGCAAGGGGAGAGAGCGGGACTATACGGTGGATGAATAAGGGCCCACATGTTGCCAAGGTTTTTTCGACTCAGCTGCAGAAGTTTTTCTGGGAAGCCCTGTTATATCTGGGAATCCTGAATACTCGGTTCGTTAGACAAACAATCAAACAACTCGTTGGTAATGGGTTTTATTACAACAAGACAAATATAAAAACTTTGATCTGAGAATTCTTGCAGTCCTTCATACATGATCATCCACAAAGTAACTATACAGATGTGTCGCAAACAAAGAGCAACATACAAAATAATCAGTCTTCTTCAGAAAAGACAAACCCAAGTAACACTTCTGGTCCTAGCGACCTCTACTATAAAAGTCTGTCAACTGAACTGCAGTGACTGCTGATCTCTAACTGTGCTATGTAGAGATTGCTAATAAAAAAAAAGTGCGTGAAATCTTATGGGACTTAACTGCTAAGCTTACACACTACTTAATCTAAATTATCCTAAGGACAAACACACACACCCATGCCCGAGGGAGGACTCGAACCTCCGCCGGGATCAGCTGCATAGTCCATGACTGCAGCGCCCTAGACCGCTCGGCTTATCCCACGCGGCTTGTTAATGAAGAGGCTACGATGTGTCGGCTAATGAAGTGGCTATCATTGAAGCTGCTATCGAAGTGGGCTGCCACCAGTCGAGCGTGGCGCTTATGTCGTCTTCACATAGAGGGCGCTACTGTCGCGTTGTCGTCCTGGAAGAAGGTCGGTCAGTGTGCGATTACCTTACCTCTTGTCACAGCCTTCTCTTCTCTGTCGTTCCCAACAGGCGTGCCGGCGCTGACTTTACTCCGTAACAAGCCCTAACTCATCCTTTTATACGGATAAAATTTTAAAAAAATGACTCTGAGCTCTATGGAACTTAGCATCTGAGGTCATCAGTCCCCTAGAACTCAGAAATACTTAAACCTAACTAACCTAAGGAAATCACACACATGCATGCCCGAGGCAGGATTCGAACCTGCGACCGTAGCGGTCGCGCGTTCCAGACTGAAGCGCCTAGAACCGCTCGGTCACAACGGCCGGCTTACTGTATTCAGAAAATATACTCAAAAAGTATACCAAATATTAGTGGATTCAGAAAAAGTATGATTCTGTACCCACAACGAACTATGGGAAACGAAGGAGTATATATGAACAGAAACATAGCAGATATCCCTAATTCGGAGAATATACCAGCAATCGTACAGAAAGTTGAATCAGCCATTCCAAACATCGAAAGGACTTTGACAGGGCTACATTATGTCACGGGCCCTGTTTAAAATATACAGTATATGCAGTACAAACTGGAACGGCGGGTTCAGTCATGCAGAGGTATGGGAATTCCTTTCCAGCATAGTACTATCGACTCATTATTATTTGCCAATGATCAAGTAGCATAAAGTAGGGAGGATGTCAGGTGTATGATAAAGATGTTGATGGAAGCATTTAAACTAGACAGATTTACGATGAATATGAGCAAAACAGAATATCTAGTAGAGGGGAAAGATGGAAGGGCTATAGTACTGCCGCAAGGAACTAATTGCTGTAAAGCAGTTTAAACACTTACGATCGATTGCCTATTTGTGGGGAAGCAGGTGTGGAACGCAGGATCCAGAAGGCTCGAGGAACAATTAAGATGCTAAATGGAGTTCTACGGAGCAGGGCAACATCAAAAGAGAGCAGAGGATTCTGCAAACAGTAGTGGAAAGTATACTAACATACGGTGCAGAAGGATGGTCCCTGGAGAGCGGCAAAGAATTACCGCAGTAGAGAGGGTTGGAATAAAGAAGGCGGCCGGGATATCTAGAACAGAGAGGAGAAGAAAATGGTTCAAATGGCTCTGAGCACTATGGGACTTAACATCTATGGTCATCAGTCCCCTAGAACTTAGAACTACTTAAACCAAACTAACCTAAGGACATCACACAACACCCAGCCATCACGAGGAAGAGAAAATCCCTGACCCCGCCGGGAATCGAACCCGGGAACCCGGGCGTGGGAAGCGAGAACGCTACCGCACGACCACGAGATGCGGGCAGAGAGGAGAAGAAACGAGGAAATTACGGAGTAATGGATATGGAACAACCAGTCATGCAAGGAATTAAGAAAAGACCGCGTCAGTGGTGTGGCCAGTACTGCGAATGGAGCAAGGACGATGACCAAACGTAGTCCCATAATGGTCGCCGCCGAGAAGGAAAAGCGCGGACGACCGAAAATAACATGGAGAGCTGGAGTTATTCGAGAAGTGATCTGGAAGAGGAAGACTGCTATGACCGTGAAAAAAGCTGGCGACTGGAAATACTGTGCAACCGCGAAAGAGCGGAGGAGCCCGTAAAGGTAAAAGAAAGTAAGTAGTATGATAGACAAATAATTTCAGTTCATTAATATATTCTAAAATTATGTTTCGGTTTTGTTATTTTATTGTATTAAGTTACAAAGAATCAGTGGCTGTACACATTTTACAAGTTTGAATCATCTTTTTATTTATTTATTTTGTACAGTAACTGTACAAATTGATATTACGGTGATGTAGCGGTGACAGCATACGACGTTAATGTTTGAAGTTAAATCCAGTCAACCGCGGACATAGATGCTGTCAAGGTTTCAGTTAACAAGTCGACATTGAATTGTACACTACTGTATTGACCATTTGTTGGGAGTGTAAAGTGACGTTAAGGAGGAAGAAGATGAACATGGACAAAAGTTTGGCCGGCCGCAGTGGCCGAGCGATTCTAGGTGCTTCAGTCTGGAACCGCGCGACCACTACACTCGCAGGTTGGCATCCTCCCTCGGGCATAGAAGCGTGTGATGTCCTTAGGTTAGTTAGGGGACTGATGACCTCAGATGTTAAGTTAGGGGACTGATGACCTCAGATGTTAAGTCCCATAGTGCTCAGAGCCATTTGAACCATTTGAACAAAAGGTTGTACACACTTCATTGGGTGTACAAAGGAGAAATGTTGAAAACTGTGGCGGATCCCTTTCTAAAAAGACTGAAGACTGAAATGCGAGCGGAAAAGTTCAATTGACCCAACTTTTTTGACAAAATTGGTAGTAAGAGGAATTTTACTCAAGTCTCCCATCACTCAGTAACAGTCTGAAATTGATATTACCGTATCATTAAGTTATAATTTAAAACTTGCCGATGAATAAAAAAGAAACGTATGTAACTGGACAATGAAAAAACATTATAGCTGAATCTGACATTAAGCATCTGCAAAGATTCCAGACTGCTCAGACACAGGTGCTGATGATGTAAATGACAGGGTACAAAATGACGGTATGATTTTTGATGACGAAATTATCTCTATCTTTTCGTCTGCAGACAATGACGATAGTGATGATGGGTTAGCTGACGATGTTGGCGCTCAGTCTAAAGACGTTATGATACGTAGGCTTACAGGGGTAACAACGGAGCCGGACAATATAATGTTTTAGTTGGCGCGACAGGAGGAAGAAATTTTGCCCGAATTAACGCTGGTGGAACGCCTTCGTGATCGTCCTGCACTTAAACACACGAGTCTGGCTCGTAAGAACTTCTTGCTTATTTCAGTGTATAAAACACACTATTTTGATCAATATCTGGTCAACATTTATATGATAATAATGTATCATTTTTGTGTTTATGTGAAAATAAATACAACACCATTCAATTTGTTTGACTTTCCATGTTATCCAGATTTTCCATTATGCCCGATATCCTACGGCCCAATATAGTCAGAAGGTAACGGCTTTTCATAAGTGCAGCCACCATAAATGATAATTAGTGTTTTGCAAATGTCTTAGCCGCATTAATTTTCTCTAACTTTCTACAGTTCCTGCAGGGCTAGTTAAAAAAATTTAAAAAAATAATAAAAAAAACACAATTAACTGTATTTCATTTGTAATAATATTTTAATGCCGAACATTACTGAATATACGATCCAATCAAATATTCAAACGCTATGTGCATAAGCGAATTCGTATCGTACATTTATCGAACGAGGGGGTGCATTAGTAAGACACTGGATTCGCATTCCGGAGAACGATGGTGCGAATCCATATCTGGTATTCCCATCACTCATCTAGATTTAGATTTCCCATGATTTTCCAAAATCGGGTAAACTAAAGTAAATGCCACAATGGCGCCTTTGAAAGGGTTCCATCATCCTTTCCTAATCTGAGCTTGGTGGCTCCGCCGGCCAGGGTGGCCGAGCGGTTCGAGGCGCTACAGTCTGGAACCGCGCGACCGCTCCGGTCGCAGGTTCGAATCCTGCCTCGGGCATGGATGTGTGCGATGTCCTTAGGTTAGTTAGGTTTAATTAGTTCTAAATTCTAGGGGACTGATGACCTTAGAAGTTAAGTCCCATAGTGCTCAGAGACATTAGAACCATTTTTTTTTTTTTTTTTTTTGGTAGCTCCGACTCTAATAACCTCGTCGTCGACGGGACGTGAAATTCTAGCCTTACCCCTTCCTTCTTTTTACTGATTTCTTCATCGCACGGAAGAATACAAGGAAAAAAAAAAGATTTTAATGTCTCCTCGACGACAAGTCCGTAATAGACGCTACACAAGCTCCATTCCAAAAGAACCAACCAAGCATTTGCCTGTAGTAAAAGCACGAAGAACATGTATTTGGACGGCCAGACTGGGAGATGAACGGGTGTCCTTTCAGAACGTGAGTCTAATGTCTTACCACTGAATCAGTTCGTACGGTACATTATTTTCGGGATATAAAACTTTAACTTCTCTTTCCCGTTTATGCATTCTGTTACAATCTACTACAAATTGAAGCAAACAGTAAACAGTCAGGTCATTAGTTAAGACTCGTATGGTAAGTCTGTATATTAAGAATCTCTCCATTTTAGTCTCCCGTTGACTTTTTTTTTTAATCACTCAAGTAGTCAGACCTCGTTGTAAGTCAATTGTTCCAAAGCTTGCGGTATGCATGTCCCGACGTGACTCTGCTCGCAGCGCTTGAAACGAAGGTCAGTCTGACGAATCGTTTTGCCGGCTCTGCAGGCACTGATTGGTTGGCCCGTTATCGTCTTCCTTGTGCGCTCTGTAACCACAGCCATCTTCCCACTTAGCTCGTTGCAGCAATGCCAGCTCCCCCCTTGCCCCCCTCCCCTTCCCACTCTTATACCGCAGTCACGTCTCTTTTTCCTGGTCTGATGGGTTCTGCTCTGTCTCGCCACGAACGAAATGCATTCTTCTTACTCTTCCGGCTTCCGGTTTGTACTATTTCTGATACTATGCTCAGATAACGGCGTTTTTGCCTCGCCACTAATTCCCCCTACTTCGCTGTACAGGAAGTACGTGGTCGAACGTCACGGACACACTCTTGTCCGAACTGCCTAACTTGTTCCAGATATTGTGCTGTATCGTTTAACTGCCGACTTGTCTGCAGACGTCAGTCAGGGAACAGACGCCATAGTAACACAACATCTGGTCACGTATTTACGTGTCAGATACGCGACAGGCATCCTGGGAATTTCTTTCATTACCAGATTAACTGTATGTGTTTCTGACGAGCGACAAGCAATGAATATGATGCTACCGTACGTCTATAGTGAAGATTTTGTGGAAGACGTCACATGTCATTAGATATCCTGTCGCTACGTGCGTTCACACAAACGCACATAAACTCGTATACATGACTAAGCATATTACCCGAATGGCGGCAACTTACGATAATGCGTTTAAAAATAAGTATTTGATGTTCACAAGACATTTCTTACAAAAGAAAAAAAATGTATTCTCTGATGTAATATTGGCTCTAATGGAGTTGTATCTGATTAATTTCTGGGTTGTTATTTATTATTAATTCCTATTTTTAAGTAAATGCATAAAAATATATTTGTATAGATCTCTCAAATTGTTGGTTGTCCACTTGGGTCAACGTTACATCTTTACACATTTTCCTAATATGTTAACCAAAGCAAACGGAAGTAAATAATGTGCATACACTGCCCTTTTCATGTATATGACACTTTTTTCTAAGTAACTACCCTCTCATCTATTTACGTTCACCCTACTGTCTTCTCATTTCGTGGCTGTAATGTAATGTGTTTTTAAATGCTGATAAAACTTGCCTTGTTAATGGATTTATTTCATTACTTTCATAGCTTCTGCTTTTTAATCGTGACAGTCATCACAAAAGTTGAACAAAATATTCTTCGAAAGCCACATTTTCCGAGTATTAGCGTATAGTGTACTCAAGGGGAGCCGAATTTAAGAAATCCTCTAAAACACTCATAGATTTTTCGATAGAACTTACTCGTAACAGCCTAGGGATGAACCAAAACCGTCCTCATCTGCATGGCGTGACACACTACTGGGCAGCCGCACAAACTGGCTGCAAAATTCGTAACTTTATGACCGTACAGGGCACCATATACAGTTTGGTGTCGCAACATCTGGGGATGAGATAATTTCACCCTTTAAATTTCACAATTGCTTTTTATTCTTTCTACTTCAGTTCAATTCAATTTACTGGCGTAAATTTTTGAGCTGATCTCTGTAAACTCATAACAGACCATACATACTCAGTAACTACAATAACGCGCAATGTTTCATATAATATACATAGTCATAAAGAACGTTAACAGCAACTATCTTTAATAAATAATGTAAAAAAACAGAAATTTAAAATATAATTAAATAAGACAGCACGAATTGAAAGAAATATAAAGATCTAAGTGAATAACTTTCCACTTGATCTTGAAGACTGGAAGTTGAAGAGTTGCTTTTCAGGTATTCGATGTGCAATTGAATTGATTGCAGTCCAAAAACTTTTGTCTTTGCAACTGTTTGCAGATCACAATCTAATTGTCTGCATTCCCTCTTCATCTGGTAAAGGAAGCAAGTAAAAGAGACATGATTAATGGAACCTCCTTCTCTACATTATCAGATTCATACGGTAATACATACCACCGGTTGCAGGAGTTTGCTGTATGGGTCATGCTCTGTAAACAGACGTACCATACCTCGAGCAGTCAACAGAGTCGCGCATACTGAGCTCGTTCCTAATTCTAGGGAATACACTGTGTACCCGCTTTGCAGTGCTTCTAGTGTCCCAGTCAGACTGCCATTCGTTTAATCTCCAAGCTCGTAGGTGTCTTTTTTTTTTTGTTAGAAATACGAGATCCTACAATCTCATATATTCAACGACTACTAATGAAGAAAGGGTGTTTTCTATGCGACTGACTTATTTGGGTCCATAGACGAAGTACAGACGAACACAGTTGCAGTATAGCAATGTGTTTTTCAGAGTCTGCTACAATCGATCTCTCGTGTAAAAGTGAATACAGTCTCAGAGAGGCTATAGATAAAGGGTAATGTACTGTTGCGATTAAGTTGTGGAGAATGGGGAGGAGATGTGTCCCTTTGGCAATTGTGGACATATGTAAATTTTAGTCGTAGAATTTCATTAATTTAGACGACTCATATGGCCTGTCTAGGCTAGCAAATGCGGTCGAAAATAGTAATTACAAAAAAATAATTCAACAGGTGCCCTAGACTGCGACATGAATTAATACACTACTGGCCATTAAAATTACTGCACCACGAAGATGACGTACTACAGACGCGAAATTTAACCCACAGGAAGAAGATGCTGTGATATGCAAATGATTAGCTTTTCAGAGCATTCACACATGGTTGGCGTCGGTGGCGACACCTACAACGTGCTGACATGAGGAAAGCTTCCACCCGATTTCTCATACACAAACAGCAGTTGACCGGCGTTGCATGCTGAAACGTTGTTGTGATGCCTCGTGTAAGGAGGAGAAATGCGTACCATCACGTTTCCGACTTTGAGAAAGGTCGGATTGTAGCCTATCGCGATTGCGGTTTATCGTATCGCGACATTGCTGCTCGCGTTGGTCGAGATCCAATGACTGTTAGCAGAATATCGAATCGGTGGGTTCAGGAGGGTAAAACGGAACGCAGTGCTGGATCCCAACGGCCTCGTATCACTAGCAGTCGAGACGACAGGCATCTTATCCGCATGGCTGTAACGGATCGTGCAGCCACGTCTCGATCCCTGAGTCAACAGATGGGGACAAGACAACAACCATCTGCAAGAACAGTTCGACGACGTTTGCAGCAGCATGGACTATCATCTCGGAGACCATGGCTGCGGTTACCCTTGATGCTGCATCAGAGACAGGAGCGCCTGCGATGGTGTACTCAACGACGAACCTGGGTGTACGCATGGCAAAACGTCATTTTTTCGAATGAATCCAGGTTCTGTTTCCAGCATCATGACGCTCGCATCCATGTTTGGCGACATCGCGGTGAATGCACATTGGAAGCGTGTATTCGTCATCGGCATACTGGCGCATCACCCGGCGTGATGGTATGGGGTGCCATTGGTTACTCGTCTTGGTCACCTCTTGTTCGCATTGACGGCACTTCGAACAGTGGACGTTACATTTCAGATGCGTTACGACCCGTGGCTCTACCCCTCATTCTATCCCTGCGAAACCCTACATTTCAGCAGGATAATGCACGACCGCATGTTGCAGGTCCTGTACGGGTCTTTCTGGATACAGAAAATGTTCGACTGCTGCCCTGGCCAGCACATTCTCCAGATCTCTCACCAATTGAAAACGTCTGGTCAATGGTGGCCGAGCAACTGGCTCGTCACAACACGCC
Organism: Schistocerca nitens; assembly: GCF_023898315.1. Classification (NCBI taxonomy): domain Eukaryota; kingdom Metazoa; phylum Arthropoda; class Insecta; order Orthoptera; family Acrididae; genus Schistocerca; species Schistocerca nitens. The sequence continues at coordinate 285,361,189 of NC_064621.1, read as the reverse complement.
AGTCACTTCTCTTGATGAACTGTGCTACCGTGTTGAAGCTGCATGTGCAGCTGTACATGTACACGCCATCCAAGCTCTGTTTGACTCAATGCCGAGGCGTATCAAGGCCGTTATTACGGCCGGAGGTGGTTGTTCTTGGTACTGATTTCTCAGGATCTGTGAACCCAAATTGAGTGAAAATGTAATTAGATGTCTGTTCTAGAATAATATATTTGTCCAATGAATACCCGTTTATCATCTACATTTCTCCTTCGTGTAGCAATTTTAATGGCCAGTAGTATATAATATCATGAGAATGGTGTGGATGAGAATTTGCACAAATTTCAAGCAGTATGTGTAAAAATTAAACAATATACTTAGCTGCAAAAGCTAATGGGCAGTCAAATGAAAACGAGAAAAACGGAGAAAAAGCAATAAAAATTTTTCGTTTCAAAAGTAATCGCCACAACTGTTAATACATTTATCCCTCTGTGAGGCAAGACGGTCAATAACTACTTAGAAAAATGTTTGCGGCTGCCCATGCGGAACCATGGTTGTATTCAGGTGTGCTCCTCTGCGTCTGAAACAGATCGACGGCTACGAATGTCTTTCTTCAATGCTCCAAAGATATGGGCCTGTCCGCATGTTGCCAACGTTGCTCCGACTACGCTGAGGATGTCTCGCTGGGAAGCCGTTACACATCCTCCACACAGTCCCCATCTCTCCCCATGCTATTTCCATATTTTTGATGCCCTGATGAAAGACTGTCGTCGCCGTCGATTCGCTTCGGACGTAGAGTTGTACTTCTGGGTACAATTATGGTCCCGCAGATAACTGCGAACATTTTTCCTTGCAGGTACTTCACCGTCTTGTCTCAAAGTGAGATAAATGTATAACAACAGTTACTTCGATTACTTCTGACACGACAAACAGTTTATTTACTTTTTTCCATCTGTCTAGTTTTCATTTGATTGCCCCTTATACAAAAATTAAATTTTATGAAACTATGGCGAAATCGTTATTATTGTACGCAAACTAGATTTGGGTAAATACAAAGAAAGATGTCAGCAAAATATAAGCGGCGATATGACATTATCGAGGAGATGAAAGATTACCCAAGAAGAGAATTAACTAATGACGAAGTAAATGAATGCAGAGATACGCAGAATAAGACTTGACAGACCACACAGAAAATCCTTAACTATGGCCTGAAAGGAAGGAGAGACACAGGTCGACCAAGAAAACAGCGTGCATAAACTCTACGAAGGCGGAAAATCCAGATGGCTAACGTCATTTGTGTGTGTGTGTGTGTGTGTGTGTAAGACGACGGCGACGGCGACGACGACAAATACACTACTTTGTTCTGAAGTTATATTGCGACATTATCTTTTTCTCATATGATGGCTTCCTAAAGCTAGCGATTAAGCCTTGCGCAGATATGGCAGTATTGCCTGACAGACAATCCCTGGTACGCAACAACTGCTCTCCGTGGGAATGGGCAATTGTACGTCCAAAGTACAATTTTCAGGACAGGAAAGCGATGGTCTGTGAAAAAATACTGTCTGACGCACTAAAGGCCATAGGTAATGATGCTGTAACTACAATTACAAATCTGATGATCAACATACCGGTATGTGACACAGGTATCTGGCTTGAACATCCCCCTAAGCCCATAATGGTCCACTTAGCAAAGAAATGCCAATAAATCTAAAGATTATACCAAAATTAAGTTCATATGTCACGTTAACAGGGCCATGACAATGTCAAATATGCTCTGTGCATACCACAGCATCTTCTTCCTGTGGGTTAAATTTCGTGTCTGTAGCACCTCATCTTCGTGGTGTAGCAATTTTAATGGCCGGTAGTGTAGTATACAGGGTGTTACAATAAGGTACGGCCAAACTTTCAGGAAACATTCCTCACACACAAAGAAAGAAAATATGTTATGTGGACATGTGTTCGAAAACGCTTACTTTCCATGTTAGAGATCATTTTATTACCGGTCACCGAATCTGTTGTTGAGAAGCGTACGAACACTTCGACTGAAATGTGCAGGGGCTCCATCGTGCATGAACCACATGTTGTGTCGTACTTGTAAAGGCACATGTTCTAGCAGCACACGTAGAGTATCCCGTATGAAATCATGATAACGTGCTCCATTGAGCGTAGGTCGCAGAACATGGGGCCCAATCAAGACATCACCAACAATGCCTGCCCAAACGTTCATAGAAAATCTCTGTTGATGACGTGATTGCACAATTGCGTGCGGATTCTCGTCAGCCCACACATGCTGATTGTGATAATTTACAATTTGATCACGTTGGAATGAAGCCTCATCCGTAAAGAGAACATTTGCACTGAAATGAGGATTGACACATTGTTGGCTGAACCATTCGCAGAAGTGTACCCGTGGAGGTCAATCAGCTGCTGATAGTGCCTGCACATGCTGTACATGGTACGGAAACAACTGGTTCTCCCGTAGCACTCTCAATACAGTGACGTGGTCAACGTTACCTTGTACAGCAGCAACTTCTCTGACGCTGACATTAGGGTTATCGTCAACTGCACGAAGAATTGTCTCGTCCATTGTAGGTGTCCTCGTCGTTCTAGGTGTTCCCCAGTCGCGAGTCATAGGCTGGAATGTTCCGTGCTCCCTAAGACGCCGATAAATTGCTTCGAACGTCTTCCTGTCGGGACACCTTACGTACCGCGCCACGGCTATTGCCCCGTGCTAATCCATACATCAAATGGGCATCTGCCAACTCCGCATTTGTAAACATTGCACTGACTGCAAAACGACGTTCGTGATGAACACTAACCTGTTGATGCTACCTACTGATGTGCTTGATGCTAATACTGTAGAGCAATGAGTCGCATGTCAACACAAGCACCGAAGTCAACATTACCTTCCCTCAATTGGGCCAACTGGCGGTGAATCGAGGAAGTACAGTACATACTGACGAAACTAAAATGAGCTCTAACATGGAAATTAAGCGTTTAAGCGTGTGAGGAATGTTTCCTGATAGTTTGGCCGTACCTTTTTGTAACACCCTGTAGATTGGAAGGTAGAAGGTTGAAAAAAAAATTATATGGGGCAGAAAGTGTTAGTTTGAGTGGAAGAAGATGAAACTGAAGAGGAGTGGGACAGGTTTGCTGTATGTCACTAGCACTTTTCAGTAAATACGCTTAAAAGCTAATCAACATTGCGTTGGCAAAATGAAAAGGACTCTTAATGGGAAGACAGAGAAGAAAAACCATGAAGTACACTGGTGACTGCTAGCAGAAACAGACGAAGAGCTCCGGGTAGTGTTGGAGAATATTGTAGGTGTTGGTTAATAGTTTGGAATGAAACTGAACATTGGCATGACCAAAGTAATTAGAATCGGAATAGAAGACGACAGGATTAATATATCAGTAGATCGAATGGTTTTAGAACAGGTTCATATCCGGGAAGCTCGATAACTTGCAGCGAAGTTGTACAGGGGAAGGGAGTCGTGGTATCTACATGGAAAAGAGGGCTTTCAGCAGAGAGAAGTTTGCTGACGGCCACGAGCATTCCCATTACACTTACCAAGAGGTTCGCCAATATTTTTTTGTAATGTGGTATCTTGTTTCGACAGGCGGACAGTCAGAGAGAAAGAACAAAATGGATCGATAGAATGAGAAATGAGGAGATGCCGAGCAGGGTATGAGAGGAGAGAAACTTCATGATGATGATACAGAAGAGGAAAACATCTTGGTTGGGACATATATTGCGTAGGAATTGTCTACTACACAGAATCATGGAGGGAAAAGTGGAGGGAAGTAGAGGAAGAAGAAGAAGAAGAAGAAGAAGAAGGTTTGGAAAGCCAACATATGCGAAGAGAGGTAGAAGTTACAAGCAAATGAAGGAGGATGTACAAGACGGAGAGATATAGAAGACGTTTAGTTGAAACCTGTCTGAGGACGGATTAATTGAAAGGAGAAAATTCATTAACGATTCTATGATGGTTTTGTAGCTTATTTCATTTTCTGGATGAAAGAGAGTATCGTCATTAGTGTGAAGTCGATGTTTTGGTTAGTGCTTTGCATAAAGTTACTTACTGATCACGATACCACTCACGAGGACATAATAGATAATTTAAAACATCTTCTGATGTTTAATTACACGAACAAGTTGGGAAAGTGACTTGCGAAGTTTCCGTTAAGGAATCACGTAATTATAATGGGCTTTAGATATCGTCTGAGACACGTTCAGTCCGCAAACTACGATCCTATGAGGGGAGTAGGTTGTGGCTTACAGTATGGCAGCTTCTCTGCCGTTACTTTTTTTCCCGCCCCCCTCTACATACCATCATTCTAAAGGGATGCGTCGAAATCGAGAATAAGTAATGGCTTGTTCTACGTTCCGGACTTCGCGTGGAGATGCGTTTGTCACGACATGATGCGTTATTTATTAAAGATTTTTGAGGAGACCACAATCAGCCGCAACTAACTTTTCGAAGCCTTATTCAAATTCACCGAATCAGTTATACCAAAGCAGCAATTTCAGAGGCTTTCCGTCTCTTGAAGACATTTCTGCAGACGTCCAAGCTTATTTAACATGGATAAATATGCTAATTAGCATACACATAAAACTGAATGACTGTTGTAAACCCACATTTTTCTATAGAACGATGTTTTGTTCTCCTTTTGTCCTTACGGATTTTTGAGGGTAATAACAAAATACCCTCAAAAATCCATAAGGACAAAAGGAGAACAAAACATCGTTCTATAGAAAGAAGGGTAATAACAAAATCCCCCCATATGAACCATGGACCTTGCCGTTGGTGGGAAGGCTTGCGTGCCTCAGCGATACAGATGGTCGTACCGTAGGTGCAACCACAACGGAGGGGTATCTGCTGAGAGGCCAGACAAACGTGTGGTTCCTGAAGAGGAGCAGCAGCCTTTTCAGTAGTTGCAGGGGCAACAGTCTGGATGATTGACTGATCTGGTCCTGTAACACTAACCAAAACGGCCTTTTGGTACTGCGAACGGCTGAAAGCAATGGGAAACTACAGCCGTAATTTTTCCCGAGGGCATACAGCTTTACTGTATGGTTAAATGATGATGGCGTCCTCTTGGGTAAAATATTCCGGAGGTAAAATAGTTCCCCATTCGGATCTCCGGGCGGGGCTACTCAAGAGTACGTCGTTATCAGGAGAAAGAAAACTGGCGTTCTACGGATCGGAGCGTGGAATGTCAGATCCCTTAATCGGGCAGGCAGGTTAGAAAATTTAAAAAGGGAAATGGATAGGTTAAAGTTAGATATAGTGGGAATTAGTGAAGTTCGGTGGCAGGAGGAACAAGACTTTTGGTCAGGTGAATACAGGGTTATAAATACAAAATCAAATAGAGGTAATGCAGGAGTAGGTTTAATAATGAATAAAAATAGGAGTGCGGGTAAGCTACTATAAACAGCATAGTGAACGCATTATTGTGGCTAAGATAGACACGAAGCCCATGCCTACTACGGTTGTACAAGTTTATATGCCAACTAGCTCTGCAGATGATGAAGAAATTGATGAAATGTATGATGAGATAAAAGAAATTATTCAGGTAGTGAAGGGAGACGAAAATTTAATAGTCATGGGTGACTGGAATTCGAGAGTAGGAAAAGGGAGAGAAGGGAACATAGTAGGTGAATATGGATTGGGGTTAAGAAATGAAAGAGGAAGCCGTCTCGTAGAATTTTGCACAGCACATAACTTAATCATAGCTAACACTTGGTTCAAGAATCATAAAAGAAAGTTGTATACATGGAAGAATCCTGGAGATACTAGTAGGTATCAGATAGATTATATAATGGTAAGAGAGAGATTTAGGAACCAGGTTTTAAATTGTAAGACATTTCCAGGGGCAGATGAGGACTCTGACCACAATCTATTGGTTATGAACTGTAGATTAAAACTGTAGAAACTACAAAAAGGTGGGAATTTAAGGAGATGGGACCTCGATAAATTGACAGAACCAGATGCTGTAGAGAGTTTCAGGGAGAGCATTAGGGAACGATTACAAGAATGGGGAAAAGAAATACAGTAGAAGAAGAATGGGTAGCTTTGAAAGATGAAAGTGAAGGCAGCAGAGAATCAAGTAGGTAAAAAGAAAAGGGCTAGTAGAAATCCTTGGGTAACAGAAGAGATACTGAATTTAACTGATGAAAGGAGAAAATATAAAAATGCAGTAAATGAAGCAGGCAAAAAGGAATACAAACGTCTCAAAAATGAGATTGACAGGAAGTGCAGAATGGCTAAGCAGGGATGGTTAGAGGTCAAATGTAAGGATGTAGAGGCTTACCTCACTAGGGGCAAAATAGATACTGCCTACAGGAAAATTAAAGAGACCTTTGGAGAAAAGAGAGTCACTTGCACGAATATAAAGAGCTCAGATGGAAACCCAGTTTTAAGCAAAGAAGAGAAAGAAGAAAGGTGGAAGGAGTATATAGAGGGTTTATACAAGGGCGATGTACTTGAGGACAATATTATAGAAACGGAAGAGGATGTAGGTGAAGATGAAATGGGAGATACGATAATGCGTGAAGAGTTTGACAGAGCACTGAAAGACCTGAGTCGAAACAAGGCCCCGGGATTAGACAACATTCCATTAGAACTACTGACGGCCTTGGGAGAGCAAGTCCTGACAAAACTCTACCATCTGGTGAGCAAGACGTATGAGCCAGGCGAAATACCCGCAGACTTCAAGAAGAATATAATAATTCCAATCCCAAAGAAAGCAGCTGTTGACAGATGCGAAAATTACCGAACTATCAGTTTAATAAGTCACAGCTGCAAAATACTAATGCGAATTCTTTACAGACGAATGGAAAAACCGGTAGAAGCCGACCTCGGGGAACATCAGTTTGGATTCCGTAGAAATATTGGAACACGTGAGGCAATACTTACCTTACGACTTATCTTAGAAGAAAGATTAAGGAAAGGCAAACCTACGATTCTAGCATTTGTAGACTTAGAGAAAGCTTTTGACAATGTTGACTGGAATACTCTGTTTCAAATTCTAAAGGTGGCAGGGGTAAAATACAGGGAGCGAAAGGCTATTTACGATTTGTACAGAAACCAGATGGCAGTTATGAGAGTCGAGGGGCACGAAAGGGAAGCAGTGGTTGGGAAGGGAGTGAGACAGGGTTGTAGCCTCTCCCCAATGTTATTCAATCTGTATATTGAGCAAGCAGTAAAGGAAACAAAAGAAAAGTTCGGAGTAGGTATTAAAATCCATGGAGAAGAAATAAAAACTTTGAGGTTCGCCGATGACATTGTAATTCTGTCAGAGACAGCAAAGGACTTGGAAGAGCAGTTGAACGGAATGGACATTGTCTTGAAAGGAGGATATAAGATGAACATCAACAAAAGCAAAACGAGGATAATGGAATGTAGTCGAATTAAGTCGGGTGATGCTGAGGGAATTAGATTAGGAAACGAGACGCTTAAAGTAGTAAAGGAGTTTTGCTATTTGGGGAGCAAAATAACTAATGATGGTCGAAGTAGAGAGGATATAAAATGTAGACTGGCAGTGGCAAGGAAAGCGTTTCTGAAGAAGAGAAATTTGTTAACATCGAGTATAGATTTAAGTGTCAGGAAGTCGTTTCTGAAAGTATTTGTATGGAGAGTAACCATGTATGGAAGTGAAACATGGACGATAAATAGTTTGGACAAGGAGAGAATAGAAGCTTTCGAAATGTGGTGCTACAGTAGAATACTGAAGGTAAGGTGGGTAGATCACATAACTAATGAGGAGGTATTGAACAGAATTGGGGAGAAGCGGAGTTTGTGGCCCAACTTGACTGGAGGAAGGGATCGGTTGGTAGGACATGTTCTGAGGCATCAGGGGATCACAAATTTAGCATTGGAGGGCACTGTGGAGGGTAAAAATCGTAGAGGGACACCAAGAGATGTATACACTACGCAGATTCAGAAGGATGTAGGTTGCAGTAAGTACTGGGAGATGAAGAAACTTGCACAGAATAGAGTAGCATGGAGAGCTGCATCAAACCAGTCTCAGGACTGAAGACCACAACAACAACAACAACAACAACAATAATAACAAAATCTTGGAATGTAAACAACGTACACGCTTAATACTATCAATCTGGTACACGAACAGTTCACAGTATTCTTCATTATACACACATCAAAAAAGTTTAGCGTTTACCCGATTCCCAGAACTCCTGAAGACAGGCGTTGACTGTAGATATTGTGTCAGAGACACAGTCCCTTTGACTGTTCAAAGATGTCACTAAACCCGCCCAAAGATGTAAACAATGGTGCATGAGCAGCGCCTATTAGACGGAGGGGATCCGACAGCCGATCAGTTCCAGGCATTCCACCATGAAGGAGGTATATGGCTCGTGTTGACTGTAGTTCAACGATGCCAATGACATGGTTCGATCGCGAACGCATTGTTACTTTGTGCCAGGAAGGGCTCTCAACAAGGGAAGTGTACAGGCGTCTCGGAGTGAGCCAAAGCTCTGTAGTTCGGACATGGAGGAGATACAGAGAGACAGGAACTGTCGATGCCATGCCTCGCTCAGGCCTCCCAAGGGCTATTACTGCAGTGGATGACCGCTACCTACGGATTATTGTTCGGAGAAACCTTGACAGCAACGTCACCATGTTGAATAATGCTTCTTGTGCAGCCACAGGACATGTTACGACTCAAACTGTGCGCAATAGACTGCGTGATTCACAACTTCACTCCCGACGTCCATGGCGAGGTCCATCTTTGCAACCACGACACCATACAGCGTGGTACAGATAGGCTCAGCAACATGCCGAATGGACCGCTCAGGATTGGCATCACGTTCTCTTCACCGATGAGTGTCGCGTATGCCTTCAACCATACAAACGTCGGAGATGTGTTTGGAGGCAACCCGGTCAGGCTGAACGCCTTAGACACACTGTACAGCGAGTGAAGCAAGATGGAGGTTCCCTACTGTTTTGAGGTGCATTATGTGGGGCCAACGTACGCCGCTGGTGGTCATGGAAGGCACCGTAACGGCTATACGATACGTGAATGCCATCCTCCGACCGATAGTGCAACCATATCTGCATCATATTGGCGAGGCATTCGTCTTCATGGACGACAATTCGCGCTCTCATAGTGCTCATCTTGTGAATGACTTCCTTCACGGTAACGACATCGCTCGACTAGAGTGGCCATCATGTTCTCCAGACATGAACCCTATCGAACATGCCTGGGATAGATTGAAAAGGGCAGTTTATGGACGACGTGACCCACCAACCACTCTTAGGGATCTACACCGAATCGCCGTTGAGGAGTGGGACAATCTGGACCAACAGTGGCTTGATGAACTTGTGGATAGTAGGCCACGACGAAAACAGGCATGCATGAGTGCAAGACGACGTGCTACTGTGTATTTGAGGTACCGGTGTGTACAGCAATCTGGACCACCACCTCTGAAGATGGTGCTACAAAATGCAATGTGTGGTTTTCATGAGGAATAAAAAGGGCGGAAATGATGTTTATCTTTATTCCAATTTTCTGGACAGGTTCCGGAACTCTCGAAACCGAGGTGATGCAAAACCTGTTTTTTATGTGTGTAGATACAGCCTCATACATATGCTACACATCTAGCGTTTTTGTATACAAGCAAAGATTTTTGCTCAGGCAAAGTTATTATACTCAGTTACTCCCTGAAAACATCTTTCAGCTTAAAAAACAGATTGTCGGTAAGAGAATTTGTCTTGTAGCTCTTAAATGATAAGTTCGTTCGTACAGATAAAGTATTCTTTCCGTATTTAGTTTGGTACATTTCCGACGCGTTTCTGAGTTTAGCGGAAGGTCTTTGAGATGTTTCCATGCCAGAATATCTTTGATGACTTTGCTTCTATATAAACACGATTTGAGGTAAAAAAAAACATAGACCATAGATAACATAGACAGTGCATGACCTCATTTTACTGAAACCAACATTTAAGTAACGTGACTCGGAGCACGAAGCCGAGCATGTCATTACGCATTTATAGAGCGTAATTCATGACATTTTTGTTACAGGTCAAACGTTGTGCTTTCTAGTATATGCAGAAGTAAAGACTTTCACATATGTTCATATCAGATAGTTGTTTTGTATCCTGCAGATTATGTAAAGTGACGAAAGTCTCAGTTGTGTAAGTGCTTTCCTTTAAAATACTACTTTGAGACTACATATCCTTAATATCCAGTTTACTGGACAAGTATAATCAACGTTTCGTAATGCATTACGCTTCCTGTCTTGATATCGTTTCGGTATATTTACTGGATTACGCAAAAGTCAGAAAACATACGTGCTTATTTTGTGTAAATACTTGACCTTATGCACATAAACGAGTTTCCTCTCTTACAAAAGCTTACTAAAGCATTTCACACATATTCTTGTGGAGTCGTTAGGAAACTAATGCTGCGTTCGAAATTATTGTTTCGTCTTCCACTTCTGTGGAAGCGGCGAACTACAAGAATTCACAGTGAAAAAAGACAATTATTCACTATATAAAAGTCATTCTGTCGCTTGTTAAAAGAACTGTCAATAAGTTTCAACTTGACCACATGTAAAACCGATAAGCACTGCTTTATTATCAGAACTTCGGAGAAACTAGGTTAGAGTAATACTACATTTCGTTGAATTGTCAAAATCAGTGCTTTATTTCAGCTACAAAAGAGAGAAACTGTAACTGTCAGCTCCACTTCATACAGCGCGTAATGACAGGAACTCGGATTTCTGCCGCGAGCCTCGTGACTTAGATGTTGGCTTCAAGCGTTAACACAGCAGAGATATGGACATGCGCTGTCTTTGTTATATATGGTCTATGTAAAAAAGGAAGGAAGCCGCCATTACCCCACAAACTTGAAGCCGACGTCCACCATCTTACATAGTCCAAAACGTTAGGTTCAAAGCGGTGATACTTTCCCGTGATGTCACTCTGACATGACCAAGCCCCGTTTCAGCCGTTGGGGATATCTATCGATTTTTGTGGTCATATCTCAAATAGCATCTGGGGCTATGATTGGGTGGACACGCAATTGTTTCTTCAATAATGCCAGCTTACGCCGTTTTCGGGTATACTAATCGGTCCAGTCGTGATCAAAAGTTTAAAGGAAACGCATTTCATTCCAAAGTTGAGCCGTTCAAGCAGTATTTTCTTCTGCGTACAAGAATTACGGTTCCGCAGTTTATTTTTATTCTTTCATGTGTTTTTCATTGCCTCCCAAACCGCAAACACTCCGATATCCGAGCCACACTGTGTCAACTGTGTCGTCCCAGTGCAACACACGGCTACGTAATCACGCTGATTGTTGGTGCAGCATCTCATAACCTAAATTCCTCCCGCTGAAAATTATTTATTCTTCACTTTTCCTCCCTGTTTAAATAAAGATTCTGACTAGAACCGTCCGAGACAGTGGTCAAGTGTGTATGAGTTTGGTGTGTATGATATTGTGTGAACGCGTATGTGTGGTGTGCTTCCTTTCTGAAACAGGATTTGGCTGAAAATTTATGTGAACACTCTTTTCGTCGTGCCTGGCTGCTGCTGGGCGTGTGAGTAACAAACTACCCGCTTCTCAGTATAGTTTTTCCTTGATGTAGTTTGTTGTAAATAATCCACTGCACTTCAACAGGAACAATGATGTACATAATTGCAATACCAGAAGAAAAATATACACTCACTACGCCACATAAAGGCTGTGAGTAGCCCAAACAGTGGTTCACTATGCTGCAATCAAAAGTTTTGATCACTTACCCAATGACATACAATGGCTGACAGAAAACAAAGTAAAATTTGAAACTAAACGAAAAACGTTTCTCGTTGACAACTCCTCCCGTTAGGCAGAAGACTATCTGTTATTGCAATGTGTAAATGGTGGTGGGTAGGAATTACTAACATCTGTCTGTCTTTAATTAAAAACTAATAATCGATCAGGAGGGAGGCATATTTACAAAAAATTGAAGTCAATAAAAATTGACTCGTTCCAAATAATTACGATTTATCGTGCAAATGATACATGGAACATGATACTAATTAAATAACCACTGGTAGATCACAAAGCATGGTACAGACTTATATACTTTGAAAACCTCAAAATGAAATTCAAAAGTAAAATTAAGCACATTATAAAAATAAATGGACATTGCAACTGTCATATGTTTGGTTATTCCTGAAAAACTGACAAACTTACTGGCGAGAAATACCCCGGGAAAAGAAACAAATAAGCTACTATTCGAAAGGTAGGTCTATACGTTACACAGGTTAGGTTATCATTACCAAAAATTACTTAAATACATGTTAAAGCAAAACATCCATTTTACGGGGTCCATGTGTTTGAGACGATTCCATTAACCACATTTGTAGTGCGCACAGTGCTGGAATATGTTTAAAAATTCATATGGTTTTTTTACCCTGTAAATTGTTGTTATTGGTCACATAGGAAAGATTTCAAAGTGAGAAGACGGATAAAGCACAGTGAAACTAATGCACTGGCCATCTAATAAAACAAGAACTCTCTTCCGGATGGAGGTATACCTCTAAGCAGTTCTGTTTCTTTGAAATTTTAGTAATCGATCATTTTGTTGACGTGTTTAAGTCTATAGCGCTCTCCCCCTTCGTCTTTAACCTCCATGACATATTGCGTGTAAGGCATAAATCCTAAACTACATCTGTCGTGTTCATAGGAGCAAAAGAGAAACAAAAAATCGTTGACTAGAACAAAAGTTAGTCTTCAATGCTCATTTATATTTCCAATTGCATAAACGTTAACATATTTACATACATTGTATAGACCATCCACATAGTGTATAAGTGGTGCTAACTACTTAAATAATCTTATGCAGTGCAGCAGTAGAGGACATACCGGTGGCGACTGAGATTCCGTACTAAATCAAGTGTAGCCATCTGAAGGTATAATGGCTTGGAGCCTATCATGGGAATGAGATAAAACCTCTTAAAAATTGTTTCGGTTCGCTGCGACCTCCCTGAACAATCTTTAATTGAATACGACCACGGAGTTCAATAAGTTGTAGCGTGGATAAAACTACAATATCATATTTATTTTTCTGTTTGGATCTGAGTCATTAGGATTCGTCTCACATACATCGTGTGGTAACATAGAACAAGGAAGGAAAACGTTACATACTTATATTGAAAAGACATATATAAAAGAAAACACTCTTGCAAGTTAACAACAACACCATCAAAAAGAGAAACTACATACACGTACATAGACTTCTTTGGGCACGAACGATGCTGTTTCAGTGCCCGCTACTAGAATCTCAGACCAAACAGAAAAAATTACGAAAACAGTACTAAATTTCTTCATTTTGAGAGTTATGAAGGGCAATCTGTTTAGTTGTTGAAAACCATTCAACAGTCAAGATTGCATAAAATATTTTTTTATTTAAGACAACCCGTTTCAACAGACTATGCTGTCATCTTTAGGTCTTAAAATCTTTTGTTGTAAAAATGTTCATTATACGCCGACATCACACACGTGATATCAAGTTGGTAAAATGGTTCAAATTGCTCTGAGCACTATGGGACTTAACATCTGAGGTCATCAGTCCCCTAGAACTTAGAACTACTTAAACCTAACCTAAGGACATCGCACACATCCATGACGGAGGCAGGATTCCAACCTGCGACCGTATCGGTCTCGCAGTTTCAGACTGAAGCGCCTAGAACCGCTCAGCCACACCGACCGGCTATCAAGTTGGTAAAAATAGCACATTACAAAAGTTTTGTCATCACTCTAATACTTAAATAACATAAAGCATCTTGTGCAGCAGGCTATGTCCATATACGAATTGTTCACACTTGCAAGTTGCATCATAGAAACACGGTACACAAAAACACGACTGTTTACATATGCTGGACATATTCTAAACAGTGCGAATCCACTTGAAAGTGTTTGTATGATGCAACAAGCAACTGTGAATAATATGCACAGTATACGGACAAAGCCTGTTGCACAAGGTGCTTTATGGTTTTTAAATATTTTACAGTGCTATTTTCACCCACTTGACATCATGTGTGTGATAGCGTGGAATGAACACGTTTACAACAAAAACATTTATAGATCCGAAAATGCCAGGATAGTCTGTTGAAACCGATTGTCTTAAATAAAAAGTATTTTATGCGATCTTGGCTGTTGAACGGTCTTTAACGAAGAGAATAACCACACTAAATAGCTGTAGCTGCGATCTACACATACAAATATTAAGCATGTCGTCCTCTGATTGCAAAAGTTACGACGGTAATTTACGCCTCGCGAACAGTTAACGTTACGATCTGTATTAGTCTCTCATAGCTTACTGCTGTCCTAAGTGGGCGAGCTCTCAGTACAACACTCTCGCTGAGAGAGCACCTAACACGAGGTTCAAATGGTTCAAATGGCTCAGCACTATGGGACTCAACTGCTGTGGTTATCAGTCCCCTAGAGCTTAGAACTACTTAAACCTAACTAACCTAAGGACATCACACACACCCATGCCCGAGGCAGGATTCGAACCTGCGACCGTAGCAGCAGCGCGGCTCCGGACTGGAGCGCCTAGAACCGCACGGCCATCACGGCCGGCCTAACACGAGGTCCGAAAGTTCTGTGGGTACGCTGCAGATTAGACAGCTGTCATTATCTGGTTGGTCTTTACCACCAGCTTCCCCCGGGCAAAAGTAGTATACTAAGTGAAAACATGACCTAATTTCTTAAACAGTTTCGTCTCAGGGAAAACATAGAAAATCCATATACAAACATTAGCACCTGTTAATTAATAACTTACCAATTAAGCAAAATCACACATTAAGTTGACTGCCACTGTATTTCGTCACCGACCACATTCCTTTCCTATTTGAATTTAACTACAGAATCTGATTAATTGTTAAGAAACGTGATCACTCAGCTCTGTTAAGGCGCTTAGAGAGGGGCATCTGTGATTATATAGCGCAATAAGTTAAGACTAAATGGTGCGTAAAGAGGTTTCCTAACGCTTTGGAGCTATGAAACGACATATATATTTGCATGTATACCGGTTGAGTATTGTGTTCTCTCACTCACTACATCTTTACGATTGCCATAGTGAAAGCCTTTCCTCCCTTCCTTTTTTTTACTTCTTTTTGAAAAGTGTAAGTGAAGTGTTTGAAAGGAAAAACAGAAAGCAGAATAGGCTAACTACAGACTATATCACTATCTGACTACATTTGTGATGCCTGTGCTATTCATGAAACTGATAACAGTGGGATAAAGTCAAATAATCTGGAGAATTAGCGAGCACAAAATAAAGATTTCACTTTTCTTCATTTCACTTGCACCAACGTGGCTTCATATGGACTATTCGATGGAACTAACATGAATTCGTTCTTCCCTCGCTCCATACGTGAATGGAACGGGAAAAAAACACTAATGGTAGGTACAATGGGACGTACCGTCTGCCATGCACATCACAATGGTTTGAACAGTATGGATTTAGAGATATACGCATATACGAGAGAATGCTATATACGTCCGAAGAGGAAATCGACATGCCGTTTACCTTCAGTGTGGTCCACATCTCAACCGATAGTGCTGATTCAAGCCACAATATAAGCTTTATCTCAGAGTGTGAAAGAAAGCAGAGAACCGGGTGATTAAGGGAAATACAGTGACCATATAATGACATTTTTACTGCAATCGTAGATTGCGAAGAAGGTGCAGAGTGTCCCTGACCTTGGATTCAGTACCCGTTATACGACTATACTCAGTGCTTATGCGCATACGCTATTAATCGCAGTCACATACATGAATTTTAGTTCAGGGAATAATTTTGTTGTCATTCTCTGTCGACGCGCACCATAGTAGCTCGCCCTGTCCTCCTAGAGGTCGCTTTAAGCCTCCTCTTTTACTTAACAATCACTAGCCAATTAAGAAAAAACTTTATCACGAAAATGGTTCATTCTTGTTGTTTTTCGATTGCTGAATGCTAATATGATTAGAAAGACGTATTACCACCATTTCTTACAATTAATACTCAATATTTTGGAAAATACATTTTTAGCTAATTTAATTATAAATAATTCACATATTCTATCAGTTATTAATAATATTAAGTTGAAATTTTAGCTGCAGTGATTTCTCTGCTTATTACATATCGTAACTGCTGTGATAAGCTCTTTGGCTCTTCTACTTTTTGCACAAGAAATCTCATGGCTCCGAGAAAACCAACCACTCATTACAATAATGCTATCATATTGTCATAATTTTGGACTGTACTGAACCAGTGATGTTTAATGTTAGGCACTGTTGGCAGGGTTGTCAGATTTTCCTAAAAAAATTCTGAATTTTTTTTACCAATCTGATACTTCTAATCCGAAGAAGATCGAAAGGTTTTTCGATGCTGACATTTATAAAGGTGGACTTAATATGTTTGTCTCAAATTCTAATATACATTCTACACTCTCACGTTTCTTCTTCTTTTTGCACTGCAACCCATGATAGGTCTTGGCCTCCTCAACAATCGGCCTCTGTACATCTCTGTTCCCTGCTTTCCTCTTCCATCTTCTGATCTCAACGTTGGTAATGTCACCCAACACACTGTTCAGCCATCTAGTTCTTGGCCGGTCCTTCCTTTTGGTGGAATACAATCTGACTTTCATTATTCTTTTGGGCATCCGTCATTTGTCATCGTCTCCACATGTCCTAACCAGTGTTCTTTGAGATTTGTTAAATTTTACAATATCTTCCCCTTGTATAAGATGTTGCATTTCATGGTTGTACTTTACTCTTCAACCCTCTGCCTCCCTGACAGGTCCATAAATTTTTATCAGAATTTTTCTTTCTAATGTCCTTGTACCCGCTTCCGCGATTGTCCACATTTCTGACCACTACGTAACAAGTGAATTGTCAAGGAAACAGATACTCTTAACCTTATTCTTCTTGCAATTAGAGAATCGTTAAATATCTGTAAGTTCGCATAACAGACTATTTCTTGCTTATATCCTTCCTCTGATACTTATTATTATGGCTGGTTAAAACGACATCTAGATGATGGAAGCGGCTGACAGCTTAAAACATTTACAAGAGGTCTTCAGGTCATATGGTGTTCTTCCACCCGTCGAATATGATATTATCAAATATGTCGTATTGTTTTCGTTTACAGTAAATCCATTTTTATTTTACCGTTCACATTTAATTTCGCCTTTGCTTTCATTGTTAACGCAACTAACCTTTTGTACAATGCAGGTTTGTTTACATTATCAAAAACTTGTTTAAAGTAAATAAACAGGAAGTGGATTATATAGAGCCTATTACTACAGTTTCCCCACCCTATGACATGCTTTCGCTTTTCCATATGCCACTTATTAGCGCATGTATTTCATGTATCAGCGATTGACTGCCATACTTTATAACTTCTGACAGCATCCCATCTGCACCAGGTGCATTGTTATTTTTCAGTTAATTTATTACCAACTCCACCTCTTCCATTACGGATCGTTTTGATTCCTCCTTTCCCTCTTCTCTTGCCTCTATATTCTCCTCCTGTTACTGTGGATCTCTTGATACCCGGTATGAGTTGGTATTGAACATATTTGTATCTTCAAAATATTCGCCCCATCTGTACAATATTTTTTGTTCGTTTCTCGTTAGCTTGCTGTTTCCATTTTTACATGCGTTTTCTGTTGACTGGAATTTTGTCCTCATCTTTTCTGTTGCAGAATTTTCCTATTACATTCCATTCCTTTAGTTCTTCTATGTCTTGAAATTTTGCTTTCTGACATACCTTTTTCTATATCTTACATGTCCTACAAGCATTATCCTTAATTCGTATACGCCTCCACATTTCTTCTTTCTCTGTACCATGTTCAGTCTTACTGCATTTTTATATTCTGTTGCTACCTTACATTCCTCATCAAACAATTCATTCACCATTCAATCATTTATCTCGTCTGCTGCCTGTTTTACCACCCTCTAGATCCTATGCCACCTATCTTGGTTTCTTACTGTTTCTCGCTTGCTATCAGAACAGCTTTAATTTTTATTTGTTATGTTTTTGTAGTTTCAGGATCGTTTAGTTTTTCTGTTCTCCAGTTTTCTTTTTTTACATTCCAGTTTTATGTATTACATTTAACTTCTCTCTCATTCTTGGTTTGACATTGTAGTGGTCTGTATCACAGTTTGGACCCCAGCAGCTCCGTGCATCTGTAGCTTCCGGGGGGGGGGGGGGGGTCTTGATGTCAGTCTCACATCAAGAGGATGATGGAACACCCTCTCAGGTACATGGGTTCGCTGACTCAGAGGGCAGATGCCTGGCTGACGCTAGAAGGCATTGGTGAAACTGCATAAGAATATTAAATAATTACTACCCACAAAAAAAATAGTTGATACTATGATAGACAGGCAACCACTCTGGGCATAGCTGGTGGTAGCATACCACCCTGGAATGCCCCAGTTTGCACTCAGCATGCTGACAGCGGTGTGTTGGCTCAACAGCTGCAATTTCATGAGGCTGGTCACCTTACCCACTTTACTGCTCATACACATGCTCACCAAGCGCAGTTGCACACAGATTCTGGGAGATGAGGACCACGGCATCCGTGACCCTGTTGCAGGCTGCACACAAGGGACTGTGGCATCGCCAAGGAAGAACTGAAATTGTAGTAAATGATAATTAATTGGAAACCTCAGCTGCCGACAGGTGTTGTTGATATACCTCGATGGGGATAGCTGGAAATGTGAGCCCCGACCGGGACTCGAACCCGGCATCTCCTGCTTACATGGCAGATGCTCTATCCATCCGAGCCACCGAGGACACAGATGAATAGCGCGACTGCATGGACTTATCCCTTGCACGCTTCCCGTGAGACCCACATTCCCAGCTGTCCACAATCTACATACGTAGTGTACCTAATAGATATTTGCCCATCCACTCATTATTCGCGCACACTAAGGTGACGATTTCCGTAAGAGATCGGGCAACCTGTGCGCTCTGGCACAGACGAAGGTCAATGGCTGGGTAGCCTTTAACTATATATATATGAAGATAGTAACTGTTTTCGAAAGAACAGATACCATTGATGACCGTGCAGCTTCTCTAGAATAAATGCGCACAGGTTGGAGTCCCGGTCGGGACACATATTTGCAGCTGTTCCCATCGAGGTATATCAACAACACCTGTCGGCAGCTGAGGGTTTCAATTAATTATCATTTATTCTAGAGAAGCTATACTGTCATCAATGGTATCTGTTCTTTCGAGAACAGTTATTATCTTCATACATGAAACTGTAGTGGCTGCACCACGTGTACTACTCTGCTGTGCAGCGATCCCCCAGCCTTTAAGAAATCTGTCTTGAATTTCTCTGATGTGTCTCTGAAACATCTTGACATACATGCACAGAACTCAGTTTATACCATGTTTCTGGTTCTTCACTTATTCTGTATAGTCAAAAACAAAACGGTTCTATAGTTAGGCTCTTTATTGTAACACCTTATTTTCCTTACTGTGTCCAGGGAACTCATATTCTTACAGGGACACATTATGTTAAATTTATTATTTATACACTAATACTATAGGCTTTTGATTGTGTAAATCATGAAATTCTGCTAGACAAGCTCAAGTATTGTGGCATGAGTGGGACAGTGCACAAATGGTTTAATTCGTACCTAACTGGAAGAGTGCAGAAAGTTGAAATAAGTAGTTCTCGTAACATGCAAAGATCAGCACATTCCTCAAACTGGGGAACTATCAAGAATGGGGTTCCACAAGGGTCAGTCTTGGGTCCTTTGTTGTTCTTATTATATATTAATGACTTGCCATTCTATATTCATGAAGAGGCAAAGTTAGTTCTCTTTGCTGATGATACAAGTATAGTAATCACACCTGACAAACAAGAATTAACTGATGAAATTGTCAATACTGTCTTTCAGAAAATTACTAAGTGGTTCCTTGTAAACGGACTCTCACTGAATTTTGATAAGACACAGTACATACAGTTCCGTACAGTGAATGGTATGACGCCATTAATAAATATAGACCTTAATCAGAAGCATATAGCTAAGGTAGAATATTCCAAATTTTTAGGTGTGTCCATTGATGAGAGATTAAATTGGAAGAAACACATTGATGATCTGCTGAAACGTTTGAGTTCAGCTACTTATGCAATAAGGGTCATTGCAAATTTTGGTGATAAACATCTTAGTAAATTAGCTTACTACGCCTATTTTCACTCATTGCTTTCATATGGCATCATATTTTGGGGTAATTCATCACTGAGGAATAAAGTATTTATTGCACAAAAGCGTGTAATCAGAATAATAGCTGGAGTCCACCCAAGATCATCCTGCAGACATTTATTTAAGGATCTAGGGATATTCACAGTAGCTTCTCAGTATATATACTCTCTTATGAAATTTGTTATTAACAACCAAACCCAATTCAAAAGTAGTAGCAGTGTGCATAATTACAATACTAGGAGAAAGGATGATCTTCACTATTCAAGATTAAATCTAACTTTGGCACAGAAAGGGGTGAATTATACTGGCACTAAAGTCTTTGGTCACTTACCAAATAGTATCAAAAGTCTGACAGATAACCAACAAGTATTTAAGAAGAAATTAAAAGAATTTCTGAATGACAACTCCTTCTACTCCATAGAGGAATTTTTAGATATAAATTAAGAAAAAAAAGAAAAAAATATTAAAAAAATAAAAATAAAAAATAAAGAAAAACAAAAAACACAAAAAATAAAGTTGTTATATTAACTTAAGTATGTTGTTAAATTAACCTAATTATGTCATGTATTGGAAAATTCGACTCGTTCCACATCATTACGAAATATCGTATTCATGATCCATGGAACTAGTATTTATCTAATCTAATCTAATCTATCATTTTTCCTATTCAACTCATAACCATATTATAATCAAAAATCTCATACACTCTTGACTGACAGGTAACTCATTACTCTACTTTTTTCCTAACCATTCTTACTACCATTAACACAATGACGAAAAAAGGATCGTAACTTCGCGAAATCGCGTTTAGGCTTAAATTTTGTAAACGTGTTTGTTTCTTGTTTCACGGTAATTTGACTAGTTTCTCGGTAACAAATAAGTAAACTACCGTAAATAGCGTATAACGTCATTGTTTTTATACAGATTTCAGGAAAATAGCGTAACTTTACATCAGAAACTTGCTTATATACATTTGTTTACAGGCCTAATTCTCGTAACGTTTTTGGAGAATCTAACTTAAAGTATCTCGTTTAATTGTCCTTTTTTTCATTCCATCGTGTGAAATATATAATAAATAGCGTATACCTTCATTGTTTTAAAACAGATCTCAGAGAAACAGCGGAATTTTAAATCAGAAACTTGCTTATATGCATTTGTGAATAGGCTTAATTCCTGTAACGTCTTTTTTGATTTTCGGTAATTTGATTGATTTATTCTAGCTGTATTATTTTTGTCATGAGTGAGAAGTGCCTGACTTGCCGTAGAATTGTTATTTCCGGGGTTTGGTGTGATGGATGCAGTAGTTCTTTTCATTGGGGGGACTGCAGTGGCGTGGGTGTCGGGAAAGTGGATCAGGCCCATCAGTGGTTATGTAGGATTTGCAGCAGAGATAGGAAGATAGAGGAACAGGAGGGGAAAATTGCTGCCCTTCAGGCTGAGCTAGATCAGGCTAGGGAAGATCTGGACAGGTTAAGGAGGGAGAAGGGCAAAGAGAGGTGGGAAGTTGCAACAGGTAACAGAAGGAACAGGCCTAGAACTAAGTCTGACAGTTTTGTGGTGAATGTCAAAAATAAGTTTGACCTGTTGCTTCAGTTAGAAACTGATGAGCCTCAAGCAGAGGTAGGTGTAGACAGAACACAACAAATTTTCAATAGGAAATTGAAAAAGAATGTAGGAAAGTCATCGAAAAGGAAGAAAGTTTTGTTGTTAGGCAGTTCTCATGCCAGAGGTGTAGGCCAACTTCTGCAGGAGGAATTAGGACCAGAATACCAGGTCACAAATTTTTTCAAACCAAGTGCTAGTCTGGATCAGGTGACAGAGGATTTAGGTTCACTCTGTAAAGGATTTACCAGGGAAGACACTGAGGTTATTGTGGGAGGGCCAGGGAACAGTATCGACAGAGATCCTGGGTACAATATAGAGTGTGACCTGGTAAAGATTGCGTCGGAATCGAGACACACCAATGTTGAATTTGTATCTGTCTTGAGACGCCATGACTGGCCTCATTTGAACTCTTCTGTTGGGAGAGTTAATTTGGAGTTGGAACGGCTGCTTGGGTATGGTGCGGGGGCTCATATTGGTGTGGTTCCTGTTGATTCTCTCAGTAGGTGGGACTATACCAGGCACGGCCTACATCTCAACAGGAAAGGGAAGGGTAAACTGGCTGAGATAATAGCAGGAAATTTAAGGGGGGGGAGGCACTGCCATGAATGGTAAAATACCAGTGGTTACAGGTGTTGCAGCAGCACCTTTTTTAGGATAGGTAAGACAGAAAGATGTCAAGTTCTACGAGAGGTCAGGATTGAAACAAATCTTCAGTTTAGGAAATAAATTAAACAGCACAATTCTAGCACATTGGATCACCAATCACAGCTGTCAATTATAAATTTTCACCAATCACCAGAAATTTTATCTCCACCAAGTTGTATCTCAGTCCTTGGTAATGGCATTGATGAATTAAAGTCACCCAACCCATTTTACACAATCTGCGTCTCTGAACACCATGTGACCACTGGTATAGGTACTAGACCTAAGCACAATGAGAAACTCAGGCAGGAGAGTACTGTAAATACTAGAATAAGTAAAGGTTCTCATAAAAGTATAATTAAAAATAATGTCAGTATATTTCATCAAAATATTGGGGGTTTAAAGAATGAAATAGACGAGCTTTTGGTTTGCTTACAAGATATAGAAGCTGAGGATGAAATAGATATGCTGTGCCTGTCTGAGCATCACATTGTTACTGATATGGATAAGGTAAATGTAAGTGGATATAAGCTCTCTGCACATGTAATTAGAGAAAATATGGAGAAAGGAGGAGTTGCCACATATGTCAAAAGTTATCATTGTGCAAAAAGTATAGAAACATAAAAGTTTTGTGTAGAGAAACATATAGAAGCATGTGCCTGTGAGCTTAAATTAAATAAAGGCACATTTATAATTGTAACTGTATAAAGGGTGTTACAAAAAGGTACGGCAAAACTTTCAGGAAACATTCCTCACACAAAAAGAAAGAAAATATACACTCCTGGAAATGTAAAAAAGAACACATTGACACCGGTGTGTCAGACCCACCATACTTGCTCCGGACACTGCGAGAGGGCTGTACAAGCAATGATCACACGCACGGCACAGCGGACACACCAGGAACCGCGGTGTTGGCCGTCTAATGGCGCTAGCTGCGCAGCATTTGTGCACCGCCGCCGTCAGTGTCAGCCAGTTTGCCGTGGCATACGGAGCTCCATCGCAGTCTTTAACACTGGTAGCATGCCGCGACAGCGTGGACGTGAACCGTACGTGCAGTTGACGGACTTTGAGTGAGGGCGTATAGTGGGCATGCGGGAGGCCGGGTGGACGTACCGCCGAATTGCTCAACACGTGGGGCGTGAGGTCTCCACAGTACATCGATGTTGTCGCCAGTGGTCGGCGGAAGGTGCACGTGCCCGTCGACCTGGGACCGGACCGCAGCGACGCACGGATGTGCGCCAAGACCGTAGGATCCTACGCAGTGCCGTAGGGGACCGCACCGCCACTTCCCAGCAAATTATGGACACTGTTGCTCCTGGGGTATCGGCGAGGACCATTCGCAACCGTCTCCATGAAGCTGGGCTACGGTCCCGCACACCGTTAGGCCGTCTTCCGCTCACGCCCCAACATCGTGCAGCCCGCCTCCAGAGGTGTCGCGACAGGCGTGAATGGAGGGACGAATGGAGACGTGTCGTCTTCAGCGATGAGAGTCGCTTCTGCCTTGGTGCCAATGATGGTCGTATGCGTGTTTGGCGCCGTGCAGGTGAGCGCCACAATCAGGACTGCATACGACCGAGGCACACAGGGCCAACACCCGGCATCATGGTGTGGGGAGCAATCTCCTACACTGGCCGTACACCACTGGTGATCGTCGAGGGGACACTGAATAGTGCACGGTACATCCAAACCGTCATCGAACCCATCGTTCCAACAGGACAATGCACGTCCGCATGTATCCCGTGCCACCCAACGTGCTCTAGAAGGTGTAAGTCAACTACCCTGGCCAGCAAGATCTCCGGATCTGTCCCCCATTGAGCATGTTTGGGACTGGATGAAGCGTCGTCTCACGCGGTCTGCACGTCCAGCACGAACGCTGGTCCAACTGAGGCGCCAGGTGGAAATGGCATGGCAAGCCGTTCCACAGGACTACACCCAGCATCTCTACGATCGTCTCCATGGGAGAATAGCAGCCTGCATCGCTGCGAAAGGTGGATATACACTGTACTAGTGCCGACATTGTGCATGCTCTGTTGCCTGTGTCTATGTGCCTGTGGTTCTGTCAGTGTGATCATGTGATGTATCTGACCCCAGGAATGTGTCAATAAAGTTTCCCCTTCCTGGGACAATGAATTCACGGTGTTCTTATTTCAATTTCCAGGAGTGTATTATGTGGACATGTGTCCGGAAACGTTTACTTTCCATGTTAGAGCTCATTTTATTACTTCTCTTCAAATCACATTAATCATGGAATGGAAACACACAGCAACAGAACGTACCAGCGTGACTTCAAACACTTTGTTGCAGGAAATGTTCAAAATGTCCTCCGTTAGCGAGGATACATACATCTACCCTCCGTCGCTTGGAATCCCTGATGCGCTGATGCAGCCCTGGAGAATGGCGTATTGTATCACAGCCGTCCACAATACGAGCACGAAGAGTCTCTACATTTGGTACCGGGGTTGCGTAGACAAGAGCTTTCAAATGCCCCCATAAATGAAATTCAATAGGGTTGAGGTCAGGAGAGTGTGGAGGCCATGGAATTGGTCCGCCTCTACCAATCCATCGGTCACCGAATCTGTTGTTGAGAAGCGTACGAACACTTCGACTGAAATGTGCAGGAGCTCCATCGTGCATGAACCACATGTTGTGCCGTACTTGTAAAGGCACATGTTGTAGCAGCACAGGTATAGTATCGCATATGAAATCATGATAACGTGCTCCATTGAGCGTAGGTTGCAGAAACTAAAATGAGCTCTAACATGGAAATTAAGCGTTTCCGGACACATGTCCACATAACATCTTTTCTTTATTTGTGCGTGAGGAATGTTTCCTGAAAGTTTGGCCGTACCTTTTTGTAACACCCTGTATAGGTCCCCATCGGGAAATTTTCATCTATTTCTGAAAAATTTGGACTCCTTGTTGTGCTATCTGTCAGATAGGGGGAAGCAAATTATTATTTGTGGGGACTTCAATGTAGATTCTCTGAAAGAGGGTAGTAGGAAAAATGACCTTGAAGTATTACTCGGTTCTTTCAATTTGACACTCGTTATTGATTTTCCTGCTTGGGTGGTAAAGGATAGCAGCTCACTGATAGATAACTTCTTTATAGACCAAGATAAGTTTAACCAGATAAATGCTCAGCCTGTTGAGAATGGTCTTTCTGATCATGGTGTACAGCTAGTTACAATACATGACATAGCTCCATTCAGCAGTACTAAACAGTCCTCCAAAGTAGTACGTTCAGTCAACGATTTAACAATTGCAAATTTCAGGGAAAGCCTACAGCAGTTAGACTGGGATGAGGTGTACCGTGAACCTGATGCCAATTTAAAATATTATTTATTTCATGACTCTTTTGTAAATGCATTTGAAAAAATAGTTAAATATACTCGTAAGAAACCATGTAACAATTCATGGCTTACTAAGGGTATAAAAATATCTTGTTACCGGAAAAGGGAAATGTATCTGACAGCAAGAAGGAGTAGTGACCCAGAAACTATCAAACATTATAAAAACTCCTGTGCTATATTAAGAAAAGTTATTAAAAATCCAGAAGTATGTGTATCATGTCTGAAATCAACAACTCTGATAATAAAATTAAAACAATTTGGAATATTATTAAAAGAGAAACAGGTCATCCATGAGCACAGGAAGACAGTATTACCATCAAATTGAATGAAAACTTTACGAACAAAAAGTCAGAGGTTGAAAATATTTTTAATAATCATTTTCTAAATGTTGTGGATATAGTAGGATCCAGGTGTTAATTAGAAGATGCTAGGCTGTTAATGGAAGAGGCCATACCTATGCAATTTGATACAACTAAAATCTCACACACTTCTCCCTCTGAAATTAGGAAAATAATAAACTTGCTTAAAAGCAAAAACTCACATGGAATTGATGGCATTTCCAGCAAAATACTAAAAGCTTGTTCTCAACAGATAAGTAAAGGCATTTTCCCTGATAGACTGAAATATGCTATTGTTATACCTTTGCATAAGAAAGGGGATAGATCTGATGTCAACAATTACTGTCAAATCTCCCTTCTAACAGCTTTATCCAAAATTTTTGAGAAAGTAATGTATTCAAGAGTAGCTTCACGTATCTGTAAAAATGAAGTACTAACAAAATGTCAGTTTGGTTTCTAGAAAGGTTTTTCAACAGAAAATGCCATATATGCTTTCACCAATCAAATTTTGAATGATCTGAATAACCGAACACCACCCATTGAGATTTTTTGTGATCTCTCAAAGGCTTTTGATTGTGTAAATCATGAAATTCTGCTAGACAAGCTCAAGTATTGTGGCATGAATGGGACAGTGCACAAATGGTTTAATTTGTACCTAACTGGAAGAGTGCAGAAAGTTGAAATAAGCAGTTCTCATAATGTGCAAAGATCAGCACATTCCTCAAACTGGGGAACTATCAAGAATGGGGTTCCGCAAGGGTCGGTCTTGGGTCCTTAGTTGTTCTTAATATATGTTAATGACTTGCCATTCTATATTCATGAAGAGGCAAAGTTAGTTCTCTTTGCTGATGATGCAAGTATAGTAATCACACCTGACAAACAAGAATTAACTGATGAAATTGTCAATAATGTCTTTCAGAAAATTACTAAGTGGTTCCTTGTAAACGGACTCTCACTGAATTTTGATAAGACACAGTACATAAAGCTCAGTACAGTAAATGGTATGACGCCATTAATAAATATAGACCTTAATCAGAAGCATATAGCTAAGGTAGAATATTCCAAATTTTTAGGTGTGTCCATTGATGAGAGATTAAATTGGAAGAAACACATTGATGATCTGCTGAAACGTTTGAGTTCAGCTACTTATGCAAAAAGGGTCATTGCAAATTTTGGTGATAAACATATAAGTAAATCAGCTTACTACGCCTATTTTCACTCATTGCTTGCATATGGCATCATATTTTGGGGTAATTCATCACTGAGGAATAAAGTATTTATTGCACAAAAGCGTGTAATCAGAATAATAGCTGGAGTCCACCCAAGATCATCCTGCAGACATTTATTTAAGGATCTAGGGATATTCACAGTAGCTTCTCAGTATATATACTCTCTTATGAAGTTTGTTATTAACAGCCAAACCCAATTCAAAAGTAATAGCAGTGTGCATAACTACAATACTAGGAGAAAGGATGATCTTCACTATTCAAGATTAAATCTAACTTTGGCACAGAAAGGGATGAATTATACTGCCACTAAAGTCTTTGGTCACTTACCAAATAGTATCAAAAGTCTGACAGATAACCAACAAGTATTTAAGAAGAAATTGAAAGAATTTCTGAATGACAACTCCTTCTACTCCATAGAGGAATTTTTAGATATAAATTAAGAAAAAAAGAAAAAAATAAACAAAAAAAAATTTATAAAAAAATTAAAAAAAAACAAAAATAACAAAGTTGTTGTATTAACTTAATTATGTTGATAAATTAACTTAATTATATCATGTATTGGAAAATTTGACTCGTTCCACATCATTACGAAATATCGTATTCATGATCCATGGAACTAGTATTAATGTAGTCTAACCAGCACCACGAAGAGGTTGGGCGACATAAACAAAAGTTAGTAGGTGTAGTTTCTACATCCGAAACGTTAATTCTATTCAAATTTCGCATGAGCCGCATAACAGTGACGCTAGCAGCGCCACTATGAGGACGTAAACCAGTTTTTGCTGTTAGTTACCTTTGTGACTGGATGTGGCGGGTTGATGTTACTCAAGAATACCTTTAGGGCGACGGAGACGCCATTATCAACACCTCACTGAGTTTGAACGAAGTCGTGTAATAGGGCTACGAGAAGCTGGAAGTTTCTTCAGCAATACTGCAGCAAGACGTGGCAGGAATGTAGCCGCTGTACATATTTGCTGGCACCGGTGATGACGAGAATGTACAGTTGCAAGAAGACCAGGCTCTGGATGGTCACGTGGCGCTACCGAGAGGGAAGACGATCGCGTCCGGCGTATGGCTCTGGCGCATCGTACTGAATCTGTAGCAGCAATCTGACAAGGGAACCTCCCCATCGCACCCCCCTCAGATTTAGTTATAAGTTGGCACAATGGATAGGCCTTGAAAAACTGAACACAGATCAATCGAGAAAACAGGAAGAAGTTTTGTCGAACTATGAAAAAAATAAGCAAAATATACAAATTGAGTAGTCGATGTGTAACATAACCCACATCAAGGACAATGTGATCTCAGGAGAGCCGTGGTCTCGTGGTTAGCGTAAGCAACTGCGGTACGAGAGGACCTCGGTTCAAGTCTTCCTTCGAGTAAAAACTTTAACTTTATTTTCTAGCAATTGACGTGTGTCAATTATCAAAGTTCAGGCACTCACACAATCAACGTCGCCCTCGAAAATTCCAGGACATGTTCAGAATTGCTTGGACATATGCAGCATTTGACACACGGAAAAAATTGGAAAACGTTAAAAACATATGTTTTGACAGAGCACAGGGAAAACTGTGTGACTGTGAAACTGTTGCATTCATTTGTTGCAGTTTATGTGACAAACTCTTATGTTTTCATCACTTTTTTGGGAGTTATTATCACATCCACAAGAAAACCTAAATCGGGCAAGGTAGAAGAATCTTTTTACTCATTCGCCAAGTGGGTTAGGTGGGTCGACAACATATTCCTGTCTGTGACGCACATGCCGTCACCAGTGTCGTATAGAATATATCAGACGTGTTTTCCTGTGGAGGAATCGGTTGACCTATGACCTTGCGATCAAATGTTTTCGGTTCCCATAGGAGAGGAACGTACTTTCGTCTACTAATCGCACGGCCGGACGCGGTGGTCTCGCGGTTCTAGGCGCGCAGTCCGGAACCGTGCGACTGCTACGGTCGCAGGTTCGAATCCTGCCTCGGGCATGGATGTGTGTGATGTCCTTAGGTTAGTTAGGTTTAAGTAGTTCTAAGTTCTAGGGGACTAATGACCACAGCAGTTGAGTCCCATAGTGCTCAGAGCCATTTGAACCATTTTTACTAATCGCACGGGTTTGCGGTGCGGTCGCAAAACACAGACACTAAACTTATTACAGTGAACAGAGACGTCAATGAACGAACTGACAGATCATAACTTTGCGAAAACAAATAAAGTAAAATTTTCACCCGAGCGAAGACTTGAACCAAGGACCTCTCATTCGGCAGTTGTTCACGCTAACCACGGGACCACGGCGCTCCTAAACTGACACTCTGCTTGATGTTGCTTATCTTGAACATGGACTACTCAGTTTGTATATTCTACTTATTTTTTCCATAGTTCCACACAACTTCTTCCTGTTTTTTCGATTGATCTGTGTTCAGTTTTTCAAGGCCTATCCACTGTGCCAACTTATAACTAAATCTGAGGGGGGGTGCGATGGGGAGGTTCCCTTGTGAGCAGCATTTGCCGACCGCGGTGGCAGTGCGGTTCTAGGCGCTGCAGTCCGGAATCTGACTGCTACGGTCGCAGGTTCGAATCCTGCCTCGGGCATGGATGTGTGTGATGTCCTTAGGTTAGTTAGGTTTAAGTAGTTCTAAGTTCTAGGGGACTGATGACCGAAGATGTTAAGCCCCATAGTGCTCAGAGCCATTTGAACCATTTTTTGAGCAGAATTTGGCACCACACTGACACAGCGAACTGTTACAAATCGGATACTTCAGGACAGCTCCATGCTAAACGCCTTGTAGCTTGTATTCCACGGAATGCAAAACACCGCCATTGGCGAGTTCAGTGGTGTCAAGAAAGAACTCATTAGAGCGAAGGATGAGGTTTGCTTTCTGATGAAAGTTGGTTCTACCTCAGTGCCAGTGATGGCCGCATGTTGCTTAGAAGGAGGCTAGCTCAGGAATTGCAACCAACCTGTCTGCTTGCTTTGTACAGTGGACCTGCACCTGTAGTTATGGTCTGTAGTGCGAATTCATATGATAATCGGAGCACACTCATGGTTATCCCACGCACCTTGATTGCAAAACTGCACCTCAGTCTGGTGATTCGACCTGTCGTGCTGCCATTCATGAATAGCATTCCAGAGGGTGCTTTCCAACATGATAACTATTGCCCACATACCGCTGTTATAACCCAACATGCTCTACAGAATATCGACATGTTGCCCTAGCCTGCTCGATCGCCAGATCTCTCTCCAATCGAGCACATACGGGACATCATCGGACGACAGCTCCAGAGTTACTCACAATAAGCATTTACCGTCCCTTTATTAACCAACCAAGTGCAACAGGCATGGAACTCCATCCCACAAACTGACATACGGCACCTCTACAACACAATTCATGCATGTCTGCACGCTTGCATTCAACATCCTGATGGTTACGCCGTTTATTTATGTGCCAGGATTTTTCATTTTCTTATTGATCCGTTTGGGGTGAGCCAGCGAGGTGTGCGCTGCGCGCTACGCATCTTGGACGACGAGAGCTCTGGAAGAAATTCTGTGCTGTGGACGTCGCGAGAAGCAAATTTTCGTGTGTTGTTTTAACAACGCCAGCACATTTCGTGTTCTGCGCCCCACAGCATGGGAAAGAAGAGGACGCAGAACAAACCTGCTGCCACGAGGGGGCACTCGGTTGTGCGACTCACTGAGTCTGCCGACCAAGCAAAGAAGATGCGAGAAGACGAGTCACAGCCTGTCCTCCCTTTGTACGTCTAATGCAGAGGCTGGTGGACATCGTTGTTCGACTTGATGACGACCTGCGCCAAGAACGAGGTGGCCTACGAGTCTGGCGACGCAGACTCGCTGATCTACGTTCTTGGCCGACCACAGGGCGAGCAAGAGCGCTGCCGCCGCCCACATGGTCGATGCGCCGCCAGCGCGTGAGACGGCACATTCCGCTGAAAAGAAGAAGACGACCAAGGCACTCCTGAAGGGGTTACCTTGGTACTGTGATGAGTCAGCGGTTCGTGAGGGGCTGCTGCGAGTCGGCTTCGGTAACGCAACCGCAAGGCTGCACAACCGGACCAACAAGAAGAGGCCACCGCTCTATGCCGTGACCGTGCAAACGGCCGACGGCTTGCGGAAGCTGCTGGGGTTCCCGGTTACGACGGAAGCTCTCCCGACCGCCGTGGACCCACAGACTCAGTGCTACAAGCGTCAGGGCGACGGCGATGTCGCGAAGTATTGCCGCAACGCGGCGCGGTGCGTCAAGTGCTCCGGCGAGCACGACAGCCGCGTCTGCGACCGCGGCAGAGAAGTATTGCCTACTTGCGCCACGTGTGGCGGGCTGCACGTCGCCAGCTGGCGCGGCTGCCCTGCTTTTTCAAGCCGTAGTCGCGCCGAAGGCGGCGAGCCGGCCGCACCGACGCAGCGGAAGAGACGACGACGTCGACGACGGCGGCGGGTGCAGACCAGCCCGGCTCAGCGGAGGGACAGCGCGGAGGCAACTCCCTCCGCCAGGTGCGTGGACGACCGCCCAGAGGCGGAAGGACGGAATGCAGCTCGCGCCCCAGAGAAGTTCAGCTGCATCGACATCAGCACCACCGTGGAGGAAGCCACAGCAAACCTCAAAGCCGTCATGGCCGTCGCAGCCGCCGTGGCTGCAGAAACGAAGAGGCCTCGAGACAACTGCGTGCAGTCCTTGCCCAAGGCCTACGATCAGCAGAAGGGGTTCGAACCTTTGTGAACGTTCCTGCAACCTCGCAGAAGGGCGTTCGGGTGCCTGCCCCACCGGCCACCCCAGCAGCTCCGCAGGGGAAGAGTGCCAAGAAGACAGCCGCCGCCCCAACGGTAACGGCAACAACGCTGACCGCCCACCATGGAGGCGTCATCGCAAGGGAAAGAGAAGCCAAAAGGGCAGCATACATGGCGCGTGCGCGAGAGAACGGCCTGCAGCTCTCCGACGAATCTGCGGCGCAGTACTCCGAGCAAGCAGAGTGCTCGAAGAGCAGCTGCGGCAGAGCTGCGCCACGCAGTGGCAGGGGACGCCGACCGACAGCGAGCTGCCGCCTTTCAGCACCAGCCTGATGATGCCGTGCCAAGTCACTGACGACACGCCGCAGCAGAGGGCGTAAGGCAACGCAATGCGCTGCCGCACCGGACTCCTTTTATTATGACGACCAATAACACTGACACGGTATCCTCTTGCACGATACCCTTCTATTAACATAGCCTAACCTTGCATGACCTGTCGCAGTCAGCAAGACATCCGCTACTGCTCTTACTACCCGACCTATCTATCGCAGAGGTTTCCTTCCCTTGGCGCTTGCCTTGGCACTTTTTTCCCCTCTGCCCTTCAAACCGCTACCCTTCTTTCGACTTTCGACCAAATCTATCTCCAGATGAGCGTGTATTAATAGTTAGCTCATAGCAAGCAAGAGAATGTGAAAACCTCACACATGATTTTCGTAGTTGTTGCATGTTGCATAAAACAACCTATCGGTAGGGTCAGCTGGTTCAGCCTGTATAATATACTACTGATCATTAAAATTGCTACACCACGAAGATAACGTGCTACAGAGGCGAAATTTAACCGTCAGGAAGAAGATGCTGTGATATGCAAATGATTAGCTTTTCAGACCATTCTGACAAGGTTGGCGCCGGTGGCGATACCTACAACTTGCTGACATGAGGAAAGTTTCCAACCGATTTCTCACGCACAAAGAGAAGATGACCGGCGTTGCCTGGAGAAACGTTGCTGTGATGCCTCGTGTAAGGAAGAGAAATGCGCACTATCACGTTTCTGACTTTGATAAAGGTCGGATTTTAGCCTATCGCGATTGCGGTTTATCGTATCGCGACATTCCTGCTCGCGTTGATCGAGGTCCAATGACTGTTAGCACAATATGGAATCGGTGGGTTCAGTAGGGTAATACGGAACGCCGTGCTGGATCCCAACGGCCTCGTGTCACTAGCAGCCGAGATGACAGGCATCTTACACGCATGGCTGTAACGGATCGTACAGCAACGTCTCGATCCCTGAGTCAACAGATGGGGACGTTTGCAAGACAACAACCATCTGCACGAACAGTTCGACGACGTTTGCAGCAGCATGGACTATCAGCTCGGAGACCATGGCTGCGGTTACCCATGGACAGGAGCACCTGCGATGGTGTACTCAACGACGAACCTGGGTGCACGAATGGCAAAACGTCATTTTTTCGGATGAATCCAGGTACTGTTTACAGCATCATGATGGTCGCATCCGTGTTTAGCGACATCGCCGTGAACGCACATTGGAAGCGTGTATTCGTCATCGCCATACTGGCGTATCACCCAGAGTGATGGTATGGGATGTCATGGGTTACACGTCTCGGTCACCTCTTGTTTGTACTGACGGCACTCTGAACAGTGGACGTTACATTTCAGACGTGTAACGACCCGTGGCTCTACCCTTCATTCGATCCCTGCGAAACCCTACATTTCAGCAGGATAATGCACGACCGCATGTTGCAGGTCCTGTACGGGCCTTTCTGGATACAGAAAACGTTCGACTCCTGCCCTGGCCAGCACATTCTCCAGATCTCTCACCAATTGAAACCGTCTGGTCAATGGTGGCCGAGCATCTGGCTCGTCACAATACGCCAGTCACTACTGTTGATGAACTGTGGTATCGTGTTGAAGCTGCATGGGCAGCTGTATCTGTAAATGCCATCCAAGCTCTGTTTGACTCAATGCCCTGGCGTATCAAGGCCGTTATTACGGCAAGAGATGGTTGTTCTGGGTACTGATTTCTCAGGATCTATGCACCCAAACTACGTGAAAATGTAATCACATGTCAGTCCTAGTATAATATATCTGTCCAATGAATACCCGTTTATATTCTGCATTTCTTCTTGGTGTAGAAATTTTAATGGCCAGTAGTGTAACTCTCGTGCCCAACGGTTGTGTAGTAATCGCTCTGCTGCCTACGCTGGTATACTCCTTCTTTGTTAATTTACATAGCCCCCAGAGTGTGCACACTATTCAGCAATTTCAAACACATGGTTACAATATACACGGAGCTGTATGAAAAGAATACATAAATGCGTATTTACAGATATAAGAGCAGACGCTTTCTCAATTTTGTTTACTATAACTGTTAACAAATAGATTTAGAAGCTAATTAGATAATTCTGATTTTTCAATTCACATCATTTCCGAAATTTCATTGGAAGCCTGACATAAAAATGAAAAATGCGTCACATTGAAACCTACATAAATTTCCCAATACTCTTAATGAAATTAGCAACCACTTTACGGAGTCTAATGTCGTTGGTAAACAAAAGAGAAGAAGCTGATTGAAGAAGGTCCCATACTCATCAATGTCTTCAAATAGGTCTACCTTACTCAGGCAAATGTGGGGCACGAAACCTCGGTGGTTTGCATCAGTTTCTGATTCAGAATCACACTACATGCACGAGAAGAGGTGTGTTTGAAGCGCAAACGAATGATGGTAGATATCGTTGATCGGTCCAAATGTATCCCCGCAAATTACGCCTTTGCAGGAATTCGAAGTTATAGTGCCGCATAATAACCACCTTTTGTTTGTTGAGACACGTTCCACATCTCTTGCCATTGATACTTTGCATGTTTCTTGACCTTCAAGTCAAGGACATTGTTGCAGCTTGCTTCGCTCATATAACTTCCTCGTGATAGAGGATGCTATCGTAGGAATGCGCCCACAGCAAATAGATAGTCTGTCCTGACATCCAATATGTAACAGTCGGCCGTTTTATAACTCAAGTGTTGCCAAACATGCAGCTGTCTCAGCCGTAAAAACAGAAGCGCTTTGAGTCACTTAGAAGGCCTTCCGAACTTGGGGCAGAGGCTATAGAGAAGCACATTCAGTATAATTTTCCTGTGAAATTTTGGATTCATCGATATAAAAACATAAATAATCATGCCACTGAACTGCAAAGAGACGATTAAAGCTGCGGTTGGCATCAACACTGTCCTGGCAGTCGTATGAAAAGAAATGAATTGAATTTGGCAGCTGAGTGTGTCGAGACATATTCAAATGAAGGCAAATGCGAAGAACATCGAATAGAACGTGTGACAGTGTCAAAGCTGATCCAGACGACCAGAGATTTATTTCCTCTGCAGGAGGCAATCTGCAATCGGTAAATGCTGTCTCAACTTTTATAGACAAAACTATTCATGAACGCCATGCCTTTAAAGTAAATTTTATCCGAGAACATTTGGTGTCAAATGCTGAAGGGCATCTCTTCTGGCACCACTAAAAGGGCATTTACGGGTGTCGAACGCATAGGTCTAAGACAGACAAGAGTGGATCTATACTGAAGGGTATCTACTTTGGAGAGATAAACATTAGGCGCATTGTGATGTAATAGCAGCCATAATCTTCGAGATCGAATTATACCTCAGTACATGGTGCGTAACGAACTCCGATGCGATCTCCACCACACCCGGATGAGTGAGCGAATTACGTTTAAACTTTCTTCACACTGAGTAACAGTAGTTCGAATATGATAAGCCCAGCTTAATCAAGAGTCAAATATCATTTCTAGGAGTCGAGCATGAGTTTTTTTTTATCTAGAAAGTGAACTTTCCACACGTGGCGTGACTATCAATGCGAGCAGCATTCGATTTGTTCAAATGGCTCTGAGCACTATGGGACTTAACATCTGTTGTCATCAGTCCCCTATAACTTAGAACTACTTAAACCTAACTAACCTAAGGACATCACACACATCCATGCCCGAAGCAGGATTCGAACCTGCGACCGTAGCGGTCGCGCGGTTCCGGACTGAGCGCCTAGAACCGCTCGACCACCGCGGCCGGCATTCGATTTGTAAAAAGTAGGCGATTACAGATTTCTCAGTCGAATCCTCCAGCCCGTTAGTCATTGATCGTTGTGTGCTGTGGTAGTCAGTATTGCCGTTTTGGCCTGCAGTTATAGGAGTCGACAGTGGAATAAACGCATACATCCTCTATGTACTGCAGTATTTTAGTGGAGGAGGGGAGGTGACTGTGCGTTCTAAATCAAGAGTATACATAGTACATAACAGGGCAATTAAAATTGCACCCTGTGGCAAAACCTGGGAGATAAGTAACGGCTCTAACGTATTGCCTTTGAATCTGACATAGATTGCTCTTTGAGCGACCATGGTACATGATACTATAAATTATCCTTTAAGGAATTTCGAATTCTTCTAGCTTGCCGAAAAGAATTGATATCATAAGTTCCCTTAATGACAAGAAAAGCAGCGACGACTATTTTGTTTGAAATGCTGATGTGATATCCATAGCAAGCTAATGCAGACTGCCTACAGTCCATTTGCTTTTTCAGTATTCATGCTCATTCCGAATCATGAAATAACTATTTTCAAACCATCATTCCAGTCTCCTTTTCACCGTTGGCTCCAATGTTTTTGCGACACATGACGACAAATGGAATGACCGATATTGGAGCCCACATTTGCAACTTCCCCACTGTTTGGAATTGGCATTATTACTTGCTTCCTCCATGGTGCCATGAGGTTGTGTTGAGCTCTACATCGATTAGAAATGTACAGTAGCAAATATTTCGTTTTCGTTGGTAGGTTCGCAAGCGTAATGAATAAAATCAATAACAGGACAGCTATCACTCCATGATTTAAAAGGTTCTTTGTGCTTTTCTTGAGAGAAAGGACGAAGTGGGATATGAAGTCGTTCATCTTCAGCATGAGACGGATGTTTTGGGAATGGTATCGTGGGAAAAGCGAGCATATCGATAAATTACTCTACCAGGCAACGGTAGAAGGAAGAGGAGAAGGCAGTCGGCTGTTTCTAAAAGCCTCTGTTTTATATTAAATGCTTTTCTCACTGATTCTTTTATTACGTGAAGACCTAAACTTAATCCAATTGTCCTTTTTCGTTTTCTGTTTCGGTAATTTACTAATACGCGCATTCACTTTTCGCATCACAACGGTAAACTTCTATTTCTTAGGAATGCAGACATCCGCTGCGAATTTCATAGCGTTGGTTAAAGAGTGATAAGCGTCTTCTTCCAGGTAACACACGTCACATTTTGTCAAGTGTTCGTCGAAACGTGCCCTTATACTCCGTAAGTTCCTTTTGGTTCTGCACTTTTCCGCTTCCAATTAGCGCAACATATTTCTGCAGCGTCAACTTCTATACTAATGCGAAACCTTATAAAAAGGTGACTGGATCCCAATGAATCTGTTTTAACGTGCCAGGTAGGAAGTTCAGTAAAACAGGGAATGCAAAACATTACATGTACTGCAGAACCTACTGAAAGGTGAATATATCATACTCGGACATCCATCGTTGACTGTCACTAGACTTTTGTCTTCAGTAACATCCATCAAAGTCCATCCTTTTCTGTCATGTATCGTCTCCAGACTACGTATTGGGAATTCAAGTCGCCACCTATTATAACGGGGAGGCCGAAGCTGGCTCATCTTCACGATACTATGATGGGGAGCTTTATACACAGAGGCAACTGTAACGTTTTTGAGCAGACTGTATCCACACAGCAACTAATTGGATGTCGCTGTCTCTTACATTTAGCGGGTACGGTTGATGCGACAGCGCATTTTTTACCAATATAGCAACGACACCCTCCCCCTCGAAACTTTCATTCCCTTTTATGAAATAAATTTTAAAACGGAAAGTCTGCTGAGACTTGAACCATGTTTCGCATAATACGACTATATCAAGCTCTAGTCTTCCACTGCAATTCTTCTACAGGCTTCATAATTTAGGCAGAAAGAGAATGATAATGGAATATGCGTGTTACGAGATATTGGGTATCATTATCGTTCATAATAATGTTTTGTCCCATATTCTGACTGGCAATGTCAGTCACATTTATTATCTTGTATATCTACATAGATACTTCGAAAGCCGCCTAACGGAGGGTAGGCTGTACCACTACTACTCCTTTCCCTCCCTGTTCCATTCGCAAATGGAGCGAGGGTTCAAATGGCTCTAAGCACTGTGGGACTTAACATCTGAGGTCATCAGTCCCCTAGGCTTGCAACTACTTAAACCTAAGTAACCTAAGGACATCACACACATCCATGCCCAAGGCAGAATTCGAATCTGCGACCGTAGCAGCAGCGCGGTTCCGGACTGAAGCGCCTAGAACCGATCGGCCACAGCGGCCGGCTGGAGCGGGGGAAAACGACTGTCTGTATGCCTCCATATGAGCCCTAATTTCTCGAATCTTATCTTCGTGGTCCTTACGCGCAATGTATGTTGGCTGCAGTAGAATATTTCGCCAGTCAGTTTCAAAGAACAGTTCTCTAAATTTTCTCAATAGTGTTTCTCAAAAAGAACGTCGCCTTCCCTCCAGGATTCCCATTTGAGTTCCTGAAGCATCTCCGTACACTTACGTGTTGTTCGAACCTACCGGTAACAAATATAGCAACCCACCTCTGAACTACCCCGATGCCCTCCCAGAATCCGACCTGGTACTGATTCCAAACATTCGAGCAGTTCTCAAGAACTTGTCGCACCAGCGTCCTATAAGCGGACTCCTTTACAGGTGAACCTTTCTTTCCTTAAATTCTCCCAATAAACCGAAGTCGACCATTCTCCTTCCCCACCACAGTTCTTACATGCTCGTTCCATTTCATATCGCTTTTGAACGTTACGCCCAGATATTTAGACGACTTGACTGTGTCAAGCAGGACACTAGTATACTGTAACCGAACATTACATGTTTGTTCTTCCTACTCATCCGCATTAACTTACATTTTCCCACATTTAGACCTAGCTACCATTCATCACACAAACCAGAAATTTTGTCTAAGTCGTATTGTATCTTTCCACAGTCGCTCAACTTCGACACGTTACCGTACACTACAGCAGAATCAGTAAACGACCACAGATTGCTGCCCACCCTGTCCGCCAAATCATTTATGTGTATAGAGAGCAACGGCGGTCCTATCATCCTTCCCTTGGGCACTCCTGAGGACACCCTTGTCCCTGACAAACGTTCAACGTCGAGGACAGTATACAGGGTTCTATCACTTAAGAAGTCTTCGAGCCACTCACACATTTGTGACTTATTCCATATGTTTTTAAATGAACACACCGCCATTTGACTGTATCGTTGTTTATTTAATTACGACCAGAGTTTCGGCCTTTATGCCATTTTCAAG
Source organism: Schistocerca nitens (assembly GCF_023898315.1). Lineage (NCBI taxonomy): Eukaryota > Metazoa > Arthropoda > Insecta > Orthoptera > Acrididae > Schistocerca > Schistocerca nitens. The sequence goes on along the minus strand of NC_064621.1, from coordinate 285,321,679 downwards.
TAATTGAATTTATGTAATTAATATATATTGCAGGACATCAAGCTCAAAATTAGCCACAAATTAAGAAAATTTTCGTTACCACCGGCCGATATGGCCGAGTGGTTCTAGGCGCTTCAGTCCGGAACCGCGCTGCTGCTACTGTCGCAGGTTCGAACCCTGCCTCTGGCATGGATGTGTGTGATGTCCTTAGGTTGGTTAGGTTTAATTAGTTCTGAGTCTAGGGGACTGGTGACCTCAGATGTTAAGTCCCACAGTACTTAGAGTCATTTGAACCAATTTTTTATTCGTTACCCACGAAATGACAGATGAAGAACCATTATCTTGTAGAAAGATTAATAAATAATAATGGGAGGACGTCATTTAATTTCAGTTTGATACATATACCAAAGTAAACCAGTTATTATGAAATATTTTAGGTTACTTTGGTATATATACCAAAGTAAGCCTACTTTTAATAAATATTTAATAAAAACAGTTTTACTTTGATATAAATACCAAAATAAACCTGCTTTTATTAAATATTACGTGCTCCCACCATTATTTATTGATCTTTTTACAAGATCATGCTGTTACATCTGCCATTTCGTGGGGAGTGAATATTTTTCTTAATTTATGGCCAGTTTTGAATTTTATGTCCTCCAATATATGCTAGTGTCGTAAACTCAATCATTTGAAATTGGCATAAAAGGCCGAAACCTGGGTCTTAATTAAATAAACAATAGTATAGTCAAATGGCGGTCTTTTCATTTAATAATTACTGTAAATGTTTCTCAGCAACATCAGAAACTGTTTATTCCATATGCGCATATCTTCGTTGACAACCTGCAATAGTGCAACGTGTCAGATAGTTTTCGGAAATCTAGAAATATGGAATCTCCCTATTGCCCTTCATCCACAGTTCGCAGTATGTTATGTGAGAAAAGGGCAAGCTAAGTTCCACATGAGCAATATTGTCTAAAACCATGCTGATTCCTAGTCTCAAGAAAGTTTACTGTCTGCCAACTGAATGTACAAGAATTCTGCAGAAAACCGAAATTAGGGATATTGATTTGCAATTTTGCGGGTCCGTTCTTTACCATTCTTATAAACTGGGGCCACCTGCGCTTTTTTCCAGTCGCTTGAGACTTTGTGCTGGATGAAAGATTCACGATAAATGCGAGCTGGGTAAGGGGCCAATGCCGTAGAGTACTTTTTGTGAAACCGAATTGGGGTTGAATCCGGATCTGATGATTTATTTGCTTTCAGATATTTCTCTACGCCAGGGATGTTTATTACTTTGTCGTCCTTACGGAAGTCTGTCCGATGGGGAAGCGCGTCCTATCTATCAGTTCAGCGTAAACGGGAAGCGGCCGTTGACTTTGTACTTGTGTAGTTGCTAACCCGCGAACAGTAGAATGATAGCGACTCTGGCTGAAAGGTGTGGCTGAACGTTGCGTGGCTTATAGCAGGCTGCGGTATTCAGACCACTCACGTACATTCCTGTATTTACGTACTTCCACCTGCCGCCGGCAACGTCCACAAGTGGTCTTTGTCTGCTGAGGCACGTCCACACGTTGAGTTCCGTCTCTACCACCGCGCTGTTGAGTCTGTATGCTTTTGGCGAGCAGCAGAGGGAAAACTTGTATGTTAGAGAATTATTAAATACACTCGCAAAGTGCGGATAAGATTGTACAACGGCTATACGATTTAATTGAAACATGTTAAAAATTTGTGACACACCGGGAGTCGAACCCGGATTTCCCATTTTACAAGTGTGGTCCACTCAACCGCCTCGGCCATCCGAGCACGCCACACGCCACCAGGACCGACCCAAACTTCCATATCTCCTACTGTCTAGGTCCCATACTACTTGCACACGAGTCGTATGTTCCAGCAATTGGATAGACATTGGTTTGCTCGTCAGGTTGCCTTGCTTTTTCATGAAATACAGGAGAGCAGCGTCTGTATTTGACAATGTCTGTTTAGTTCTCTGCAGTGTTCCTTCGGAGACGTTCATGCAAGTCTGAAGGAACATGCACGCATGTCAGATGGACTAGTGCACCGAACTAAACAGACACTGCAAAATAAAGACACTGCCCTACTGTGTTTTGAAAATCTGGAGACCAAAAGTGATTGGCGCGGGGAAGAAAAATTGTTGTCGCCCAGTGACGGAGGCGTAGGTTGGAGCACAAGCAAGTAAGCGCATCCGTGAAGTCAATGTTATTGAACTCGGCTAATACATGGGCTCATTGGCGTTTATAATATTCAGAGCAGGACAGGTCCGCTGATGGATGAGAAATAGCAATAGGAGAGGCACAGCTAAAGAGAATGAGGCCAACGTGTCTCATCTGGGACCGACAGTGCTCGCTGATGTGCTCGTAATGAAGGCAACTAAAGCACTACTCAGCTGTTGGCACATAAGGATCTCCATACGACCTGGTTGTACGGATTGACACAGCTTCCGGTAAAGCTGAAGAGTAGAAGGCTAACGAAAAGGTCTGTAGATTGACAATTTGTTCTTTACCATAGCTCTTCGTATTCCTACGATCACCTATAACGAATATGGCAGATTGCACAACTTCCAAACTCTTAGCCTATTCATGTTCTGCTTCTACTATCCAATACCAAAGAAGACAAAGTCAGTATTCAAGAGTTAGAATCAAGAACAGCTCCCAGCATGAGTAACTTAGAAGTCGATATCCTCGGAGTAGAGAAGCAACTTAAGTCATTTAATAAAAACAAGTCTTGCGGTTCAGACCTACTAGGTTCCTTTCAGAGTAGGCTGATGCCATAGCTCCATACTTAACAACCATATACAACCGATAGCACGGCGAAAGATCCGTACCAAAATACTGGAAAGCTGCACATGTCACACCAATATTCAAGAAAGTCAGTAGGAGTAATGCACTAAATTACAAGCCCATATCATTATCTCGATATGCAGCAGGATTTTGGAACAAATATTGTGTTCGAACATTATGAATTACTTCGAAGAGAACGGTCTATTGACACACAGTCAACACGGATTCAGAAAACATCGTTCCTGTGAAACACAACTAGCTCATTACTCACACGAAGTGTTGCGTACTATTGACCAGAGATTTAAAATTTATTCCGTGTTTCTAGATTTCCTGCAGTTATATGACTGGATTCGTGATTTCCTATCAGAGAGGTCACAGTTCATAATAACTGACAGAAAATCATCCAGTAAAAGAGAAGTGATTTCCGTAGTGTTGTAGACCCTCTGCTGTTCCTTATCTATATAAGCGAATCAGAAAATAATCTGAGCAGCCCTCTTAGGTTCTTTGCAGCTGATACTGTTGTTTATCGTCTAGTAAAGTCATCAGAAGATCGAAAATTGAAAAAATAGTTATAAAAGATATCTGTATGGTGCGAAAATTGGCAATTGACCCTAAATAATGAAAAATATGAGGTCATCCACATGAGTGCTGAAAGGGATCCGTTAACCTTCGGTACACGATAAATCATTCAAATCTGAACGCCATAAATTCAACTAGACACCTAGAAATTACAATTAAGAACAACTTAAATTGGAGAGAACATACAGAAAACGTGGGCAAACCAAACCAAAGATGCTTAGAAAATGTAACAGATCTACTAAAGAGACTGCGTACATTATTCTAGTCCGTCATGTTTTGGAGTACTGCTGCGTGGTTTGGGATCCTTACCAGATAGGATTAATGGAGTACATCGAGGAGGTTCAAAGAAGACCAGCACATTTAGTATTATCGCGAAATACGCGAGAGACTGTCCCTGACATGATACAGGATTTGGGGTGGGCGTCATTAAAACAAAAGCGTTTTCATTGCGATGGAATCTTCTCACGAAATTTCAATCACCCAACTTACTCCTCCGAATGTGAAAATTTTTTGTTGACGCCAACCTACATAGGGAGAAACAATCACCAAAATTAAAGAAGGGAAATCAGAGCTCGCACGGAATGATATATGTGTTCGATTCTAACGCGCGCTGTTCGGGATTGGAATAATAGAGATTTATTGTGAAGGTGGTTCGATGAATTCTCTGCCAGGCACCTAAGTGTGATTCGAAGAATATCCATGTAGGTGTAGATGTACTGTCCTTATTAATCTCAGTTTGTGCACAACGAAAGAATGATTGTAAGCTTCTGCATATTTAGATTTTAATACTTAATTAATTACTAAGAAATAGGTTTTGTATGGAATTTTCACTTCGGCGAGAAGTGTTGATAACATTTTGTTAGTTGGAAGTGGAACTAGACGCTATTTTTACAAGGGCATCAGCTACATTTCAAACATTAATAGGAGATGAGGCTTGGCTAGCTTCTGCACTTAAGGTTTCTGAATTTCTTAAATCTAGACTAATCTCACTTTATTACTTATTTCTCGTGCTAGAGAAGATTGAAGAATCATGTTCTGACAGATCTACTTCTCTAATTCCAGGTGCATTCACATTCACCTCGAACGGCCGTAATAAGTGGCTGACAGCACCCATCGTGGTATTCAGTGTAGTTCATGGAGGAGCTGGAAAGGGAACTTATCTTTACGTGTGTGATGGGCAGCTGGTGGTTGTCATGTTGTCCAGAGGAGGCGTCGTAATCACCACTCCACCATACACCTCACCATACATGGCGGAACTTCTCACCGAGAGGAAAGCAAATGTCAAAGTTTGTTACAGATAACCGTACGAAACTTAAAACCAGTATTCGCACATTAGAAGGAAACAAACATCACACGGTAGAGCGGCCTCGGAACACATTCAAACACTTCCGCGTTGTACCCTACAACGGTTTTAAGTGATGAGTTAAATGGACAGTGGCAGAGACTCGCGAGTCGAATTTCCGACCGTTTGGAGATAAGGAATTCAATGATGACGTCATAGGACCCGCTGGGGAGTTTAAAGTGAGTATGCAGAGCTCATTTCTGATCTCTAATATGGAACTCTGTCGTGACAACGTGTTTAATTATTGTGTAGGTCCTTGTGATGGTTACGTAGGTGACGATTTTCGTACTACAACAGCACGACGACATTTGGTCATTCAGATATGGTGCCTCGGGTGAATATCTTCAAGAGACTGTGGAGTGACAAGAGAGAACGCTTGAGGTCCTCTCGAGAGCCGTGAGAAAACCTTTTCCACGCCAACAGCATCTTTGCAAGAAGAATGAATTTTCAGATATCGCCACTGATAGCATCACACGTCCTTGTATGTGGTGTATGCCCGCTAGGACCACATACACTCCATGACGAGTGTGTTTTTGATATACCAAACTGACAGTCCTTGTCTACGTTCAAAAAGTGGTATACGTTCGGACATAAGTTCTCTGCTTGTGAGAGGTGTTTTACATTTTTTTATACCACAATGTGTACTCTCCAGTCATGCTAGGTTTAATTACATTCTGCACAAAATTTAGTCAGAATTGTTCTTTTGTGATTTATTTACTTAATTTATAAAAATAAATGCATCCAGACCCGAGTCATTATGAGCAATGGTAAATTATTTGTTTTTGATACCTTTGTATAATTTATTTTACTGACTGGTAGACGTCTTTTAATCATTTAGTAGATACTCCTTTCCACACTGTGCAGTGGAGCCCCTTTTTCTTCTCCTTCATGTGCCATTTATTCACTTAAGATGGACGTGTCAAATGCATGTTTCTTTTGACAATTCGAACTTCACATATATGGTCGGAAACTTGAGAGTCACAGAAACTTTTCTGCAGGCTTTACGCCCAGTAAAGACTGAACCCCTGGGGAAATGGATTCTCGCTCATTACGCGGAGCGAGAATAAATGGCGCCTACCGCCACGCGAATCCCAAGAGCGCCGACTTGCCATTCCACGGGATTTCCTGTAGGAATTACACAAATTAAACAAAGAGCCCGTTTGCGTGACAACGCGCTATAAAGTGGTAGTGCGCCACGTGTCACAGAAATAGAGTGGAAAGTGTTTCCAAACACGGGCAGCCGCCTGAGTCTCAGTACAGGAAGAACCAGACTTCACTGTTGGATGTACGGTAATCATATCATCTATATCATCTAATGACAGGGGAGGATAAGATCATTTCTATGGCAGCAGATATCCTTAAGTATAAACTGGGTGAATATGAAAGCATGAAAAGCGCGCGAGATTGTAGTTCTACATTTGCATACAGGATCAAATTAAGTGTGACCTTCAAGATTTGGCCAAAGTAGGAACCAGAATGAGAGCAGTTTATGATGACGTCTTACTCAAGAAACACTGAAATACGATAAAAGTAATTTAATGGTATTACTCTCTGCCTGTGCTAAGTGCTTGTAATTTAGAATTCTCAAATGAAGCTAATGTTTACCTTGAAATGTTTGCGTATAATGTATATATTAAAGTGCCATTTTCTATCCCATCTATGCGCCTAGTTTCCAGCACGAATGGACTAAAATCTTTACATCTAAATGTTTCACGGTGCATACCGTACATTTCATAGTTACCGTACATTTCATAGTCATTCTGTTACTGATAGTATTTTCATTAAAATACGCTTCAGATGTTTTAATGCGGAAAGTGGTTACAATACAGGCACACTGAGGAAGTAGTGCGCCGGGTTCAAAAAACAAGCTTGCTTTATTTCGGTAGCGTTAGTATTGTTACTGCCCACTAACAAAACATCACCGTACAGGTGTTTGCTGCCGTTTGTGTATTACGGTCCACTGCAGCTTGCCCAGTTCGCCCAGATAACACTGGCTTACAATTATTTTTTTTCCCAATTTATATAACAGTGGTTTGAAGATAACTTCCTGATAATGAATCCAAATACGTCTTTAGTTTTTAATGCCTAGCTCTAGTTCTTGAGAAATGTTCATTTTTGTAGGAAAAAATAATTAAAACGCAAATGGAGACAGGAAACACACAGAACGAAAAATTTTCAAAAAACTTTTTTGAGCAGTACAAAGAGTTGGTATATGGATGAAGAGATCAATCAAAGAATTATACGAAAACGCAGATAGATAAGAGACATGATCAGAAAACGACGATTAACGTTCTATGGACACTTACATAGAACGAACAACAGGCTTTTTGATGTAGTAAACAGTTCAGTCAAAAACTCTTGGCTTCAAGAAATAGAAAAAGACCCGAAACAAGCAGGTGTCAACAGGGAAATAATAGATGAAAAAGGCAACTTAAGGAACAAAATTATGAAAAAATAAAAGAAAGGAAAAAAGGGAAAATATGCACAGAAAAAGGAAACAGGATCAGCGTCAAAGAATGAAGAGAGTGAAAAAGAGAAGAAAAAGTCATAAGAAAAAACTGAATAACCACGTAACATTCCAGTTCAAACGCTATCATAAAGACAAAAATGTATAATTAAAAATAACAATAAATCATAAAAACACTTCCATTTCTGTCTAAGGCCTTCTCAAACACATGATTTACGCCTAATTTTGTGTGCAGTAGTGGGGAAACAATTTTCCCTGCTCAGCCAAAAGTTCATTTGTGCCATTTGCTGCAGCAGTTGTCATGTTTTCCTTTGTAGGTCACGCCGGCCGGTGTGGGCGAGCGGCTCTAGGCCCTTCAGTCTGGAACCGCGCGACCGCTACGGCCGCAGGTTCGAATCCTGCCTCGGTCATGGATGTGTGTGATGTCCTTAGGTTAGTTAGGTTTAAATAGTTCTAAGTTCTAGGGGACTGATGACCTCAGATGTTAAGTCCCATAGTGCTCAGAGCCATGTGAACCATTTTGAACCTCGTAGGTCATTCCACATTTCTCCACTGCACATAGGTACTTTGTATAGCATTTCTGTTGCCAAAGTAAGCAGTTGATAAACGTTTTGTAGGATCAGCCTGATATTTTTAAAATCTTCATACAGTTTTGTGGAATGAGTAATTAGAATATTTACATCGCTACTGCCATTCTGTTTATGGAAAGACTAGTCCCCTGCTCGATATCCAGACAAGCCCATTTTGATACGTGATTCAGAATATTTTCGCAGTGCAGAAGTTCATCATCTTCACTGATTTTAAAAGAAGAATAATATGTTATGTTACAGTAGAACATTTCAGAATGAGCAGCCATTGCAGCTGTGGAATACACAGCTGTATAGGTTTCATGATCCGTGGATGGCCTGAAACTGACCGACATTGATAGTAAACAAAAAATGCAGTTCTTGACAAACTTAAAGCTTTCAATGATTTAGCGTGCGTCGAACTTTCATTCGCACTAGAACAACAAAAATACTCCCAATACACAAATAACACCAGCTACCAGTAGCCTAACGATTGTAAATGCTTGAGCAAAGCAGTCGATGACCAATAGCAGAGCAAACATTTGTTTACACGAGATTTCAACTTAGACTATAGCTATTTAATGCTTCCCATTTTGTAAACAGAGCTAAAAAATCCTGTTTTTCCGACTAAAATGTTTTCTTTCTTTAAAACTGCTACTTCTATTGCTACTAAATTGTAAATGCCGCTTCATTGCACCATAGCAATCTCGAGAATAATAATACAACATGGGAAAATTTGCTACTGAATCGGCTACGTCTCAAACAAGGTTTTTAAACTATACTGTAGGAAATATTGCAATTAGCTACATGTTTTCTTGAAATGATTTTGTTATACCGTCACTAGTTTCGGGTCTGAGTCCATCGCCAGATCGTAGATTTGAGTTCTTTTACATCTATGTCATCCTAAAAAGAAAGGCTTTTCATGATGACACAAATGTAAAAGAAGTCAACGCTACCATCTGACGATGGGCTCAGGCCCGAAACTGGGAATGTTATAACAGTATCGCTTCGAGAAAACTTGTGGCTGGTTGCAGTACTTCCTACAGCCTAATTTACGAAAAACCTGTGGTGTTCTCCAACCAACATGGATAAAATAATATTTTTCCACGGTGAATACTGTGACAAAACTGGTCAGCTTCGATTCACAATAACTGGCGATTGGCAACACTTAGACGAATATAGACCACGCATTTCTTTTCTCCGTGTCTTGTTTTTAATAGATACGCAAAGAGAATGGGTCTAACTCTTGGCCATCGGGAGAGATCGCGGAACGAAACTGACTGAATCTGCCACCGAATTTATCGGGGAAATTTTTTGTATGAGAGGCAACGAAATGAGTGGTTGGTATTCGTTTGATTTCTATGCTGCAAAAACTTCTTAGGTGTGGGAGTAGCGGTTTTCGTAACGTTTTTATCAGAAAAACAGGATTTTTTAGTGTTCGTTTTTGCATGATTTCTTTGCTGTAATAAAACAGCAGTAAAAATTTCATAGCTATGTGAGTAGCAGTTTTCGAGAAAGTAAACATTTTAGTCCAAAAAATAGGATTTTTTATCTCTATTTATAAAATGGTAAAATATTCTACAGCAGCTGTAGCTCTAATAATGGAATGTTTCACCATTTTGTAAACAGAGCTAAAAAATCCTGTTTTTCTGACTAAAATGTTGCCTTTCTCGAAAAACGCTACTCTTACACCAAAGAAATTTTTACTCCTGATTTATTACAGCATAGAAATCATACGAATAGTAATTTCGTCACCTTTCAAACAAAATATTTCCCAACAAATTTGGTGGCAGCATCAGTCAGATTCATTCGATGATGACTCCGACTGGCAACAGTTAGACCCATTTTGACTGCTGGCCCAATACAAAGCCGGCCGCTGGTGGCCGAGCGGTTCTGGCGCTACAGTCTGGAACCGCGCGACCGCTACGGTCGCAGGTTCGAATCCTGCCTCGGGCATGGATGTGTGTGTTGTCCTTAGGTTAGTTAGGTTTAAGTAGTTCTAAGTTCTAGGGGACTTATGACCTCAGCAGTTGAGTCCCATAGTGCTCAGAGCCATTTTGAACCCAATACAAAAAAGAAACAGAGAAAATAAATGTGTAGAGTCTTGTACTGCAAGGGAGCAAGGGAGAGAATGTTGTTATGGGTGGCGGGTATCCTTTTTGTATAACACAAATGGACACGTGGATTAGTATGGTTGAAACTTCTCCCTTGAATGTACAGAATGACAACGCTGGAAAAACTCTTACGTTATTTGATTTTCAAACAGCTGAGCAAAACTGAACGTACCCAGACAGTTTTATCTTTACTTATTCTGATCATCACTAAACTTACACACAATATTTTTGCGCAGCGCAATCTAACTTTAAATAATCCCTACAAAAGAATGGCTCTGAGTAACAATAACCTATACCTTTCATGAATCACTTACCTCACAAAAATCTTCGTTACTCGAACTACTGCAATACAGCGAGCGCCAATACTGCCAGCTAAATAAAAGATTCTAACTAATGAAGGCACTAACCACTGATAGGCATAGTAAGCAAATGAAAGATTTTGATAGGGAACAAACAATGTATTTACGATAATAGCGTTCAAAATATATAAATATGTGTCACCCAGTTAAACAAATTTCCTTTTTCTGACGGACACACGTCCAGATCGTGCTCTCATAGTAACCTCTCAAAACTCTGGCATCTCTCTCTCCACATCCACCACTGCTGGCGGCTCACCTCCAACTGCCCAATGCTATGCGCTGTTCACATCCAACTGCCCAACACTACACAAGCGAATATTCCAACCGTGAGTCCAACCAGCCGTAGACTTCACACAGCGCACTCAGCTATTTTCATACAGAGCACTACGTGGCGTTACCTACATAAAAACCTAAACAGCCTACTTACATGGTTCTTTGTTTATATTAACTGGAAGTTTTACTTATCTTGAAGAGAGATCATGTGTTGTGGTAGGAGCTCACCAGTAATAGTCCTCTTCCAGATTGATGTAACATAACAATATTCACTGCTAGTAAAGTACAATTCTGGCTGAGATAAACTAGTCACGCTACAGACACTAATCTGATCACTATGTACTGTCGTAGCTTGTGATGAACTAAACCTGCTGTGCGAGTGAATGACTGACAGACGCCAAACTACAATGAGTGAGTGAGTGAGTGAAATCCTCCAGTCAGCGGCGGCGGCCTAAATACACGCTGTCGAAAGGGTGTTGGCGGCCTGTTGCTTGTGCATGTATCTCTGGCTTCTCTCGTGATAGGCGCGCTCGACCCAGCGCATAGTAATCGGTCTTCGTGCTTCATCTTTGTCGACTGGTGTCCTGGCGACAGCTTACGCCACCACACAAAAGGCACTTTTTCCGATACAAGCGATGCAATGGAGCCGCGATCTGAGGGCATTCGGTAGGAATGGAATGTAGTATGTTATTCTGCCTGGTACTAACTGCAGTTCAGACACATTGCAAAGATCAGCCAGGTCATGGATTGCAAGTAAATGAAACTGAATGGGCTGCACACCCAGACTGTTTATCACATGACGTAAGTACGGTAGTTCAGTTTGAAAAGAGTCACACTTCTCGAGATGGCACTTGAGTCCTACATCTGACAACAGTCGAAAATGAGAACGCAAATTGGCAATGTGCTCCTCTGGTGTACGACCTGAGACGACAATATCGTCAAGGTAGTTTGAACAAAATGGCACTTTTGCAGTCAGCTGTTCCAAGTAACGTTGAAAAATGGTGGGTGTGGTGGAAGCACTGCTGGCCGGCCGCGGTGGCCGAGCAGTTCTAGGCGCTTCAGTCCGGAACCGCGCGACTGCTACGGTCTCAGATTCGAATCCTGCCTCGGGCATGGACGTGTGTGACTCTGCCGTCCACACTTAAGTGCCTGGCAGATTATTCTTTGGAACACAGCGTGAGAAAAAAGAACACTTACATCTTTCTGTACGAGCTGTGATTTCTCTTATTATATTACGATGATCATTTCTCTGTGTGTAGGTTCCTGACAGTAAAATATTTTCACATTCCGAGGAGAAAGTTGTTGACTGACATTCTGTGGAAAGATATCTCTGCAGTGAAAAACTTCTTTGTTTTAATTATTGCCATACCAGCTCACTTATCATGTTCGTGACACCCTTTCTTCTATTTCGCGATAAAACAAATATATATATATATATATATATATATATATATATATATATATATATATATTATCTAGGTGACTTTGCAACTGATTTGCCGGCCGGAGTGGCCGTGCGGTTCTGGGCGCTACAGTCTGGAGCCGAGCGACCGCTACGGTCGCAGGTTCGAATCCTGCCTCGGGCATATGGATGTGTGTGATGTCCTTAGGTTAGTTAGGTTTAATTAGTTCTAAGTTCTAGGCGACTGATGCCCTCAGAAGTTAAGTCGCATAGTGCTCAGAGCCATTTGAACCATTTTTTGCAACTGATTTTGATCTGATGATTATTTTACTTGACGTTAAATGTCAGCAACATCTGTAAACAATCTAAGAGAGTTTCCCACATGGTCTGCCAATTCGTTTATGTAGATTAGGAATAGATGAGGGGCTATAACACTTCCTTGGGTAACGCCGGTTATCACTTCTGTTTTACTCGATGATTTTCCGCCGATTACTACGTACGGTAGCATTTGTTAGGGGAAATCACAGATCTAATCACACTACGGAAGCGGTAATCTATGGGCACGAAATTTGGTTAGAAGTCTGATGTGAGGACCTGTGACAGAAGCCTTCTGGAAAACAAGAAATACGGGATCGATTAGGCACCCACTGTCGTTAACACTCATGACTTCGTGTGAATAAAGAGCTAGTTGTATTTCACAAGAACGAAATTTTCTGAATCCGTGCTGACTGTGTGCCAGTAGATATTTACCTTCAAGGTAATTCATAATGTTCGAATACAGTACATGTCCCAAAATGCTGCTGCAAATTGATGTTAATGGTAAGGGTCAGCAGATTACTCCTATTTCGTTTCTTGAATCTTGGTGTGACCTGTGATACTTTTCAATCTTTTTGGTACCTATCTTTCGTCAAGCGAGTGGTTGTGTATGATTCTAAGCATGGGGCTATTGCATCAGCATAATCCGAAAGGAACCTAGTTGGTATGCTATCTGGACCGAAAGACTGTCATTTATTAAGTGTTTTTAGCTTCTTCGTTCCACTGAGGATATCTGGTTCTAAGTTACTCAATTATTTACTTCATCTTCTTTGGTGAAGAAATTTCGGCAAGTTGTGTTTAATAACTTCGCTGTAGTGTCGCTGTCATCGGTAATATTACGCTGGTATTGCACAGTGGAGGTATTGATCGTTTCTTGTAGCTGGTATACTTTATATATGAACAGGATATCTTTGGATTTTTTGTCAGATTTCAAGACGACGTTTTGTTATATGGCTCTGAGCACTATGGGACTTAACATCTGAGGTCATCAGTCCCCTAGAACTTAGAACTACTTAAACCTAACTAACCTAAGGACATCACACACATCCATGCCCGAGGCAGGATTCGAACCTGCGACCGTAGCGGTCTCGCGGTTCCAGACTGAAGCGCCTAGAACCGCACGGCCACACCGGCCGGCCGACGTTTCGTTATAGAAGCTAATTAAAGCATCTTGTACTGAAGTCTGTTCTAGGTTTCGAGCTTCAGTGAAACATCGCCAATCTTGGAGAATTTGTGTTCTTTTAAATTTGGCATGCTTTTTCGTTGCTTCTGAAACGCCGTTCTGACCTACTTTGTGTGCCATGGCGCAGGTGGCAGCATTTCACTGTATTACAACCCTCCCCGAGTTCATCAGTTGTAATACAGGGTATATCAAAAAGAATTATCTGATTTGGCACGTCTATATTTCTGAAGCTAATAAACATTTTTTTGAAGGTCGGGAAATTCAAAAAGTTTTTTCCATTTGTTTTCACGAAGTTCAATATGCCCCCTTGAGATGCACGGCATATGCCAATGCGGAATTCAAGTAGTTCCCACACTGCAGCCATGTCTTGAGTTACAGCTTCCACAGCTGCTGTTCTGTGATGTGTCAGTTCATTTATTGTTGTTGGTAACGGTGGCACATAAGCAGAGTTTTTTATAAACCCCCACAACAAATTATCACATACAATCAAGTCCGGTGACGTTGGAGGCCAGTAATGTAAGGCTGAATCATTTGGTCCAGTGCGACCGATCCATCGTTCAGTAATCCTTTCATATAAAAATTTCCAGATGCCAGTGTGGCGGTGCTCCATCCTGTCGATAAATGAAGTCGTTTCGAATCAGTCTCCAACTGTGGGAAAAGAAAGTACTCAAGCATATCGAGATATGTGCTTCCTGTAACAGTGTTCTCTGCAAAGAAAAGTGGACCATACACCTTTTCCTATGAAACTGTATAAAACACATTAAATTTTGTGGTTGTTCCGTACCTCACATTCTCACATTATGACGTTTCACCTGTCCATTGAAATGGAATGCCGCTTGGTCACTAAACACTAAGAGTGGAAGAAAACTGTCATCCTCTATCTTGCCAAGAATGAAATTACCGAACTCGACACGCTGGTGTTTGTTACCTTCACGAAGAGTTTGCAGTAGTTGAATTATGTATGGTTTCAAGTGTAAACGTCGACGCAACGCTTGCCAGACGGACATCGGGGGCATGTTGCGCTGTCGATCTGCACGGCGAAAGGATTTCTGCGGATTCTTTGTGAAACTATGGCGGGACCTATATCGTACCTAGTGCGAAAGTCATGCTGAACAGTTATTACTGACCCGCACTGCTCAAAATGTTGTGAATTGGCAGGAGCCAATTCACGGGGTTTGGAGGAAGCCGAAAGGCACGCGTTTAAGCTCACGCAGGCTGGCGTGAGGTCTGGAAAATGACAAGGAAATTAGAACTTAGAAAAACGGACGCAGATGTTGAAATACTTAACTTTAATCCATAATTGGTGAACATCGGTCTGACGGTACATGCATCCCAAGATAAGTAACAAATGATAATGGCGCCTTGCTAGGTCGTAGCAAATGACGTAGCTGAAGGCTATGCTAACTATCGTCTCACCTAATGAGAGCGTAATTTGTCAGTGAACCATTGCTAGCAAAGTTGGCTGTACAACTGGGGCGAGTGATAGGAAGTCTCTCTAGACCTGCCGTGTGGCGGCGCTCGGTCTGCAATCACTGACAGTGGCGACACGCGGGTCCGACGTATACTAACGGACTGCGGCCGATTTAAAGGCTACCACCTAGCAAGTGTGGTGTCTGGCGGTGACACCACACAAAACATAGAGCACAAAACGCTTTCTGTTGTCCCGACATCATTTTTACTAGAACTGAAGTGAGCGTACAGCGCTAGTACCTAGCGGGAACAATGTAAAACTGGAGAGTTTGCTCTTTACAACAATACGTTGTTCACGCACGTATCTGAAATAATATAATAGTTTTGATTTTTTTAAAAATTGCACGATTCTTTTTGCGCCCTCTACACGCCACTACCATTGCTGGGGTGCTAATCTCATCACCCCCTCACCCCCTCAGTACGTTTCGGATCGCTGAGGTTGTTTTTTTTTTGTTTTTTTGTTTTGCTTTTTTTTTTTTTTTTCGCGGAGAGCTGCTTCGGTGTTGAAACACTGACCAGTTCTTCGGTATCTGACAACTGTATGTTTGGGAGGGTGTTAAAGCCTGGAACAATGACCTTTATATTGTGTGATACAGGTCACCCTGCAGGCTGCAGATCTGTATACTTCCACTTACGTTACTTGGGCTATTCACTAAGAATAGTTCTAGGGTAGTTTAAACGACCTCAGTGTGAGGAACTCATATTTTAGCGCAGAATAAGAAAATCGTGGGCGTTCAAACATCCTCTTGGCGAAGAACTGCTTGTCACCGCGAAGATGGAACTAGATAGTTCTAAAAAAAGGATTAAAAGTTTAAAAAGAAATTAAAATTTCAGCTACCATGCTTCAGAAGGAAGAAGCAACAAAGCCAACGTTAGAAATAAAAAGGCAGGTCCAAAATTCGTTGTACAACTGTCTACAGTGACGAGCAAAAAGAAAAAAGAACTCTTTTTGAAGTAAACCCTTTATCTGAGAAACTAGAGCCAATCTGGGAAATTGCATCAGTGGAGGGTCTGAGTTTGACAGTGTCTGTACAATCTCATGTAATGATCCGTCGGACAGACACTGCTAAGATCGGCAGCCGTGTTAAATTATGAAATGCATTCACAAATTGCAAATACGATACCACAACAGCTATGCGATGTGCTAAGAACATATGAAAATTCGTGTCGTACTGGGACTCGGATTGCCCGCTTATTTTTCTCGACATAAAGACAATGCGGTAATGTATTTCATGCCAAAGCGAAGGCAATCTGACGCGAAAAATAAAATAAGTGTCCCCTGTGTGGGAATTACATAATTGTGGGAGCACTATGGGAAGCAGACGCTGGCACATTTGGAGAGTTGGGTCGGTCCTGGAAGTAGCCTCGGATAGCCGACTTCGTTACCGCGACTGCTCGCGACAAGCCGGAAATCCGGGTTCAAGTCCCGGTCTCACACGAATTTTCATATGTTTCCAGTAAGTTGTATAGCTATTGCGGCACCGTTTTCGCAGTTTGCGAATACATTTCATAATTTGATAAAACCTGAAGGTAGATTTGATTCAGGATCGTAGGAACATTCCATACTCGCTGCAGTATCACCTGTAATATGAAAAAGAAAGAACATTTTTCTTCCGTAATGTAAGGGTTACTAATTATATCAACTGAATCAGACAGAAACTAGTGAAATTGAAGGCGACCAGCCAACCAGACATGTCTTTGATATCCACGTGTGGCGATCACGTTTCCAGTTTGTCCCGAGGACATTTAGTTTTCAGGGGACGTATTGGAGAAAACAGCCTATGGCCTTTGTGCGTCGAAATTCAGCATTCTTGACACCTTTATCACACATCAAATGATACTAAGATGTTAGGCCTAGGTCCATACTACACAACTATCGCTTGATTTCACACATCGTGGTTTTTTTTTTCCTACCACAAAGTGCAACGTACACTATTATTTTAGTGATTTTCTTCGTTTCGTCATAATAGCCTGATATTAGCATAAGAGGCGATTTCTATCAACTACACTTGACGTACAGTCTAAGAAAACAAAAAAAGAACCCGATGCCCCACGAAGAAATTATCCGAATGAGATAGAAATCCGTAGATGATTACAATTGCACAAAATTGGATGATTTTTCAACAGACAGAGGTTCACACACTCAGCAAATCCATAACGCGTTGGTCCACCTCTGTTCCTTGCGTCAGCAGTTATGCGGCTTGGGACTGACAGCCAGAGTTATCGGTTGTCCTCCTAGCGATATCGTGCCAAATTTTGTCGAAGTTGCGTGTTATATCGTCCAAATCCCAAGCTCGTTGGAGGGTTTGCCCATAATGTTCCAATCCGATGACCTTGCTGGGCATAGCAAGGTTTGGGAAGCACGAAGACAAGCAGTAGAAACTCTTGCCTTGTGCGGGCGGATATTATCTCGGTGTAATGTAAGCCCAGGGTGACTTGCCATGAAGGGCAACAAAACGGGACGTAGGGACGTAGAATATCGTCTGCCTACTACTGTGCTGTAAGAGTGGCGCTGATGACAGCCAAAGGAGTCCTGCAATGAAAAGAAATGGCACCAGAGACCGTGTCTCCTGGTTATCGGATAGTATTGTGGGCGACGGTCAGGTTGGCGTTCCACGGCTATCCAGGGTATCTCTTGACACGTCTTCGCTGATAATTTGGGCTCAGTTCGAAGCGGGACACTTCACTGAATATAATTCTACTCTAGGCAATGAAATTCCAGGCCAAAGACATGTCTGGAGAAGTCACAAACAGTGGTGGGATACCAACCTGGTTGTCGTCCACCATACAGTCTGACAACTAAGACAGATGGTGTAGGGTGACATTCCTTTTCATAGCAGGACCCCTTTGGTTGTCAGCCGCTTCAACCTTAGAGCACAGCGGTACGTCGACGAGATTCTACATCCAGTTTTGTTGCGCTTCACGGCAAGCCATCCTGGACTCACATTTAACCAAGAAAATGCCCGCCTACACACGGCGGGAGTTTCTGCTGCTTCTCTTCCTGCTGCCAAAACCAACTGGACCTCTCCCCAATTGATAACGTTTGAACGTTTGAAGCACTGTGGGCCCTCCAACTAGCTCGGGATTTTGGCGATATAATGCACCAGTTGCGTAGAATTTGGCATGATATTCCTCAGGACATCCAACAACTCAGTGAATCAGTCTCAAGGCGAATAACTGCTTGGACATGCGACAGAGGCAGACTAACGTGTTACTGTCTTCTCGATTTGTGAAGCTCTTTCTCTTGAATAAACCATCCAATGTTTGTGAAATTGCTATCATTTGTTTGTCTGTAGATGTACGTCACATCTACCGATCTCCGTCCCGGCCCATTCAAATAATTTTTTCGTGGTGCGTCGTTTTCTTTTTTTTCTTTTTTTTTAGGGTGTATGTACTTTGCCTGCCTCATGCAAAGACTACACATACAAAAAAAGTAGCATCATGTATGTGGAAAAAAATATCTCTCTGGCTCTCTGGGAGACACCTAGAAGTGGAAGTGGACGGGGCGTACGTAAAAAAAGTGTTTGACGATAGTGACACAAGAACCTCTATTATTCTCTGCTGTGGATTGTGTGCTAAATTGAAACCTGGCAATTTTAATTCATTTTGTGCTCTGGCCGTGTGGCCAAAAGTGTACTGCACAAGAAAAGCGTTGTGAAATGCAGGAAGCCTGCTGATCGAAGCGTAACACAAAGATTGGAAACTGACCTTCACCATAACCGAATGTAATATAACATGTAGGAACTTCTGAAAGTAAGATAAATATGTCGACTCTCACTAAGACCATTGTGCAACAAGATCGGTGTACTGAAACCTGGTAGTCAAGGGAAGGCAGGATTCGGTTACGATTGTGGACGAGGTCGTAATCAGTTACTATTGGTTGCCTTTTACAGTTACACACAATTTATTTTAAACCAGTAACTCCAGACTCAACAATAAATAAAAAATATCACACGTTATTAATGAAGTAATAAACAAGTGTATAAATAATAGTGTTTTCAGTGAGTTACAATTTAGCAAATCACCATTAAATACAGATACAGCAGATCGGGTAATGCTGTGGGAATTAGATTAGGAAATGAGACGCTTAAAGTAGTAAATAAGTTTTGCTATTTGGGGAGCAAAATAACTGATGTTGGTCGAAGTAGAGAGGATATAAAATGTAGACTGGCAGTGGCAAGGAAAGCGTTTCTGAAGAAGAGAAATTTGTTAACATCGAGTATAGATTTAAATGTCAGGAAGTCGTTTCTGGAAGTATTTGTGTGGAGCGTAGCCATGTATAGAAGTGAAACATGGACGATTAATAGTTTAGAAAAGAATAGAATAGAAGCTTTAGAAATGTGGTGTTACAGAAGAATGCTGAAGATTAGGTGGGTAGATCACGTAACTAATGAGGAGGTATTGAATAGAATTGGGGAGAAGAGGAGTTTGTGGCACAACTTGACTACAAGAAGGGATCGGTTGGTAGGGCATATTCTGAGGCAACAAAGGATCACCAATTTAGTATTGGAGGGAAGCGTGGAGGTTAAAAATCGTAGAGGGAGACCAAGAGATGTATACACTAAACAGATTCAGAAGGATGTAGGTTGCAGTAAGTACTGGGAGATGAAGAAGCTTGCACAGGATAGAGTAGCATGGAGAGCTGCAACAAACCAGTCTCTGGACTGAAGACCACAACAACAACAGCAGATAATGTTTTAAAATCAAGCCACTGTGATCTGGGCAGAAGGCCTTACACGCCAGGAATAGCAATAAATTAAGAATTGTTTAAAACTCGCTGCAACTTACAAATTACAGGTATTGAAATATTAAAGGCAAGTCGCCCCAAACTCAGCAGAAGGCATTAGACGCCAGGAATGGCAGTTAATAAGGTTTTAAGGCTTAATGTGTAAATAGAAAAACCAAATTAGAATTTTAAGGCAAGCGACCACAATTTTGCCAATAATGGCAATAAATTAAGCCGCAGCACGGCTCACGTATTGTCAGAATTAATTTCATGTTCTGCATGTCCTGCAAACACAGTTCTACTCTGGTACAGCTGCTCATCATAGCGTGCGAGGGAAATAGCGTGGCAACTGATAAATTTCTCCGAAATTGAAATACGCGGGAAGTGCGATTCTTGTGGGAAAAACGTCTAAATTACACAGAAATTCACCGTGAAAGTCTGGACCCAACGCAGTGCGAGACCAGCCGTAATGAAATGGCACCAACAATTTGATCAAGGCCACACACACGTGGGTGATGCTAATCGAGAAATCCAGATCTTGCGCCACACGATTTCCATCTTTTCGCAAATTGAAAGAACATACGTGCGGCAACAGATTTTCCTTCAATAAAGACGTTCACGAAGCGGTTCTTGAATGTCTCTGTTACCACGGGACAGATTTTTGTAATCGAGGAACAGAACGACTGGTAGAACGTTCGGACCGTCGTTTGCAGACACTTGGTGGATATGTTCAAAAACAGTGTCGTGTATCTGTCGCTCTCAAGTACAGCGCTGAATTCAATTAAAGTTACGTGGCCTGCCATAACACACTGAGGTGAGAAAAGTCATGGTATAACGACATGTTTGTATACGGATGGCGGTAGCATTGCGTGCACGAAGTATAAAAAGCATTGCATTGGCGGAGCTGTCATTTGTACTCACGTCATTCACATAAGAAGGGTTCCAACGAGATTACGACAGCACGACGGGAATTAAGAGACTTTGAACTCGGAATGGTTGTTGGAACTAGTCGCGTGGGACATTCCATTTTGGAAATCGTTAGGGAATTCAATAGTCCGAGATCCACAGTATCAAGAGTGTGCTAAGAATACCAAATTTCAGGCATTATCTCTCACCACGGACAACACATTGACCGACGGCCTTCACCTAACGACCAAGAGCAGCAGCGTTTGAATGGAGTTGTCAGTGCTAACAGACAAGCAACACTGCGTGAAATAACCCAAGAAATCATTGCGGGAAGTACGAGGGACGTATCCGTTAGGACAGTGGGGTGAAATCTGGTTATGGCAGCAGACGTCCGACGTGAATGGTAGCGCTAGCAGTAGAACATCGCCTGCAGCTCCTCTCCTGGGCTTGTGACCAGTTCCGTTAGATTCCAGACGGCTGGTAAGAGGTGATGGTAGGGCTCGAATGTGAGGCAGACCCCATCAAGCCATGGACCCAAGTTGTCAACGAGACACTGTGGATGCTGGTGGTGGTGGTTCTTTAATGGTGTGGGTGGTTTTTACATGGAATGGACTCAGTCCTTTGGTCCGACTGAATCGATTATTGACTGGAAATGGCTATGTTTCGGTACTTGGAGGCCATTTCCAGCCTTTCATGGACTTCATGTTCCCAAACAACGTTGGAATTTGTTTGGATGACATTGCACCATGTCACCGGGTCGCAGTTGTTCGCGATTGGTTTGAAAAACATTCTGGACAGTTCGAGCGAGTGATGTGACTTGGCCTCCCAGATCCCTGGACATGAACCCCGTCGAAAATTTTTGAGAGGTCAGTTCATGCACAAAATCCTGCAACACCTTCGACATTATGGACGGTTATAGAATCAGCATGGCTCAGATTTCCCGTAGGGGACTTCCAACGACCTGTTGAGTCAAACGTCATGTCGAGTTGCCGCATACATCGGGCAAAAGGAACTCCGACACGATATTAGAAAGTATTCCCTGACTTTTGTCACCTCAGTGTAAAGGCACCATTTCTCGTCACAGGATAGGAACGGTCGGTGTTGTCTATGAGCCAGCTGATGAATGGCAGTCGGAGATGCGCATAAGGCCACCTGCTGATTTATGTGATTTTGGCTTAGAAAATGCGGTACCCTGCCACACGATTTTTGAACCTTCTCCATAGCATGTAAATGTCACTCGATGGTGGAATGCTCGTCACATTTGCCAGTTCTCGCGGTCAGTGACGTGGATCATTGTTGATTAATGTGTGTAAACGATCTTCATCAGTCCCCGAAGATCTTCCTGATTGTGGAGAGTTACTAATGATAAAACGATCTTCTTTAAAAGGAGAAAACCGTTTTCTTACCATGCTCTGTCCAGTCCATTATTCCCATACATGGTGAAAATGTTTCTGGCTGCCTCCGCTGGTGTCATCCCTGTACTGAACTCAAACAGAAGAATATGTCGGAAAGATGTTACGAAGTTATACACCAACCCAATACAATGAAAACAGCTTTGTCACCAGTAGATTGTATTTAGGACGAGAAAATGCAACTAAACGTTGTTGAGAATCAGCCTGTTTGTCAGTTGCTTGTATGGCAGACGAGAAACGTAATGTAACCCTGCAATGGGAAATAGCGTGGTTACCAGTTGCTTGTATGGTGAGAAGTAGAACCAAGTAACAACCAAAAGTAGTTTTACTTCGTCGCCACTTGTTTGATCATCCTGCTGGTGGGTGCTAAGGAGTGGTGGCTTTAATGACAAAGAGAAAAATAAGAAGATTCGCATGTAGTGTCTGGTAATGTTTAGACTACACAAACTGAACAGAATATTCAGACAGACTAGACTAGGTTAGACTAGAGACAGACTGCTCGGTGCGACATCTTTTATTAGCTCTGTGGCCTCACGGGCTGAGGGGGAGGCCGCAGATTGGCGACAGGGTCACACGATCGTTGAAAATTTCGAAACGTGCACTGGTACGACGTTGTATTGAGGGGGCACGATAGCACAGAATAGACGAGTGTTTGATAAGACAACATTTGTAAAACTTGCACAATGAATTAGTAGTACATGAAAATGCTTTTACTTTGACATCGTAACGAAAACTAGACCCGCATTCGGGACGATGACGATTCAAACCCGCGTCCAGATACCCGTATTTGTGTTTTCCGTGATTTGCCTAATACGCTCCAAGAAAATGACGGGATGGTTCCTTTGAAAGGGCACACCTATTTCATTCCCCATCCTTGAGACAATCCGAGCTTTCGCTCCGCCTCTACCTCGATGTCGACGGGACGTAAAACAGAATCTTCCTTACATTGTACAGAGAATTTCAAATACACACCAGAAATAATGATTGTAGCGTAGAGATAAATGAATGATAGTCTAGATAAGCATTGTGAAATAAAGGAAAAATTTACAATCACGTTGGTCTGCACATACCCACTGCCAGGAAAATTTTACATTGATGACAGTATATAACAAATAATACTTGGCGATGTCCCACTATCTTTTCCTAATATCCCCCGCACAATATTTTTCCTGACCCCTGAGGTAATGAAATGTATCTGCCAGTTGCACGGCTGACTAGTTTCATGTGGTGCTAATGTCTGCCACTCTCGTAAAAAGAATGAAAATGGATCTCAGATAGTAACAGAAATAATTGCAGAAGAAAAGCAGCAAGAACCTTTGACACCCCATTTGACATTTGTAATTTAGATGCACTTCCCTGTAGAGACAGTTCACGAGCAAGTTTTAATCTTGTCTAAGGAAAATAAGTTTCCACTTTGTAGTAAAGCTTTTCTGGAGAGAGAAAATCATGATAACAGACTCCCTTTAACCTTATGCTGGCGTCACAAAGGCGTCTCAGCGAGGGAGCCTTTCTGTCTTGTGAATACACCACGTTGATTATGCCTCCTATTCTTCGGGTAGGAACTTCTTAATCTGGACGCCGCTCTTGACTTGGACGTGACAGTCTATTGGCGGGGACGGCGAGTGCCACACCAAGACTTATCTTGTTTTGCAGAGAAAAAAATTGTCAGTAGTATTTCAAGTTTTCCGAAGAAAGGAATGCAGTGACAGGTGGCGCCACGCAGGTAGGTTTCCTGAAATTTCTGAGAATCTATCTTTTTTCACCTTACTGGATAATCAGTGGGCACGCGTCTTGATTGTCTAACGCAAGGATAGGTGCACTTTTATCCCTCGGGGATGCGAGGGAAAGTGGAAAAGTGAAATGTTTTGACACTCTGGCACTAGATTCCGACTGGGGAAGATGCAATGCCAACAGATTCCAACAGTTGCAGAGTCTTCCTTTAGACTTTGGCAGAAATTTCTGACGGACACGGTCTCTGCCCTCATACTATGACAGCGACACCTCGTCTGGTAGGTATCGCTTCGCTCTGATGGTCAAAGTAGCCGAGAAGTAGATAAGGTGTAGGTTGGGGCAGGGGTTATTAATCCTTAACAAATTTCAGTGGGATGCTTGATTTACTCTGTTCCACGTTTTGATGTCATTGTTTCTTTCCTCTAATTCGCGAGTGGATTTTACATTAGTGAATTGTCTCAATTTATTTTTACATGACTGCTCATCCAGTGTCAAGAGCGTACTGCTGTCTTATTGAATCTATCTTTAACGCCCGTTGGGCATTTTGATCACAATAGCCATACATCATTCATATAAAATGACTCATGCAACTGTTTCTGCACCACCAGTGAACCTAAATTTTCATTTTACGCTACTGGCCATTAAAATTGCTACACCAAGAAGAAATGTAGATGATAAACGGGTATTCATTGGACAAATATATCATACTAGAACTGACATGTGATTACAGTTTCAAGCAATTTGGGTACATAGCTCCTGCGAAATCAGTACCCAGAACAACCACCTCTGGCCGTAATAACGGCCTTCATACGCCTGGGCATTGAGTCAAACAGAGCTTGGATGGCGTGTACAGGTACAGCTGTCCTTGCAGTTTCAACACGATACCACAGTTCATCAAGAGTAGTGACTGGCGTCTTGTCACGAGCCAGTTGCTCGGTCACCATCGACCAGACGTTTTCAATTGGTGAGAGATCTGGAGAATGTGCTGGCCAGGGCAGCAGTCGAACATTTTCTGTATCCAGAAAGGCCCGTACAGGACCTGCAACATGCGGTCGTACATTATCCTCCTGAAATGTAGGGTTTCGCAGGGATCGAATGAAAGGTACACCCACGGGTCGTAACACATCTGAAATGTGACGTCCACTGTTCAAAGTGCCGTCAATGCGAACAAGAGGTGACCGAGACGTGTAACCAATGGCACCCCATACCATCACGCCGGGCGATACGCCAGAATGGCGATGACGAATACACGTTTCCAATGTGCGTTCACCGCGATGTCACCAAACACGGTTGCGACCATCATGATGCTCTAAACAGAACCTGGATTCATCCGAAAAAATGACGTTTTGCCATTCGTGCACCCAGGTTCGTCGTTGAGTACACCATCGCAGGCGCTCCTGTTTGTGATGCAGCGTCAAGGGTAACCGCAGCCATGGTCTCCGAGCTGATAGTCCATGCTGCTACAAGCGTCGTCAAACTGTTCGTGCAGATGATTGTTGTCTTGCAAACGTCCCCATCTGTTGACTCAGGGATCGAGACGTGTCTGCACGATCCGTTACAGCCATGCGGATAAGATGCCGGTCATCTCGACTGCTAGTGATACGTGGCCGTTGAGATCCAGCACGGCGTTCCGTATTTCCCTCCTGAACCCACCGATTCCATATTCTGCTAACAGTCATTGGATCTCGACCAACGCGAGCACCAATGTCGTGATACGATAAACCGCAGTCGCGATAGGCTACAATCCGACCTTTATCAAAGTCGGAAACGTGATGGTACGCATTTCTCCTCCTTACACGAGGCATCACAACAACGTTTCAGCATGCAACGCCGGTGAACTGCTGTTTGTGTATGAGAAATCGGTTGGAAACTTTCCTCATGTCAGCACGCTGTAGGTGTCGCTACTGGTGCCAACCTTATGTGAATGCTCTGAAAAGCTAATCATTTACATATCACAGCATCATCTTCCTTTCGGTTAAATTTCGCGTCTGTAGCACGTTATCTTCGTGGTGTAGCAATTTTAATGGCCAGTAGTGTATTTTACCAGTTCCTTGTGGCCGACTCACAGGTACTTACTGTATAATTAAAGTAATTCTTTGTCACTTTCATTAATAAGTTCCTTTCCGTT
Organism: Schistocerca nitens; assembly: GCF_023898315.1. Taxonomy (NCBI): domain Eukaryota; kingdom Metazoa; phylum Arthropoda; class Insecta; order Orthoptera; family Acrididae; genus Schistocerca; species Schistocerca nitens. Next base: position 285,295,926 of record NC_064621.1, on the reverse strand, counting down.
TCACATGGAGTTAATGTGTAAATTTCATTTCTCATTTCTGTACTCATGAGAGCCAATAAACTGGTCAAATTTAGACTTTTCGTATCTACTCCGTAGTTAAACAATCCCTGAACCTCATTATTTAATAATTTATGGGAGAAATGGCACACATGGTTCACCGATGAGGCCATTCTGTATTGTCCTTTATGCAAAATTTTTATATTTCGTATCTGAACACATACGGACAGTGTCGACTTATGAAAATTCTAGACGGGATCTGAAATTAAACGGAGAAGTTAAGTGAAGGGTCACGACTGATCACTTGCCGCCTCAATACATATAGGCTAATTGCTTATAACTTTGAGTCCGTCCGTATGTGCCAGATCTGTCGTTCTGTTTCCTTCCGGCATGAGAAGGGAAGCCAACGTGTGGGAGATGTGTTTTGGACGCTCATTATCCAGGACGATCGTGCACCCTACCAACATGTGTTTATTTCTCAGACTCACTTCGAGTAGGTAAAAGAAATTCAGTGTCTATATACTGTAATAGAGAATTCAGGAGCTTTGGGTTACAAGTCAGCTGCCATAAAAGGAGGCAAAAAAAAAAGCTCTACGTCGCCTCCTCTGTCGGACAGAACAGACTCCAGTCAAATGTACAGCCCCATATTTCTTTATGAGTGCAACGGTTCCTTGACTTTTGTTTCATTACGAATGCACTGGTATCGTCCGAACTTCTGCAGGAATCAATAACTTGCGAGTATAGGATTAATGGACGAGGGACGCTTCACTGCAGCGAGCGATAAGTTGAGAATTTGGGTCGGACGGAAAGCGTGTCCGGATGGCCTAGACGGTTAAGGCAACCGTTCTGGAGAAGCGGAGAATCGAGATTCGAGTCTTGGCTCGAAACAAATTTTCAACTTTCCCCTTTGCATTACCACAGTGCCCTGCGCCGCTGGATTTCACGAGTTTCCCAGCCATCCTTTCCCTTTACTTCCCCACGCCCGTCAGAGCAGACATCTCACGAAATAAGCGTCAAACGAAAAAACTACAAAGAACGAAACTTGTCTAGCTTGAAGGGGGAAACCAGATGACGCTATGGTTGGCCCGCTAGATGGCGCTGCCATAGGTAAAACGAATATCATCTGCGTTTTTTTAAATAGGAGCCCGCATTTTTTATTACACATTAGTGTAGTACGTAAAGAAATATGAATGTTTTAGTTGGGCCACTTTTTCGCTTTGTGGTAGATGGCGCTGTAATAGTTACAAACATATGGCTCACAATTTTAGGCGAACAGAGGGTAACAGGTAGGTTTTTAAATTAAAATACAGAACGTAGGTACGTTTGAACATTTTATTTCGGTCGTTCCAGTGTGATAGATGTACCTTTGTGAACTTATCATTTCTGAAAAAGCATGCTGTTACAGCGTGATTACCTGTAAATACCACATTAATGCAATAAATGCAGAAAATGATGTCCGTCAACCTCAATCCATTTTGCAATACGTGTAACTACATTCCTCTCAACAGCGAGTAGTTTGCCTTCCGTAATGTTCGCACATGCATTGACATTGCACTGACGCATGTTGACAATGCGCTCACGCATGTTGTGCCGGCCGGTGTGGCCGTGCGGTTCTAAGCGCTTCAGTTTGGAACCGCGTGACCGCTACGGTCGCAGGTTCGAATCCTGCCTCGGGCATGGATGTGTGTGATGTCCTTAGGTTAGTTAGGTTTAACTAGTTCTAAGTTCTAGGGGACTGATGACCTCAGCAGTTAAGTCCCATAGTGCTCAGAGCCATTTGACGCATGTTGTCAGGCGTTGTCGGTGGATCACGATAGCAAATATCCTTCAACTTTCCCCACAGAAAGAAATCCGGGGACGTCTGATCCGGTGAACGTGAGGGCCTTGGTATGGTGTTTCGACGACCAATCCACCTGTCATGCTATTCAGTACCGCTTCAACCGCACGCGAGCTATGTGCCGGACATTCATCCTGTTGGAAGTACATCGTCGTTCTGTCATACAGAGAAACACCTTGTAGTAACATCGGTAGAACATTGCGTAGGAAATCAGCATAAATTGCACCATTCAGATTGCCATCGATAAAATGGGGTCCAATCATCCTTCCTCCCTTTATGCCGCACCATACATTAACCCCCCCCCCCCCCCCCCCCCAAGGTCGCTGATGTTCGCAATCGATGTTGATGTAGCATTCCCAATACCAACGTTTTTGAGATTCCCGATTCTCGCGCAATTTGTCTGCTACTGGTGTGCGGATTAGCCGCGACAGCAGCTAAAACACCTACATGGGCATCATCATTTGTTGCAGGTCGTGGTTGACGTTTCACATGTGGCTGAACACTTCCTATTTCCTTAAATAACGTAACTATCCGGCGAACGGTCATGACACTTGGATGACGTCGTCCAGGATACCGAGCAGCATACATAGCACATGTCCGTTAAGCATTTTGATCACAATAGCCATACATCAACACGGTATCGACCATTTCCGCAATTGACAAACGGTCCATTTTAACACGGGTAATGTATCACGAAGCAAATACCGTTCGCACTGGCGGAATGTTACGTGATACCACATACTTATACGTTTGTGACTATTACAGCGACATCTATCACAAAGCGAAAAAGTGGTCCAACTAAAACATTCATATTTCTTTACGTACTACACTAATATGTAATAAAAATGGGGGCTCCTATTAAAAAAAAAACGCAGATGATATCCGTTTGACCTATGGCAGCGCCATCTAGCGGGCCAACCATAGCGCCATCTGGCTTCCCCTTTCAAGCTAGACAAGTTTCGTTCTTTGTAGTTTTTTCGTTTGACTTTTATTTCGTGAGATATTTGGCCCAGTCAAAATCAATGGACCACTCCGAATACTATAATGCTGATCCTCCATACGGAACAGATCTTGAACCATGCGACTCCAGTTTTTTCGGCAAGCTGAAAGAACATCTGATATTGGGGAGCGGGAAGAACGATTAGGACGTTCATACAGTGGTTCTTGAATGGGCCCATGACCAAGAAGCCGATTTCTGTTTCTGAGGAACTAAAGGAACGGTACAATGCTGCCACCGTAATTTACAGAATTTTGATGACTCTGTGTCTCTTATCAGTGTCACACTGAAGTGTAGTGCATCACTCAAGAAAAGTTCTTTGGCCTGATATGAATTGTGAAACTTACTTTTGATATTCCGTTGTACAATGTCTTTTGCAGCTTAAAGAGGTAAGTTTTATTGGTTTTATAGATCAAACTTTTCGATAAAGTTTTAAAGGTATGAATTCATAGAGAAAATAAGAATCCTCATCTGAAAAAGAAGACTGAACGAGAATTTTATTTATCGTTTTTGATTTTAACACAAGAACAGAACATTAGCACATAGAAAGATAAGTCAGAAAAATACTAAAAAGGAGTTTAACAGTGTTAGGGACTCAAATTAACCATGGCTTCCCTCTTAAAGTAGCCCCAAAATATCCCTAAGGAATCATGACTAGTCTTGCGAAATAAACATGATAGTATTCTTAAATTAGCGATTTGTATTTTAACAACTTACCAAGATTACGCGAAGGTGTTTTACTGTTTTTTGAAGCAAAAATTCGATACCATTAAGAAGGTTGGGGGAATGGTTTCAAGAAAATTTTCGCAGATCTATCTTCACTATGATATGGGGATGAGCTGTAGCTTCCCAGCGTTTAGCTTAAAACACACGTTTCGTGATCCTCTTGATACTGAATAAAGATCGACACTCTTACCTGATACAGCAGCTGCAGCTGTGATGTTCATATGGCCGCTGCGTACAAGGGGACCGCGACTACTCGTCATCACCTGTATCGTCCATATTTACGATATATGCAGGGCTTGGCGAGAAATGAAAGTGGCAGAAATAGGACCTCCAGATGGGCAAGAGTTTAGAAAAAATTGAGCTACGACGGTTCTGTACAAACCGAATTACAGGCAGTACATCCTTCACGGGAATCCAGAATCACAACGATATTTGTGTGTTATCGACATAGATACTGCCAAAAGAAATCTTACCAGTAGAACAGATAGACAGAGAAAATGATTCTATAAGGATTCCGTTCCTTACCAGTTGAGGTCCCGAACCCTAAAAAAGAATATAGTGCGCTTTCGGTGAGGCATGCGCCGTTTATGTGCGTGTTGTTTCTAGGAAGCAGGAAGTGCACAAAACGGTAGTCCGTGAGTCGTCAGATCGAGTCCCTACGTGGTAACCTTTTTTTTTATCTTCAATTATTATGTTCATTACACCATAAATAAACTAAAATAATAATCATTGTATTTATTAATATTTTCATAAAAAGGATGAAAAGGAAAGGTAGTGGAAAATTTGGGACTGCAAACACATTTTCAAGAAAGGATTTACTCACAGCATCCACGAGGAGTCAGCAAATAACTTTACAAGAAGAGACTGTAATTAAAGTGTATACGAATTCTTATTCCGGTACTTTCATTTTGAACTTCGAGCAGCTCTTGGCAACTACAGTGGGACCCAGGTGAAGGTGAAATCGACCAGTCGGGCATTGTAGACAACGCTGGCTATGGCTTTGAAGTTCATTCGCTTGATTTTTCCTAGAAAAAATGCGGAACACAATGAGAAAATTGAGGAGAGTCTTGGGTCGACCGAATATCTGTGATAGTACAAGTGAGAATTAAACAAGTAATACAAAAATAAGTCTCTGCACAGGGGCTATCACACGACCCTCGGATCAGTGTTCTCTACTCTTTCTGCTGCACCAGCCGATGCCTGGAAACTGTGCTAACATTAATGGCTCACGTCTCGCCCGAATCACACAAAAATTACTACTTTTTCTAAACGCTTGGTCATCGCCTTCTGAAGCTCCTACTTCTGTCACTTTCAGTAGTGGCCGTGCCCTGTGTATACCATGAATTGGTCGGAAACGGTATCGACGGTAACGACAAGTAGGTGCGATCCCCTTGTTAGTTACAACTGGATATCGTAGCCATACAAGTGGTAGTTACACGAAAGAAGCGCAGCTGGGCTGCCGCGGGGTTGTGCGATGGTGCTTTAATGCGCCGTATGCGCATTGGCTCATGTTCTCGTCACCTCCAGCGAAGGCAAGACAGAGTGAACCTTGTGGGACAGCATGGTAGCTAATCGCGTGGGGAGATGATAGCACCGGGCTGGCACATCTGCATGTGAAGTGGAGCTCATGGTTCTAATTAAATGGCTCTAAACACTGTGGGACTTAGCATCTGAGGTTATCAGCCCCCTAGACTCAGAACTACTTAAACCTAACTAACCGAAGGACATCACACACATCCATGCCAGAGGCAGGATTCGAACCTGCGACCGTAGCAGCAGCGCGGTTCCGGACTGAAGAGAGCTCATATTATATTTGGAGTTTAAACTGAGCAATGAAAGGTAGGTGTTATGCTTGCCGGCCCGGCTAATTCACCGTAGAGTTTACGAGTGTAAGTGCTTTTGAATGGGCTGTTTCAGTTGAAGGACAACAGGCGCAACGAGTAGTGCTCGTGTCACCTGGTAATTTTGCCGAGTGTCACCATATTGCCTGTGGATTTTCAGCGTGGAAGGGAAGGTCAACGTAACGAACAAACGGTGGGCGTTACAGTTTGATATGCAGACATTTGTCAATTTTGGTGTTAACGCATGCTACAGATTAATCTTGCTTAAGGATACAGGGTCCTTTTCCGGTTCAATATTATGTAAAAATCAACTCTTACTTTTTTCCGGCACTGTTTATAATGTATATGTTTTACAGATTTTTTGTTGATATCGGGTATTACAGCACACTTTCTAAACAAATTAGAAGTATTTTGAATATTTTTGAACCTGCTTAGGGTTATAAATAATTACAAAGAAATTGATGCATTTTTTTCCAAAATGCTTCCTCAAATTGAGGTACCATTTAATCCAATGTTATACATTTGAAGGAGACCAAATATTTACCAGATATGCATGACATGATTGCTGAGGTACTAGATCTATTTAATTCCATATATATATATATATATATATATATATATATATATATATATATATATATATATATATTACAAGGATTAAAAATATAACCTCTTACATATTAATTTTTATAATTTTTTTTCCTAATAAAAATGTTACTTTTTCTATAAATTAGTTGATTCTGCAATTAGAGCAATGCTTTATAAACTTTAGGAAATATTTGTACCTGAATTCTGAAAAAAGCAACTTGCAGGAAATTGCGAATGAAGATATGAGTCCAATTAAAATGTGCCTCATGGCATTCCTGAAGCATAGTCTTCATCCTGCAGCACTTCTTCATCTTCAAGCTTCCTCTTGGCATTCCTTTTAGCACTTCTTGCTTCTTTGGTAACTTAGAGCGAATCTTTCAGCTTCATGCACCTGTTGTCTGTCACATGCAAGCACTTGATCTTCCATGTTAGAGTCACATTAAATTTCTGAGGACTTCCAACCTTCCTATCACTCCATCACTGAAACATATCACTGCATCTAGTCAACAGCTTTTAATGAATTTAGTCCTACAAAAACATTCTTGGGTAATCTTTTCCGTATACAATGGTTGAAACTTTCGTTTGTGTTTTGAGTGCCCCCTTGAAGACATTTACTACGCAAAACAGGGTCACTCAGGTCTCTAAAAATTGGTTTTATTTCATTCATAAGAGACTCAGGAGTAGAATGCTTATGATGGTATATTTGAGCACTTTCTTTTGCTTTTTGGTAACCACACCAAGAATCTGCTCCTTTAGGGCAAAGTCCGTGAACAGGGTCGTCATCTGTGGACAACTTATTGAAGTAGGTGCCCCATACAGCTGTTATCATTGCTGTAACATCATTCAGAGGTGTAGTTCGTCTAATTGCCAGTCCATAATAACTCTAAAGAAGGTCTATTTCAGTTTCTGTCATCTGCCTCGACCAGACAGAGATTTTCCATCAGATAGCAACTTTCCTTTCATTTCTCTTCGTAGCTTCATCACTCTAGCACCCATCCACTTTTGCACATGTCCACAACACATCAGTTTTGTTACCAAGGTATCACCATAAACATTGAACACATTAATTTTATTGAAAGCTTTATAGAGCCCCCATCGCCTAAGTACTTCGTATATCTAACATTATAAACGGGCACTGACCTCTGAAATATTTTTAGAGCTCCATCACACTCCATACCTCCACTGTAGCCAACATAATTCTTAGAACATTTACGTTCAGTATGTCCTTCAGTGTTACCATGGAAGGTGTGGCAGTACTTAGATAAGCACTCAACATCAACTTTTCCATTCTCCAGAGAAGTAGCACTTACAACACCATTCAAGGAACGATGCCCTCGGCGTTGCCATGTTCCATCAAGTGCAACAGTAATGCCTCTGGTTCCACTAATATTCAAAGTTTCTTCTCTCGCACGTTTCACTGATGCGTTAGACACAACCTTCAAAGCACCTAAAAGTATTTTTATGTACTTGCTGAACCTTCTGGGAGGAGGAGGAAGGTCCATTAAACCACAGACGTTTGAGCAGCCTTTTTTCCTTTTCCTGCTGCACTCATTGCATACACTAACTTCAAATTCACATTATATGAATTATGCACAATGTTCGAAGTCATTTTCGAGGTAGATTTACTGCAGGATCTACACAGAACAACTAATTTTGACGCTAAACGCTTCCTGCTACTTTTTTGGTCAGTTATTTCTACATCATCACATTGTTTACATTTCACCACTTCCTTTAACAAAGAAGATAAGATGCCCAGATCAGCAACAACAAATCCACTACAAATAGCGTCATTGTTAACACAAAAATTTGAATCACCACGAGGAGTGCCAAGTGGGTGTTTCTTCCCTCAAGAACTGATACATAGGTTACTTTCAACAGTGTGGCTTGCTTTGTTTGTGAACTGACTACCACGGAATTTCCTTTTATTGAATTTCTTGATGCGTGGCATAGTTGGTATTTATTGTACTTCCACAGATATGTGTAGCACTTGGGCAACAAACATTCAGTAACACGTGAACAAAGTGCTTCAGCGAAACAAAGATAATCATTTACAGACACTAGAAACCTGCACTGTTACCAACATATACAATGTATCATACGTATAATCGCTGGCAACAGCAAGTTCACAGTTATTTTTGAAATAATACTGGTTTCTGTAGCAGAAATAAAGGAGGCTTGGCGGCATACATGGCTGTAACTTAAAAATGTGGTGTATATAGGTCATTTTTCATTTGAAACCCTATAATGTATATATCAATGTAATCAGGAAAGACTATAGAATTTAATAAAGTCATTAAAAATTTCGATTTTTTTTCCAGCATTTGTAAGTGCCCTGTGTTCTTAAGAGTTTGATGGTGTTTCCGAGCATTATTTTCAAGTCTACATTCAGAGTGGTACTCTCTATGCCCAGACTATGCCGAGATTTTTGCAATTTGGTTTTAGATGTGTGCTTTAATTTTTTGTGTAGTCTTTGTAAAAAAGAAGTACTTGTATGAGCAGGACCCTTGCCTCACTGTTTCTTCTTTAAATTCTTTTGAAAGTAAGTTTTTTTATAGCTGTGCTCTTCTTTAAGATTATGATCTGTTGCCCTTAGAGAGAGATTTTGGATAAACTGTGATTCATGTCAGCAAGGTGTTTTTCAAATCATATTGTGGCAAAGTTGTTTCAATCTTTTAAAGGTTGATATTTGTCCAAGCATTGGTAAAAATCTTGTTTTTTGTGTCATAGTTGAGAGTTACAGTTTATTCAATGGGTCGCTGATTCGAGATTTGTTCTAGTTCCGTTAATTGGTTTTCAGATCACATTACCTAGGAAAGTGTTTTTCTTCTTTTAGAGTGTAAAGCACATAGTGGCGTGTTTCATTTTAAGGCATGTGTTGTAACTGATTCTTGCGCGCGTTTTCTATTGCTGAAGAGTATGATTACTTATGTATCATAATCAACCTGTTCGAGACAGCCCACTGTATTTTGGGAGGCCAGATTAGGCGGTTATTTTGATGTTGTTTGAGCAGTTGGATTGAACAAACGAGTTGTATCTAATTTAATGACTACATTGTACGAGTGGCGTTGAGTAAGTAACACAACACATTTGTTTTCTGAAAGGAGGTTGGTTTTATTCAGGATACCAATACATCATGTTATTCCCCACTCTTGTGGCTACAAAACAGTATTTTGAACATAACCTCCGTTCAGTGCGACGGCTTATTGATATCACTCTAATGGTCGAGGTGGGAGCCAGCATCTTGCTGTGTAAATAACCTCCCCATCATCCACGTACTGATTCCTGCAGAGTTCATCCCTCATTGGACCAACCAATGGAAGCCGCGGAAAACGAGATCTGGACTGTAGGGTGGATGAGGGAGAACAGTCCATTGAAGTTTCGTGAACTCCTCTCGGGTGCGCAGACTTGTGTGAGACCTTGCGCTGTCACAGAGAAAAAGAATTTCATTTGCATTTTTGTTGCGACGAACATACTCAAGTCGTTTCTTCAGCTTCCTGAGCATAGAACATCCACTTGCGAGTCGATTGTTGCACCCTGAGGGAGGACATCAAACAGAATAACCCTTTCGGAGTCGCAGAGGAATGTCACCGTAACTTTACCGGCTGAGAGTGCGCCTTTGAACATTTTCTCCGGAGGAGAGGTGGTGTGGTGCCACTGCACGGACTGTCATATTCTCTCGAACTGGAAACCTATGTTTCTTCGCCTGTGAAGGTGTTCGAGAAAAAATTGTCATAATCGGTCTCGCAACACGCAAGCAGTGTCGCACAGATGGCTTTTCGTTGCTTTTGTTAGGGGGCGAGGAAGTCTTGGCGCACGCAACTTTGAATACGGCAAATGACGGACGTGTGTGTCGTCGATGAGATCAAATGAGACTGTCTACACGTCGGGAGTCACAGCTGTGTGCGACAGCCCGGCACACGGGCGACTCCAGGCAAATACCGGGATGGTTCCTCTGAAAGGGCACGGCAGACTTCCTTCCCCATCCTCCACTAATCCGATGAGACCGATGACCTCGCTGTCTGGTGTCCTTCCCCAAACAACCCAACCAAACCCCCCACACGGGCGATCGGACAGGTCTGCGACACCTTACTGCAATGATGACAAACGCCTCGCCCGATGAATCAGCGTGCTTTTGTTCACTGCCAGGTCTCCGTAGACATCCGCAGTGCCCTGGCTTTCCGGCAAAAGAAGTTCGGTGACAGCTGTCTGCTTGGAACGTTCTACCGTTACAGAGGCCATGTCGTAGGCTAGCTGTAGCTTCGCCAGCTATCGGATCCCCAGGACACCATAGGGACTGAAACGACAAATATTTCGCGATGTCCCACAAGAAATTTTTCAACCGAAATTGGCCGAGAAGAAAAATCTGTTGCAATAGTTATTGAACGCATCTCGTACATTCATTACAGGAAAATAATTGTTTCCCTTGATGGCCTTTGTTGTTGTTTTCAGTTTTTTGAGCTAGCCGTTTTAATTTGTTATTCGCTAAAATCAAATTTTGTAAAAGATTTACGTGTTTATCGCGACGTGTGTGACTGGATCCTTCCACTGCTGAATAGAATGTTGTGGTAATTTTGAGATACCTCAGGATACGGAGAGATAAATATTTCCGTTATCTTTGCTGATGGCTCTTTAGTACGGACAGTGTTGGGGGGGGTGGGGGGGTGGAGCGGAGGACGAGGATTTATTTGTTTTTTCCTGTAACTCCTCGAGATATGTGCGAAGCTTCTGCGGCTCGGACTCATCCGGCAGCGGGGACAAACAGGAAGCGTGTGCCAATAGGCCGCTGCTTCCGTCGTGCCAAGGGCGGCAGATAGCCGGCGCAGTCCCACGGCCTAGGAGGAGCGACGGCCGCGCTATCTGCTGGCCCGCTCACAGCTCTTGTCTCGCGAGAGAGGGAGGCCTCGTAGCCCTGCGAAACGTGCCGGCCGCGGCCGCGGTGACGACCGCACTCTCTGGAGGCCCTACTCGTAACGGAACAGTCCGAGTGGATCGGAAGGGGGATTTCTACTTCAGTTTGGCAGAGTGAGGTGATGCAGCGGTTACCGAGCTTATCCATTACAAGTGTTTGAGAAACCGCGACTGCTCATTCAATATAAATACTTAAAACTGCAACCAGCCACTTTTTTGAAATACTCATTTATTCCGTAGACCGGTTTTCGAAAATTTTCAAGCCCATCTTCAGATGGTGTACAGGAGGTTACATGAGCGTTTCAAAGCGTAATTTTGGGTGTTGGCGATGTGACAAGCCGTGAGTGTTGTTTATATGACGATTTAGATCCAAAGATGAATTCTGTAATTAATACGACACTATGGGCAGCTTTGTTATTAGTATCCATCTATCAGCTTCCATTGTGAGTGAGAGCTGGTAACACATCACTCACTTTTCGCAACATATGTATGTATATACACCTAGTTACTAAACTTTAGAAACATTAGGCATGTGCTGTACAACAGGTGTTTGTTACAAATATATTCATATGAAAACATATCATACTTTTTCTTGGAGACATTGTTTTTTGTTTGCATGTGATGCAGTCGATGTATGGGGAAATACTTCAATCGAAAACAGCGTTAATACGAATGTCCGCCGCGCGGGATTCGCCGAACGGTCTAGGGCGCTGCAGTCATGGACTGTGCGGCTGGTCCCGGCGGATGTTCGAGTCCTCCCTCGGGCATGGGTGTGTGTGTTTGTCCTTAGGATAATTTAGGTTAAGTAGTGTAAGCTTAGGGACTGATGACCTTAGCAGTTAAGTCCCACAAGATTTCACACAGACACATGAATGTCCAAAAATAAAATAAGTAAAACGAAATGAAGTTACAATAACCGCAGAGAACTGTAGCTGTTAAGAAGAACAAGAACAAACTTCAAATGCCCTGGTGTCTTATTTCTGTTCTTATATTGGCGCATAATAAAGTGAAAGTATGCGCAGATACTTTAATCATAACTGGTGTTATCACGAATCACCAAAAAATAAAGTATTTCTTTTATACAGGGTATTTCCGTAAGAGCGTACAAAAATGTAACAGGACATAGAGAATGCTCCACTGAACAATTTCAGGTAGGGAACCTGGGATCGGAGAAGGTAGCTTAAGGAGGTACAGAAGCATACTTGTCTACCGCTTTGTCTAGCATTACTGTTTTCCAGATTATTTACAACGAACATCCGTACAAGTTTACACGTACAGTGCTGTGTATTTACATGTACATTACAGGAAACAAGGGGTCGAGTCTGATTACTAGGAAGTCATGATGCAGGTTTTGTTTAGTTTACTTATTTATAAGGTGGCCCTGTTGTATCGTATTTACATTGTCCCATGACACAACGTGCTATGAATCAACGACAGACCCATTCATTACTCTGTGCTATACAATACAATACGATGGAGCAGTACCGGTATTCGCAGAACTCATTGACATGCGCCTTGTGTATGGTGAAGTACGTTACAATGCTCTTCCTGTTGAAAGGCCGTACAGGGAACGATTTCCTAACAGGTGTCATGCGTCACGACGAGTGTTTATTTCTCTTGATCGACGAATGCGAGAGAATGGTTCACTGGAAACAAAAAACGAGGGACCTGGCAACAAGAGGACTACTCGCATACCCGATTTTGAAAAGAAGCTGCTTGAAAGTGTTGCAGCGGACCCCGCTATAAGTACTCGTTGTATTCCACGTGAAATGGGCGTTGCACATATTAGAATGTGGCGAATACTCCACGAACAACAATTACAGCCATGTCACCCACAAGCAGTACATGCAATGCTTGTGACTTACTTTGCACCAAGGATCGCATTGTGGCATTGGTTGCTCTAAGAATGGACTTATAGACCAGATTTCCTCCAAATCGTGCTGTTTACTGTCGAGGCCTCGTTTGATCGGGACGGCATTTCGAGCAGCAGGAATAGCCATGTGTGGGATGAGGAAAACCCTCACACTGTAGTGGAGTCACACCATCAAGTACGTTTTGCTGTGAATATCTGGGCCGCCATTGTAGGCGACATTCTCATTGGGTCATATCGTCCACCTGGTCGTCTAAATGGTCACCTGTACTTGAGGTTCGTGCAAAGAGCTCTAAGTGAGCTGTTGGAGAACGTACCCTTGGCTGTTCGTGAGAGGATGTGGATACAACATGACGGTGCACCTCCTCACTTCAGTGTGGGTGTCCTCAAGCATCTCAATGCTGTATTTCCTGGTCACTGGACTGAAAGGTGAGATCCTCTTCCACGTCCTATGAGGTCACCTTACCTGAATCCCCTTTTGTTATTTCCTATGGGGTGTCTAAAGTCACTTGTATATGAGACCCCAGGGACACGGAGATGGAATTAGGTGCCAGAGTTGTAGCTGCCCGTAATGTGAGTCGAAACACTCCAAGGATATTTGTCCGGGTGCGTCAGAAACTTGTTCGCCGATGTCATGCTTGCATTGAGGTTGATGGCCGTCAGTTTTAGCACTTTTTGTAAGATATAGTACAATGATGGTATTTACAGTTAAATGTAACTAATCTAAATAAAAAAGTGTACAGTAGTGTGATTTTATTCCTATTATCTCCTTAAGCTGGCTTCTCCGACCCCAGGTACCCTACCTCAAATTGTTCAATGATGCATCGTCCTGTTAATTTTTGCATTCTTTTACGGAAACACCCCATATACACAGATACTAATAACCAAGCCACCCACACTGTCACAGTAAGTACAGAATTCATTTTTGGATCAAATTCGCCGTATAAACAACACTCATGCAGATACAATGAAACATTTTCCATTTTTTTTTTTTGTCACAGAACCATCACTCAGCACTACGCTTTGAAATAGTCAAATAACCTCCTGTGCGATATCTGAAGATGACCCTAAAAATGGTTCAAATGGCTCTGAGCACTATGGGACTTAACATCTGAGGTCATCAGTCCCCTAGAACTTAGAACTACTTAAACCTAACTAACCTAAGGACATCACACACACCCATGCCCGAGGCAGGATTCGAACCTGCGACCGCAGCAGTCGCGCGGTTCCGTACTGAGCGCCTAGAACCGCTCGGCCACCGCGGCCGGCTGACCCTAAAATGGTTCGAATATCGGTTTATGGAACAAATATTTCAAAATTGTAATTGGTTTCAATTTTCTATATTTATACTGTAGTGGTTATGAGAGCGGTCTCAGAAGGAGAGCGTGGCACGTGAGTGACGTGCCTTGTCATCAGTCACGTAAGAGGACTCTATTGGCTGAGCTACACAGCAATATGTAGATAGTGAAACAAAATTTCCGGATCAGACATGCGTCGCTTGTACGTTCTGCTCATTACATTAATTGTTGAATTTCCTGCACTAAAAGTAGAATCGGTATTGGTGGACTCAGTCATTAACATATTGTAACTGGCTCTCGTTACTTGCAGTCAATATTAGTGTTTATATTTGCATACTTGCGGTCCACCGTTGTGAGATAACGAATGTGCATAGTGAGTGTCTTCTGGGTAATCTCCTCATATTTGTTGAGTGGAATATTAATATTAACGAAGGAAGAGTAAAGTGCAGTGCACTACAAGATTGCTGGAAATTATACGGTGCAACCTATTACATAGCTGTACGTTCTTTACTGCCAACAAAATACGTAGTTGAGGATCCCATTCGCGGTTCAGCAATGCAGTTACACCTCCGTATTCAGATGTGACGAGCCCAAGAGCAGCGCTTCCATCGCAACAGGAGGGGTCAGCAACTGAAAGAAGCAAGTTGGTGGATTCCTGTCCAGCAACCAACAGATGTGGCCCACTTGCATATCTACATCTACGAACACGCTGTGTACAGTCGCTCTAGTACGAACAGAGGCTGATAGCAGTCTTGCCAATGCAAAGGGAGTGGCCGGCCGAAGTGGCCGTGCGGTTAAAGGCGCTGCAGTCTGGAACCGCAAGACCGCTACGGTCGCAGGTTCGAATCCTGCCTCGGGCATGGATGTTTGTGATGTCCTTAGGTTAGTTAGGTTTAACTAGTTCTAAGTTCTAGGGGACTAATGACCTCAGCAGTTGAGTCCCATAGTGCTCAGAGCCATTTGAACCATTTTTTGCAAAGGGAGTGTTGTACATCGCCAGGAAAGCTGTTCAGTTCCTGATAGCTAAAATCAAAGAGCTAGGTAAAGATACCGAAGGTTTGGCGGTTGACTGGAGCCCTATTCAGAACTCTGCAAGAAAATGCTACTGAAATCATAAACCAGTTTAAGACTTAGAAACTGCAGGGAGCTGCTGTGTATAGGGATGGTGTAACACCCCACCCATCACTTATCTGGTTTTGGTATGTGTTCACCCCAGGTAATTGACTAACAGATCAACAGAGAGTGCAAAACTGCCACAATGTCAGATAACACAAAGAAAGTAATAAGGTCCTGTGACTCCTGATTGAACTGCGGTGGCAGTGTTGACATTAGTTGATTAAGAATTGATCCATTTTAATTAAAAAGGGGTGCACATTGATGTTATATTCAGCTATTGAACACCAGATACAACTGTTGAACATAAAATTAATTAAGAAAGTGACTTGGGATTTCAACTACTTGATTGAAAACAGATGCAGTCGATTAGCACAGATTTATTTTAACTCGACGTTCAATCATCACATTACACGACCCTCCTAACAGGCAGTGGTAATACATTGCGTTTGCGTGGAGTAAAGCGCGATAAATCAAAATTAATTCCTACCAACTGACCCAGGCATAATGCGAAGTGCGAAAATAATTCTACAATACACGGCCCATGAAACCCTCGTGGAAACTTTGCCGATGTGATCCAACAAATTAATCAGTGGCCGGAGCGGGCGCAATATCACCGAATTCAGCGTGGCGGGGCGACGTCGTTATGCTGACGTGGGCCTACCTCATGGTGCTGCAAGGCTGCGCTCGTCTACTCACTTCTAGCTATCTTGCTCAGTGCATAGCAGTCCAAGCTCAATTGTTCCGTTTGCTAAGTCCTAAGCTGCAGAGATGCTCAATCATTCTCAGGCAAGCTGAGTAAAGAACGCAACATCCACACTCTAGGCAAGCTGGAACGGAAGACCTCTATGGGGACTACTCCCAGTTCACTCTTCACCTCAGTTTCCCCTCCAGCAAAATCACTTATGCCAATTGCAGTGCAAGTCGCGTTAACTATGCGTCACTTCCCAGCGCTGACCAATGAACAAATTCCTGCAAAATTTCCCTTCCTCTCTACTTCTGCTATTTAGCTCCTCGCAGGCCACCCATCAAGGTTAGCGTCTGCACAAACACCAATTTTTCCGGAATTCTGACTCCCAGGAGAGTACTTCAAATTCCTTGGTCCTATGTTCCCATCGGAGACCATCGTATTTCATTCTGTTGCTCTTCACCTGATTTACTTCAGACTCTGCAGACCGTGAATTCAGTGTGATGTTGCTGTAGTCACGAACAGGCATATTTTGACCTCTGTTGACTGCTCCACCATAGCTTTGCGCGGCTTTCTCGGATGTTTCACTGAAAACAGGACGACGTACATTTATCAACAGGTGTACAAGTTCTCTGTCTGCTTCCCGGTACACCAGCATGGGGTCGACCACCCACTCACTGTCACTCATCTTAAGGCAGCTGGAGGCCGCACCCCTTTACCACTTTCTCAGAGCCTGAGCTGCCCTAAGCTGCCTATTGTCGCTTCCCTTCGCCGCTCCCCCGCCAGTCACGGTCAACTCCAATACTTCCCTGGGATAAACTAGCCCCTAGTAAATCGACGCATTCCACAAAGTTTTCATGTCGTGTGAATTACTTTAAAACCACCACCCAACATTAATTATTCCAATACGTCCGTACTATACCCTCTACAAGGTGCATTGTGCCTTGTCAGTCATTTTTGTTCAGCCCTACTGTTCGCTCAACGTGAGTTAGGTGATCTTTAATGACTTCAAGTAAGGGACATAGTTCTTGCCATCTTACAATGAAAAATACAACCAGCATTAACGGAAACTGCAGGCTACTACAGAGTATATGGATGCAAAATACTTCAAGCACTAACAGGTAATGAACAATACAGCAGACAGACTTCCTGGAACTCTTTCAAACTGTTGTGCTGAAAAACCTATGGATTTGCCTGGAACTGGAAAACAACAAGCAAGAGATCTCATAAAAACTATCGCAGAATAGGGTCTTCAATGCAATGTTAAGGAATTAGTTTTTGACATATCATCAAAATAGGTACTTTTGTAGGTGTATGTATTTTGATTAAAGGTTTTCAGAGGACCACCTTAGTATTTATCTTCGGTTTTTTAAGGTTAATATCGGCTGCAGAAGCACAGATCTAAGTACAACAACCTGGAGAAAATTTCAATACACACGGTTTCTAAATAACGTCAATAAATGCCAAACTGGACTTCAGCACAGAAATGTCAAGCTAAGTCTGTTGACAAGGAGGCACAGCGCATGAATAGTGTGACTCGACTGAAAGAGATGAGCAGCAGATTTTGGACATTGTTCGTGAACTGAAACTGGCCATTATAGAACGCATCTCCAGACCTAACTCGCCGAGACAGTCTGTCAGTTTGTTTTCGTGTAATTTCAATGAAACTGCAGGTAGTAAATTTATGTTTTGTCTTCAGTGAGGTTATTTTCCACCAAAGTGACCCTCATTGCTTTATAGCCAAAATTCCATGACAACTTCTGTGGGAAATAAGCCGCACTTCATCGAAATATATCTCACATAATACATTGCACATAATAAAGTGGAGAGCATCACCTAAAACAAATTGTTCAGTCAGGATATAATCGGAGCAACTTGCACTCAATTTTAAGAAAACTTACATGGGGTAGTCAAGGGAAAATAAGGCAGATGGGAGAAAAGTGAGTAGTTTATTATTTCAAAAACAATCACCCTAACTGTCAACACATTTATTCAGCTGTGAGAAAAGTCGATCAGTGGCTTCATGGAAACATCTTTATGGCTGCCTGAGGAATTTATGGAACACGGCGTCAGAATTAATGCACAGTGGCATGTGGACACTTTGCAAAAACTGAAGTGCGTCATCAAGTCCAAACACCCACGAATGTTGACTAGAGGCATTATTCTGTTGAGGATAACGACCGCCCTCAAGGTTCTTTCCTCTACGCTGCAGAAGTTTAGCTGGGAAGCCGTTACACACGCTCTGTACAGTCCCGATCTCTCCCCCTGCCATTTCCATATTTTCGGGTCCATCGAATTGCTTCGGCCTAAGTAGTACACGCCTGGATACAATCATGGTTCTGTAGGGAACAGCAAACTTTTTCCATATGGTGATTACTTTTGAAATAATAAACACTTTACTTACATTTTTGTCTATATTTCTCGCTTTTATTTGACTGTTCCTCATAGTTGTCCATACATTACATGGTTGCTGACATAATATATGCTGAACGGTGTGTAATACAATGACATTAAGTTTGGAGGTACATTCAGTGCCTTAGCAGTTAAGTCCCATAAGATTTCACACACATTTGAACATTTTTTTGAACATTCAGTGGTATGTATGGATACCGTCTGTGAAATGTATTACGAGTATAGTCAGTGGTAAAGAAGTGGTATATTAAATTGTCATGCCTGATACGGCAGTTTTGCTGCATGACAAACGAATACGTGCAAACCGATAAACTTTTTTTCCTTTCATCAATTGGTGGAGATGTCAGCGAGAAAAAGTTTCTTAAAAGTTTGAAATTATGTGTAAAGTTTGTTGTTAGTCTTGATTCTCTCATTATTAACTGTCAGATGAAAACCGTGTGGGTACTTTCAAGCAGTTACGCTACTATTTCACATCCACCACTAAGCAACTGAGAGGTTGGTGCTTTTTCACAGATAGCGATATGTTACCAAGTTTGGTTGAAATCGATCCAATGCTGTGGAATATATTCATTTTATAGTATATTGAGAGATAGATATAGATCTTATCAACATCCTTCTGTAGCAACACATTGCCAATGCTTCGATTCTTTTCTTTTCTCTCTTCTTTTCTCCCACTGTCATTCATTGCCATACAGTGCTGTGCTTCAGACATACCTTCTCACAAATTTCGCCGGCCGCGGTGGTCTCGCGGTTCTAGGCGCGCAGTCCGGAACCGTGCGACTGCTACGGTCGCAGGTTCGAATCCTGCCTCGGGCATGGATGTGTGTGATGTCCTTAGGTTAGTTAGGTTTAAGTAGTTCTAAGTTCTAGGGGACTGAGGACCACAGCAGTTGGGTCCCATAGTGCTCAGAGCCATTTGAACCATTTTCTCACAAATTTCGACCTGAGATTATGGCCGATATTCGATACTTTTGGCCAGCAATGCTGTATTTGTTTGCGCTAGTCTTCCTTTTAAGTCCTTCTTGTTCTTTCCCTCATGTGTTATTTGGCTCTGGAGGCGGGAGAAATCCTTACCTTCGTCTACTTCGTGATCACCTATTATAGTGTCAGCTTCCTCTCCTTTCACAATTCTCCTACTCCTCATTACTTTCGGCTTTCTTCGGTTTACTCTCAGTCCATATTCTGTACTTTTTAGACTGTTGATTCCATTCAAAGGTTGTGTAATTCTTCTTCACTTTCACTGAGGATAGCATTAGTGAATCTTATCACTGATGTTCTTCCAACTTGAATTTTAAACTCTAGAACTTCCCTTTTATTTCTGTAAGTGCTTCGTCGATGTGTAGACTGAGCAGTAAGGACAAAAGATTGCACCTATCCTTAACCTCTTTAAGCCAAGCAATTCGTTTTTCGTCTTCCAATCTTACTGCTCCTTCAGAGCTCTTGTATTGTATAATATCCATCTTTCTCTATAACGTAAACCTATTTCACATCGTCGAACTTTTTCGTAGGTCGACAAAAGCTGTGACTGTGTTTTGATTTTTCTTCAGTGTTTCTTCCACTGTCTAGCGCAACGTTATAACTGCGTCTGCGGTTCCTTTACCTTCGCTAATGTCATCTAACAGATCACCAACGTTCTTTTCCATTATTATGTCTATTATTCTTGTCCGCAGCTTAGATGCAAGATCTGCTAAGCTGACTGTGCGATTGGTTTCGCACTTAACTGCTCTTGCTGTCTTTGGGATGATATTTTTCCAGAGATCTGAAAGTATATCTTCACACTCAAATATTCCTCAAAGTGACTTGAATAGTCGGTTAGCTGCCGCTATCCCTAGTGATATTAGAAATTCCGAAGAAATATTATGCATACCTTCCGACTTATTTGATCGCTAGTCTTCAGAATCTCTGTTCAAATATACTACCAGATGCACTATTACACGTACTTCCGTATAGCCTCCAATTTCTTTTTCTATCACGTCATCAGTTTCTTGGCGTCGCAGAGGCCTTTACTGCATTCTTTGCACGCAACTGCTTTCACCTCTGCATTTAATACTAGAATTCCTCCTTCGTTCTTGAAGGTTTTGCTTATGATTTCATCGAATGTTGTTTTGACTTTTCTGTATGCTGGATCAGTGTTTCAATTTCGTCGCAGTTTTCCTGCAGTCATTTCACCTTGGCACCCCTGCATTTCCAATTTATTTAATTAGTAGTTGCTTGAATTTCGTATTCCTGTCTTTTCCAGAACATATTTGTACTTCATTACGTCATCGATCCATTGAAGTATGTCTTCAGTTACCCAATATTTATTTCCAGTCACCTCGTTTTAGCAACACTTGCATATCTAAATTCTGTGGCTGCTTCATTTTAGGACTGTCGAATCCCTGCCTACTGTGGTATTCATTACCGCAATTTCTACAGCCATAAAGAACTTTAAACGCACTTCATCATTCCTAAGTACTGTAACCTCCCCGGAGAAATGTAAAAGAAATAATTTTAAATGTTAATGGACATAGAGCCAAATGTAACGTCCCCACAATTATTTTTAAATAATATGAATTGAATGAAAATGCAAATAGAGCCAAGTGTAACTTCCCCGGAGAATTTTGAAAAGACAATAATTAAATGTAATTGCGCATCGTGCTAAGTGTAACCTCACCATAATTATTTTTAAATGAAAAGAATAGAATAAGAATTGCAAACAGTGCCAAATGTTAGGTTCCCACAGTAATAAAATTCAATGATAATAAAAATGTGCAAAAAATGTTAAGTCCCCACAAAATTAACGTTATGATCAACCTGATAAATTTTATAAGGTCATCTGCGCTGACCTTAGGCCCTGTGCAATAATCAACCTGATAAATTAAATCTGGGAGGAAAAGCAAAGGAAATATTGTTTCAATTGTAATGATTATTTTCTTAAAAGATTGCTTTGAGAACAAAATTATTATTGGGGCGATTCTTGAACAAATTAATTACAGTTAATATACAATACATTATCATATGTGCGCAATGCTGCTTCATTACCTTATTTAAAAAATATACCTCGTCCTGAACCTTGACCAGAGACCCATGTCGACGCCCGCCGACTCCTCACACACAACTCCGACTGTCTCGCACGCGCTACTAGCACGAACGAACTACATGCTCTCGCGACTCGCTACGTACAACAACTGCCTCGCAACTGCAAATAACTCTCTGGTCAGAGATTCTATCATGCCTCGCCATCGCTGCTACTGAATACACGTGTTTCATAACCCTCCACTGGCGGGGCAAAAATTTGGCAGCGATGGTGAGTCATTTGGACTTGCCATGAGCAACAAATTTTTTCTTAACTAATTAACTTTACAATTACAGCATATATACAGATATAGAACATGAAGTAAATGTGGTGCACATGCACCGAGTACAAAATATATATACAATGAGAATATGTGAGTACAAAACAAATGACATAAGTGCACACGCACTGAAAAACTCTTTAGCATTTTCACAACAAATAAACATAATGGCAAAAAATCATGTTGATAAGTGACATAAGTGCACATGTACGGCAGTTCAGCAAATCGAAAGAAAGGTATAGGCCATGAATATAAATGATGTTAGCAAAAAATGATTTTCATTATGTTACAAGAATTAGGATAGGAAAGGGAAGGATTGTATCATGGTTGTAGCACTTTAGGTTGCATGCAGCTGCACTGAAAGTCCATATCTTTCCACATAAGTACAACACCAAGTGAGACAATTTGAAGTTCTTTTCCCAGAAGTCTTTATCAGCGTAGCCAAGACACTGAAATGTCGTAGTAATATTCCATGTTTTCATTTTGGCAGTACATTAGGTACACCAAACAGTGGGACCATAATAACGTCTCCATCGCTCATGGTGGTGGACAGCATGTCGTGTCAACACCACGCTCTTACAAGGCACACCAACGTAGAATTAGTGCAAAAACCAAATATAGTGCTCCATGATCAGGAGGATGTACAGGACAAATGGATATTGCAGTAATTCAGGGTAGTGAGGTCAGAAGGTGAAGGACATTAAGTCACATACTAGTCTTCATTGGGAATTACATTAGTAGTTTACGGCATTCATAGCCCCGTTATTGAACATTTCTGTACCATGTATGTAGTATTACAGAAAAATGTTCATTAATTGTTTTACATAGAATATTTGCACCCATTCTCTAATTACAAATCATCAGAAGTCATTACTTAAAACAGGAGGTAGTCAATAAGAATGTTGATACTCTATCATTTGTCATCCCAGTACAGTCATCATTTCTCAGTTACAAAGCATTATTAATTAGTAGCACTCATTTTCCAGTTACAAAACATTATTAATTAATCATTTGTTATTTCAATATAGTAATAATCAGTAGCCTTCTTTTCCTAATTACAAAGCATTATTAAATAATCGCATTCTTTTCCCAGTTACAAAGCATAATGAATAGCATTCATTTTCTAGTTACAAGGCACAATTAGTAGCATTCTTTTCCTGTTTACAAAGCATTATTAAATAATCGCATTCTTTTCCAAGTTACAAAGCATAATGAATAGCATTCATTTTCTGGTTACAAAGCATAATTAGTAGCAATCTTTTCCTATTTACAAAGCATTGGTCATCTCTATACAGTAATTAATAGTATTTATTTTTCAGGTAACATATTATTCATAGCTGATCAGCATTACTCAGAATTCTCTTAAACTGGTATCATTATTTGGGACTGGTAATACATTTTTTTTGTTAGCAATGCATTGCGTTGGCTAATTATAGGGGAAAGCAAGAGAGAAAAATTTGCTTCTGGGTTGTTGGTGTAAATGAAAATGTGTAACGTCATTTGTCATAAGTCAGCTGTGGCAAGATTATGAAACAAGTAGAGTATATGTAATCACATTCATAGATGACATAGATTTAAAGAACAATCGCTTATAACACATTAATTTCAAAAATAATTTCTCCTGCAAAAATATATAAAAAATGGATTATTAAGCTGAAAGAAGAAGCGCATTTTATGCTGAAAAGTAGTGAACTTCGAATTAACAGTTAGTGAAATGTGTATAAAAATGTGTTCCATAGCTGTCCTTTCCAAAACCTTCCGTCATTATACTATGCAATATAACACCTGCTGTCAAAGCAAACTGCAACAAATACTTAAATAACTACATAGCATAAATGCGTAACTTCAACAATATCCTCATCTGTAAAGAAAAAACTTCATTATCCATCACTTCATTACTTATATTATCATAACTCCATTATTATCATCGCCTGTAAAGAAAAACTTCATTATCCATAGTAGCATATTCTTCATCATTATTCATCAGCATTCATTATCATCTGCAAAAAATCACTTCATTATTCATTACATAGCTATTCCTTATCTCTAGCATATTTCATCACTAAAACTAAGATGTGTAGTTCTGTCTGACAGCCTGCATCAATCGCTTCGTATTCTGAAAGAAAAAAATAGTTAAGACTGCTATTCTACGATGTGTATAGTAT
This sequence comes from Schistocerca nitens, assembly GCF_023898315.1. NCBI lineage: Eukaryota > Metazoa > Arthropoda > Insecta > Orthoptera > Acrididae > Schistocerca > Schistocerca nitens. The sequence continues at coordinate 285,272,151 of NC_064621.1, read as the reverse complement.
ATTCTTATTAATGCTTGTTAATTCTGATCCATTTACTCTTCCTCATAAGGTTTTTGCATCTTCTTTCGTTTATTCCGTAGGTGAAATTCCCATTTCTGTTTAATTTATTTCCTTTACACGTTATTTCTTTCTGAAAATGATGAACAAAGATTAATGTCATGTATTTAACTCATATACTCACTAAATAATGACTGGTTTATGGTAACATAATTAAGCATACAGCATAACATGACAGAAAACGTAATATGTCAAAGACATTGACAGTGTTCAGATGCAAAAAGTGTACACAGAATATCACAATGCAGCAGCAAAAATGTAAAACAGTCACGATGTTGAGATATCATAGGGCAAATGTCAAAGTCAACTGGTGTGTGTTATATCTTAATTATTTCACAGTGCATATAAACAAAACATGAAAACAATCGTACATACATAAACAAATGATGACAACTTGCCAAGAAAAAATGCGATAATCATCAATAAGTAGTCATGTGAATATAATTGCAGTAATAGTCATAAAATGTGTAAATGGCATCATAGCATGTTAAATCATAAAGTGTCTTCATTCAATAAAGGGTTTAATGTTAGAGACATGGTGGTTGCCTTTACTTTTTCTGGTTCTCAGGGTTTCGACGTGTACAACATTGGGGTGAGGAATGCTGTGAATCCGATATGGACCTGCGTATAGAAGTTCAAATTTACTGCACTTACCTTTTATTTTGCTGGATAAATAGTGTGTACGTACTAATATCTTCTGTCCAATGTGAAAGTCTCGGCGTGTACAAACCTGTTTTTGCTGTCTTCTCCGGCGCTCTGCGGCACGTTTGATGTTGTTCAGCGCAATGTCAATTATTTCGTGGTGTCGTAATCGACGAGATGTAGGAAAATTTACTAATTCTGTAATTTTGTTTGGTGGTTCAACGTTTTTCAGTATAACAGACGGAGGTAGCATAGTGGATTCATTTGGAATGGAATTAATTACATCTTGGAATGAGAATATGTGTGTGTCCCAATCAATATGTCTTTTGTGCCAGTATATTCTACATAGTTTACCAATTTCTTTCATTAATCGTTCACAAGGGTTCGAAGAAGCATGGTACTTGGATATATAGATCGGAGAAATGTTTCTAGCTCGTAACATGCGTGCCCATGTAGCAGAACGAAATTGTGATCCATTATCGGAAATGACTTTCAACACATGCCCTACATGAAACAGAAAATGTTTTACAAATGCTTTCGAAACGGTTTTAGCAGTAGCTTTGCGTAACGGAGTGAATGTAACAAATTTTGAAGTGAGTTCAACAGCGACAAATATGTAGCAAAAACCTCTATTGGTTCTGGGAATCGGACCAAAAATGTCTACAGCGGCCATATGTCTTAATTTAACAGGTACAATTGGATGTAATGGAGGAATATGTGAAGTTGTGTCTGGCTTAGCTTTCTGGCAAATTTTACATGACGCTAAAACTCGTCGTATACGTTTCTCCATGTTGGCAAAATAACAGTTCTGTCTCAGTATAAGAAAACATTTTCTGGCTCCGTAATGTGCATAACTTAAATGAGTGTACCAGATTAATTTGTTAACTTGTTCGTCAGGAATGCATAATAACCAATTGTTGCTGTCAGGATGAGAGCGGCGAAACAGAATGTCATTGCGTACAGTGTAATGGTTTCTAATCGTAACATTATTCTTATCTTGCCAAAGGTGTTTAATTTCTTTCCACACGTTGTCTTTATTTTGCTCTTTTGCTATGTCCTGTAATGACGATGAAATAAAATTTTCAAATGCAACTTGCTGAATGTACATGACGCTGAAATTTGCTTTGCAGAAGTTGGTTGCGATGTCTTGCTGATTGTTGCTGAGAGAACGGGATAGTGCGTCTGCTATAATATTTTGTGTGCCGGGAATGTGAACAATTGTAAAATTAAATTCCTGTAAATAAAGTTTCCATCTGCTTAATCTGTCGTGAGTAAATTTAGCTGAAAGTAAAAATTGTATCGCTCTGTGATCTGTGTAAACGGTGGTATGTCTGCCATAAAGAAAATGCCTGAATCTAGTAAAAGCCCATACAACACATAATATTTCCAATTCTGTAACGGAATAATTTCGTTCAGCAGGTGATAGAATGCGACTTGCAAATGCGATGTTTTTCATTACTGTAGAGCCATCTTCTTCAATTTCCTGGAAAATATGAACGCCTAAAGCGGTGTTAGAACTGTCGGTGGCAATGGAAAAATTTCTGGTAAGATCTGGGTGTGATAAAAGTGGTACATTCAACAAAGCATGTTTCAGGTTCATGAATTCAGAATGTGCTTGCTTATGCCAGGACCAAATAGTGTTTTTACCTGTTAATTGGCATAATCTAGGTATGTATAAAGCAGAGTGATGAATAAATTTACGAAAAAAGTTAATTAAACCCAAAAAGCTGCGTAGTTGCTTCTTCGTCGTAGGAACAGTAATGTCACGTAGAGCTTGAAGTTTTTCCGGATCAGGCGCAATGCCTTCTGCTGAAATTACGTGTCCAAGAAATTTTATAGAAGTTTTACCAAAATGCGATTTACTGAGATTAACTGTGAGTCCTTGTGCATGAAAGGTTTGCAACAGTTGTTCTAAAATCGGATTGTGTTCAGACCAGTTAGCTTCTGCGATAAGAATGTCGTCTACGTACGTCGTGATTCTGTCTTTAAGTTCTGTCGTAAGTATTGTGTTCAAACCGTGAATAAAAGCTGCAGAAGAAATAGTTAAGCCGAACGAGAATTTACAAAATTGATAACAGTCACCAAAACAGGGAAAAGCTGTATACTTTCTGCAATTCGGATGAAGTTGAATTTGCCAAAATCCCGATTTCAAATCTAATGTAGAATAAATAGCAGTACCATGAAATTTTTGTAGTAGTTCTTCTAGTGTCTGTGGTCGATCTGTTTCATTAATAATTATGTCATTAATGTGACGCGAATCAAGTACGAGGCGAAGTGAGCCATCTTTTTTCTTAACAATATGTAGCGAGTTTATGTACGGACTAACTGCCGGTTCAATAATTCCTTGGTCAAGCATATCTTGCAATTCTTTTTTAACCTGTTCTCTATGGATATATGGAATGGGATAATGTTTAGCTTTAAATGTATCGTGCTGTTTCATTTGAAATTCATACATAAATCCGGACATAGTACCAGGAATGTTGTCGAAAACTGGAGCTTGCTGTAAAAGAATTTTGTATAGTTGCTTGCGTTCGTCGTCTGTATTTGCACTGCTTTGTTTAACTTTGTCAGAAATCATCTCCATTACGTCGTAGTCAGCTTCGTCTGGAGTATTATAGTTATGTACGTACGTATCAGTGAACAATGTGGAATTACAGTCTATGTTACGTGATACGGAGATGACCTCTGTACGATTAATTGTCTGTTCTTCCGCAGATAATAAATGCTGAAATTCTAAAGCCAATTGCACATTTTCGTCCTTCAACATTAAATAAGAATTCTGAAAATCAACCACTGCGTCGTGTTGTACCAGAAAATTAGTACCTAAAATGACGTCTGTTGTCAATAAAGGAACAATCCAAAAATTTGAGTGAAAAGTATGACCTGCAATACAAAATGATAAATGCGTCTGTAATTTAACGTCTACACCTTTACTCGATACTGCTCCTTTCACTTTCGTTTTGCCTAATGGTAATGTAGGATACGTATTCTCTTTGTTACACTCGTTGAAAGTCTCCTCATTTATAACTGACATAGGTGATCCAGAATCGATTACTGCTGAAAATTTCGATGAACCTATTTTAATTTCGATAACAGGATGTGAAATGGTTTTTTGAACAACTGATCTTTCCTGCAAAAGAGTGTCTCTGAGATCGTCAAAAGTAATTACATTTTCGTGAACAACATTCTGCTTGTCTAAACTAGTGCTTGTGTTACTGGAAGATGCGACCTTTACACTATCTAGTCAGATTCTATCTGATGTGTTATTATTATCAGGAGGATTCTGTGGCATTTCTACTATTTGAACTGTTCTATTACTTCTTCCAGACGTGTTACGCTCTGGATGATACCTACTGTCGGGTTCATTGATGAGAATACGTTCTTGTGGATAATTTTGCTGTTGGTATGACCGACTGTTGTTAGATGTACGCTGAAAATTGTCCTCATTATTTTTACGTCTGTCGTAATAGTCATTCCTATACGGTGCATTGCGATAGGAATTAAAATACTGTGTTTTCTGAAGGTAGTTGTTTCTTTGCTGCCGTCCGTTACCATTTGTTGTACCCTGGACTATACGTGCACGCGGCGAAACATTAAAGCCTGGTTGACCTTGTGCATTCCATTGTTGGTTAGGTATGCTAACCGGCTGACTTTCATGCTGCTGTGGTGGAAAACGTCTATTGTTACTAAAATGTGGTTCCTGTTGCTGAAAATTTTGACGATATTGATAATTAGAATTTTGTCTGTTATTAAAGTTCTGGTGGTTGTCATTCCTAAAGCGTCTGTTACTTTTACTATTGAAATTACGTGGTTGATCGTAATTACTGTAAGTTTGCTGGCCTTGGTTGTTGTATGAAAAATTTTTGTTTACGAAGGAATAGTCTGATTGCTGCACTTCTAAAAGCTGCAACAGATCCCTGAATGCCGAAATATTTTCTTTTTGCTGACCCGTTAAAAGTGACACTCTTAATGACCGTGGTAATTTAGAAATGCATAATTGTATAAGTGCAGATTCACTGTACGGTTCACTTAGATACTGGTTTTGTTGCACCATGTGCTCAAAAAATTGCGTCACACTGGGAAAATTTGAGTTCTCATAATTTGGTAAGCTAATTAACTGATCTTTAATTCCGCGCTGTGTCGTCTTCGACCAATACGCTGACAAAAAAGCATTCTGAAACTCTTCTACCGAATAACATTGTCTCGCGATCGGTCTCATACGAGTTGCCGGTTCGCCTTCCAAAAAACTACAAATAAATTCAAGTTTGTGCGTTACAGGCCAAGTCGGTGGAAAAGCAAAGCTAAACTGTTGTATCCAATCCAGTGGGTGAATCTGTGTTCTATCATTTTTAAACACTTTAAATTTTCTCACTGATAGAAAATGTTTGTAATCGAAATTATCGTCTCTGTATGACGGAACAGGTTCTGTATTGTAAGAGAATCTATTTGTTTGTGTCTGTTCTGAATCTATGTCTCGTAGTCTCTGTAGATTACCCATATTATACGCGCTGCGTGAGTCTGACAAATGTTCACAAAGTGGCGTCTGCTGTGATGTGTTAAACCCAGAAACATTTTTTATCTCTGTTACCTCTTGCTGTAAACATGACAATTTTCTACATAAGGTGTTGTTAGATGAATCGATCTCATTAATTGTCTGCTGTAAATTTTGGAATTCAGGTGTTTGATTAAATGAAACCGGTGAAGTATCGTCTGATGTATTGTCATTAGTACTTTCGATAACATCAATACGACTGGCCAATTCATCATATTTTTCAGTCAGTATTTTTACCTGATCATCGGTTTTAGTGTCAGAGGCATTAATCTGTTTTTGCAATTTACGTGTAGTTTCGTTCAGTTTTTTAACGTCAGCTTTGACGACATCGGATTCCTGTGTTAGTTCTAATTGTTCGAGTCTGTCGGTCACTGTTTGAAAATCTGTTGTGTATGTGTCTGTTTTCGATTTAAGATCGGAAATTTCGTCACGTAATTCTGTGTTTGACTGTTTGATGGTATTAATTTCGTCGGACACTGTAGCAATATTGTTGTCTACGTATGTTTTTGCTTTCGCAAACATTTTACGTTTGTCTTCTTGTCTCTGTGCAGTGATTGTTTCCATTGCTTGACGTTTTACTTTATTTTGATCCTGAATAAATTTGCGGAAACGCGTATCACTGTTTTGTATGTGAAGATTAAAACGTTCGTCAATTTGAGTGTTCTGTTGGTCGAATTTCGCGTCAATCTTTTCATCCATTGTGCGCGAAAGTTCTGCTGTCGCGTAATTGTGTAGCCTTTTCAGAGCATTGTTTACCGACTGCGCTAATTTCTTCTCTAAGTGTTTCTGTTGTAACTGTTTGCATATCCCTTAATTCTTGAGCAACAGATCTAATTTCTTCGCTACTTTTCTTTGAACAAGCCTCAATTTCCTCGCGTAACTGTTCCTTAGTGTCATGACACTGCGCGGCAACGGCTCTAATCTGTTCACTAAGCTGTCTGGAATTGTTGTCTAATTTTTCATTTAACTGTCTGGAATTGTTGTCTAATTTTTCATTTAACTGTCTGGAATTGTTGTCTAATTTTTTATTTAACTGTTTGTTCTGTTCACTAAGTTGTTTGTGATTGTTGTCTTGTCTTTCATCCGACCGTTTTGAATTGCTGTCTATTTTTTCATTCAACTGTTTGGAAGTGTTGTCTAGTTTTTCATTAAGTTGTTTATTCATTTGTAGCAACAATGCCATAATTGGATTCGACACAAAATTAGCATTTCTATTCTCTGTGCTGTTTAATGGTGGATCTGGAATTGTCTCGCTTTCCGTAACCATTTGGTTATTCTGAGATTCACAAAAAGGTTTATCAGTCGGATGTACACTGTCAGACATTATTTCGGAATTAAATAAATCCGTCGTACTTTGTGTATCCTGTTCATTTTCATCAGACAAATTTGTGTGTTCGTCACGTGAATTTAGTAAACCGGTTGTGTTAAGCTGGGCAGCGCTCATTACAATAGAGCGCCCCGCATTATCAATTGTCGTTAAATTAACAGAGGACACAATTAAGTTCGCTTGTTCATCATTAAGATATACATCATTATTGGTGGTTGGAACGCACTGATTGTCAGTGAACGCAGGATTGTCATCATTACACTGCGTGTCACAAGTACTATCGGTGAAGTTGTTTAACTCGGTAATTTCATTCATAATACCTCGCGATATACTATTCACAGTCTTTCGCGGCATTTTTACAATAGTCACAATTATTCACAAAAGAAATAAGCATAATGCAAAAAGCAACAAACACAAATACAACAGAGCAACGAATTGCCGATGATCTGAGGAAAGAAAGTCATAAAATTAGTAAAAGCGTTGCGCCAAATGCTAATTATATTAAGTAAATAAGAGCAAATATCTGACTACTTCTCAAAAGATTCTCAACGAAATACGATCATGGACCGGATGTCGCCGAGTGTAACCTCCCCGGAGAAATGTAAAAGAAATAATTTTAAATGCTAATGGACATAGAGCCAAGTGTAACGTCCCCACAATTATTTTTAAATAATATGAATTGAATGAAAATGCAAATAGAGCCAAGTGTAACTTCCCCGGAGAATTTTGAAAAGACAATCGTGCTAAGTGTAACCTCACCGTAATTATTTTTAAATGAAAAGAATAGAATAAGAATTGCAAACAGTGCCAAATGTTAGGTTCCCACAGTAATAAAATTCAATGATAATAAAAATGTGCAAAAAATGTTAAGTCCCCACAAAATTAACGTTAAGATCAACCTGATAAATTTTATAAGGTCATCTGCGCTGACCTTAGGCCCTGTGCAATAATCAACCTGATAAATTAAATCTGGGAGGAAAAGCAAAGGAAATATTGTTTCAATTGTAATGATTATTTTCTTAAAAGATTGCTTTGAGAACAAAATTATTATTGGGGCGATTCTTGAACAAATTAATTACAGTTAATATACAATACATTATCATATGTGCGCAATGCTGCTTCATTACCTTATTTAAAAAATATACCTCGTCCTGAACCTTGACCAGAGACCCATGTCGACGCCCGCCGGCTCCTCACACACAACTCCGACTGTCTCGCACGCGCTACTAGCACGAACGAACTACATGCTCTCGCGACTCGCTACGTACAACAACTGCCTCGCAACTGCAAATAACTCTCTGGTCAGAGATTCTGTCATGCCTCGCCATCGCTGCTACTGAATACACGTGTTTCAGTACTTCAGTGTCCCACTTCTTGCGACACTGATTATTTTGGACGATTCTCTTAAAATTTGTCTACGCTTCATCATTACCACCTCCGCCCCTCCGGCACACACACATTCTCGAAGTCACTCAATTATCTTTGTTGAGCACGTTAAAAATTAACCTGTCCGGAACCAGCGTCGCGGCTGCTCTATCACCTGAAGGTGGGGGAACCCCACCTAAAGCCACCTAAAGGGTGTCGAAGGTGTTGCCTAAATCTCAGTCGCTCAACTAATTCGACGTGACGAACGAAGGTGCGTGGGTTGCATCGAAGGTGTTGCTGAACTGGCGGTGCCTTAGAGGTACCCTTTGCCGTTTCATTCACGCATGTGTCAATAAAGCACCCCTCTGTGATCACACCACAGGAGGGCTTGAAACAGGAAACAAAGCATAAGGACCTTTTGCTGCTTCGGATCATGTTTAAATTTCGATGAATGGGTTTGGACGGACTTTAGTGGTTCTCGTTGCTCATCGCACTGCGACCTCGATGGCGAAATCTGTGGGAATCAATGTCTGAAAGAACGGGATTGTGTCACTGATGTCCTTTATGCCAGCCCCTGAGGCCTTTTCGTCTTCATTCTGAGCGGCATTGTGTCTGAAATTTTTTACTCCGTCACTCATAATAAAACCGAGTGATTTCAACACTGTGTGTCATGGTACTGACCTTCATCAGAACCCTCGAAAGAAGAAATGTGGCTAAAAGGGCTATAACGTCGTGTGACAAGGTCGCGATGACGTTGGGAAGAATGAGGGTAAGATTTGGAACGAATGTGACATAATTAACCCGCTTTCTACATCTACATCTACATCTACATGATTACTCTGCTATTCACAATAAAGTGCCTGGCAGAGGTTGCAATCAACCATCTTCAAGCTGTCTCTCTACCGTTCCACTCTCGAACGGCGCGCGGGAAAAATGAGCACTTAAATTTTTTCTGTGCGAGCCCTGATTTCTCTTATTTTATCATGATGATCATTTCTCACTATGTAGGTTGTGGCAACAGAATGTTTTCGCAATCAGAGGAGAAAACTGATGACTGAAATTTCACGAGAAGATCCCGTCGCAACGAAAACGTATCATGTCTGTGACACTATCTCCCCTACTTCGCGATAATACAAAACGAGCTGCCCTTCTTTGTACTTTTCTGATGTTATCCGTCAGTCCCATCTGATGCGGATCCCACACCGCACAGCAACACTCCAGAATAGAGCGGACAAGCGTGGTGTAAGCAGTCTCTTTAGTAGACCTGTTGCACCTTCTAAGTGTTCTGAAAATGAATTGCAGTCTTTGGGTGGCTCTACCCACAACATTATCAATGTGATCGTTCTAATTCAGGGTATTTGTAATTGTAATCCCTAAGTATTTAGTTGAATTTACAGCCTTCTGATTTGTGTGACTTATCGCGTAATCGAAATTTAGCGGATTTATTTCAGTACTCATGTGAATAACTTCGCACTTTTCTTTATTCAGGGTCAATTGCCATTTTTCGCACCATACACATATCGTATCTAAATCATTTTGCGATTCGTTTTGGTCATCTGGTGACTTTACAAGACGGTAAATGACAGCATCATCTGCAAACAATCTAAGACGGCTACTGAGATTATCTCTTATGTCGTTAATATAGATCAGGAACAATAGAGGGCCTGCAACACTTCCTTGGGGAACGCTGGATATTATTTCTGTTTTGCTCCATGACTTTCCGTGTATTACTACAAACTGTGACCTTTCTGACAGGAAATCACGAATCCAGTCGCTCAACTGAGGCGATATTCCATAAGCACGCAGTTAGGTTAGAAGACGCTTGTGAAGAGCGGTGTCGAAAACCTTCTGGAAATCTAAAAATAAGGAATCAATTTGGCATCCCCTGTGGATAGCACGCATTAGTTCATGAGTATAAAGAGCTAGCTGTGTTTCGCAAGAACGATAATTTCTTAATCCGAGCTGACTCGTTTTCTTCTAGTTACTTCATAATGTTCGAATACAATATATGTTCCAAAACCCTACTGCAGATCGACGTTAGTGATATGGGCCTGTAATTCAGCTGATTAGTCCTACTTCCCTTTTTGTGTATTGGTGTGACTTAGGTACGGATCTTTCTGTGAGCGAGCGGTTGTACATAATTGCTAAATATGGAGCTATTGTATCAGCATACTCTGAGATGAACCTGACTGGTATAAAATCTGGACCGGAGGCATGGCCTTTATTAAGTGATTTAAGCTGCTTTGTGACACCGAGGATATCTGTTTCTATGTTTGTCATCTTGGTAGTTGGCTCAAATGGCTCTGAACACTATGCGACTTAACTTCTGAGGTCATCGGTCGCCTAGAAGTTAGAACTAATTAAACCTAACTAACCTAAGGACATCACACACATCCATGCCCGAGGCAGGATTCGAACCTGCGACCGTAGCGGTCACTCGGCTCCAGACTGTACCGCCTAGAACCGCACGGCCACTCCGGCCGGCACTTGGTAGTTGTTCTTCATTGGAATTCAGGAATATTTACTTCGTCTTCTTTGGTGAAGAAGTTTCGGAAAATTGTGTTTAATAACTCTGCTTTAGTGGCACTGTCATCCCTGACTTCGCCGTTGTTATCGTGCAGTGAAAGTATTGATTGCGTTTTGCCACTGGTGTGCTTTATGTATGACCAGAATCTCTTTGGTTTTTTTGCCAGATTTCGAGACAGAGTTTCATTCTGGAAATCATTGAAAGCATGTCGCATTGAAGTACGCACTATATTTCGACCTTCTGCAAAACTTTGCCAGTCTTGGGCATTTTGCGTTCTTTTAAATTTGGCATGCTTTTTCCGCTGCTTCTGCAACAGTGATCTGACCCGTTTTGTGTACCATAGGGGATCAGTACCATTACTTATTAATTTATGTGGTATATATCTCTCAATTGCGGTCGATACTATCTCTTTGAAATCATTCCACAACTTTTCTACCCTTACATGATCAGATCGGATGGAGTGCAGACTTACTCTTAAAAGGGCGTTAAGAGCATTTGTATCAGCTTATTTAAATAGATATACTTTGCGTTTCTTTTTGATGGTTGTAGGAGTTACGGTATTCACCGTAGCAGCTACTGACTTGTGGTCGGTAATCCCTGTATTCGTCACGATAGTCACTATTTGACCAGGATTATTTGTTGCTGACATGTCAAGTATGCTTCCGCAACCATTTACGCTTCGAGTGGGCTCATGAACTAATTGTTCAAAATATTTTTCTGAGAAAGCATTCAGTACGTTTTAGGCCTGCCGCCAGCTTTAAAAGTATAATTTTTTCATCATATCGAGGGTAGATTGAAGGTACCTATTTGAAATGAGGCTCAAGTTTTCCTTGAACTGTTCGGCAACTATATCTTCTGAGCCGTTGGGGGGGGGGGGGGGGGTAAAACGATCCAATTAATAGTTTAATCCGATTGTCGAGTATAGCCTCTACCCACACTATTTATCGCAGGAACTATCTACTTCAGAATGGTTCAAATGGCTCTGAGCACTATTGGACTTTAATTCTGAGGTCTTCAGTCCCCTAGAACTAGAACTTCTTAAACCTAACTAACCTAAGGACATCACACACATCCATGCCCGAGGCAGCATTCGAATCTGCGACGTAGCGGTCGCGCGGTTCCAGACTGTAGCGCCTAGAACCGCTCGGCCATCCCGGCAGGCCGAACTATCTACTTCAATATCACTACAAAGCAAACTACTTTTGACAGCAATAAATACTCCACCACCAACTGTAATCTATCCTTTGTGAACACTGCTAGAACGTTAGAAAAAATTTCTGCTGAGCTTACTTCCGGTTTTAGCCAGCTTTCTGTACCTACAACTATTTGAGCTTCAGTGCTTTCTATTAGGACTTGGAGCTCTGGTTCTTTCCTAACACAGCTACGATAATTTACTACAATACCGATCATTTATACAACTAACTTACAGTGTTTTACCTGCCCCCTTTTAGACGGACACCGTTTCTGTGGTTTCCTGAGGCCCTCTAACCTAAAAAACCGCCCAGTCCCTTCCACACAGCCCCCGCTACCGTGTAGCCGCTTCCTGTGTGTAATGGACTTCTGACCTATTAAGAGGAACCCGGAAACCCACCAACCGATGGTGCAAGTCAAGGAATCTGCAGCCTACACGGTCACAGAACCGCCTAAGCCTCTGATTCAGACCCTCCACTCGGCTCTGCACCGAAGGGCCACAGTCGTTTCTATCGACGATGCTGCAAATGGTGAGCTCCGCCTTAATCTCGCAAGCAACACTGGCAGTCTTTATCATTTCCGCTAGCCGCCCAAAACCAGAGAGAATCTCTACCTAACCAGAGCGACATACGTCATTGGTACCGACATGGGCCACCACTTGCAGTTGGCCGCACCCTGTACTCTTCATGTCATGCGGAAGCAGTCTGTCCACATTCAGAATGACTCCTCCGGGTATGCACACGGAGCGCACACTGGCTTCCTTCCCCTCTTTGGTCACCATGTTCCTAAGGGGCCCCATTACGCGCGTAACGTTGGATCTCTCAACTACCAGCAAACCCACCGTCTGTGAACGCCCAGACCTTGCGGGCCGAGAAGCTTCCTCTGGAGCAAAGTGGACGACTGCATCCGGCTTAGAGACACAGTCAGCCACGGACAACGCCCGAAACCTGTTGGTCAAACGAACACGCTACATGATTTCCGAGCTCTGCCTTTTTTGCGCATATGTCGACACCTTTATGTTGAAACGTCATCGGGCCGGAGTGCCGGAGGGTGCCAAGCATGTGACCGCAATTTCAAACTTACGCGTCGCAATGGTGGACAATTACGAGGGTTCAAAAAAGTGGTCCCTTATCTCTGTTGTGCAGTGTAAATGACTAAAGGGGTACATGGTGTGAGGTGCATGGTCCATGTTGCAGGCTATCTATCCTGCGGCTTCCAGGAGGTACAGAAATTGGATTTTCAGTACTTCATGTAATTATTGACCGAATTTAAAAATTTCAAATGCTCTCATAATTTTTTCATTAGTAGGTATAATTCACGTTAAAGGTTTATCGCAGTAAGTAACGTATTGAAGTTAGAAACTACACAGGATGGAGAAAGTTTGTGTCACGAAATTTTAACCCTGGACAGCTGAAGCCTGTAGAAACCAAAATTACTAGTGTTGTGTAGGTCGACAAGGCACAATTTTTAAACTCCGGAAACTTGACGCCACTCGCTCCGATTGGCCGCGGGATTGCCCTGTTGCCGGATGTTCTGGACAACGCATGACCACGAATGCTTTGCCTGCCGGAGAATGCGATGTATCCAAGGCGGCCCGCACGCTCGGTGGTAGTGCGCCAGCTTTCCACTCTGGGGGCCTGGGGGGGGGGGGGGGGGGGAGTCCCTCGGGGTCCCGACGCATCTAGTTTAGTTTCATGATAAGGCGTACTGGGAACAAACCTTTCAACAGCTGTTAAACCGCGTACATTTTGTCGGCCCTGAAAAGGGCCTTTTTTGTAGCTAGGATATTGTTTACTTCAAGCAGGTGCTCGAACTGGCGACCCTCGGACGCGACACACGTTTGCTAACATCGAACGGTTTTTTGCCGAACCCTTTCATATATTCCTGGCATTGCCCTGATATGATGCGATCCATTAATTCCTCTTCGTTTCTATGTGGTTCGCGTCCAGGTGGGTGAACTAGAACCTTGAAGAACCCCCACAGGAAAAAGTCCGGTGGTATGAGGTCTGGAGATCGCGGCCGCCATTACCCGGCCGCCGAACAGTTCATTTAAATATCCGCGCGCAGCACGACTGTTATATGCCCCATCATGCTGCAACCACACACGTAGTCGTATGTCAAGGAGAACATCTTCCAGGCCGGGTAAAATTTCTTGCAAAAAGTGAAGGTAATTTGCCCCTGTAAATCGAGGAGGTAGACGGAACGGCCCAATGAGATTGACACCCACAATGCCTGCCCAAATGTTGAGCGAAAATCGTTCCTGGTGTCCGTGGACGTACGTGACGTGAGGATTTCCCCTTGCCCACTCACGAACGTTTCCAGTGTTTTAAAGGCCATCCCGATGGAAGGTGAACTCGTCGGTAAACAACACAATGGCGGGGAAGTCGAGATCTTATGCAAGACGTCGCAGAAACCACCGGTAAAACCCTAGCCTGTGTTCATAGTCCGCCACAGGATTTAGGTATTGACTGTGTGGAAACTAAATGGATGCTGGCCGTCATCCCTCAAAATCTCTCAGACTAACCGATGAGTGACCCCCAAGTCGTGTCCAACCGCTCGAGTACTTGTCGTAGGTGCTTCCTCGAAGCGCTCGGGAACAGTCTCTTCAAATGCAGCATCCCGCCGTGTTCGAGGTCTTCCAGCATCACCATGATATCCCGCCAACGAGCCTGTTTCGCCAAGTCGCCGGTGAATTGCTGTAGACGTTTGCGGGTGTGGGTGGCGTCTTGATGGCTACCGATCCTCATACAACTGTCGACTAGTCCATAAACAAAAACCTTATCTCGTTGTTTTTCAAACGAATACAGTGCCGCCCTGCTTACTGTATGACTAAATCGCAGGTGACGTGTGTGTGCTTCGAAGGGAAGCTTACGTGTGATTGCCTCTGACGTGAGATGACGACAAACAGCAAGGCCTGTTCCACACGTGTGCGAATCACGTTGGGGCAGTGACGGGGCGATGGACGTCTGTATGTGTGAACCGACAACCATAGCGCTGCCCGGCAACCGACGAACGACAACAGGGCAATCCCATGGCCAATCGGAGCGCGTGGCGCCAAGTTTCCGTAGTTTAAAAATGGTGCGTTGTCGACCTACACAACGTTAGTAATTTTTATTCCTACTGAAAACAGAAAGCCAGGGTTAAATTTTCGTAACACAATTTTTCTCCACCCTGTATATATGCCATGAGGCTTGCAACTCAAGGCGCACAAATTACACAGAACATATTTGTCCAATATTTGAGGGTGAGAGTACTTAGCGACTTTTAACAAACCTTACACCTAATTTCAAACCTTAACAGTAGGATTTTGGAACATACGCTGTGTTCAACATTATGAATTACGTCGAAGAAAACGACATACTGCCAAATAGCCAACACGGAATCAGAAGACATCGTCGTTGTGAATCACAACTGGCTAGCTCTTTACTCTCACGAAGTAACGAGTACTGTCGACAGGGGACGTCAAATTGATTCCATATTTTTAGATTTACAGAAGGTTTTTGACATCATACCTCAAAGACTTCTAATCAAATTGTGTGACTATGGAGTATCGTCTCAGTTGTGCGACTGGATTGGTGATTTCCTGTTAGAAAGGTCACAGTTCGTAGGAATTGACAGAAAGTCCTCGAGTAAAACATAAGAAATATGTGGCGTTCCCCAAGGAAGTATGTCGTTCCTGCTGTGCCTGATCTATATAAACGATTTAGGAGACAATCTGAGCAGCCATCTTCGATTGTTTGCAAATGATGCTGCCATTTATCGTCTCGGGAAGTCATCAAACGATCAAAATCAACTGCAAAATGATTTAGAGAAGATACTTCTTTAGTGCGGAAAGTGGCAGCTAATTTCAAATAATCAAAAGCGTGAAATCATGGACATAAGTGCTAAAACGAATCCACTAAATTTCGGTTACACGATAAATCACACAAATCTAAAGACTGTTAATTCGTCTACATATTTAGGGATTACAGTTACGAATACCTTAAATAGGAACTAACGCATAAATAATGTTGTGAGGAAGGCAAACTAAAGACTGTTTTACTAGCAAAACACTTAGAAAATGCTGAAGAGAAAGCCTGCACTAAACTCGTCCATCTGCTTCTGGAGTATTGCAGCACCATGTGGGATGTACATCAAGTAGGATTGACGGAGGGCATGGAAAAAGTTCAAAGAAGGACAGTTAGCTTTGTACTGCTGCGAAACAGGGTAGAGAGCGCTGCGATTGTCTTGAACATCCTTTGACCAGTCTAATACGTTGAAAATAAAACATTAACAAATTATTCGGTCCCTTAAAAAAAGAATTTTACAAAACTCTTACGAAGAAAAATTTCTCAAATTACCAAAACCTGCCTTTTATTTATATAACTTCAGCGATGACAAAATTCCTTTCTTTTATAGGCTTTATAATTCCTTGAGTAGACTTTGGATATAACATTCTCCACATACTGGTAGTAATCCCCCCCCCCCTTTTCGTTTTTTCCTCTCCTCCCTCCTTGTTTTTCCCCCTACTCCAGGTCCCCCCCCCCCCCCATCAGCCTTGGATCAGGAGTGCCATCTTTGTGCCGCCTTTTTCGTGCAGTGTTTTACAGTGTCTTTTTGCAGTGCGTGCTCCGTGTTGTGTCTTTTGGGAAGTGTAGCGAACAGCCATCATACTGTCGCTCGGTGTGCTTTTTTTTTATCTCTTGCGAACAGAAACCAGACTGTCGCCATGTTTTTTAATTGTGTGTCTACTATGTTACTTGTCTGATTCCTGTGTATTTTATCAACATTGCCAACCCCTTTTGCTTTCTGTTTTAACTTTCCGCATTTTTACGCCATTTTGCACTTTGTTGTTGTTGTTGTGGTCTTCAGTCCTGAGACTGGTTTGATGCAGCTCTCCATGCTACTCTATCCTGTGCAAGCTTCTTCATCTCCCAGTACCTACTGCAACCTACATCCTTCTGAATCTGCTTAGTGTATGCATCTCTTGGTCTCCCCCTACGATTTTTACCCTCCACGCTGCCCTCCAATACTAAATTGGTGATCCCTTGATGCCTCAGAACATGTCCTACCAACCGATCCCTTCTTCTGGTCAAGTTGTGCCACAAACTCCTCTTCTCCCCAATCCGATTCAGTACCTCCTCATTAGTTATGTGATCTACCCATCTAATCTTCAGCATTCTTCTGTAGCACCACATTTCGAAAGCTTCTATTCTCTTCTTGTCCAAACTATTTATCGTCCATGTTTCACTTCCATACATGGCTACACTCCATACAAATACTTTCAGAAAAGACTTCCTGACACTTAAATCTATACTCGATGTTAACAAATTTCTCTTCTTCAGAAACGCTTTCCTTGCCATTGCCAGTCTACATTTTATATCCTCTCTACTTCGACCATCATCGGTTATTTTGCTCCCCAAATAGCAAAACTCCTTTACTACTTTAAGTGTCTCATTTCCTAATCTAATACCCTCAACATCACCCGACTTACTTCGACTACATTCCATTATCCTCGTTTTGCTTTTGTTGATGTTCATCTTATATCCTCCCTTCAAGACACCATCCATTCCGTTCAACTGCTCTTCCAAGTCCTTTGCTGTCTCTGACAGAATTACAATGTCATCGGCGAACCTCAAAGTTTTTATTTCTTCTCCATGGATTTTAATACCTACTCCGAATTTTTCTTTTGTTTCCTTCACTGCTTGCTCAATATACAGATTGAATAACATCGGGGAGAGGCTACAACCCTGTCTTACTCCCTTCCCAACCACTGCTTCCCTTTCGTGTCCCTTTTGCACTTTAAATCACCATTTTATCGCCTGTTTTTCCTTGTTTCTTTCTTCTTCCTTTTTTTATACAAAAGTCTGTAGGCTGTAGAGCAGCGTAGTAAGCTGCTGCCAGCCCGCCCCCTTCGGGGGGAATTGAAAATCAATAAAGAAAAAAAAAACTGGTAGTAAATGCACGAAAAATGCGTTAAGCCTGTTGCTGACGTAAGTTCAGAATAAAGCGGATTTATCTGAATAAAATTCAAACCCCACTACAGACGGTGATACTCCAACGGACGGGATGGGAAGTGCAGACTTGGCTCATAACAATTGCTCTGAAAAATAGCTCTTATTAAAATAAATTTCGCTATTTTTACTAGCAGAGCTACAAACTTTCAATGCTCAAAAATATTTCACAAATGCTCGCCTGTAATAATTGCAGTGAAAAAGGCAGCTCTAATTAAAATAAAGTTCAGTGTTTTTAAATAGTAGACAAGACAAAATTTCAATCCTCAAATTTGTTTTGCAAACAGTTCCCCATAATAATTGCAATTAAAAAGACAGTTCCTATAAAAGTAAGCTTCACTACTGCATTAAGCTGCACTTCTTGCGAAATGAATCCCGAAAGAAAACAAACACAGCAACACGGTTGCGAGGAAATTTGTCAAAGTACCACGACGTAAACGCGGCAAGTATACAGTTTACAGTGACAAGTTCACCGAATATTTGATGAATCTCGACAAGTTCGGCCCAGGCAGATTTCCAGAGTGTACTAGCGTCCCACAATTGGCCAAAACACAGTCCTCATACCGGTCAAGTCTCCACCCTCCGAGGTAGAGATTAATACGTCAGGGCTGAAGGGCGGTATACAGTCCTCGCACCCTCAGGCGCTCTTTCCGCCTTCGCTAACAATCTCCAACCGCCTACGCACGTGCTGGTCAAAGTGCCTGCGAACCGTCAAAGATTCCGTACGCTTATCGCGGCACGGCTCAAATGCCACAGATATAATACGCGAACTGGAGGGGGGGGGGGGGGGGGAGCGGCAGTCATTAAAACAAAGGCGTTTTTCGTTGTGGCAGGTACTTCTCACGAAATTTCAGTCATCAACTTTCTTCTCTGAATGCGAAATAGTTTTGTTGGCGCCGACCTACATCGGGACAAATGGTCATCGTAGTAAAATAAGAGAAATCCGAACTCTCACGGGCCGGCCAGAGTGCCCGATCGCTTCTAGGCGCTACAGTCTGGAACCGCGTTACCGCTACGGTCGCAGGTTCGAATCCTGCCACGGGCATGGATGTGCGTGATGTCCTTAGTTCAGTTAGGTTTAAGTAGTTCTAAGTTCTAGGGGACTGATGACCTCAGATGTTAAGTCCCATAGTGCTCAGGGCCATTTGAACCATTTGAGCTCTCACGGAAAGATTTAAGTGTTCATTTTCCCCGCGCGCTCTGCGAGAGTGGAGCGATAGAGAAGTAGGTTGAAGTTGGTTCGATGAACGTTCTGATAAGAACTTAACTTTGAATTGCAGAGTAGTGATGCAGATGTGGGTGAAGATGAACGAAATTTTTTATTCGCTTTCACCCTCCACAAAATTGTGATAGGAAATAAGTTTACCGCTTGCTATTCGTACACTTTCAGGGCTCATGCAGCAAAACTGCCTCATCAAATATGATGTTTTAATTTATTACTTCTTTACTACAAATTCTATTCGCAATTCATTTCGTAGACAGTGTACACAGATACAAGTCAATGTGCTGCAAAGTTATATTATCCTTCGACATCTTGTTCAAGAGATATGACGTTCCAATATTCTACTCCAAGCGGGTGTAAAATGAATGTGCTCAACGGAAAATATTGAACGCGAAAATGAAGATTTGGCCCTATCTGACAACACCCTGAAGCAGATCTTAGGATCTCTTAATGGTGATATTATCTCCTCCTTCTTTCTCTTTAACAAATAAATTATAACATAAACATAAATGAATGAATAAGGGAACTAGTAACTACAAAATGATAAATGCTCTTTCTGCTTATACATTTATTGTAGACTAAACCCCTTCGTATATTACAAATGTATATATATTAATGTCCAATGGACATAAAGAGACACAAATGAATTTCCTAACTAATATTAGTTATCAATTGCCCAAATTTGCCCCTTTTTATGGCTACGCTGTCTAATATAAATAATGGGAGATGACTGATATCAACTACGTACAAAACACTAGAAAACAGCCGGCCGAAGTGGCCGTGCGGTTAAAGGCGCTGCAGTCTGGAACCGCAAGACCGCTACGGTCGCAGGTTCGAATCCTGCCTCGGGCATGGATGTTTGTGATGTCCTTAGGTTAGTTAGGTTTAACTAGTTCTAAGTTCTAGGGGACTAATGACCTCAGCAGTTGAGTCCCATAGTGCTCAGAGCCATTTGAACCACTAGAAAACACTACTTTCAAAGATAATATACAGTGGTGTTACTGCATCCGGTGCGTCGGAGTGATGGTTCTCGTACACGTCTGCGACGATGGAAGAACTCCAGCCACAACATGTGAAAACAACTCATTCAGACACTAGGATGGCAGAAGAGTAGTATAATCTAACACTGACTTCTCCTCTCTCCGTTCTACAGATGAGAAACGCGAACTCTCAGCCACAAGGACGGAGTTCAGATAACGTCTCAGTGTGAGTATAGGCAGAAGAAGTGCTCTCAATCACTGAACGCTGCATACTCAACGACGACTCCCTACCCGGAGGCGAAGTCCAGAATCGTATAAGTTCGTAACAGTACAGTGCCTAGCCGTTCTAACTATAAAATCTCCAGAGAGCAAAGACAGCAAGTCAGTCTGTACCAACAAAAGCCGATGCTAAGCGACCGTCAAACACGGGCGCTCAAAACGGAAGACTACTTTCTCTCCACCCCTGGCTTACCAGCAAAGCTCGGCTCCCCTCCCTCGTAACTGCAGAAAGCGAATCATATTCTCGAAACCATGTAATATTCTCCCTCTCTACAGATTCTCCCGAACACCGACCAACCATATTTTAGTCTTTTGTCGTCCAGCGCAGAAAGTTAGTGATGAAATACCTATCCCTGTTAATTAGGAATACATACTATGGTACGCTTCTCAGAGTAAATATCCTCGGAAATAACCCGGCCTGCGTGATTTCCGAGGTAACGCTTCCTCGTTCCTCTCTGCTGCGTTCAAGATTTTCAGAGTTTTTTAAGTATTATCCGGATATCCTTCCGGCCCCGCTGGAATACCGGCCACCGCTGTATTGTACTTCAGCACTCAGGTGCCCCGACCGTCCGACTTGGCTACTACCTGTGTCAAGCAGGACCAACACACCTGTGCGGGCTTTTGCACCCAGAGCTTAAGTTACGCCTGCCGTTTCATTTCCACTGGCGTTCCAACCTCTACTAGTACAGGCAATCATTCATTACGCCGTTCTGACAATAAAGACACTCCGTCACCTTTCATGCAATAAGCGTTAACAACTATTTACAAGGTGTACATGACGATGTCAGTCTTCTTTAAATATTCGTATATACGATGTACAACCTACCAAATGATACATAATTCCGATTGTAAATCACGGCAAAGCATGTGGATGAGTGCTTGTAAGGTGTGAAATTATTGCCACCTTACGACGTCATAAAAATTGAGATGCATGACAACTGCCGCATCAGGCATGACGTTTTAATTCATTACTGCTTTACTAGTTACTCTATTCGCAACTCATTTTGTGAACAGTATCGCCTTATACCAATGAATATACCTGCAAAAGTAATTCACTGTATGACACTTAATTCGGGATACATGACATTTTATATACGGGAGTTTGCTCGTTTGAGGAACTGGAACCGGTGTTACTGTTACATAACTGACAGTAATTCAATGAAAATACCGGCTTCAGTTCACTTAAATATCTAACGGAAGTTACTCTTCTTCATTTCTTATAAGTGGTTGAGGACTATTATCATCTCATTGTCTCCTGGTAAATGGAACTAAAATTTCTCAAAACCACTGTGCTACGTTTCCTCTCATAAGCAGACTGCGTCCTAGCAGAAACGATAATATGGTGTTTCGTTTGTCCATTTATCTTACAAGATATATATAATTTTGTGGCAATCCCGTGCTCACTAATATCAGTTTCTAGATAAAAATTTTGTGTAAGGTCGAGATGGTGCAGTACTGGAACTTCAGAAAGATAAAGATTAAATTTGTTGAAATCCGCCTTCTGTTTACCTGTATGTGTGTCTTTCGTCAGTATGTTTGTAAAACGCTAGCAAAAACTATAAATGCCAGGGAATTCCTTCAGGTGTTTTTATAGTGTGGTTCCGTGGACTTCTCAGCCGTTTCCTTCTTCATAGTATCTAGTTCAACACCGCATAGGGAAATAATATTTGCAAGAAATTAGTATATATGCGAATGCGTACTTTCAATACTTTTGACGTTCGAGCCGGCCGGTGTGGCCGTGCGGTTCTAGGCACTTCAGTCTGGAACCGCGTGACCGCTACGGTCGCAGGTTCGAATCCTGCCTCGGGCATGGATGTGTGTGATGTCCTTAGGTTAGTTAGGTTTAACTAGTTCTAAATTCTAGGGGACTGATGTCCTCAGAAGTCAAGGCCCATAGTGCTCAGAGTCACCATTTTTTGACGTTCGAAATTTTTCCATATTTGCTGTAGAAGTTCGTCATGTTGCTCCTGTGATGGTGAATGCAGTAAATCGTCAATGTGTACTAATTTTTCCCAGAGCTTCATCCGGAGCACAGTTAAACGTTGCTGGCAAAAATTTCAATCTAGAAGACGTTCTATGATTTTAGTAGGATCAGCCATTGCCCAAAAAAGCTTCCTGGTGCAAGTATAATTCTCAATAACCTCTTATCAAACGTATACTTGACACGTATTTGCCGCCATTGTGTCTAGGAAGCGTGCCCTCAAGATGTTCAAGCTAATCTCTTCGTACTAATATACGAGTAATCCATGTATCAATTATAATTCTGACAGGTTCATCCTTTTTATCTACAACATTAACGAGATTAAAGTACTCAGGGCGCTCATTGACGTCATTAGCTAATTTGCGACGACTTCCTCATCAACTGATCTCAGAAACGTAGCCACGCGGTCTAGGGCGACTTGTCACGATTCGCGTGGCTCCCCCGCCGGAAGTTCGAGTCCTCCCTCGGGCATGGGTGTGTGTGTTGTCCGTAGCGTAAGTTACAGTTAGATTAAGTAGTGTGTAAGCCTAGGGACGGATGACCTCAGAAATTTGGTTAAATAGGAACTTACCACAAATTTCCAAAATTTTTTAGTAATTTAAATAAAGCAGTCTTGAAACTGAAGAATGGTTTGAAGTGTACAATGTTTTACTAGGCACAGTTCTATTTTAGGTGGGATAGCATTGCTTTCCTCCATACTTAAACTACCTTACCCAGTCACTTATAAAAATGGCTCTGAGCACTATGGGACTCAACTGCTGAGGTCATTAGTCCCCTAGAACTTAGAACTAGTTAAACCTAACTAACCTAAGGACATCACAAACATCCATGCCCGAGGCAGAATTCGAACCTGCGACCGTAGCGGTCCAGTCACTTATAAAGTGAACATCAGTTTAACGTGCACCTTTTACTATGCTAAAACGTGGTATTTATCACACCAACAGATTATTGAAAGAGGTGAAAAAAGTAAGATAAGAAGCCGTATGGCCAACTGAAGATTGAATCCCAGACCTCTAGATCAGTGGCCTGTCATTTACTTAGACATTGTGGAAATTCTATTAGCAAATCGCAAAAGATATGTTAGAACAGTAAAATGTTTGGACTTTCTCACATTCAAATGACAGAGATATCCCTCCATCTGCCCTGCTTATGGAAAACACATCTAAGTTACACATGAGTATTTCACGAACTTCTCCCCTGTTTACTACAAAAAAATGGTTCAAATGGCTCTGAGCACTATGGGACTCAACTGCTGTGGTCATCAGTCCCCTAGAACTTAGAACTACTTAAACCTAACTAACCTAAGGACAGCACACACATCCATGCCCGAGGCAGGATTCGAACCTGCGACCGTAGCAGTCGCACGGTTCCGGACTGCGCGCCTAGAACCGCGAGACCACCGCGGCCGGCTGTTTACTACAAGCACATCTATGAAACTTTTAATTTTGAAACACATTTCATTATAGCGTTATATCCAGAATGTTCTCTGTAAATAATAGTCTTCTAATCACGATCCTTAAGTCCCAGATATACTTATTCCATACCGTAGTCAAAACACACACTTCATTGCTGTCAGTCTGCATCTAAAAATCTCGAACTTAGAGATTTCCTGATTTACTCTGTCTAATTTGACAAAGGTGTCAGTATGTCACAGTCAGTCACATTTATATTAACAATTTTGACACTATCTGAATTTACCTGACCAGCAGTTTTATCAACGGATTCCTAACTATGCTGATGATAACCTGAATTCTTAATTTCTGCTTCATTTAATTTCTGTTTTTATTGCATCATGCTTATTGCGAAATTCTTGCCGCAGTTCATTCATGTCAAGCAGATAAGCGAATTACTTGCCTGTATTCACTGCCGTATCCCGAAACTGACATGACTTTGTTCGAATGCCATATTCACCTTGGGAACTAATTCCTTGATGATGTTTAATTTCTTGTTAACTGCTTGGGTAGTTTACTTGCCGAAGTTTTCACCAACCTTTCATGTGTTTCTCTCAGATATGAAATTACGCGTCATTATTGTCCGCCACAGGCTTCACTTGGAAAGAGGAGTTGATGTCTCTATGGTTGAACGCAGTGCAGGACATCCGAACTGTTGAGTTTCCAGAAATTTACGATTATTTGAAATGCCAAAATCAGTGCTTGTTTCGAGAGTAATGGAATGGTATCCAGGGGATTACATATCAATATTTTGCTCGAATTTGTCTTCTCAAAACACACAGTCCCTGTAACGTTTAGCAGTTTCTAACCTGTCGCAATAGAAATTTCAAGTTTACGTAACAAATTCACAGTTTTCTTCCTTACAAAACATTCCTGCTCAACGTTATTTCAATTCTACCAGAACCGGTGCAATACATTTTGCTGAACGCTTACCGTATTTCAGCGTGAAGGTCATCGACAGATATTTGAAGATTATCACGAAATAGATGTTTGGGAGGGCCTGTAGCCATTAAGACTCTTTGTTCTTCTTCTGTGTTCCGATATTGACATTGCTGCTTCTCTGACCCAAGCTGCAGCTATCTGATGATAGAAGGCTCCGAATTGTGGCATGTAACATCGCAGTGTGTAGCGTGACTATGTCGGTGTGTGAGAAATAGCGTGGTGTAATCGAGTTTTTAACTGCAGAAAACTTCATCCATACCTGGAGCACCGTCTCCTTCAGTATCACAATGCCAGATCACACACGAGCTCTGCAACAATCTGAGTTTTGGTTTCACTGTCATCGACCCTCCTCCACACAGTCCCGACTTGGCCCTATCCCATTTTCGGCTGTTTCCAAAACTTAAAGAACACCTTTGAGAACTTCTCTGATCGTAATGATGCGTTGTTATCTAGCAGACTCATATATGTGCTGCACAGATGGTTTTCCTATGTACTGCAGTCAGTTGGGGAGAATACTTTTTGTGCTACAACATTTATTTTGTGTAAACACCAGCATCCTTTTCTCACCGTATACCAGCGTAATCTCATCAAGCAAGAACATGTGTGTGTTTGTGTTTGAATCAGTGGGTGTGAGAAACAGTGTCTTCCTTGTATTGCCTGGTAGTGTACTGCTAAACTTACTGAGCATCCCCAGAGAGGTCAAGCAAAGTATTTATTGTCGAGCCAAAGCATTGCTGTAGGTTTCTCTCCGAAACATTGGCAGCTAGAACCCCCCCCCCCCCACTCTACTTAGTAAAAAGAGAGGTCTTGGCGGCAATTGGCGTCGATTTTGAATGACTGACAATGTTTGATTTCAACCTACGGCCTTGCCTTTCGCGGGCAAGAGCTCTACCGATGATCAACCCGAGAACCGTCCTCACTGCTTCACTTCGGTGAATACCTCGTCCTTCACCTTCCAAACTTCACAGAAGACCCGCAACTTACGCAGAAGAACTTCTGTGAAGTTTGGAAGGTAGGAGATGAGGTACTGGCCGAAGCAATGCTGTGAGGGCGAGTTGTGAGTGGTGCCTGCGTAGCTCGGTTAGTAAAGCACTTGGTCCCGAAACGCAAAGGTCCTGGATTCGGGTCCCGTTCCGACACACATTTTTATACTGCCTGGAAGTTACATATAAGCGCACACTCCGCTGCAAAATTCTGCATTCTGGAAAGTTTGATTCTCTGCGAAGAAAAGGTTTCCCACTCATGCGTCTCCAATAGCAATTGGCTGTCCGTCCCGGAACTAAGAGAGAGAGAAAGAAAGACAGAAAAAAAAATCAGTATTCCCCACGGCTACAGCCGCTGATCGCCGTCTCAGGATTTTCATTCTTAGGCCTGACCCTGGTGAGGTAAGCATGATGTTTATCGAAATATGTTTTGGTACAACTTTCTGTTTTTGTTACTGGAGATAGATACTCGTTTTTTCGTTGTGAAACTGCTTCATTTATTTCATTAAATTGCCGTGGCTTTTTTGCCGTTCTTTTCGATCAGTTCTCGTCGGTGGTGTTTGAATTTGATTACTCTCTTTGTTCATGTCAACATAACCGTGATCGATCAGCACTGATGTTCTTCCACTTGAGAAACTTGTTGAAAAACGGTGCTTTTCTAATTTCGCGTGCGTAACGATGCAGATATAGATTTGATTTCTTGGTATAAGGTATTTCGAGTAACGACCCTCATGCAGAACTTAGTTGAAGTTTGCATCTGTTCTATCAGAGCTATAACCTTCAATGATTAGCTCGTAATCTTGAAGTGAATTGCTTGTTTCGATTGAGAAATTTGAATTTTGTTCCTACATCACTGGAGTTTTGCACAGCTCGACACCGGCTTCATAACAAAGCAAAGATACCGTGTGCATAGTGCTTATTAACGAGTAGGATAAATAACACCATGCAGAATAAACAGCAGTGTATATAACGGTTTTTAAATATCACGAAAATTACGGAATTTATTAATTTTACTGACAAAGCTTTGACTTCGACTTATGCCCTTCTGCAGAAGGACCTCTCGCTGCGGTGTGATTCATTAGTGGTGCTGGAAGTTTTATTCCTTTTTGTTACTATGTTTCGTGTGTCAGCTTTAATATTAGATGTTAATACAGGATTGTCTCCTTCTTTGCATGGATTCACATCTTTCACGTCATTACCTTTGAGATCATATGCGTTGGTGCTCCTTTGTGACTACATTTAAGCCTGACTTCTACAATGACGGACTACATAATTTTTTTTATTAATTTAATGCTATGTTATGTATTCCATATGGGTTATCAATTATTGTAAAAAATTGACAGTCTTAGAGTTGACTTTCAAAGGTTTCCCCCGGCGATGTACTCGAACATCCTTTAAAATATTCCCCAGAAAACAGTAGAGGTAGAGTCAATTCCAAATTAGATTTTATTAGTGATGAGGGTCTCTGGAAAGTACGTTTCGCAACCGTGCAGTCGAACCGTTTCACCGGCATCTAACGGCTACACAATTTGCTGTTACGGGCATGATAACGTTTAAAAAGGATCCCAGGCCGTCGACATTGCATGCAGGCTAGCTACGAGTGAGAAGAAATTTGCATTAATTACTTGTTTTCTCATTTCGATACCTCAGAGCAAGTATGAAAGTCCATGATAAGTGGCAGCTTGCCTTACTACTTTTGGCCAGTTGTAGGCAGTACTTCGAGGTTATAAACTTTTTAATTGCCAATTCCTATCAAAGATAAGTAATAACTCTGCAAATAGCGTTGCAGTAACGCATACGATAGAAGTTTTTGTGCCATTGTTATCGCTACACAGAAGTCTGTGCGGCCCACTTTGAATAACTGTTCAGTAACACCTTGTCAAAACTGTGCAGATAAATGAAAGTACTACAGAATCGCATGTGCTTGGATTTTTGTCGTTTTCGAGAGACTACGTGCTGACGCTAATTTTTAAAACTAATCTTGCTTGCTTGTGAGTTTGATGGTGCGGAACCAAATGCTGGATCGATTTTTACAATTATTAGCCCTGTATTAGTCTAGGTACGATAGCTCATCAGTGCAGTCTAGTTCCAGCACAACATATAGTTTATAACGTTCATGAAATGATCAGATAATAGTAGATTTTTTAAATTATTATTATGTAACAACGAAGGATGTGAGTGCTTCACAGCATGTCAAGAAGGTAGCCAAATTCTACTAAGTCAATAACTCAGCTTTACTCTTTTTACTCCCAGAATTTCCAAGTCTCTCAGATCTGCATACATGTGGTTGTACGCCACGTAGAAAAAATAAGCGCAAGTCGTCTTCGGTGAACCTCGATTTAGATGCACGTCCTTTCTCTCAGTGACCCAAACGAGTCCTTCCTTCACTGCGTCCCTCTGAGAAGCCCTCCCTTTACCGCGTCCCAATCGCCTCAGCGCACTCGCTTCCCGTTGCTTAAGATTTCGTTTGCTCCTTTCCTAGACGCTACACTGATTTATGACGCCAGTAATTACAAATTAGATGAAATTTACAACTCACGTGCAACAGTCCTATTTAAAAGAAAAAGAGAAGATTGTTAGGTGCGGCTAATGACGTGATTGCCTTGTTATAAATAACACCACAGTTAGCTACATTCTTATTCATTCTTTTTCGTAAGGATCGTTGCTCTCATCTTCTACAAAAATGATCCTACAAATACATAGAGTACATTATTTTTTATTAATTCTTTACTGTTTTTTGTAATTCTCTTGCACTGTTTACTACTTAGTCAATACTTAAGCATAACACAAGCTTAATACAAATGCATTTATTCACAGTTCTAGAGTAATAGAGGGATGAATAAAGCAAGGAAGACGATGCTCTAACTGCACATTGGTGTATGTTATTATTTGTTTGTTAAAATAAATCACTGTTCAGTCCGTTAGTGCGATATAAAGTCAGCTTTACAGCGCGTTGTTCTTCAGTCGGGAAACAGTAATATCATCCCGACATCTTCCAGAGCGTGAGTGCCTTTTCTGATCACCCACTTCCGCTGACGCTCTGTGAGTCCCTTTGGAAGTATGTAGCATCATAAGTGCCATTGCTAAGCTCTCCAGCTGAACTGTCCCTGCCAAAATTACAGCGCGACTATTTCCACCTTCCGAGATCAATGCTGAGTTTGAAATTTTTTGATTGTGAGTTAACAGCATTTGAGTTAGTTCTTTCCAGAGAATGGTTCCCCGTTTTAAATCGATATAGTTATCCTTCTCAGTCACCACCAGTCCGACAAGCATGTCCAAAGGAACATCGCCTCGTACTTCTTAACAAAACAGGTACTGCAGTATCGCAACGTAACTATGTTGGTGCGTGAGAAGCAGCGTGCTGTAATCGAGTTTCTAACTGCAGAAAACTTCGTCCACACACGGAGTTCCCTCTCCTCCAGCATGACAATGTCGCATCACATACGAGCGCTGCAACATCTGCAACAGTCAGACTCCTTGGTTTCACCTTCGTCCTCCATACAGTCCCGATTTGACCGCATCCGACTGTCATCTGATTCCAAAGCTTAAAGAACACCTTCAAGGACTTCACTTTGATACTAATGAAGCGATGCAAATAGAGGTGAGGTTGTGGATTCATCAAAAAGGTCAAACGTTCTACGGTGGCGGTATCAACAAACTGGTCTCTCGTTGGGAGTAATGAGTTCGTCGCCAGGGTGACTATGTCGAGAAATAAATAGGCAGACGTGTAGAACAAAGTTGTAATATCTTAGTATTTTAGTTAAAAAGCTTTAAGAATTTTCACATAAAAATTCGGAGGCATTAGTTTTCATCGCGCGCTCGTAATATACCGTCGTCCCCAACTTACAAGGTGCCACAGATGCGCGCCATTTTAATAATAGAAACAATAAATACATAAAATATTTTAATATAACTTATTCTCAGCTACCATAAAATATAGGAAATATTTCACCATAATAATAACATACGTGCTTTTTAGAAATGCGATGTTGTGGTCTACTGTTCGAACACTGGTTTGATGCAGCTCTCCATTCTACTCTAACCTGAAAATGACTCTAAGCACTATGGGACTTAAATATGAGGTCATCAGTCGCCTATACGTAGAACTACTTAAGCCTAACTAAAGTAAGGACATAACACACATCCATGCCCGAGGCAGGATTCGAACGTGCGACCGCAGTAGCAGCGCGGTTCCGGACTGAAACGTCTAGAACCGCTCGGTCACAACGGCCGGCTTACTTTATTCACATCTTATTCTCCCGCTACGACTTTTATATTCCACACACCCCTCCAATTCTTGACTGACGATCCCTTGATGCCGGCCGGGGTGGCCGAGCGGTTCTAGGCGCTGCAGTCTGGAACCGCGCGACCGCTACGGTCCCAGGTTCGAATCCTGCCTCCGGCATGTATGTGTGTGATGTCCTTAGGTTAGTTAGGTTTAAGTAGTTCTAAGTTCTAGGGGACTGATGACCTCAGATGTTAAGTCCCATAGTCCTCAGAGCCATTTGAACCATTTTGATCCCTTGATGTCACAGAACAAACAGGGATCAGCCGATCCCTTATTCTACTCAGGTTGTGCTACTAATTTCTTTTCTCATCACTTCTGTTCAGTACCTCCTCAATAGTTACATGATGTAAGCATTTAATCTTCAGCTTTCTTCTGTAGCACCATATTTCAAAAGCTTCTGTTCTCTTCTTGTCTAAACTATTTACCGTTCACATTTCACTTGCATACACAGCTAACATCCAGACAAAAACCTTCACACATGACTTCCTAAGACTTAAATCTGTATTAGACGTAGGCAAATTTCTCTTATTCAGGAACGTTTTTCTTGCATTAGCAGTCTACTTATTCTATCAGCTCTACTAGGACCATCGTAAGTTATTTTGCTGACCTAACAGCAATACTCATCTAGTACTTTAACTGTCTCATTTCCTAATCTAATTACCTGAGCATCACCATTATCATTCATTGTCTTGCTTAATTTTGTTTATCTTCGATAGTCCTATCAAAACACTACCCATTCCGTAACTGCTCTTCCAAGTTCTTTGCTGTTTCTGATAGAATTACAGTGTCACTTGCAATCCTCAAAATTTTTATTTTATCTCCCTGAACTTAATTCCTACTCCAAAATTTCCTTAGTTTCCTTTACTTCTTGCTCAATGTACAGATTGAATAATATCGGGGATAAGCTACATCCTGTCTCACTCCCTTCTCAACCACTGCTTCTCTCACATGCCCCTCGTCTCTTATGCCATTTGTTTATGTCCAAGTTGTAAATAGCTTTCCGTTCCCTGTATTTTACCTCTGACACCTTCATAATTTCAAAGAGAGTATTCCAGTCAACATGGTCAAACGCTTTCTCTAACTCTACAAGTGCTATATACGTAGGTTTGTGTTTCCTTAACCTGTCCTCTAAAGTAAGTCGTAGGATCAGTATCGCTTCCGGTGCTCCTGAATTTCTCCGGAATACAGACTGTTCTTCCCCGAGGTCGGCTTCTTATAGTTCTTCCATTCTTCTCTAAAAAAATCGTGTTAGCATTATGCAACCAAGACTTATGAAACTGATAGTACGGTAATTTTCAGCACCTGCTTTTCAGAACCTGTTTTTTGGAAATGTAATTATTACATTTTTATTGAAGTCTGAAGGTATTTCGGCTGTCTCATACATCTTGTGCACCAGGTGGAATAACTTTGTCAAGGCTGGCTCTCACAAGGCTATCAATAATTCTAACGAGTGTCTTCTACTCCCGGGGCTTCGTTTCGACTAAGGTGTTTCTATGATCTGTCAACTTCTTCTCGTAGTATCATATCTCCCATCTCATCATCTACTCGTCCCATTCTATAATGCTGCTGTCATCTCATTGTATAGACCCTCTATTTACTCCTTCCACCTTTCACCTCTCTCTTCTTTGGTTATGACCGGTTTTCCATTTGGGCTCTTGATGATCATACAGCCACTTCTCTTTTCTCCAAAGTCCTCTTTAATTTTTCTGTAGGTGGCGTCTATCTTTAACCTGGTGAGATATATTTCTAAATCCTTACATTTGTCCTCTAGCCATTCATGCTTAGCTATTTTGCGCTTCCTGTCAGTTTCATTTCTAAGACGTTTGTATTTCCTCTCATTTGCGTCATTTGCTGTATTTTTAAGTTTTCTGCTTTCATTAATTAAATCAAGTGTCTCCTGTGTTATGGAAGGATTTCTTCTACGCCTTGTCTTTTTACCTATTTGATCCTCTGTTGCCTTCACTACTTCATCTCTTAAAGCTAACCATTTGTCTTCTACTGTTTTCCTATTCCCGCTTTTTAGTCATCCACTGCCTCAGGCTGTCTCCGAAATTTTCAATAATATCTGTTTCTTTCAACTTATCCAGGTTCCATCTCCATAATTTCCTACCTTTTTGCAATTCCTTCAGCTTTAATCTACAGTTCATAACCAATAATTTGGGTAATAATCCACATCAGCCACTGCAAATATCTTTCAATTCAAAATCTGTTTCCGAAATCTCTGTCTTACCAATATACAATCAGTCTGAAACATTCCAATTTCTCCAGGCCTCTTCCACGTACACAACCTCCTTTCAAGTTCCTTAAACGAAGTGTTTGCGATGATTAAATTATGCTGTGTACAATAGTACACCAGGCATCTTCCTCTTTCATTCCTCTACCGCAGTTCATGTTCACCTACTATGTTTCCTTCTTCTTGTTCTCTCTTTTAAATTAAAGTAGAACCCTTAGGTGACAGGTTTGAATACCTAAATCTCTTCAGTCTATTAGTGCCTTGACGTAGCATGCACTTTTCAGAATTAACCGACAAGATTACAGATTTCAGAAAAAAACTAGAACCAGGAAAAGAAAAATGAATGAAGGTGGTATTGATGGTTGTTTTGTTGCTCTGTAGCTGATACGAGATGACGAAGAACACTACTTACATTTAAAAAATGAATAAATCTCAAATACTTTTATTTACACTATGCACAAAGTTAAGTATGTTATACATGACTTTGGTTTCTTGGTTGTCTGTTTCATATTGTTTCCCATACATCAATTACTGAATTGTCTGTAGAATCACTGCCAACGGCTTCAGTCACTGAACATCAGTAGTGCTATGCCTAGTCCGTAGTTGTCCCATCTCCTGAGACCTGACGTGGAGCTCAGTGTGCGGACACTTAAAGAGGTACGTAGACGGATACATTTCCATGTAGTGAGTAGCAGTGAAGATGGCGTCCTCTGGTGGCGCCGTAGCGCCACCTGTGTGAAGTCGACGACCCTGGAGAGGGCGTGACTGGCGCTGACGGCTGTTTAAAGGAAATTTTCTTCATCGGAGGTGTGAGTGGCGTTCGACGAACTGTGAGCGATCGAGAAAGACGCCGTTTATAACGAAAGCCAGCCAGTGTGGCCGAGCGCTTCTAGGCGCTTCAGTCTGGAACCGCGCGACCGCTACGGTCGCAGGTTCGGATTCTGCTTCGGGCATGGATGTGTGTGATGTCCTTAGGTTTAAGTAGTTGTCCGCAGCTCGTTGTCGTGCGGTAGCGTTCTCGCTTCCCGCGCCCGGGTTCTCGGGTTCGATTCCCGGCGGGGTCAGGGATTTTCTCTGCCTCGTGATGACGAATCATAAAAGAAGGTTGTATACCTGAAAGAATCCTGGAGATACTAATAGGTATCAGATAGATTATATAATGGTAAGACAAAGATTTAGGAACCAGGTTTTAAATTGTAAGACATTTCCAGGGGCAGATGTGGATTCTGACCACAATCTATTGGTTATGAACTGCAGATTGAAACTGAAGAAACTGCAAAAAGGTGGGAATTTAAGGAGATGGGACCTGGATAAACTGAAAGAACCAGAGGTTGTAGAGAGTTTCAGGGAGAGCATAAGGGAACAATTGACAGGAATGAGGGAAAGAAATACAGTAGAAGAAGAATGGGTAGCTCTGAGGGATGAAGTAGTGAAGGCAGCAGAGGATAAAGTAGGTAAAAAGACGAGGGCTAATAGAAATCCTTGGGTAACAGAAGAAATATTGAATTTAATTGATGAAAGGAGAAAATATAAAAATGCAGTAAATGAAGCAGGCAAAAGGGAATACAAACGTCTCAAAAATGAGATCGACAGACAGTGCAAAATGGCTAAGCGGGGATGGCTAGAGGACAAATGTAAGGATGTAGAGGCTTGTCTCACTAGGGGTAAGATAGATACTGCCTACAGGAAAATTAAAGAGACCTTTGGAGAGAAGAGAACCACTTGTATGAATATCAAGAGCTCAGATGGCAACCCAGTTCTAAGCAAAGAAGGGAAGGCAGAAAGGTGGAAGGAGTATATAGAGGGTTTATACAAGGGCGATGTACTTGAGGACAGTATTATGGAAGTGGAAGAGGATGTAGATGAAGATGAAATGGGAGATAAGATATTGCGTGGAGAGTTTGACAGAGCACTGAAAGACCTGAGTCGAAACAAGGCCCCGGGAGTAGACAACATTCCATTAGAACTACTGATGGCCTTGGGAGAGCCAGTCATGACAAAACTCTACCATCTGGTGAGCAAGATGTATGAGACTGGCGAAATACCCACAGACTTCAAGAAGAATATAATAATTCCAATCCCAAAGAAAGCAGGTGTTGACAGATGTGAAAATTACCGAACTATCAGTTTAATAAGTCACAGCTGCAAAATACTAACGCGAATTCTTTACAGACGAATGGAAAAACTGGTAGAAGCGGACCTCGGGGAAGATCAGTTTGGATTCCGTAGAAATGTTGGAACACGTGAGGCAATACTAACATTACGACTTATCTTAGAAGAAAGATTAAGAAAAGGCAAACCTACGTTTCTAGCATTTGTAGACTTAGAGAAAGCTTTTGACAACGTTAACTGGAATACTCTCTTTCAAATTCTGAAGGTAGCAGGGGTAAAGTACAGGGAGCGAAAGGCTATTTACAATTTGTACAGAAACCAGATGGCAGTTATAAGAGTCGAGGGGCATGAAAGGGAAGCAGTGGTTGGGAAAGGAGTGAGACAGGGTTGTAACCTCTCCCCGATGTTATTCAATCTGTATATTGAGCAAGCAGTAAAGGAAACAAAAGAAAAATTCGGAGTAGGTATTAAAATTCATGGAGAAGAAGTAAAAACTTTGAGGTTCGCCGATGACATTGTAATTCTGTCAGAGACAGCAAAGGACTTGGAAGAGCAGTTGAACGGAATGGACAGTTTCTTGAAAGGAGGATATAAGATGAACATCAACAAAAGCAAAACGAGGATAATGGAATGTAGTCAAATTAAATCGGGTGATGCTGAGGGGATTAGAGTAAAAAATGAGACACTTAAAGTAGTAAAGGAGTTTTGCTATTTAGGGAGTAAAATAACTGATGATGGTCGAAGTAGAGAGGATATAAAATGTAGACTGGCAATGGCAAGGAAATCGTTTCTGAAGAAGAGAAATTTGTTAACATCGAGTATAGATTTAAGTGTCAGGAAGTCGTTTCTGAAAGTATTTGTATGGAGTGTAGCCATGTATGGAAGTGAAACTTGGACGATAACCAGTTTGGACAAGAAGAGAATAGAAGCTTTCGAAATGTGGTGCTACAGAAGAATGCTGAAGATAAGGTGGGTAGATCACGTAACTAATGAGGAGGTATTGAATAGGATTGGGGAGAAGAGAAGTTTGTGGCACAACTTGACTAGAAGAAGGGATCGGTTGGTAGGACATGTTTTGAGGCATCAAGGGATCACAAATTTAGCATTGGAGGGCAGCGTGGAGGGTAAAAATCGTAGAGGGAGACCAAGAGATCAATACACTAAGCAGATTCAGAAGGATGTAGGTTGCAGTAGGTACTGGGAGATGAAGAAGCTTGCACAGGATAGAGTAGCATGGAGAGCTGCATCAAACCAGTCTCAGGACTGAAGACCGCAACAACAACAACAACACGTGATGACTGGGTGTTGTGTGACGTCCTTAGGTTAGTTAGGTTTAAGTAGTTCTAAGTTCTAGGGGACTGATGACCATAGATGTTAAGTCCCATAGTGCTCAGAGCCATTTGAACCATTTTTTAAGTAGTTCTAAGTTCTAGAGGACTGATGACCTCAGATGGTAAGTCCCATAGTGCTCAGAGCCATTTGAACCATTTTTTATAACGAAGCTTCCCCTTCTTACACCTGTTTCTGATCTCCAAGGAAACTGCTTTGTGTTGCAATAAAAAATCTGAAAAAATCTATTTTTGAAGCTCACCTGTGACTGTGACTACCTACCAAGTCAACATCTACATCTGTAGACCTTACGGTGTCTGGCAGAGGGCATTTTGTGTGCCACTGCCACTTCTCCCTTCCCTATTTCAGTAGCGTGTGGTTGCGGGAAGAAAGATTGCTGGGAAGCCCCACATATGGACTCGAATTTCTTTAATTTTATATTGATGGTCTTTTCTTGAACGTCTGTCCTCCAGCCTCTGCCACTGGCGTTGACTGAGCATCTCCATGACGTTTTCGCACTTGATAAGTGAATCCGTAGCGAAATGCGCTGCTCTTCTTTCGATCTCCTCTATTTGCTCTACCAGTCCTCTCTGGTACGGAACCCAAACTGACGAGCTAAGTACTGGTCGAAGCTATGTTCTTTGTCCGTGGACTACAATTTGGAGTATTCTTCTAATGAATCTCAGTCCGGCCTCTGCCGTACTTGCCATTAATTTTATATGGTCGTTCCACTTCAAATCGATCCATATGCATACTCCTATATATTTAATGGAATTAACTGCTAGCAGTGATTTTTCTGCAATATGTAATTATACAACGAAGGGTCTTTCTGTCTATGTATTCGCCATACGTTACATTGGTTTATGTTGAGGGCCAATGCCACTTCGTGCACCACCAATTGATACTCTGCACATCTTTATGTACATCGCTACAATTTTCTACTATCGAAACTTCTGTGTACATATCACTATTATCCACAAAAACCTCACGGAACATCCAACGTTCCTGCTAGGTCATTTCCATGTATTGTGAAAAGTAATGGTCCTGTATCACTACGTGGGGTACACTCGATATTACCTTCACGACTGAAGGCTTCTCTTCGTTCAAAATAACATCCTGTGTTCTGTTTACTAGAAACTCTTGTTTTCAGTCAAATAACTGGTCTGATATTCCGTACGTTCGTGTTTTGTCCATTGCGCAGCAGTGTGGAAGTGCATCAAAGTCAAGGAACCTATATCTACTGCTTTCTGGGATCGTGGACGAACAGAGAGAGCTGAACTTCACACAATTGTTGTTTCGGAATCCGTGTTGGTTCCGAAAGAGAACATTTTCGGTTTCCAGAAATGACATGACATGCGACCATAAAACATGTTCCAAACTTCTGTGACAGACCATCGTCAGAGATTTACCAATGGGTTTGTGCGTCTGTTCGACGATCGTTGTTAAGAACGGAATTGAGCAAGTAGTTCGAAAGATACTTTCGAGCAGATAATATCTACAAACTTGCATGGATTCAAGACACGTTGAGGAATAAAGCTTGACCTGAATTTATATGTTTCGAAGCAGAAAATGTTATGACGAGTAACATAAGCACATTGAAGTACGAAGCGACAGAGTGTTCGAAGTCTGAGGCACTGAAAGCCAACTTCGGTCGCAAACGTTTTTCCTTCTTATCATGACCTGTTTCCATGTACGAGATCGTGAGATGTTTATTGGTTTAGGAACACAGACACATCCAATGACGATCTCATGGATCGAAAGCGGTCATGTGATAAAGGAAAGAAAACTGTGATCGCATGCTGCTTTCAATTCCACAGGAGAAAATAATTAGCTGTCTTGTGGCACACAATGAAGACAAAATATGGCTGCTTCAATATCTTAATTTCTCAATATAAAGAATCCGCTGCTTTAGAGCCCAACGAACATTCTGTTTGTGCAAAGCTTGGTTTCCTACAGTCGCTGTACTGAAGGCTAACTATCGTCCAATATCTGACGCGGTACAGGAAATTAGGATGGCTGTATGCAGTTTAATTTAGACATTTGAGAAGTTTTATTGTGAACAACAAGCTAGTGATCAAAAAGCTCATTAATCCCGTTACTTACATTAACGAAAAAAAGACAAAAAATGGGAACCAATGCCCATCCTGATTCCGGAGTTGCAATATTGCCTCATAGCGTCGTATATTTGATGTTTTTTTATTTCATTAAACAAAAAAATGTAGAGACTCGGTTTTATTCACTTGCAATGAATTCCTTGTGACTCTGCGATTTTTTACAACTTTTGTGTGTCTTCTACAAGTTATTTCAATTCACCGACTTTTCCCTTAGAATGGATTCGTAATTCATTATCATTGTAAGTCAACATCACTAACAGCGAAAGTTCCAAAATGGACATCAACATTCAAATTACAAAAGTCAAAGACAACCTGCATACACTGACGGTAAAAGAAAATGGCAACACCAAGAAGAAGTTGCGCGACATAAACGAACGCTGGTAGGCCTGTTTCTACATCTGAAAGATTTCGTATAAATTGCATGAGAGTGGCACTAGTAGCGCCACTAAGAGTATGCAAATCATGTTTGCTTTAAATACTCGCTGTACCGGTCGTGAGTGTTAGTTACCTTTGAGATTGGACGTGGTGAGCTGATGTTAGTCAAGAATGCCTTTAAGACGGCAAACTGCACCTGCAGCAGCAATCTGAGCAACAGTTGGCACAACATTGACACAAAGAATGTTGCTTCAAGGACAGCTCCGAGCCAAAGGCTCTGTAGCGTGCATTCCACTGACCCCAAATTACCATCATTAGCGACTTCAGTGGTGTCAAGCGAGAGCTCTTCAGTGTGCATGTTGGAGGTCTGTTGTGTTTTCTGATGAAATCTGGTTCTGCCTCGATGCCAGTAATGACCGTGTGTGGGCTAGAGAGGCCAATTGGGGACCTGCACCCAATCCGTGTGCATGCTAGACACACTGTACCTACACCAGGAGCTACAGCCTGGGATGCAATTTCGTATGACAGCAGGAGCACTCCCATGGTTATTCCACGCTGACTGCAAATTTCTATGTCAATATGGTGATTCGACCTCTTGTGCTGTCATTCGTGAACAGCATTCCATGGGGTGTTTTCCAACAGCATAACGCTCACCCACATTCCGCTTTTGCAACCCAACATTCTCTTCAGAGGGTCGAGATGTTGCCTGGATGTGCTCGATCACAACATCTGTCTCCAATCGACCACATACGGGACATCATCGGACGACAGCTCCAGCGTCATCCACAAACAGCATGAACCCTCCCTGTATTGACCGACCAAGTGCAACAGGCTTCGAACTCCACCCCACAAACTGATATCCGGCACCTCTGCAACACACACATGCACGTTTGCATGCATGCATTCAACATTCTGGCGGTTGCACCGGTTATTAATGTACGAGCATTTCACATTCGCAATGCCTTATCTCGCGCTTACATTAACGTGTGATGTTTAGTGTTAATCACTTGAATATGTTACCTAGACAGATGTATTCCTGAAATTTATTACTATGAATTAATTATTTTTTGGTGTCGCTATTTTTTTTCCTTCAGTGTAGAAGCAGGCTTATTTCCTGTGGAGGAAGGTGAGATGCAGTATTAACAAAAGTAAGACAATAATGCACTAGAAACAACATCTACAAGAGATTTAGTCGATGACGACGTTGATATGATGCAGTCTGATATTGCAGAAATGTCGAGCGTACAGATGTCATATAGCGGACAAGCCTTTTAAGCTACGTGGCTGCAAGACGCGTCTGTTTCTGCGAGTTGAATGTGGCTCCCAGCTTTAATCTGTCTCTAAATAAGTGCTGTTGCTTTTCTGTTTTGTGTTCTTTTCAACATCAGCCTAAGTCCTGCCTGGATACAGAGGTGTTTCAGATGCTAGTCTTCTACTTCTCTCTGATCTCTTAACAGTTTGTCCTTTCGCAAGACTATGCTATCCTGTGGAGACGCCTTCCGTACAACTTATTTCGACAGTTACAAGGTAGTGTCCGCGTTTGAGGAGAACCGGCAGACTTCCTCGTTAGTAGAAAATCGTCATAGACATAATTCTCTACATGTTAAACTTTCGGTCATTTGAAGATTAGAATGTCATTTCGCGTACAAGTATTAAATTACTTCGTATATCTGTGCCACTTACTGACCTGATGACATTATCTCTTACCGACAATTTCTCCATCTAGCATTTAACATGAAGTCTTGTCGTATCGAAGAATTAATTCTAGCTGATTGTGTACTGTTGTGCTGAACTTGTTTGAACCGGTTGCCATATCTTGTTTTCAGTCTGAGTAAAATACACACGGCCGTTACCGAGTCAGGAAAGATAAGATCGCAAAGAAGATATTGAGAAAGGTGTGTCCCGTGCATTCCCACACGTATCTCTGCAAGGTAAACCGTATGACGAAATTGTGAGACTTAGATTCGCGGGTAAGCATTTTGGCTCCCGGAAAAGGAGTAAGCTAGCACAAGACGAAGCTGACATCAGGACATATCTTGGTGGACTAAAAAAGACAAACCTAAATTTATAATATTTGTAGGCTTAAATAAATTTGAATGTCATACACTCGTTGAAATTATGAAGGTAGGTGGGAAAAGAATTCAGTGAGCGAAAGGTTACCTACGACTTGTACAGAAACGAGTCCAGTTCTAAGGGTCGAAAGACATGAGGCAGCAGTTTGAGCGGAGCGTGACAGAGGGTTACGTAGCACATTCTCGACGTTACTCTATCTATACATTGAGCATGCAGTAAAGGAAATTGAATTAAAGTTCACGCAGAAGAAAAAAAAAATTTAAGGTTTGACGATGACCTTGTAATTCTGTCTGAGACAGGAAAGGACTTAGAAGATCAGTTGAACGGAATGAATACCATCTTGAAATGTGATCATAACACGCAGTAAAGTAAAACAAGGGGACTGTAGAGTAGTAAAATCAAGTCAGGTGATACTAATGAAATTAGATAACAACGAGACACTGAAAGCTATAGATGGCTTTTGGGTAGCGAGATAACTTATGATGGCTGAAATAGAAAGGTCATTAAACGCAGAATGGCAACAGCAAGAAGAGTCTTCCTGAAAAAGATAAATATGTGATCTAATATAAATTTATCTGTTAGAAAGCCTTTTCTGAAAATGGTTGTCTGGATTGCAGTCTTATATGGAAGTGAAACATGGATGGCAAACCCTTGAAACAAGAAGACGACAGAAGGTTTTGAAATGTAGAGATATAGAAGTATGCTGGTGATTGACTGAGTAGACTGGACAACAGATGAAGAAGTACTGATTCGAAGCGGAAAGAAAAAGAATATGGTACAACTAGAATGAAATTTTCTCTCTGCAGCGGAGCGTGCGCTGATACGAATTTTTCTGGCAGATTAAAACTGTGTGCCGCCCCAAACCTCCAACTTGCAACCTTTTCTTTTTGGAGGCAAGTGCTCTACCGACTTTCTTTTTTGAACTCATTTTGTTCGATATTGTTCGTTGCATTTGTTCGGGGCGGACGTCCCATAAATTCGTTCAAATTCATTGGTGATCCGTTGACTTAGATTTTTTTTTTTTTTACTACAGAAAGCAGCTAACCTTCTGACCAAACACACTGAGCTACCCTGCCGACACCAACGAAGCTACCCAAGCACGACTCACGACACCTCCTCACAGCTTTACTTGCGGCAGTACCTCATCTCATAGTTTCCAAAATTCGCAGAAGCTCTTCTGTGAAACTTGCAAGATTAGCTCTCCTGGAAGAAAGGATACTGCAGAGAGCACTTGAAGTTCCGAATTCGAGTCTGGCACACAGTTTTCATCTGCCAGAAAGCTTCATAGTAAAACTTGACTAAAAGGGAGGGTGCTCAGATGACAGGACCCTTCCTCAGAATTCAGGGAATTGTGAATTTGGTAATGAAGTGACGTGGGATTGGGGCAAAAATTACTGTAGAGAGAAAGCAGAGGTTTAAAACAATTGCTAGGTGACTGTTTTTGTCGAAACTATTACGTACCATGATCAAACTTCATTAAATTGATAAAAACAAGCAACGTAAATTAATTCCCAGCTAGAAATGAGAGTACGAGTATAATTAAGTCTAACATGATTGCCATATCTAACTATTACATTTCCATATTAATTTCTTATTCTGAATGATTGTTTTTGAATGTGCAGATGGGAATCTTATTGACTAGATGTTGAGCAGAGGCCAGCGGAACACGGGAACAGGGGAGAGTGTGTCAATGTCCGACCATTAGAGGGGAGCCGCAGTCCTCTTCAAAGAACATGCGCCGCCACTATGACAGGGTAAGGAGGAACGAAGTAGAAGCTGGGACCAGTATACTGCCTGTGGACTAAACTCTGCTGGAGGGGTGCCACCTGTGTTTGCGTCCTAAAAGATGGAGAGCTTCTGTGTATTGTTTTCGACACATTGTGGGGAGGGGGGGGGGGGCGGTAGGAGGAGGCAGCTGCCTTCAGTGCGGGCCAGATGACTTGGAATTCTGCAGCCACTCGCAGGCACTGGCAACACTAAGTATGGTGGGCAACGATAGGGTTCGCAAACCGAGTTATAGAATGTACTCTAAGATTTAATATTGATGTGAGGAT
Source organism: Schistocerca nitens (assembly GCF_023898315.1). Taxonomy (NCBI): domain Eukaryota; kingdom Metazoa; phylum Arthropoda; class Insecta; order Orthoptera; family Acrididae; genus Schistocerca; species Schistocerca nitens. The sequence continues at coordinate 285,230,081 of NC_064621.1, read as the reverse complement.
TTCAAATTTTTATTTCACGTACTTTTATTAGCGATCTCGAGCTCAACATGTGCTCAATAAAGATAGGGGGCGCATGCTTGATTCCGGGTAGTTCTTTCTTTCCCTCTCATTCACACTGAGCAATCACTCTACGATATATGCGAAGTGAGCTGTGTTAACTTTAACTTATTCATCTCAGTCTCATTACCGAATCGCTACTTAGTTATTGATATTCTAGTCCCAGTATAACCTGTATTAATACGAAATGAAAGTAAGAGTTTCAGGTCTTTGTTCACTCGTGTTCAATTTGAAGTCTATGAGCTTGAGAGGTACAGCACCTATTTGACATATGCGCTGGTTGCCACCCCTGTTTAATAAATTCAGTACATTATCTGCTGTGTGACACCTGTAATGAATTTCACTTGGTCGTGTGGGTAGCACCCAGCACAGACATTTCTGAGATCCACAGGGGTAAGTCGATGGCTCAGCCGTAACCTCACATAGAGAACTGACAATGCCTGGCCAGGAGTTCCATCACTTGCGATCTCCTGATTTATCAGTCAGAACTTTTATTTTCAGTTGAAGTTTTACCTTTTCCTTAACAGTCAGCACAGTGTAGATATAATCAGTGTTGAAGCCATAATAATAATCAAAATAACGAATCTAAAATATTATTAAGTTGCTGGTGCTTAATCAATCAATGTATTTTCTTTCATCAAGAAGAGATGGTTTGTATGTCAGTCGTTGTCCAGTTTCAAAGTCTTCAATGAGGTTTCGGAGGGGTTTCATATGTGTACTCTGTATTTTTGAGGGTTTAAATGTTTTCTGTACATGAGTTTATCGAATTTCGTCAAGGTCCTGTAGGCAGTGTTCAAGTCTTAGATATAGTAAGGTTAGATTTATTAAAGTATGCCAAAATTAATGTGTGTCAGAGCGAGAAGCCTGGAAAGGATCAGTGAAATCAAGGGAGACTTGCCCAGTAATTTGAAAACAGTAGATCGCGAGTTGAACATGGAGGTTCCCGGCAATAAAGTATTCAACACGTTGATTTTAATGAACCATGGTAAGGGAAGCTCACAGTGTGGAAGAAACATAGAAAAGGATCAGATCAAGATGCAGAATAGTGGGGATACTGTAGAGAAAGAATGCTCGGGCGAAAATAATGCGATCATTTCACATGTTACAGAAGTATCTAAAGTTACTAGCGATGAAAAAGTGTCACAGATTGCTGTAAATCATGAACCAAATCTGCAAGTCTTTTTAGTACAGCAATTCATGAAGAGCGAGAAACAGTTCACAAAATTAGGAAAGAAGAGTGACAAAGAGTTCAAGAAATTAGAAGAAAAGAATGATGAACAGTTCCAAAAACTAGATCGTGAAATCGAGAACCTAGACAGAAAGAGTGGAGAACAATCAAACAAGAATGATGACCAGGCGAGAAGGCACGATGAACAATTTGCAAAATTAGATAAGAATGTTGAAGAGCAGGTTAAAAAGATGCAGGAACAATTAACACAAAAACTGACGAACGTGCGTGTGATTTTGACAGTAAATGAGAGATACTGACACAAAATGTTAAAGACACCATAGACAAAACTAGAAAAGATATTCATTTTAACATGAAGAGTATGGAAACAAGTAGTACATGGGGAGGAGAAGTCATGCAGGAGGTAAAGTATCAAGCCGCAGAAAGAAACAATAAGTAATGTAAATTACTGAGTCAAAGTTTTGCCCACAGTCATAGAACAGGTGTCTGTGCTTAGTGGTTCATCATTCCAACCAGCTTGCACAGTCACGAGAAGATCGAGGACTTACTGCAATTTAAAGAAACACAAGCCCACATCAACTGACGGAACAGTGAAGTGTTGGGTGCATTACAAAAGAAATACAGATAGGACCGGGAACTCGCAAGTTCATGGAAAAGACAATGATGCGAGCTTAAGGGAAGCAGAAATAAGATGAGAAGAGGAGGAAGAGAGAAACTTTGTCGTATTAGAGGTATGCTCACACATTCATCTCCACCCGTAAATTCAGCTGTAACAATAGGCACAGTATCTCAAAAAGGCGATGAAGATGAAATCCGAAAACCACTTCCGTTCAAAAGCACCCTTTGTCTTTGGATTCTTCAGATACATCCCAAAATTAGAATAGGTCAGTTGTAGTAGATACTGGCAATGTCGTGGTCACACGCGTTAAGAATAACTTTTGTCTGAGCGTATTTTCGTGAAGAAGCAGCCACACAAATGCAAGAAAGAGCGGGGGATGTAAGGCATACGACTGTTTTAAGTATGACTTCTTGAACGAGTACTGACTAAAGGCTGAACAAAATCAAATGAAGTTAGGTATTCTCATGAAGGTGACATATTGTAGATTCCAGATCAATACATCCAATTCATTATTTTATGGAAATGGTTAGCCACAACCAATTCCTAAACGCGCCATATGAGTCGGCGGAGTTAATTAGGGTCTGTATGAAAAAAGTGTCTTATCGCCTAAAAAGGGAGATCACGATAGCATGTAGAAATACGCAAGCTGTGAGATATTTCCAAAACTTAGTTCAGGAGCTTGGATGTGATCGTAGTGTAGGAATGAAAGGGCCAGTACACTTTATACAGCTTCACCTCCAATAATAAACAATAACAATTGGAGAAATTAGTGTAATCGTCAGGACCAATATGAACAATGGGGGTTGCGAAACAGGCAGGATGAACGACAAAATAATGGGCGAAAAGACGACCAGTACATTAAGAGCTGAAATTGCAGAGATTCTCATTCCAATTCTTGGAAGCAATCAACAGAATGGGGAACAAGGAAATTGTCTAACGGAACAGACCAGTGATATTCGTTCGAGGTAGGACTGTCTGGAGCACGAGGACAAATGGAATATTATTTGTAAATTTCAAGGAGCTTCGGAAAACATTATTAGAGGAAGAAAGTGAAGTAGGTAGCTGTGGCTGCCTCACCCCTAATATAGATATAAATACTAGAATAGTTCAGTGTGTATTAGACACTGGCAATTAGGTGTCGTCTTAGGTAAACGTGTATATGATGTGTTTAATAGGGAATAACGACGACCGGTGTTTAAGATGAATAGCGCGAGAATATGGGGTGCAGCAAGTGGCAAAAGTGCCGATGTCAAGAAACAGGTTCAAGCTGATTTTATGAGTCAGACGAACAGCTTTAGCGCCAACTACGTTATTGTACAGGGACTCAGTTGAGGCAGTACTACGGCTTGACTTCCTAATTAAGTTCGAAATGGTTATGCATTTGACCAAAAGATTTGTCATAGTGAAGGCTTGTCACGGTGAAGATGAAGAGGCGAAACAACGTTTCGACGGTTATGTAGAAACGAATAGTGGACAAGACTTGGTTGCTCTAAGACTTGTGGACACAAATGAAAGCGATGTGCATGCAATTGATAGTGAACTAGAGATGAAGTGATGACACACTGCATCGACTGATGCAAGGGCAGGCCTAAGAAAATTGTTACAGTCACATGCAATCTTGTTTACGGATGCACCAGGAATGATCTGAACGTTTTTGTGTCAGTTCAGGGTGAAAGAAAACGGAAAGTGTTTTCTGAAAGGCTGTCAGCTACCATTAGTCTTAAAAAAGTTGCAAAATGAAATGAAAGCATTGATAAGAGAAGGTGTAACAGAAGAAGTTGTCAGTTCTTATAATAATCCAGAATGGTGGGTCATAAGAAGAAGAGAGATCTATCTGGTAGGTGTTTGATTATTGAAAAATAAACAACATAACTGAAACAGAGACCAACAGATAAGCAAAGCTCCTGGAATTACTACAATGATTCCACGGTGTGCGGGAGCTTACCTCCGTCGACTTGTGCTTAGTTACTGACAGGTTGAACTGCATCCAGCATGCCAAGAGTGTACAGTATTTTTATGTCAGAGTTATGCTGTCAGTTTAATAAGTTACCGTTCAGACTAAATGTGTAGTCGAATGCCTTCATTAGGGAAGTTGGTGCTATCAGTTCAATAAGTTACCGTTCATACTAAATGTGTAGTCGAATGCCTTCACTAGGGGACTTGGTTCTATGATCGTGGAAGCTTTGAGGAAGAAAGTGGCGCTGCATGATGATGACATACTCATCGCAGAAAATACTTGGGAAGACCGCAGAGCCATTTTATATCAGTTACTTAATGCTCCCAGGGATCAGGGGGTCACAGTCACAGAAGTTGGAGTCTGGATGCAAGGAGGTACGATACTTGGGCCATGTAACGTCTGCTGATGGTGTTCAGACTGACCTGGAAAAGCTTGAGGTGATTGGAAACTATTCAATATCAAGAATGAAATGGCAAGTATGTGTGTTCATGTGACTGAGGAATTGTTATAAATGGTTTATGAAAGAGGCACCTGCCGCACCTAACTCACGTCTTTTTGTGGGTAAGAAGTTGATGTGGAATTGGAGTGAAGTAAAAAAAGGCGACTTTGAGGAGTTAAAGGCATCTTTGTTGAGAACACCACTTCTGTTCCATTCAGACATAAGCATGGAGTTCTGTATGTCATCTGTCACATCAAAACCAGTCTTGGACTCTATCTGTTTCAGGAGGTCGAACGGGATGTGGAATTAGTAAAGCAATTTGTAGTCACCTCCTGAGTAAAGCTGAAAGAAATTACTCAGTGACTGACTTCGAGGCCTTAGCAGTTTTGTGGCGATTTACTAAAATTCAGTACATTCTGATCGAGAAATCAATGAAAGTTTTCAGCGATCACGAGTGTTTACAATTATTCACAACCACAAAACTTGCAGATGGACACTTTGTCCATTGGGCAAAGAATTGGGGGCCTTTGTTCTGCATGTCCCAGAACGAGAGAACACTGTGACAGATGCACTGTCTTGAGCACCCACAAGACTGACACACGAGAATACTAATGAGTTAAAGGAGACTAATTTTGATGTACATGAAGAGAATAACCTTGACGACTTTTGTGGGAAACGCGCTTGCTGATGTTGGCGAGGAGCAGGACAAGGATCCCATCTTAAGAGAAATTAAGATGAAATGGCAACACAGTGATGCAGTCAATGTCAGACAGTTTTACCTGATTTAGAATACTGTACACGTATTGTTCAGGTGAACAAATCCTAATGAAAGCAGTTGGTTGTCGCGCTTGCCAAAAGAGTTCAGTGACAAATTAATGTGGCACACAGTTTGAGTCACGCGCATTTCGTGCCACGGAAGTGCTGTAATAAATTAAGGGAATAATTTCATTTCAGCAATGTGGATAGACATATAAAAGGGGTATTAAGCAGTTATGTGCCACGTCGGAAAGCCAAGCATTTGACAGACACGCTCCAAATACCAATGTTTCCAACTGTACCAAGAGGGTTATGAGACATCACTGCCACTTGGTCAAATTCAGAGAATATATGGAGGCTATCAGTATAAAGTTCAGGTCGTAGAGCTCACTTTAAAACTCATGACATTCACACCACTTATGAGCGCCACTGGTATTATGTTAACAAAAGCTTCCGCTAACCATTTCCTTCGTGTGTTCAGTAGAGTAAAAAGAGTACTATTGAACTGTAGACCACTGTTTCATTTGAGAATTTGGAAGAATTTTATGAGCCAGAAGTGGATTGAAACGGTATACATATCACATTACCACCCAGCCTTGAATCTTGATTGTACTGCCAATATCAACATAGATTGTGTGATGAATACTTAGTAGACTTCCAGGAGATAATAAATGATTTGCAACATGAGGCTACAGGCAGAGTACCAAGACTAACACTAATGAAGCGGCCACTGACAAGTAGTAAAACTAGCACAGGCAGCCTAAACGGAAAGGTCTCGAGTTGCAGGGGAAATCGAACGCCATCAATACGAAAAATTAAGTTCACCGTAGTAGACAAAGATTTATTGAAATCAAGGAGAAGATCCAGGGGAAGTAAACACTTATACAGGGAGTTACTTTATATATTTTGTGGATCATATCGTGTGCGAAGAATAATATATGACAATGTTATGGAACTAGAGACGTTGCACAGCCGCAAGTCGAAGGGTAGACAGAATATATCTCACATCAAGATATTTAATAAGTAAGAAAATTTGTAAGAAGATGCAGATATAGTACATCGAGTCTCATGTCCATTTGAAGGAAATTTGTATTTGTGAACAGGAGGCAGTCTGATTCATGTAAGGAGAATTTGTAAGATCGTGTTTAGTATTTCTGTATATAGGATAATTCCAGTCATCGTCAGATAGTCATGGAGAGTCTGTAAAATATATCAAATGGAGACACATTGGACAAACATTGGATGTAGTTAAACGATGAGGATGATACATGTATTTTATTGATGCTTATTTTTGTTAAGGTATTTGAGAGGTAGGACTGCGCCAGAAGTAATGGAGCCTAGAGATTAACCGAGACATTGCGAAGTAGTAATGAGTTGTTGGGTGAGCCAGTTGTGACCTAGGACTGAGTCGATGAGGATTGATATGAGCTAGTCAGTTGTGAAGTGGCACTGAGGTCGATAAGGATTCGTATGAGTGAGCCAGCTGTGAGACAGCAGTGTGCCAGGGGCATTAGTTTGAAAATTTTGAAGATAAGCGACTTTTACTTGAAGATACGTAAGTCCAGTGAGAGTAGGTTGTGTAAACTTGTGTGAGTCTGTACAGGATGGACATCTGAGTTATTGGAGGAAACCTGTACTGAAATAAGCAAAAAGGAAATAAATAACAAAAGACGAAATTTTGAAGTACGACATAAGGGAGGATTACAGTACTGATGGATGAAAGGGTAATTAGTATGTGGGCGTCCGCCCCCGGTAGCTGAGTGGTAAGCGTGACAGACTGTCAATCCTAAGGGCCCGGGTTCGATTCCCGGCTGGGTCGGAGATTTTCTCCGCTCAGGGACTGGGTGTTATGTTGTCTTAATCATCATCATTTCATCCTCATCGACGCGCAGGTCGCCGAAGTGACGTCAACTCGAAAGACCTGCACCAGGCGAACGGTCTATCCGACGGGAGGCCCTAGCCACACGACATTTCATTACAGTATGTGGGCCATGAGTGATGACACTCCAAGATGTGTATGTAGTGGTAAGACCAAAACAAGGTAAGGAGGTAACATTGATATACGTGATAAGATAATCTGCAGAATAAGCGGACTATGTTTTGTACTTTTGTTAGGTAAAATATGAAACAGTACTATGTGTATGCTTGGTGTGTTGCAGAACAAATCAGTCGATACAGTATATAAGAGAGTAATTGTAAAAAATAATATAGTCATAGGAAGAAGAGTACCAACAGAACCGCAAACGAAATGCGAATCATCAGAGATGAAACAAGAATTAATGAGAAGATCGATATGTTAGTATTAACGGCATGAAAAGAATGGTCAGACTAGATACAGTGGCGCAGTAGTTACTTCTTAGCTAGACTGTAATTGTGAGGTGTACGTAGCAGCATCAGTGGACATCTCAGATGTAATAACATGGTGCATGAATGAAACTAAAACAGCATGCATACTAACACGTTAACAAAACCAAACCTGACAGCCCAACCTGTGTTTCCTAATCATAAATGTAAGAAATGTTACATTTTTAACTCAATATGAAGCAAGAAACTCGTGCCACCTTGTTCGTAGTTGATCTGTTTGTAGATGAAGCCAATGTAAATGAGGCATACAAAGGTTTGTTCAAAACAGAGAAGCTTAGCGTAAACTTTGTAAGCAATTAATGTGTTGTAATTTTCATGAAAGTAGAGAAGGGGAATAGAGTGTGATTAAGTGATGCTCTTTATGACCTATTTGTAATGCATTTTTGTAACACAGTTTGAGGTAGCACGAGTTATGTATCGAGAAGAGGCATGCGACAGAGACTGCTGGAGTGATATAACCATCACAGGATATGTGTAGTTTGGCGCACCAGAGCTGAGTGAGATGACGATCTTGGCCACAATTGGAGTCCGGAAAGGGAGTTCGGCATAAAGATCATGCCACATGGTACACGATGCTATGCTGCACTCCGCTTACTCAAATCCGACACGCCGAGGAGCAACATAATGGAGGGGCTGATTGACCACTTGCTGGCTGCCAGGAGTTGACTGTGCAGGGGGCCATCCTGGGGGCCGGTTGTTGCTACACCAGACGCACTTATTCAGCTGACTACCCAATACCAACTCTCGAGCAAGTGGAAAGAGACTATACTCTCATTAAGGTTGTATGAAACTCAAAGAATTACTCAAAAACCGAAATTTTACTGGATAACATAAACTTGAAAATAGTTACAACAAACAAGAGTAGTAGTGACCAAATCACAGACTTGACCCATTTTGAATGGTTGGTTGGTCTGTAGAATAAATGGATTAAACTGCATGGTTATCAGCCCCAGTTTTTGATGCAGATAAGTTGTGGACATAAACAATATGAATACCTGGCTGCCGGCCGAAGTGGCCGTGCGGTTAAAGGCGCTGCAGTCTGGAACCGCAAGACCGCTACGGTCGCAGGTTCGAATCCTGCCTCGGGCATGGATGTTTGTGATGTCCTTAGGTTAGTTAGGTTTAACTAGTTCTAAGTTCTAGGGGACTAATGACCTCAGCAGTTGAGTCCCATAGTGCTCAGAGCCATTTGAGCCAATACCTGGCTAAGTACATCTACACTGATGTGTGACGGAAAGAAAATGGGAGAAACTTCACGATGAGTTGAGCCTCACAAGTTCATCCCATAATTATGCAAAATGATCTCTGCATTTCAAATGAACATAGATTCATACTAGTGAACCATAACTTGTAATTTTACTTCTGTTATGACAGATACATAAATAAATAAACTCAAACCAGTGAGAAATTTGTGTGTTAATTTTTTTTACACTGGCTCATTAATAAACTGTATAGTGTTCTATGTGTTGTAACTTTGTTTCATGGACAATGACTTGTAGGCATTAATAATGAACAATAAGTATAATGCAATTCCAATCTCAATAAACAACCAGTCTGATGGCGAATTAATTATAACACCATCACAGGTGTAAATGCATTAATCACTGAACATTAGCTGCAATATCTCACATTCATCCTCCATGTTCAAGCACATAAGCCTCGTTTCATGCTGTTATGTAATTCTTAAGCCATTTTATGTGCTTCCATTTACAGAAATAGCTTTTATTTTTCTTATGCTGACGAAACATCCAATGAAAACGAATTTGGTAGTCTGCATACACATGCATTTGGATTACTTGTGTTTTGATGCATCTTATTTGTGTTTTATATACATGTACTTCGTTGTAGAGTGTGATAAGTAGTGAATGTTCATCCTTATAAAGTAAGGGTGAATCTGACTTAAGCAGTCTTGGCACTGGCGCCACTTATTTCTTATGCTCCTCCTTCTTAAGGATGGAGTTCAGGGTCGGTGCCACCCGATGGTGTGACAAGCTTGCATGGTGCAGGCAGGTGCTAGAAGGCATGGTGGCAGGGGGAGTGTGGATTGAACGTCAGGACGGAGATGGACAGTTAGGAGGTGACAGCGAATTGGGTGACTATGGACTGTCCTGTGTGCCTGTAGGTCTGGTCACTGGAATCACGTGCCCAAGCTGTCTATCAGTGTTGGTGGTTTGGTGGAACAGCTCCAAGACCTGTGTTGTGGTTGTACTCAGAAGTGTGCATTACCCCAGGCTGAATTGATATAGTTTATCTGGTGGGGCACTGGATCACCCTTCAGACTTGTGAGTGGTGAACACGTACCACAATGGAAAAATAAGACACATCAGAGCTTGTGTAAATTCCGTGAGACATGATTGGTGCAGACATATTGTTATTGTGAGAGGGATTTGACCACTTGTCACAATGCAGAGAAAATAAAAGATATGTTTCGTCTTTTAAACATTAGAGTACTGTTTGTTATGCAAAGTCTAATTCATGAAGTACTCAAGTTAACAATGTAGTTGACAGTGTCATGTTAATGCACCCAAATTTTATGCCTGTCACGGATTCTTGACGGCACTACATTTCAATGTATTGATCGCAATGTACGATTGTTTGGCTAAGGCTGATGTGCAGAGTGCTTGACATGATTTTCCTAACAGAGTCGTTCTAAGGTATCGATGTTAATTATTAGTTTTCCACTTTGAGAATTTCTACATTTCAAAGGTTTCGTTATATCCATTTCTCATGCTTATGAAATTAATCCTATAAGAGGAATGAGTAATTTTGTGGCCTGTGTAAGTAGGCCGTTTAGGTTTTTATGTTGGTAACGCCACGTAGCGCTCTGTATGAAAATCACTGACTGTTCTGCGTGCAGTTTGTGGCTGGTTGGCATTGTTGGAATATTCACTAGTGTAGTGTTGGGCAGTTGGATATGAACAGCGCGTAGCATTGTGGAGTTGGAGGTGATCCGCCAGCAGTGGTGGATGTGGAGAGAGAGATGCCAGAGTTGTGAGAGATTACTATAAACGGACGATATGGACGTGTGTCCGCCAGAAAAAGGAAATTTTTAGAGATGGATGTCGTGAATTGATAGATATATATGATGACTTTTGAACACTATTAAGGTAAATACATTGTTTGTTCTCTATCAAAATCTTTCATTTACTAACTATGCCTATCTGTAGTTAGTGACTTCAGTAGTTAGAATCTTTTATTTAGCGGGCAGTATTGGCGCTCGCTGTATTGCAGTTGTTCGAGTAACGAAGAATTGTTTGAGGTAAGTGATTCATGAAAGGTATAGGTTATTGTTAGTCAGGGCCATTCTTTTGTAGGGATTTTTTGAAAGTCAGATTGTGTTGCGCTAAAAATAGGTTTTGAGATTAGTGAAAGAAGGTACGAGCACTTTGGAGCTGGTAATTTTTGATATTTACTAAAATGCCTAATGAAATGATCAGAAATATTTTACTTCTATACACTTGATTAAGTCTACTGTCTGTCTAGTTGAGAGATTTTTTTTACTGCCTTACGAAATGCCATATGGATAGTGAATGACGTTTCATGCCTTGCTTTATGTATATATTTGCTCATTTTGTTTAATATCTAATTTCTTGCTGCACTGCAGCATTGGTTAAAATAAAATTTAAGAGATGTATCAATAGAAATGTTTTCTGTCTACAGATGTAGTAAATAATAATTTTGTGATCTACTTTCTTAAAAAAAGGGAGCACAAATAGACATTTCCCTTCACAGTAATTGCATGCATAATGTTTTCAACGACTTGCCAACTTCTTTGGTAGAATAAGTTATCATGATACAACATTCTGGTGTTAAGATGTGACATAATTATTAGACATTTCCTATCTTTACTGTAATATTTTTTCTGCCTGAGCTTTATCATGTTTAGGTATAATCTATTGCATTTATCAGGCATAGTTCTACTGAACTTTACATTGTATTAAGCCAGTTATACTACTGATTTATTTTTCTTTTTGCTGCACGTTGGCTCATATTAGTTGTGATGTTGTATTTGCTCGACTAATTTAGATATACTGCTGCTTGCTTTTGCCAATTTGCATCTTTTTTGTCATTGCTGTTTGTGTTAATTGTTCTGTGTTGCTGAATTGCCTCGTTCTCTAGTATTTACAGGGTGTTACAAAAAGGTACGGCCAAACTTTCAGGAAACATTCCTTACACACAAATAAAGAAAAGATGTTATGTGGACATGTGTCCGGAAACGCTTAATTTCCATGTTAGAGCTCATTTTAGTTTCGTCAGTATGTACTGTACTTCCTCGATTCACCGCCAGTTGGCCCAATTGGAGGAAGGTAATGTTGACTTCGGTGCTTGTGTTGACATGCGACTCATTGCTCTACAGTACTAGCATCTAGCACATCAGTACGTAGCATCAACAGGTTAGTGTTCATCACGAACGTCGTTTTGCCGTCAGTGCAATGTTTACAAATGCGGAGTTGGCAGATGCCCATTTGATGTATGGATTAGCACGGGGCAATAGCCGTGGCGCGGTACGTTTGTATCGAGACAGATTTCCAGAACGAAGGTGTCCCGACAGGAAGACGTTCGAAGCAATTGATCGGCGTCTTAGGGAGCACGGAACATTCCTGCCTATGACTCGCGACTGGGGAAGACCTAGAACGACGAGGACACCTGCAATGGACGAGGCAATTCTTCGTGCAGTTGACGATAACCCTATTGTCAGCGTCAGAGAAGTTGCTGCTGTACAAGGTAACGTTGACCACGTCACTGTATGGAGAGTGCTACGGGAGAACCAATTGTTTCCGTACCATGTACAGCGTGTGCAGGCACTATCAGCAGCTGATTGGCCTCCACGGGTACACTTCTTCGAATGATTCATCCAGCAATGTGTCAATCCCCATTTCAGTGCAAATGTTCTCTTTACGGATGAGGCTTAATTCCAACGCGATCAAATTGTAAACTATCACAATCAACATGTGTGGGCTGACGAGAATCCGCACGCAATAACACGTAAGTACAGTCATCTGCCGGTGGTATGTAAAATGACCCCGCTCATTGAGGTAAGCTTGGCCGCCTTGGTAGTGATCATCAGAATTACCTAGGACTCGGAGGGTTGTCGGGCTAATGAGGTTCATAGGTTACAGGCCCAATTCGATAATTATCTCGAAAATGAATGACTTGGCTGGTGTTGATCTGGGACAGGACAAGCTGCCGAGATTATTCGGGAATGGTACTGCGGTAATTATGGGGGTACGGATGTGCAGGATGTGCATTCTTTCAATAATTTATTTGTACACAGTGGGTCGTGAAGGGAACAGTCCTTAATACTATGTTTGCCAAGCTGCAAAATCCGTTGAAAGATACTTTAAAGCAGCGTGTTAGTATATCACTTGAGTCAGAGGGTTCAGTTGTGAAGTTTTTCTATTTCTCATTAAAATTTCAGCAGAAGACTTTGGACATGGAAATAAGTGAAACTGACGCCTTGAGACTAAATACTGTACGTGTGAAAAGTAGGCTCAAATGGCTCTGAGCACTATGGGACTTAACATCTGAGGTTATCAGTCCCCTAGAACGTAGAACTACTTAAACCTAACTAACCTAAGGACATCACACACATCCATGCCATCCATGCCCGAGGCAGAATTCGAACCTACGACCGTAGCAGTCGCGCGTTTCCGGACTGAAGCGCCTAGAACTGCTCGCCCACCTCGGCCGGATTTTTGTGTTAGAGTACGTATATGCGTGCATAATAGTTTCCCACGTATGTCATAAATCGGAACGCTACAACGTATAAACGATATTGTGTACTAAAAGGCATCTGAAGGTAAACATGCTGAATTTCTCTTGTAGATTTAATCCAAGAGATACTTTGTGGTTGTCAGCTGTATTGTTTTGCAGACAACAAATTATCTCTGTATATGACATTACTGTGGGCTGCTTACGTCAATTTTTCATATAATGTAACCGTTTCCAAGAACTAGACGAATCCTTTTTGAAAATTATTCAGTTACCAAGCTCATGCCGGCCATATTTCAATACTGCCGATCACCGTGATTGACAGGAGAAAGAGACTTTTCCCGTTCTGAATTTGTTTCCGAGTAAGATAAAGTATATAAGGAAAATACTGATTATTTTATTCGGAAATAAATTATCGGCTTTTCGGCTTATTCTCAAGCACTGATCAAATAAATGACAGCCATTATGAAATGAACCAGAAAACAAGCCCCTCATTGTTCTGTCACCCACGGTAATCAGCTTGCGCTGTAACATGGCGTACGTGACCTATCCAATTGCGCAATCATCAAACAGGTTTACAGCTAGTTCTTGGCAAAATGTTATCTCAAAAGCTGACGTAAGCAGTCGTCAGTACTGTCGTACATAAAAGTAATTTATTGTTTACAAACAAACTGCGAAGACAATTACGAATTATCTTTGCTATTTACTTTAGTAGAAAAAAATCTGGTAATTTATTTTCAGATGGCTTTCAGAGCGTTCATTAAGTCGAAGACCGGTGGGATGATGTAATGATTGTTGAAAACTGTGTGGACGTATAAGAGCTGGAAGTTTCGTTACGTTGTGGTCAAATTATTGGTATCAGGTGTAAAATGTTTACAATTAACAGCTGTAAAATACAAAAAGTATGGAGCACCAGACGTAACGTAAGACTCCCACCCTGCACTTGTTATATAAGGGTGCTAGATACAGACGAAATTAATGCTCTCGTGTTGCTTACTATTAGTTATTCCATCTTTCAGTTCTGTGCTTTTCAACAATGGCTGTAAAGGTCAGTCAGCTGTGAATCGAGGTTTCCGAGTTCCGTGACGAAAATTCTGGTAGATTACAAGTGGCAAGAGTCTCGGAAGTTATTTTCTCTCACCTGCAGTTGCTGTTGTGCGGTATAATGATTAAAGAGATAAGGAATTTTAATCTGGCGAGGTAATTCGTCAGAACTCATACTTGTCGTAAGGGTACTCTATTTTTTTATTCTTTCTTAAAACATCAATTTTATTGCATAATTTTATTACATAAAACAATCATTTAAGCTTGTCTCCACGTTTTATTCTTTGAGAGCTATTGATTATTCGATATATACTGGTAAGTTATGTCCTATTTCTAAGACCACGTGATCCTCAAAGGTAAGAAAGACATCAGTCGGAATTAAATTTAGAAAACCAAACCACATTAATAGATACGTCACAGCTGTATGTGGCTATCCGTGTCTATCTTGTATATTAAGGCTGGGGCACCTTTACAGTCTGAGAATAGTGTAATTTGATAATTCTACACCGCTGGAGGTAAAACTAACGATAACCCATGGAGGAAAATCTTAGGACGTATTATACCTCAAATAGTAGCGTTGACAAAAGCCCGTGTTTTACTCTTTACATACCTTCAAAACGTATTACATGCAAAGTGTATTCAAAACGTGGATTATCGGGCCTGATGGTCTAGCCGAAAGCGCGTGCCTGGAAACCTTAAGGTCGCGGGATCGAATGCCGGTCGGGCAATGGGTTTTTCGGTCTCCGTTTTCACCTAGCGTTCACCTCTCAGGTATGTGACGAGTTGCCAGAAACGACACATGGTCCGGATTCCATATTACACTGTAAATCTCCTTTGCCCGGTTAGATGGCTGGGATAGGTTAGGCCGTTAGGGAGAAGCAAGCTGCCGTAGTAGCGTCCAACTGAAAGACTTGCACGCGGTCTTTGAGCTACATGAATATATTACTAGAATATAGGTTAGGTTTTATGGATTCTTATTACTCTTAGTCAATAGTATACCATCACATTCAGCGGGAAAAACTGAAATATAGTCTACGTGTCTTTTTGTATTGCTCCATTAAGGACTTAAAAAGAAAGAGTGAAATTCTTCAAACTTCACACCGTCATTTTTCTGATACTATCCGTTAAGTTTCTATTTACATTCACAGCAGTGGCGGATACATAAAAACCTCAAGGAGGGTTCGGTAAAGATATCTTGAGCTACCTTTACTTTTACCGTAATAAAAAACAATCAAGTCACTTGCAAAGTTTAAGAAAGTTTTATTTAAATTGATTATACACATATACGAGACAATGCCGTCTTATGATATAAAAAAGTTACAATTGTGGTTCTGTTCCTTAAATGATGAATTCTATGCGTCTATTCTTCCCAGTAAATTGGTTGATTACACCGGCAATAGGAAAATCAGTGTCAAGTTGAGTGTTCGAGCTAAGCCATTAAGTCGATCCTCCTTCATTGTCGATCTCAGTCATGTCATTTTACGCAGCAATGTTGAGAACTTTTTTCTACTGTAGCAACAGATGTAGGCAGACAAGAAGTATTTTGTACAGCGTATGCAAAGTAGGATAGTCAGATCTAGGACAAACAGACAACGCTTGCATAACAGAATCACGATCATTAAGGGCGTTTATGCTCGTTTGCTTGTATTGAAGAATCTCTCCCATTAGTCACTTTTTAATCACATGACGCTGACGGACGTGCTACATAGGAAAGTACAGCTATGCGATCACTCGATTCAGTCGAGTCGACTGACGAAAGAAACGAACGAATAGCGTGCGAGCTGACGGGCGGGGGCGGTGCATGTGGTAATGCGGGCGGCCCAGCAAGGGGGGGTCGTGCACCCAGCGCCCCCCCCCCCCCCCCCCCCCCCCGCCAACCATATGTATCCACCACTGATTCACAGGGACTACTGTGTTGTATACAGTTCATAATGTAAGTATTAACTGTCGTGTCTTGTATGTATTTCGCACTGCACTACACAATGTACACGGTCCACTCACATCAAAGTGACCATCTGTCAGAAGCTTGACTAACCACCTTTTGCAGTGCGGTGGTGCAGGAAGACAGTCGATGAAGAGCTACCGACAGGCATGTGGAGCCATACCGACTCCAGTACCGTGAATATCGCGCCAGGTTTCTCGGTTGAGGATCCATGGCACATACAGCCCGATCGAGGTGGTCCCAAAGATTCTCAGATGGGTTCGAATAAGTGGTGTTTGGTGTCCAGGGGTGTACGGTAAACTTATCCTCGTGCTCTTCGAACTACGCACGTAAACTGCGAGACACGTTCAATTGTCCTGCTGGTAGATGCCACGATGACGAGGAAGAAATGAACTACACGAAGCATTGATATGATCCCCAAGGATACATGCATGCTTGTGTTGATCCATTGTGCCTTCCAGAATAATGAAACCATCCAGGGAATGCCACGAAAACATTTCCCAGACAATACACGTATAACAATTTAATTCCCCTTAGCTGCTTTCACTACATCAAGTTCTTTCTGATATGAGACGAAACCTCTCTCCCTTGATTGTCTCCCTTCACTAGTGCCTTCTCTCTTTGGCATAAAATACCAGTCTGCACTAATTTAACCTCACATTACAGTAGAATGTCAACAATGAACTGAAGCTCCATGCCTGACTGTCAGATGTGTATGACAAGTGCGTCCAACAATTCCATCATACAACAATAAAATTTTCCTTGCTGGTAATAAAATTTCTTTCTGTGGACCTTAGGTTTAAATGAAAATAAGTTTGCTTTATTTATGAAAAACTGTACATTTTAGAAAAAATCATATAACAGATCTTAAACAGTGCATAAAAGTACTCCAGGACAGCGAAAATTACGCAAACATCAAAAAACATGTTTCGTAGTGTATCATTACAATTACTTCTCGGCTTATGAAAACCCTCAAGAAGTGCGACAAGATAGGCAACAACACAGGTTCATTACATGTAAATTGATGGTGGAGGATGCGAGAAAGGAAAGGAAAGGGATCATCGGTTGTTACGCTGAATCAGCGGCGAGTAGTGCAAATGTGTTCCAAACCACGATTCGAACCCGGGATCTCCTGCTTACTAGCCAGCTACGTTAACCACTGCGCGATCCAGGACGTAGCGCTATCACCACTGTGCGGACTGTCTTGACACACCTCACGGGCGACCCACACTCCCATCGAGCGCTACCTATCCGCGGTTCCTGTCCATTTCCTCCATATTCGCTACTCTGAGATTCCCGCTACTCTCAGATTCAGACCTGCTTGTGCATCCGCACTGAAGAAGGTGGATCCATTGTCCATCAAGGTGAATCAGTGTTGTGTACATAGTTCCACGTAGTCAGCGCGTACACAACTTTCCCACTAGAGCGCGCCCCGCTAAGCACAACAGCACAGGCGCAGCGCTCGTCCGTCTCCGCACTACGAGATGGCGCTGCCTTAGAGATGGACCAAATTCTCCTTCCGCCGATCCGCGTATTAATATGTAACGCAGCCAATGAGATTGCTGCTAACGTAGAACATTGTCTCCTCGCAGATCATACTTGTGCAGTGATACATGAAAGTGCGAGGTATTATAACGAGCATACAGACCTCCGATTAGTCAGTCTGCATTTGTCTGCACCAGTCTGTACCTGTCTGCATTTGTCTGTAACAGCCTATAGTCAAGTTTCAGTCTGCGCATAATAAGATTACCATATTCCTGTACATAGCCATGAAGATAAATGTATAGACACTTTGTCAAGTATCAAAGATATGTGAGAATAAGATTAACGTACCAAGACCAAAGGAATTCAGATTGTCCGTTGTAAACAGCACCCAGAATCAAGTTAAGTAATGTCTATGCTTTTTATTGTTTTAATAAATGTGTGTGAAAATTAATCAAGTTTTGTTTAAAGATGGTCACTGTCAATCTGCTACTCTAAGTGTGCAAGTGGCATTTCTACCGTCTAACCTAACGGCAGAAGATAAACACGCCACGATAAGACCACGAGACATATTGCTGACACTCGCCTACTTCGTTAGAGCGACGAGTCAAATAATCTGATGGTGTGTGTACCGAAGGTCTTACAGTACGCACACCACAGTCAGTTATGTGAATGTATGGCGTATGTTCTTTCGGACTTCCTTCTGCAGCGACATCTTAATGGACAAATGTATGTGCAGTTTCTCAGACACGAGTAACTTCATTTATTCTACTAGATATAATCCAACGAATGTGGTTCCTGCACGATGGTGCTCCACTTTAGTTTACAAGCATAACTCTCCAATAATGCGATAACCCGTTATGCGGCCTGCCTGATTTACGGAATTGAATCCAATGTTTTTTTTTCCTTTTGGGACATTTAAAATCCTTCTTGTATTCAACTCCCATACCTAACATCGATGTTCTGAGGGGGCATATCCATTGTGGATTTGGACAAATGAGGAACACATCAGCAGTTTTTGAAAACATACAGCGAAGTATGAAACGCAGTCTCATGGGATGCATGGAAGAAGGAGGCAGTCACTTAGAGCATGTCTAGTAAATGTAAATGCAGTCGGTAAATCTATCGTTTCTGTGCCATCAATAAATACTTTCGTCTTACAGAACAAGGGATTATCAAAATTATGTTCATGTGATCTTATAGCAATGTTTTGACGTAAAAAAAAAAAAAATTATCCATAGCCCGCATCTCGTGGTCGTGCGGTAGCGTTCTCGCTTCCCACGCCCGGGTTCCCGGGTTCGATTCCCGGCGGGGTCAGGGATTTTCTCTGCCTCGTGATGGCTGGGTGTTGTGTGCTGTCGTTAGGTTAGTTAGGTTTAAGTAGTTCTAAGTTCTAGGGGACTTATGACCACAGCAGTTGAGTCCCATAGTGCTCAGAGCCATTTGAACCATTTTGAATTATCCATAAGCTTTCTGACAAGTGTTTTTGTACATCTTGTATATGTTGAAACATCCCCTTAGAAAAAATTAAAAATGACAATGGTGGAAAACCTTTTACGTTATTTGATTTTCAAACAGCTGAGCAAAACTGAACGTACTCAGACATTTCTCTGTTTACTTATTCTGATTATCACTAAACTGACACAAAATATTTTTAGCGCAACGCAATCTGACTTTCAATAATCCCTACAATAGTGTGGTGTCACCGCCAGACACCACACTTGCTAGGTGGTAGCCTTTAAGTCGGCCGCGGTCCGTTAGTATACGTCGGACCCGCGTGTCGCCACTATCAGTGATTGCAGACTCAGCGCCGCCACACGGCAGGTCTAGTCTAGAGAGACACCCTTGGACTCGCCGCAGTTGTACAGCCGACTTTGCTAGCGATGGTTCACTGACTACAGACAGTCTCATTTGCAGAGACGAAAGTTTAGCATAGCCTTCAGCTACGTCATTTGCCACGACCTAGCAAGGCGCCATATTCAGTTACTATGTCTTCTGAACAGATAATATTGTGACTCATGTACCGTCAAGAGCGACGTTCATCATTAATGGATTTAAGTATCAAACTAATTACGTCCTCTTTCTGAATTCTAATTCCTTGTCATGTTCCAGACCTCACGTCAGTATAGTCCTTCCCTCCTCACGCCAGCCTGCGTGAGCTAAAACGCGTGCATTTCGGCCTCCACTAGTAACACGATGTTGGCTCTTCTGCCAACACAACAAGTAGAATGGTCCTGACTAACAATAACCTATACCTTTCATGAAACACTTTCCTCAAAAAAATCTTCGTTACTCGAACTACTGCGATACAGCGAGCGCCAATACTGGCAGCCAAATAAAAGATTCTAACTACTGAAGGCGCTAACTACTGATAGGCATAGTTAGCAAATGAAAGATTTTGATGGAGAACAAACAATATATTTACCTTAATAATGTTGAAAAGTCATCATATATATGTATATCAATTCATGACATCCATCTTTACAGATTTCCGTTTTCTGGCGGATACACGTCCAGATCGTCCGCTTATAGTAACTTCTCAAAACTCTGGCATCTCTCTCTCCACATCCACCACTGCTGGTGACTCACCTCCAATTGCACAACGCTACGCGCTGTTTCCATCCAACTGCCCAACACTTCACAAGCGAATATTTTAACAACGAGTCCAATCAGCCACAGTCTGCCCACAGCACAGTCAGTGATTTTCATACAGAGCGCTACGTGGCGTTACCAACATAAAAACCTAAACAGCCTATTTACAATGTAGTCTTAAATCGCAAGGCTCTCACAGAGGCAATACGATATGTGAAATGATATGTGATGCGTCTTGAGATACAATACAGAAGCAACTAACACAGGCGAAGGGCATAGAAACATAGTACAAACTTAACTTGTTCCCACTGGAACGAGAGCGATACAAAACCGGTACGTGTCTCTGTCACATCGCCCTCCGCAACGTGGAGTGATGGTTTTTCCAACCAACTTTGTGCCATACAGTACAGAGGGAAGTAAATTTCAAGTCATCCAATGTGAATCAAAATAGTGTTTTGTGCATGCGGAGCAAAGCCATGTCCATCTCTGTAGTAAATTTCTCAGTAAAACTTTTGGAGTAAAAAATTAAAAACTTGTGTTTTAAAATTCGAGCGTGTCTTTGCTACGCAGTTATTCTCATTCCACTTTGAGAAAACTGTCTGACGACCCAGCTTGATAGTGCACTGGTTTTCTTTTCATTAATGCCCATAGTTATTGTGATACTTCGAATAAACACAAAACACAACACATATTTTGAGAAGTTCGCCTGAGAAATGTAGTCGCTGGCCACTTTACGTTTGATGCATTTTATGGCCTACATTGCTGCATGAAAAATATATATAACATATTGAAATTGTTTTTAACCGTGGAGCAGCGCCATGCCTCTTTTCACTCTCAGGAAAATACATGAGATATGTTGCAGGTTGTCTGCGACGAGATTTGAAACGAGATGTCACACGCAAGACTGTTGCTGCCTGCTATCTGCTTGACCTGCTATGCGAAGCTCGAAGCTGCCTTGTGTCTCTCTTTTGCGTATGCTGCCGATACAAGCCAAAGCTGCAGATAAAAGAAACTTACTGAAATGCAAAGATGCTGGGACTCATCAGTTGATTGTGCTGACTGGAAATTTATTGCCACGCGGAGTGGCCGCGCGATTAGAGGCGCCATGTCACTAATCGTGAGGCCCCTCCCGACGGAGGTTCGAGTCCTCCCTCGGGCATGGGTGTGAGTGTTGTGCTCAGCGTTAAGTTAGTTTACGTAGTGTGTAAGTCTATGGACCGATGATCTCAGCAGTTTGGTACCTTAGGAGGTCACACACATCTGAACATTTTTGGAAATTTCTTCAGTCTATGCTCCCTGATTTCAGGAAACTTTGTGTGGTATTACAAATCGATACCACACCATGGGCGTCATACCAACGAAATTGCAAGTTTCTCTGAGACACCGATAACAGTAGTGCAGGATTCGGAGGATCCAATGAACCACGCCCGCTAAGCCCCATCCCTCTGCCACAGTGAAACAGGACGGCCGGTGGCAGCGACTGAGTCCGCTCGCGCTCAGATCCACTTGTCACGTGACGCTACACAGACGCCGTCTCGTCGCTGCTCCAACTCCGCAGCTGGTAGTCTAGCCCACAGAGGCTCTTCCTCGTTGACATTTTGATAGATGGACTCTATTTTTGTTCCATCATTTGTAAAGTATTTTCGTACGTTTGTAGAAATAGGAATGAAGTATATCTTCTGCCTGCTGTGATACTTGTTCACTAATCATTTCTGTTCCTGTCTTGCTTTCCTACGATGACAGTTGTTGTACCACTCCGTAACCCACCTCTCCTTACCACTGTGTACGAAGAACCTCTCTGGTTAGCAACGACAATAGCAGCGGTTCAACAAACGCTCCGAAATATTTTGCGTAAATTCACTATATTTGGCAGTATTTCTGAGAGCGCCACAGTTTAATAGTTCTCCTTCCAGTTCGTGAATTCTGGTTTTACGTTTGCTTTGATTGTATCAGCCTATATTACTTGAATTTTCTCTCATACGATACTAGCCCCATCATGTATGGTAGGGAATATTACGAAGAGAGTGGCGATTTTGACGCCCTACTAGTCAACGTCGACAACAGCCGGCTGCCCATAGGTTACATCGAGATTCTGTTCCATTTAAAGCACCTCCAGCAACTACGCTGGACTCCCCGATGAATGGTATGAGCCACTGGTTAGCAGTCGTCAGGGTGGAATCTAGAATAAAGCCTGAAGAAGATGGAAATATGAGAACAGGAGCCCTTCAGCTTTCCCAGCACGAGAAATAAGCGGCAAAGTGAGGTTAGTCTGAAATTAAACTCCAAAAACTTTGACTGCAGTACCTAACCAAGTATCATCTGCCAAAATTTTTTAAATGTTTCTGGCCCCCACGTAAATGCTGTTTCTGCTTCTGATCCTTGTCAACAAAATGTTAGAAACAGTCTTCCTATCAAATCTGTAGAGTCTGGGAAGACTCAGAGGTCTTCTAAATTCTACAGACGAACAGACAATGGTCCTTATGTAGTTTACATGGAAAGGTTGGGTAAAAACATAGGCCGTCGACATCCTATAGCTATAGGGGAAACTTTATCTCCTGGTAGAGTCAATTGAAAGAGATCTCGGCTGAGAAATTGGTGACCGTACCCTTTTACAAATCGAAAACTGCTTGCGTTGTTGATCACGCCACATGCTGCCCAGATAAAATCTCAAGCTAGGTTCCTCGATATGATATTTGACTCTCGGCTCAACTGTGCGCCTCACGAACAATATATTGTTGATAAATGCGAGAAAGGATTAAATGCATTTCGCTCTCTCAACTCGTGTGTGGTGGGGAGCCACATTGAAGTATTCTGCTCAAGACGTATCGAGAGATTATTGGATCTAGACTGGACTATGGTTGTACACTGTATCATAATGCGCCTAAGATTTACCTTTCCAAATTAAATACTCTTCAGAGTCATTGCTACCTGCCTTGGTGACATGCGTTCGACGCCTACACATGCTCTTTTGATGGAGGCAGGGGGGATGCCCTTAAGCATTAGACGTCAAATGCAGTCAGATAAATTTTTCACTCAAGGAATGCCCTTCATGGAAAGTCCTGTCGTCCTGTCTATAAGAGTAGAGACTGATTCGATGTTCTTCACATTGGCCTTATCTGAATTAGGTCTTGCGGTTCTAGGCGCTTCAGTCTGGAACCGCTCCGGTCGCAGGTTCGAATCCTGCCTCGGGTATGGATGTGTGTGATGTCCTTAGGTTAGTTAGGTTTAAGTAGTTAGGTTTAAGTAGTTCTAAGCATAGGGGACTGATGACCTCAGAAGTTAAGTCACATAGTGCTCAGAACCATCTGAACCATTTGAATTAGGTCTTGACACTCTCACCTACCATATTCCAGTCTATTATTAGAACATGACAGTCTCGTCGAGTGCGAACGAAAATTTCAGATCAAATTGTCTCATTGAAGCTCAGTGATCTGGTTATATTCGTATACAGGGTGATTTTTCCCACCGTGTACAATCTCTAGGTTTGATCGCTGAGAGGATACGAAACAAAAAAAAAGTCTGATGAAATTATGTCTGTAAATGCATGGTTTCGGTGCTAGAGACCACTTATTCAATCACACTTTGTTACAGAGACTGCGGTCTAGTACGCGCTGTACCATGAAGCCGCAGTTACAGTATGCATGGTTTCCTCCTAGAGGGTGGTAATGTTCCTCATACGTCATACCCTAGTGCAAATGGCAATGGGGGGCAGGAAGCAAGGTTGTATCAGTAGACCTACCCACGCCGACAACAACCAAAGCGTTCAACGTTTGCAACAGTGTTTCGCCGTTTGTGAGAGACAGGATCGTTTCAGGAAGTAGGAAATCATGAAAGACTTACTCGAAACGTTCGGACGCCAGACTTGGAGGAAAATGTCATTAACATTGTGGAAGGCGACCGCTGTTTCAGTATCAGGCAGTTGACCCGCCAGTACAGGGTAAACCAGGCGACCGTGTAGAACGTTCTCTGTGACAGTTGTTACTACACGTATCACTTACAGCGTGTGCAGGGCTTACTTGCGACAGACTTACCACATCGGAGCAGTTTTACCAGTGGTTTCTTCACCAGGCAACCACAATTCCGGGATTTGTGCCTTCCATTCTATTCGAAGATGAGGCCACCTTTACGTGGAGTGGTATCTTCAACTTTCATAACAGTTATCTGAGGGATAGGATGCAGAACCCCAGCGAATCATCAGCATAAAAAAAATGGTTCAAATGGCTCTGAGCACTATGAGACTTAACATCTTAGGTTATCAGTACCCTAGACTTAGAACTACTTAAACCTAACTAACCTAAGGACATCACAAACCCATGCCCGAGACAGGATTCGAACCTGCGACCGTAGCAGCAGCTCTGTTCCGGACTGAAGCGCCTAGAACGGCTCGGCCACTCTGGCCGGCTCATCAGCATCGGTGCAGCCGGAATGTGTGGGCCGGGATAATTGGCGACCGTACTTTGGGACCAGTCTTCCTTCCACGTCGACCATCAGGTCGGAACTATCGGCGTTTCTTGTGGGTGACTTTGCCTCCCCTGCCGCAAGAAGTGTCTTTGATGATTCGAAAGGTTATGTGGCTCCTACGTGATGGTGCTCCAGCTCACTTCACCGTTAACGTCCGGATGCATCTCAATCGTGTCTTCCCTGGTCGACGGATCAGACAAGGGGATCCAGTTGCCTGGCCTGATCGTTCATCGGATCTCAACCCGGGCGATTTGTGGTGATGGGGGCATCTCAAAAGTATCGTGTATGCATAACCCACTCCACATGTGGAGACACTCCAGCAGCGTATTGATGCTGCCTTTGTTACAGTTCGCCGGCCGCGGTGGTCTAGCGGTTCTGGCGCTGCAGTCCGGAACCGCGGGACTGCTACGGTCGCAGGTTCGAATCCTGCCTCGGGCATGGGTGTGTGTGATGTCCTTAGGTTAGTTAGGTTTAAGTAGTTCTAAGTTCTAGGGGACTTATGACCTAAGATGTTGAGTCCCATAGTGCTCAGAGCCATTTGAACCATTTTTTTGTTACAGTTCGAATGCAGCCTGGACGATGTGAACGTGTGAGACAGAACATGCTAAGACGCCTACACGCATGCGCTGAGGCAAATGGAAACCATTTTCAACACATATTGTCACTGTGCCTCCATGGTACAGCGCATATTAGATGGCAGTGCCTATTGTTATAGGCACTGCCATCTAATATGATTGGATAAATGGTCTCTAGCATGGATAACACGATTACCGGACATAAGTTAATTAGACCTTTTTTGTTCCGTGTCCTCTCATCGATGCTTGTCCTGTTCCAGAGGTTGCCCCTCAGTCTGCAAGATCCGGGCGGTTGCAGAGGGGGGTTTACTGGTAGTTGGGAGCTCCAACGTCAGGCGCGTAATGGGGCCCCTTAGGCATTTGGCTGCAAGGGAGGTGAAGAAAACCAATGTGCATTCCGTGTGCATACCGGGGGGAGTCATTCCAGATGTAGAAAGGGTCCTTCCGGATGCCATGAAGGGTACAGGGTGCACCCATCTGTAGGTGGTCGCTCATATCGGTATCAATGATGTATGTCGCTATGGATCGGAGGAAATCCTCTCTGGCTTCCGGCGGCTATCTGATTTGGTGAAGACTGCCAGTCTCGCTAGCGGGATGAAATCAGAGCTCACCATCTGCAGCATCGTCGACAGGACTGACTGCGGACCTTTGGTACAGAGCCGAGTGGAGGGTCTGAATCATAGGCTGAGACGTTTCTGCGACCGTGTGGGCTGCAGATTCCTCGTCTTGCGCCATAGGGTGGTGGGGTTTCGGGTTCCGCTGGATAGGTCAGGAGTCCACTATACACAGCAGGCGGCTACACGGGTAGCAGGGGCTGTGTGGCGTGGACTGGGCGGGTTTTTAGGTTAGATGGCCTCGGGCAAGTACAGAAAGGGTGCGAGGCAAAGTCAGGACATGCGGGGACCAAGCAGCAATCGGTATTGTAATTGTCAACTGTCGAAGCTGCGTTGCTAAAGTACCGGAACTTCAAGCGCTGATAGAAAGCACCGAAGCTGAAATAGTTATAGGTACGGAAAGCTGGCTGGAGCCAGAGATAAATTCTGCCGAAATTTTTACAAAGGCACAGACGGTGTTTAGGAAGGATAGATTGCATGCAACCGGTGGTGGCGTGTTTGTCGCTGTTAGTAGTAGTTTATCCTGTAGTGGTGGATAGTTCCTGTGAATTATTATGGGTGGAGGCTACACTCATCAACCGAGCTAGGTTAATAATTGGCTCCTTTTACTGACCTCCCGACTCAGCAGCATTGGTGGCAGAACAACTGAGAGAAAATCTGGAATACATTTCACATAAATTTTCTCAGCATGTTATAGTCTTAGGTGGAGATATCAATTTACCAGATATAGACTGGGACACGCAGATGTTTAGGACGGGTGGTAGGGACAGAGCATCGAGTGACATTATTCTGAGTGCACTATCCGAAAATTACCTCGAGCAATTAAACAGAGAACCGACTCGTGGGGATAACATCTTGGACATACTGATAACAAACAGACCAGAACTTTTCGACTCTGTAAGCGCAGAACAGCGAATCAGTGATAATAAGGCCGTTGCAGTATCCCTGAATATGGAAGTAAATAGGAATTTTTAAAAAAAGGAGGAATGTTTATCTGTTTAGCAAGAGTAATAGGAGGCAGATTTCAGACTACGTAACAGATCAAAACGAAAATTTCTGTTCCGACACTGACAATGTTGAGTGTTTATGGAAAAAGTTCAAGGCAATCGTAAAATGTGTTTTAGACAGGTACGTACCGAGTAAAACTGTGAGGGACGGGAAAAACCCACCGTGGTTCAACAACAAAGTTAGGAAACTACTGCGAAAGCAAAGAGAGCTTCACTGCAAATTTAAACGCAGCGAAATCCTCTCACACAAACAGAAGCTAAACGATGTCAAAGTTAGCGTAAGGAGGGCTATGCGTGAAGCGTTCAGTGAATTCGAAAGTAAAATTCTATGTACCGACTTGACATAAAATCCTAGGAAGTTCTGGTCTTACGTTAAATCAGTAAGTGGTTCGAAATAGCATATTCAGACACTCTGGGATGATAATGGCATTGAAACAGGGGATGACACACGTAAAGCTGAAATACTAAACACCTTTTTCCAAAGCTGTTTCACAGAGGAAGACCGCACTGCAGTTCCTTCTCTAAATCTTCGCACGAACGAGAAAATGGCTGAGATGGAAATAAGTGTCCAAGGAATAGAAAAGCAACTGAAATCACTCAACAGAGGAAAGTCCACTGGACCTGACGGGATACCAACTCGATTCTATGTACACAGAGTACGCGAAAGAACTTGCCCCCTTCTAACAGCCGAGTACCGCAAGTCTCTAGAGGAACGGAAGGTTCCAAATGGTTGGAAAAGAGCACAGGTAGTTCCAGTTTTGAAGAAGGGTCGTCCAGCAGAAGCGCAAAACTGTAGGCCTATACCTCTGACATCGATCTGTTGTAGAATTTTAGGACATGTTTTTTGCTCGCGTATCATGTCGTTTCTGGAAACCCAGAATCTACTGTAGGTATCAACATGGATTCCGGAAACAGTGATCGTGTGAGACCCAACTCGCTTTATTTGTTCATGAGACCCAGAAAATATTAGGTACAGGCTCCCAGGTAGATGCAATTTTTCTTGACTTCCGGAAGGCGTTCGATACAGTTCCGCACTGTCACCTGATAAACAAAGTAAGAGCCTACGGAATATCAGACCAGCTGTGTGGCTGGATTGAAGAGTTTTTAGCAAACAGAACACAGCATGTTGTTGTCAATGGAGAGATGTCTACAGACGTTAAAGTAACCTCTGGCGTGCCACAGAGGAGTGTTATGGGACCATTGCTTTTCACAATATATATAAATGGCCTAGTAGATAGTGTCGGAAGTTCCATGCGGCTTTTCGCGGATGATGCTGTAGTATACAGAGAAGTTGCAGCATTAGAAAATTGCAGCGAAATGCAGGAAAATCTGCAGCGGATAGACACCTGGTGCAGGGAGTGGCAACTGACCCTTAACATAGACAAATGTATTGCGAATACATAGAAAGAAGGATCCTTTATTGCATGATTATATGATAACAGAACAAACACTGGTAGCAGTTACTTCTGTAAAATATCTGGGAGTATGCGTACTGAACGATCTGAAGTGAAATGATCATATAAAATTAAATGTTGGTAAGGCGGGTGCCAGGTTGAGATTGATTGGGAGAGTCCTTAGAAAACGTAGTCCATCAACAAAGCAGGTGGCTTACAAAACACTCGTTCGACCTATACTTGAGTATTGCTAATCAGTGTGGGATCCGTACCAGGTCGAGTTGACGGAGGAGATGGAGAGGCTCCAAAGAAGAGTGGCGCGTTTCGTCACAGGGTTATTTGGTAAGCATGATAGCGTTACGGAGATGTT
Organism: Schistocerca nitens; assembly: GCF_023898315.1. Classification (NCBI taxonomy): domain Eukaryota; kingdom Metazoa; phylum Arthropoda; class Insecta; order Orthoptera; family Acrididae; genus Schistocerca; species Schistocerca nitens. Next base: position 285,201,507 of record NC_064621.1, on the reverse strand, counting down.
TAGCAAACTCAAGTGGCAGACTGTGCAAGAGAGGCGCTCTGCATCGCGGTGTAGCTTTTCGGCAGTCGTTCTTCCCGCGAACCATACGCGACTGGAACAGGAAAGGGAGGTAATTACAGTGGCACATAAAGTGCCCTCCGCCACACGCCCTTGGGTGGCTTGCGGAATATAAATGTAGATGTAGATGTTGATGTAGATCAATCCCTAGAGTTTGTACGCGGTGGAAAAAATCACCTTGCATACGCTGATGGATCGAAAACTCCACAAGAGGAGTATACTTGATGTGCCTTCCTACGCCCCCAGATCCAAACCAGTAGGGCCTACAAACTGCCTAAAAATGCTTCAGTTTTTCCAACGGAGACTATGACAATTTTGGAAACAATTAAGTTTGTATCTTCTACATCCTAGAGCTTTCTTAAAACTATTTAACTCCGAAGATGGAATAAAACTACCAACCTTTATATTTTGGATCTGATACTGGAATGTATTCGGTGTAAACAGAGAGGGCAGACAATCATTCTGTTGTGGGTGCAGTCCCATGGTAACATCCGCTCTACTGAGGAAGTTGATGTTCAGCGAAGCAAACTGCATCTACAGGAACTGTTCGCGATGTGAAATTATAGTACACAGACTACCTACGTGAAGTCAAGAGCCACGGAAAACAGCAATGGCAAGAGATGTGGGATGTGTCCCAAAAGACGAAAGCTGGACATTATGCGGCATTACAACCTCAAATTATTACAAGGCCGTGGTTTACGAGAACGTATGTGGACCGATCTACGATTTCTATTTAAACATGCCACGTTTCCTTTAAATCTGTATGGAAACATCATTTATTATTCTCCTGCATGTGAGTGTGATTTCGAGTCAGAAGTTTACGTAAATTATATTTTACTTTCGTGTTCCAAATTTGACAATGAACGATCGAAATTTCTGAGGACTTTGATGAGTATGGGTTACCTTCTCCATCACTCAGCGTCTTCTCTTTTGGTTTCTGAAGACATTCATCTGTATGAAGTGACTGCAATTTTTTTAAGAGTATTGGGGAAAATCTCTAGGATTTATATTTACATTTATCTGTATCAGTTATTATTGAATTTAAGAAATAGTATAAATTGATTCCATTATTATGTCTAGTTTACTTATCAGCCTATTTGTTAAACATTTGTTGTGGTAAAAGCTTGAGATTTCCGTTCTGTAAATACGCATTATGTAAATATGCATATTTCCTTTGTGCAGTTATGTCTTCTGTGTAGACATGTGTTCTCAGTGGCTAAATAGAGTACAAATTCTGGAAGCCAAATAAAACGAAACAAAACAAAAACGTCATTGTGTGCGGAGTCATACACAACACTTTGTAACAAATGTAAAAAGAGATCTAAAAGCTAAATTTCTGTTGCTTCTTAATAAGCAGCTGGTCATAGCCGAGGAAGACTCATCGGGCTTTTTCCCCATTTCTTCAAACGCATTGTCTACCGTCAAGCAGAATTAACGATCGATGGTGACTGGTCTCTCTCCAAATCCAGAGTATACTTCTGAATACTTCTCAAGCTGATTCATATACTACTTTGTGAAACTGAGCAGCTGAAGAAACACCATCATAGCTTTATTAATTTGTAACCATTGTTTATTTACGCACCACACTGAATAAAGTACCATGCTAGGTGGCATTACGAAAAATAAAATTTTCACAGTGACATTTTTAGCTTCGCTCAAACACTTGCACCTGCTTACCTTATGGTAACGAGTAGCTTCTCAGCAGGAGGAAAAGGCAAGGCGAAGATATTTGTCCTATTTCGTCAGAGTAGCTTATACCAGTTGTTCCAAAAAGTGGAAAACATGACTCATTCAGAAGAATTTATGGAATTTGTGGTCATGATGGTAGAGCTCAAGAGAAATCACAGCTAAATATGGTTGATATTTTGGCTTTGTAAAGATGCACCCATTGCAGCCACGTTAACTTGTCTTTTTCTATTTTTTGAGCTTTAAATGATGATAAGCAACAACTATTTCCTCTTAAGAAGAGTTCATGATAGCAACTGAAACTGCAACTACTTGTCGCACTGGGAGACCCATCGTGTATCGTATCATATATCGTATCATCTCAGTGTGAGCTGCGCCTATATCTTTCTGTATCTACATCTACATACTACGCAAGCTAGCGTAGGGTGTATGGAGGAGGGTACCACAAACCACTACTAGACATTTCATTTCCTGTTCCACTTACAGAGCAAGCGAAAAATGTCTGTCTGTAAGACTCTGTACGAGCCCTAGTTTAGCTTATCTTCGTGGTCCTTATTAGACATGTACGTTGGCAGCCAGGATAATCTTTCTACAATCGGCCTCAAATGCCGTTTCTTTAAATTACCTTAATAGTGTCTCGCGAAAAGAACATCGTCTTCGCTCTAAGGATTCCCATTTCAGTTCACGAAGTGTCTCTGTAATACTTCCATGCTAATCGATACACTGGTTATAAATCTAGCGGCTTGCCTCAGAACTGCTTTGATGCCTTCGTTTAATCCGATCTTGTGTGAATCTCAAACATTCGAGCAGTACTCAAGCATAGGTCACACCAGTATGCTACATACGGTCTCCTTTACAGATTCTCTCAATAAACCGAAGTCGATCATTTGCACTCCCTATTACCAACCGGACGTACTCGTTCCGTGTCATATCGATTTGCAGTGTTACCCCAAGATATTTAATCGAAATGATTGTGTCAAGCAGCAGGCTACTAATACTGTATTCGAATTTCAGAGGATTGTTTTTCCTACTCATGAGCATTAACTTACATGTTTTCCACCTTTGTAGCAAGCTTCCATTCATCACATCAACTAGAAACTCTAAGTCATCCTGTATTCCCCTACAGATACTCAACTAGTACACCTTCTCATACACCACAGCATCATCAGCAAACAGCCGTGAGCTCGCCCTGGTCACCAGATAAATTCTGGCTATAGTGATAAAGGGTGGTCCTATCACAGTTTCCTGTGGGGCTCCTGGTGATATACTTGTCTCTGATGAGGACAACGTACTGGGTTCTGTTACTTAAGAAGTCTTCGAGCCACTCACATATGTGGAAATCTAATCCATATGCTCAGACCATCATCAGCAATCTGCTTTGGGGCACGGTGTCAGACGCTTTCCAGTAGGAATAGGGAATCTTTGGCGTAAGTTGTCCATATACATAATGTGACACGTATACGTGCAGATATTTTTCTATATGGTACTTTAATGTATACAAACATCAATGTGATGGTTGCCGGCCACTGTGGTCGAGCGGTTCTAGGCACTTCAGTCGGGAACCACGCGGCTGCTACGGTCGCAGGTTCGAATTCTGCCTCGGGCATGGATGTGTGTGATGTCCTTAGGTTAGTTAGGTTTAAGTAGTTCTAAGCATAGGGGACTGATGACCGCAGATGTTAAGTCCCATAGTGCTTAGAGCCATTTGAACCATTTTTGATGGTTGTTTTTTCTCTGCTTCGACCAGTCGTTCCGTAAACACATTACATAATTTGATCGGTTGTAACTGCACCACTGTGTCCGCGTGTCCACACTTCAGCGACTTACCTGTGGCTCACGGGAAAATAGGCATTAATGGCTTGCTGTTGCCACATGATCTTCGAGGTACTAACCTACCTAAAAACATACCACTTGCAATAGCTACATTTGCCTGAAAATGAGGAAAATACTGATATAATGTTGTTCAGTACACCGTCTTCAGTTAAAAATAGCAATCCATGCACTCATACACGTTACACCCTGTATAATCAAAGCAGACAACCACCTGCAGAAGGTACCTCTAATACCCAGTAGTAGCCTGAGCGAGGCAGGTCATCGACAGTTCCTGTCTCTTTTTATCTCCTCCATGTCCAAACAACATCGCTTTGGTTCACTCCGAGACGCCAGGACACTTCCCTTTTTGAGAGCCCTTCCTGGCACAAAGTAACAATACGGACGCGATAGAACCGTGGTATTGACCATCTAGGCATGGTTGAACTACAGACAACACGAGCCGTGTACCTCCCTCCTGGTGGAATGAGTGTTCAACTGGTTCAAATGGCTCTGAGCACTATGGGACTTAACATCCAAGGTCATCAGTCCCCTAGAACTTAGAACTACTTAAACCAAACTAACCTAAGGACATCACACAACACCCAGTCATCACGAGGCAGAGAAAATCCCTGACCCCGCCGGGAATAGAACCCGGGAATGAGTGTAACTGATCGGCTGTCGGACCCCCTCCGTCTAATAGGCGCTGCTCATGCATGGTTGTTTACATCTTGGGCGGGTTTAGTGACATCTCTGAATAGTCAAAGAGACTGTGTCTGTGATATAATATCCACAGTCAACGACTACCTTCAGGAGTTCTTGGAGCCCGGGTGATGCAAAACTTTTATTGATGTGTAGATGGATTTTAACGTCAGCACATGAAAATGTCGAACGAATTTAACGAAGAAACGGATGCGAATAAATCAGAATCAATATTCCGCTTCAAATGCACATTATCTACTCCTATACCAAACTAACGTAGATATGTCTGACAAGTCAAGGAGAGATGGTGAGAGGCACTGTTTCCGGTATGACGGTGTTGTGAAGAATATCCGATGCTTGAGGCTTACCCAAAGAATTTCATGGGACGGAAGTACGAGAGACATAGAGGTATCTCAGAAACACAGCGCAGAAGTTTTGAAGCAGACGCTGCAGGGTACTGCTTGTTCTTCGATTGGAATCAGCGAGAATGCCCCGGAAGATAATGCTCGGACACGATGTGAACGTGAGTAGAACCGTAGGATGCCTATTCATAAGTTCAAGGGCACCGGCAAATGTGACGCGGAGAACTACCAAACACGACTAGCAACTGGGCGCTAGAACAATCCTTTACAATCGCTACTGCTCGACGGCGGAAGTATAGTGGCACGATGAAACTGAAAGAAAAATGATCACAATATCTTTAATGTTATTGATGTGTCAGTCGTCTGTTGCTATTAATTTTATATAAATCATTTTTTAGGTTATGACCGTCTTTATGCAATTGGATAACAGTAGTATTTGTTTTGCCGGACGTGTTTCTTGCCTATAAGCTAAAAACAGTTCATAGTTAGCCACATTTTATCGCATATTTTATTACTTACTGTGTCTGTTGATATTGCTCGATGTGTATTCTTGCCGTACTGTTGGTAACGCCGTTGTTTTGCCTGTGGCGCTAAAACAATTTTTTGTGTAGGACACGAACTGCACATACATTCTTCTATCATGCTACATTTTTTTAAATGCGTTTTGTGGCATCGGTTGTCGGACGTTATATTTGTGTGTGTGTGTGTGTGTGTGTGTGTGTGTGTGTATGTGTGTGCGTGTGTGTGTGTGTATCATCTCTTGATTTGTGCTTTATATGTGCCTGGTCATTTATCAGTACCTGCTCTCTGTGAGGCGAGGGCTACGTTGTTTTAAGTGTTCTGAAAATATTGGGTATTGTTTTTCTAACATGTTACACATTCTTAACATCATGTGCTAAAACTTCTGCTTGTCATTCCAATATACACTGCATTATAGCTTTGCTATTTGAGTTGGTATATGCCCAGTTGTTGGAATTTGTCTGTCTCCAGTGCTCAGCTGTTTAAATATCTTTGAAGGACATTTATTGTTGTATACGCTACGTAGATGCCTTGATTCTATAGAATGTCTGCAACTTTGTGTGTTAGTATGCGTGTGTATGAGTGTTTTGCCCTTTTCTTTTGGGTATCTTGGTCTGCAGTTATATGTGTGGCCTTTATATATGATCTGTTGATTTTTGTTTTCTCATGTGAGTGTTCGGTTTATGTTATATATTCTAGTTTTAATTTGTGATTCAGTTTGCGACTGGCTATATGTCATACGCAATGTTCATTGCGATCTTTTTTTTATATCTCTTTCTCGACCTATCTAGTATCGTATTTCATCTGGATAACATGTGACAAATCTTGTGTTTTTGAAATTAGATAGTTTAGCTATTAAAGTAGGTGTTGAAACTCCAATAACAATCCAAACGTGTCAGCATTACAACCTTCTGTAATGGCACAGTGTGTCACCAAATCTTCGTCATGAAAGAAATTAGTTCGTTAAACAGCTTACAAAGGTATAACGACAATCGAGATACATCGTCATCATATAATTATTATAGTTGTAAAGTTATGGGGCTCAAAGTTTGAAAATGACCTCTTAAGACTATAAACCAGGTTTTAAAAATTTATAAAGGTTTAAATGATTTCGAAAATTTGCGGAAAATTATATTTATTGTACTTTATATCTATAGTGTATCTTATAGGCAGGTTTAGTTATTTAACCTGAGAGAACTAAATAGAAAACTTTGCATCATATTACGAAACGAAAAAATACGAGTTCATGTTTTTAAAAATGCTGTCTGGCGATACCAATTTTGACCTCCCTGCCCCACCCCACGGGGAAGGACGGCAAGGTAACTTTGACATTTTAAATAGGAGCCATCCATTTACATTGTAGATTCGGATTTTAGGGGAAAAATACGTAGCTTTTGTGTGCAACACTTTTGTCGTTGCGTGATATATGGCGTTGTAATTAACAAATACCACAATTGAGTTGCATATAGTTTTATCTCAAGTAAAATGGATTGGACAAAAAAAAAAAAAAAAAAAAAGAAAAGAAAAAACAAGACCAGGCGTGTTCAGTAAGTGTAGAAAAGCTCTTTTGTTGTGTGTTCTCTCGCCTCCCACCAAGGGGGTGCCTGTTTGTAGGAACTGGTTCACAGTAAGTGCTCAAAACTTTCGCCGCTGACATCATTTCATTGTCCACACATGGAATAATTCGACACACCTTAGGCGCGTTTCCGAAGTAATCTGCTGAAATGCATTGGTAATACGCTGAATCATGTTGTCATGGCTCTTCTTACAAACTTCACTCTTCAAGTAACAAAATTCAGGCGAAGTAAGATCCGGCCATCTTGCTTGCCAATACACTGCTCCGATCCACCGACGATTGTAGACGCGATCTAATACTTCCCGTGCTGCTACAGAATAATGTGCTGGACAACCGTCATGTTAAGACCACACTGTTCGTCGCGAGTCCAAGGGAAGATCTGCTAGCAATACCGGAAGATCACCCTCCGAGAACGTTCTCGATTTTATCAGCATTTAAAATGCCATCGATGAAAATCGAGCAAAGAAACTGTAGTCTCTCTGTATCTATTGGAGCAGCCATTGGAAAAACGTTACTCAGTTCTCGATTTCATTTCCATGAAGTTGTTGATGGAAGAAAATGTGAAACAGGCTATATTTTCTACGTTTCAAAATTCAGTCGGCCGATGTGCCCGAACCGTTCTAGGCGCTTCAGTCCGTAACCGCGCTGCTGTTACGGTCGCAGTTTCGAATTCTGCCTCGGGCATGGATGTGTGTGATGTCCTTAGGTTAATTAGGTTTAAGTAGTTCTAAGTCTAGGGGACTGATGACCTCAGATGTTAAGTCCGATAGTGCTTAGAGCCATTTGAATCATTTGAATTCAAATTCAATAAACGGTAGACTTATTAATTCCCAACTCACGGCTTAACGTGGGGGTTATGATACGCCGCAGCTAATAGTGAAGTTTCATTATTCTCTCTCTGTCCTTCAACGATTCCTTTCTGGTAGTGTACAGTTTCCTCGGTGGAGAGCTGTCGAATAACTCGACAAAACGAAGCGTTTTATCGCACATCGTTTGGAAACTTCGACCATAAATAGCCTACTTTCTAACTAATAACGCAGTTAGATTGTGCATGAACATATTTAAGAAATGAGAGACGACGTGCTCGCGGTAAGACCAAGTCAAATAATGAATGGATGTTTCTAAACAAGTACACGAAGAAAACTGCAAAACACTGAGTCATTTGTCACACACGTCTGTTTCCCTGTTTTTGATTGAATAAATTTTCTTGAGATAACACTGTTTTGGTACTCAGTTGTGTTATCTGTCGACTACATCACCCTCTATCGCGCAATGAAATCCGGAACCGAGTAAAAGTATTACATACAAAATTTAGGTATTTTTCCCACACAATCCGATTCTACTATAAAAATGGGATTTTCCTATTTAAGATTTCAATAGTTACCCATCGCCCCATGCCTGGGATTGGGTAGGGGCTGAAAATTGGTATCAATGGATGGCACTTTTAAAAATATTGCGTATGTATTTTTCCGTGTTTCAATCTGATGCCTCGTTTTTGAGATATTTCGTTGTCCCAAGATAACATAATAACCTTCTACACAACATATAAAACAGTCGCTAAAATTATTACCATTCTCATAGAAAGGATTAAATTTTAAGCATGGCAAAGAACAAGCTGACTTTGGAAGTAGATTTAGCACAGTCGACTACTCCAAAGTTGTGGAGGAAATTATACGTATAAGAGAGAGACGAATATGTGTATACCTTGAAAGGTGTGTGTGTGTGTGTTTGTGTTTAAGTATCAATCAACCAAACTTACTGATGTGCAAGAGTTCTGATGTTGTAGTCTTAAAAAGAAAATTATGATGCCCATGAAAGAGGAACTAACGCTATCTGACTCGCAAAATGTTTCGAAAACAGCACACAGTACACAATTTTATTCAGCGCAAAGGGTGATAAAGGGCCTACGTATCCCAGTATAACTCGTGTTCCAGAAGTCTTTCCCTGCTTACAAACATTCATAAGTCACAGATAAATACTATTTATCTTGAATTGCATGTCACGTATTCAAGTTTTTGTGTACATACATGTTTACTGTTACTTCGCTTGTTACAGGGCCCATTGACGTAACAACTGCGGAATCGGACAACTTCTACAAACAACAAGTATTCACATCAGGACAAAGCCCACTGTGTCCTCTGGTATCACGAGACACAGTCACTAAAAACATTCCAGAGAAAATTCCAGACGGCGTACCGTACGCAGCCACCAGATGTTAAAGGCATCAAGATCTGGTATGCGATATTTAAGGAAACAGGGGGCGTATGTGATCTCCCTAGAACAGGCAGTTCTGGACCTAATGCACAGTGATGTAGAAGTCCGGAATGTCCTGAATCTGTGGCACAACAAATAACTACAACATATCAAGATAAGTACTGGCTGTGATTTTCGTTTCACTGAAGAATAAACGTCCTACGATTCTATTGTGCATAAGACCGTGTCACACTTTCAGCTTAGGGCTGCCTCTGACGGTCTCAAACATGGCTTGGGGATTCTCGTACCTACAGATCCTAGCGTTGTGTCGGATGACAACACTATTCAAATGAAATTTGTCCACGTCTGAGAAAAGGACACATTTTAGATAGTCATCACCTTCCTGAATTTCAGCAAGCGTGGCAACAGCAAAATCACAACGAGCACTGTAATCCGTTGGTTGAAGGGATACGCGATCTGAAACTTTTATGCGTGGAAAGGAAGTTGTTTATGTACGACGCGGTGCACTGATGTCGTCGGAATCTGCAGTTAACGAACTGAATTCTTGGGTTTTTTGATGAAGGTATCTGTCACTCTATGAACTGTTTGCACAGTAGACCAATGCCTGCCTGTCCCAATTGATTTACAGACGCTCTCTGTTTACTTAAACTGCGCATACTACACCTGGTGGCTGTCTGTGGTATGCAGTCTGGATTTTTCTCTGCGCTGTTTTTCGTGACTGTGTCTTGTGATATCAGACACATAGGGATTTCTTCTAGTCTGAGTTCTTGTTGTTCGCAAATAGTGTGCGATTTCGCTGTTGTTACGTCAATTGGCCCTGTAACAAACAAAGTAGCAGTAAAATGGATGAACACAAAAACATGTTCAAGAAAAATCTATTTGTCTGTGTATCATATTTCATCCCTTATGGAAGTTTATAACAGGGGAAAGACTTCTGGGGCATGCGGTATATTAGAACATGTGGCTAAACAGATTGTCCGCCCCGATAGCTGAGTGGTCACTGCGGCGGTCTGTCACGCCAAGTGGCCCGAGTTTGATTCCCGGCTGGGTCGGAGATTTTCTCCGCTCAGGGACTGGGTGTTGTGTTATCATTTCATCGTCACCAGTGGAAGGCAACGGGAAACCACCACTGAAATCACTTGCCTAGACGCTCATGCGGTGGACCTCTCTGACGGGCCTTCCCCCATGACAAGACCTGCCGTAAGGCCACAAAGTTTTCTAAACAGATTCATGAGAGTAACAGATATTAATAACTTGCGTTAGCTTTACACTTGTGATCCGCATCGCAACGCGGCAATTTCCGTACGTATGTAGTCGTCTGTTATCAGTAAATGCAATAGGCACGCATTTGAATAGGAACTACTTGATTGTTCAAAATGTTCGAATGTGTGTGAATTTCTAAGGGACCAAGCTGCAGAGGCCATCGGTCCCTAGACTTACACCCTACTTAACTAACTTATGCTAAGAACAACACACATACCCAAGTCCGAGGGAGGACTCGAACCTCCGGCGGGAGGGGCCGCGCAATCCGTGACATGGCGCTTCAAACCGTGCGGCCACTCCGCGCGGCTACTACTTGTTTGCACTTCCACATTTCTCATACGTAAAATGATGCAGTGTTACCACATGTGACAGCCCTATGTTTACCAACAGAAGCCCCGTCAACTTATCCTGGATGATAGCTGAAAATACTAACTACCTAAATTTGACTTGATTTTGTAATCACTGAAATAACATCATGTACTCTCCCAGTCTGGGAAGTTTCGTTTCGTTTTTTTCTCCTGAGTGCATCACTTCTTTTGTCAGGCAGTTTATTTCTGTCCCTAAAATTATTGTTACGTTATGTAGGTTTTTATCTAAATAGCTCAGGGAAGAGACCAGATTGGGAAATATAATGGTGACTGTAACGCTTGTGCATTTGAGATGAGCTTCATGTTTGCATACCCACGTGAATATGTGGGTGAGGACAGTCCTTTAGTGATTTACGAGAGATTACTAAAGACCAAGAAGACGACGTAATGGAATGTGAGTAGACAACATTAGAAAATATGCTGGGGCAATACGGATGAATTTCCCTGACATCAATTCTTACGTCATTTTCTTCTATGTAAGAGGTTGCGAAGCACGTTCCACTGTTTTTCCTTAATCTGAGCTGAATGTCAATTTTCTATTTCCAAAGTAATACTGTCATTTTTGAGAAAGTAATCTTTTTGGAATTTGGGCACAAAGTCCCATTGTACATTCCTCGATCTATTTCGCGAGTGTATTCCGTTTTTCACCCATACATTTCCTCAACAGTATACAAGTTTTGTTATTCTTATGTTTCTTATTAAATGTAGTTAAGTTTAGGTCGAGTAAATAGTTTCTTTGGGCATGGAACCTGTCTCTTTGCTTCGGGACTTGAACGTAACAAACAGTTTATTTCGTCCGGGAGACAAGTCAAGGTTCTTAAAATGCTCATATTTTGATTATGTAAAATTCAGAGACGCTGCAGTCATTTTTATATTTATCTTTGATTTATTTTATCTCTTTTTTCTCGCGTCAGTTCATTGGTATGCGACCTTGTACAATAATTTCTTCATCATATTTATATTATCAAGGCATATGATGCTGTATCTATAGTATTGCATGTGAATGCGTCTGATCTACTTCAACGGCATGCAACAATTAAACTCTGTGTTCATCGCCTCTTTCTTCGGAAACAGACAAAAGGGGGAGGGCATGGACGAATTATAATAATTATCTGTAGTCTATGTAATCCTATGTTTAAGTTACTCATTGATATTTTTTTATTTATTGAAAACTATCGATTTAATTTTTAGCTACTATGGAGACGGAAAATTAACATTACGAAGTTAATATGCTACAAATGCTGTAGAAAGCGGGTTCACGGAAGAAAAAGGACATGTGCACACTGGAACTAGCGGGTAGTATGGTTTTCAGACCAACTGTAGAACAGTTAAAAGACCGCCGAGTTGACTTTTAGTAAAGAATAACGAGAAAGACTCGGAGAGGGAATGTCTCGACAGCATAGTTGGAAGTGCTTCGCAAGCTATATCAACAACGTACAACACATTCCTTGGTAACACTTAAATTTGGAATTTCCAATATGATATTTCAAGGGGTACTAATCATTCGAAGAAACTCGCAAAAACTCGTTGACACTTTAAAATCTTTGGAATAGTGCACTTGGAGATCAGTCGTGTATTTATTTGGACATTATACACTACTGGCCATTAAAATTGCTACACCACGAAGATGACGTGCTACAGACGCGAAATTTAAGCGACAGGAAGAAGATGCTGTGATATACAAATGATTAGCTTTTCAGAGCATTCACACAAGGTTGACGCCGGTGGCGACACCTACAACGTGCTGACATGAAGAAAGTTTCCAACCGATTTCTCATACACAAACAGCAGTTGACAGACGTTGTCTGGTGAAACGTTGTTGTGATGCCTCGTGTAAGGAGCAGAAATGCGTACAATCACGCTTCCGACTTTGATAAATGTCGGATTGTAGCCTATCGTATCGCGACAATTCTGCTCGCGTTGGTCGAGATCCAATGACTGTTAGCGGAATATGGAATCGGTGGGTTCAGGAGGGTAATACTGAACGCCCTGCTGGATCCCAACGGCCTCGTATCACTAGCAGTCGAGATGACAGGCATCCGCATGGCTGGAATGGATCGTGCAGCCACGTCTCGATCCCTGATTCAACATATGGGGACATTTGCAAGACAACAACCATCTGCACGAACAGTTCGACGACGTTTGTAGCAGCTCGGAGACCATGGCTGCGGTTACCCTTGACGCTGCATCACAGACAGGAGCGCCTGCGGTGGTGTACTCAACGACGAACCTGGGTGCACGAATGGCAAAATGTCATTTTTTCGGATGAATGCAGGTTCTGTTTACAGTATCATGATGGTCGCATCCGTGTTTGGCGACATTGCGGTGAACGCACATTGGAAGTGTGTATTCGTATCGCCCGGTGTGATGGTATGGGGTGCCATTGGTTACACGTCTCGGTCACCTCTAGTTCGCATTGACGGGACTTTGAACAGTTGACGTTACATTTCAGATGTGTTACGACCCGTGACTCTACCCTTCATTCGATCCCTGTGAAACCCTACATTTCAGCAGGATAATGCACGACCGCATGTTGCAGGTCCTGTACGGGCCTTTGTGGATACAGAAGATGTTCGACTGCTGCCTTGGCCAGCACATTCTCCAGATCTTTCACCAATTGGAAACGTCTGGTCATTGGTGGTCGAGCAACTGGCTCGTCACAATACGCCAGTCACTACTCTTGATGAACTGTGGTATTGTGTTGAAGCTGCATGGGCAGCTGTACCTATACACGCCATCCAAGCTCAGTTTGACTCAATGCCCAGGCGTATCGAGGCCGTTATTATGGCCAGAGGTGGTTGTTCCGGGTACTGATTTCTCAGGATCTATGCACCCAAATTGCGTGAAAATGTAATCACATATCAGTTCTAGTATAATATATTTGTCCAATGAATACCTGTCTATCATCTGCATTTCTTCTTTGTGTATCAATTTTAGTGGCCAGTAGTGTATATATGAGTACTGATAAGCATGGTTGCTTTCATCTCTTTTAATCATTTCCTAAAGGAGAAAAGTTCTCTAGAATTATGATATATTTAAGTGTTGTTGCAAGAAGTGCTTACAGTTTTTAAAAGCAACCTACAATGATTTTGACTACAACAGCATAGGGAAGGTCAGATGATGTCCAACAATGTAAAACACAGTGTGAGGTTGAGAGATGTTCTTATATGGTTTAGCTTTGACGAGTGGTTTGACGTACACTCTAATGGTCAATTGGTAAAGAGCTCTATCCATGAAACACAGACCTATAAGTAGTAAACAGAGGCGGTGAACCAAGTTATAATATCAGATACGTCTTCTGCAGATTGAAAGTGACTACCTCACGCAGCCTTAACAAAACGTCGGAAGGAAGGTGGATAATCGTACTTAAATGTGAGGTATTCGTCTGAGCTAGTCATAAGACACTTGAGGGTGAAAGAGCGCTGCTCAACACTAATTTAATTTCCAAACGGTAACTGAAACAGAAAACTGTTGCGAACTTAACCATATAGTAAATGAAGTCGTTAGCTTAAACTGTGTTTGTCTTGCCCCTTTGTCGAAGTGGATCACTCCACAGCGCAGACACTAACCGCAGGAACACAGAAAAAAGGACTATCTTACGTAAAACTCGGGGATTCCATGAAGGGAGCAGCCCGTCAGCGAACACGTGTTCGCCTGATGAATGATGCAAGACCCTTTAGGAAGAGGTAACCATGGCGCCCACGCCTTCCTACCGCGACTGTCATCGGAAATAGCTGCGAATCCGCCCAAAAACCACAAGCAGAGCGCTCGATGTACCAGCAGATGGGGGTTAAATCCATCGCGTGGATTTGATCCGCGACTGGCTTACCTCCCTATCTCACATAACACAGCGCTACGCATTACGCTATGCGAACAGTCGTTTGCTTTCGAATATGTAATTATGCCATTCCGGAGTTGATGCAGCAGCCAGTATGCATGATGCGAAGAAGAAAGCAGTCCTCGTTGTAGCGTTAAAGTTTTTTTTATTATTTCCTAATGACGTGTTTTACCATCATTAAAGCATCTTCGGAATGGCTGATATTTGGTAGCGAGGCGTCCATGGGATACGGCGCGTAAAATATCCCAGCAAGTAAGAGCTCCTTGACAAAGACGCATGGTCGTCTATATCTACATGAATACTCTGCAAATCACATTCAGGTGCCTGGCAGAGGGTTCATGGAACCACCTTCACATTTCTCTATTATTCCAATCTCGTATGGCGCGCGGAAAGAATGAACACCTATATCTTTCCGTATGAGCTCTGATTTCTTTTGTTTTATCACGATGATCGTTCCTTCCTATGTAGGTCGGTGTCAACAAAATATTTTCGCATTCGGAGGAGAAATTTGGTGATTGGAATTTCGTGAGAAGATTCCGTCACAACGAAAAACGCCTTTCTTTTAATGATTTCCACCATAAAGCCTGTATCATATCTCTCCCATATTTCGCGATAATACAAAACGTGCTGCCTTTCTTTGAACTTTTTCGATGTACTCAGTCAGTCCTATCTGGTAAGAATCCCACACCGCGCAGCAGTAGTCTAAAAGAGGACGGACAAGCGTAATGGAGGCGGTCTCCTTAGTTCAAAAAATGGTTCAAATGGCTCTAAGCACTATGGGACTCAACTGCTGAGGTCATTAGTCCCCTAGAACTTAGAACTAGTTAAACCTAACTAACCTAAGGACATCACAAACATCCATGCCCGAGGCAGGATTCGAACCTGCGACCGTAGCGGTCTTGCGGTTCCAGACTGCAGCGCCTTTAACCGCACGGCCACTTCGGCCGGCCAGTCTCCTTAGTAAGTCTGTTACATTTTCTAAGTGTCCTGCCAATAAAACACAGGCTTTGGTTCCCCACAACATTTTATGTGTGTCCCTTCCAATTTAAGTTTTTCGTAATTGTAATACTTAGGTATTTAGTTGAATTTATGGCTTTTAGATTGGACTGATTCATCGTGTAACCAAAGTTTAACGAGTTCCTTTTAGCACTCACGTGGATGACCTCACACTTTTCGTTATTTAGGGTCAACTGCCACTTTTCGCACCATTCATATATCTTTTCTAAATCGTTATGCAGTTTGTTTTGATCTTCTGATGGCTTTCCTAGACGATAAACGACAGCGTCATCTGCAAACAACCGAAGACGGCTGCTCAAATTGTCTCCAAAATCGTTTATATAGATAAGGAACAGCAAAGGGCCTTATAACACTACCTTGGGGAACGCCAGAAATCACTTCTGTTTTACTCGATGACTTTCCGTCAATTACCACGAACTGTGAACTCTGTGACAGGAAATCAGAAATCCCGTCACATAACTGAGACGATATTCCATAAGCATGTAATTTCACTACGAGCCGCTTGTGTGGTACAGTGTCAAAAGCCTTCCGGAAATCCAGAAACACGGAATAGACCTGAAATCCCTTGTCAATATACTCAACATCATGTGAATAAAGAGCTAGTTATGTTTCACATTAACGATATTTTCTAAGCCCATATTGACTGTGTGTCAATAGACCGTTTTCTTCGAGGTAATTCATAATGTTCGAACACAATATATGTTCTAAAATCCTGCTGCATATCGACGTTAACGATATGGGTCTGTAATTTAGTGGATTACTCCTACTACCTTTCTTGAATATTGGTGTGACCTGTGCAACTTTGCAGTCTTTGGGTACGGATCTTTCGTCGAGCGAACGGTTGTATATGATTGTTAAGTATGGAGCATAACGCATCAGCATACTATGAAAGGAACCTAACTGGTATACAGTCTGGACCAGAAGACTTGCTTTTATTGAGTGATTTAAGTTACTTCACAACTCCGAGGATATTTACTTCTACGTTACTCACGTTGGCAGTTGTTCTCGATTCGAATTCTGGAATATTTACTTCGTCTTCTTTTGTGAAGGCATTTCGGAAGGCTGTGTTTAGTAATTCTGCTTTGGCAGCACTGTCTTCGATGGTGTCTCCATTGCTATCGCGCAGGGAAGGCATTGATTTTTCCTTGCCGCTAATACACATACGACCAGAATCTCTTTGGATTTTCTGCCAGGTTTCGAGACAAAGTTTCGTTGTGGAAATTGTTATAGGCATCTCTCATTGAAGTCCGCGCTAAATTTCGAGCTTCTGTAAAAGATCGCCAATCTTGGGGATTTTGGGTCTGTTTAAATTTGGCATGTTTGTTTCGTTGTTTCTGCAACAGTGTTCTAACCCGTTTTGTGTACCAAGGAGGATAAGATCCGTCGTTTGTTAATTTATTTGGTATAAATCTCTCAATTGCTGCCGATAGTATTTCTTTGAATTTGTTGTACTTGTTGCTGCAGAGGAAGGTACGGAATCCAGTTAATTTTGGCTCGCTGAATACGATTCTGTTCATTATATATGAATATGGTTGTCGATGGCAGGTTACGTTCATCGCCTGAAGATGACACTATGTGGTGTCGAAACTGGTAGCCTGTATGAAAAAGAACAAACGAAGTTAGATTCATATACAGCCGCTGGTTTTGCTGTCATTATTCAAGTACCACGTGTCCGGGTGCAGTCCTACTTTTCGTAATGTATTGTCAGAGAAAAACGCACCTGGTTGAAGAAAACCTTTTGGTAAAACACTG
Source organism: Schistocerca nitens (assembly GCF_023898315.1). Taxonomy (NCBI): domain Eukaryota; kingdom Metazoa; phylum Arthropoda; class Insecta; order Orthoptera; family Acrididae; genus Schistocerca; species Schistocerca nitens. Next base: position 285,184,344 of record NC_064621.1, on the reverse strand, counting down.
TGTCCTGCTGCGTGAAGACGTCCGTAAATCCTTGCTCATAGTCGGCCGGGGTGGCCGACCGGTTCTGTGCACTACAGTCTGGAACTGTGCTCCCATACGGTCGCAGGTTCGAATCCTGCCTCGGGCATGGATGTGTGTGATGTCCTTAGGTTAGTTAGGTTTAAGTAGTTCTAAGTTCTAGGGGACTGATGACCTCCCATAGTGCTCAGAGCCATTCGAGCCATTTGAACCTTGCTCATATCCTCGTTGGACGGGAATCGTCGACCCTTCAAGGCCTTTTTTACGATACCGAAGGAGTCACAATCGCTTGAAGAGAGATCTGGGCTCTAGAGCGGGTGCTCTAATGTCTTCAATTTGAGTTGGCGTTCTGCTGCCCTCCCTGGTCGACCGGTGAGTCGAATCGCCACCAGCTCGGAACTCGACACAACAGTCCTCCCACAACGATGGTTTTCGAAAGGCATAGTGCCCGATACGCATTCTTCATTCTCCGATGGATGTCTTCCCGTGTTTGTCCTTCGCGAGGCAGGAAAACAATAACAGCGCGTTGGTCCTGTTTGGACGCATTTGGTAATAACGTCGCCATAATTTACGTCTTTGCATTTACTACACACAGTCGGAAAGAACACGAATGCCACGCAATCTCTTGTCTACATGGTGCAACCCATATCGCAGCTGCGCTACGCGGCATGTACGCAATGCCCTCTAACGGAAAATTTTTGATAGTCTCTGATGCTGATGTTTTATTTTCTTAATATCATATGATTATTTTGTTGCAGGTGATTTTCGTCTGCATTGCAGCTGATATTTTTGATACAGATTGTCATCTGCAATCGGAAGTGTCTCCCGTAGCGTTGACATATTTCTGTGGTTCAAATGGTTCAAATGGGTCTGAGCACTATGGGACTTAACATCTGAGGTTATCAGTCCCCTAGAACTTAGAACTACTTAAACCTAACTAACCCAATGACATTACACACATCCATGCCCGAGGCAGGATTCGAACCTGCAACCGTAGCGGTCGCTCGGCTGCAGACTGTAGCGCCTAGAACCGCACGGTCACTCCGGTCGGCCATGGCTGAAGCTTTTTTTTTGTTTTTTCAGAACATGGGGGCTCCACAGAAGACGACAACAACGTTTTCCACGTTCAGCCGACAACATTGCCAGGTACGTCGAACTGCTCAAGAGATCATTGAGACTGGATGTGTGGAAGTGTTTCGCATGGTCGGATGAATCACGTTTCTCCCTACACCAGGTCGTGGTTGTGCACACATTCACATTCATCCAGGTTAGTCGAAACATGCAGCACGCTATGGGTGTAGGCGGGCGAGCAGTGTTATGCTACAGGGAACATACATCTGGGCTCCCACGGGACATGTGGTAGTACGTAATCGAAGGCACCATCACTGGCTGTGGATCCCGTGAACCTTATTGCGGACCACACGCATCCCTTCATGGTTGATGTCTTGCCCGATGGCGATGATATCTTCCAGCAGCATAACTGTGGGTTTCAAAGGCAAGGATCGTGTGCCAGTTGTTTGAGTGGTAAGATACTCGTTGATGTCCTGGACACCAATTTAGCGTGATAAGTACCCGATGGAAAATATCTGGAATGTTATCAGGTGCCAAATTCGCGGCCTCAAACAACGGCGTGTAATCGGCAGGAACTGCATGATCTGTGTGTAGACATCTGGTCCCACATGCGGCCGAAAAGCTTCCAAATACTTTTCGAATCGATGCCACGTGGAATCGCTGATGTACTGCGTTCGAAAGTGGAACAGCACACTGTTAAGGTAGTGGTCATTATGGTTTGAATCATCAGTGAACGAAGTCTGAGCGTATCCCGCAGGCTGCTGTCTCTAGCTTGCAGCCTATCGATCGTGTAGAGGGGAAACCACGTTAGGAGAGTGTTTGACACAGATTTTTTGGAATTGTTTTGGGTGGTAAGAATTAATTATAAATTAATCAAATGTCGATAACTTTTCATTCATATTTCGAACAGTTATTCCGAATTTCTTTCAGTAATTGCAGCCAAAAATAATAAAGTTAAGCTGTGATGTCCGCTGAAGGTTGTGAGCATAGTTCTCCAGTTGAGTGCAGTGTAGCCATCCCGAATTTAATCTTAAATCAAAAAGGTTTTGATTTTACATTAATAACTTATTTTATAAGAATAATAACCCTAATGCAGGAAAAAATAATGAAAATTAAAAATTTTGCAGGCGTTCGAACAATTTACTTCGATTTTTACGATTTTTCTTTAATTATGCAAAGAAAAATACCCTTAAAATCGTGTAATCATCTCACAAGTTCGTTCATATAATTCGTAATTTAATAAAGAATCATACTATCCATTTTCATAATGATCGATTCTATACTTTTTGAGTTATACTGCAAGCAAATGTGAAAAAAGTCATTTTGAGATAAACGCGTTTGAAAAAAAATTCTCGGAAACAAGAAATTCAAGGAAGTTAACTATTATGTAAAATGCTTACCGATTAATCTGCGATTCCAGCACCATGAAGTAATCCTTCTTTTTTTTCACAGGCTTCGTTTTGCGCTTGCAGCCGTGCTTTTCGAGCTTTCCGACCTTCCTTCAGCTCCAATAAACTACGGCGATTCTGCCGGCTAACGCGCTGGTTATCCATTTGTCCGACATAATTGAAGCTTTGCTTGTCTACTACAATTCCTGCCCCGTTCATGACCATCAGAAGGGATGAATTTCCTTCATTGGATAAGCCCGCTGCTAAATACGATGCCAATTCAACAACTTTTAGTCCGGAGTACTAGTGTTTAGGAGCTAATCGCCAAATAGTGAAATTATAATATTCATTCGCATTTTGTGTGTGGCCACCTAAGCATCACTCCAGTAATTCATCCCTTGATAAATGTTCATATATTGGAAGAATTTCCTTCTGTACCCGATGTGCACTCGGTTCAATATTCATAAAATATAAACGAATGCGAATTTCGCTTTGAAATTTTGGCAGCGTATTCTTGGATAGTTAAGGTAACGATGTATACAATAAAAAGTCGGATTTTTTGAACCTCCTACTGTGGTTTCCCCCATTAATTCAAGTTTTAATTCATTAGGTATGTTAATGGTGACATAAGACATCCAAAGTCAACACTTATTTGAAACTTAATTCTCCTGAAGGCAGTGGGCCTGGTCTAGCGCGAAGCTCTGAATAACAGTGAATGATCTTCAGAGCCATTTTAGAAGGTTACTGCTGTAGTCGGCCTTATGTTACATTTCTCAGCTCTTTTTCTTGGCTTACCAGCAAAGACTTGCAACAGTAGCTGACAGTTACTGCTGCGTAATTGCTCTTCCCCGTCAGCAGTCCATATGAGCAAACCAGATTTGTCTTTACCTGCAGTTGCTCGTACTTTAGGTATTTGGTCTATACACGGCTCTGTTTAAAAATAATAGCTGGATGCAGTAATTCACTGCAAATAATAGAATGTAGCTGTGGTCCTGCATTGGAATAGCCTATGCATTGGTCAGAATTATGAGTCAATAAAATACACAGAAAAACAAAATAAAGTTAAATGAATAATATAATAAAAAGGGTTCTATCTTAATGTCTGTAATTGCTATAGGCGTCAAAGGATTATGTTGAATAATGTTTATTCAAGAAAGGGCATCTCAGATAAACGGGAAGTGGTCCTACGATATTTAGTTAAAATACAGGCAGGAAATATCCTCATCAAATGCAGCAGAGTTACATTGAGAGCGTTACGAGAATCGTAGCAACTTCCCGAGACTAAATAGTTATCAAAGATACGCGAAAACTAAGTCTATTTCTCAATCACAACACAACACAAGCAAAACAGTTCAGAGTTCAACATGATGATTCAGAAGTTAACGCACACGATACCAAGAATAGTAACTCATGCTCTGTCCATCTTCCGTTCCTTAATACAAGTGGAAAAAGAAACTGGAGTCCTATTATGGAGCACATTCAGTTCTCTCGAAATAAAACGTCCCTTCAGAACTGAAAGTATTGTAGTGGCCGTTCACTGCCCAGAACCAGTCACCTATATGACTGAATCTCTCATGTTACCGCAGTCACGTCTGCGGTCTTCCAGCTCTTGACAAGCGTCCAATCGCTCCCTTGAGCTCTTCACTTGAGAAGTACCACTCTCCCCTTGACTCCCGTAGTGTTCCGCAACTACCTTCTTCTCCATTAACTGAAAGCCATCCCCGCCAAAAATACATCGTCCTTAAGCCATGCAGACATGATAGGATTCAAGTTAACCACTTCCCAGACTAGACTAATATACAAACATCAAAAAAAGTTTTGCCTCATACCGGTTCCCAGAACTCCTGACTGTGGATATTGTATCACAGAGACAGTCCCTCTGAATGTTCAGAGATGTCACTAAACCCGCCCAAAGATGTAAACAACCATGCATGAACAGCAGCTATTAGTCGGAGAGGGACCGACAGCCGATCAGTTACAGTCATTCCACCAGGAAGGAGGTACACGGCTCGTGTTGTCTGCAGTTCAACCACGCCTAGACGGTCAATACCGTTGTTTGATCGCATCCACATTGTTACTTTGTGCCAGGATTGGTTCTCAACAAGGTAAGTGTCCAGGAATCTCGAAGTGAACCAAAGCGATGTTGTTCGGACGTGGAGGAGATATAGAGAGACAGGAACTGTCGATGACATGCCTCGCTCAAGCTACTCAAGGCCTACTACTGCAGTGGATGACCGCTACCTATGGATTATGGCTCGGAGGAACACTAATAGTAACGCCACCATGTTGAATAATGCTTTTCATGGAGCCACAGGACGTCGTGTTACGACTCAAACTGTGCGCAATAGGCTGCATGACACGCAACTTCACTCCCGACGTCCAAGGCGAGGTCCATCTTTGAAATCACGACACCATGCAGCGCGGTGCAGGTGGGCCCAACAAAATGCCGAATGGACCGCTCAAGATTGGCATCACGTTCTCTTCACCGATGAGTGTCGCATACGCCTTCAACCAGATAATCGTCGGGGACGTGTTTGGAGGCAACCCGGTCACGCTGAACGCCTTAGACACACTGTCCAGCGAGTGCAGCAAGGTGGAGGTTCCCTGCTGTTTTGGGGTGGCATTATAGGGGGCCGACGTACGCCGGTGGTGGTCATGGAAGGCGCCGTATTGGCTGTACGATACGTGAATGCCATCCTCCGATCGATAGTGCAGCCATATCGCTAGCATATTGGCGAGGCATTCGTCTTCATGGACGAAAATTCGCGCCTCCATCGTGGGAATCTTGAGAATGACGTCCTTCAGGATAATGACATCGCTCGACTAGAGTGGCCAGCGTGTTCTTCAGACATGAGCCCTATCAAACAGGCCTGGGATAGATTGAAATGGGCTGTTAGTGGACGACGTGACCCACCAACCACTCTGAGGGATCTATGCCGAATCACCGTTGAGGAGTGGGACAATCTGGACCAACAGTGCCTTGATGAACTTGTGGATAGTATGCCACGACGAACACAGGCAAGCATCAATACAAGAAAACGTGCTACTGAGTATTAGAGGTACCGGTATGTATAGCAATCTGGACCACCACCTCTGAAAGGCTCGCTGTATGGTGGTACAACATGCAATGTGTGGTTTTCATGAGCAATAAAAATGGCGGGAATGATGTTCATGTTGATCACTGTTCCAATTTTCTGTACAGGTTCCGGGACTCTCGGAACCCAGATGTTGCAGAACTGTTTTTGATGTGTGTATTACAGCAATATTTAAATAAAGGACTGTCATAACGTTCGGTTACACTGAGATCATTTACAATAAATGTAAGTAAGAGTTGGTTCACAAATAAATAGGCTCGTGTTCTCGCCTAAGTGTGCTCACGTTCAATGACTTTAGAATGTGCTTATATACTGTGTAAACGATTATCCAGGCCTGCTTGACAGAAGCGTTCTTTGGTTCTCTGTTCAGTTGTAGTGTCCGCTCACACATGCAACTGACCACTTTTAAATTAGTATTGTTTTTAGCAGCATCTGAAATCAAGTTACATTAAGTTACTGGCAAAATAGTAAACTGTTCATTAAACACTCATTAATATGCAAGTTTGCCGAAAAATGAAGTATGCTGCGTTCATTTGCTGTGTAATGTAGAGAATATGATATTCTGTCAAACGTGTGCGTGATAAAAAAGTCATAATAAATGTAATTAATAAAGAAATAAAACAGATACAGATAGGCAGATTTCAGAGGTGACAGCTATAGTGCAATACTGTCATCTGAAGATACCGTTTGTTGAAATCGCACGAAACGATTACAGTTTTTTAATTGTTGTATAAATGTTTATTTACTGTGAAATATTAACTTCTGTAGTTTTAAAGGTACTGAAATAATGTTGCGTCACTGGATGTGCCTCATTATTGTGAGATCACATATGTATTCCGATTTGCATTAATATCTGACTGCGAACTCTAGTCGAATCTCAAAGAGCTATAACTTAGCGATCTTTCAGATTGTCTAACACTGGGCCATTTGTTGGAGCATTGTCTCCTTCCAAGGAACTGTCAGTCGCCAATACTCCCTGTACTAGAATTTACTCACATCCGGTCCTCTGCTGCTCGTCTCTGTACCTGGACTCGTTTGTGTCATCATCTACCCGGAAGCCAGAACTGCCATGGCGCACCCTGAAACCTGAGCGCGCTAGTGTTCAGACATACAACGAATTTGTTTACTACGTACCAGAACTTGGCGGCAGATTAGCTCACTAAAGTAAGCATAACCTTACAGTCTCACATATGCAACTACGCCACTTACGATATGTGGTGTCACCGCCAGACACCACACTTGCTAGGTGGTAGCCTTTAAATCGGCCGCGGTCCGCTAGTATACGTCGGACCCGCGTGTCGCAACTATCAGTGATTGCAGACCGAGCGCCGCCACACGGCAGGTCTAGAGAGACTTCCTAGCACTCGTCCCAGTTGTACAGCCGACTTTGCTAGCGATGGTTCACTGACAAAATACAGTCTCATTAGCCGAGACGATAGTTAGCATAGCCTTCAGCTACGTCATTTGCTACGACCTAGCAAGGCGCCATTATCATTTGCTATTTATCTTGGGATGCATGTACCGTCAGAGCGATGTTCGCCAATTATGGATTAAAGTTAATTATTCCAGCAGCTACGTACTTTTCTTGATAGTATAATTACTTTACCTGTTCCAGACCTCACGCCAGCCTGCGTGAGCTTAAACGCGTGCCTTTCGGCTACCTCCTAGTGGCTTGGCTGTCTGGCCAAGTCACAACATGATATCTGCCCAGTCCCACACCACACCACTGTCGCGTATCTGCTTGTGTGGCGACTCATTCATTCATTAATTTGTAAGGTGTCAGGCAAATCCAACACCTTCCATGAAAACCCTGACATGATAGCAAATCTGGCAGTATGTCACATAGCTCCGAATAAATCCTGACATTAAATTAACCAAAGTAATACGATCAACGAGTGAGCAAATGGAATACCACAGACTAACACAAGAATGGCTAAGTGCATGTCACACCTTCCCACCATTAAACAGACGCAGTTCCGGGGGGAGACACGAGAACAGAAGCCGAGAGCAGAGTCGTGTAAGCTAGAAGGCCCTACGATAAAGGACAGCCTCATCGCCGGCCAACACCAAGAGCAGACCCCAGCCCATATTAAAAGATAGAGCCCTCCAGAAGAACAGTATAGATCTTACGATAACACTAAAAGGGCCACACCAGCTGCAAGTTTTAGCGTGAGACTTTACGTGTCTCTGTTACGTAGCAAACATTAAAAACATTGCCCCACCACGAAAAGTATAACGTTTCTCATTGGACAGACAGAATTTTTTTAGGCGGAGCTTAAGCTTAACATTGAGACCCTGTTTGGTCAGTCGAAAACACAGCCAGATATCTTTTTCTTAAACCCACTTCAGAAAATTGTAGTAAAGTGAAGTTAGGGAGAGTTGCTACCGAGACGGCGAATGTGTGGAGCTGCGCCGCCCACCACCACTGACGCTACCTAACCACCGACAAGGTAATGAACACATCTGTTGCCGCATAAGAGCCCATAAGGCTTCACTCAGAACTGCAGAAATCTCATCTGTTACACCCCCTTTTTACGTAATACTAGTGTCGATCGTCAATTAAACTTCGTGGTATTCACATTTGCTACTAGAAGTTAAAATCTGAAACGCGATAATTTTTCTGTTATATAATTATTGAGAAGCCACATGTAATTTACGACAAGTTAAATAAGTAATTAAAAATAATTGAGGGTAACTGTAGAACATTTTGATAGTCTTCTCTTTCATAAAATTAATAATTTAAACCTAGATTATAGATGTGACATGGCGTAGGTCATCCTTCGATCCATGTAGAACTTGGAAGACCATTCAGGGAATATTCGTTCACATTTTTGTTGAACGCAGTTGGTTTTTATCACCCTGTATTAAAATATTTCCTTTTATCAATAGTGCTATTTATAAACAAAGTTTTGTGAGTAGAATAAAAATTCCAGTGATAAACTTAACTGCTTTTTGACGTTATTTTACCAGATAACTGAAAATAGGAAAGCCTTGAACCCCTTCCACTAAATTTAGTTAGTATTAAGATTCTTTTACAGGGAGTGCAGTGGAGCTGACGCTGAAATCATTAAGTATTTGATTATATCATCGCTAGTCTCACTGAACTCTTCTGAACTCTACATGTCATGTGTGGTCTGGCGTCTCCTTACCAGCAACAGGTCCCAGGTTCAAACTAGTCAATTCCCTAAAAAACATGCTCAGAGCGTCGTTGCGCCAAAGTGGTAGGGAGACACGACTTAGAAGAAACAGACACGACGCCGAATGTTAGAAATTCACTCATTCACCCATTCCTTGCACCGAGTAAAATTCATGATAATGCATCACGATCCCCCATACAACATCTCGCTAGAGACCTACACCAGAATATTTCGTGAGCTTGGGTACTACACACACAGTGTTCTGTCACATTAATGTGACCACCTGTCAAAAACGTGAATAATGTCCTTTTACAGCGTGGACAGTTGCGGAACGTGCAGGTAGTCAATAAGGTTCTGGAAGATACCGATATCGATATGGAGCCATGAGGATTCCAGTGCCGTGCAGTTGCGCTAGGTTCCTCTGTTGATGGTTCAAATGGCTCTGAGCACTATGGGACTCAACTGCTGTGGTCATAAGTCCCCTAGAACTTAGAACTACTTAAACCTAACTAACCTAAGGACAGCACACAACACCCAGCCATCACGAGGCAGAGAAAATCCCTGACCCCGCCGGGAATCGAACCCGGGAACCCGGGCATCCTCTGTTGATGATCCAAGGCGCAAACGGCCCTATCGGAGTGGTCCCACAAATCCTCATTTCTTTTAATGTAATCAGTCTTCTGACTGATTTGACGCGGTCCACCCCGAATTTCTCTCCTGTACCAACCATTTCATTTTAGAGTAACACCTTCAACCTATGTCCTCAATTATGTGCTCGATCAGTTGCCGCCTGCGTCGTCCTCTACTGTTTTTATCCTCTACAGCTCCCTCTAAAACGATGCAAGTTAATCTCTGAAGTCTTAACATATGTCCTATGATCGTGTTCACTCATCTAGTCAGTATTTTCCATATATTCCTTTCGTCCCTGATTCTGCAGAGAACCTCCTCATTCCTTATCAGTTCACCAAATTTTCAATGTTGTTCTGTAGCATCTCATCTGAAATGGGTCGATTCTCTTCTGACCCGGTTTTCCTAGAGTCAGTGTTTCACTGCCATACAAAACTGTGCTCCAAACGTTCATTCTCAGAAATTTTTTGCCCAAATTGAAGCCTATGTGTGACACTAGTAGACTTCTCTTGGCTAGGAATGTTCTTTTTGCAAGTGCTAGTCTACTTCTTATGTTCTCCTTGGTTTTACCTTCAATGAATATTTTGCTGTCTAGGTAGCAGCAGTTCTTTGATTTACTCTCAATCTATATTCTGTTCTCATTAGACTGTCCATTTCGTTCAACACATCCTGTAATAGTTCTTCACTTTCACTCAAAATAGAAATGTCATCAGCGAATTTTACCATTGATATCCTATCACCTTGAATTTTAATACCAAACTTGAACCTTTCTTTTAGTTCCGTTTTTGCTTCTTCGATGTATAAATTAACCAGTAAGGACGAAATACTACATCATTGTCTTACACTCTTTTCAATGCCAACACTTTGTTCTTGGTCCTCCAATCTTATTCTTTACTCTTGGTTCTTGTACGTCTTGTGTATTATCTGTATATTTCCCTATAACCTATCCCTGTTTTTCTCAGAATTTGAGACGTCTTGCACCAGCTTTTTCAGGTCGACAAATCCTATGAACGTGTCTTCATTTTTCGTCAGTCTTGCTGCCAATATCAACTACAGCTTCATAACTGTCTCTGTGGTGCCTTTATCTTCCCTACAGCCGAACTGATCGTCATCTAAAATATGCTCAATTTTCTTTTCCATTCTTCTGTATATTATTCCTGTGAGCAATTTGGATGCATGAGCTCTTAAGCTGATTGTGCGATAGTTCGCTCACACATCGGCTCTAGATATCTTCGGTATTGAGTGGATGAAATTCTTCCGAAAGTCTTATAGTATATCGCCAGTTTCTAACATTCTACACACAAACGTGAATAGCTTCGTTGCCTCCCTCCCTCCGCCCCCTTCAAGTGTTGCTCAACACTGATTACAGAAGGGTGTGGTTTACGACGAGATGCTCCATCATTGTACCCCATTCTTTTCAACTCCCTGCACACAGTCATTGTGCTCGCTGGATTGCTGGCAGCTCTTTGGAACTCACCAATGGCCCCTTCCGCCGATTTCACGCAAATTTTTACAGACACCCTAAGCAGTGCTCGACGGTCCCTGTCTGTCACTGAACTGAGGTCTGCCTAGTCTTGATTTAGTTGTGTCGTTCCTTCACATTTCCATTTAATAGTGACATCATCAACAGTTGACTTGGGCAGCTTTACAAAGGTTGAACTCACTGATGGGTCTGTTACTTAGGTGACATGCAATGACGTCCCACTTTGCTGTTACTGCTTCTCTACTGCCACCACAATACTCCTGGCCACCAATTACACAGTAGTGTCCACCTCTCCTGATATCTAGTGGTCAATTCTGCATTGAGAAGATACCTTTGATCAAATAGCATTTGTCCCTCTGTGAGCAACGGCTTTTTGCAATGCACATGACACTAACTGCCCACTGAATGCAGTATTGCTTCGGAAACTGGTTGGGTTGTACCTGCATTCAGTGAGAGTAGCAGCACCTGTGGGATAGTAAACTGACTGTCAAGTAACACTCGTCTGCAATCCTTGTCGATTAGGATGTTTTTACAACCGTTGTCTTTACGTGTTCCCCTACCCTTCACCTCTACACCCTTCATATCCTTTCCCAAGGTGGCTTACTTCGACTCCCCCTCCCGGATGATGCCCTCTCCCTCCATTTATCCATCCTATCAACTCTGATACTCACCTCCCCCTCCCTTTCTCTGCCCTTTTCCTGATCTCCCTCTCTGCCCCTCCCCCTTCCATCCTGTTTTTTCCCCACCTACCCTCTCTCTGACTCCCTTCTCTCCCCCGAGTCCTTTTTGCTATCCGCTCCTCTGCCTTTCCCACTCCTTCTCGCATCCACCCATCCGCCCTTTTCTATGTCCCCCCCCCCTCCACCGCCTCCCCCTTTTTTCTTTTCCTCTCCTCCCCCCATTTTCCCCCTCATCGATCGGGATACTCCCCCCCCCCCCCCAATCTGCCGCCATGTCACCTGTATAGCGCTGTTTTAAGTGAGTGTTCAGTGTTCTGCATCCCCTGTCAGTGTTGCAAACAGCCACCAAACTGTCGCTAGTTGTGTTTTTTATCTCGTGCGAACAGAAACCAGACTGTCGCCCTGTTCTTCTAATTGTGCCTGTCTACTTATTGTGTGTTCATCCGCATCGTCACTACAGTGTTTTTATATTTTAAATTCCACAACTTTCCGCCATTTTACAGTTTTTTATAATGTCACCGTTTTATCGCCTTTTTTCTTGTTTGCTTATATTCTCATTATGTTTTTTAACTTTTCTGTAGGCTGCAGAGCAGCATATTATGCTGCTGCCAGCCCGCAGGTGTGGGGGAATCGAAATGTAATAAAGGAAAAAAAATTTTAAAAATGACATGGTGTTATTGAAGTGTTATTTAACTGCAAATGGTACACCGTACCTCGTAGACGCGGTGGACAGTTGCGTTGATACACCAAGAAATCAGGCAGCTTCATCCAAGGTGTGGGCACGGCCATGTGCGAACATGATAGCTCGTACGCGCTATCCTTCCACGTCTCCACGTCGTCGATCTATCTCACTGCACTGATCGCGTACAGACGACTGGCACATGGAAATCGCCTCACTGGCATAGTTTACATCAGAGGTGGAGGATGGTATATCCGCCTAGTGCCAGTTTTCTACTCTCTACAACGTTCGAAGTCAATAACATTTTGTACGGCGAGATTTGATAGCAGGTACTGACTCCTGCAAACTTGAACGTCGATGGCTCTTCATCTAAATGTAAATGTACCTAATACACTCCTGGAAATTGAAATAAGAACACCGTGAATTCATTGTCCCAGGAAGGGGAAACTTTATTGACACATTCCTGGGGTCAGATACATCACATGATCACACTGACAGAACCACAGGCACATAGACACAGGCAACAGAGCATGCACAATGTCGGCACTAGTACAGTGTATATCCACCTTTCGCAGCAATGCAGGCTGCTATTCTCCCATGGAGACGATCGTAGAGATGCTGGATGTAGTCCTGTGGAACGGCTTGCCATGCCATTTCCACCTGGCGCCTCAGTTGGACCAGCGTTCGTGCTGGACGTGCAGACCGCGTGAGACGACGCTTCATCCAGTCCCAAACATGCTCAATGGGGGACAGATCCGGAGATCTTGCTGGCCAGGGTAGTTGACTTACACCTTCTAGAGCACGTTGGGTGGCACGGGATACATGCGGACGTGCATTGTCCTGTTGGAACAGCAAGTTCCCTTGCCGGTCTAGGAATGGTAGAACGATGGGTTCGATGACGGTTTGGATGTACCGTGCACTATTCAGTGTCCCCTCGACGATCACCAGTGGTGTACGGCCAGTGTAGGAGATCGCTCCCCACACCATGATGCCGGGTGTTGGCCCTGTGTGCCTCGGTCGTATGCAGTCCTGATTGTGGCGCTCACCTGCACGGCGCCAAACACGCATACGACCATCATTGGCACCAAGGCAGAAGCGACTCTCATCGCTGAAGACGACACGTCTCCATTCGTCCCTCCATTCACGCCTGTCGCGACACCACTGGAGGCGGGCTGCACGATGTTGGGGCGTGAGCGGAAGACGGCCTAACGGTGTGCGGGACCGTAGCCCAGCTTCATGGAGACGGTTGCGAATGGTCCTCGCCGATGCCCCAGGAGCAACAGTGTCCCTAATTTGCTGGGAAGTGGCGGTGCGGTCCCCTACGGCACTGCGTAGGATCCTGCGGTCTTGGCGTGCATCCGTGCGTCGCTGCGGTCCGGTCCCAGGTCGACGGGCACGTGCACCTTCCGCCGACCACTGGCGACAACATCGATGTACTGTGGAGACCTCACGCCCCACGTGTTGAGCAATTCGGCGGTACGTCCACCCGGCCTCCCGCATGCCCACTATACGCCCTCGCTCAAAGTCCGTCAACTGCACATATGGTTCACGTCCACGCTGTCGCGGCATGCTACCAGTGTTAAAGACTACGATGGAGCTCCGTATGCCACGGCAAACTGGCTGACACTGACGGCGGCGGTGCACAAATGCTGCGCAGCTAGCGCCATTCGACGGCCAACACCGCGGTTCCTGGTGTGTCCGCTGTGCCGTGCGTGTGATCATTGCTTGTACAGCCCTCTCGCAGTGTCCGGAGAAAGTATGGTGGGTCTGACACACCGGTGTCAATGTGTTCTTTTTTCCATTTCCAGGAGTGTATTTCAGTTCAATTACGATTGCACAGAACACACACTTTTGTCAATATCTTGATCCTTATTGTAATTTTTTAGTTTCCAAGAGACTACACGCATTAAATAATTTTATTTGTATGGGTAACTGTTGGTGAGTCCAAAATATGCTCCCAATTGTTTCTGTTGCGTACACTGTAAATCATACTTACATTCATTGGTCTATGGGATATAAGCAGTTTGTAATAATTGCTTGTGGGGGACCATTTTTTTTTAAATGATACACTGAACAGCCAGAACGTTATTACCAACTACCTAATAGCTAACAACCGGTATGCTCACCTTTCCACGGATAACAGCGGCGGCGCGTCGTGACATGGAAGTAATGAGACCTTGGCAGGTCGCTGGAGGGAGTTGGCACCACATCTGCAAACACAGATCACCTAATTCCCATAAATTTTGGGGATGTGTTCGATCGGGTTCAGAGATGGCGAGTTTGGAGGCTAGCACATCAACTGGAACTCGCCTCTGTGTTCCTCGAACCACTGCCTCACACTCCTCGCCTTGTGACATGGCGCATTATCTTGTTGAAAAATGCCACTGCCATCGGCAAACATGATCGTCGTGAAGGAGTGTTCTTGGTCTGAAACCAGTGTACGATCCTTCTTGGCCGCCATGGTGCCTCGCACAAGCTCAACTGATCCACGGATGCCCACGTGAATGTTCTCCAGAGCATAGTGGAGTCGCCGCCAGCTTGTCTCTGTCCTGCAGTACAGGTGTCAATGAGCTGTTCCCGTGGAAAAAGATGGATTCGCGACTTCCCATCGGCATCATGAAGAATGTATCGGGATTCATCAATTCGTGCAATGCTCTGCCACTGCATCAACATGCAGTGCCTATGGTCACGTGCCCATCTCAGCCGTAGTTGCCGATAACATGGTGTTAGCCTTGGTGCTTGCATGGCTCGCCTGCTGCTGAGGTCCAGCGTTAGGAATGTTCGGTGCACTGTGTGTTCAAACACACTTGTACTCTGCCCAGCGTTAAAGGCTGATGATAGTTCTGCCACACTTCGCCACCTGTCCTGCTCTCCTGTTTTACCATTCTGTGCATCCTACGACGTCCGACATCTGTAATGAAGGTTGTCCGCCCAACCTCACGACGACTGCACATGGTTTCACCTTGGTTTCGCCAAGTGTTGAAGACACTCACCGCAGCACTCCTCGAACACCCGACTCGTCGTGCAGTTTCCGAAATGCTCGTGCCGAGTCTCCGGACGTTTACAATCTGCCCTCCGTCAAACTCAGGTAGATCGTGCGTCTTCCCTATTCTACACACAGACAGCACACTCACTTAGACCTATGCACCGTGCGTGTCTGCCTACCAGTCATTCCTCGTCTGGTGACGCTGCTGTCGCCTGGACTGGTTTATATCGATAGTAGTTCGGTGCACATAATGTTCTGGCTAATCAGTGTAAATCACACACGATGAGTGGTGATTTGCATATCGTATTGCATCATTCCAATCACATCACGTGTCAGGGTCACGGTGCTATTACAGACGGCCCATAGTGTCAAACTACCACGCTACAGGCTATTTGAGACAATTTAAAGGGTGTCTTTTAACAATGAAATGATCGACGCATGTTGTTAGTTACACCTTTCATAGATAATTTGAACGATTTGTTTACCGAAATGATGTGGAACGAGTCAGTCTACAGGATATGTATACCTGATTAGTGGTAACATTAATGACCACATTACTTTGTTTGGAGTACTCAGGGCGCTACACTGAAAAACTAGTTGTTTGTTTTTTCTTTTACTTTTTTTGTGCTACCAGATTTTATTTAGAACTTTGTCCTTGGAACGGAAGGAGTTGCCCAGGAGAAGGGATTTTAGGTTAGATTTAAAAATTGCTTTGCTTCCTGTCAAACCTTTTATGAAATTGGGCATATCATCAAAAATTTTTGTTACTGCATATTGAATCCCTTTCTACGCCACAGGTCCCAAATTGTGATGGATTGTTTATGAAGAATTTCATAAGCGAATATATGGATTGTAATTGTGCAGTTAAAATAACAAACTCATTGAAGAGGCACCTACATGACGATCGCAAGTGAACTCCTCATATTATTCTTACTGTTCACTTTTGTGCACCCAATATTTTCATTCTAAGTATTAGTTGCCCCAGAAAATTATTCCATAAGACATAACTGACAGGAAATATCCAAAATACGTCAGGAGACTGATTCTTTGTTCCCAAGAATAGCAATTACACGAAAACAGAAGCGATTGAACTTAATTGTTTGAGTAGCACAGTAATGTGCTTGTTGCTGTGGTCTTCAATCCGAAGACTGAATTAATGCTTTCATGTATAAGCCTCTTCATTACTGCAAAACGACACCAAAGTAAGTTTTAAATATGACTTAATATCATTTCTCTTGGACAATTCTATTAATTTCACGAATTTCTATTTAAAAATGGTAGCCAATAAAACAAATGAATAAATCGAGTTACATGATTATGACTAAAAAATAATTTGTTCGTTAATGTTAACACTAAACAGGCACACATATCCTGTAAACTGACACATTCCACGCCATTTCGATAAATGAACCATTCAAGTGATTTATGTAATTCGTAAATAACTACCTCAGTATGTCCTTGAGCCTCCTTTTTATACACACATTTTGCTCTTCTTCTATAATTCTTACATCGCAAATTTGATTCCATTACGAAACCGATTTTTTTATGAGGTCCCAAGATGTGTCGTATAAACCAATCCCTTACTTTAGTCAAGTTGAGCCAAAAATTTCTGCCTCACTTTGATTCAGTACCTATTCATTAGTATTGGATCTACCCATCTAATTTTCAGCTTTCTTCAACTGCAACACATTTTAATAGCTCCTATTCTGTTATTGTATGCGCTGTTTATGGCTCATCTTTCACTTCCATACATGGGTACACTCAGAAGAAATACCTCTAGAAAGAATTTCCTAACAAATTTATATTCGTGTTAACAAATTTCTCTTACTGAGAGGGGTTTTCTTTGCAATGTTAGTCTTCATTTTATATCGTCTATACCTTGGCCATTGTCATAGTTATTTTGTTTCCCAAAAACTCTTCAGTACTTTTAGTGTCTCATTTCTTATTCCTAGGCTACCAGCATAACCTCATTTAATTTTACTACATTCCATTAACTTCATTTGGTTTTTGTTGACTTCACCTTAGAATCTCTTCTCAAAGCATTATCCATTTCATTTCAAAGTTCTTCCAACTACTTTACTGTTTGTATCAGAATTACAATGTCAATGGCAAACCTGAAAGCTTTTGTTGCATCTCTGTAAACTTCCGTTCCCTTTCCAAATTTCTATTTGGTTTCCTTTTACTGCTTGCTCATAGTAAAGATTCAATAACATAGGGGAGAGGTTCCAACCCCGTCTCATGTCCTTCTCAACGTTTCCCTTTCATGTCCTTCGACTCTTACAACCACCGTCTGGTTTCTGTACTAGTTATAGGTGACTTCACACGCACAGTATTTTATCCCTGCAATCTTCAGAGTTTTAAAGAGTTCGTTGCAGTCTACATAGTCACAAGCTTTCTCTTAATCTACATATGTTATAAGTGTCCTGTAGGTTTTCCTTTCTTCAACCACTCTTCTAAGATACTCCGCAGGGTTATTATTGCCTCAGATGTTCTTACATTTCTCTGGATGCCAAACATATGTTTACAAGGATCGGATTCTAGCAGTTTTTCCATTCATCTATAAATAATTCGTATAAGTACTTTACAACCATGAGTTATTAAACTGCTGTTTCGGTAACATTCACACCTGTCAGCACATAGCTACTTCGGAACAGCGGTCATTAGCTGGAATAGTTTTGTTATGGCCGGCTGCCCCGAGGATCTCTATAATTTTGAAGAAATTACGTCGATTCCAAGGGATTTGTTTCGGCGTAGATCCTTTAGTGCTGTATTTAATTCTTTGCCCAACATCCTACCTCCCTTGTTAATTTCATCTAGTTACTCTTCTCGTTTTATAATTTTGTCTTCAAGTATATTTCACTTGTAGAGATTTGCTATGTATTCGTCCGACACTGCAGCCTTCCCTTCTTTGCTTCGTGAGGGCTTGCCATCTTAGCTCTAATACGTATTTATACAGGTGCTTCTCTTTTAAGCAAGGTCCTCTTTAATTTTTCTATAGGCGGCATCTGTCATTGCCCTAGTCCTGCACGCTTCTTCAGTCTTGCATTTCTGATTTGCCATTTTGCAGCCCGCATCTCGTGGTCGTGCGGTAGCGTTCTCGCTTCCCACGCCCGGGTTCCCGGGTTCGATTCCCGGCGAGGTCAGGGATTTTCTCTGCCTCGTGATGGCTGGGTGTTGTGTGCTGTCCTTAGGTTAGTTAGGTTTAAATAGTTCTAAGTTCTAGGGGACTGATGACCATAGATGTTAAGTCCCATAGTGCTCAGAGCCATTTTTTAGCCATTTTGCACTTGCAGTCACTCTCATTTCTTAGACGAATGTATTCTTTTTTTCCAGCTTCGTTTCAAACATTTTTTGTGTTTAATTCTTTCGAGAATTATATTCAGTATCTTGTGCGTTATTGCAGTATTTCTACAGGGCCTTCATCTTTTTGCCTCTCTAACCATCTTTTGCCTTCATTATTTCATCTCTCAGAGCTTCCATTCCGTCTTATAGATGCCTAATGGAGCCTTTGGAACGCACAAGAAGTTGCGTTTCTTTCAATTTATCCTGGTCTCAGCTTCTCATTTTCTATCCTTCAGTAATATCTTGTGTTAATCTGCAGTTTATAACAAATAAATTTTGGTCAGAGTCTATAACTGTTCTGGGAAATGATCTGCAGTTTAAAAATTAGTTTCTAAGTCTCTGGCTTTCCACTGTACAGTATAAGCTACCTGAAACCTTACAGTCCCTTCTGGTGTCTTACATAAACAAAGTAAGAGCCTACGGAATATCAGACCAGCTGTGTGGCTGGATTGAAGAGTTTTTAGCAAACAGAACACAGCATGTTGTTCTCAATGGAGAGATGTCTACAGAGGTTAAAGTAACCTCTGGCTTGCCACAGGGGAATGTTATGGGACCATTGCTTTTCACAGTATATATAAATGACCTAGTAGATAGTGTCGGAAGTTCCGTTCCATGCGGCTTTTTGCGGATGATGCTGTAGTATACAGAGAAGTTGCAACATTAGAAAATTGCAGGAAATGCAGGAAGATCTGCAGCGGATAGGCACTTGGTGCAGCGAGTGGCAACTGACCCTTAACATAGACAAATGTAATATATTGCGAATACATAGAATGAAGGATCCTTTATTGTATGATTATATGATAGCGCAACAAACTCTGGTAGCAGTTACTTCTGTAAAATATCTGGGAG
Organism: Schistocerca nitens; assembly: GCF_023898315.1. Classification (NCBI taxonomy): domain Eukaryota; kingdom Metazoa; phylum Arthropoda; class Insecta; order Orthoptera; family Acrididae; genus Schistocerca; species Schistocerca nitens. Next base: position 285,164,989 of record NC_064621.1, on the reverse strand, counting down.
TATGCGTACGGAACGATTTGAAGTGGAATGATCATATAAAATTAATTGTTGGTAAGGCGGGTGCCAGGTTGAGATTCATTGGGAGAGTCCTTAGAAAATGTAGTCCATCAACAAAGGAGGTGGCTTACAAAACACTTGTTCGACCTATACTTGAGTATTGCTCATCAGTGTGGGATCCGTACCAGGTCAGGTTGACGGGGAAGATAGAGAAGATCCAAAGAAGAGCGGCGCGCTTCGTCACAGGGTTCTTTGGTAAGCGTGATAGCGTTACGGAGATGTTTAGCAAACTCAAGTGGCAGACTGTGCAAGAGAGGCGCTCTGCATCGCGGTGTAGCTTGCTGTCCAGGTTTCGAGAGGGTGCGTTTCTGGATGAGGTAACGAATATATTGCTTCCCCCTACTTATACCTCCCGAGGAGATCACGAATGTAAAATTAGAGAGATTAGAGCGCGCACGGAGGCTTTCCAGCAGTCGTTCTTCCCGCCAACCATACGCGACTGGAACAGGAAAGGGAGGTAATGACAGTGGCACGTAAAGTGCCCTGCGCCACACACCGTTGGGTGGCTTGCGGAGTATAAATGTGGATGTAGATGTAGATGTACATAACCTTCTTTCTTTCACGAGTAATACAGGTATATTAAAACTTTCATTGGTTTACGAAAATACTTCAGAGCAAGCTTGTAAAGCAGAAACTATCATTACACACAAATTGCAAATGAGTGACAAGCCGCAGCAATCTTAACTTCTGAGGGGAAAGTAGCCATTATCATAGTCATCTCGTACAGTGTCCCGCCACCAGTAGCGTACTCTGAGAACATAAGACTCTCCATCCTGTTCAGCCTTCTCGCCACTTCGCAGCCGCTGTTCTTGGCAAATCTTCTCCTCCATTCTGAATGTTTCCTTCCATTGTCCCTAGACCTTCCCCTGCCGTCTTCGTTTCCATTTTGTGTGTCTTCCTAAAAATGGTTCAAATGGCTCTAAGCACTATGGGACTTAACATCTGAGGTCATCAGTACCCTAGACTTAGAACTACTTAAACCTAACTAACCTAAGGACATCACACACATTCATGCCCGAGCTCCTTCACCTTTCATTTATTTTCACAAAAATTTTATTACACTCTCCACACATTTTTCCTCTTTCCTTATGATGCAGGTTTCTGCAGCCTACAACAGGCTGGCACATAATATGTCTGATATTATGGGGCAGTTTTTCCTAAATTGGTCTGTAGGCTGATTAATAATATATATCAGACTACTAAATCAGTTCAAACTACAAGCGGAGCATGAAAGTATGCAAGTAACTGAAACACACACTGACGATTTTGAATATAATTAGTTCCTCTTCATTTCATTTTTATTTGGTGGTGAAAGAGATTTGTAATTGTTCTGTGAGCTGAGTCCTCTGGCTGACTGTGAGAATGCGAGGGCAGCAGGAGTAGAATAGGAAATGTGTCGTAAAAGTGTTCTTTCGCTACAAGGCAGAGTCACTGGCAGGTGAACAGTGGACGACGGCTGCTCTTTGGGACATCCACGCAGGCCGAACTCGGCTAGTTGCAAATCAGCATTGTGAGCCACATAAAAATCTGCAAGGGTGTAGGATAGCATGAAACACACAGAGCGAGAGATGTCTGCTGGACAGAAAGAAGATCAGCAGTAACTGATGCATAATTTTTTTAAGAGATCCCATGATTGATGTTTTCGTAGAAGGGATGAAAACTTATCAGTTCCTACATGCAGCTATATCACTGGCGAAAATAGTGGGAGAGAATTTCTGCCTTCTGCACCCACTCTAAGAGCGAAATGCACTTAATAATTCCTTTTATTATCTGTACAGTGTTTGGAGTCAAGTCCGTTCCTTTCGGTAACAAACAGAACTTTCTTGTTACCTATATTTTCATTCCATAGTTTGATGAAACACTTCCTCTCTGTTTTCATGTGAGCTATGGTACCCATATTTAAGATTTTATTTGACCACCACTGGTTCACGTCCAGATGTTCAATAATAACCGTTGCACGACTTTGTCGTAATAGTCCATATGATATTACGGGGAATGGTCTGTTGACTGTATAGGTCACTGGATTCAAATCTTGTCAGCATCAAGGGGTATGCTTAAAACTCAACCATAGTCTCACACTCCTGTATTAGCTTCTTAGTTTTATGCATGATTTCTTGATTTTGTATCACTCCTCTCACAGTTCTCATAAAGCTATCAGATTACGTGGCACGCTTACTTATCTATTTGGCATTCTTTCAATTTCTATATGTTGCATTAAATTTGAGACTATACTCCTGCTCAACTTCTTCTCAATGATCTAACTGCAGCTCTGCTTCCTCATCAGTCTTCCCCACATTATCAAATCATAAGCAAACAACATTGCTTGTAAGACCTGACATCGTCAAGTGATGGAGATTCGATGATCAGCATTCTTTGTTAAAAAATTTAATAGTTTTGATTGCAATAAAATACAGAACATGCTGATTGTCGTTTTTGTTGACTGTAACTATTCTGAGATCATGCTTACAAAAGAATCAATACATTACAATGTTGGCTACAACACTTTCTTTACTAAGGGTACGTCTGTGGACAACGTTAGCCACAACAACTTCGTTACATGTGGCCAACATCGTACTTAGGGACTGATTATTTAGTAATCATGATCTGAGGATGTCTGCTAGTCAACCAAAATCAGTAATCAGCAAGTTATAATAATATTTTATTGCGGTGAAGATAATTAAAATTTTCGACCAACAACATTGCTATAATCCAACTTCCTCTACAGCCACTCGTGTGATTATGCCATCCATTTGTATCGAAAACAGGTACTTCAACGTTTCTCGTGTCAGCCTCCCTGTTCTCTCTCTTCTCACTCTCACTCATTTTACGCTTCTATAGTACACTTATTTCATCCTTAGTACAAGTAAGTTTCTCTACATCTTTCCATCTTAGTGGCTTACAATGTTTCAGCTACACTCACGCTCATAAATTAAAGATAATGCTAGCACATGATGAAACAACGCTCTGGTGGGCGGTTTGCGGGTTTAAATCACCTCGGGGTATGACCATGCGGTGCATTTGACCTGCGGTCGTCGCAGGGTCGCTCTGGCAGCAGTCCACATACGCAGAGGTGTGTTAGTGCATGTCAGAGTACGGTGCAGCGAGTAAGTGTGCAGACGTTTTCAGACGTGCTAATGGTTACTGTGTGTTGAAACTGGCTCAAAAAGCACACATTGTTGACATTATGAGGGGTAGAATACTAGGGCGACTGGAGGCTGGTCAAACACGGGCCCTCTGTGTGCCACAAAGTGTGATCTCAAGTTATGGCAACGATTTCAGCAGACAGGAAAGGTGTCCAGGCGCTACAGTACGGGACCTCCACAGTGTGCAACACCACAGGAAGACCGATGTGTCACCATCAGTGCACGCAGACGGCCACGGAGTACTGCAGGTAGCCTTGCTCGGGACCTTACCGCAGCCACTAAAACAGTTGTCTCCAGACACACAGTCTACAGACGAATGAACAGACATGGTTTATTCGCCCGGAGACTTGCAAGGTGCATTCCACTGACCACTGGTCACAGGAGAGCCCGCAAAGCCTGGTGTCGAGAACACAGTTCATGGTCATTGGAACAGTGGTCCAAGGTTATGCTCACGGACGAGTCTGAACAGTGATTCTCGCGGGTTTTCAAAAAAAAAATGGCTCTGAGCACTATGGGACTCAACATCTTAGGTCATAAGTCCCCTAGAACTTAGAACTACTTAAACCTAACTAACCTAAGGACATCACACACACCCATGCCCGAGGCAGGATTCGAACCTGCGACCGTAGCAGTCCCGCGGTTCCGGACTGCAGCGCCAGAACGCGGGTTTTCATCTGGCGTGAACTAGGAACCAGATACCAACACTTAATGTCCTTGAAAGGGATCTGTATGGAGGTCGTGGTTTGATTGTGTGGGGTGGGATTATGATTGGTGCACGTACACCCTGCAGGTCAGGTGTAGCGCGACGTCATTTTTCCCCAGTATGCCCGCCTTTTCAGAGATGCAGTGGGTCCCACCTTCCTCCTGATGGATGATAACGTACGGCCCCACCGAGCTGCCATCGTGAAGGAGTACCTTGAAACAGAAGATATCAGGCGAATGGAGTGGCCTGCCTGTTCTCCAGACCAAAATCCCATCGAGAACGTCTGGGATGCTGCACATCTTCAAACCCCTACGACACTCCAGGAGCTTGGACAGGCACTGGTGCAAGAATGGGAGGCTATACACCAGCAGCTGCACGACCACCTGACCCAGCATATGCCAACCCGTAGTGCGGCCTGTGTACGTGTGCATGGTGATCATATCCCATACTGATGTCGGGGTACATGTGCAGGAAACAGTGGCGTTTTGTAGCACATGTGTTTCGGCGGTTTTCTCAACTTATCACCAATACAGTGGACTTACAGATCTGTGTCGTGTATGTTCCCTATGTGCTTATGCTATTAGCGCCAGTTTTGTGTAGTGCCACGTTGTGTGGCTCCACATTCTGCAGTTACCCTTAATTCATGAGCATGAGTGTAGGTACGGTTTCATATGCTGTCTCTAAACCCAGGAAAACCATCGGTAAATCTCTTCCGTACTCTTAGTGCCGTTCCTGCAACAGTCCCACCGCAAATATAAGATATACTGTGGACCATCCTGGCCTGAAGCCACGCCGTAGCTGTTTTTACTATTGCTTCTCATCCACGTTGTCCTTTACTAGCAACTCCAGTTGCCGGCCGCGGTGGCCGCGCGGTTCTGGCGCTGCAGTCCGGACCCGCGGGACTGCTACGGTCGCAGGTTCGAATCCTGCCTCGGGCATGGGTGTGTGTGATGTCCTTAGGTTAGTTAGTTTTAAGTAGTTCTAAGTTTTAGGGGACTTATGACCTAAGATGTTGAGTCCCATAGTGCTCAGAGCCATTTGAACCATTTGAACTCCAGTTGAATCAAACAATTACACCAAACGAAATGGCGTTCCGCGAGGAATCCCAATGAAGACAGTAATCTATATATTCATGTTTAATTCTGGTATTCAGACAACACTAATCTTACTTAAAATGAATTTTGATTCATAAATTATGATGTATCCCGGGTTGCTTTCAAGCAGAACTGCATCAAAACGAGGCGGCAGTGGTTGACAAGATATCTTACGAACCCGGCGTTTGACAGTTAGAGCCGTCAGCTAAATAATTTCTCTTAGGAATTGCATATTTCACAACGTAACCATGCAGGCTTATATCCAAGTGTCGTTTTGATTCTTCAAAGTTAGCTGTATGCATTTAAATTAATGCGTTTGCGTGGGACAAGTGAACCTGTGGTGTTTGAACACTCGACTAGGCTATCGAGAGCAAAAATGAGAAACTTCAGCTGCTGTGCATACAGACATTCATGCACTCTGGCGTTTGCTAAGTATATTTGGAAACATACACTACTGGCCATTAAAATTGCTACACCACGAAGATGACGTGCTACAGACGCGAAATTTAACCGACAGGAAGATGATGCTGTGATATGTAAATGATTAGCTTTTCAGAGCATTCACACAAGGTTGGGGCCGGTGGCGACACCTACAACGTGTTGACATGAGGAAAGTTTCCAACCGGTTTCTCATGCACAAATAGCAGTTGAACGGCGTTGCCTGGTGAAACGTTGTTGTGATGCCTCGTGTAAGGAGGAGAAATGCGTACCATCACGTTTCCGACTTTGATAAAGGTCGGATTGTAGCCCATCGCGATTGCGGTTTATTGTATCGCGACATTGCTGCTCGCGTTGGTCGACATCCAATGACTGTTTGCAGAATATGGAATTGGTGGGTTCAGGAGGGTTATACGGAACGCCCTGCTGGATCCCAACGGCCTCGCATCACTAACAGTCGAGATGACAGGCATCTTATCCGCATGGCTGTAACGGATCGTGCAGCCACGTGTCGATCCCTGAGTCAACAGATGGGGACGTTTGCAAAACAATAACCATCTGCACGAACAGTTCGATGACGTTTGCAGCAGCATGGACTATCAGCTCGGAGACCATGGCTGCGGTTACCCTTGACGCTGCATCACAGACAGGAGCGCCTGCGGTGGTGTACCCAACGACGAACCTGGGTGCACGAATGGCAAAACGTCATTTTTTCGTATGAATCCAGGTTCTATTTCCAGCATCATCATGGTCGCATCCGTGTTTGGCGACATCGCGGTGAACGCACATTGGAAGCGTGTATTCGTCATCGCCATACTGGCGTATCACCCGGCGTGATGGTATGGGGTGCCATTGGTTACACGTCTCTGTCACCTCTCGTTCGGACTGACGGCACATTGAACAGTGGACGTTACATTTCAGATGTGTTACGACCCGTGGCTCTACCCTTCATTCGATCCATGCGAAACCCTACATTTCAGCAGGATAATGCACGACCGTATGTTGCAGGTCCTGTACGGGCCTTTCTGGATACAGAAAATGTTCAACTGCTGCCCTGGCCAGCTCATTCTCCAGCTCTCACCAATTGAAAACGTCTGGTCAATGGTGGCTGAGCAACTGTCTCGTCACAATACGCCAGTCAATACTCTTGGTGAACTGTGGTATCGTGTTGAAGCTGCATGGGCAGCTGTACCTGCAGACGCCATCCAAGCTCTGTTTGACTCAATGCCCAGGCGTATCAAGGCCGTTATTACGGCCAGATGTGTTTATCCTGGGTACTGATTTCTCAGGATCCATGCACCCAAATTGCGTGAAAGTGAAATCACATGTCAGTTCTAGTATAATATATTTTTGTCCAATGAATACCCGTTTATCATCTGCATTTCTCCTTGGTGTAGCAATTTTAATGGCCAGTAGTGTATTTCAAACGTATCTCATCTGTTTAAGAACGTCACAAGCGTAAGCACAAACAGTGATGCCAAATTTAGTCACTCACTAATACACTACGACACACAATTCGTTATTAATGACAGTAGTGTCGTTTTCTACCTCTCTGATGTTAAAGCTCATAATATTCAAAATATCTTCACGCAAATTCTGTTTTCATGGAACGTAAAGGTCGTTCACTACGTGCGTAGGAGTTTAACTTCATTTACCACATCTATCCCGTGCTCCAAAAGAAAGACTATTTCTTATAAAGAAATATCGTTTGCCTGACTGACGTAGACGTGAACCGCATACTGGCTTTTCCCAAGGTTTACGTCAATGTACCTACGTCCATGGTGCTGCATCTCATTAACTCCTCATGACGTCCTGCTGTGGGACAGAGATTTTTCCTTGACATTGTAAACGCTCCTCCACTGCTAAAAATACGGTTAGCGGCGTTAGTTAAACCGTGACGAAACTACAAGGACTTCTTAAGCAGTATCCAATTACGGACAGTGCGTCAGCAGCTCTGTTTTGCTTCCTCTCATGAATGAATAAGTCCGTACCTTCCAAGTGGCATTAGAGCAGTAGTAGCAGGCCTCCGCAAGTCACCTTAATGTGCCTGACGGTGGGTACTTATGAAACCACTATCTTTCCGTCTTTCCTAGTTGCATTCGCGAATGGTGCGTGAGAAGAATGATTGTCATTAATTTCTTGGATTTTCATATTTTTATCTATTCATGAGACGTATTTAGCAACGGCCTTGCCACAGTGGATACACCGGTTCCCGTGAGATCACCGAACTTAAGCGCTGTCGGGCGTGGCCAGCACTTGGATGGGTGATCATCCAGCCGCCATGCGCTGTTTCCATTTTTCGTGGTACACTCGGCCTCGTGGTGCCAATTGAGGAGCTACTCGACCGAATAGTAGCGGCTCCGGTTAAAGAAAACCATCATAACGACTGGGAGAGCGGTGTGCTGACCACACGCCCCTCCTATCCACATCCACAACTGAGGATGACACGGCGGTCGCATGGTGCCGATGGGCCACTTGTGGCCTGAAGACGGAGTGCATGAGACATATTTGGGAGTTAGTAATATGTTGTCCAGCTCTATCTGGAACGTAGGCTAATAGGATTTCAACAGCACACCGTAACAATTGAACTATTCAACCGTAATTTTTATCCTACACACAACTCAATAACGTGTTTCGAGAGACAATGCTCTCTTCATCAGGCTGTAAAACTCATACCATGTGCTGCCCACAGGAGACATGACAGATAATACAATCAAGGTCACGAAGTTCCATTGTCAATATACAGCAAAAACATCTCTACTCATATACCTACACTTCTCGGTTTTAGTCATGATCAGTGTGTAGTATCAAGGGGCGTCCCTTGGGCCCCATAATAAGCTGTGGCATTGATCATATGAGTATTTCATCTCAAAATATGTGTGTATTACATCAGAAAGTAGAGATGTGTGTTCCATCACCTAAAGTACAACAAAGGAAGTCATAGTCAATGTCCTCACATACACATTGACGTTTTGGCTCTTGCTGTCACTAAAGGGATTCTGTATGGTTATGCCTCCCTTTTTAGTTGTATATTATGGTGCATCTAGACTTCCCTTAATGAAAGCAATAGTGCAAAACGTCAAAATTTACCGAGGACTCGCTCTGACTCCCTTAACTCTAAATCACGTGTTACAACACCCGTATCCATATTGTGATGTAATTCACGTAGATTTTGAGATGAAATACTCATACGATCTATGCCACAGCGTATTATAGGGTCCATCGGGAATCCTTTGATACCACACACTGATCTTGACAGAAGCCTAGAGTTGAAGGTATATGAGTAGGAATGTCTTTGCTGGATATTGACTCTGGAACTATGTGACTTTGGCTGTACTATCATATCATGTCTCTCGCTGGCAGGACATGAGGTAAGTTTTACAAACTGATGATGACAGCATTGACTCTTGAAACGCTTTTTTGGGTTGCATGAAGAAAAAAAATTACGATTGAATGCTACTAATTGTAACGGTAAAAACTTAAAAACCGTTACCTCGCATCCATAATGTATAATAGTAATTTTAATAGCATACCTCTCCGTGAAACACAACGTGTCTTTCGTAGCGTTTGCCACTGGAGTTAGATGAGCGCATCTGTAACGCTGTCGCGCCGACCAAACGATCCCGTAACGAGCCGCGCCAGTCTTCGTTGGATCTTTTCTATCTCTTCCATTAATCCAAACTGCTAAACACCCAAGACTGATGAGAAATGCTCAATAATAAATCGGACAAGTGTTCTCTAAGCCACCTCTCTCGTGAATGAATGACGTTTTCTTAGGAATCACAGCCTGACACCTGGTATTCCTACAGTTTGTTTTCTACGGTGATTGCTCTTTAGGTTGCTCCGGATGGTGACTTCTAGTTATTTTACGGAAGTTACCGTTACCAGTGATTTGTCGCCAATAGTAGAATCGTAGAGCAGTACATTTCTTCGCTTTTTCATCCGCAGTTCACCACTTTTATTTATGTTCAGGGTCACTTGTTATCACCTACCAGTCTCTGCACCACTGCGAACAGCTTCTTGAAACTTATGACATTATCCACTATATCATTTACGTAAATTGTAAGCAGTAACGGGTCTATCAAAATTCCTTCGGGTACTACTGAAATTACACTACTGGCCATTAAAATTACTACACCACGAATATGACGTGCTACAGACGTGAAATTTAACTGGCAGGAAGAAGATGCTGTGATATGCAAATGATTAGCATTTCAGAGTATTCACACAAGGTTGGCGCCGGTGGCGGCACCTACCAAATGCTGACATGAGGAAAGTTTCCAACTGATTTCTCATACACAAACAGAAATTCACCGGCGTTGCCTGGTCAAACGTTACTGTGATGCCTCGTGTAAGGAGGAGAAATGCCTACCATCACTTTTCCGACTTTGATAAAGGTCGGATTGTAGCCCATCGCGATTGCGGTTTATCGTATCGCGACATTGCTGTTCGCGTTGGTCGAGATCCAATGACTGTTAACAGAATATGGAATCGTTGGGTTCAGGAGGGTAATACGGAACGCCGTGCTGGATCCCAACGGCCTCGTATCACTAGCAGTTGAGATGACAGGCATCTTATCCGAATGGCTGTAACGGATCGTGCAGCCACGTGTCGATCCCTGAGTCAACGGATGGGGACGTTTGCAAGACAACAACAATCTGCAGGAACAGTTCGACGACGTATGCAGCAGCATGGACTATCTGCTCGGAGACCATGGCTGCGGTTACCCTTGACGCTGCATCACAGACAGGAGCGCCTGCGGTGGTGTACTCAACGACGAACCTGGGTGCACGAATGGCAAAACGTCATTTTTTCGTATGAATCCAGGTTCTATTTCCACCATGATCATGGTCGCATGCGTGTTTGGCGACATCGTGTTGAACGCACGCTGGAAGCGTGTATTCGCCATCGCCATACTGGCGAATCACCCGGCGTGATGGTATGGGGTGCCATTGGTTACACGTCTCGGTCACCTCTCGTTCGGACTGAAGGCACTTTTGAGCAGTGGACGCTACATTTCAGATGTGTTACGACCCGTGGCTCTACCCTTCATTCGATCCCAGAGAAACCATACATTTCAGCAGGATAATGCACGACCGCAAGTTGCAGGTCCTGTACGGGCCTTTCTGCATACAGAAAATGTTCGACTGCTGCCTCGCCAGCACATTCTCCAGATCTCTCACCAATTGAAAACGTCTGGTCACTGGTGGTCGAGCAACTGGCTCGTCACAATATTCCAGCCACCACTCGTGGTGAACTGTGGTATCGTGTTGAAGCTGCATGGGCAGCTGTACCTGTACGCACCATCCAATCTCGGTTTGACTCAATGCCCAGGCGTATCGAGGCCGTTATTACGGCCAGAGGTGGTTGTTCTGGGTACTGATTCCTCAGGATCTATGCACCCAAATTGCGTGAAAATGTAATCACATGTCAGTTCTAGTATAATACACTCCTGGAAATTGAAATAAGAACACCGTGAATTCATTGTCCCAGGAAGGGGAAACTTTATTGACACATTCCTGGGGTCAGATACATCACATGCTCACACTGACACAACCACAGGCACATAGACACAGGCAACAGAGCATGCACAATGTCGGCACTAGTACAGTGTATATCCACCTTTCGCAGCAATGCAGGCTGCTATTCTCCCATGGAGACGATCGTAGAGATGCTGGATGTAGTCCTGTGGAACGGCTTGCCATGCCATTTCCACCTGGCGCCTCAGTTGGACCAGCGTTCGTGCTGGACGTGCAGACCGCGTGAGACGACGCTTCATCCAGTCCCAAACATGCTCAATGGGGGACAGATCCGGAGATCTTGCTGGCCAGGGTAGTTGACTTACACCTTCTAGAGCACGTTGGGTGGCACGGGATACATGCGGACGTGCATTGTCCTGTTGGAACAGCAAGTTCCCTTGCCGGTCTAGGAACGGTAGAACGATGGGTTCGATGACGGTTTGGATGTACCGTGCACTATTCAGTGTCCCCTCGACGATCACCAGTGGTGTACGGCCAGTGTAGGAGATCGCTCCCCACACCATGATGCCGGGTGTTGGCCCTGTGTGCCTCGGTCGTATGCAGTCCTGATTGTGGCGCTCACCTGCACGGCGCCAAACACGCATACGACCATCATTGGCACCAAGGCAGAAGCGACTCTCATCGCTGAAGACGACACGTCTCCATTCGTCCCTCCATTCACGCCTGTCACGACACCACTGGAGGCGGGCTGCACGATGTTGGGGCATGAGCGGAAGACGGCCTAACGGTGTGCGGGACCGTAGCCCAGCTTCATGGAGACGGTTGCGAATGGTCCTCGCCGATACCCCAGGAGCAACAGTGTCCCTAATTTGCTGGGAAGTGGTGGTGCGGTCCCCTACGGCACTGCGTAGGATCCTACGGTCTTGGCGTGCATCCGTGTGTCGCTGCGGTCCGGTCCCAGGTCGACGGGCACGTGCACCTTCCGCCGACCACTGGCGACAACATCGATGTACTGTGGAGACCTCACGCCCCACGTGTTGAGCAATTCGGCGGTACGTCCACCCGGCCTCCCGCATGCCCACTATACACCCTCGCTCAAAGTCCGTCAACTGCATATACGGTTCACGTCCACGCTGTCGCGGCATGCTACCAGTGTTAAAGACTGCGATGGAGCTCCGTATGCCACGGCAAACTGGCTGACACTGACGGCGGCGGTGCACAAATGCTGCGCAGCTAGCGCCATTCGACGGCCAACACCGCGGTTCCTGGTGTGTCCGCTGTGCCGTGCGTGTGATCATTGCTTGTACAGCCCTCTTGCAGTGTCCGGAGCAAGTATGGTGGGTCTGACACACCGGTGTCAATGTGTTCTTTTTTCCATTTCCAGGAGTGTATATTTGTCCAATGGATATCCGTTTATCATCTGCATTTCTTGGTGTAGCAACTTTAATGGCGAGTAGTGTACATTTCCCTCAGTCAACTTTTCTCCATTAAGAGCTGCTAGGGGCGATTAAAAGGTTTCCATTCGAAGGCCGTACAGTCCGCAATCGTATTCCACACAGGCAAAATCGCCACGAGCATTGAAGCAGTGATCTCACCGACGCACAAGGTTCAAGATGCCGTGTGCTGCTGTGTGAAGAAGTTAGTAACCGCCTGCTGCCCAGCCTCGTCCGACAGGAATCGTCAACATTTCGAGGTCTTTTTTAAGGGACCGAAGGTCTGATAATCGTATGGGGAGAGATCAGGAGCGTATTGCGGGTGCTCAAGTGTTTCCCACTTGACTGGCGAAACTTTTGCATTATGAAATTTGTGATACATCTCGTGGTCGTGCGGTAGCGTTCTCGCTTCCCACGCGCGGGTTCCCGGTTTCGATTCCCGGCGGGGTCAGGGATTTTCTCTGCCTCGTGATGGCTGGGTGTTGTGTGCTGTCCTTAGGTTAGTTAGGTTTAAGTAGTTCTAAGTTCTGGGGGACTGATGACCATAGATGTTTAGTCCCATAGTGCTCAGAGCCATTTGAACCATTTTGAAATTTGTGATACGGTGACAAGCGTCATTCTGACTGTCGCGCACCATTGTACAACGGTGGTTTCCAAGAGATATGCTGACTCATACATATTCTTCATTATCCGGTGGATGTCTACCGGTGTTTGTCCTTCGGCAGCCAAGAACAGAATAACACTACGCTGGTCCGGATTGTACGCATTTGGTAATAAAGGCAAGATAGTTTAGGTTTCCGCTTTTATCGCTCGCACTCCGAGACGTCACGAATGCCACACTAATCCCGTGCCTACATCGGTGCTTATATACATGCATCGGATACGCACTGCGTAACATACATGCTGCAGCAGTGCCCTCGAACGGAAACTTTTTGATCGTCCCTTAACATTTTGAGTACTGCCGACAAGAATGTCCTTTGGAGGCGGGGTGGAGCCGCTGAGGTTTGAAGAGCACTGACACAACGTCTGGATGGGGTGCGTCCGTTTTGCCAAACGAGCCGGAAGGTGGTTTTTCTGGCAGAGTACTCGGGTATGGCGATACATGTTGTGGACAACGCTGTGTGGAACGAGATATGTGATTAACAGTGCTAGTGAAGTTAGCGAATCTGTTGCAGTATACGTTTTGCAACGACTGCTGTTGGTTCGTCCTGCCTGAAATCTGTGCATTTATACGGAATAAACATCGCAGTCTGCTTAAGTGGGGCTCCTTGCCGCTGCGCTACAGAAAAGGTGTTATTCTGTGGGGCTACGGCACTGTATTGATTTCACCCAGGATAGGTGGAGAGCGAGATTGGCGGAGTCATTGTTCAAAATGTGTGTGAATTCCTAAGGGACCAAACTGCTGAGATCATCAGTCCCTAGGCTTACACACTATTTAAACTAACGTATGCTAAGAACAACACACACACCTATGCCGGAGGGAGGACTCGAACCTCCAGCGGGAAGGGTCGCGCAATCCTTGACATGGCGCCTCAAACCGCGTGGCCACTCCGGGCTGCTTGGAGTCATTGGGATTGTACTTCACAGCACGGTTGATCATGTTGAGCACCTGTTCTTACATACTGACAGAATGTTGGCGCCGCGAATGTTTTGGTGACTCCTGTTAGTTTAGTCGTATTAAGAGATCGCTAATCGTGTTGATTTGGATGCTTTAAGGCTTTTAAGTGTTTTTAAATTTTAAGTTCAGACTGTTTAAATATAGTGGACCTTTGCTGTTGTTAAGTTAATACCCGTTACCTAAATCTAACCTCCAGTTTGCGCTTCTTCATAAATTTTATTTCTGTTGTATGATTATATACATGAAACATGAATTGATTTAACTGAGCTTCCAGTGTTTAAGCTTGGTAGGCCTTTGCACTTCTCAAGTGAATTACTGTTACGTAAATCTAATTTGCACTTTCTGGTACTGTGTAAATTCGATTTCTGTTTCACGATCATTGGCTTAACTGATCTTCCAGCTGCCTTACTGGTGTTATTTAAAATGTATTAAGGTTTTGGTTCAAATGGTTCAAATGGCTCTGAGCACTATGGGACTCAACTGCTGAGGTCATTAGTCCCCTAGAACTTAGAACTAGTTAAACCTAACTAACCTAAGGACATCACACACATCCATGCCCGAGGCAGGATTCGAACCTGCGACCGTAGCGGTCTCGCGGTTCCAGACTGCAGCGCCAGAACCGCGCGGCCACTTCGGCCGGCTTTAAGGTTTTGAAGTTTCTTTCTTTTTTAAATAAATTCGAAAGTTACCTTGTGCATGATACGTGTTATGTTGCTGTTCTATAATTTTTTGAGTGCTAAAGTTCTCTTTATTGCGTTTTATATAGCCAGCTGGTTAGCGTTTTCAATGTTATTTTCCTGAGGGCGTCCGGTGCTGGCGTCATCTTGGCACTGGGGCATGTTGCACCCGTTATGAGTTTGAAACTTAATTCTTACTTACATGCCAATGTGAACAGATTATTAATTGTATTAGAACCTTGTTATAAGGAGTGTAATTTGTTAAACTTGCGGCCTCTGGGTTGTGGTCCTGGCACCTCTTGGTTTGAACGATTTGCTCTTCTGTTTTTTTTTTTTTTTTTAGTTATTTACTCAAGTGTCTTCAAAATGTTGATCAATTGTTAATTATTTTTATCTTTGTGGTTTAAGTTTTAAGATTGTCTTAGGGCACTTCTCGGGGAACGTACCGGGGGGGGGGGGGGGGCGAGTTGGAGATGGGGGAGTGCGGGGAGGGGGGGTGATATATCTCATTGGTACAAATCTTAAGGGCCGTAAGAGATTCCGTTTTCTAAGAATTGGTACAGAGATAGTGACTGCACCCAGGCCTGTTGTGGGAATCAGCTACTTAAAGAAAGTCTGCCTAGTTTGGAAATTTGTTATAAGTTCCTTTGGGACCAAACTGCTGAGGTCATCGGTCCCTAGGCGTACACACTGCTTAATCTAACTTCAACTAACTTACGCTAAGGACAGCGCAACATCCATGCCCGAGGGAGGACTCGAACCTCCGACGGGGGAAGCCGCGCGAACCGTGGCAAGGCGCCCTTGGCCGCGCAGCTAAAGTGTGCCTAATTTACGAGTTACAAATCCCCAGAGCCCCGTTTGGAGAAAGTGTCCAACGGTTGAGAAGCCTGACAGTTGTCGGCAGACACATTGGGAGAGGTGAGTTCTGCTCGTGCCTCTTGTGCTGAACTGCTTGCTGATGCGTGAAGGAGTGTTGCGGTTTTAGAACAGCTGTGACTTGTCGCGCTCGCATATTTACCGTGTGCAGGCATATTGCCAGCATGTGTCTCGTAGCGTTACGGATCTCTTCTCAGTATTTACAGAGGCTGCCAATCGTTCATAGGTTTTACATATTCTAATAGCATTATGCGCCTTGCAAATGCACTTCAGCCTCTTAAGTTGGCGTGGTGATGGCGAGTGTGAGATCTCAGAAGGAGATCATGGAATGAGAGTACAAGCAGGTGGTAACAAAACTGTTTTTTGGCCAGGGTTTACTAAGTTAGCGAGTTCTTTGTTAGCTATTTTAAGTGGATAAAGAGCTTTGTCGGTAGAGAGTGGTCCGGCTGTGCTGACTTTTTTGCAGTTAATTGTGCGTTTATAAGAGCAGGCACCTACCACAAGCATTTATGTTACAAATTATTTTCCCTCTGGCGAGAGGTCTGTTGCACACAGTATTCCCAGAGGCTAATCAGAAACAAAATTCATTTCTGAGATTCGTAAATTAGTTATCAAATAGGGCATAGAGATTCGTAAGAGAGACAAATCGGTTAATTTTTGTTGTTTCAGGGTTGAAGAGGTGCTTGGAGATTTGCGTTTATATAGTGAAAGTGTGCGCATTTCTTGTGCCGCCCTCGAACCGGATTTACCTAAAACTGACGTGGTTCACATAATTTACAAACATTATGACCACAGTGCCTAGTGCTCTGTGAAAAACCATAGTCATTTGTTGGTTAGTTTCCTGTGGTTTCAACAACAGAGGATGCTAAATTTGCGGATAATAGTCGTGAAAATTTTGTGGTACCTGAACGACAGGCCTCGAGCGGAGGGCTGGCAGGAGGAGGCATTTTTTCGGTGTCGTCAGACAGGGCACTAGGTTAAGGATTGTACCCAGTCACGGGGAGATCAATCACGCCAGGGTGTGGGGGCACATAGGAAGCATAGCCGGGCGCCACTGCACCGCTAATATAACATACGTGCCACTCAATCTTTTGCCTCACATTTGTGTATGTCTGAATTCCAAAACGGCGTGCACACTACTGGAATCTGGCTGTTCCGTATCGTTAGTAGATAGCAAATTTTATGATCGCTAATGTCTGGCCTGAAGACTCGTGCCAATAATAAATGTACTGCTGCTAATGGTAGTGCCTTGCCTACCCTGGGCTGATGTCACCTGAAACTTAAAATAGGGAAATTCTCATGGTCATTTTATTTTTCGGTTGTTAAAGGACTTATTACGTCGGTCATTTTAGGGTGTGATGTTTTGCTTAGAACCCATTGTGTTTTTAATTATGTTGACTGCCAGTGCTTTTCCAAATTTAACGCAAATGTTAAGATTCTAATTTGCCACCATAAACTGCAGCATGGCGTTTATGCAGTTCGGTGGAGAAGAGAGGGCTCTTTGATTTGAGCCATCTAAGTCGTTTTCAGAAAGAGCGTGTTTTGAGTCTTATAAAACAGTTTTTTGAAGTCCTTACTGAGCGGACAGGGGTTACCAACTGCATTAACTATCTGTGAGGCAGACCCTGCATAGGTTGTCACGTACTAAAATGAAAAAGCTTTGTTGAATTGTGTAAGTAGGCTGTTTGTGTTTTCTTATTGGCAACGTTACGTAGCGCTCTGTATGAAAATCACTGGCTGTGCTGTTTTATGTTTTCTTATTGGCAACGTTACGTAGCGCTCTGAATGAAAATCACTGGCTGTGCTGTGTGCAGTCTGTGGCTAGTTTGCATTGTTGTCTGCCATTGTAGTGTTGGGCAGCGGCAGCTGGATGTGAACAGCGCGTAGCGTTGCGCAGTTGGAGGTGAGCCGCCAGCAGTGGTGGATGTGGGGAGAGAGATGGCGGAGTTTGGAAATTTGTAAGACTGGAAGGTCATGATCTGTTATGTATATTATGATTTTTCAACACTATTAAGGTAAATACATTGTTTGTTCTCTACTAAAATCTTTCATTTCCTAACTATGCCTATCAGTAGTTAGTGCCTTCCGTAGTTTGAATCTTTTATTTAGCTGGCAGTAGTGGCGCTCGCTGTTTTGCAGTAGTTCGAGTAACGAAGATTTTTGGTGAGGTAAGTGATTTGTGAAAGGTATAGGTTAATGTTAGTCAGGGCCATTCTTTTGTAGGGATTTTTGAAAGTCAGATTGCGTTGCGCTAAAAATATTGTGTGTCAGGTTAAGCACAGTCCTGTATAATTGTAAAAAGGGGACGTTTCATATGTCGACCCTTACCGAGGATACCTCACTGGAATCTTCTGATTTTTTTTTCTTGTAGTTTGTGTAATTAGTGTAGCTATTGTTTATTGCTAGTGCATAATTGTAGAGAGAATCTCCTTTGTAGTTGCAGTCTTTCTTTGTTGTACAGTAAAACAGTTGTGGCATGCATGTAGATTTGCACCAAGTATTTCGCAGCTGCGCTTGCAATTAACTACATATTATTTTCAGTGCTATGTTAATGTGTTCTCTTATTTTTGCTCTTCAAATTGTGCTTTTCTGTGTTATCGTGTGAAATATTGTGACAATAATGGCGTGTGAAAAACGTAACACTAGGCTTCAAAGTAAATTGACAAATAATAGTGACGACGAGCGTAGCTTATCATCACCACTGTGTAGTGAATTAACAGACATTCGAAGTAGTAATTTGGTAATTGTGCATAGGGAAATGGAGCGGGCGGCAAATAATGGTGTAGACAGTGAAACAGGTAGTGAACAAGGAAGCATCATCGATCGATCGGTTGGCAACAGCTCGCCTCAGGAATCCGAAATGACAGAACACAATATTGCAAATACTGTAGACTTAGGTTTTGGGTCCTCACCGTTTTCTCAAACGAGTCAAGACACATTTTCTGCTTGTCAAAATGTGAATGTTGCCGGTGAAAATGCACTGCCAAAAAGCATAGAGAAACAGATTCCAGACACTAATACATTATTATTGCAATTAATGCAACAAATGGAACAAAATCAGAGACAAATGGGACAAAGGCTTCAAAAGTTATACACAATGGAACAACACGAGAGACAAACACAGCAACAGTTAGACACAATGGAACAAAATCTTCAAAATTTAGACACAGTGGAACAAAATCTTAAAAAGTTAGACACAATGGAACAAAATCTTCAAAAGTTAGACACCACGCTTGAACAAACACGTGAAGATTTAACTACTGAGTTACATAACATCGAATCGAAATGTCAAAAAGTCTGTAATGACGTAAAAACACAAATTTCTGAGCATTTCCAACCTATTTTTTCGCGTCATGAAAATGCATTACAGAATCACGAAGCAGCCATAAAAGAACTGCAAACTATTGTTCATGAAAATCACGACACCTTGCAAGCTAAAATTGACTCAGTTGCATCTACCGATTCGGTTACGCAACTTGCAAAAACTCAAGAAAACTTAAAGGACACAGTAGATACGATTTCAACACAAATGGACACTCTGAAACTTGGTTCAGAAAAACACACTGAGGAAATAAGTACACTATCGGAGAAAGTAGCCGAACTTTCGGATCAGTTCATTAACTTATCTGCAAAGGTAGATGATGATCTGAATGACACAAGACCTGTAGCCATCACTGACACAGAAGAGTACGAACAAATTAAGAAATTCAAACAAAATCAGAATCTAATTAATACGCAATACAAAAGAGAAATCCGGGAAGTACAAGATCAGTTGGCACAAGTAATACAAAAATTTCATATTTCAGAGGACACTCGCGCTCCAACACGGGAAGAGGAACTTAGAAATACGGAAAAGCCACAAAATAATAACACAGGGCATTTCGGAAATTATGAAAGAAATTGGCAAGGTGCACCGAATTTTGAGATGGAACCGCCGACACAACGTAACAATGACCGATATGCTACTCGCCGACACGATGATTTTGACTATAAGCTGTTCATTACTACACGTAAATTCAAAACGTTTAAGAATTCTGCCAACGACATTCATCCACAAGCGTGGCTCCATCAATTCTCTCATTGTTTTCCTCCCAACTGGTCAGTGGAGCACAGGATAGAATTTATGTGTGGCTACTTGGAGAATGAACCAGCTTTAAGTATGCGATCGGTCATTCACGATTGTCACAGTGAAGGAGATTTTTATCGTGCCTTCCTCTCAGCATATTGGTCTCAAGCTACACAAGACCGAGTAAAACATAGCATCATAATGATGAAACATTTCGAACAATCTGAATTTTCCAGTCTTGTGAAATATTTTGAAGACATGTTGCATAAGAATCAGTACCTGTCAAACCCATACAGCCCCTCAGAACTCATCCGCATTTGATTAATCAAACTGCCTGAACATTTACGACATATTATTTTAGCAGGACGTTGCAAAGAAGACATTGAAGCTTTTCAGGGACTGTTACAAGAACTGGAAATTGACACTGACAATCGGGGAACGCGAAAACAGGAGCACAACAATTACAGATCACATCCGTCACAATTCCGCGATGACAGAAATAATATACGACAAGGCTATTCTTTCAACGTAAATCGTGACCGAAACAGACACCACCCATATGACAACCGTTGGCAGAGTAGTAATAATTACAGGGAAACATCACCTCTCCGCGGTAATGACTGTCACAGAGACAATCAGATAAACAGGCAATATGGGAACCAAAATAATTATTATCAAGGGAGACAGAATAACTTCAGATGCAACGGTCCAACGCACAGTTACGATTCAGGGAGAAATTCTCCACCACGTGACCGACAAGAAAGAAACTATGGAATCTACCGACATGACGACAGACGATATGATCGTAACGACAGAACTGAATTGCATCAGAACTGGCGGGATTCAAACAGAGCAGAGCCCTCTCGACAAGCTGAATTTGTAGAAGTTAGGTCTCCAAATCCCAATAACGACGCGCGCCAACAAAGACACAATAGGCAATGACTCATACCGCTGGCAGCCACAAAACGTACTTATGAAACTGACGACGCAGCTGCCATAGCTAGTAATTACATAAAAATGGAAGACATTAGGGACATCTTACTCCAGGAACACGATGTAAAAAATAACAACATTGCATATCCTGTGATTCACATTACTGTAAATGACGTAAAATTTACGGCAGTACTTGACTCTGGCAGTCCCATTTCAGTAATTAGTGAAACAGCTTTTAGAAAATGCAACATATCGAACGATTGCCCCACACTTCCGTTACGTAAGATTAAATTACAAGGTGCAATCTTTGGAAAAAGTGTAGATGTACGCCAACAAACCAATTTAGAATTCTTTTGCCAAAGCCATAGCTTCTCTATGAACTTTCTTATTGTTCCATTATTGTCGACGGAAATTATATTGGGAGTAGACTTTTTGAATGAATACAAAGCAATCTAAAACTTTTACGATGCTGAAATAAGTTTAGAGAAGGAAGGTAAGTAATAGCTTTGAAATTTGAAGATTGGCTCTCAAACCATGACGAGGAAATTAATCGGCTTTACCTTCTGTTAGACAACAGTTCGGAATTTTCTACGGAACTAGACACTAACAATCACTCTGCAAGTACTGACAGGGCTGATATCGACGGCATATTTGAAATTAATGAGTTAATTCAGAATAAAATTCAAACAATTGAGAAGAATTGTAATGACACTGATAGGCAGGACCTTTTTGAGATTTTACAAGCACATTCCACAGTTTGTACTCACAAAACAGGAACAATCAAGGGATTTCAATACCAATTTCGTGTTCATGAGCATACTAAATTTTGTGTTAGACCATACGTAATTCCAGCACATTATAGGGACCATGTTAGAACAGAAATACAATCTATGCTTGACGAGGGCATTATTGAGCCTGCAGTAAGCTCATACAACAATCCATTACATGTTGTTGAGAAGAAAAATGGATCGATCAGGCTTGTCTTAGATTCGAGACAAATCAATACTATCATTATTCCTGAAACAGACAGGCCGCAAACGTTGGAAGAACTTCTTCAAAATTTTAATGGTGTAAAAGTGTTGTCTTCCATTGATCTCAGATCCAGCTTTTATCAGATCGAACTTCATCCAGAATGTAGAAAATACACAGCTTTCCTTTGTTTCGGCGTTTGTTATCAGTTTCGGAAACTTCCTTTTGGTTTGAACATTTCTTTGGCAGCATTCATTCGCGGGCTAAATTCCATATTACCTGAGTTCTTAAAACGTCACATCACCTTATATGTGGACGATATTCTAATAGCAGAAGCTTCATGGGAACAACATAATCGCATCCTCAACAGTTTGTTACGTATTTTTGCAGAATCTGGAATTACAGTTAACTTGGAAAAGTCTGAATTCGGTATGTCAAAGGTGAGGTTTTTGGGACATACTATTTCTTCTGAAGGCATTCAGCCGAATCCTGAAAAGTTAGAAGCAATCAGAGCCATTCCAGTTCCATCCACAAAAAAAAGTCCGCAGTTTTCTAGCTCTCGTAAATTTTTACCGTCGTTTTCTGAATATGCAAATTCTTGTTACACCAAAACTTTGTTCTCTCACTGGAAAAAATACTGTTTGGAACTGGGACGAACAAGCACAGTTGGAATTCAATTCTTTGAAAGAATCGCTACTTAACGCGCCAATACTAGCTCATACAGATCTGTCACATGATTTCTGCCTTAGCATGGATTCTTCTACAGTCGGTCTTGGTGCCCATTTATTTCAAGAAGCCATAGAAAATGACACTACCATTCAGAAAACCATTGCTTTTGCTAGCCGAGTGCTAACAAAATCTGAAAAAAATTATTCCGTTACTGAATTAGAAGCTTTAACTATCGTTTGGGCATTTAACAAATTCCGTTTCTTTCTTTCTGGTAAGCACGTAAAAGTATACAGTGATCATCGTGCATTACAATTTCTTATGTCTTCAAAATTAAATCATGACAGGTTAAAACGTTGGGCATTGTTTCTGCAAGAATTCCACTTCACAATAGTTTACATTCCCGGCAAGGAGAACATTGTTGCGGACGCGCTGTCACGCGCACCGGCTGGGCTTGAGAAAAGTAACACAGAAGGCAACCTCGAGAAAAATTTCAGTATTCTTTACATTCAGAAAGTTGCCTTTGAAAACTTCATCACCACATCTTTAAAGGACATTGCTCATGAACAAGATAGAGATCCGATTTGGAAAGACATCAAAAGTAAATGGCATGAAAAGACACACACTCAGATTCGGCATTATTATTTGGTTAGAAACAACATACTGTTCAAACGCTGCACTGTTGATGACAAGCTATGGGTACTTTGCATTCCTGACGATTTTGTTAATAAGCTCATTTGGTACATTCATTTCAGCTATGCACATTTTGGCCCACGAAAATGTTATCATATTCTTCGAACGACTTGTTACTTTAACAATATGGAAAAGAGAATTCGAAGACTCTTGTCTATTTGTAAACTTTGTCAAAAGGCAAAACCATCTACTATCTCCCATCGTGCTCCGCTGTTTCCTATCATTCCCTCTAAATTAAAAGAATTTGCTGCTGTTGATCTCTTGGTACCGCTTGTTAGAACATCTAATGGATTTTCGTACGTTCTAGTCGCTGTTGAACTTACTTCAAAATTTGTTTCTTTCACACCGTTACGTAAAGCCACTGGACGGTCTGTATCCAACGCCTTTGTTAAAAATTTCTTACGTGAAGTTGGACACGTTAGTAAAGTAATTTCAGATAACGGACCGCAATTCATATCTGCTGTTAGGTCAAGCATGCTTCGCAACCATAAAATCAAACCTGTTTTTATTTCATTGTACTCACCACATTGTAACCCCTCCGAACGGATTATGAAAGAAATCAATAAGCTTTGCAGACTTTATTGTCACAGAAAGCATCAGCATTGGGACAGATATTTACACTTATTTCAAAACGTGCTGAATGAAATGCCTCATGACTCCACTGCTTTACCACCTACTCTTGTACTGAAGAATGAAGAACCACCGAACAGAATCAGAGAGCTTGTACCTTTCCCGAATACACGTAAACTTCGACACAAAGACATAATTGATTTGGCTATTAAAAATATAAAATCTGCAGCAGACAAAAGGAGAAAACTACACGGTAAAGCAAATGCAAAGAAATTATATATTGGTCAGAAAGTTCTCATTAAAGCTCATTCATTGTCACATAAGAAGAAACACTTGAGTCACAAATTCTTTCTAGTTTACAATGGACCTTACAGAATCCGACGTATACCACATGATAATTGCGTTGAAGTTGAAACGCTGCGTACTAGGAAGAGTAAAGGTTTACACCACATTTCACATGTAAAACCGTTTATTGAAAGATAATCTGCTTTTTAACTTTGTCTTTGCCATATAACTTTTCACTTTACATTTCTAGTAGGCTTTGTCAGACTTAGAATCTGTTAATATGCAACAATGTTTGAAGTTAAATATCCAGTCAAGAACCAAGAGAACTTATTTCAACAGAAATTATGAATGCATTGTTATAGTGAACAGACGACACAATGTTGTTATTTGTACATTCTTGCTTGTTAGTTGCACGATTACGTAACGACTATAAGGCTCACATACTTAGAACATTTACCAGTACTGCTAATGAGATTTTAATGCAAAATTTTGGTTTACTTGAAATTTGGTGTATCATGAGCTAAGTACATTGGCTTCTGCAGAACTTAGCTTTCGGAGGACGCTAACTACGACACTTCCACAGAGATTATCTTACAGCAAGACGCACATTTAGCGCTACAGGACACATATTTGAGTGATTAATTTTGTACTTAAATCATTTATTTTTAAAGATATTTGAAGTACAATCATACAAAGGTTTTCCGTGATACATTTCATTCCATTGCTGTAATCTGTAACACCTGAGGGTATAATTACATTAATCCTCAGGGGGGTACACGCTTACTTTGTGTACCATGTGTTTGGCAAGCACAAGGAGCCCTAGCTAATATGGTATTTGCTTATACAACTTTACACATCGGTACCATATTTCTCTAAGACAGAATTACACAGCTATCTGATCATTTAACTGAGAGAGACAAACATTTTTTTTACTACGTCAGTGACAGATGTTTACGTAATTACACAGTTGGATAACTTCACACTTACGAAATTGTATTTTGTCTGTACTTTGTGAACTGTTCATATTTTTTCGGAACCATTGTGATACTACGAGAGCTTTGAATGATGTATTTGGTATGAGATCATGATTTTTAAGGTACGTTTGAGGTAGATGACACTATTGAAATGGGCAGAGAATATTTTTTAGGGTTTGAAATTATTGCAGAAAGCTACGACGTTTTTGAGATTTGACTGAGGTGTTATGATGTTATTATTACGACGATGATGTGTATTATGTTGTTGAGGAATGTTTATTATGCTACGTATTTCTCATGATGAAATATTGAAGAAGTGTCGATGAATATGTATATGTGTAATGAGGTAAGGAATAATGAGTAGTGGTTAGGGACTCTGATTTGTGGAAAAGGATGTTGGAAACCAAGAATCGTACTTTAAGAGTTATGAAATGTGTGTAAATGCGTGAATGTACCACAATGCCGACGAAAATTTTTTGGACACTGTTATATTTACAGGATTTTGTTTCTACACATTTGTACATAAATTTTCGACCTGTGAAATTTTCATATGAGACTGTCACTGTAGCGGAAACTGGTGTCGTAAATATTTCGGTAAGAAAGTTAAGTGACCACCTGCACGTAATGCGTCGTGGGCACCCAGCTGGGCGACAGTCGCCTGGAAAAAAGCCATTAGCGTGTGCCTTTCAGAGGCACAGGTGGAGAAAAAAAAGGGAGGCCATTATCCTCGCTATTGACATTCCTTTATAGAAAGCATCGCAAAAACGACACGGTCGAACTTGAAAACATACGATTACACTGTGGAGCTCTTAATTTATGATATTTACTAAATTGCCTAATGAAATGACGAGGAACATTTTTGCATCTATTGTCTTGCTAGTTGAGAGAAATGCCATATGGCTTGCTTTATGTATATATTTGCTCATTTCGTTTAATATCTAGTTTCTAGCTGCACTGCAGCATTGGTTAAAATAAAATTTTATAGATGTACTAACATAAATATTTTCTGTCTACAGATCGAGTAAATAATAATTTTTTTCAAAAAAAATGAGGGAGCACAAAAAAGACATTTACCTTCACAGGAACTGCATTCATAATTTTCTTTTCAAGTACTTGGTAATTTATTTTTGTAGAATAAGTTGTGGTGCACCACTTTAATTACATAGACATTAAGATGTGAATAGACATTTCCCTTATCTGCATTGTTGTCTTTAGTGTACTATTTTTTCTGCTTGAGCTTTCTCATGTTTAGGTATAAGTTATAGCATTTGCTGCTGCTGTTCGCCAGGCATAGTGTTACTGAATTTGACTTTGTATTACTCTGTTAAGCCAGTTTTACTACTGATTTATTTTTCTTGTTTGCTGCACAGTGCCTTATATTAGTTGTAATATTGCAATTGCTTTGCCCATTTGTATTTTTTTGTCATTGCTATTTGTATTAATTGTTTTGTGCTGCTGCATTGCCTCGTCCCTTAGTTTAGCATCTGAGCTCAGTAGATTTAATTTAGCTAAA
The DNA here is from genome assembly GCF_023898315.1 of Schistocerca nitens. NCBI lineage: Eukaryota > Metazoa > Arthropoda > Insecta > Orthoptera > Acrididae > Schistocerca > Schistocerca nitens. The sequence continues at coordinate 285,138,801 of NC_064621.1, read as the reverse complement.
GAGGGGGTGGACTATATAAGAGAATGAGTTGTGATGAATTGGAAGAAATGCATTGAGAAGCTATAAGAATATGGTTTGGCCAAAAAAAAAAGTATTTTGAAAGAGGAGATGAACAAAAAAGTAGGGTTTAGAGACAACAAGTTTAGGTAGGATTTTCTTGGAAATAAATGATGTAAGATAATGGAAAATAAATAATGAGGTAAGAAATATGTGAATATATAAATACAAAGAGCATGCTTGGATAGGATGTTTTGGTGAAAACAAATGTTGAAATAAGACGAAAGATATGGAATGAAGTTTTGGGTTGGACTGCAGTACCAAATGTTACACTGAAAACGAACCCTGTCCTTTCCATTGTGTTATCTCCCTATATGTTTGTGTACTCTTGTATATTTCTGTTTTCCTGTCTTTATGTGTTTAGCTAATAAGAGTTATGTTGTAGAATTTTTCTAATAATATGTTATTTACTTTAAAAAGATGTTTAGACATTATTTATTCTGTTTTGTTTTAATGCTCACGTGTGAAGTTGATGTTTCGAAAGTTATTCAGACCTTTTATGTATGTACTTATGTCATAATTCCTGTAACACTGATGTATATGTTATTTCGATTCTTTTGTAAAGCCCATATTACTACAAATGTTATCTGTACTATTATGTTCTTTAATGATGTATTTTGTACCTTTGTAATTGTATTTTCATGTTGTAAATTTATAATTGTATAGACACCAGTTCTTCAAATTAAGTTACATTTCACTGCACACGTTTCTGTTGGTCATAGTATATGGACAATATGTGAGAAGTAGGGACTGATAGTGTTTGCACGTGTGTTAATAATTCAGCAAGGGACTGGATAACAGCATTGCTGGTTCTAAGGACATTTCAAAAAAATTTTTCTGTGCGTGCACAAGTGGTGGTTTATGGACTTGCTATATTCTCCGCAAGAACCTTCGATGGTGATTGTGCACCCGCACAGTCGCAATGGATGGCTGCTAGCCATCTCTACAAGGACTACAGTGGGTCTGAATCTTTGATGGCCCACCAATACCATTATTTCTACAAGGACTACAGTGGGTCTGCACCTCTGGTGGCCCACCAATACTATAATCTCTACCAGCACTACTGTGGGTCTGCTCTGTGATGACCTACCTACCAATATTCTTCAAAACTTCGACTGACTCTGCTGTGGGTTTGCTCTGTTGTGGCCCATTACCTGTCTGCAAGTCAAGAGTCAGCACTGTCTTTCCGTTGGAAGGACAACACTACTTCTTCAAGACAGCATGGAAATCCACTACTTCTGTGTGCATTTTCTTTTACTGCTCAGACTTTGAGAAAAACACTGCTATTTTACTGTGATGAACGATAAGGACTGTCTTTATGGACTGTGAGAAAATTTTAGCTTTTGACCAACATTGTGTCAATTGGTGTGTGCATTTGATTTCTTTGTTATTGTAATTATGGAAAATTTTATCATATCTTTATTGGCCACTGCCCAAAACAATTTGTAAAATATTTTGTGGGGAGCATGGGGGCTATGTAAGTAGGCTGTTTATGTTTTCTTATTGGCAACGTTACGTAGCGCTCTGTATGAAAATCACTGGCTGTGCTGTTTTATGTTTTCTTATTGGCAACGTTACGTAGCGCTCTGAATGAAAATCACTGGCTGTGCTGTGTGCAGTCTGTGGCTAGTTTGCATTGTTGTCTGCCATTGTAGTGTTGGGCAGCGGCAGCTGGATGTGAACAACGCGTAGCGTTGCGCAGTTGGAGGTGAGCTGCCAGCAGTGGTGGATGTGGGGAGAGAGATGGCGGAGTTTGGAAATTTGTAAGACTGGATGTCATGATCTGTTATGTATATTATGATTTTTCAACATTATTAAGGTAAATACATTGTTTGTTCTCTACTAAAATCTTTCATTTCCTAACTATGCCTATCAGTAGTTAGTGCCTTCCGTAGTTTGAATCTTTTATTTAGCTGGCAGTAGTGGCGCTCGCTGTTTTGCAGTAGTTCGAGTAACGAAGATTTTTGGTGAGGTAAGTGATTTGTGAAAGGTATAGGTTAATGTTAGTCAGGGCCATTCTTTTGTAGGGATTTTTGAAAGTCAGATTGCGTTGCGCTAAAAATATTGTGTGTCAGGTTAAGCACAGTCCTGTATAATTGTAAAAAGGGGACGTTTCAATTGCTGATCAGCTGTCGGAGGATCAGTGTCGCTCTATGCTTCGCCAAGTTTCCTGGTACCTAAGGCTGGGAGCAGGGTAGAAGCCGGTTGTTGATTACAGCGCTCTTAATTAGAAAGTTGTACTTGAATTGGTCGCCATGCCTGATTTATATCAGTTACTTTGTGGTTTCTCGTCGTGAAGTTTTTTAGTGTCACTGATCTTATTCAGGCATAGTACCAGATACCGTTAGATGAGGAATCTAAAGGTGTCACCGCATTTTACTCCGATTGCAACTTGTATGAGTTTAAGCATGTGCTTTTGGCCTCGCTACCGGTGAGGCAGTATTGTCACGGCTACTTGATTTGGTGTTGGAGGACCTCTAGTTTCGCTGCGTCTATACATACTTACACAACTTGGTCATGTATAGTCAGAGCTTTGAGGAGCAACTGCATCACTTTCTGAGGTTTTAAATTGGCTTAAGGAGGCCACACTCACAGTTAAGCTGTCCAAGGTGAACCTTGTCCACAGTCAAGATTTCATTTTTGGGACCTGTTGTTTCGACTTCAGGCATGGCGACTGATCAGTATCGAACCCAAGCCTTTTATGATTTCATATGGCCCAAAGATAAGAAAGGATGGGGCTTTATAATTGTGATGGCAATTTTTTTTTCAAATTTGGTTCCTAACTTTGCCCTAATAGCTGCCCCACTTAATCAGCTCAGGAAGAAGAATGTGTTTTTCTGTTGGTCGTCGGCCCAGCAGGAGGCCTTCTTTCTTTAAAGAAAGCTCTTGCGAGTGCACCGGTGTTGGGGATTCCTGACTTTTACCTAGAATTTCTTGTGCAGACCGATACTTCCCATTCGGAAGTTGCTGCGGTGCTTGTTCAGGGACAATAGGGAGACCTGTAGCGTATGTGTCACTCGGTTTGTCAGAGGCAGAAAGTAAATACTTTCTTCATGAATTGGAAGCACTGGCTGTTTTGTTTGCACTTGTAAAGTTCCGCTTTTATCTGGAAAATAAGCCTTTCTGCCTCGAGACAGACAATCAAGCCCTGAGTTGAGTGTTAGCTAAACCACGAACGATTGGGCAAATCGCGCATTGGGCCATCCACATTTCTGCCTTTAAGTTTGTGGTGAAAATCAGGTGGCGAATGCGCTGAGTAGGATGTTCCAGTAGGACCAAGGTGCGAAATGTCATTAAGCTATAGAGTGCGGGAAGTTCGAAGAGAGGGTTGCTGTGGCTTTAAAGGAGGTGCCCTCGCTGTTTGGCAATTTGAAAGAACAGCAGCATCAGGACCTCGATTTCGCCCAGGTCCCCGAAAGGATCGATAAGGGCGAAGCCATGGAACCACACTAGCTGTCTTGAGGCATTCTTCGCTACCACGCTCGTTATGATCAGAAACTGAAGATTTGTCTTCCTAAGAGGCTGGTTCCGACTATTTTTAGTTATTTTCGTGCTTCCCTGTGTGGTGTACATTTGGATCTACAAAGTTACCTGGAATGTTTTGGTAAAAGACTTTAAGACGCAATGCTAGTTGTGTAAGACGGCTAAGTTGAACTGGAATACCCAGTTGTGGCTGTTGTATTCTTCACGGAAGGACTGCCCTATGGATAAGCTATTTATTGATTATATTGGTGCTTTACCCGATACTAAAGACAGTTACTGATATATCTGTGAGGCCACTGATGCATTTACTCACTTTGTATAGCTTATCCCCAGTAGATCAATCATGACCTGTGCCTTCATTAACCAACACACCAGTATTTTCTCCTTTGGGTCCACCTAAGACCCTAGTTTATGATAACATGGCCGTGTTTCTGTCAGCACCCTTCAAGAAGTTTTTTTTACTATGCTATCAAGTATCCTATGACCATACCGTACTACCCCCAGCCGTTCTACGCCAAGCACGTGAACCACAGTTTAAACGCGGCTTTAATCATATATCGCGCCAACAGTCGATCGTGCTGGGATAGATCAATGACGTAGTTAGGGTTATCCTGTAATGCCGCTCTTAATGAAGCACGTAGGATTACACCTGTCCACTTTATGTTGGACTTTCCCGTTAACTCCACCCTTTACAACCAGTGGACGGTGGTGGTCTCCTGCCAGAGAAGACTGACCTTTCTGATATTAATATCAAAAGGAGCACGGCACGGCACGGCTTAAAGTAACTCGAGTGCATCAGAGACCAACACCACCTAGACTAAAGGCCTGCACGCACACTTGTGACGTCTCATATTGATGGCCGGGTCTGTATAGGAACGCTCCTGTTAAGCACTCTGCAGCTATACGAACTTTACGAGTTTTAGAGCTGAGACCGCATAGGGATTCTCGTGCTTTCCTTTTCTACATGGCCTTGTAATGAAAGTATGGAAATTTATATCATTGCGTAAAGTAATTGAACAAAACTGTCCTATGATATTTCAAGATGTAAAATTATTTTGACGATTTGCTTTAAATACGAGTTTCTAGGCTCGAATACAAACTGTAATTTTAAATTCTGTCTTTTACCTCAGAAGCTATGTTTTCTTGCAGTAAAAAGTCGGCAATATGCAATAAGAAGCAGACGTTTTCGGTTTTAAATAAATCAGTTGGAGCTCCTACAGTACTTAAGAATTTGTTTCCCTGGTTATTTTCGTAAATTTTCCTCTCCACTCCAGAATTTGCTGACCTCACATGAAACTCATATCATTCGAGAAATGGAGCACCTCCTGACGTAGTGTTTAATAAATCAAAAAACCCGAAAAAATATTTCATTTCCCTGTTTTTCCAGAACTTTAGAACCTTAAACATGAAAAGAGTGTTTCTCCTATATCCTTGAGTCTCAGTCACAGAATGCTGTTAATTTAATCACAATGCACTTACATCGAAATTCTTCTTTCTATATTGCTTAATCTGTCGAACACTGAATTCATTAAAGCAATTTTCTAAGGTAGTTTACTCAAATTGAAATTATTTCCGAATAGTTGTATGTGTAAAACTGAACAAAATCATTCTGTATCTCTCCTAAATAAAAGTACTGGAAACTCAATAATCTGCTAGGAATGATAAGTAATACTAAACATTTTCGAGCCACACTAATTAATGTAACTATTCTCTGTGACAAGAGTTGCTTCGTATTAACCTCGCAGCAACGTTCCAGAATTAAGAAACAAATTATACTGGTACATGATACATAACTGCTTTTAAAAACAATTGGCAAATGTGGTGCAATAGAAACAAATAAGACGCTATAAATTTTTTGTCATTTACTTACCCTTGAATGATGCGTAGACACAAATTCCCCTCTGGGAATAGCTGCAATCTAGCGATTTCTCAACTTCACACATTTGGGAAATCGAAACATGTGCACTTTCATGCCTTTTTGGGATTCATAATTTCCCTGGCAAAAGGGAACGCAACACTTGTATCCCATACTTCGAAAAACTGTAGACGAATACTTTACGAAATATATATCACTTTCACGTGGCACACACTTTCAACACAACATACACGCCAACAGGACTGCCGACTACAGATAAGATGGCCAACAGTTTGTGACGTCACGTGCTAATATGGCCACTGTGCCTAGGCCTTGTATCTAGAGGGCTTTGCAGCGACAGGCAGGAAGGTACAATAGGGAGTGCCCAGAGTGCAACCTCCAGGTGGGAGATTTAGTTTAAGTTGGTAACTTCTGGGCTCAAAACAAGGACAGCGATGGTGTCACACAGAAGATGCTCCCATGTTTAGTGGAAAAGATTTCCCTGTCAAGCGGCATATTAAAACCAAGAAACGTATGCGGACCCACATTAGTCGAATAAAACCTGGTAGTAAACAAAATTTTAATGTTAAGCTGTAGTGCCTCTTTGCTACTTCCGGCCCCCTTCCAGCTGTTCTGATTTCAATGGGGGAGGTTGAGACGCTCTGTGATCGATGGCAGCGATAATTTCCTCACACACGAGCTTTGTCTCCCCAATAGGGGGCGAGATGGAGCCGCAAAGGTTTGAAAGCGCTGTCAGACCGTCTCAGTATGGTGTGTCCTGAACGCCAAGCGAGCGCGAAGGTCGTTCTTCTGGCAAACTACTCGTCCATTGCGATACATTCTGTGGACAGCGCTATGTGGAAGGGGATATGTGATTGGCAGTGTTACTGAAGTTAGGTGAACCTGCTGAAGTGTACAAGCTACCACGGATGTTGCCTCGGCCCTGTCTGGAGTCCGTGCATTTGCACAGAATTAAACATCACAGTCTCCTTAATTGGGGCCGCCTTGCCGCTGTGCTGCAGAAAAGGTCCTATGCTGTGAAGGTTGTGGCAGTGCACTGAATTCGCCTTGGCTTCAGGATAAGTGGAGAGCGAGATTGGTGGAGTCATCTGACTTGTACTTCACAGCGCGAATGATCATGGTGAGCACCTGTCCTTACATACTGCAAGAGTGCAAGTGTCAGGCGTGTCTGGTGGCTCCTGTTTGAGTAGTCATATTAACTGATCGCTAATTATGTTAATTTGTATGTTTTAAGGCTTTTAAAAGGTTTCAAATCTTAAGCTCAGACTCATTAAACTTGGTGGGTCTTTGCAGTTGTTAAGTGAATACCTGATACCTAAATCTAATCTCCAGTTTTTGCTACTGTATAAATTTAATTTCTGTTGTACGATTAACTAAGCTTCCAGTGTTTAAGCTTGGTGGGCCTTTGCAGTTCTCAAGGGAATTTTTGTTACCTAAATCTGATCTGCAATTTTCGGTACCGCGTAAATTTGATTTCTGTTGCACAATCATAAACGTGAAACATTCATTGATTTAATTGATCTTCCAGCTCTCTTGTGGTGTTATTTAAAATCTATTAAGGTTTTGAAGTTTTTCTTTTCCTTTTTAAATAAGTTTTAAAGTCACATGGCTCATGGCGTGTTTTTGGTGTTAGTGTTTTATAATTGTTTGGGTTTTAAGTTTTGTTTATTCTGTTTTATATAGACAGCTGGTTAATCTTTTCGATGTAATTTTCCTGAGGGCGGCCAATGTTGGCGTCTTCTTGGCACTGGGGTATGTTGCACCCGTTTGTAAGAAAAGAGATACGTGAATTTGAAATTTAATTGTTGCATACATGTCAGTGTGTACTGATAATTAATTGTATAATGACTTTGAAATAAGCGTGTAGCTGTAATACGGACACATCTTCATTTGAACGTTTTGTTCTTCTGCTTTTTAAAATTGTTTACTCAAGTGTATTTAAAATGTTGAGCAGTTGTTAATTAATTTTACACATATGGTTTAAGTCTTAGGGATTATTTTACTTTACTTCTGGAGAAACATAGCGGGAGGTAGGATCTCAAAGTAATTGCTTGAATGAATATTGTGGTTACTGTGGCAGAATCGAGTCAGAGGCTTCTGCAGAGTTGTCAATGTACGTTATATCTTGACTGAAAAATTCCCAATAATAAATTTCGAAAATTATGGCACATTCGATTGTATGAAAGTCACGGAGATTTCGTTTCATATACAGTGTGGACGGAAGGCTTCTGCCATTTTTGAGAACACAGCAACTGATGATTGATGCTCTGTGAAGATAGTATTGCTTGGTACTAACAGTGGTGCTGGCTGTATGAATTTTATACTAGTATATATTACTTTATATTATTTGATAAAACATAGTGAAGACTTCCCATATTTGTTTGTTCGCTGCTGGCAAGTGGTTTTGTCAGTTGTGGTGGTGCACGTCTTCTAAGCAGATCATTTTCATAATTGTATGAAATCTGTACTTTGTAATATAGTGGATTTTTTATTCAACAACTTTTTGCTGTCTAATGTTTTCACCTAATGAAATATCTGAAAAATAATTAACCTTATCTCCATGTTTTAATTAGGGAGATAAAACAGTCTTGTACAAATTTTCCTTATTTGAATGGAGTTACATATTGGTTACTTAAACTAATTTTTAAATTTGTATACTGCTCGGTAGTTATTTGTAGTTTTCGACTTTTCTAATGGTGTCATGTTCCTTTCCAGATTCACGGTCTCCATGCCAGTGGAATGTCTAACACCAAAATTGTTCAAACTTTGTTGTCCCGAAAACCGTCAGACTTTGAGTTAATAGAGACAATAGTAATATTGGTGACAGCAACAGAGTTGGACGACGGGCAACCAAACATTAAAAACAAAATCAAACATATGGTAAAGAATAAAACTAGGGTCGGTACTCGGCTAGCAGCCAAACGGAGTTACTCGGATGATTACCTCAAAGACAGAACCCCATCCGTAGTCCGGCTGTAAAGGATCTTCTTCGTAGACAAACCTGGAGAAAGTATACTTACGTTCAGTCAACAAAACCAATGCTATTAGAAAAAAAAATGTTGATCGTTAGGCATTTTGTGAAAGAATAATGTCTGTTGGCCTCTGCGATGCCAGCCTTAAAGAAGGGAGGAAAAGGATGCACATTTTATTTACAGATTAGCCTGCAGTGCAGCTTTATCGAAAGCCCAACAAACATACTATTCGAATCCGTACAAATTAACTAGAGAAAATTTTCTCAATCCACAAACAAAAGCAATGAAGATAATGATCGCTGGCGTCATCTGTGGCTATGGGAAAACTGAACTGCTAATGGCTGATGGAAAAAGGACCGTCGACGTTGACCATTGTCGGATAAGAATTGTTCTTCTCTATGTACAAACAGTCGAGAATGGTCTGTTCCCGAATACAGACAACGTTGCTCTTACGCAAGATGGAGCAACATCTCACATGACCAAACAAACGACAGCGCTTCTGAAGAGAACATGACTGGTCTGGAAACAGTCCAGACCTAAACCGTGCAATGCACCTGTGGGCCAGACTACAGGATGCAATCTCCAAAGAACTTCGTCCCCACAATAGAGACCTGCTTATTGCACCTTTTCAGGAGGAACGGAAGTCGGTCAGCTCTGGAAAGACAGCAGCGCTTATGGAGAGTTTTGGCAGACGTTTGAAGAATGTTGTCATAATCAGGGACGCCATACAAAATACTGAAAAAGTGAAGAGATGACTTTCCAAATCACTTATTCAAGTAGAGATATGTGGTTTTGTGAAAAAAAAAAACAATTCTCTGTTATGAAAATATTCTAAAAAAACTTGTAGGAAACCGTCCGTCCACCTTTATTTACACCACGATTACAATTTACGTTTATCTGTTACATATTGTCCCTAAAATTCTTTTGTTATACACAGTTAAATTTAATAATCTACATCTACATACATATCCTTTCCTGTTGCACTTGCAGATAGAGTGAGGGAAAAACAGTTATCTACAGTATAAAGACAGAGATCTTACTAACGTAATAGTACAATATCTGTAGCATACTGTATCGAATTTATTGTGAAGGTAGTAGATACATGTAAGACATAAACAATCATGATGGAGCTACATAGTTTCTTCCATTACACGAGTACTAGAATAAGACGTTGCATTTCCTGGGTGAAACTGGTATACAGCCACTCACTGCCCTATCATATGAATGCATTGTTCGTACTCTTTCCAGCCTCATTTCTTCCTAATTAACTCAAAAATTCTTTACTGCATTGCTTTTGTTATGATTTGTAGTTCTTGCAGTGAAATTGTCTTTCACTCTTCTCGCATCGCACATTTCAACTCACATTGACCTCAAATTGCCTTCCATTGCGATAAACGCGCTTTGCAGATATTCCTCAGCGGTTTTCCACGGGATTCATATCCGGGCTATGTGTAGGTCCGGGCAAGACACCGATATCTTTATCTTCAAACCACATTTGGTTGTAGTAGAAACATGACCACATGCATCATCTTGTTGAAACATTAGCCTTTAGTTCCATAGGTCCTCATACATTACAGTCAATTCTGTCTCCAGCATCTCAGTGCGCATGTTAGACGTCACTGTAGTGTTCAGTGAAGTCATGCATGATTTACCTTTACCACAGAAGGCTGCCCAAATCATAAGACATCCACCACCAAAATTTCTGCTCATGCTTACCTGCTGTTCTGTTCTCAGATCGCGCCAATAATATTGATATCCATCCAGACCATCTAAATTAAAGTTGCTTCTCATCATTGGATATCACTTTATTCCATTCTGAAATCTGTGACATTCGACGCACAAGTCGCCGAAGTGGGGTCAAATCGAAAGACTTGCACCCGGCGAACGGTCTACTCGACGGGAGGCCCTAGTCACACCACATTTATATCTGTGACATATGTTTTTCAGCAAACTCCAACCCAAACAATTTATATTTGGGTGTTAGAGCAGGTTCCTGTAGTCGTTTCCTCAATGCAAGATGTTTGGCATTTGGCAAAATTTGTCGTACATGTTGAGAGATGGCATGCCATTCTTTCACTTTAAAAACACTGTCAGTCTGGTTAATATTCTTATTTTAAGGCATGACCTTGGTGTTCACCAGTACTACATTTGGTATGTGTGGTTTATGACATTTTGCATGAGGAAATTGTGGGCAGAATGTTCATATAACTGCATGTGTAGCCTGCAGAGAACTTGTATCCAAGAGGAAATGACAACGGAGAACAGGAAGAGTGGTCGGTGGTAGGACATAAATGCTGAGTCCAGCGACCTGACTGTGCGAGTGATTCTGGAAAGCAGCTCTCTGAGGATTGTATCTACAGCGAGACTTCGGGCCGTGGCATTCCCCGCTTTCCACTTGCAGTCAGAGCAGGAGGGCGCTGGTTCGCAAAACCTTTTACCTGGGCCAGGGACAGTCCATCGTGAAGGTAGCCAGTTGGCGGAAAGTGGCGGAGGAAGCCATTTGAGAGAGACTGCTGGAATCTGAGGTTTTATGCAAATGGTGGCAAAGTGGTAAAACTCTGAGCATTCTCATGTTAGAATCTGGAATGATACAGAGCGGCTGGTGCACATATTTAGTGAAGGCAAGACAGTAACTCCCCTGACGCCATGAAGTCGCTACGTTCTTTTAGCCAGCGGCAAAAACATATATTTTATGGGCACAACTGTCTAGGAAGCTTAACAGCCTTCTTTCAGAAATTGCTCGGCCTGGAAACATTAGATCTCTGCATAAATGAGGGACTGTGGTCGTATCTAGGGTAGATGTGTTTTGCTGAAACGTGGCCATGATTACCGTGAGAACAACGCCTCCCTAGCCTAAAATCTTCTTTCTCCAGATAAGAGAGATTTTGAGTCGCTGATTGGCTCCTCTCAGAATATGCAAAGCAGAGGCTTGCTTCCATAGCGTGGGAACCCCGGTACTGTCTCTCGATTGGCTGCCAGGCCAACAGAACAGTAAAGAAGCGAGATTCAGTAAGTAGAGGATAGTTCGATTGGTTTATACAGTGCGGATGGGGTGTCGTTCAGCTCCCATACCGAATCCTGGTAGAAAGTGGTTACGGTTCTTTGCTTTCTTCATCTTCCGGTCCTCCCCTGCTGGAGAAGTTAAGGCTGAGATTTGTGGTCTGTGACTTGTGGTGGACTAAGAACTAGTGGCAGTTTGCAACTATACGGACAGTGGAACTGTATATCACCTTGGAAATATCGTGTGTCACAAGGATGAACTCATTCGTACTGAGTCGACCCTCTAACGTTTGACAATTCCAGCACGCACTGGCATGCCTGTGAGTCAAACTGGTTTGGCCAGACCAGCGAACAGGTGCACCTCACACTGAAAGCTGTCGGTATTTCAGGGCTCTGTAGGGAAGTTTCTCGTGTTCTAATAATCAGAACACCAATGCATGTAGTTCACAAATTTTCGTGCAGGCGTCAGAACATTACAGCTGCTGCAGTGTCATGTTCCTCTCCCACAGCGTGCGGTTTTCTGCTGCCGCCTGAATCAAGGTGAAAGAGTAAAGTATTGCTGCACCAGCGTAGCGTTGTTAAATGATATTCACAGCACCCTGTTCTGCGATGAACCATAATTTTCGGTGTATTTGGTCGTAGTTGATTCTATTTGAGCAGAATATGGCCTTGCAATGGATTCATGTAAACAAAGTCAGATTGCGTTGTAAAAGGATTAAATTCAGGGGAGAATTTGTACATGTTCCACCCCAATTAATGCTTTGGCAATCAGGCACCAGTACTTTTGTCATTTGTGTTTGTCATTTTTTTTGTAAGATTGATCAGCTCCTTGTAGTTATAAAAGGATTAATAAAAACCTGTTATTATTTTTGTAAACATACATAAGCCGCTGTTGTTATTCATGCTCCTTCATCTATTCATTGTTTTTATTTATTGTGGTGATACAGGGGTACACCAACAAGTCAAGGTTCAATCTTATTAAATTGGTGAATTTGATTATTAATTTGACTTCCGAGAGTGACTGCAGACGTAGGCAACAAAAGTGCCATGAGTAAATTCACTAATTTCATATATAAAAATTATGGGTGTAGCTCATGGTTTGAAGGTTATGGAAAAGATAATGCTTTTCTTCATGAAAAGATAATAACATGTAGCATCATTCGGACATTTATTTACGATTAAAGCAAGCGAAGACATGCAATTGGAGAGCCTGCCAGAATCTCGCGTCAACAACCTTTCGTGGGGTAGTTAGTGCGTTATCTTCCGGAACTGGTGCGTATTTTTACTTTTTCAAAGTGAGACTATGGTGCAATTGAGACATTTAGACTCGTATTTGGCACTGTGCGTTGTATTTCAGTAAACTGTAATATGTTTTAGTTATTTTATTTCAGTGTATGTATTGTTTGTGTCATCCATTCTTTTTTCTCATTTTGTCTTGTCAGTGACTTCTGCGTCACTTTTTGTCTGATGTTGCGTCGTTGCTAGCAGCGTTGGGCAAGCTTTTGTGGAGCAGATTGGTTTATGGGGCTGCGTGCGACATTTTACGGTAGGTTTTGTTTGATGCGCTTAGGCCTAAATGTGTGCATTATTTGAAGAGTGTCAGAATAGAGTTGTGGCGTGTGATGCAATTGAGTCGGAAGCATGCCCAAGTAGCAAATGATCCGAATGCTTTCGAGAAGCGCAGTTCATGTGTGTAGTGAGGAAGGCTGCGCACTACTATCGTCCAAAATGGAACACGAGACAGCCATTGATGCTGAACAATATAGAACGGCGGAAGAAATTCATTTAAATCACTCTGCAAATACGGCACAAATTTCAGATGCAGAATATTCCGATCATAAGGGTTTAGTTCACTCAGGAAATGTAAGTGACAACGAAGACAAGGTGGCAGGTCATGTAGGTTCTGTAAATATGGAAAGAGTTACAGAAAGGAAAAGTAACAGATTTCGCGGTTAAGGCATCATAAAGCAGTTGAATCACGTGCGTCTAGTCCTGAGTAAGTTACCGAAAGTGCGCAATTGGAGTCGATCATTCAGTTTACGCAAGAGGCAGAGAAGAGGAGGAGAAACAGAGGAAGGAATGGGATAAAAGAGGCGGCAGGAAGAAGGCCGAAGACAGGAGATCCTCATTAATGAAATTATGGGAATTGAGAAGCGACTAGACAAGGAGGAAAAGAGACAGGTCGAAGTCTTGAAAGAAATTAAGGAAATTCAAAGGAGGGCTGATGATTTTGTCGAAAACGTAAGTCAGATCAAAAATAAAGTTAAGGGTGTAAAAGCAGAGGTGGAAGACATTAGAAAAACGTCAGATGAAACGCGAGGAGTAGAGGTAGTATCCAGACGTGTGTTAGCACAGCCACATTAGTAGCACGAGATGCGCGGAAAAATACCCAAATTGCGCGAGATCAGACAGTGCTGGTAAAGGTCGAAGTGAGCGCAGCCAAGAAGGCTGTTACTGCTCTCGAAAACATGGACAGCGCGTAGCTGGAAAGTTACAGGAAGAAAGACGAGCAAATACTTCTCACTACCCGACAGAATGAGCTGGCGGATTAGATAATACAAATGTGCGAATGGGTCACTCGTGTAGAAATTCATCCAGAAGCAACAGCACGTCGCCGTGAGTTCGTTGGTCACCAGGAACGTCAAAGACAAAATTTTGCAACCCAGCCAGGAGTCACGTCCATGTCACAGGCCGATATACGGCAGGAGCGCCCGCTTAACGGTGTAAAACGATCGGCCGAGCGTGCGCAGTCAGTGGCGCGTAGTACACGAAGTACCGAGCCGGACCAATTGCGCGCGACTGAGACGTACGGAAACATTAGTACATAACTCTGATGACACGAGACGAGGAGGCATTTAGGGATTGGTCGAACAAGAAATCTTGGACGCACGCGCGCTAGAATTTAGAGAAAGTCCAGGGGCGCAAAATTATGAATATCTCGACTTGAAACATTTTCTCTCAGTTCAAAATTTTCAGCTTTACAAAGAGAACCACAATTCATTACACCCCAAGTCATGGATTGCTTAGTATGATAGGTAACTACCCGAGTCATGGCCATACGTATACAATTGAAATTTATCTACGGATACCGAGAAGGTTCAATAGCTGAGCACATATGTAGCGTTGCAGGAAACTGCCGCAGCTACGGCGAATGTAGAGAGGCTTTCCTAAATACCTATTGGTTACAGGACACCCAAGAAAGGATTAAACACGTGATTATGTTGGGGAAGGATTACGAAGCATCGGGGTCCCGCAGTCCGGTAAAGGTGTTCGAGACACTTGTAAACAAGAACCGTTACCTGGACCAACTATACAGCAATAAGGAGATAATGCGACATTGCTACATGAAACTGATATTGAGGTACCAGGAACTGCTCACTGGCAAATGTAATGACACAATATCATTCTACGAGAGTTAGACTTTGTCAAGGAAGCACAAAAAGGAAGGGACCGAATGAGACATAATGAACAAAATTCGCAGTATTCAAATGGATGAAATAATGACGGGAAAAATTCAAATACAAGCAGGGCAACAAGAAGCCAGTAGCAAGGCCGAAGATTTAATAACGAGCCTCAGTGGGATGATAGGAATAGACGGGAGACATATGGCGGTAACTTTCACGCAAATGGTCTGGAACTCAGGCAAACAAGTTATAATGGAGGGATTGGTGGGCCAAGTCCACAACATGATCACCAGAATGACATAGTGGAAATCAGACTATATAACCTCTTAAACAGAAACCGCAGCTAAAGTTCGCTTAGGAATTGACAGTCGGTCGCTGCGGCCTCGTTATATCATTAAGTTGGTGTTAAGAAACATTTGTTACCGATTCATTTATGTAGTCTTTTAGGGTATTGTTCTTTACTTGTTTGCACTTACACTTCTTGGGTGATTTATTATTATAATTAGCGGATAAGATTGTCTCCTGTGACATTTGATCAATGAGTTTGGCGTTCGTAGTTTTCTGTCTGGCATTTTCAATTTGATAATTTACTGCAAATTTGTGATGTACTGGTTTCCTCCCGCGTTTCACAGACAGAAATTTACTTCGTGGATACGAATGTGCCGATTTATCGGCGGAAACATCTCGCGTTTATGAGAAAACTGATTGGCTCAACACTTGGACATTGCTGTATTAGTAGCTTTTCAGGCCACAGCAAAGTTATGTGTCTGAACCACGTGAAAATTGCATTTTTGGTTCAGAAATAATTGCTCAAGTCTTGGAGACACAATTCTTCTCAGAATACATCTTCGAATGAATTATTTGGTTTCTTCTGTCGATATTGTGCGCATTCTGCTGGGGTGTATGCACAGTCTGTTCCATCATTCGGAATGAGTAGGCGATAGTGGTGCCACAAAAGATTTGTAATCCGATAGTGGATCTTGACGTAATTTGGGTCATGCTACCGAAACCGATGGGGGTTTCCTGCAAGATGGACATGGGTTGTCCACGCCAGAGGCGCATTGGGGTTCAAGTATGCTTATTTCACTCGCTATGGTTCGGTTAGGGTTATCGCCAGCGGAGCGATGTGTCCTCGTAGGTGGTTTTCGATTGCGGTTACAATTATGGATAATCGCCCATGGTGCGATATTTTTCGCTGGTGGTACTTTTTCATCTGTGGTTATCGTTGATGGATTATCACAGTAGTGCGATGATTGCGGTATTTCGATCCTGGATCGCCAGAGCCAGAGGTGTGTCATCGACAAAGTTTTGTATTAATGGCGTGAGTGTGTGTCAAAGTAGTACGTTTTAAGATGGATAGGGAGGAAACAGCGAATTGAATAAGATGAAAACAGAAGACACAAATCCTTGTGCACTAAAAATTATTAAAAGGAAGTGGTCTTTTATGTCATTGCAGCAGCTATTCATTGATGATACCTGTACATCGATTTTTGAGAATTATTGGTCAGTTTCAGAGGGAAAGGTGAATTCGTGCGATGTCTGATCTACTTTGAAAGCACACAGAGAAGTGCGCAGATGGCGGTGAGCAATATTCGACCCAGACTCTGCGCCAGATATCCACATCAGCATCACTACCCAATAAGTTGGCATCAGAAAAAGTATCGAAGTCCAGATTAGCGTAAACTAGAAAGCGTTAGAGGAAGCTAAACTTGATAATGGGTGGAATAATTAGAAGTAAGTATTGCGTGGTGAAAGAGTGCTTGAAGTATGAAAGTGCAGGCTTTGCCGGCTTAGCCCATTGGGAAACTAAAATAACACTGGCATACACAAGAGCAACACCGCTTCACAACTAGAAAATGATCAGTTTGTCTTTTAGATTAGCGGTTAATTATCGACGATTGGCATATTATTTAAAAGGAAGAAAGCAGTAAGCCACTTTTTTCATTAATGATATTGTAAAGTTTAATGACCATCAGTTCATATTTTTGTTATTATTTTCTATGTATGTCTTTTTGTAAACATTTATTGCAAAAATACGGCAATAAAACATGCGCTAAGGATTGTACAGAGGACTGTGGCGTTCTGAACGGCGAACAAGAAGCAGACTGTGGCGTTCTGAACGGCGAACAAGAAGCAGACCCTGGCTGGACGTGGCTCGGTGCAAGGAAGGCGCCGACATCGCAACGCGGCTGGCGGGGCTGCCTGGTGATGTAGCGCGGCTTTGGGCATGGCTGCCGGCGTGACGTCACAGCAGGGATGTGATATCAGCCGCAGGCGATCCGTCCCCCCACCCTCAGGCGACAGGCAGGCAGCCACTGGACGTGGTGACACTGGGACAGCTCAAGGGCGACGGAGTTGCAGACGCAGTCCTGCTTGTCCCTTTCACTCTCGCCAATGGAGAGTGGAAGCATCTGCCGGGGTGCCTCACCTACTGCCAACAGGTAGACTGCCTTGGACAGCCGCTGTGTGACTCAAGAGTCTCGAGGAACCCGACCTGAACGTAACGCCGCTATCGACCAGAAGGAAGGGACTGGAGAGCACCAGAACAAGTGACTGACGTCCCCCCAGACTTGGCAATTGCCGTTGGAGGACCATCTCTGGTCAGTCATTAGTGCAGATGCCTACCTGTTGCTGCCATAGACTGGAGACAGGTCACCACTGCCGCCATTAATGATGTTAAGAAAAGGGTTAACCCTTCTCTTAGCACAAACTCACCCACTACACCTGCCACATCCAACCTGTTACACATCTCATGAGTGTAGAGCTGTATTTAGTCATATGACAAATCTAATTTTTGGACTCCTAAAGACCCTTGAAAAGGAAGCAGTAGGAGACTTAAAATATGCTTGTGTTTTTTAATCCTTATTTTTGTGTGCCTTGCTGTATTTATTTTATTAGGATAAAGGTAACGTTTTAAGGGACAACACCATTTTTAGAAGTGTACTTTAGTACAAGGTCACTCTCCTCTAAAATCTAAGATTGACAAAAGATCACACACAACAAATGCACTAATATTCAAACCACTTTTGAAATTGACTCATGTATTTATTTTGTCTTTGTCATTTGCGTAGTCTCACAGTTACACATGTCATTTAAATTTTATTTTTTATTAACACCATTTGCTTTGTTGTACTGAAAGAACTAGATTTTCTAAATGCTTGGATAGAACTTGTCATGTTATTGTCTCTATGGAAGGCTGAATCACTGTGAATGCTTGGGCATAGGTAACAAAATCTCTGAGGCAGAGAATGCTCAGTACTCAACGATATTACATTGTGATAAGGAAAACGAATCATCTCTGACCTCAGCTTCGGTGTGAATGGGTTAATTAAATGTCTGAATGACCTTATAACCGTTCAGTCATTGTATTTAGGTCGGAGGTGTATGTCAAAGACCTGAGGATCCACAGGAACAATTCTGACAACCGGTAGATCCCAAAATTTTACAGGCACGTTAGCAAAGCTGTCATGGTCCGGCAAGTCATTCTCAATGACTATGTTAGAGTGTCATAATTTCTTGTGCTCCGTGTCACACTAACCAGTGAACGAGTGCACCTCACACTGAAATCTGCCGGGATTTCAGGGCTCTGATAGGGAAGTTTCCCGCGTTCTAATAATCAGAACGCCAGTCCGTGTAGTTCACAAATTTTCTTGGACGCTTCAGAACATTACAGCTGCAGCAGGGCGCCGCTCGTCGCCCACAGCGTGCCGTTTTCTGCTGTTGCCTAAATCAAGGTGAAAGGGCAAAGTATTGCTGCACTGGCTTAGGGTTGTTAAATGGTATTCACAGCTCCCTGTTCTCCGGTGAACCATAGTTTGTGGTGTATTGACCGTAGTTGACTCCATTTGTATAGAATTTTGCCTCAAATGGATTCGTGTAAACAGATTGCGTTGTAAAAGAGATTGATTCAGGGAAGAATTTGTATAGGTTCCACCCCAATGAATGCTTTACCAATCAAGCGCCATCTTTTTTCTGATTTGTGTTTGCTGTTTGTTTTATAAGATTTATCATCTCGCTGTATTTACAAAAGTATTAATAAAAACTTGTCATTATTTTTGCAAAGCTAAATACGCCACTGTTCTCCTTCATATTCCCCCAACCATTCATTGTTTTTATTTATTGTGGTGATACATGGGTACACCAGCAATTCATGATTCAGTGTTATTAATTTGAGATCTGAAAGTGACTGCAGACATAGGCAACAAAAGTGCCATCAGTAAATTCACTAATTACATATATAAAAATAAGGGTGTACCTCATGATTTAAAGGGTTATTGAGAAGATAGTACTTTTTTTTTTGTAAAGATATCACTCAGACATATATTTAGGATTAAAGCGAACGACGTCTTGCAATGTCTGGCAGTTACTGACATCTGTAAATTAGCAACAAGTTGATAAGAATAACGGTTAGGGGCCTTGTTTTGCGCAAAAGTAACTGTTTCGATGCCTCAAATCATTTTCTGCTTAGACCATATTATCCGTTCTGTTCATATCGTGCGCCCAGTGTAACGAAGAAATGATCAGTCAC
Source organism: Schistocerca nitens (assembly GCF_023898315.1). NCBI lineage: Eukaryota > Metazoa > Arthropoda > Insecta > Orthoptera > Acrididae > Schistocerca > Schistocerca nitens. The sequence continues at coordinate 285,119,481 of NC_064621.1, read as the reverse complement.
GTTATTGGAAATGTTCAGCTTCTTGACGATTTGTCGATTACAGTTCCATTTCCTTGTATTCACCAATTTTTGGTTTTTCATCTCACGATAAAAGTTTTCCAGGTGGCATTGTAACAATCGTGGTTTATGTACACAACACGCACTGCCACTAATGGCGTCTGTTTCCTGTCTGCAGTAAAGGCACATATGCACACACCAAAACCACATCGAGCTATCTGCCTTTACACTGAGTTCCGCCCTGTACCACCTGAGTCGTTGATGTCTTATTATACGAGAGCTATTCGGAAAGTAAGGAACGATAGGTCGCGAAATGGAAACGGCAGTGAAAATTAAAACTGTTTTATTTGTTTCAGTTTGCTACAACTTCCAGCTACTTATCTCCATAGTCGCCGATCCGACTTAGACGTTTGTCGTAGCGTCGAACCAACTTTCCAATACCCTCGTTATAGAAGGCAGCCGCCAGTGCATTCCGCCAATTCTCTACGCTGGCCTACAGCTCGTTGTCTGTGCCAAAATGTCTTCATAGGCAGCGGTTCATGTGAGCAGGGATGAAACTCAGATGGAGACAATTAGGGGCTGCATTGTGGGTAATCAAACATTTTCAATTGAAGATGCAGGAGCATCTTCAAGCCCCTGCAGAATGCGGCTGAGAATTGTCTTGAAGAAGAAAGCGCACGACAGTTATGTAATGTTGGCTGCACAGCTTCAGGCGAAATTTCTCACCTGGCCCTCGTACTTGGCGGGAGACACTATTGTTCCAGATATCTTTATGTGATCCATGTGTGCTCAGAACTAAAAAGAACGACGTAACGCGATAGACGGGCATACTAGGGACACGGCCCAACACACCTGCGCCAAACTTCATCGGATTATCAGTGCGGTTTCCATTTCGCGACCGATCGTTCCTTACTTTCCGAATAACCCTCGTATACTGCACTGCTAACATCAAATGCGATATCATTTGTCTTTATCAGAAAACTGGATCTCCTGCGACTGCATATACACTATACACAATTACTTCAGCCGACAGCTTTACTTTCACTACAAATATCCATGCCTTTATACTGATTTCCAATACTGTATATACCTCTGTATGAGCCCTAATTTCTCCATTTTTATCTTCATGATCCTCACGCAAAATGTACGTTGACGGAAGTAGCATCGAACCGCAATCAGCTTCAAATGCCGCTTCTCAATACTGTTTTTTAAAAGTATGTCGTTTTCCCCAGGGAACCATTTTGAGCTCACGAAGATTTTCTGTAGTTCTTCCGTGTCGATGGAACCAACCGGTGACCAATCTGCAGCCCACCTGCGAATTGCTTCGATGTTTTCCTTTAATCCGAGCTAGTGGCGATTCCAAACACACGAGCAACACTCAAGAATGGGTTGCACTAGTGTTCTACACGCGGTCTCCTTCCCAGGTGGGATTGACGGAGTACATCGAGAAAGTTCAAAGAAGGGCAGCACATTTTGTATTATCGCGAAATAGGGAAGAGGGTGTCACTGAAATTGTACAGGATTTGGGATGGACATAATTAAAACAAAGACGTTTTTCGTTAAGGCGGAATCTTCTCACGAAATTTCAGTCATCAACTTTCTCCTCCGAATGTGAAAATGTATTGTTGATGTCAACCTACATAGGGAGCAACGATCACCATAATAAAATAAGGGAAATCAGAGCTCGCACCGAAAGATATAGGCCTTCGTTTTTAACGCGCGCTGTTCGAGATTGGAATAACAAAAAATTATTGTGAAGGTGGTTCGATGAACACTGTACCAGGCACTTAAATGTGATTTGCAGAGTATCCACGTAGATGTAGAAGTGCTACAGTTTCCTACAGTTCTCCCAACAAACCGAACTCAACCATTTCCCTTCCTTACTGCCATCCTTGTGTTTGTTCCATTTCATATTGCATCGTTACCGCGTAGATATTTCACATGACAATGTCAAACAGTAAACTATTAACGCTGTATTAGAATATTACGTGATTTTTTTTGCTACTCATCCGCATTAACTTACATTCAGAGTAAGCTGCAATTCATCACATAACCTAGAAATTTTGCCTAAGTCATCTTTTATCCTCCTACAGTCACTGAACGGCAACACCTTCCTTTGCACTACTGCATCGTCAGTAAACAGCCTCAGACTGCTGCTCACCTTGTTCGTCAGATTTTTTATGTCTATATAGAATAAGAGGTCGTCAGGAAACACCATAGCGTCGTCAGCAAACAGTTGCAGAGCGCCGCGCACCCTGTCTGTCATATCATTTATGTGTACAGAGTCGAAAATTGATGGCTGATCATCACAGAATGTAAGATACTCCTACGCATCGTCAAATCTGGCCACATCTTACAGCATTCTGCAGCATGTATTACCCCAATTACGAAGTCGATATTCTCAAGCACATTTCTGTAAGGACAGTTTCAGTTTGGCTATGGGAGTCCCTTCTACAGAGTTAAAAGGAGCAAGTTATATGTAAATTTTGTTTCATGTGGCATTCGTATTCTTCTAAAAGTGAAATACTTGTATCCATGATGTCGTAAAAACTGGTTTGACAGAGGCGTTGATACAAAATTAAAACAAGTTGGTTTGCGTGGCCATCCTCCGCAGCAAGCACAGAGATATTTGTTTTGTAAATAAAACCCGCCTATTCTTGCAGCAAGAAAAGGCAGTTTTTATTTACAAAAAACAAAAAAAATATACAACGTTTTCTCATAAAATTGTGATTGCAATATTCAGTGTATGTAGTTCATTTCTGAATTAAGTATTTTACCTGTAGATTTAGGTCACTTTGGAATGTTTTTTGGACGCGTAGCCTAAATATCCGTCCAGGGTCGTAATATAATGGATAAATCAACCGATATTAAGCTACCAGTAGAAGATATCACGGTTTTCCGAAATTCCTCCTTCAAAAGAGAATAAGTAAACGTTCCAGAATTCGAATCAAGAACAGCCGCCAACATGAGCGACTTAGAAGTAGATACCCCCGGTGCAGCAATGCACCTTAAATCACGAAATAAAGACATGTCCTCCGGTCCAGACTATATACCAGGCCCCTTTCAAAGCATGCTGACGTAATAGCACCGTACTTAGCAATGATATACAATCACTCGCTCGATAAAAGATTCTACCTAAGGACTGAAAAGTTGCACACGCCACTCCAACAATCAAGCAAGTAAATATGAATAATCCGTTGAATTACAGACCCACATCACTGACGTCGATTTGTAGTATGATTTTTGAGCACGTTCTATGTTCGAACGTTATGAACTACCTTGAAGAAAACAATGTATTGACAGTCAGCACGGATTCAGAAAATATCGTTATTGTGCAGAACAACTATCTCCTTACTCTCATGACGTAACGCTATTAACAGGGGATCTCAAATTAATTCCAAATTTCTAGTTTTCCAGAAGGATTTAACACGGTTCTTCATAAGCGACTTCTAACTTAATTGAGTACCAATGGAATATTTTCTCAGTTGTGCGACTGGATTCGTAATTTCCTGTCAGAAAGGTCACAATTCTTCGTAATCGCCAGTTCATAGAGTAAAACAAGTGATATCGACTGTTTCCCAAGGAAGCGTCGTAGTCGCTTTGTTGTTCCTAATGTATATAAACGATTTAAGAGACAATCTGAGAAGCCCACTTAGTTTGTTTATAGATGCTGCTATATTTTACTGTCTACTAAAGTCATTAAAACCAATTGCGAAATGATTTAGACAAGATGCTTGTAGGGTGCGGAAAAAAATCAGTGAAATTTCGACTGATGAGAACAGATGTTAAGTCCCATAGTGCTCAGAGCCATTTTGAGTTAAATTTCGGTTACGCGATGAATCCCACAAATTGAAAGGTTGTTAATTCAACTTCATACTTATGGATTACACTTACAAGCATCTTCAACTGGAAACATCTCCAAAAAATATTGTGGGGAAGGCGAATCAAAGACTGCGTTTCATAAGTAGATCACAGACGGTGCAACATCTACTAACTCCCTACACTACGATTGTCCGGCCTCTTCTCGAGTATTGCTGTGCAGTGTGGAATCTTTACCAGGCTATCAGGATGGCTTGACGGAGGCTATCGAAAAAGTTTAGATAAGGCGGCTCGTTTTGTACTATCGTAAAATAGGGGAGAGAGTGTCACGTATATAATACTCGAGTTGAAGTGTCAATCATTAAAATGAAGACGTTGCCCGTTGCGGCAAGCAATTTAAGTCACCAACTTTCTCCTCCAAATTCAAACATATTTTGTTTACACACAGCTACATATGGAGAAATGATCACTGCAATAACATAAGACAAAACAGAGCCCGCACGGGAAGGTCTACGGTAAATGTTCGTTGTTCGCATGCGCTGTTAGAGAGTGAAACGGCGGAGGAAAAGTCTGCAGGTGGTTCTAAGAACCCTCTGTAAGGCACTTAAGTGTGCATTTCAGAGTAGTCATGTAGATGAAGTTGTAAATATAGATGGAGAAAACAGCTATTTAATATAACTCAGGAGCAGTAGCTTGTTTTTCAAAGTACTAAGTTTCCTTCTACTTTATTGGGTTACATTTACTGACGTCCACACAAAGAACATTAAGTGGTATAATAAGAGTTTAGTGTCCGGTCGAAGTTTCGGTGAACTACTTGATGATTGTAGTTAACATATACCGCCAGTCGTTCAAAAATCCCTGACGGTTCTCATTCGTGACGGAATCTATGGAATTTACTGTGGAAATGAATGTATTAGTTTGTCTCAGTATAAAGTGGAATATCTCATGGGAAATTTGGAAAGATTATGACTCAGGCATAGATAAAGAATGCACAGGGTGATTCACAATTCCTATCACAGTCTTCTAGGGTATGAACAGGGAACTTACTAGATATAGTTTTGGTAAGAAACCCATGTCCGTAAGTGTACTGTTTGGATCCGAAATATACTTGGAGATCAGATGACTTTCAAATCTTCCGCTTCATGTTACGCGTACAATGGAGACAATGATATCTGACCTGGTCTTCTACACGAGCGCATGACACGGGTCATGTTTCGAGTAGTCATCGTCGTGTTTTCATCTGCGTGACGATGGACTTATTTTCAAAAAGATCCAGGGAAGTGGGTAGACTGGTGCATAATATCCCTAAAATAATTCCACTCCTGTTTAATATATGAATATTTATTGCTTAGAAGTCGCAGAGAAATATTGCGATATTAAATAAAAATGTTAATAGTTCTGCTAAGAAAGTAATATTAGAATCATTTTCTTATGATAAAGGGTAGAAACGGGACTGATACAATAAAATTCTACAATAACAACCGATAGACGCAGCAAAAAAAATACATACGTAGAGCCCTAAAATTCCTCCTGGTCTGACCACAGCAAAAACATGACGTTTACCAAAAGAAATCCATGAGCATGGACGTTTTCGTCAAACTACATTTATGCGTCCAATACAGCAGATCCGCAGTCAAATCAAAATATTTGCTGTTCAAGACCTCAATTTGAGCTAGAACACGGAGAAACAATTACAGTGTAGTCCTTGGATGAAGGAAGAAAAAGCGGAATTTCATGTGCGACATGACGATGGCTGCATAAAAAATTTCTTGTAGTACTATTATTTTCGACTGCAGTGTCCCCAGTGTTTCCCTAGCATTTGAGCTTATATTATCCACGATAAAAACAACTTAAACTACGTAGCATTAACACCTGTATTGAACGAAAGGAAATTTTAGGTCTTGTCACGCAAGGACAAAATTAACGCATAGCTCAGTGATTTGGAACAAATCATCTCTACCTCACAGAACATATTATCACAGCAAAGGTAGAAGGGCTGTTCGTGTCAGCGAAATAAGACGCATAATGAGAATAGTTGGTTTGGTACTGAATGCTGTATTTGATGTGTTTACTCCAGTGAGAAGAATTCTGCTTAGAATTATTGTTCCTTGAAACGATTTTCTATGAAATAAATCTAACACATTTTTGCCAACTTCTCTGTCCCTTTCTTAACGGAATAGCTGACAAATCTAGAATCTGTTACCGGTGTAAAGGAAGAAGATTCAAGAGACATCTGCTATACGTTAATAGGCCGGGATTTGTGGCCGATACCACCAAAGGCCCATGGAGCCCTTTTCTGAAAATTTAAATGGCATCAACATATTATGTAAAATTTGGTTACATAGAGTAGCACTTTACGCTAACTAACGTATCAGAATCAAATTATAATAACATATAAATGTGAATCTCAAGCCAAATTTCTCTCGAAACGAAACGTTTTGACGAAAAAGCCACAGAAAAATGTAATACACACGGAATTATTACAGTCTAAGGGCTATGCTTTGAAAATGCCGCATTTATTTGTTGCTCTATTGCTTCAGGCCTAAAATTTGTGTTCGGCACTTACAATAACCCTAGTTTTAAAAAGATAAAAGACTTGCAATATACTATTAGACAGGCATTTAATATTTTAGGGTCACCTATTACCAGACTGATGGATGGATGGACAGATCTGGCAGCTGGATGCGAAATTTGTAGCGAAGTTACTTCGGTAGTTCCTAGTTAGAGCTGGTTCTGCTCATGTCCTTTAATAATAAATTGTAATATCTCTGTCGTCATAGTGTTTTACAACGGCCTGAAAATTAACAGTAGTATTTTAGTGGGTATCCTACATAAAATGTTTACTCAAATTATGTATATAAATTACATTACTTCCCAACCTTCATTCTGCTCCTGAATATGAAATTTGTGTGCCGCACATGTTGTTTGGTGTGCCTTCTCGTCAATTAATAATTGTATTTCAGTGTAGCCAGTCCTGCCAGTAAACATTAAGGGATCTAAAAACTAAAGGGTCAGATTAGTAAGAAGAAAATTAAGTACCCTTATGCACAGCACGATGCCTTTTAGGACTTCATCTCCGTTATCAACTGTTGTAGTTGATAATTTGATGTCTACTAATCTGTATTCCTTTTCAGTCGTGTTTGCCTTGCAATTAAAAAATCCTAAGCATTACAGCATAATTCTTTTATGTTGGAATATAATTACGTGGGTCGCTAAATGTGAAACCATATTCCGAAGTTGCATTTCGTATGTATTCTCTACCTAGCAATGTAACCATTTTGCACACTTAGGAATGGGTACAAATTTCTTGACAAAATTAGTGCTTTGTACAAAAAAGTAGTTGCTACAGTATTCAGATCCTATAGACTTACAAGAACATCAGTTCTATTGGATTGAGACGACATCACTGTTCCCCAAGTATTTGAGCTAATGTTATTCATGACGAAACCAACTTTAATTCCACGGCATTAACATCCGTATTGAAAGAAAGGATAATTTTAAGCCTTGTCAGGTAAGGAGAAAGCCCACTGGTCAGAAGTTATTATCTGTAACTTAATATGGGATCCGTGTGAAGGAAGCACTTTGATAAAATGCTAACATGCTTCTAATATGAAAAGAAAACATAAAATATCTTAGTTAGCATGATAAGCTGTTACGGAAAGTACTTGTTTTTTCGCGAAGATAACACAGTAACGTACAAGACATTAATTTCTTGGTCGTTTGTATACCGACACAACAAAGAACGTCAAGTACGTTCAGCAGAGCTATTCGGAGGAATCTGTATAAAGAAAATCACGTGAAATATTTCGCAGCAGCGTGCTGGGTTTCCTTATTTACTCGTTTTTGTTATCAGCTATGGTACGAAAGAGTTTCTTTATTGACACGAACTGTCAGTCATCATTCCCTTGCTGTGTGTGCATTAAATTTTGTTACATGTCTATGTCCGTCCTGCTAAGTGTCATTTATATTGACGTAGGTTATCAAACCGATGATAGTAGCAACATAAGCTACCCCTGTCCTTACGCTACAATAATAGGAATAATGTGCTAGTTCCGTTTTTTTCTTCCGCTTGTGCGCCGACTGCTGTACGACCCTGCTTTTATTGGGTTGCAAGGTGTCGAATCTAGGTCTCATGCTTATCATCCGTCAGTTATAGTTGTTACTGATGCTCTATGATTCTCCGCATCGCAGTAAATGTCTTTCAACAGAAGGAACACACTGTGAACAATCAACGTTGTTTCTTTGTATAATTATCGGCGTCGCCACTCACATGCCCAGACTGTCTATTTCGCGTGCGAATTCGCGTCTCTATTCCGCAGCTTATAAGAATCCTGTATTTACAACACAGCTAGACGTAAAATTAATGCAACCACCTATACTGCACAGTATCTTATAAGACAATAGCACCCATAGGCCGTGGACCGCGAGTTGTGAATGTAGTGGTTTGCTAACCATATTAGTCGTAACACATATTTCAGTCAGCGTTCTCGACCGTCCAAATCTGAAGACGAGCATCGCGCTCTGAAACTATTGATAGTTGTTTCGGTAAGATTAATTTACATCTATGTACGAAGTACGGGAGTTGTGATAAGTATTCGTTGGCACGATTGAGCAGACTTACCCAAGACAAAATCGAGAATTTTAAACAGCTGGAACTGGCTTAGTTGTATGGAGTGTGCAGAAACCTGTCCTCAGCCATATGAACTGTATAGTATTGATAAAGATCGTCCCAGCTCATGCTACAGAACGTAGGGTAAAAGTGATGACAAAGTGAGGCAGCTAATGAGCAATCCGCTTCTGTAACTACAGGCTAATGAAAACTTCACAGAATGAGCTTTGATGGATGTCACCGACCAGAACGCAGAAGGTGCCGCTCCAGCATAATGTTTTAATTCTCATCTTTAGTTGAATTACAATGCATTTTTTTAATATAGTTAGTGCAAATATGTACACATTCTAGCGTTTTGTTTGAGTAAATTTAATTGTCTCGACGTTAAACGATAACGCCCATTTCCTTGCACTGAAGATGGGTCAACTTTCATCATTTTATCGTCTTAGGAAATATTTTGACTGTTACCTTACGAAAATTGTAAACAGGGACTACAATAATCTATTCTATTCATAGGCTAGGACAACGCACTGACAAGGCTCCTATGTGTCTTCTCATAAACCCATTATTTTAGGCGTCTGCAAATACAAAATTTATTCTTTTGAGTGTGAGGCACTAGCAGGACGAAACAATAGGAGAGCAGGTCTCTTCCTTGCATAAGTCGGAACGTTATGAGATTAAGTAAAAAGCTCGATAATAGTTCATTTCATGTAGAAACCAAAACATTGCCTTCCAATGTAAACAAATAGGGAAAGGTTTGAATTAGACTGGGGCCATGTAAAGCGCCGACCCCACACGGTATTTTTGCATCCATTGCTTTTTTGTGTATGTATTAATGATCTGCCACTAAATATGGCGGATAAGATAAACCTTTTCTCTTTGCAGATGATATAAGTTTTACTGTGAAAGATGACATTATATAAATTATTTAGCTAATAGAGTAGTCAGTAACATCAGAATGTGGCTTTCAGAGAACAGATTAGAGTCTGAAACAGCGGAGACGTAATACAGTCCCTTCCTTCCATCTTCATATGAACTTCGAAATGGCAGATAGAAAAACAACTACACCCACTTTCTAATGGAAATGCATATGAACAGATGAGATTCCATGGAGATTATGCGAAACCACTTACTCCACTTCTGTCAGCAGTTTCATCTTTGGTCACTGGGACAATGAAGAATACCTCCGTCTGGAAAAAACTGCAGGACATTCCCTTTTTGAGGAAGGGTCATAGCACAGATGAATATTATTATAGGTTTTTATAATTGAAATCAGTCTCTTATACAATTAAGGAACATGCTTTATGATTATGCATTATGATGTTTTTGGAAAATGAAAATCTCGTCTATAAAAATCAACTTGGATTCCGCAAACCGATATCTGGTGAAGCTCAGATCGGTCAATTCCTCCACTAGATCCACAGTGATGTAGACATCGGTGCCCAGGTTGCTACCGTGTTCCTCGACTTCCTGAATGTATTTGGCAGTGTCCACTGTCGTTTTGTGGAAAATTACTAGTTTACGAATATCGGACCAGATTAGTGGCTGGATTCAAAACTTATTTTCAGGTAGAACTCAACACATCGCTCTTAAGGGAACGAAGTTGATAGATGCAAAGGTAATTCTGGGGATATCTCAAGGAAGTCTAATAAGACCTAATAAGACATATAGTTTTACAGTGTGTATAAATGATCTAGAGGTGCATCAGAGGCTCCTTAAGTTTTGTAGCCTACCCGTTTTTACTTGCGAAGTTAAACTTGGTTGCAGCGCCTCTGGTTGTAAGCTGGTGGGAGGAATAACCTACTGCCAATAATGTTGCCTACACCAAAAATTTTGAGTTCAGACACTTTAATTGCATTTAGGTGCTGTTTATGGCCAGATAAGCAGATATCCACGTTCTGTATTCGTTTAACAGTTCTATAGTTGCTCTCCGAGTGCAGTAACCTGGCCCTGGTGTAATCAGTCACAAATGTCTTAGTGTGGCAAATCGGCAATCAACAGAGTCTAACACACTGGTTTTAGCTCGAATAGCATTACGTATTAATGGAATTAGAAGTGCACATTACACAACTCTGTTCATGACATAAATTTGTTGTCACAGTCAAAGATGATCACTATTAAAGCTAGAACATGGTTAATGAAAATAATTATGAGTTCAGGGTCGAATTCATTGTGAAAATTGGTCACTGAATTATTAGACAATTAGCGGCAATACATGAAACACGTCGCAAAAGCGGTACACTTTTATGGTTTATCGTATTCTCCGAACCGACTGCGATACATTTTGTTCATAGTACATAGATGTTACTCAAAAAATGGTTCAAATGGCTCTGAGCACTATGGGACTTAACATCTGTGGTCATCAGTCCCCTAGAACTTATAACTACTTAAACCTAATTAACCTAAGGACATCACACACATCAATGCCCGAGGCAGGATTCGAACCTGCGACCGTAGCAGTCGCGCGGTTCCGGACTGAGCGCCTAGAACCGCGGGACCACCGCGGCCGGCACATACACTCCTGGAAATGGAAAAAAGAACACATTGACACCGGTGTGTCAGACCCACCATACTTGCTCCGGACACTGCGAGAGGGCTGTACAAGCAATGATCACACGCACGGCACAGCGGACACACCAGGAACCGCGGTGTTGGCCGTCGAATGGCGCTAGCTGCGCAGCATTTGTGCACCGCCGCCGTCAGTGTCAGCCAGTTTGCCGTGGCATACGGAGCTCCATCGCAGTCTTTAACACTGGTAGCATGCCGCGACAGCGTGGACGTGAACCGTATGTGCAGTTGACGGACTTTGAGCGAGGGCGTATAGTGGGCATGCGGGAGGCCGGGTGGACGTGCCGCCGAATTGCTCAACACGTGGGGCGTGAGGTCTCCACAGTACATCGATGTTGTCGCCAGTGGTCGGCGGAAGGTGCACGTGCCCGTCGACCTGGGACCGGACCGTAGCGACGCACGGATGCACGCCAAGACCGTAGGATCCTACGCAGCCGGCCGCGGTGGTCTAGCGGCTCTGGCGCTGCAGTCCGGAACCGCGGGACTGCTACGGTCGCAGGTTCGAATCCTGCCTCGGGCATTGGTGTGTGTGATGTCCTTAGGTTAGTTAGGTTTAAGTATTTCTAAGTTCTAGGGGACTTATGACCTAAGATGTTGAGTCCCATAGTGCTCAGAGCCATTTGAACCATTCTTTTTTTATCCTACGCAGTGCCGTAGGGGACCGCACCGCCACTTCCCAGCAAATTAGGGACACTGTTGCTCCTGGGGTATCGGCGAGGACCATTCGCAACCGTCTCCATGAAGCTGGGCTACGGTCCCGCACACCGTTAGGCCGTCTTCCGCTCACGCCCCAACATCGTGCAGCCCGCCTCCAGTGGTGTCGCGACAGGCGTGAATGGAGGGACGAATGGAGACGTGTCGTCTTCAGCGATGATAGTCGCTTCTGCCTTGGTGCCAATGATGGTCGTATGCGTGTTTGGCGCCGTGCAGGTGAGCGCCACAATCAGGACTGCATACGACCGAGGCACACAGGGCCAACACCCGGCATCATGGTGTGGGGAGCGATGTCCTACACTGGCCGTACACCACTGGTGATCGTCGAGGGGACACTGAATAGTGCACGGTACATCCAAACCGTCATCGAACCCATCGTTCTACCATTCCTAGACCGGCAAGGGAACTTGCTGTTCCAACAGGACAATGCACGTCCGCATGTATCCCGTGTCACCCAACGTGCTCTAGATGGTGTAAGTCAACTACCCTGGCCAGCAAGATCTCCGGATCTGTCCCCCATTGAGCATGTTTGGGACTGGATGAAGCGTCGTCTCACGCGATCTGCACGTCCAGCACGAACGCTGGTCCAACTGAGGCGCCAGGTGGAAATGGCATGGCAAGCCGTTCCATAGGACTACATCCAGCATCTCTACGATCGTCTCCTTGGGAGAATAGCAGCCTGCATTGCTGCGAAAGGTGGATATACACTGTACTAGTGCCGAAATTGTGCATGCTCTGTTGCCTGTGTCTATGTGCCTGTGGTTCTGTCAGTGTGATCATGTGATGTATCTGACCCCAGGAATGTGTCAATAAAGTTTCCCCTTCCTGGGACAATGAATTCACGGTGTTCTTATTTCAATTTCCAGGAGTGTAGATGTTACTCCTTTCAAACTCACCGTAGTCTGAACTTAAGCTGAAATGACATGGTTTCCATCCTGCTCCTTATATAAATTTAGTATAATTAAAACTGAAGTTGTCTATTGTTGCTTGTCTAATTTTCATAAATTTCAATTAATGATTTACATTTCTGAGCAACCGAACAGTGAACGCTGATTTGTTTGAACAGGAACTTTCAGATACAGTAATAATTTTTTTAAGTCTGAATATGCTATGCTAATTCAGTAACAATGTTTTAACTAAAGGACTTAATTACTTCGAAAGTAAATGGATGTATATGGTGCTAACATACTTTCGTCGCCAATTGTCAGGATACTTCGTTCATTTCTAAATTCTCTTCGTCTATTTCATTAGGAAGTCGGTATTACTGTATATGTTTACATAAGAACAATCAGAACAGGATTTCAAATTACTATTATTTTGTAATTAGCACAGGTTTCAGCCAAACTAATCATCCTATCAGATTCAGAATAATGAAAAGAAGGTAACAGATAACAAAATTAAGTTGAATCAGCTGTGAGTAAACATTCAAAATTTTTGGTACTGTGCAGATGTCATATCAATTACAGTATCCAAGGTCTGACAAAATATGCAAAAAAATAAGATAAAAAATAAAAATGCAAGGGCGAAGGGGGTGGGACAGGGAAAATGACAGAGAGGAGGTGGCGTGGTTGTCTATAACAAGGTAGCAGTGCTAGAAGACAGTAACAATTTGCAGAAATATCTTTAACATTTCGCGGCCCTGTCAGCAACTGTATAAATATTAATTTTAATGATGAACAGCCTCAGTTGCACCGTTTACCTAGAAATTTACCAAGATTTCAGTCGGGATAACCCAACCTTCTTCAGAACAACAGTATCTATCGTTTGTCCATAGTGGACATCGTCAAGCTAAAACTACACATCCATAAATTATCGTCAGACTGTAAAACTTATCTGGCACTGCCTCGGACCCACTTCGCGACCGCGATGTGGCAACCACTAGAGCTGTACTGGAACAGTGCCAAATAAGTTTTACAGTCTGACGATAATTTATGGATTTGTAGTTTTAGCTTGACGATGTCCACTATGGACAAACGATAGATACTGTTGTTCTAAGAAGGTTGGGTTATCCCGACTGAAATCTTGGTAAATTTCTAGGTAAACGGTGCAACTGAGGCTGTTCATTATTAAAATTAAAATTTGCAGAAAGACCCACAGAGGACTGATGAATCACGTAGGGACTGGTTGTTGATCTTGAACGTAAACAGGTATATTGTGCACACATAGGAAAAGAAATCCACTACTATACAACTACGTTAGTGACGATAAGTTGTCAGAAACAGTAACCACCGTAAAAACTAGGAGTATATATCGGAGCTACTTTGAGTGATCATTAGTAAAAATAGCAGGAGGAGCAGAAGCCAGGCTGAGATTTGCAGGAAGGATCTTAAGGAAACATAATTTATTCACTAAAGAAGTGGTTTACAGTGCAGTAGTTCGACCGTTTCTTGAGCATTGTTGTTCAATTTGGGACTGTTACCAGGTTGGTCTGTTAGAAGAGAGAGAGAGAGAGAGAGAGGGGGGGGGGGGAGAAGATCCAACGAAGAGCGGCGCATTTCGTCATGTGATCGTTTGGAGGGCGCGAGAGCGTGACAGGGATGCTCAACAAACTCCAGTGGCAGACACTAGACACTGCAACAGAGGTGTTATACATCACAGAGAGGTTTACTGTTGAAACTTCGAGGAGTACTTTCCGAGAAGAGCCGGACAACATGATAATTACTTCCTCCAAGAAACGTTCTCACAAAATGACCACATCGAAAAAATTCAAGAAATTTGGCCTAAAACAGAGGCTTACCTACAATCGTTCTTCCCTCGCGTCATTCGCGAAAGGAACAGGTAGGAGGCGACCAGTCAGTCGCACCCAGGAGTATCCTCCGCCACATACCGTCAGGTGGATTGCGGATTACTGATGTAGATGTAGAAGTGCAACAGAGTGCAATGTATAAAGTTTCTGACATGGAACTCTTATAAAAAAAAGCGAAAATTTACTATCCCAGGGTGGTCGAAAAATCAATGAAGTCGATCATTTTAAATTGTTAGGGTAGAAGAAAGTCCTTCATGGAAGCATCATGTTTAAAATCATATGCAGAAAGAGTAGTCTCCATTGCTGCTGATGCATGAAGTTGTTTCACTTGCCTATGTTATATTTCTGGGCAACTTCTTGCAATCACCAATCGTAACCCACAAAAAGGAGGTCAGATTGGTCCGTGGTGACTGTTTGCGAACTTCGTGTAGGCCGATATTCAAGTGTCTCCGTACTATAGCTCTGACGTCCCTGTACATGTATTCTATAGTGCTGATAAATGTAAATGCCGTGCGACTAGGACCTCCCACCGGGTAGACTGTTCGCCTGGTGCATGTCTTTCGATTTGACACCACTTCAGCGACTTGCGCATCGTTGGGGATGAAATGATGATTGAAACAACACAACACCCAGTCCATGCGCGGAGAAAGTCTCTGAACCAGCCGGGAATCGAACCCATCGTGTTGATCATATTGACACACTCAAATGGAACTTCAACATTCATTCACTGAACAGTAGAAGAAAAGAGTTACGTACTTGGACAACATTTCCTTAAGCATTACAGAGCATGATGTGCTCTCTTCAGAGGGCTTCATTTTCAATAGGTTTCCTGCAGAACTGGAAAAAAACTAGTGATAAACCCCAAGTTATCAGTTTCAAGCTGAGAGGTTTCCTTGTAGCACTTTCCCTCCATTCCGTACAGGAGTTCCCCGAAATAAATGAGGAGTTTACTCTGGAATGTGTGATTTATTCGTGTAATCTCTCAGTATTTTTTTGTACCGGTACAATTTTTGCTTTATAAATTTTCTAATCAGCACTAAAACTATGTACTGACTCGTAACATGACCAAGTAAATAAACAAACAGTATTTATGTTAATGATATGGGTGATCTGTTCAAATCATTATACGTGAAAGTAATCCCTCCAATTTTTGATAATCAACTCTATACATGTTCCAGTATGTTACAAATAGCCGCGGAAGAAAACACGATTTTTCCGGTAATCGTATCTCGAATTCTATTGATCACAGAGATAAGGGGTCAAGTATTTTGCATAACCCCCTAGCCTAGCGACTGTTTGTATACCTATCGGAAGAACGGGATACTTCAACTATCCTTCAGTACAGGACCAAAATTTAAACATTACACTTTTCCTCCAGTCTCCACAAATTAAGCAAATCGGTTGATCCTTTCGCAATAGGTATGGTCTAGGGTAGACCTTAGGGGCATATAAAACCACTATTTGTTCATGCATAGCTCCTCAGAAAAATGTGAAAAACGGCGATTTTTTGGGTGGAGATGGCCCCTTCTTTCTATTCATGGCAAATGGTCGAAATTTCTCCGTATGTTCTTAAGACAGTATTCTCGTGGACCATAGAAACTTTTTTCGATATCATTATTGATTACAGAGATTCAGAGTTGCCGTATTTGCACAGAAAACAGCAAAAACCGGCTTTTAGCCGTTTTTGCATTGTTGGCCGAAATTATCTAAATAATTAACCATAGCAAGGGCCTCAAATTTTAACTGTACATTATGCAGGTATTCATCTAGAAATTCCAGTCTTCCGTTTTCGTAAAACTGTATCCGTTATCAATATATATCTGAAAAAACAATGATTTTTAGATACTAAAAATACCAAGTATGGTGATGGGCATTTCTATAATTTATGTTCATGGCAGATCGTCGAAATTTTTACCACATAGTCTTAAAATAATGGTCTCGGGGTAAAATGAAACTATTTTCGATTACATTATTCGCTATCGAGATCCAGGAATTCAAAGATAGCGCACTGATGCACGTAAAATATGCATATTATACCCCGTAAATGTAATTTCAACTGACGTAGTGATCACATCACAAGGCGCCTAGGATCATCGTAATGGTTCTGAAGTCACCAAACTATGTTTTTAGTTAGCATATTTTTCACCAATCAAACTTTATCACGCTTACACAAAAATGCCCAAAGTGATAACGCAGGGACGAAACATGGATTAAAAAGCGTCGCAATTTTCCTGAAAAGGACTTAAAAATGAAGGCAAAAATTATGTAAAACTGGAACGACTGCAAATTTAGCAAAATACTCCTAATAACATTTTCAACCTTTTGAGAAAGAAAGCATAAGCTGGTCTTTTTCGATGAAATGCGATCGGAGGGCTAAGTATACAGAAGAAATGTAAAACAAACGATTTTGTGTTAACTTTATACTATGCGCACTTATTTGTTGTTTACACGTGAAAGTACGTAAAAGTGTCGAGGTATATACAGTAGATAAACTGCAAGAATGTTACTAATCTATAGATTTTGTTGTATATAAGCGGCACATCCTACTGTAGCAGGGGAAAGAGGCAAAAGCGGAAAAAATGCTCCCGTTGCAGCAAAAAATAGGTGGTTATGTTTTCCTTCAAAATACTCTGACAGAAATGTGGGAACCAGTCCCCAATCTGCCTTCCTCACCAAAAATTTTGACATACGAACGTATTCGCGCTCCTTTGTGCCGAAAGAGAGTAGCAGAGAGACAGTGACAGTGGATGAGAAAGGAGTCAGTGCCAGTAGGAGAGAAAGAGAGAGGAGACGATTATGGTTGGAAAGAGGAGGAGAGATGGATTAAGACAGTAGAATGGGAGGCAAAGAGAGAGGAGATACCGACGATCAGTGAGCAGTAACAGAGAAAGATAGAGGGAGATATAAACAGTGGGATTAAAAAGAGAGGTGACTGTGTAAATGAATAACACAGCTGAGCGGATACCACAGGCAGGCTTGAGGGCTCTTCACTCTTTGAGGCCGGCTAACTTTAGCATGTAGCTATAGGGGAGGGAATATTTTGAACTGGAAAAGGGAAAGGTAAATTGGACTCCCTATAATTATTTTGGTGCCGGAGTATGGTGAAAAACGTCGGAGTGGCAGAAGAAAATAAAATGAGACAGTGTAAGTGAGAGAGGAGACGGTGGCAGTGGGATGTGTATGTTGTAAATCAGTGGGAGAAAAAGGAGACAGTGGGAGAGAAACGTATTTATATAGACAGAGACACTGAGAGGGAAGTGGTAAATATGAAGCCTTAACTACAAAGAAAGACTGGGTAAAACTGTTTAGAGTGCTGTGTGTTAAAAGAACGTGAATACGATCCATGCCAAAAATTTTTGTGAGGAAGGCCGAATAAGAGGACTTAGGTAGCTGGCTCCTCACTTTTCTGTCAGAGACTTTTAAAGAAGAACATATCCGTGTCATTGTGTTCCGACATGTGTAGTTTCCCACTAATGAAAGAAGACATGAGGTGAAAAATGTCATTTCCTTCTCTTACACTGTAAACAATAAAAGCGGTAAAATTAAAAATACATGCACAGAATTTTCAAATGGCGAAGAAAGAGAATTAACACCAAGCAACGCTGACGCCTACGTTCGACTACGAAGCGCAAAAGACTGCTTGCAGACCCTAAGCTACGTGACTGAAAATTAATCGTATACAGAGCTACGGCAACACTGAGGCGTTGCGATAGAACTGCGTTATGTGACTGGTTGTGGCAGATGCGAGAAGCAATCGCGGCTAGCGTACTTCGTCTATGAGACCTCTTCTTTCACGGTACGGACTGTAGGATCAAATCTATAGCGGCGAAAGCTGTACAAACCACAGAGAAGTTAATGGAAGATTTTTTGTGTCTGTCGGAGTCGAGGATCCCAAAACAAGTGTTACACTATAAACTTTAGTTGTCACACTAACAGCATGTTACCTTTGGTGGAGAGTCATCGGCGACTATAACGTCGGATGCAACTCAGAGAAGTGTGTTGGGACTCTTGTCCTTCATGTTGTATATTAATGACCTCGTACAGACAATATTAATAGCAAAATCAGGTTTCTTGCAGATGATGCAGATATCAATAATGAAGTATTATCTGAAAGAAACTGCATAAATATTCAGTTAGATGCTGTTAAAATTTCGAAGTGGTGCAGAGATTGGCTTGCTCTAAATGACCAGAAATGTAAAATTTGTCACTTCACAAAACGAAAAAACGTAGTATCCTATGACTATAATATCAATGGGTCACTGTTGGAATAGGCCAATTCATACAAATACCTGGGTGTAACGCGGATAAAGCAGATAGTAGTCTTCGGTTTCTTGGTAGAATACTGGGGAAGTACAATCAGTCTACGAAGGAGATTCCTTACAAATGACTCGTGAGACCGGTTCTAGAATGTTGCTAAAGTGTTTGGGACCCGTACCAGATAGGACTAACAGGGGATATTGAACATATACACAGAAGGGCAGGACGAATGGTGACAGCTTTGTTTATATTATATATTTAACAATTATATACAACCACTCGCTCACAGAAAGATCCGTACTGGAAAATTACTCGAGTCACACGAATACCCAAAAAGGGAAGTATGAGTAATCCGCGCAATTACAGGCCTATATCACTAACGTCGATTTGCAGTAGGGGTTTGGAACATATACTGCATTCGAACATTATGAAGTACCTCGAAGAAAACGATTTATTGACACATAGTCAACACGGATTCAGAAAATATCGTCCTTGTGAAACACAACTAGCTCTTTATACTCATGAAGTAATAAGTGCTATCGACAGGGGATGTCAAATTGATTCCATATTTTTAGACTTCAAGAAGGCTTTTGACACCGTTCCTCACAAGAAAGTGTGAAGTTATCCACATGAGTACTAAAAGAAATCCGCTAAATTTCGATTACGAGATAAGTCACACAAATCTGGAGGCTGTAAATTCATCTAAATAGTTAGGAATTACAATTACAAATAGCCTAAATCGGAACGATCACTTGGATAATATTGTGGGTAGAGCAAACCAAAGACCGCGATTCATTGGCAGAACACTTAGAAGGTGTAACAGGTCTACTAAAGAGACTGCTTACACCACGCTTGTCCCCCCATATTCTGGAGTATTTCTGTGCGGTGCGGGATCCGCATCAGGTGGGACTGACAGATGACATCGAAAAAGCACAAAGAAGGGCAGCTCGTTTTGTATTAACGCGAAATAGGGGAGATAGTGTCACAGACATGATATGTGAATTGGAGTGGCAATCATTAAAACAAAGTCGTTTTTCGTTGCGACGGGATCTTCTCACGAAATTTCAATCCATTTTTCTCCTCCGATTGCGAAAACATTCTGTTGCCACCAACCTACATAGGGAGAAATGATGATCACGAGAAAATAAGAGAAATCAGGGCTCGCACAGAAAAATTTAAGTGCTCGTTTTCCCGCGTGCCGTTCGAGAGTGGAACGTTAGAGAGACAGCTTGAAGGTGGTTGATTGAACCCTCTGCCAGGCACTTTATTGTGAATAGCAGAGTAATCACGTAGGTGTAGATGTAGAATACGTGGGAGAGTGTCACAGAGATACTGAAGGAATTGAATTGGCAGACTGTTGAAGACAGATCTAAACTATCGCGAGAAAATCTATTGACAAAGTTTCAAGAACCGGCTTTAAATGATTACTCTGGGATTACACTAAAATTCCCTACGTACCGCATAGTTCTTCCCGCTCTCCCGACATGAATGGACTGGAAGAAATCTTAACAACTGATACAATGGGACGTACCCTCTGCCATGCACCTCAAGCTAGTTTTTCAGTAGAGATGTAGATGTAGAACCAGTGGGCAGACCGAGAACAAGAAAAGTGTGAGGTGATCCACATGAGTTCCAAAAGAAATCCGTTGCAATTCGATTACTCGATAAATAGTACAATTCTCAAGGCTGTGAATTCAACTAAGTACCTGGGTGTTAAAATTACGAACAACTTCAGTTGGAGAGACCACATAGATAGTATTGTGGGGAAGGCGAGCCAAAGGTTGCGTTTCATTGGCAGGACACTTAGAAGATGCAACAAGTCCACTAAAGAGACAGCTTACATTACAGTTGTTCGTCGTCTGTTAGAATATTGCTGCGCGGTGTGGGATCCTTACCAGGTGGGATTGACGGAGGACATCGAAAGGGTGCAAAAAAAGGGCAGCTCGTTTTGTATTATCACGTAGTAGGGGAGAGACTGTGGCAGATATGATACGCGAATTGGGATGGAAGTCATTACAGCAAAGACGTTTTTCGTCGCGGCGAGAACTATTTACGAAATTTCAGTCACCAACTTTCTCTTCCGAATGCGAAAATATTTTGTTGAGCCCAACCTGCATAGGTAGGAATGATCATGAAAATAAAATAAGAGAAATCAGAGCTCGAACAGAAAGGTTTAGGTGTTCGTTTTTCCCGCGCACTGTTCGGGAGTGGAATGGTAGAGAGATAATAGGATTGTGGTTCGACGAACCCTCTGCCAAGCACTTAAATGTGAATTGCAGAGTAGTCATGTAGATGTAGATGTAGATGTAGATGGTGTAAGAATAAAATGTACTTTATTTTATGACACATGGTCCGCTATAGCTTAGGGAAAACCTGACTTCGATATATTTACACGACCCCCCATAAACAGCGATATTATTCACAGTGGTGTGCCGCGTCTCTGTAAATTATTTTTTAGACACGCAGGTTTTAACGGTAGCTTTGCCTCACGCCCTTGTGAGTAAATGCAAGGGGCATTTTTTGGCGTATGCTCAGTTTGATTTTTCCGACATTAGCTAATTGCTGTATCCCGCGTCGCTACGGCGTCGTTATGTTTAATTTTTGGATTTGGTATTGTACGGGATTTCCTTCCTTTCGCCACCCCATTCAGCATGCTACAGTGCACAACAACTCAGACGGACCTATTTCACGAACTAGAACTAAAAAGAAAGAACCAGCAACGCAACAAACTTTCAGAATACCTCGACGAACTACGGCAACAGGTTTTCACTCCGGTAGCCTTTTACAGTTCCCTTTTTTTGTAAATTTGAAATAAGTTTTATAAGTGGAGCAAAAATTTGAGAATTGGGTAATTTGGAAGAGCTGTTGTGAATCGATGTCAGGGCCTCACTGCAAATGATACATACTGAACGCGCGAGTTGGCCAAAGAGATGTTAAAGACGAACTAATGAAAACATACAGTGATGAAACATATAATCAAAATACTATTTGTAAACATACTTCGATAGAAACATAAAATTTTAATACTATCCGTGTCAGTAACATGAATGTAATACGAGTACTAAGTGCTCTTACCTTACTCGTCAGCGACATCGTGATGAACGTCTCGTGTTGTATAGGCATCACGCCTTTTTTCCCTGTCCGGGATATACTCTCGAAATGTCTTTAACAAATACGGGCAGAGTATTTCATGGAAGAGATGTTCTTGTCAGCCACAAATTATGAAAATAGTTCGTCCGTCACCAGGTCAACCCTCTCTTTCAATAGATGATTTTACTGATTTTCACAACCGCTTTGTGTTTTGAGTATGCACTGATGTATCTTCAGAACATACAAATTCTACCGAGTGGTTCACGAACGCAGGGTCAATGCATTCTTGTTTCAAACTTTGTTAGGATTTCCACCCGTCAGTTCGGACCTTTGTCTTACCGGGCACCAAGTGCGTTATGTGTCACCAAAATTCTTTTGTTCCTAGTGTGCACCCGTAGAAGAAACACTTTCTGATTCTTTTCTGGTTCCTCCGAAACCCCAATGTGTTTCACTTCGTTTTTCTCGCCATGGGATCACTTTCGTTTGCCACTTTTATGTAACATACCATACCCCTCCCCCCCCCCCCTCACACACACACAAAATCCATAATAATGATACAATGTCTTGACTGAGACCTCAGTTTCCGAGGCTGACGCTTGTAGTGTATAATCTTTTATCCAGCAGGATGCTCTGGTCAACGCCCAAGGAGCAGCTATCGACCCAAGTGCTCTTTTTTTATATCAGTCCTTTTCTGCATTTGGTATGATATAACTCAAACGGAAACTGTGCACTGGCAATTTTCGTCTATAGTTTCACACAGCCTTCATTGCGATATTCGGCGATATTCGGCAACAATCGTATTCCCAGCATCACTTCAATCATTTATCTATGCTAAACAAATGTTTAAATAAATTCCATTACGTAAGACTGTCGTAGCTATACTGCCCCGGTCTCTCACCGACCATCAACATCTCCTCCGTCTTTGGCTCCCACTAGTATTACCTTCATCGATATCTCTTTCAGTGCCACATTGTTTCTGCCACCGCACTGTCTCCTCTTGCCGGCCGGAGTGACCGAGCGGTTCTAGGCGCTTCAGTTTGGAACCGCGCGACCGCTACGGTCGCAGGTTTGAATCCTGCCTCGGGCATGGATGTGTGTGATGTCCTTAGGTTAATTATGTTTAAGTAGTTCTTAGTTCTAGGGGACTGATGACCTCAGAAGTCCCATAGTGCTCAGAGCCATTTTTGTCTCCTCTATCTCTCTTTCTCTCCTACTGACAACGTCACCTCTCTGTTCCACCATCATTGTTTTTCTGCTACTCCTTCAGCAGAAAAAAATCCACGAATATGTTCGCAAGCCAAAATGTCAGGTGTGGAAGGCGGGATGACTGAGGCAGCTGGCATCCCACATTTCTGTCAGAGATTTTTAAAAAGGAACGCATCAGCCTTTTTGTGCTTCGGCACCGTATTTTTCCTCTGGTCTCCTTCTTTTTCCTGCTACAGTCGGGTGTGCTGCTTATATAAAACGAATTCTTAGGTCGGTGAAGTTTATTTATACACTTAGACTCATTTATATACTTCGAGATACAAACAAAAAATAAGTACACATTATACAAGGTTAACCACTCCGTCTACAGGCCAGAAGTGGCCCATCCGGACCATCCGACCGCCGCGCCATCCGCAGTGGAGGGCGCGATAGGAGGGGCGTGTGGTCAGCTCACCGCACTCCCGGCCGTTACGATGGTTTTCTGTGACCGGAGCCGCTACTATTCGGTCGAGTAGCTCCTCAATTGGCATCACGAGGCTGAGTGCACCCCGAAAAATGACAACAGCACATGGCGACCCGGATGGTGACCTATCCAAGTGCCGGCCACGCCCGACAGCGCGTAACTTCGGTGATCTCACGGGAACCGGTGTATCCACTGCGTCAAGGCCGTTGCCAATACAAAATTGACACAAAATATTTTTTTTTGGGATACTTTGCTCATAGATCACAATTCAACGAAAACGCCAAGCTTATGACTCGTTTCTTAAAAGAGCAAACACGTTACCACACACCTAAGCAGGCGGACGGCACTGTGTACTATGGCGCACCGATTTCTAGTGCACTAGCGAATAAAATTAGACGATGTTGAGAGAATGAAATTAGGAAATCAGTTATGGTTTCGCTACTTGATAATGGTCGAAGAGTACTAACAGCGGCAAGAAAGGCGTTTCTGAAAATAGAATTTTGTTAACACGAAATATAAATTGCAAGGGCTGGAAGTCATTTCTGAGGGCAGACTTGGAAGTGTGGACCGATAAACGGTTTATACACGAAGAAATGTGCTGCTACAGAAACTGTTGAAAATTAGATGAGTTGATCGAATAACTAATGAGGACGTTCTGAATCGAACTGTGGAAAAAGAAATGTGTGGCACAATTGACGAAAGAAGAGTTTAGTTTGTAGGGCATATCATGAGCAATATAGGAACCGTATGTTAGTAACTGAAGAAAGTGTGTGGGGTAAAAACTGTAGCGGAGACCAAGGAATGAATTCAGTAAGCAGGAACTTACGGGTACAAATTGCGCTAACTTTACAGAGACTGAGTAACTTGCACAAGATACACTATTCTGGACAGCCGCATCGAACCAGTCTTCGGAAAACAAGACGCAACATGAAAGAGTTTTTTCTCGGTCACTGATTAATTGTTTTGATAACGTTGCAAGGATTATAACAATTATTATGAAAATTGTTCACAAATTGATATTCATATTAATTAGCAATGGAAAATTGTAAGCTTTGGCGGCCGATGGATGAATGTGTGACGCAGCCGCGTTACTCAGCGCGAAGTTGGCAGGGATAGTAAACAGGAGCGTGTCGATACCGAGACGTAAATACTTGGCGAATTTCATTCCTTGGACATTAACTATGCCTCGCAGACAAGCGCGTGAACAATGTACGCAGATGTCAGCATTTGAGGGAGGGCGTGTAGTTGGAGTAATCGACGAATAGCTCGGCATTTGAACAGAAGCGATGCCACAGTTCGACGATGCTGGCAGGAATGGGTGAACGGTGCCCGAACACAGCGTCAAGAATAAAGTGGCCGACCTAGAGAGACTACAGAACGTGAGAACCGAACAGTAGTCAACGAGGCACTCAGAGCCCCAGATTCATCATTATCATCGATCCAACGTACAACTGGTGCTTCAATGACTACAAGGACCATAAACGGGCGCGTCACAGGAAGGGGGCTGAGTTCACGGCGCATCCTGCGCCGACTACAATTGAGCCCTGTACACCATCAAGCCCTCGTCAAGTGGTATCGGGTATATTCGACTGGAGTAGAATCGTCTCCACTGAAGAGTCCCACTTCGAGCTGAGCCCCGCTGACGACCGAAGACGTGCCTGTAGATGTCACAGACGGCGCTGGGAAACCAACACGACTGTCACCCATTGTACGGCTCGACATCCAGGAGTACCATTTCATCACAGCTGGGCCACTTTGGCTGTAATTCGTGGCACCCGCACAGTGGTGCGTTGACGACGATCTTCGTGATAAGCCGTCCTGGGTTTAGATTTCAGCAAGATAACGCCCACCCGCACGCGGCGAGTTTCTACTGCCTGCCTTCGTGCATGCCAAACCCTACCTTGGCGACCAAGATCTCCGGATCTCTTCCCAACCGAGAATGTTTGGAGCATTAGGGACAGGGTACTCCAATCAGCTACGGGTTTTGATTATCTAACATGCCAATTAGACATAATTCGACCGAAATCTTCAGGACATCCAACAACTCCATTAATCAACGACAAACCGTATAACTGCTTGCATAAGGGCCACGGGTGGACCAACGAGTTATTGAGTTTCTCAGTTTGTGAAGCTCTTTCTCTTCAACAGATCATCCAATTTTTCTGAAACCGTAATCATTTGTTTGTTTATGCATGTACATCACATGTACCGATTTCCGTTCCATTCGGAGAAATCCCTTCTGGGTGCGTCTTTTTTTTGTTTTTGTTTCTCTTAGAGTGTATGTTTAGACTAATATCGTAGCTTATAAAACGATCAAAAGCAGCAGTGAATAAATGTGTGCAAATGCAGAGAATCAATAAGGGGTTAGCTGACGTGTTACCTGGCTACCTCTGTTCTGTGATTTAAGCAATACATGCATGGCGAATTTGTAGGCACTGGAAGGCACGTTCCCCGCTGCACGGCGAATAATAACATGCTAACTCTGTGCATCGTCTAGTTGATCGTTGTCTTGTTGAAATGTAACACTTGCATTGTGCTTATTTATTCGTTGCGGCAGTAGGAAATTAAAGATATACAATAAAGTACGTGAAACCAGCTATCGACGGTAACAAATCTAGCACTAAACTCGGTTATTCAGTTGGATCAAATCGTGCTCATTTTAATTGAGGACGTTTTACATCATGCTTGAGGCGAGATACGAACGACGTCTTGATGGGCGAATTGTGGTTTACTCGTATTTACGTCCAACACTGCGTTAACTTCAATAGTTCCACTCCTCCAGACTTCTGAGTTCAATCACACTAAATCGCAGATTTCGAAGTCGTGGCCTCTCTCGAGCCTGAAGTAGTGGTCTGATCCTGTACAAGTCGGAGGTAGGGTGCCACAATACCAAAACTAATTGCGTGATCCTGTTTCAGAAATAATGGAATCGTGCCCGGTCAACATATTATGGAAACGTCAAAATGATATGATGATGTTGGTTTGTTCGACGGTGAACATCGTGGTCATCAGCACACGTGCGACTTCGCCAATATTTCCATTTCCAAGCTCTCTACGTCCCGAAATGACGATGAGGACGACACAAACACCCACTCCCCGGGCGTAGACAATCCTCGACCCGGCCGGGAATCGAACCCGGGACCCCGTAATCCAGAGGCAGCAACGCTAGCCACTACACCATGAGCTGCGGACATCAAAATGAGACAAAACATAGTGCACATCTGCACACCTCGGAGGACATCCGTGTATCTTGCACACATGCAGCTGATCATCTCCTTCGCCTTGAGTTTCATTAGTGTATAGAGGATGTAGAGCGAAAATGTAACCGGGAACGTCTTTGGACCTTTATACATGTGTGGTTCTTTGATTTTACTAACGTTGTTTGAGTTCTTTCGCTGTTAAGAAACTGCGCAACTCTGAGAGTGGTTTGTTTAACGACAACCGTGAGTCTCTTTCACTCTTTATTCACTCTTTGACAGTGATAATGTTCTGAGAAGTCAAAGGTAGCGCTTAGACTCGAGCATGTTGAGTGATTTCTACAAGTTTATCTAATGGTGTGAGGAAAATGTTCCGTCACCGTAATTATTCGAATACTAGCTGAAACATGAAGAAGGCAAATGCTCTGGTTGTTTTTCTGTTAACAATTTCCCTGTTACGTCAGCTCAGAGGGGATATTTATACAGTGAGGTAGCCTGTAGACCATCCATAAATAGAAAACTATCACAGAAGATACCATAATAATTTGGAGCAGTATATATTCGCGGAGAAAATGAATAAGAAACGTCTAATAAATTACGAAATTGGCAAAAAAAAAAAAAAAAAAAAAAACAGAACATTGAAGACGCTAAGTTATTTCGAGAGGTTAGGAAGGGAAACATTATTAAATCAGCTAATAACTTCAAATGCGCTCTTGTTCTGAATTAAATAGAAAGAAGACTAAGCCATTTTAAATTTATTCTTCATAAATGCTGTAAATGAGTAAATATAACAAATTCACACTTTAAATAACACACCGTTAGTGCACAGAGAAGTTTACGTTCCCTTTTATGGTTAGTGTTTCCACTCGAAACTGGCAAAGGAAAATATAAATCTTAACAGTAGTTTCTACCGAAGTCAATGCGTTCCTTAACTCTAGAAGTGTATTCTAACCAGAAAGCAGCTCCAGTAGCAGTTAGCTTCGTTTCTCTCACCGGTTTCCCTTGACGTGTAGACATCATCACGAGGTGTAAAGTTGTAGCTCAGTTGGGAAAGGGGCAGTAACAACTTACATGCACAGTTTACAGCAACTTTAAATAAATGAGTTTTAGGAGTATAAAATCGTATATCTTCTCTGTATCTGCGCTGTTGCCAAAAAATTCCGTTGTATTGTGAACATATCAAACTGTTCATGGTACAAATAACGTCTGCTTTTACACAGTTCGAGAAGAGTTGATAGTATTATACTACAGAAGCATTTATTGGCTGTGGTTGCAAGGTCACGTGTTATAAAGGAAGAATGATTTCAACTAAAAATTGTAGTAAAGAAATAGATATTACCTTTAATACATATCGCTGTTGTTTCAACCATTCTTCATCATCAAAGATTTGCCTGATGTACTCACATGCACACTATTTGATCAAAAATATCTAGACATCAATCTACACTCCTGGAAATTGAAATAAGAACACCGTGAATTCATTGTCCCAGGAAGGGGAAACTTTATTGACACATTCCTGGGGTCAGATACATCACATGATCACACTGACAGAACCACAGGCACATAGACACAGGCAACAGAGCATGCACAATGTCGGCACTAGTACAGTGTATATCCACCTTTCGCAGCAATGCAGGCTGCTATTCTCCCATGGAGACGATCGTAGAGATGCTGGATGTAGTCCTGTGGAACGGCTTGCCATGCCATTTCCACCTGGCGCCTCAGTTCGACCAGCGTTCGTGCTGGACGTGCAGACCGCGTGAGACGACGCTTCATCCAGTCCCAAACATGCTCAATGGGGGACAGATCCGGAGATCTTGCTGGCCAGGGTAGTTGACTTACACCTTCTAGAGCACGTTGGGTGGCACGGGATACATGCGGACGTGCATTGTCCTGTTGGAACAGCAAGTTCCCTTGCCGGTCTAGGAATGGTAGAACGATGGGTTCGATGACGGTTTGGATGTACCGTGCACTATTCAGTGTCCCTCGACGATCACCAGTGGTATACGGCCAGTGTAGGAGATCGCTCCCCACACCATGATGCCGGGTGTTGGCCCTGTGTGCCTCGGTCGTATGCAGTCCTGATTGTGGCGCTCACCTGCACGGCGCCAAACACGCATACGACCATCATTGGCACCAAAGCAGAAGCGACTCTCATCGCTGAAGACGACACGTCTCCATTCGTCCCTCCATTCACGCCTGTCGCGACACCACTGGAGGCGGGCTGCACGATGTTGGGGCGTGAGCGGAAGACGGCCTAAAGGTGTGCGGGACCGTAGCCCAGCTTCGTGGAGACGGTTGCGAATGGTCCTCGCCGATACCCCAGGAGCAACAGTGTCCCTAATTTGCTGGGAAGTGGCGGTGCGGTCCCCTACGGCACTGCGTAGGATCCTACGGTCTTGGCGTGCATCCGTGCGTCGCTGCGGTCCGGTCCCAGGTCGACGGGCACGTGCACCTTCCGCCGACCACTGGCGACAACATCGATGTACTGTGGAGACCTCACGCCCCACGTATTGAGCAATTCGGCGGTACGTCCACCCGGCCTCCCGCATGCCCACTATACGCCCTCGCTCAAAGTCCGTCAACTGCACATACGGTTCACGTCCACGCTGTCGCGGCATGCTACCAGTGTTAAAGACTGCGATGGAGCTCCGTATGCCACGGCAAACTGGCTGACACTGACGGCGGCGGTGCACAAATGCTGCGCAGCTAGCGCCATTCGACGGCCAACACCGCGGTTCCTGGTGTGTCCGCTGTGCCGTGCGTGTGATCATTGCTTGTACAGCCCTCTCGCAGTGTCCGGAGCAAGTATGGTGGGTCTGACACACCGGTGTCAATGTGTTCTTTTTTCCATTTCCAGGAGTGTATTAATAGACATTAATGTGGGGTGTGTCCGTTCTTCGTCTGTATGACGGCTTGAATTCTGCCCGGGGCACTTCGAATGAGGTGTCTGAACGTCTGTGGAGGAAGGGCAGTCTATTACTCCTCAAGCACCGAAATAGAGAAGGTACTGATCTTGGACGCTAGAGTCTGGAGGGAAATCGACGCGCTAACACATTCCACAGGTGCCACATTGTGTTCAGATTGGGACTCTTGATAGCCCAATCCATT
This sequence comes from Schistocerca nitens, assembly GCF_023898315.1. NCBI lineage: Eukaryota > Metazoa > Arthropoda > Insecta > Orthoptera > Acrididae > Schistocerca > Schistocerca nitens. The sequence continues at coordinate 285,089,704 of NC_064621.1, read as the reverse complement.
CAGGAATGTTGTTGTTCACAAAACACTGCCTCTCAGATGTTGCTTAATGACAGAGTGCATTGTCATGCTGGTACATGCTCCAAACTGTCCCTGTACTCTAAGCAGTACACAGTGCTGTTAAATGGGTTCAGACCCTCCTTTATCTAGCGTTTCCTGAAGCCCAATAAGGGGACTACACCTCAACAACGAAAAACACCCCCTCACCGTGTCACCACCTCCTCTGTAGTTCACTGTTGTCGCTAAACATGATGGCTGGTAACGTTCTCCAGGCATTCGCCAAATCCAAACCCTGCCATCGTATTGCCACAGGTATAGCGTGGTTCATGTTTCCAAACCACTTGTTTCTTGTCAGCTAATGTCCAGTGGTGTCGCTCTTCACGACACCTCAAACATAGCTTACCATTGAAAACAAAAATGTGTGGCTTACGAGTAACTACTTGACCATTGTACCCCATTGAACTCCCTATACCCAGTCACTGCGCTAGCTGGACCGTTGATAGCAGTTTGGAACTCACTAGTGACTTCTTCCCCAGATTTCATGATCATCAGTAGATAAAGTCTGCCTTGTCTTGGTTTAGGTGTGGTTGTTTCTTTGCATATCCCCATCACAGTCACATCACCAACAGTCGACTTGTGCAGCTTTAGAAGGGTCCAAATGTCGCCGTTGGATTTGTTATTCAGTTGAGGGCCAATGGCAATTTCATGTTTGAAGTAACTGATCTCTAGCCGACCCATACTGTTGCTGCTACTACTTTACTGACAACGCAATACTTCCTACCTACTTTTACACTGATGGATCCGCTTCTCGTGACATCTGGTGGTCAATTCCGCATTACATAGGGTTTTCTGAATACTTTTGATCAGATACTGCAGGCCTGCAAATACTGTAATGAATCTTTCCTTCCATCATCACTTTACTCATTTCGTAATATGTTCTTTGCTAGGCATTTTCTTCTACTTGGCTCGTTGCAAGAGGTATTCATGCCTTACTCGATCAGCCATCTGATCTTCAAGCGTCTAATACAACAATAGATTTGAAAGGCTTCTAACAGTTTCATTTCTATCTTCCCCACTGACCACATTTCGCAACCGCCTGGTCTTTTTTATAGAACGCCGTTTTGTTCTGCCCAATCTTTGCTACTATAGCTTTCTTACATTTCCTTCCTTTCCTATTTGATTCCGACAATGCACAATTCTTCTTCGTCTCTGTTTTCCACTTTACTTGTCCTTACACAACATTTAGACGTTCAGCATGTCTTCTTGCCTCTCACATTATCATCTTAGTTTTGTCTTTATTTAAGTGTATACTGCAGACACAAACTTGCATACGTCCCATTCCATTAAAAACGTATCTAAATTACTTTTCACTATCGGTGAATGTATCAGTGGATCGTTTTGCAATGATTTTCTGCCTGTGACAACCAATTCCTGCATTGAGATATAGACTTTTGCCTCTGAAATAGACAAATTAGTCTTTGTTGACAATGGACAAGCCTACTTTTTCTCTTTGTCTCTCTTGTAGTATTCCTTCACTGTTGACTGCTTTAATTTGTTTCGTACTTCTGTAATTCATACCACATTGGTGACGAGTGGAAAATATTTTATTCTATACATGATCAAAATTATGCTACAATCTTACGATTGCACAAAATATTTCCTTACTTTTCCTGACTGTGACCTTAGTTATTAGTTGTAGGATTCAAATTGCTTCTCGAGTGGCCATACGTCTTCTAAAACTAAACTGGTTTCCTCTTAATTTCTTTCTGTTTTGTCTTCTACTCTTCGATAAATTAAACTTCGGACCAGCTTTGACGCACTACTTTTACGATAATTTTCACATCCACCCATGCTTGCTTTCACCACTATCATGAGGATTACATTATTTTCAAAATACTATCGAAGTTCTCCAGTTTTATAAATTTCTTACACGATCATGTATTATTCCTCTTGCGCATTTTGACCGTTTTCCTGTGAGTTGTACGCTGGTATTTAATGAATGCTGGGTCATCTGTTCCTTCAGAGTTCGAGTTATCCAGAGATAAGAGCTGAATCTCTTCTATCATATTCTTTCTCTTTATCCACGTTTTCTATTGGTTTCATTTCATTTGGCCGTTACGAAGTTTCTCCAGGTGTTGTTTTCATCGTCTTGCCCTATTTTCTGCTTCTGTAACCCCATACACCTCTTTCATTTCCAATCATTATGCACGTTGTTCTGTGCTACTTAAAGTTCTTGTTTCTTTATCCGTTGCACAGAAATCGCCCTGTTTCAGTTTTGTAATCACTTCATGATACATATATACATCTATTCTTCTCTAACTTCTATAACTATTTGAAGCGTTATAGTTTTTTTGTCGCGTGTTATTCCAGTTCAGCCTCAATTTTTGAATACTTCAGCTTCTGTACGGTCCAACGTGTAACATGGTTGACCTTTAAATTCTTTAATTTCAAATGGCATTTGAATAGTAGTACCCTATGTCATTTTCACTGTTAGCGTCTGCTCCTGGATTAGCTTCAAAAGATATTCATTTTATTACTGTCTCTTGTATTACCAAAATATACTCACCTACTTTGAAATAATTTCATCGTCTTCCATCTGTATTGCGTGCTCAAGAGATTTTGGAAACATGTGTTTGCAGTGACTGACTCATGCGCAGTATATAGTCCTTCTCTTCTCTGAGTTCATCAATAAAGTTCGAATCCTCCCGTTATTGTCTGTTCCCGGTCCTCACCGACGGTTGCACACCGGTCTAACTTTTTATCTCCATCGATGTTTTCCCTGTGAACCCGATCTTTGGCCGACATGTATATTTGTTTGATTACAATATCTTTCGGATATCCATTCAACGCTCTCTCCTGTCCCCACTTAAGATTCATCAAACAGCATTTGTACATTTTGCAGACGATACTATTGTTATATTTAATCCTACTAGAGAGAAAGTAACAAAACAAAATGTTAATGACTTTTTCAAACAATCATGAAGTGGTTCTCTGAAAATGGACTGAAAACACTCTATATTCAGTTCCTTACAGTAAATAGAATCATATCAACAACTGATATAGCACATGAACAGGTTCAATAAACAGTATAGAATGTTAAAAATTTTTAGGTGTTCGTGTTGATGAAAACTGGAACTCGAAGAAATACTACTGAGCTGCTCAAACAATTATGTTTAGATACTTTTGCCGTGCGTATAATTGTTAATCTTGTGTACAAACGGATTTTGCACATTTCTATTGAATAATGTCTTATAGAATATTTTTAGAGCCCCTTATAACTTAGAAATAAAGCACTGATTCCAAAAAAGCGATCAGTAGTTATAATATGTGGTGTTCACCTATAGTCGTCTAACTTCACGAAGTCAGACATTTTAACTGCTTTTTCGTAGTATGAATCGATGGGCTGGAAAAGGGGTCAGGTCCTCGTTTTTTTTCCGGTTACGTTTACTGGAGATAACCAACCTCTATACTGTATGCGTCGTTTGGTATAACAAGGTATCACATCCCACAAAGAGAAGTGCTCGTAAGAAGGGTATTGAGTTAGAAGCGATGTTCATATAAACAAGCCTATTGGGGACCTGTCCCAACAAAATAGAAAAAACCAGACGATTTAAAGAAAAGTATACAATACATACGTGACTAGGAGAAACCATTTTACAATATTATCTGCCAGCGTCCATCGAGGGATGGAAAAGATAAAGAGAAGCATACCCACTATTGTCTGTTTTGCAATATTTTGCTTGTGGTTGTATTTTGGGTATATCATGAATAAACTGGTGTGCTCATAGCACACTCTTTTTTTGTCATAATGAATATGAATAATATAAACCAGCGTAACACAATCCTTCCTCTACAAACAGGTCGCTAGTCGCCTCATCAACATCATCAGCTTGGAAAAGTGGTCATCTCCAGTACATTCATATTCGATTACTGACCACAGTCGATGTCTAAAGTGTGTTATAATGGTAGATATCTTTTTACCCCAGGGCCAACTGCTTCATGGCAGCGCTACGATACCACCCTTAAAACCATTCCGTAGTAAAACAGTTTTTGTGTCTTCTGAAAAGTTTACTTTCTGGGACATGACCCCTTTTTTAGCTTAGTGATTCATGTATACAATCGCTAGTGAAATCCAACGTAAACGATCTATCACAACTTGAGAAGAATACCGATCTGCATACCTACAATGTACAAGAAAAAGCGACCTTTGTTACTCATTATTAAAGCTGTCAGTGGTTCAGAAAGGAATTCAGAATGCATCAACTTTGATCACTTGTCCAATAACATAAAATGTCTGAGCGGTAATAACGCAGATTTTAACTCCAACTTATATTATTTCTTTTGAGCAACTCCTTCTTTCTAAAGACGAATATTTATATGAAAACTGGTAGCTATAAACAAACCTAGTTTTAAGTGTAGTTGCATGAGTAGGACTGAAACGTGGTATGTCCATTAATATTAAATTTAGGACAGTGTGTCATTTAAGAGCTTGTAATTGGTCAGCATATAGCTGTCCACTTAAACTAATCATTTATAAACATAATGCAAACTGATTCGTTCCTCATCATTTCGATAAAAAAATCGTTCAACTGATATGTAGAACGTGTAATTAATTAAACAAATACGTTTCACCTTCAATGTTCTTTGTGTTTGCTATAGGTGCTCCTTTACCGAATTTGTTACTTACTCATTTTTCCTAGTCCTACTCTACCGTTATATACTCGAGTGTGAATATTTCTGTGATCCTCTTCCACGAAAACTGCTTCGTCTCACAATCGCATATCACTAATTCCTTAGATATGTATTTGCATGTTTTTCGTTTCCAGTTATGAGTTTCTTGGTTTCACACATAGCTATACATTTTCATCCTGATAAGCACCCTCTTTTTTGCCTCACAGCTCCTCCCGCACATATACATCTCGAATCATTCAATCAAAAAGAAGGTATCATGATATTTCTTCTAGTAGAGAAGTAACAACAGTAGGTTAAGTTAATTTGTACATTGGAACTCGGAAAGAGACCTCTTGTCGAAAATTTTGGATTCTGAGCTGTTGTAGTTTTTGCTTTCAGCTTTAATTTCTGAACAATTTAATTTTGATTTTGAAGCCATTAATGGGTCCAAAGCCACGTGAAACTTTGAATTCACAGAACCCCAAAAAACAGATTACTGAGACCCTATATTTTTTAGTAGTCAAGGATTTGATTTTCTAATTCTCAAATACTTGTGTCTGAAGGGGTTCAAATCAATCACAAGCGGCGTTTTCGCCTCTTCTATGGTTCTGGAGTATTTGGCGGTCAGATCCTCATTGACACTGACTTGAAGTTCTGATTCAGGTTCTTGTACTGTTTCACAAAATAGAATGTCTTTTTATTCCTTTTTCCGGAAGATCCCGATGTTTGTAAGAAGATTATCTTTTGCTGACTTATAATCCCTGCTGCAATTACTGCACCAAGAAACCTAATGGGTCAATTTTCTTTGGAAAAGATGCATTGAACAAATTCATTTCCACCAATGTCCACTTTGCAATGCACACTGTCTTAGTAGCCAATGGTGAACTCAAAGTGGAGATGTTTAGTTACGTGAGTATTTTGTTGGCATTACTGTTCAAGATATTTAATCCGTCATATGTACTCATAGCAACTTATCCATTCTGGCAGCAACAGCTAAGTTAACTTGTGTTGTACGTGTAGGTTTTTGTTGCTACTGTAACGCCAACTGCCGGTTTAGGACTGCCTACGGCAGATTGGTAACATCTGTGGGCGTTTATAATTCTCATGTAAAAAGCGATCACCTATCTTGTTTCACATGATTGTGTTCAAAAAGTTCTTCTTTTACACAAAACTATCCTTAGCTCCCTACAATGCTTTTGAAATTTAGAATATCAGATTTTGTGAAGCGTTACGTACGCAGCCGAGAGATTTGAAAAAGCGACTTCTTACCACGCCAATGTTATTTCCCCATAACGATAGGACATCCATTTTCAGAAGACTGTCGTCGATTGCTTTTAAAGATATCATTGACTCCTGTTGGATTCGAACAAATTTCAAATCAATATGAGCTTTTGCAGAATGAAGCAAATTAATACAATATACATATTTTAGACATGAACCAATGTTTTCTGAAAAGGGGTCCCTTTTCGCTTTCCAATTCACATATGTTGATTTTCTGTTGCCTTGTACACTGCAAATACTGTAGTCATTAAAGTCGTTGTTGTTACTCCTGCATTGAGTCTCGCAATGCTGCTACCTTCTTCCACAATGAGAATTGTCTGTAAAGCAACACACTCTGATGATTTCCGCCTCATATTCACCACATCGTTCGTTGCAGTTTTTACCACACTTTTGGTAAGACATCCTGACCAAGTACTATCACCTATGCCTGTTGGAGCAAAGCCCTATTCAAAGTGGTGTTATTCCTCCGTAACTTCCCTTTCATCCTAGCTTTTTATATGTAGAAAATGTCCTCCAAAGACGAAGATCACGCTGACGCGGTTAATCCGAAAATAACAAGATGCGAATTCCGAGTTGTAAATAATAAGGTGGGGTAAAAATTTACCCCACATTTTTCTGAACTATTTCTGTTAAAATAAAAGTTCTGGAGTAACCTATGGTGGCCCACCAATACCGTAATCTCTACCAGGACTACAGTGGGTCTGCTCTGTGATGACCTACCTACCAATACTCTTCAAAATTTCGACTGACTCTGCTGTGGGTTTGCTCTGTTGTGGACCAATACAAGTCTGCATGTCAAGAGTCAGCACTGTCTTTCCGTTGGAAGGACAACACTACTTCTTCAAGATTGCATGGAAATCCACTACTTCGGTGTGCATTTTCTTTTACTGCTCAGCCTTTGAGAAAAACACTGCAATTTTACTGTGATAAATGATCAGGACTGTCTTTATGGACTGTGAGAAAATTTTAGCTGTTGACCAACATTGTATCAATAAGTGTGTGCATTTGATATCTTTGTTATTGTAATTATGAAAAATTTTATCAAATCGTTATTGGCCACTGCCCAAAACAATTTGTAAAATTTTTTGTGGGGAGCATGGGGGCTATGTAAGTAGGCTGTTTATGTTTTCTTATTGGCAACTTTACGTAGAGCTCTGTATGAAAATCACTGGCTGTGCTGTGTGCAGTCTGTGGCTAGTTTGCATTATTGTCTGCCATTGTAGTGTTGGGCAGCTGGATGTTAACAGCGCGTAGCGTTGCGCAGTTGGAGGTGAGCCGCCAGCAGTGGTGGATGTGGGGAGAGAGATGGAGGAATTTTGAAATTTGTAAGACTGGATGTCATGAACTCCTATATATACACTCCTGGAAATGGAAAAAAGAACACATTGACACCGGTGTGTCAGACCCACCATACTTGCTCCGGACACTGCGAGAGGGCTGTACAAGCAATGATCACACGCACGGCACAGCGGACACACCAGGAACCGCGGTGTTGGCCGTCGAATGGCGCTAGCTGCGCAGCATTTGTGCACCGCCGCCGTCAGTGTCAGCCAGTTTGCCGTGGCATACGGAGCTCCATCGCAGTCTTTAACACTGGTAGCATGCCGCGACAGCGTGGACGTGAACTGTATGTGCAGTTGACGGACTTTGAGCGAGGGCGTATAGTGGGCATGCGGGAGGCCGGGTGGACGTACCGCCGAATTGCTCAACACGTGGGGCGTGAGGTCTCCACAGTACATCGATGTTGTCGCCAGTGGTCGGCGGAAGGTGCACGTGCCCGTCGACCTGGGACCGGACCGCAGCGACGCACGGATGCATGCCAAGACCGTAGGATCCTACGCAGTGCCGTAGGGGACCGCACCGCCACTTCCCAGCAAATTAGGGACACTGTTGCTCCTGGGGTATCGGCGAGGACCATTCGCAACCGTCTCCATGAAGCTGGGCTACGGTCCCGCACACCTTTAGGCCGTCTTCCGCTCACGCCCCAACATCGTGCAGCCCGCCTCCAGTGGTGTCGCGACAGGCGTGAATGGAGGGACGAATGGAGACGTGTCGTCTTCAGCGATGAGAGTCGCTTCTGCTTTGGTGCCAATGATGGTCGTATGCGTGTTTGGCGCCGTGCAGGTGAGCGCCACAATCAGGACTGCATACGACCGAGGCACACAGGGCCAACACCCGGCATCATGGTGTGGGGAGCGATCTCCTACACTGGCCGTACACCACTGGTGATCGTCGAGGGGACACTGAATAGTGCACGGTACATCCAAACCGTCATCGAACCCATCGTTCTACCATTCCTAGACCGGCAAGGGAACTTGCTGTTCCAACAGGACAATGCACGTCCGCATGTATCCCGTGCCACCCAACGTGCTCTAGAAGGTGTAAGTCAACTACCCTGGCCAGCAAGATCTCCGGATCTGTCCCCCATTGAGCATGTTTGGGACTGGATGAAGCGTCGTCTCACGCGGTCTGCACGTCCAGCACGAACGCTGGTCGAACTGAGGCGCCAGGTGGAAATGGCATGGCAAGCCGTTCCACAGGACTACATCCAGCATCTCTACGATCGTCTCCATGGGAGAATAGCAGCCTGCATTGCTGCGAAAGGTGGATATACACTGTACTAGTGCCGACATTGTGCATGCTCTGTTGCCTGTGTCTATGTGCCTGTGGTTCTGTCAGTGTGATCATGTGATGTATCTGACCCCAGGAATGTGTCAATAAAGTTTCCCCTTCCTGGGACAACGAATTCACGGTGTTCTTATTTCAATTTCCAGGAGTGTATTATGACTTTTGAACACTATTGAGTTAAAAACACATTGTTTGTTCTCTATCAAAATCTTTCATTTGCTGACTATGCCTATCAGTAGTTAGTGCCTTCAGTAGTTTGAATCTTTTATTTAGCTGGCAGTAGTGGCGCTCGCTGTATTGCAGTAGTTCGAGTAACGAAGATTTCTGTGAGGTAAGTGATTTGTGAAAGGTATATGTTAATGTTAGTCAAGGCCATTCTTTTGTAGGAATTTTTGAAGGTCAGATTGCGTTGCGCTAAAAATATTGTGTGTCAGTTTAAGCACAGTCACGTATATAATTTTTCAAAAGGGGACGTTTCAAATTAACCTTTCCATAATAACATGAAAAAACACACTAGAACATATTATGAAACATTAGAAAAATCATTGAAACAAACAAGTATTATTTACCACAATATGATAAATAATATGTACATTGGTAATAAACAAAGCTAACAGCTGCGAATAAAAATAATCCACCATATAAAAGGAAGTAAAAATTATATAAATTAATTTCGAAATTTGATGAAATTTTAAATATATAAAACATTTTCAGACCAAAGTGTCACAACAACTTCGACAAATATTTTTCCAATGGTCTTTGCACACTGGTTCGGAACACACGCAACATTCAAATGGACTTTTTCGGTCTTCTTTTCGACTGCAAATAAAGTATCGTCCACCTTTTTTAGATTGTTTCTAGTTTTGTTGGTGATCCTGGAATCCCAAAAGGCTCAAAATTTGTCCCATCGTTATGCGAACCTCTTTTGGATTTTTGAAATGAGTATCTTTCATTTCTCCTTCGACCAGCTCAAACGCGAATGACTTGTGAAAATTGCTTCGACTGTTGGTGCAGCCATTCCCCTTACACAAGACATAAGCGTTAATCCCTGACGCATCTTAAGTCCATACCTATACCATATAGGCCAGCACCTGGTTTTCCTTGCCATGGTCTTATTGTGGCATATTAAATGAAACACTCGACTCCTCCTTTATTATCATTGTAGAAAAGTGCTATGTTTGTTTTCTTTGTCTCCTCATCCGCCTCACCTATTTCAAGCATCGTTGCCAACAGAATAATTTTTGTTTTTTTAACGTATGACTAACTTTTTTTTCCTGAAAATAAATGCAGACGAAGGAACTGGCTTATGTTTGATTTGACGTAGGGACTCTGCGATTTCTGGATTGTTTTTGCATAAGGTACTAACCATTGTCAAATTTTTGTTGGGCAGGTTGTCAGCTACTTCACAAGCAGCAGACCAACTGTTCATCGTGATGTTCCGGTTAGTTCCGTAAATAGATTCGCATAATTCCATCACACAATACATAGGAATCAGAACATCTTTACCCTAGTTTCTTTTCCTAAATACAGGATGCCCCCGTAAATGTAATACGTCTTCGCATCAAATATAAAAAGGATCTTCAGCCAATATATTTCCGGTTTGTTTGGTAAATATATTTTAATGGTCATCTGCCTCGGAAGCAAAGGAGTGTCTCGTGTACGGTTATGAGAACTCAGGGGTTCTTGAATACGCTTGACAAACATACACGATAAATCACTAAGTGAAGCAGTGAACTTATCTGCTGTTCTTCTTTGCAGTCGAGTATTTTGGTCATCAAATCGTAAACTGCTGATCAATAATTCGAAACAGTTTTTCGTCACTAAACCTCTGAAAAATGGGGACCCATATACTTCTGGCCACGCATCACCACATTTGACATGGCTATTTTTAGAGTCCCACTCACCAAAAATATACCAAACAACGCTTTTATTTCTTTTCGGTTGTTACCTCCAATGTATCATTGGGACGATGTAAACTGTGCTCTTACATCAGCAATTTTTTGTTTTGTGCATATAACCATTAGTAAAACCATATCATTAGTAAACAAAAATCAAAATAATTTCTGGGGAGACTTTTTGTTTCTTGCTTCGCCTAGCGCACGGTTTATTCGTGCCACTGTTATTCTTTGCTGGCACTCTTGAAGCTTTCTTCTGTAGAGAGTGTATTTTCCATCAATACCCATTTTTGACGTACAAAATGTTCCTTACCCGCTGATCACCATCTGAAGAATCAATCTCAACAGGTGTTACATCAAATTCGTCATCCTCTTTGTCGTCTGTAGTTTGAACATCGTCAGATTCACTCACACCTTTTTCGGTGTCGCTATGATATTTGTTTTTGGCCTCGTGACGCTCAAACTGACTCATTGTTTCCTCTGTGGTTCTTAATAGTTTGTTAGAAGACACATTCTACGTCTATAAAGAAACGTAACACCTATTTTGAGAAAAAAGAAAGCAGTAGTGCCAGCATCGAATAAAAATATGGACGGGTTGATTTTTTACCTCACCTTATAATCTTACGTTCAATACGTCGCAATGAATCTGAAAGGAACTATTTGAAAGAGATTCTGATCGTGCAGAGCCTCTTCAAAAGTTGTAACTTTCTTTATTATAATATGTAGTTAAAGTAGCTTTACCTTAGGATGCGTGCGCAGCTACCGGTTCTAACTCTCTGTGTGGCTAAAAGCAACATCCAACAGGTTTGTCAGCAATGTTGATATAGAAAGTTCATGAGACCTCTACGGGTGAGTGTACTTCTAAATTAACCTTTCTCTACATTTGTGTATGTTAATAAGTTTCCAAGTTGGGGACGGTTTTTTATACTCATGACGCATAGCCGTTACTCGAAATCGATCGTCAGAATAAAGCAAAATGGAACCGGGCGATAATAAAAATAAATATTCTGTGAAATGTTGGTTGCTGTGTTCCTTACTTACATTTAAATATTTTGTAATATAGCTTTATTACCTCGATATTAAGCATATTTAGGGTTAATGTTACACCGGTTTATGGTTTCGCAAATGTGATTTCACTTATCCAGCAAGATTTAAGTGCAAGAAATTCTAAAAACTCAGCACCAGATATTTGTTTACATTTTACGAGGACTTAGTTCTTATGAAATTAGAATCCATTTCCGCACAGTTATTCTTATAATCTTTTCTTCTATTTGAGTATGACGTGATTTAACTTTTATGAAACCAGAATGTATTTCCGCATAGTTATTTTTACCATTATCTTTTCTTCTGTTTGTGTATGATATAAGCAGCGGTCTTGGGATTATTTACTCTTCTTCGGGCGTAAAATACTAGGTATAGTAGTGTTCACACCTCTTTTTCATGACGCACTCCCGACGTCACTTCGATGTCTGACGGAATTTTTCCGTGTGCAGGATCATACTGAATACCTCCAGCTATCACGTACTTCAGAAGGGGAGATACTTTTTGACGTAGGATCAGCGTTGATGGTACAAGTAAGTAAACAAGTGCGTTTATGTGACTAGATAATGCTACCTTGAGAATTCCAAGAAGGTTGAAGGCAGAACATAATCATTCCTTCCTCGAGAGAGTGTTTCTTCGCAATTCTATTGGTCGGCGTAATCTTTTCCTGTAGCGGCAATCCATCCGCTTTAAAAATGGCGTGACCTTATCGCGAACGTTCCTTCATACCCTTATCGGGGAGGGAGAGACGAAAAGCGAAAGGTGTACCACAAAAGATACTGAATCCGACCGTGCGCAGATACGTCGGCCAGAGAGTATCGTAGCTGCTAAAGACGATATCAACATTACTTGCGCTATAATACCGATTCGATACAGGACGAACAGCTGGTATTATGAAAACTGTAAAATTTTGCTAATAAATAACACAGGCGAATTAAGTAATTTTTTATTACGTTTCATTAGATAACAACCCCAAATTTTCACATCTGATCTCAGAACATTTTCTAAGACGTGTAATTTTGCCACTATGTGGTTCCGTCATTTATACTAATACATGATGTGTAAACGCTATTAGCCAAAACCTCGAAAAAATTCTATCAGAATAATTTCAAATTTATCTACGACCTCTTAGTAGACCTTAAAAAAGAAAAATAAACTACATTTGAAACCAACTGCGAGAGTGTAAACGCCCTGCTGTGCTATTAAAATGTGTGGTTCGTTTCCTTACTCCCAGTCGTTTTAAGTACGATAGTAGGGCATGTATTGTTTCAACGTATATGTTGGGAATGTTGTTTTTATGGCTTGCCGGGTTTCCATTGGAATAAACCTAGTACTACGCAACCTGAACCGTCCGAAATTTTCTAATGCTACTCTTTCGCTAGCAGTAAACCAAGTTACCCATTCTCGTTACGATACATCAGTTCCCAAAGAAGGTTTCGTTTGCAATAACAATAATGCTCAAAGTCAGACAGTCAAAGATGTTGGAATCGATGCACGATTAAATCTTTTTTCTTACACCACACAGTGCCAAAGAAACCCAATAGTGTTGTAATTACACTGCGTAAAAAAACTAAAATCTTGAAAACAATAAAAACAAAAAATGAAAACAAAGCGGCATTTTCATTCATATTTTATATGATTTATTGCAATTTGAGTTCCATACCTTCAAAGTGGGCGAAGTCGCGACGAGGAACAGTAATTCGCATCCTGACAATTCGCAGAGAGATCCCAAATTGGAACATATATCCAGTTGCCATAAATATTTAGCCATTTCGAACGGTTGCCGGGTTTGCTAGCATACTATAAAATTAGTGAAATACTTGTAACGGGAATGAAAAATAATTTAATTTAGCAGTATAAATACAGGTTTACTGCGGTAATAACATGAAAACACTTCCAACACGACTTGTGTGTTTATTGGTTTATAATTCCATTATCTCTTCCCTTTGAAACGTTTAATATGGCTTTTTCTCCGATTAATTATCTGTCTCTGTGAAGTGACCCCGCAACAGTAGTTTCAGATCATACAGGTAGTCAAGTGCTACTGATACCGTCTTCCTATCACTTTAATATATGCTTGGAAGTACTCACCTAGATTTTCAGGGAACAATAAAGATAACTTTTCAAAAAGCGAATCTTCACGTTCATCAAATTGCCTAACTTCTTGAACTTTTCCAACAATTTGATTACAAACAGAAACACAACGTCGGACATTTGTGTTGTATAAGAATTTAGTAAGCAGTACTTTCAGTGACACATCACTTTTCGAATGTCACATCCAACAATACACGATTTCATTCATTTTCGCGTTTGGTAGATGAGGAATATTCTCACAGTTACATGAAACAATCTGAATCTATGTGTAGGACTTTCCCAAACAGTTCCATTAGATCTAACTTGATGTGTAGGAGTTGTAACAGCACTTTTCTCTACCTGCAATGTTCTTGCACAAGATGATGTTCTCCCCAGGCTTCAAAGACGAATTATTCCTTGTGCTACTATCTCATTCACATAGAAGCAGAGATATTTTGCAACCCCACTTTGCGGGTGTGTAGGACTTTCCCAAACAGTTCCATTAGATCTAACTTGATGTGTAGGAGTTGTAACAGCACTTTTCTCTACCTGCAATGTTCTTGCACGAGATTATGTTCTCCCCAGGCTTCAAAGATGAATTATTCCTTGTGCTACTATCTCATTCACATAGAAGCAGAGATATTTTGCAACCCCACTTTGCGGGTGTGGCACCTCTTTTCTTAAGTTTATGAGCTTTTGCGTAGTTTTTAAGGTTTCTTAGTTACCTTTAAGCAATAGCAGTTAATGTTAAAGGATAGTCGCTAAGATTATGTAGGAGCAAGGAGAAACTAAATCGTAGGGATGTAATACGCCATAACGTGACGAGAATATTTTTCCATAATTGATATAAAAGTGACGAAACAGTGTCGACTCATGCATTAACATTCGCATTCTCATTCGCATTTGGATCACATTCCTTTGCTAATTTGATTCTGAGTGCTGTTCACTGTTGCATTAATGTAAGTGTATGCTGAAAATACAATTGGAAAGCAAAGTTTTGTTTAAAGTCTTGTTATTATTTATGCGACTCCAATCACAACTTAATTTCAAAAATATTGTGAGATGAGCGATACCGGTATGTGTTGAAGACAAGTTTTTGTGTGAGAGTTTTGAATCAGTTTCACCGAAATTTAACCATACTGTATATCTGAAAAAGCAATCTGCAGTTTTCGGTATTTAGTTAAAAAACGTTTGATGATTTTCCTGGTAGGTGGCACAGTCAAATATTTCAGTGACCTTATTTACATCTACCTCGCTGAAATCGCAGATAACTTTGTCTTGGACTGGACCTATTTTATGAAAGACATTTATTAACACAAACTATGAAATATTACAGTGTTCTATATCATTAGCATTTCATACGAAAGAAAATTTTCTTGATAAAAATTTATGAACCAAAGCTATAGCACTATGGCATTCCACCTTCTTGTAGGACTTCATTGAAACACCACAAACATTCCAACAATGAGCAGAACAGTACATTTTATTAAAAAGTATTTGAAGTTTTCCTAGCTTCACTTCACATTTAAAGAAAGGACATCAGGTACTGATCTATAGGTGATCACATCGTGTAATAAAACAGCCATCCAAACAATTTTAGAAAAATCTATAAACAATCCCTCCTCTGAAAATTCCAAATTCATTCATCAAACGGATATATCTGAGTGGTACACTACACTATTCTTCAAACTCATCGAGAACGTGTTTGTTTCTTCCCCTATATAAACGTTTTTTCATGCTGCCAACAAGCTCTTTTTTTAATCAAGCACTTAAATTTTTTCCTTCGTTAGGCCCGAATCGCTAACCACAGCATTTAGCTTGGTTTCTGTAAACAGATCTGGTCTGATAATTCGTACCCCCCCCCCCCCCCCCTCCAGCTGTCTCCCACCAATTTCCGATTACAATCTCCACAGCAACATAAGCAACAAAGTCCAAGGAAACGAATACAGTTCTTTGATGTCACTGAACACTTTCTCAAGTCCTTTTCGTTCGCTGAACATTGCTGTCCAGCTAGCAATATGAGCCTACGGCCGAATGTGAGATCTGTGTCTACTGAACATCTGCACACTCACTCAGTGGTAACACACGTCTAAAAACCTGGACTGACTCAATCAGAAATTAACGAACGCACACGAGAGCACCATTTCTGATCCTCTTGATCACGAAGGATCCCTTTTCCCAAAACAACGCCTCCGATACACGACTTCTAAACCCTACGAGAGCAACCCGCCGACTCCCCACTTTAGTCAAGCTCCCAAAACGCTCCACGAAGTTACACTAACGGAAAAAAAATCGCAACACCAAGAAGGAGCTGTGCGACGTAACGGAAGTTTTTAGGCGTGTTTCTGCAAGAGGTCTTTTCAAATTTCTCGCCAATCACTAATAGCGCCACTATGAGTACGCAAATCAGGTTTACTTTAAATACACGCTGTAACGGCCGTGACCACTAGATAATTTAAAGGTCGAACAGACCTAATCACTGGGCTCCTGCACCCAAAATTTTTCTTAATCCAACATCGAGGTCCCAATCTGCTTTGTCGATATGAGTGGAGTTGTGAGTTGAAGTGGTGAATTTCATGTTAGTTAAGGATGCCTTTAAGGCGACAAAGACGCCATTATCAACACCTCACTGAGTTTGAAGGAGAACGCGTGAAAGGGCTACGAGAAGCTGGATGTCTCTTCTGCGATACTGCAGGAAGACTTGGCAAGTATGCAGCCACATTACATGACTGCTGGCAGCGGTGTCCACTAGAATGTATGCTCGCAAGAAGAACCGGCCTCCGGACGGCCACGCAGCACTACCGAGAGGGAAAAAACCACAGTCTGGTAGTGACGCACAGCACAGCTACTGCAGCAGCAATTTGAGCAGCTATTGGCTCCAAACAGTGACAGAACGAACTGTTACTAATCTGTTGCTGCACAGCCAGACGCCCTGTAGCTGCATTCCACCGACCCCGAACCATCGCCATTGGCGACTTCAGTGGTGTCAAGCAAGCAGGGTGGAGCTCTGTTGTGTCTTCTGATGAAAGGTGGTTCTGCCTCGGTGTCAGTGACGGCCATGTTTTGATTAGAAGGGGGCCAGTTCAGAGCCAGCCACCAACCTGCTATGCGCTGGGAAAAATCGACCTACTCCTGGAGTTATGGTCTGGGGTGCGATTTCGTTTCACATCAGGAACAACCTGACTTTAAAATTGGACGTCAGTCTGGTGATTCAAACTGCTGTGCTACCATTAGTGAAAGTATACCAGGGAGTGTTTTCCAACAGGATAACGCTGGCCCACATACGGCTGTTGTTATCCAACATGCTCTACAGAGTGTCGACATGTTACTTTTGCCTGCTCATCACCAAATCTCTCTCCAATCGTTCGGACGACAACTCGAGCGTCATCCACAAACAGCATCAACCGTCCCTGTACTGACCGACCAAGTGCAACCTGCATGGTACGCCATCCCACAAACTGACCACCGGCAACTGTACAATACAACGCATCCCCGTTTGCACGCTTACATTCTACATTCTGGCGGTTATACCGGTTATTAATGTACCAGCATTTCATATTTTCAGTGCCTTACCTGGCGCTTACATTATTCCCGAAATTTATTACTCTACTTTAATTATTTTTTGGTGTTCCGAGATTTTTCCAACAGAGTTGTTAACCTTTATGAAATCCAACCATTCAGAATCCGCAGCATAAGGCAGGCATTTTCAAAGGTCATTTTCTGCTTCCGTTAATAGAGATTCTGTACCGTGCTTTCGTCGCAGGACCTGTAGAAGTCCCTCTGTAGCCACATAGGACTCAATTACATCCATCTTTTTTTCTTTGTTGCAGTCATGTTGCCTGCTCCCGTGTGAGTGTAACACATGTGGTAAAGTACAGTCGGTACAATGACAATTCTCTGCACGATAGTACACATTTTTCCCACAACCATTTTACAATGATTAGAGAACGACAACGAATTTAGAAGGATTAGAGAAAGATTGGCCGCCTTCTCCATGTTGGAGGAAACCTTTCTCAGTACTATGGAAGTCTACTTTCTTGATACAAAATAATCTTGAACATGACCATTTGTCCAAAGACTTTCATATCATCCTTACAAACTATAGATTGTTCACGAACTGAAACCTAATGATCATGTATTAGGCCTACAATTCTGTGAAAGCCTGCTGTCAGCCCGTTTTCGCCTGAGTGTACACGTGAATAACCAAAACATGGGTTACTGGGCAAAACAAACCCTGCTGGGCGTCACTAGCCTCCGTTGTACAGTGCTAAAGTTACTGTTTGGTGTGCAGGGTCATCTCGTGGAGTAAATGTAGATCTCGTGTAACTAGGGCCTTCCGTCGAGTAGACCGCTCGCCGGGTGCAAGTCTGTCGATTTGGCGCCACTTCGGCAACTTGCGCGTCGATGGGGACGAGATGATGATGATGACAACACAACACCCGGTCCCTGAGCGGAGAAAATCTCCAACCCAACCAGGAATCGAACCCGGGCCCTTTGGATTGACATTCCGTCACGCTGACCACTCAGCTACCAGGGACGGACATCTCGTGGAATGATAGGTCCTTAATTGTTTGAAGATGAAAGAGGCTCCGCTGTCAGCGCGACGTCTCAACGATATATCAACACCACAGAGACGTTTTTGACCTCAAAGCTCCAATCTCTTTCAAATCTTGACACTGGTTTCATCAGAATGGAGCCACCTCACTCACAGCCTGACTGTGTACGACTGCACCCTTGAGGTCTAATAATTTCTAGGAACGACGATATAGCTTCGCTTCGACGATGTCCAGACCTCTCAGTCCGTGGCTACTTCTTATGGGAACATACCAAAAGTGTTTGTACCAGACTAGACCAACAAAACTTGGCCCAGCTCAAGACTCAGACTTAAGAAAATGTCGCCGACATATCAGAGAACACATTGCGCCGCACCGTGCAAAATCTTCGGGATCGACTTTCTGAATGAGTATGGCGAAATGAACAGCAGTTAAATGACGCAGTTTTTTAAAAATGTGGTGCCTGATGAATTTTTCACTATTTTAGAACAGACCTTTCAGCATCAGATTAACTTTTGGAACTTCGCTTCATTTATTCTAATCGTTTAATTTTTTCCGCTTCTTTGGGGCAATCTGTAACGGGATTTCAAGAAACTGCTGTATGACAACGATTCATCAATCATTTAGCATAAGCAACAATTTTAATGATGAATACTCAGGAAATGTAGTATTCAAGACAAACGATTCACTATACGAATGCTACAGCCTCACAGACTGCAGCACCACACCCAGTCTGCATGCGTCACGAGGTATAACGATGATGTTTGGTTTGTAAGGCGCTCGACTGCGCAGTCATCAGCGCCCGTATAAAGTCCAAATTTCTTTCACAGTCCCAGTACAATATTTTTCACGGTCAAGTCTAGCCACTATTACGAATGATGATGACGAAATGACGAAGAGAACACAAACACCCAGTCCCCGAGCAGACAGCCGGCCGTGGTGGTCTAGCGGCTCTAGGCGCCCAGTCCGGAACCGCGTGACTGCTGCGGTTGCAGGTTCGAATCCTGCCTCGGGCATGGATGTGTGTGATGTCCTTAGGTTAGTTAGGTTTAAGTAGTTCTAAGTTCTAGGGGACTGATGACCACAGCTGTTAAGTCCCATAGTGCTCAGAGCCATTTGAACCATTTGAACCCGAGCAGACAACATCCACAACCTGGCCGAGAATCGAATCCGGGACCCCGAAGCAGCAACGCTGGCCACTAGACCAAGAGCTGCAAACGTCCCGAGGTAGGCGCAGCTAACTGGCATTCATCTTGGGCTACACAAAACACAAACTGTGAAAGAGAAACAAACACAAACTGAGTGACGCATACAATCAAAATGAAACAGGAATTTACGTTTTGAACCAATATGGAGATTAAAGAATTCCCTCTCATATTTAATGAAACAAATTATTTTAGTAGCATTCTCTCAGGCAAAAGTACTGGAACTCTTGTTACATTTACTTAACTTGTTCTATAGCGCTATTGTGTAAATAAATCTACCGATCAGTAAGCTAGGAGTACGTTCAGTATCTTTGAAGCTGAATGTGAGTTAATGACATTGATTTTTGAACCAGTAATATTGTCATTTACAGCGAGTATGAAATCAGTTGTACCGACAAAAACTGTTTAAAAACAATGAAACATTTAAAACTGTTGTTAATGTGTATCTCAGTATTTGACGGGATTTGTGAAAGTAATTTCGCCACTGAAGTAAAGTTAAATAGCGGGAGGACACTAGTAAGAAAGTGAAATAAAGTAAAAACACAATCCACTTGCCTTTTACGCTGTCCTTGCAAGAGGAGAGGTGATAGTCCTATGTCGCGCATTCCAGACGATGTATGGGTGATGGGAGGGGGGTAGGGGCAGGTAAGGTTCTCACCAGATTACTATTGAACTTTAGCAAAATAAAACAGCTCTCGCAGACCAAATATCGGTTAACAAACGTAGTTTTAAATCGAAGTTTGCTACATCTAAGGACCCGTTCAAATCACAAGGCTACAGAATCTATAATGGGAAACCAGAACAGAGGCTTATGAAGAAATTTCCACAATTTGGAACAGGATTTATAGTGAATATACAGTAATAGATTCAATAATTGTCTTTCAAACAACTCTAACAGTGAATAAATCTTACGCAAAAATAAATGCTCATGATTCTACAAATGAAAAAAACAAAGGGAGAAAATGTAAACAGAATAAATAGGAGGAACGTAAAAAACTCATTGCGGCACTTCAATGTCCAGCTGAGGAAAGAAATATAGAAACATAATTGCAAAATGGAGTCCACACAACTTTACAAACACAAAACCACAGGGTTTAGTGAACACAAGGTCATTGTAGCGAGGCTCAAAACCATATCAACCAAAACCACTAAAAATAAACGCAAAATATACCTATTTAAAACAGCAGATAAAAATTCGCTTGATGCCTCCCTAAGAGAGAGTCTCCATTGGGGGGGGGGGGGGGGGGGGAGCTTCGCACATATGCTACGTGTATGATTCTTTACGCGCCCTAATCTCTTTCTTATTTACGTAATACCTAAGCGAGACATGCAGTGGACGCAGTAGAATATTGCTTATCAGTGTTCTTCGAATATCGGTTCTCTACATTTATCCAACAGGACTGCACAAGAGCAGTGCCTCGTTTCTACAGCACATTCCAGGGTGGCAGCTGACTGGATTACTGAGTTACACAGGTGTTTGGAAAGTAATGGTAAATATTTCAGGACGAGGCTGTAGTTTATATAATCACATACTGCTGCAGCGGTCTTCAGCCCGAAGACTGCTACAAGATAGACCATCGTCGGGAACTGAGTCATGCCAGAC
This sequence comes from Schistocerca nitens, assembly GCF_023898315.1. Lineage (NCBI taxonomy): Eukaryota > Metazoa > Arthropoda > Insecta > Orthoptera > Acrididae > Schistocerca > Schistocerca nitens. The sequence continues at coordinate 285,068,757 of NC_064621.1, read as the reverse complement.
TCTTCATCTTTAAATAAATATAGCATCTCTACTGTATTCAGGCCCTGGTCTCTCCCTCCAGTTTCTTCAATATCTGGTCTTCAGGTGTTGGATCTACTCAAGTAATCTTCTACATTATTCTCTAGCACGACATTTCAAAAGTTTCTACACGCTTCTTATCTGAACTGTTGACTTCCCTAAAAAGCTAAACTTTAGACTCCTTCAGAAAAGACTTCCTAACACTTAGATTTAAATTCGATGTTTTAAATTTCTCTTTCTCAGAATCTCTTGTCTAATTATGGCAATTCTGTATTTTACATACTAATTCGACCATTGTCAGGTATTTCGCTTCCTAAAATTAAGTGATCATCTACCACTGGGCTCTCATTTCCTAATCGACTTCCCTTCCCTTTTTTTGTTTTTTTGTAACTTTTTATTTAACCTTTTTAACTTCTGTTTGTTTTAATGTTTTTAGATTTTCTTTGTGTGGTACACCTTTCTCAGCCGCCCGGCTAGCTGCACGGTCTAATTCGCTGTTTCTCGAGCGGCAAGGCTTGCCAGTCAAATGGCTCTGAGCACTATGGGACTTAACAGCTGAGGTCATCAGTCTCATAGAACTTAGAACTACTTAAACCTAACTAACCTAAGGACATCACACACATCCATGCCCGAGGTAGGATTCGAACCTGCGACCGTAGCGGTCGCGCGGTTCCAGACTGAAGCGCCTAGAACCGCTCGGCCATCAGCGGCCGGCGCTTGCCAGTCCCCGGCACGAATCCGCCCGCCGGATTAGCGTCGAGGTCCGGTGTGCCGGGCAGCCTGTGGATGGTTTTTAAGGAGGTTTTTCTATCTACCTCGGTGAATGCGGGCTGGTTCCCCTTATTCCGCCTCAGTTACACTGCGTCGCCGATTGCTGCCCAAAGACCGCTTCCACGTACGCGTACATCATAATTAGTCTCCCACGTAAACATTTTGGGTTACACTCCTCTGCTATGAGACGTTCCCGTGAGGGGGGGGGGGGGTCCACTGGATGCCGTACCGCACAATAACCCTGAGTTCGGTGTGGCGCGGCGGTCGGGTGGGTGGACTGCTGTGGCCTGTTGCGAGTTGTGAGATTGTGAACCACTGTGGGCTACTGCGGGACGAAGACTCTTAGTCGTTTCTATGTCCCGGTTTAATACATACATACATACCTTTCTCGCTGGGTTTTATTCAAAGGATTGAATTCTTCAAAAAAATGGTTCAAATGGCTCTGAGCACTATGGGACTTAACTTCTGAGGTCATCAGTCCCATAGAACTTAGCACTACTTAAACCTAACTAACCTAAGGACATCACACACATCCATGCCCGAGGTAGGATTCGAACCTGCGACCGTGGCGGTGCGCGGTTCCAGACTGTAGCGCCTAGAACCGCACGGCCACTCCGGCCGGCTGAATTCTTCAGATGGTTTGTTTAAGATGAATTAATTGTGTAATTTTTTATGTTTTTTCTACTAGTTTTAACACTTGGCATCTCAGACGCTTCTATTCTCCTTTGTTCCGGTCTTCCCAATGTCCGTGATTCCTTTCTATACGATGGTGTGTTCCAAACGCACATTTTCAGCAAATTCAGTCTTCAAATCTCCGGCGCATCGCACCATGTAACGTCATGCGGTCCTGCGGCAGGACGGACCTGCTAGCAGCTGCCCAACTTTCCTTCCTCGCACGCGTCACTCTGGTCCTCTCTGTAAGGTTCCAGATGCTGCCATCACATCTCTACAGGGTGAATCACCTAAAACTTGCATAGCAAATGTTGCAGAAATGGGAAGTGTGGTTTTCACAGAACGGATTGTTAGTCAGGAGCTCATATTATTCGCTAAGAAACAGAGCGTTCTCTTACTCACAAAGTGTTTTTTGTGCGAAAGTACGTATTTTTCAATGGAACAATGCGTATTGACACTAAAAGTCTAAAAGTAGGGTAAATTAGAATGTCAGTGGTGTTTGTTACAGGATTCTAGTGCAGGTCGTTTACGAGATATAGTATTTAGAAAACATTCCACATCGCCCTTTGTTTGTGGCACTCAGGCTGTGAAGTTGGTAGATACGTTCTTATGTTTGATTACAGTGCGCTTGTGTATTCCTTGAGTGTACTGCAACTTTCTAGTCAGAGTGTGACAGCGCAAGAAGTAGATCGTGACTGGACGACGGGATTTACCAATCATAAAAAGCCGACATGCTCATGGTATATGGAGAGGGTAGGAAGAATGCATTTCGTTCTTGTACGGTGTATGCCGCAAGATATCCCGATAGACGTCAATCATCTCGTCAATTATTTATCAACCCCTTCAACGAGTTACGTAAAAGTGGTAGTGTACCGCCTAGACAACGTAACAGAACGAAACAAGTGATGCCAGAGGAGGGGGAAATTAATGATCTTGCAGCTATTGCAGTTCATCCGCACGTTAGCTCCCGTGCAATCGCAAGAGGAAGTGGCATGAGTCAAGCAAGTGTCCTTCATGTCTCACTAGACATAGGATCCATCCCTATCACATTCCTCTCCATCTCTTTTTTACATAGGCATTAAGACAGTATCATGTATCTTGTTTACTAATGAAGCCACATTTACCAGTCATGGCCAGGTAAACCGCCGAAGTATGCACCACTGCTGTGTTGACAGTTCCAGTTGGCTTCGTCAGGTGGAACGTCAGTGTCCATGGAGTGTAAACGTGTGGTGTGGGATAGCGAACGTTCAGCCCACAGATCCGTTTTTCACTGGAGGAACAGTGAACGTGCGCAAGTAACGCAACCTGCTAACAGACCATCTTTCACAGATGCTAGCAGGCGTTCATGTGCAGACTACGAGGAACCTGTTGTACGAACAAGACAGCTATCCAGTCTGTAGTGCACGAAGTACTACAGCAGGTCTTCACGAATTGTTTCCAAATCATTGGATCGGACGCAGCGGACCTATATCTTGGCAAGCCCGCTCCCCGGATTTGACGCCTGTAAACTTTTTTCTGTGGACAAAACTGGAATGCGATGTGTACAAGAACATGCCAACTATAACCGATGATATGCAACAACGTATTACCGCAGCCTGCTCGGATATCTCCGCTGAAATGCTAGCACGAGTGAAGCAGGCGTTCCATACCAGACTGGAGGCATGTATTGCCGCTGTTGAACACACCCTGTGACGTTCAGGTGTCTCGTCACTGGTCAGAATCAACCAACAAAGACGAGATTTGTATAAAATTTTAATGGACTATGAAGTGATATTTTCCGATTGTCCAGATAATATCAGCGACTACATTTGTAGGTTCAAAATCAAAGATAACACTCCATTCTTTCGCAAACCGCATCCAATACCAGTGAGTTTGAAGGAAGCAGTTCGGGATGAGATGAACAAAATTATTGATAATAATATTGTAGAACGAAGTTCCAGTGTAACGAATAATCCTCTAGTAGTGGTGAAGAAAGCTACAGGCGGGGTACGATTAGTCTTAGACGCTCGTACATTGAATTGACATATAGAGACGGAAAGGGACCAACCGGTTAATATCGACGAATTGTTATCCAAATTTGAAAAGGCAAGATTCTTTAACACGATGGATTTGACCACAGGATATTGGCAGATAAAATTACATCCAGAATCCAAAAAGTATACAGCCTTTTTGATTGATGGAAAATCATATCATTTCAATGTATTGTATTTTGAACTTAATATCTCTGTGTCCGTGTTTATACATGCGTTTCATGAAGCACTAGGGAGAGACTTATTGAAGGATTTGTTAATATATGTTGACGATATCCTAATAATATCAACTACTTGGGAGGAACATTGTCTAACTTTGCGCAAGACTCTAAAAAAAATTAAAGAGAAAGGTATTACGGTGAAGCTGTCTAAATCGTTTTTGCGCGCCAAGAACTTAAGTTCTTAGGGCATATTGTACGAGTAGAAGGAATTAGACCAGACCCTGAAAGCATAAAAGCTATCAAAGAAAGTCCGCACCACAGAAATGCAAGACAATTAAAAGGATTTATAGGTATGGCCGGATACTATCGACAGTACGTACGAGGGCAGGAGTTAATTGACCCGAGAATTTTACGTTTATTAAAAAAGGGATTACGGTGAACTTTGGCTCAACGTGCAAATGATAGATTTGAAAACTTTAAAAGAGCGCTTGTTGTGGCACCTATATTACTTCATCCAGTTATGGGAGAACGGTTTAAAATTTCGACAGATGCATCTGATTACGGTATTGCTGCCGAACTTTTCCAAGGAGAGTGGGATCCGAGTAATGTAGAACACAGGACAACAGCGTTTGCTAGCCGTAACCTAAATAAGCACTGACTAAATTACACAGCTGATAGATTTGAAAACTTTAAAAGAGCGCTTGTTGTGGCACCTATATTACTTCATCCAGTTATGGGAGAACGGTTTAAAATTTCGACAGATGCATCTGATTACGGTATTGCTGCCGAACTTTTCCAAGGAGAGTGGGATCCGAGTAATGTAGAACACAGGACAATAGCGTTTGCTAGCCGTAACCTAAATAAGCACTGACTAAATTACACAGCTACTGAAAAGGAACTATTGGCGATTGTGTGGAGTATTCAAAAGTTTCAAACACTAGTATGGGGATCCATATTTATACAATCATCAAGTTTTATCCATTCTGATGAGTAGATGATTACTACACGGTAGGTTGATGCGCTGTATGTTTTTCCTACAGGAATACGATATCAAGATACGATACGTAAAAGGTTCCGAAAATATAGCACCTGGTGCGTTATCGAGGCAACCCGTAGGAATGGAAGGCTTGAAACGTACGGAAGGACTCGGCTTTATTTTTGCCATTAATTTTATGTCAGCAGAATATCCGATCATCAGGGTAAAAGAGATGGTTCAAAGAATAACAGAATATTCATCATGATCCTTATTTCACAGAAATATTTTCTATGTGTACCCAGAACTCGTTACCTTCTAATCAGTTGAGAAAACGGAAAATTGCACATCATAACTTGTTTTGGAGAGACAGTGTAACATCACAGGGTTGGCGTTTATGTATTCCGAAGGTAATGGAAGACGAACGTGTATGTTCACACAGGGTATGGACACTTCGGAATCAAAAAATGCATATCACATATGAATAAATTTTATTGCTGCAAGAAACTTGGTCATAAAATAGTATCTTTGATTAGAACCTGTGAAACTTGCCAGAAAGTAAAAGAGAATAATACGTGAAATACAAAATGTATCCTATTATCTCTAAGTCATTACACGACCTTGCAGCAGCAGATTTCTTTGGACCAGTTCCACAAGAAAGGGAGTAGTATAATATATTTTGGTTATCACAGAATGCAGGTCAAAATATGTTAAACAATATCCTATTAAGAGAGCACATACGCAGTAGGCTATACACTATTTACACCAATACTTTCTAGATGTAGGTAAACCAAAACGGTTTCTTACAGATAACGGAGCACAATTTGTGAGCAACGAATTTAGAGAATTCCTAGCGTGGGAAAGTATTCGACAAGTGTTAATATCCAATTACAACCCGTCATCAAATACGTGTGAACGGGTACTGAAGAACATTGGTAAATTATGTCGTACATACTGCCATGAAAAACATACTTTGTGGGCAACGAAAATTAAGGAATTTGAACTTATCCTAAATGAATTACCTCATTTATCGACTGGGTTGACATCTTTAGATGTTATAGGCAAACCTTTTGTAGGAGAACCTTTAATTAAGTATTTTAATTGGCCTGAACAACCTAGTGTCAATTATGAAGTAAATCTGGAAATAATTTCTAGAAATTTGATTGAAAAGGCGCAGCAAAGAGTAAGTAAACGTAATGAAAAGGCGGAAGAACCTCAGTACCAGGTCCATGACCTGGTTCTTATAAAAAAACATCTTCACAGCTCGACTTTGAAGAAAGAGACTCATACGTTTTTTCAAAAATATGAGGGACTATACCGGGTAGAAACAGTGATACATCCTAAGACGTTATTTTTAAAGGGGAAATACAGGATGATTCAAAAAGAATACCACAACTTTAAAAATGTGTATTTAATGAAAGAAACATAATATAACCTTCTGTTATACATCATTACAAAGAGTATTTAAAAAGGTTTTTTTTCACTCAAAAACAAGTTCAGAGATGTTCAGTATGGCCCCCTCCAGACACTCGAGCAATATCAACCCGATACTCCAACTCGTTCCACACTCTCTGTAGCATGTCAGACGTAACAGTTTGGATAGCTGCTGTTATTTCTCGTTTCAAATCATCAATGGTGGCTGGGAGAGGTGGCCGAAACACCATATCCTTAACATACCCCCATAAGAAAAAATCGCAGGGGGTAAGATCAGGGCTTCTTGGAGGCCAGTGATGAAGTGCTCTGTCACGGGCTGCCTGGCGGCCGATCCATCGCCTCGGGTAGTTGACGTTCAGGTAGTTACAGACAGATAAGTGCCAATGTGGTGGCGCTCCATCCTGCTGAAATATGAATTGTTGTGCTTCTTGTTCGAGCTGAGGGAACAGCCAATTCTCTAACATCTCCAGATACTGTAGTCCAGTTACAGTAGCACCTTCGAAGAAAAAGGGACCAAAAACTTTATTGGCTGAAATGGCACAGAAAACGTTCACCTTAGGCGAGTCACGTTCATACTGAGTTGTTTCCCGCGGATTCTGCACGCTGAACAACTGTCGTTGATTCACTTCTGCCGTACTCAATAACACAAAAAGCTTTCTATTGAGCGGTCGCCATCTTAGCATCAACTGACGCTGACGCCTAGTCAACAGCGCCTCAAGCGAACAAATGTACAACTAAATGAAACTTTATAGCTCCCTTAATTCGCCGACAGATAGTGCTTAGCTCTGCCTTTTGTCGTTGCAGAGTTTTAAATTCCTAAAGTTGTGGTATTCTTTTTGAATCACCCTGTACAATGTAAAATTGTACATCCCCCAGGGACATTAACGTTCTGAGTAACGGGTGGAGTGACGACCGTCGGTTCACAAGTTGTTTTTGGTGTCTCTTCCAAAATAGTTTTCCTGCACCGAATTCCTTTAAAATCTGAAACTATCCTATAATCCTGTTGCTTAAAAAAACTGAATATGACCATAAAATAGAGAACAGCTTAAGAGAATCACAAAAGAAGAAAGTGATGTGTAGACGAAATAAATTGAATAGAATTTTATGTTTGTGGAAAACATAATATGATGTGACTAACTGAACAATTGTTATAGCGAAGTGTATAGCTTTTCTATTTTATATAGAGTATTTTACACCTTCTATGGGATGTGATACAGATGGGAGGACTTGTATAAATTTTGAAAGGGGTGGGTATTGCAGCTAAAAGCTTGATTTACAAGAACAGATAAATCATGAATAACACAAAACTCACATCACACCTTTCAAACAACCTTCACAAACATGTGTGCCTGATTCTTCTTCATTTGGCGTTTCCATAGGGTTGCTAGGATTTCCTTCAGGGACCTCAAAGGGTGAAGGTGGGACAAGTCTGTTATGTAGGAGACTATTTAACACCAAACCTCCTCCGGTGTCTCACTCAAGTACCTGAGATGTAGGGATACTGGGAAAGGGGGTGGGAAGGGTTTACTGTCTTTGGGGCTGTCTTCTTTATCTTCTATGATCCTAGGAACCACATCAATTTTTTCCTTTCTTACTTCCCTCTTTCCATATTCACAAACTTCTATCGCTGAAGTCCTTCAGATGGTTCAGATGGCTCTGAGCACTATGGGACTTAACATCTATGGTCATCAGTCCCCTAAAACTTAGAACTACTTAAACCTAACTAACCTAGGGACACCACACAACACCCAGTCATCACGAGGCAGAGAAAATCCCTGACCCCGCTGGGAATCGAACCCGGAAACCCGGGCGTGGGAAGCGAGAACGCTACCGCACGATTACGAGCTGCGGACTGAAGTCCTTCCTTATTTCCGTGGTTACTAATAACCTACATCTTATCTTTAGATAAGAAGGCTGAAGAATCAGACTACACGAACACACATCCACGTATACACAAATATACACTTCTACACAAACATATTATATAAGACAAAGCCTGTCACGATGTGAGAACCGCCGGGTGTTGTAGGGGAAAAGATGTGTACACAGGGAATTATGCGAACATATATGGGGAGTTATGGCGGTTCTGCATCGAATATACATAAGAAGAGGTGCACATACATAACGAATAACTATAAAGCTGTAATGAGTAATGGATAAATAAGAGAGGCGTGAGCAAAGAAAGAAAACGAAATGAGGAGTAGAATTAGTCAGGTTGATCATTAAGCAACGTCAGTGCAATAAAAACTCTGATGTATTGAAGGATAGTGGGACCTAAGTCATAGACATAATATCTATTGAAAGTATAGAAGTTGATAAGTAGAGGAGGACTCTAGGGAGTAAATGATATATTAAAGAATGAATGCGAAGTTTAAAATAGATTTATAGCTTTACCAGTAGATTCTTAATTATGGTATACATAGAAATGTATACTAGGGTAATGAACCGTGATGGCTACTCAGAAAGGATAAGGGGCATACCCGGCATTCATTAAGTATAAAGGGCAGACGCACCTACGTGGAGATAGGACGATCTGTGGCCTAAAAAATAGAGATGTTTTGTAAGGGGCGTACCTGCCAGAATGGAAAGATGAAGTGCTCTCATAAGGTCAACCCACAAGCAAGGACTAGGTGCTGATTGTAGGAGGAGGGGACAGTATCGTGAAAAAAGTCACAAATTTTATGGGAACTATTCTGGAAAGTGTAAGTTCTATGAACGACTAGCATTATTATGTTTTGTGGAAGTAAATGAGTGTCAAAAGAACACTTTCACTTTGCCCAGAGTTCCTCCCATCTAGAAATAATGAAAATAGTACATAGTAGGAAAAGGTAGTACAAAAGATAAGAATAGGGAAAAGATTACTTATGTGACCTAAACACCTTAAGTTTACGATTGAAGAAAAAAAATTAAAGAAAAGAAAAAGGTCCTCACATTAACTAAATATTAGTAAAGCTGATTAAAACAACGAATAAAGGCTCATGTCTTATTCACCAAGTAAGATAAGAAAAAGTAGAGAAAAAATAAGTGAAAAATTGTGCAAGACAGGACAGAGAATTGTTACTCAAAGGAAAGATATGTAAGAAATGTATACTGTTATATAGTTGAAAAAGTACTTAGATAGACTCTTGACTCAGCCTTGTTAGAGGCAAGATGTTTTTTGTCTCCTTTTCTGAAAGCCATGGTGTCTAAGCAGACTTTCTTTCGAATGTAAATCAATTTGCTTCTAACATGCGACTGTACAAGAGACTTGTTGAAGTTACATATTATGTTGAGAGTGAGAATTTTTATTGTGCTTGAAAGTCAAATACATTGTTGATTGACGAAACGTAAAGTTTGTATGGCTGCTCATTTCATTAGAAGAAAGAGGCTTGAAAGTTCCTGTACCTAGTGTTATTCGCCGCAGAAGAAGTCAAGAGAGTTTCCAGCAGCCGGCTATCCAGTAAAGAAGGGTAGCTGCAAACCCCGAGTAAGTCATCTCGTAAAGAAGTGGAATGTGGTTTGGGGAAATAAATCTGTATAACCCATACCCACACTCACACTTAAGTCGTCAAAACGTTAGAGCCCCATAAAGGCACAAATATAGTTGAGAAACACACACACACACACACACATACACACACACACAAACCGACACAGATATTAATAAAACCGACAAAAGTCAGGGACGGACATGTGTCCGAATGGACAAATCGTCCCGAAAAACAATACAGAGCTGCATCGTGTCCACGTCACAGTAGATGTTCAAAGCGACCTCCATGCGATGCAATGTACGCGTTCACAGGTCGCATAGATTGCCGCACGCTTTTGCACGTCCCAGCCTCTCTCCGAATAGCGACACAGGCGTCGTGAACACGCTGTAGAAGGATCTGCACATCAGGAACTGGTTCAGCATACACGACGCATTTCAGATGGCCCTAGAAGTAAAAATCCGGAGGGGGGGGGAGGGAGGGTTAAGTCTGGTGGTCTACGAGTAGCAGGTCATGCTACAGGGCCTCCGCATCCTATCCAACGTCTGGGGAAGATGATGTTGAGGTTTCGGCGGCAGGTAATGCAGTCCAGGTACGTTCCTCTGTCGAGGCGTTGTGGAATAAGAACTGGTCCAAGTTCGTGGTCGTTAAGAATACCTGCTCCAAACGTTGATGCTGAACCGATGCTGATGAGACGCCCCATCCATTCTCCGAGGACTATCTGTAGCCTAGAGATGACGATTACGCACATTGATAATGACAGCTCTGGTAAAGGAAACACATAATCGTACTTTGGCTTACTGCATGTTGGCGCGCCACTCGCCTGGTGCCTGTACTACGGATCTCTCAATACCCTGTGAAACCTCGTCCTACAGATCTGGTGTACCACCGCCTCACTGTACGTTCGTCTGTGTGAAACGACCCATGATCACATGAAAGCCCAAAAAAAGCTATAAATGTTGTGTGACGTGGGTGGTAACTGTAAGGATACTTGGTTTGGTGTAACCGTGCTGCCTCTAGATCGTTTCCATCTGCTTGGCCATATATAAATACCATTTCGGCATGTTCCCGATATGAATACCGGACCATTCTGCTGCTTACAGTACGCTGCGTAAATCACACAGCCTGCAACACAGGAAGAACACACGGCACGTGTTCACAGAAACTTTCATTTGTCAGCGTCATCTACCAACAACGATGCATTTCTGGACACATGTTCATAGGACCTCTTTTCCTCCATTTCCAGTCGGGGAACCGTCACTGTAGTTTGCGAATTTTATTAATGTTGATTCTGTGTATTTTTTGTATTTTTAATTTTTGTTCTTAATAAACATTTCATGTTACAATATGAGACGGATTTTTTCGTTTTGTACCGGTCTGAGACCGAGAAATCAAGGATTTCTCGGTTGGACGACCGAGAAATTTAGCAACCCTTCTTTAGACGTCAACTTACACCAGTGTAACAACATTTTTACAGGAACAAAATAACCAACCAATCGAACTACACTCCTGGAAATTGAAATAAGAACACCGTGAATTCATTGTCCCAGGAAGGGGAACTTTATTGACACATTCCTGGGGTCAGATACATCACATGATCACACTGACAGAACCACGGGCACATAGACACAGGCAACAGAGCATGCACAATGTCGGCTCTAGTACAGTGTATATCCACCTTTCGCAGCAATGCAGGCTGCTATTCTCCCATGGAGACGATCGTAGAGATGCTGCATGTAGTCCTGTGGAACGGCTTGCCATGCCATTTCCACCTGGCGCCTCAGTTGGACCAGCGTTCGTGCTGGACGTGCAGACCGCGTGAGACGACGCGTCATCCAGTCCCAAACATGCTCAATGGGGGACAGATCCGGAGATCTTGCTGGCCAGGGTAGTTGACTTACACCTTCTAGAGCACGTTGGGTGGCACGGGATACATGCGGACGTGCATTGTCCTGTTGGAACAGCAAGTTCCCTTGCCGGTCTAGGAATGGTAGAACGATGGGTTCGATGACGGTTTGGATGTACCGTGCACTATTCAGTGTCCCCTCGACGATCACCAGTGGTGTACGGCCAGTGTAGGAGATCGCTCCCCACACCATGATGCCGGGTGTTGGCCCTGTGTGCCTCGGTCGTATGCAGTCCTGATTGTGGCGCTCACCTGCACGGCGCCAAACACGCATACGACCATCATTGGCACCAAGGCAGAAGCGACTCTCATCGCTGAAGACGACACGTCTCCATTCGTCCCTCCATTCACGCCTGTCGCGACACCACTGGAGGCGGGCTGCACGATGTTGGGGCGTGATCGGAAGACGGCCTAACGGTGTGCGGGACCGTAGCCCAGCTTCATGGAGACGGTTGCGAATGGTCCTCGCCGATACCCCAGGAGCAACAGTGTCCCTAATTTGCTGGGAAGTGGCGGTGCGGTCCCCTACGGCACTGCGTAGGATCCTACGGTCTTGGCATGCATCCGTGCGTCGCTGCGGTCCGGTCGCAGGTCGACGGGCACGTGCACCTTCCGCCGACCACTGGCGACAACATTGATGTACTGTGGAGACCTCACGCCCCACGTGTTGAGCAATTCGGCGGTACGTCCACCCGGCCTCCCGCATGCCCACTATACGCCCTCGCTCAAAGTCCGTCAACTTTACATACGGTTCACGTCCACGCTGTCGCGGCATGCTACCAGTGTTAAAGACTGCGATGGAGCTCCGTATGCCACGGCAAACCGGCTGACACTGACGGCGGCGGTGCACAAATGCTGCGCAGCTAGCGCCATTCGACGGCCAACACCGCGGTTCCTGGTGTGTCCGCTGTGCCGTGCGTGTGATCATTGCTTGTACAGCCCTCTCGCAGTGTCCGGAGCAAGTATGGTGGGTCTGACACACCGGTGTCAATGTGTTCTTTTTTCCATTTCCAGGAGTGTAGTAAACGGGTTACCAATGCTCTGCGAACACTGGTTCATGTAAATGACAGAGCATTACTGGTGTGTTATCTACTTGTCAGCTAATGTATAACGGATATCAGATTTAAATCTACCTATGTGAATGTAGATAATTATATTGTAACTGCCTCTTATGTGAAATGGGTATGTATGATGTGCTGCTATTGATTTAATATCTATAAACACATCGAGATTGAAGAATCACTGCACAAATATCTGATGTTGAGCTACAAGAATAATAAATGACGAATAAAGTGTATTACCACCAGACTCGTATTTGCAACTCCTGACGCCCTGGGCTAAAACATATACGGCCTCCACCCCATCCCTCTCCCTGCAGACTTGGAAAACAGATATTTTTTAAAGTTTGCCTAAACTGTGGGCATGTTAATTTTACTGACCCCAAAAACAAGTCTGATTTGGAACCCTTGCGTTGAAATTAATGATTTGAGTGCCAAATGCAAAGTCTGTGACAAAGGATGTTCTCAAAACGTATATTCTGACAAACAGAATGTAACCAGACTTTGCATGTCAGAATTGATACCTCACACAAGGGTTGGGATAACTTTAAAGAAAAACACGTGCAAGATGGTTCCGCATGTTTCACCATTCGTCATTTCATGGAATACACTTTCTTGAAACTTCCCGACATATTAAAACTGTGTGCCGGATCGAGACTGGAACTAGGGACCATTGCCTTTCGCGGGCAAGAAAAATCAAAAATTTACTTGATGAATTTGAAACAATATCTGTCACAATTGACATATGGTCCAAGCATTGCATTTATTGCAGTTGTCTGGCTTTGATGATGTGTATCGTACAATCTATCAGATACAACTTCGTGCTCGAGCTGCTGTGGTATCATGAAAGTAACTAATACAACTTACCGCAAAACTGAAAAGAAAATTGCCAACCATTTCAAACATTCCTTGGCCGCACAAACTGTTGTGTCCTGCCTACTCGTCGGATATGGGGTGCCTAGGAAACCTGCTTTCCCGGATCGCTAGACAGTTCAAGCAAATCGTATTAACGAATTTTTATTACAGTAAGATAAAAGACAATACTTTGAGAATTTACAATGATGTGTCGCAAGCAATAGGCGCCAGACAAAATAAGAAAATCTGTTCAGTACACACAACTCCTAATTCAAATGAAACAATACAGCTCCTAACAAGGGAACCTCCCCATCGCACCGCCTCAGATTTAGTTATAAGTTGGCATAGTGGATAGGCCTTGAAAAACTGAACACAGATCAATCAAGAAAACAGGAAGAAGTTGTGTGGAACTATGAAAAAATAAGCAGAATATACAAACTGAGTAGTCTATGTGCAAGATACGCAACATCAAGGACAGTGTGAGATCAGGAGCGCCGTGGTCTCGTGGTTGGTGTGAGCAGCTGTGGAACGAGAGGTCCTTGGTTCAAGTCCTCCCTCGAGTGAAAAGTTAAATTTCTTTATTTTTGCAGTTATGATCTGTCCGTTCGTTCATTGACGTCTCTGTTCACTGTAATAAGTTTAGTATCTGTGTTTTGCGACAGGACCGCAAAATCGTGCGATTAGTAGACGAAAGGACGTGCCTCTCCAATGGGAACCGCAAACATTTGATCGCAAGGTCATAGGTCAACCGATTCCTCCACAGGAAAACACGTCTGATATATTCTATACGACACTGGTGACGGCATGTGCGTCACATGACAGGAGTATGTTGTCGACCCACCTAACTTGTACACTTGGCGAATGGGTAAAAAGATTCTTCTACCTTGCCCGATTTAGGTTGTCTTGTGGATGTGATAATCACTCTCAAAAAAGTGATGAAAACATAAGAGTTTGTCACATAAACTGCAACAAATGAATGCAACAGTTTCACAGTCGCTCCGTTTCCCTGTGCTCTGTCAAAACATACGTTTTTAACGTTTTCAAATTTTACCGTGTGTAGACCGTCAAATCGTGCGTATGTCCAAGCAAATCTGAACATGTCCTGGAATTTTGGAGAGCGAAGTTGATTGTGTGTGTGTGTGCCTGAAGTTTGATAATTGTCTGAAAATAAAAAATTAAAACTTTCACTCGAGGGAAGATTCGAACCAAGCACCTCTCGCACCACAGCTGCTCACGCTAACCACAAGACCACGGCGCTACTGAGCCAGTGCTCTCCATAATGTTGCATATCTTGAGCATGGACTACTCAGTTTGTATATTTTGCTTATTTTTTTCATGGTTCCACACAACTTCTTCCTGTTTTCTCTTTTGATCTGTGTTCAGTTTTTCAAGGCCTATCCACTGCGACAACTTATAACTAAATCTGAGGGGGGTGCGATGGGGAGGTTCCCTTGTAAGTCGCTGATTCAACTGGCGCTTATGTTCTCTTCGCCTAGAAGCCGCTGCTGTCTCGGTGTCGTCCTAGAGAAGTGTCGGTCAGCGTACTATTGGACTATTGGATGACGTCTTCAGAGCCCTCCCTCCCCTACCGTTCCTGACCGTCGTGCCGCCGCTTCACCTTTTACGCCGGAATATTCCTTCTCCCCCTCCCCCCCCCCCCCCCCGTCCCACAAAGCGACAGCAAACCGTCGTCTTATAAGGATCTCGACGAGACCAAGACAGGAGTGTGGATGCTGCGCTGGACCGGAAGCTGTGGCTGCAGGGGACGTCAGGCTTCCGGTAGTACCCCGCCATCCGGAAACGTCCCCCGGAAAACGACCAGAAGGGTACGCGTCCACCTCCTGAGGGTGCTGTAGTGAGGGCGGGCCCAGCTCCATCGGTAGGACGAGAGTAGGCGGATGCGCCGAAGGCTCTGCCTCTATGAGGTCGTCCAGCGTTGTCGCGATGACACACTCTGGCGGCTGCTGTGGCCGCGCTGTCCTCTGGATCCGTGAATCTGTGGGAAAAGGCACAGAAGGATCACCGTCCACACGACAGTGGCGAATTTGATTGTGATGTCGGCGCTGCAATCCGTCTTGGCCTAAAATGAGATACAGAACTTGTCCATTGACTAGCTTGCTCCGCTATCTTGCAATTCTGCAAATTCAGCAGCGACTTTGTCCCGTAATGCAATGGAAACAGTACCCGCCTGGCAAAATTTCGCCTGAGCATTGTCTTTCAGAGTAATATGTGCAACAAAATTGTTAGCCTTCCCTAAACCTTCAGAACAGATTTCTGGGAATTCTTTCAGCAAGCTAGCTGCACTGTCTTTTGCATTGAATGCAGACACTGACAGCACATTGTCCTGAATGTTAAAGCCAAACAAATAAAAGGAATAAATGCCAAGTATGTTCTCACAATTGCGTAACTGTAGCACAGTTCGCGTATGCGTGCGATACACAGCAGGCAAAGTACATTTTCCGAGAACTGGATGTCTTGTCCATTATAAGCTGTCAGGTGTCTGCTAGTTTCAGACAGGCGTGGGTAACCTAACAGTTCACTTGCCCTGTGGGTGGGATGGATTGGCCCAGCTGGTATTACTACACAGAACACTTTCATACGGCTAGAAAAATAGTGAGAAGCATTAATTACGTACATGTAAAGATGGTGAAACAATATACCAATGTTTCCGCATAAACAGAACAAAGGAAACGTTTAAAACAAAAACTGGAAAAATCATGAAAAGAAAATGTGCCTGCACACCCTGGTCTCTAGTGTGGTGGGGTCGCAGAGAGCGACCGAGTGCAGGCGATGTTGTTGGTGATGCGTCGCTCACTTCTTGTGCTCTTAAGAAGCCACCAGTGGAGGCGAATCCTGCCCCAGCACCAGCGTGATATGTACGAAATTAATTTTATATCAGTCAGTTTTATCACAGTCATTAATAAACATGATGCAAGGAAAATTTCCTCTTGTGTTGCTACGGAAGATATCCAACAATACCTCTGTGGTCATCGTTGATGCAGTATCTTGATGGAATGGATTTGCATCGGTGCCCGTCCATTTCAACGATCCTCTGTCATCCCGCTGAGACGATACGACATGAGATGGCATAATATAGAGAAAGGTCTCTTCGCATTGCTGGTTGTTACAGGAAACGTGTACAAAAACTGACATAAGACTCTAATATTTGGCAGCGGCATTGTTCTTTTATATGCGTCTACTGAACACTTTTCCAAATTTTCGTCCATTCGTTGCCACATTTGTAGCTCTCCCTTCAAAGCTACAAAACAATTGAGATCGTTTTTGTATGGTTCAGCACTTTGCAAAACATATATATATATATATCTTTATCGCTAAAGTTCTGCGACAACAATTTTTTTAGATGTCCCATTCTTTGTAGTTGAATTGTCGGGAGTCATTTAAACAAATGATCTAGGAAAGGTATGAACGTAGACAGACGGTAATGCTCTTCCATATGCTGTGTTGGTTGGATGGTTGTAGATGGGACCAAACTACGCGGTTATCAGTCCCTCCGACCTTAGATTAACTAAAAACGGTAAAATCCCATATTAGGAGAGGCAACTACAATTTCCATGAAACGAGAAACTAAGGGAAGGAAGTAAAAGGCCGGAAGAAGATGTGAGGGAAAGAAAGTGACCAATGACAGGGGCGGGAAGGAAGACGCACAGGAGACAAGAGAGACGCTCAAGACATAACAGACCTCGTAACGAAAGGAATGGGAAGGCAGAGGGCCGGGGTTAACCACCAAGCCCAGTTGATGCCAATCCAGTTGGGGCGAAGGTGGGAGCAAGAGGGCCTGCCATCCCCTCCAGTCACCGATAAGATGGAAGGTCCCTCCCTTAAACAAAGCGATAAAAACCCCCATCACGAATAAAACGTAAAACGAGATCCGCCACTGAGGCATTGTCAGCCAACACCAGGGGTAGCGAGTCTTGGAAGCTAAAAGTCCATCGTAGGGTGGCTAAGTGGGGCAGTCCAATAAGATGTGAGCCACAGTCAGCATCGATCCAGAACAACAGAGAGGGGGGTGGGGGCCCTCACGACGGAGGAGGCAACTGTGAGTCAAAAAAGTATGGCCGATGCGGAGCTGGCAGAGGATGACAGAGGCCTTACGAGAGGCCCGTATGGAGGACCGCCATTTGGATTTGTAGAATCCTTAACTGCCGTGAGCTTGTTCAACGAAGAAAGAGTGATCCATTCTGCATCCCAAAGCCCCAAAACCTGACGACGTAATACCGAGTGAAGGTCAATTTCCAGAAAGCCAATAGCAAGAGATGGCCTGGCAGTAGCTAATTTAGCCAGTCGATCGGAAAGTTCATTGCCAGGAATCCCAACATGGCCTGGGGTCCAAATGAAAACCACCTAGCATCCACGTTGAACGACAAGGGAAAGGGAGTCCTGATAGCGATGACCAATGGGTGCAAGGGAAGCACTGGCCGATAGTGTGCAAACCGCTCAATGAGTCACTACAGATAGTGAAGGATAGTCCTGAGCAGGAGCGGATATGGTCTAGTGCATGCAAGATGGCTACCAATTCTGCAGTAACAACACTACAGCCAACTGGCAAGGAATGAAGTTCCATGCCTCTCGTATAGGTGTAAGCAAAACCTGTGGGTCCAGCAAGCATGGAGCCATCAGTATAGATCACTTCTGAACTCTGAAAAGAACTGAGGAGAAAGGAGAACTTGTGGCAAAGAGCCATTGGAGGGACAGAATCCTTTGAATCGATTCAGAGATTCACTATGGAGGGGTACGTGTGTGAGCAGAGGAGAGAAGTGGAGAAGGCAATTGCTGGACCTCAGAAAAGAGCGACTGAATGCGGACAGCCATGGTAAGCCCTCATCGTGTTCGCTGCTGCGGTAGGGTGATCTCCATGTCTGGATGAAACAGACCATAATTAGGGTGCTTTGGGGTGCAGCAAATGCAGAGCACATACGATATCCGCTGTTGCTGGCGCAAAACTCGAAGTGGTGGAATTCCTGCCTCTGCAAGAAAGCTAAGTACAGGGCTAGTCTGGAAGGCACCAGTCGCAAGTTGGACCCCACAGTAGTGGATGGGGTCTAGTATCTGCAGTGTCGAAGGTGTCACAGAACCATAGACAGGACTTCCATAGTCTAAACGAGACTGGACCAACACTTGATACAATCACAGGAGAACAGAGCGGTTTGCTTCCCAGGTGGTATTGCACAGACACCTAAGTACATTGAGATGGGTCCAGCACATCCTCTTCAACTGGCGAAGGTGAGGGAGCCATGTCAACTGGGCATCAAAGACCAGACCCAAGAAGCGATGGGTGTCCACCACCTCGAGGGGCTGGCCATCGAGGAACAGTTCTGGATGGGGATGGACTGTACGGCAACGGCAGAAATGCTTGACAAGTCTTGGTCGCCGAAAACTGAAAGCCATCGGAGAGAGCCCATAAGTGTGCCCGACAGATTGTCCCCTGTAGACGGCGTTCTGCAGCGCCCATTACAAAGGAGGTGAGGTAGATACAAAGAGGGGGGCCCTGTCGGTCCAACAGCTGTCACCAGACCATTAATTGCTATGAGAAAGAGAGGGATGCTGAGCACAGAACCCTGTGGAACCCCATTTTCTTGCCGATAAGGAGAGCTGTAGGAGGAGCCAATTTGGACCCGAAAAGAGCGACAAGAAAGGAAGTTACGGATAAAAACGGGCAGAGCGCCACGGAGGCCCCATTTGTGAAGGGTGGTGAGGATGTTGTGGCGTCAGGTGGTGTCATAGGCTTTATGCAAATCAAAGAAGACTGCAAGAAAGTGTTGCTGATGGGCAACAGCCGACCAGATAGCAGACTCCAGGTGGATCAAGTTATCCACTGTAGGGCAGCCACAGCGAAAACCACTTTGAGTCGATGACAAAAGGTCACGGGATTCAAGGATCCAAAACAGTCGCCAACTCACCATGTGTTCAAGGAGTTTGCATAGGGTGTTAGTAAGGCTAATTGGATGGTAGCTATCCAACTGAAGACGTGGCTTCCCTGGCTTCAACACCAGAACAACAATGCTTTCCTGTCACTGGATAGGAAATACCCCCTCACCCCAAAGACGGTTGAAGAGGGTCATTATACGACGGTGGCCAGCCACTGATAAGTGTTGGAGCATTTGGTTATGTATCTGATACAGTCCAGGAGCCGTGTCAGGACAAAGGGTGAGGGCGCTGGCAAATTCCCACTCGCTGAATGGGGCATTACATGGTTCTGAGCAGCGAGAAACAAAAGAAAAAGGCAGTCGTTCTGAAAGCTTTTTCAGGAGAAGGAACGTGGACAGTTACTGAGCCAATGCAGAAACTTGAGCAAAGTGTTGAGCGAAATTTTCTGCTACAAAGACCGCATTGGTAAGGAAAACACCATGCACAGAAATTCCTGCAACCCCGGTGGGAGGACGGTGGCCAAAAATTCACTGGAGTTGCGCCCAGATTTGTGAAGAGGGGGTGTGGGGTCCTATGGCAGCTACTATCGTTTCTGAAATTTGATTAGGTAGCGGGCCCAGGCGCAGAGTCGTTTAAAGACCAGAAGAAGAGTAATAGAAGGGTGCCACTTGAAGTGCTGAAGACTATGGCGGCGATCTTTTATGGCTGCAGTAATTTCTGGAGTCCACCAAGTGACCATCTTCTGGCAGGGGTAACCTGAAGAAGAAGAGATTGCTGAAACACCTGCTGAAAGGATGAAGGCAGCCAAAGTCTGAGTAGATTCATTAACACTGTCGTGTGGCTATACAGGGAGGATGGGAGCAGAGGAGAAGGCACCCCAATCAGCCTTAGATATGGCCCACCTAGGAGGGTGACAGAATGAGAGACACTGAAGGAAGGCCAAAACAATCAGGTAATAGTTGCTCTCATATAAGTCATCATGGTATCCCCACTGAATGGAGGGAAGAAGGCCGGGACTGCAGATGGAGAGGTCAATGGTTGAGAAAGTGCCGTGAGCCACACTAAAGTGTGTGGGAGTGCCTGTGTTTAGTAAACAGTGGTCAAGCCCTGCCAGAACAGCTTCAACTGTCCTGCCCAGAGCAGTAGTAGTATGACTACCCCAAAGAGGGTTGTGGGCATTAAAGTCCCCTAATAACAGGAAGGGAGAAGGGAGTTGTTGAAGAAGGGTGGTGAGGGCATGGGATGTGGGTGGCCTGTCAGGTGGGAGGTAGAGACCACAGGTTCTGATTGGAGTGGCCATATGGACCCTGACAGCAATGGTTTCCAGAGTGGTATGGAGGGGAACCCATTTACTAACAATGTCCTTGCGGACAAGGTGCAAACACCACCAGAAGCCCACAAGTGGCAAATTTGGTTCCGACAAAGTATGGAACTCACGAACGGTGGGTGAGTAAGAATTGACAAAATGGGTCTTCTGGAGCGCAATACAAGCGGCAAAGGAAAAAAGGAGCTGCAACTCTGGAAGGTGATGCAAATATCCATTACAGTTTCACTGGAGGATTCCCAAGCCGGAGTCCAAAGTGGAAGCGAATGGACCAGAGTGGGTCATGTCACTGAGTTGCTACCTGTCACCAATAAGGATGGGGCAATATCTATATAGGTGGGGTCAGACTCTGTTGGTTCATTGACTGTAGGAGGGGAAGGCTGCACCTCTGGGGGTCCAGAGGTGCTTTGCCCTTGTTCCTGCGTTTCTGCTTCTTCTCTTGGGAAGGAAGAGAAGTGCAGACTTCAGCGAGGACAGGCACAGAATTACACTGGGCAATCTTGGCGCCCGCTGGCCGCGGATCACGCTGCCAATGTGGAGCAATAGATAGCCTTTCAGGGGGCGGGGGGGGGGGTGCCGGGAAGACGAGTCCCGGGAGGGAGCTCCAGTACCGGCGGCCGCCGAAGGAGGGGAGCACTTCTCCAGTGGGGGAGGGGGAGCAGCACGTAAAGGGGTGGGTATGGGTACTGAGGGGGAGGGGGAGTGGAAGAGGGGGAAGAAGGAGGAGGATGAGGAGGCTGAATGCTTGGGGCGAGTGGGGTGGGGTTGGGAAGAGGAGGGGGTAGGAGGGGTAATGGACGTAATTGTAGCAAAAGTAGAGGTCATAGGCATGCGATGGAGCCGGTCATATTTTTGTCGTGCTTCAGTGTAGGTGAGCCGATCTAAGGTTTTGTACTCTTGAATCCGTCTTTCTTTTGAAAACACCGGGCACGTAGGTGAGCATGGAGAATGCTGTCCATTACAATTTACACACATTGGCGGGGGAGCACAGTCACTCCCTTCACGGAGGGGGCGCCCACAGTCACCACAGAGGGGATCAGTGGTGCAGCGGGAAGGCATGTGTCCAAACCTGAAGCATTTAAAACATATAAGGAATATAAGGTTTTACATCACACTGATACACCATTACCTTGACCTTCTCTGGGAGGACATCCCCCTCGAAGGCCAGGATAAAGGCGACCCCGTAGCGATGTGATTGTTTGGAGGGCCTCGCTGCACACGGCAGATAAAACGAACCCCTCGCCGCTCGAGGTTAGCACGGGGCTCCTAGTCAGTTTGCAGAAGAAGATCTCGGTGGAAAATAATGCCCTGTTCAAATATTGGTGGGGCGTAACGGAGACTGGGACGTCACCGAGGCGGTCACGAGCGCGCAGGGCGTCAGATTGGGCAGCAGAAGATGTCTTGATGAGGAAAGCACCGGACCGCATTTTCTCATCGATTCAACTTCGCCATACTTATCGTCAATCGTCTCCGCGAAAAACAAAGGCTTGGTCGTGACAAAACTACCGCCATCCGTCCTGGTACAAACCAGGTACCGAGGGAAAGGTTTCAACCCAAGCGGGCGATCTTGACCCTCCTCCCACGGGGTGGCCAGGCTCTGGCTCTGAGCACTATGGGACTTAACATCTGTGGCCATCAGTCCCCTAGAACTTAGAACTACTTAAACCTAACTAACCTAAGGACATCACACACATCCATGCCCGAGGCAGCATTCGAACCTGCGACCGTAGCGGTCACGCGGTTCCAGACTGACGTGCCTAGAACAGCACGGCCACACCGGCCGGCAGGGTGGCCAGGGAGGGGAAGGCCAACGTACATGCGGAGAAACGATCATTATAATAAAACAAGGGAAATCAGAGCTCGCACGGGAATATATAAATGTTCGCTTTTTCCGCGTGCTGTTCGAGAGTGGAATAATAGAGAACTGTTGTGAAAGTGGTTCTATGAACCCTCTGTGAGGCACTTAAGTGTGATATGTAGAGTATCCATGTAGGTCGGCGTCAGCAAAATATTTTCACTTTCGAAGGAGAAAGGAGGTGATTGAAATTCCGTGAGAATATCCCACCGCAATCAAAAACGCCTTTGTTTTAATGATGTCCACCCTACCCCACAACATTTTCTATGAGTTCTTTCCAATTTAAGTTGTTTGTCATTGTAATTCCAAGGTATTTAGTTGAATTTACGGCCTTTAGATTTCATTGAGTTATCGTGTAACTGAAGTTTAACGGATTCCTTTTAGCACTCATGTGTATCACTTCATAGGTTTCACTATTTAGAGTCAATTGCCAATTTTTCCACAATATAGATGTCTTTTCTAAATCGCTTTGCAATCTTTTTTATCTTATGGTGACTTTACTAGACGATAAATGACAGCATGATCTGCAAACAACATAAGGCGGCTGCTCAGATTGTCTCCTAAATCGGCTATACCGGTTTTACAGATAACAGCAGAGGGCCTGAAACACTACCTTGGGGAACTCAAGAAATCAGTTCTGTTTTGCTTGATGACTTTCCGTCAGCCACTCCGAACTGTGCACTCTCTGACAGGAAATCACGAATCCAGTCGCATAACTCATGCGATATTCCATAAGCAGGCAATCTGATTACAAGCTACTTGTGAGGTACAGTGTTAAAAGCGTTTTGGAAATGTAGAAACACGGAATCGGTTTGAAATCCCTTGTCAATTGCACTTATCATTTCATGTTAGTAAGGGGGTAGTTGTGTTTCACAAGAAAGATGTTTTCTAAATCCACATTGACTGTTTGTCAATACAGCGTCCTCTTCGAGGTAATTCATAATCTTCGAAAACAATATGTGTTCCAAAATCCTGCTGCATATCGACTTAAATTATATGGCCCTGTAGTTTAGCGGATTACTTCTATTGCCTTTCTTGAATATCGATCCGGCGCAAATTCTCATAGTCGTCGTTCGACTACGCTGTTGATGATTCCCCATATTTGTAACTGCGAATGCATTTCATGTATTTCGTAACAGCTGCAGTCGATGCACGAAGGAACATTGCATCGGTTTCTGATCAACAAAGGTACTGCAAAATCATATAGTAAAGGCGATGACTTTTTCTACACGTGCAATGCACCTATGGTTCAGGCCATAGTGTTGTGACCGTAAACCGCTTTACGAGTACCTCGTGAAGAACACTTGCAGGTTGGTAGGGAATAGGTAACATAGTAATCAACATTCCGCAAGCCGGTCTACACCTGGCACGTATTAGATGAACAGTCTCAGTGTATCACTGATTAGACAGCACAGTGCTGAATGATACAGCGACGACACGTCAGCGAGGACACGTCAGCGAGGACACGAGGGCAACAGCCGCAGCAGGCGCGCAGTGAGAGGAGTCCCTGGATGACGTCACGGTATCGAGGCCGAATGGGCACGCATCTTAATGGTCTCGGCGGGGAATACCGTTGGCCGACACCCGAGCGCCACGCCTCTCAGCAGACTGTTTCAGACCAGTGCCAACATATGACAACTAGTGGTGCAACTCGGAGGATGGGGAGAACATTGGGTCTTCAAGAAGCAGATTAGGATATTTTGTGCTGTCATTTTTCAAGAATGTAATAATTCCAATTCCAAAGAAAGCAGGTGCTGACAGGTGTGAGAATTACTGAACTATCTGTTTAAAGAGTCGCGGTTGCAAAATACTAGGAGACGAATGGAAAAACTGGTATTTTCTAATGTTGACAGTTGTGTGGGTCTTCAAGAAGCAGATTAGGATATTTTGTGCTGTCATTTTTCAAGAATGTAATAATTCCAATTCCAAAGAAAGCAGGTGCTGACAGGTGTGAGAATTACTGAGCTATCTGTTTAAAGAGTCGCGGTTGCAAAATACTAGGAGACGAATGGAAAAACTGGTAGAGGCCTCTGCGATAGTTAGGTCGGGTGGTAAGAGCAGTAGCGGTTGTCTTGCTGCCTGCAATAGGTTGTGCAAGGATAGGCTTTGTTAGTAGTGGGTATCTTGCATGTCGATACCTTGACGTTGTGCGTTTGTGCTGCTCGGCGGCTGGCGCTGGGTGCTGGTACAGAGTCCTCATTCAGCGTCAGCAACCTGCAAAAGTTAGGTTTGCTATCGATCTTGTGTCCGATAGGGCATATACCGGAAGCACAGTGTGAGGGAATGTTGACAGATTGTTTGTGCGTCTGTGAGCGAGCTCGTCGGTGTCCCTGCTGTGGCCTGTTGGTCGGCTCTAATAGCAGCTGGTAGTTACCAGTCAGTGTTGCTGATATGCAGGGGCTTGCCAACGTTTGTCGCTTGTTTGCGTATGTTAGTTTACCATAGGTGGCTATGCCCTAGCTAGTAGTGTCTTTGGCCGCTTGTGCTTCCACCTGTGGTATTGAACGAAAATTCGCCAAGTATGTTAATTTACCGATTTGTCTCTTCCCAGGAGTAGCAATGATTCGAAGTACAAACGTGGATGACTTCTGCTGTTTTAGGAGTTCAAGTGTTTCTCCTGTTAATTTCTCACCACTCTGAATTCCTAAAAACTATGAAGTTTCCACACTACTTATAATTTCCTCATCATTGATATAGTACTAACACATATGAGTTGTGTATTTTTCAAATCTATAGACAAGTTTCAGCAAACCACTGAATAACACTTCGAAAGACATTATTTGCAGTTTCTTGTATTCCAATACCAGTGTCATCTGAGAAAAAAACTTATTACTGTTGAACAGCCAAAATACGGAAATATCATCTTCGTGGAACGACCTGCGATGTCTGAGTGTTGAACCATCTTGTGGCTGCTAATATGTGCTACCATTGCAGTGCATGGTAAGGAAAGAAAAAGACGGCAAATTCAGATTTGCTGTGGGATTTCACACGCAGTTCGCCCAAGCGGTGTCAACAAGAAGAGCTCGTATCAGGCGAACGGTTTTAAAAAGCACATGACCGTCTTGTAGATGATATCACACTTTAACGAATAATGATTTACTTCAGAATTCATAACTGTTTACAGTATGCTGGTTCTTATTTTTCATCTTTGATTTTTTCTATGTGTTTTCCGATTTTCCCACAGTTCACTTCTGACTAAAGTACAATGCTCTGCTGCTCCAAATGTACGTTCTCAGAAATTTTTTTCTCAAACTAAGACCTATGTTTCATATTATCACATTTCTCTTGGGCAAAAATGTCATCTTTGCCAGTACTAGTCTGCTTTTGTGTCCTCCTTGCTCTGTCCGACCTGCGTTATTGTGCTGCCTAGGTAGTAGAATTCCTTAACTTCATCTACTTCGTGATCCCCAATTCTGATGTTCAATTTCTCGCTCTTCTCATTTATGCTACTTCTCAATACTTCCGTCTTTGATTTACTCTCAGTCCATATTCTGTATTTATAAGAGCGTTCATTCCATTCAACAGATCCTGTGATTCATCTTCACTTTCACTAAGAATAGCAATGTTATCAACGAATTTTTGTCGTTGATATTCCTTCTCCCTCACAATTTAAATCCCACTCTCGAACCATCTTTTATTTCCCTAACTGATTATTCGATGTTTGTATTGAACAGTAGGGGAGAAAGACTGTACCTCTGCCTTACACTTTTTTAATCAGAGCACCTCATTGTTGGTCTTCCACTCCTATCTTTTTCCTCTTCTTTCTTGTACATATTGTATATTATCCACCTTTCCCTATACATGACCCCGATTTTTCTTGGAATTCCGAACGTTTCATCCAGATCGTATAAACGAGTCTTGATTTTTCTTCGATCTTGCTTGCATTATCAACCGCATCGTCAGAACTTCCTCTCTGGTGCCTCTAACTTTCCTAAAGCCAAATTGATCGTCATCTAACACGTCCTCAGTTTTACTTTCCATTCTTCTGTACATTATTCTTGTCACCAACTTGGATGCATGAACTGTTAAGCTGGTCGTGCAGTACTTCTCGCACTCGTCGGCTCTTGCAATTTTCGGAATTGTATGGACGATATTTTTTCGAAAGCTGGTGGCATGTCGCTAGTCTCATACATGCTACACACAAACATGAATCGTCATTTTGCTGCTACTGCCTTCAGTGATTCTAGAAATTCCGATGGAATGTTATGTATCTCTTCTGCCAACACTTCCTATTTATTTTGTTCCTAAGTGGCTTTTATTTCTGTATTCCTGAATTTCCCTGAACATTTTTATATTTCCTTCTTTCGTAGATCAACTGAAGTATTTCTTGTGTTATCTTTGGGTTCCTCGCAGTTACCTTCTTTGCACCTACTGTTTTCCTTACAACTTCTGTGACAGCGATTTTTTAAAGATGTCCATCCCTCTTCAACTGAAGTGCCTACTAAGCTATTCATTATTGCAATGTCTATAGCCTCAGAGAACTTCCAGCGTGCCTCTTCATTCCTTAGTACTTTCGCATCCCACTTCGTTGCGTATTGATTCTTTCCGACTAGTCTCTATAAACTTTAGCCTATTCTTCACAATTACTAAACTGTGATGTGAGGTTATATCTACTTCCGGGTCAACTTTAAATCTAGTATCCGATTTCCGAATCTCTGCATGACCATGATTTAATCTCACTCAAATCTTCCCTCATCTTCGGGCCTTTCCCAAGTACACCTTCTCCTCTTGTGATTCTTGAATATAGTATTCGCTATTACTAAACGATATTTATTGTAGAACTCTATATTTCTCCTCACTCGTTCCTACTCTGTCTCTAAACCTGGCAGAAAATCCAAAGAGATTCCGGCCTTATGTAAAGTATGCTAGCGACAAGACCCAATCAATGCCTCCTCTACGCGATAGAAGTGAAATGCGATTGACGACAGTGCTGTCGAAGCAGAGTTACTGAACACAGCCTTCCGAAATGCGTTCGCCAAAGAAGACGAAGTAAATATTCCAGAAAAACAGCTGCAAACATGAGTAACATAGAAATAGATATCCTCGGAGTAGTGAAGCAACTTAAATCACTGAACAGAAGCAAATCTTCTGGTCCAGACTGTATACCAGTTAGGTTCCTTTCGTAGCTCCATACTTGACAATCGTATAAAACTGTTCGCTCAACGAAATATCCGTACCCAAAGACTGGAAAGTTGCGCAGGTCACGCCAATATTCAAGAAAGTTAGTAGGAGTAATCTAATTAAATTACAGGTCCATATCATTATCTCTGTTGGCAGCAGGATTTCGGAACATATATTGAGTTCGAATATTATTAATTATCTCGAAGAGAACGGTCTGTTGATTCACAGTGTACAGAGATTTAAAAAACAAAGTTCTGGGACAAGGCATTTCAAATTGATTCCGTATTTCCAGATTTCCAGAAGGCTTTTGACACTGTACCACACAACCGGTTTGTAGTGACTATGGAATATCGACATAGTTATGTGACTGGATTCGTGATTTCCTCTCAGTGAGGTCACAGTTCGTAGTAATTGACGGAAAGTCATCGAGTAAAACAGAAGTGATTTCTGCCATTCCCCAAGGTAGTGTTACAGACCTTTTGCTCCTCCTCATCTGTATAAAGGATTTAGGAGATAATCTGAGCAGCCGTCTTAGATTGTTTGCAGATACGCTGTCGTTTATCGACTAGTAATATCATTAGAAGATGAAAACAAATTGGAAAACAATTTAAAAAAGATATTTGTATGGTGCTAAAATTGGCAATTGATCTTAAATAACGAGAAGTGTGAGGTCATTTACATCAGTGCTAAAAGGAATCCGTTAAACTTCGGTTACACGATAAATCAAATCTAAAGGCCGTAAATTCAACTAAATACCTAGAAATTACAAATACAAACCACTTAAACTGGAAGGAACATGTAGAAAATAATGTGGAGGAAGGCTAACTAAAGAGCGTTTTATTGGTAGGACACTTAGGAAATGAAACAGATCTACTAAAGAGACTGCCTACACTACGCCTGTCCATCCTGTTTTGGAATACTACTGCGCGGTGTGGGATCCTTGCCAGATAGGACTGAGGGAGTAATCGAGAAATTTCAAAGAAGGGCAGCACGTCTTGGATTATCGCGAAATGGGGGAGAGTGTGTCACTGAAATTATGCAGGATTTGGGGTGGACATCATTAAAACAAAGGCGTTTTTTGTTGCCGAGGAGTCTTCTCACGAAATTTCAATCAACAACTTCCTCCTCCGAATGCGAAAATATGTTTTAACGCCGACCTACATAAGGAGAAGAAACGATCATCAAAATAAAATACGAGACCCCTCTGCCAGGAACTTAAATGTGATTTGCAGAGTGTCCATGTAGATGTAATACCAAGTCCATTTCTCCCGTAACCCTTTCTTCTACTACTCCTCATACAACCGCATTCCAGTCCTCCATGAATATTAGATTTTCATTTCCCTTTAGTACTGAATTACTCGTTCAATATACTTTTCTATCACTTCATCCTCTGCTTGCGATTTCGGCATGTATTGCTAAACACCGTTTTCGGCTTGGTTTGCTGTCGATTCTGATGAGAACAACCCCATTACTGAATCGTACACTGTAACTTACTCTCAGCTCTACCTACATATTCATAACGAATCCTATTCCCTTTATACCATGCTCTGCTCCTGTTGATACTACCCCTATACTCATCTGAGCACTTTTTGATTACTAATCAAAGACGTTACCCCTAGATCACGGGAAGGGAATTAACCTGTCATGCGTAACTACCATTTTGTGAAACAATTGGTTTAATTTTGACGCTGGTATTTGTGAACGTGGACAAACTGTTACTGTTTGTGTGGTGGGTGGTTGCACAACCAACATAGCTCAAATGTTTACTGTTTCAAGTGGCACCATATTGAAGATTGATATCGCATACAGGGAAAGCAGAAGAACATGATCATCTGAACATATATGGTCGTATGACTAGTCACAGATTTATCGCGGCGACATTCCCACGACATAATCACAGGAGAATGACAAATTATACGAGAAAGCAGTTTATTGTCATATTTGCGGTCGTTTAT
Organism: Schistocerca nitens; assembly: GCF_023898315.1. NCBI lineage: Eukaryota > Metazoa > Arthropoda > Insecta > Orthoptera > Acrididae > Schistocerca > Schistocerca nitens. The sequence continues at coordinate 285,039,271 of NC_064621.1, read as the reverse complement.
TGGATCGAAAAACAGAAATTCAACGCAGAGACCCCTGTCATCTGACGGGGAAGTTCCGTGGTAAAGCCCACAACTTGAAATATCAACTGCTACAACACATACCTGTTTTTCCACAATCTGAGGGATGTGCTGTTCGTTTCATCGTTGAGCACTTTTGCGATTTCTGCTTGAGAAATTATATTGGTAGTGTCGTGTGTGATAGCGTTGCACCCTGCAACAGTCTCTGCTGATCGGAAGGTTTTGATGGTTGTCTGATGAAGAAATCGTCAAGCTGGAAAAGTTGCAAGATCTGACTGTGAATTCTAGTGTAGGATAAGTTGTGGGGGCATAACTGGTATATCCTAATAGTTTGCACGACACGCACAGTGGCCTGCCACTACGTCTGGAGCGACTATTTCCGCACACTGATTCCATCCCCAACCTGATGACACAGGGAGATGAAAAGAGATATAAATTACAGAAACCTCCAGCAGTGCCCCGGTTTAGGGGTGAAACTTATTAGAGCCACCTGTGCTATGTCCTTCAGTTAGACATGCTGGTTCAAGCAGATCATAAATTTTAACAGCCAAAGAAGGGCTCTAGTGACACGTGATTCTGAAAATGCTTTATTTAAATTAATGACAAAGTCAGTACATAGCAAAACCTTGGAGAATTCGAGGAACTATAGCTAAGTTCGCATAATAAAGACGCTAGGAGAGCGTTACGGCGCAAGGGGTTAATCGTCAGGCCAAATTTCAAATTGGCCTCAGTGTTCAGTCAAAGATAACTCACTCTGGAGGTGGTTAAGGTTTTGGTAAAGTTCACGAAACCAGTTTATGTATTTATGTGTATACTGTACCTTCCAAAATTCCATGTGTACAGATTTCACTATGAAGTTATTATTGTTGTAATCTTCAGTCCAGAGACTGGTTTGATGCAGCTCTCCATGCTACTCTATCCTGTGCAAGCCTCTTCATCTCCGAGTAACTACTGCAACCTACATCCTTCTGAATCTGCTTAGTGTGTTCATCTCTTGGTCTCCCTCTACGATTTTTACCCTCCAAGCTTCCCTCCAGTACTAAATTGTTCACCTCAGAACGTGTCCTACCAACCGATCCGTTCTTCTGGTCAAGTTGTGCCACAGCTCTGTTCAGTACCTATTCATTAGTTACGTTACTTGATCTACCCATCTAATTTCAGCATTCTTCTGCAGCACCACATTTCCAAAGCTTCTACTCTCTTCTTGTCTAAATTATTTATCATCCACGTTTCACTTCCATACATGGCTACACTCCGTACATTTACTTTCAGAAAGGCCTCGGTCTAAGGCGCTGCAGCCAGGGACAGTGCGGCTGGTCCTGGCGGAGGTTCGAGTCCTCCCTCGGGCATGGGTGTGTGTGTTTGTCCTTAGGATAATTAGGTTAAGTAGTGTGTAAGCTTAGGAACTGATGGCCTTAGCAGTTAAGTCCCATAAGATATCACACACATTTTTGAACAGAAAGGCCTTCCTGACACTTAAATCTATACTCGATGTTAAAAATTCCTCTTCTTCAGAAACGCTTTCCTTGCCATAGCCAGTCTACATTTTACATCCTCTCTACTTCGACCATCATCAGTTATTTTTCTTGCCGGCCGCTGTGGCTGAGTGATTCTAGCGCTTTAGTCCGGAACAGCGCTGCTGCTACGGTCGCAGGTTCGATTCCTGCCTCGGGCATGGATGTGTGTTATGTCCTTAGGTTAGTTAGGTTTAAGTAATTCTAAGTCTAGGGGACTGATGACCTCTGATGTTAAGTCCCATAGTGCTTAGAGCCATTTGAACCATTTTTTATTTTGCTTCCCAAATAACAAACCCATCTACTACTTTGAGTGTCTCATTTCCTAATCTAATTTCCGCAGCATCGCCTAATTAATACGACTACGTTCCATACGTTGTAATTCTGTCAGAGACAGCAAAGGAGTTGGAAGAGCAGTTGAACAGAATGGACAGTGTCTTGAAAGGAGGGTATGAGATGAACATCAACAAAAGCAAAACAACGATACTGGAATGTAGTCGAATTAAGTCGGGTGATGCTGAGGGAATTAGATTAGGGAATGAGACACTTAAAGTAGTAAAGGAGTTTTGCTACTTGGGGAGCAAAATAACTGATGATGGTCGAAGTAGAGAGGATATAAAATGTAGACGGGCAATGGCAAGGAAAGCGTTTCTGAAGAAGAGAAATTTGTTAACATCGAGTATAGATTTAAGTTTCAGGAAGTCGTTTCTGAAAGTATTTGTATGGAGTGTAGCCATGTATGGAAGTGAAACATGGACGATAAATAGTTTAGACAAGAAGAGAATAGTAGCTTTTGAAATGTGGCGCTACAGAAGAATGCTGAAGATTAAACGGGTAGATCATGTAACTAATGAGGAGGTATTGCATAGGATTGGGGAGAAGAGAAGAAGGGATCGGTTAGTAGGACATGTTCTGAGGCATCGAGAGATCACCAATTTAGTACTGGAGGGCAGCGTGGAGTGTAAAAATCGTAGAGGGAGACCAAGAGATGAATACACTAAGCAGATTCAGAAGGATGTAGGCTGCAGTAGGTACTGGGAGATGAGGAAGCTTGCACAGGATAGAGTGGCATGGAGAGCTGCATCAAACCAGTCTCAGGACTGAAGACCACAACAACAACAACGTTCCATCATTCTCGTTTTGCCTTTCTTGATTTTCAGCTTTACATCCTCCCTTCAAGCCACTGTCAATTCCGTTCAACTCCTCTTCCAGGTCATTTGCTGTCTCTGACAGAGTTACAATATCATCAGCAAACCTCAAAGGTTTTCTTTCTTCTCCATGGATTTTAATTCCTACTCCAAATTTTTCTTTTGTTTCCTTTGATGCTTGCTCAATGTACAGATTAAATAACATTCAGGATAGGCTGTAACCCTGTCTTACTCACTTCTCAATCACTGCTTCACATTCATGTTCCTCGACTCTTGTAAGTGCCATTCGGTTTCTGTACAGATTGTAAATAGCCTCTCACTCTCTTTATTTTACCTCTGAAACCTTCAGAATTTGAAAGAGATTATTCCAGTCAACATTGTCAAAAGCTTTCTCTAAGTCTACAACTGCTAGAAACGTAGGTTTGCCTTTCCTTAACCTATCTTCTAAGATAACCCGTAGGGTCAGTATTTCCTCGGGTGTTCCAGCATTTCTACGGAATCCAAACTGATCTTCCCTGAGGTCAGCTTCTACCAATCTTTTCCCTTCGTCTGTAATGAATTCGTGTTAGTATTTTAATAGTTCGGTAATTGTCACACCTGTCAACATTGCTTTCCTTGGGATTGGAATTATATTCTTCTTGAACTCTTGAGTATTTAGACTGTCTCACACATCTTGCTCACCACATCGAAGAGTTTTGTCATGGCTGGCTATCCCAAGGCTATCAGTAATTCTAATGGAAGGATGGCTACTCCTGGGGCCTTTTTTCGATGTTAGGTCTTTCAGTGCTCTGTCAAGTTCTTTACGCAGTAGCACATCTCCCTTCTCATCTGCATCTACGTTCTCTTGCATTTCCATACTATTACCCTGAAGTACATCGCCCTTGTGTAGGTCCTATGTATACCCCTTTCACCTTTCTGGTTTCCCTCTTTGTTTAGGACTGGTTTTTCATCTGATCACTTGATATTCAAACAGGTGATTCTCTTTTCACCAAAGGTGTCTCTAATTTTCGTGTAGACAGCATCTATCTTACGCTCCTACATCCTTACATTTGTTCTCTGCCATCCTTGCTTAGCCATTTTGCACTCCCTATCGATCTCATTATTGAGACGTTTGAATTCCTTTTCGCATGCTTCATTTACTGCATTTTTATATTTTCTACTTTCATCAGTTAAATTCAGTATCTCTTCTGTTACCCAAGGATTTCTATTAGCCCTCATCTTTTTACGTACTTGAACCTCTGCTGCCTTCACTATTTCATCTCTCAAAGCTACCCACTCTTCTCCCACTTTATTTCTTTCCTGTGTTCTTGTCAATCGTTCCCTAATGGTCTCTCTGAAACTGTCTACAACCTCTGGTTCTTTCGGTTTATACAGGTCCAATCTCCTTAAATTCCTACGTTTTTGCAGTTTCTTCAGTTTTAATCTACAGTTCATAACCAACAAATTGTGGTCAGAGTCCACATCTGCCCCTCGATCTGTCTTACAATTTAAAACTTAGTTCCTAAATCTCTGTCTTACCATTGTACCATCTATCTGAAACCTTACTGTGTCTCCAGGCCTCTTCCATGTATACAACCTTCTTTCATGATTCTTAAACCAGGTGTTAGCTATGATTAAGTTATGCTCTTTGCAAAATTCTACGTGGCGGCTTCCACTTTCACTCCCTACCTCCAGTCTACATTCACCGACTACTTTTCCTTCTCGTCGTTTCCCTACTGTCGAATTCCAGTCCCCTATGACTATTAAGTTTTCGTCTCCCTTAACTATATGAATAATTTCTTTTATGGGATCATACATTTCTTCAATCTCTTCATCATCTGCGGAGGTAGTTGGCATAGAATCTTGTACTACTGTGGTAGGCGTGGGCTTCGTGTCTATCTTGGCTACAATGATGCGTTCACTATTCAGTTGGTAATAGCCTACCCGTACTCCTATTTTTTTTATTCATTATTAAACCTACTCAGTTATTACCGATATTTGATTTTGTATTTATAAGCCCGCATTCACCTGACCAGAAGTGTGGTTCCTCCTGCCACCGAACTTCACTAATTCCATTATACCTAACGATAACCTTCCCAATTTTCTTCTTAAATTTTCTAACCTACCTGCCCGATTAAGCGACCTGACATTCCGCGCTCCGATCCGCAGAACGCTAGCTTTGTTTCTCCTGATAACGAGCCGGCCGCGGTGGTCTCGCGGTTAAGGCGCTCAGTCCGGAACCGGGCGACCGCTACGGTCGCAGGTTCGAATCCTGCCTCGGGCATGGATGTGTGTGATGTCCTTAGGTTAGTTAGGTTTGAGTAGTTCTAAGTTCTAGGGGACTGGTGACCATAGATGTTAAGTCCCATAGTGCTCAGAGCCATTTGAACCTGATAACGACAGCTTCCTGAGTAGCCCCTCCAGGAGATCCGAATGGGGGACTGTTTTACCTCCAGATTATTTTACCCAAGACAACGCCATCATCACTTAACCATACAGTAAAGCTGCATGCCCTCCAGAGGAATTACGGCTGTAGTTTCCTCTTGCTTTCAGCCGTTTGGAATATCAGCACAGCAAGACCATTTTGGTTGATGTTACAAGGCCAGATCAGTCAATCACTCAGACTACCCTGCAACTACTGAAAAGGCTGCTGCCCCTCTTCCGGAACCACATGTTTGTCTGGCCTTTCAACAGAAAGCCTCCATTGTGTTTGCACCTACAGTAATGCTGTCTGTATCGCTGAGCGACGCCAGCCTCCACACCAATGGTAAGCTCCATGGTTCATGGAGGAGGACACACTATCAATTTATGAAACCAAATTTCGCTGATCAGAAGTTGCATTATATCGATACAGACATGTTCACCTATTGAGTAAAATGCTATAATCCGTATGACGTATTAAGGTGTCACTCTGACAAATTTTAAGGTGAACTGGTCGCAGGTTGTGGAGTTTGTGGGTCTCAGATAAAAATGTATACATATCGTACAGACACAGATCCCACCCAAATGTGTACAAAAGATGTGCATCGCGTCCCCCTAATGGCTGTCGTGATCGATGGTTACAAGGAATGCCTGCTTGATGTGTTGTCAGTACTCCGCTTAGCATACATCAAGTAAGCATTTGATTGAGAGACCATGTGGTTCACACTGTACTGCAACTGGAAACCGTTCTGTTGCGCCATGAGGACACGATGGGGACCTTTCCATTCTCACACTACTCGCTTGGGAGATTGAGAGAAATACACTGGATGGGTGTTTATCTGTAAAAAGAGGACGTTTGTGCAAATGTATGCAGAATAGCGTGGACCATTTGTCATAGCGTAAATAGGTTAGTATGTTTGTGCCTGACTTGATCGTATATCCATATGTAAGTTTCTAGGCATTATTATTAAAGTACCTCTGTACAAAATAAATTTGTATGTATTAGTGTAAAATCTATTCTTCAATATATCTATACGTTTCCTATTAATTATTAAAGTAGCCCCTCATCAAAAAATTTGTTAGGCATTAATGTTTTGCAAAAATTTGTTAGCAGAGAAAAAATACGATAAACACATACTGTTATACATATTAAGAGAGAGAGTAAGTGTGTGTGTGTGTGTGTGTGTGTGTGTGTGTGTGTGTGTGTCCGGGATCTCCTCCCAAATTCCTGAATCGAGTTCAACAATACTTGGCAGAGAAACAGCAGGCCTCATGAGTATCATCGCTGTGAGGTCCATAATGTCCTAGCTCCAGTAGGAATGGAGATACACACGTTTTTCCATCATGTGGCATATAGTTTGCCCTGCATGAAAGGCAGGTTGTTTAGGAACAGAATGGGTCTGCGAAATCAATATGCTTTGAAGGGGCAGCCTGTGTGTCAGTGGCAAGAAATGGTTAGGCCCCATCATGTAGGCTGCCCTGCAAGACGTGTGTTGGGCCAAAGTCAGATTAGTATAGCATGCTTTATCGACCTGCTTTGAATTGCAGCTGGTACATTAAGGACAAATAAATAATTTCCAGGCAACTGTGACAGCCTGTCCTGCATGACAGGCGTTTTGTGGGAATAGTGTCGGTTTGATTTTGCTGAACCGTTTTGCATAGGCTACACGTGCCAATGAACATGGCTAGGGGCAAGTTGAGAGATGAACAGAGCAAGCAGGAGGTGGTAATGGACAGAAGAGGGGAGGTGAGGTATATCCACGAGATATGTGGAAACACAGAGAGGTAGTGGGCAGGTGGGAAAGGAAGATTGAGCAGCAGGAATAGAAATGGACAGGGGGAAGAGGATATGATCAGAGGGATGAGGAGGACGATATGGTCAGAGAGAGGGGTGGAAGGAAATTGACAAAAAAGGGTCGAGGAGGAGATAAAGAGGCGGAGAGAGTGTGGCGGAGGATGTAGACAGAGATGGTGTGATGTGGACATACAGAGGGAGGAAGAGGTGGAAACAGAGAAGGGAGTGGAATGTCTTCACTATACGTGTCGAATGCATTCGCAGGTGAAGCCACGGGGAAAAGGCTAGTTGTAAATAAACCAGATTATGTTGACAAAGAAAGAAAGCATTACATATAGATTCTGTTAATAAACCAGAAACTAATTAATCACACACATCACTGGTCTAGGTGTAGCGTCTTTGATTAGTAATCAAAACGTCCTCAGTGCTGGGTACGGAACCCGCCACTGCTTGAAGTTTGAATAACAATCAGCATTCAAAGATGAAGACTTCAGGCATAAAAAGTCACCCTCATTCTGCAACGGCATTATCAAAGAGGACGGGGCAGTTGACAGACAGTCAGAGCACTCTCTTGCCATTGGGGTTGGAAACTGCCCCTAAAGGCAGAAGAATCAACAATGATCAACGGCATGAGGATGCAGAAGGCAATGAAAACCACCGTATAAAATACACATGATGCGTATCCACAGGACATGTGACCTGTATTTGATATAGTGTCATGATGATCTCTCCATTGGAAAAAGATTCCCTAATAATTACACATTCAGAGCTCTGGGACGGGACTGCCAAAGGGTGCGGGGGGAGGGGAGACCGTGAGAAAAAGATTGCGTAACCAGCAACGGAAGGGTAACGTTCTGCAATCGGGGCATGGAACATCATTAGCTTAAACGTGCTCGGGAAGCTAGAAAATCTGAAAAGGGAAATGCTAAACCTCAGTCTAGATATCGTGCGGGTGTCAGTGAAGTGAAATGGAAAGAAGGGAATGACTTCTCATCATATGAGTACAGGGTAATATGAACAGCAGCAAAGAATAGTGAAACAGGAGTTAGACTTGCTGTGAATAGGAAGGTATGGCAGTGAGTGTGTTACTGTGAATAGTTAAGTGATAGGGTTGTTCTCCTCAGAATCGACAGCAAGCAATCAACTAAGGCAGCAGGGATAGATAACATTCCGTCAGAATTTCTAAAATAATTGGGGAAAGTGACAACAAGACGACTATTCACGTTGGTGCGTAAAATGTATGAGCCTGGCGATGTACCATCTGACTTCCGGAAAAATATCATCCACACAATTCCGTAGACCGCAGAAGCTGAAATGTGCGAGAATTATAGCACAATCAGCTTAACAGCTCTTGCAGTGAAGATACAGACAAAAATAATATACAGAGGACTGGAAACAAAAAATTGAGGATGTGTCAAATGACGATACGTTTTGCTTCTGGAAAGCTAAAGAAACGAGAGAGGCAATGCTGACGTTGCGATTCATAATGGAAATATGACTAAACAAAAATCAAGACACGTTCATAGTGTATGTCGACCTGAACAAAGCGTTCGACTATGTCAAATGGTGCAAGATGTTCGAGTCTGAGGAAAATAGGGATAAGTTATAGGGAGAGACGGGTAATATATAACATGTACAAGAGCCAAGAGTAAATAATAAGAGTGGAAGACCACAAGCGAAGTGCTCGGATTAAAAATGGTGTAAGACATGGATGTAGTCTGTAGCCCCTACTGTTCAAGCTATACATCGAAGAAGTAATAAGGGAAGTAAAAGAAAGGTTCAGGAGTGGAATTAAAATTCAAGGTGAAAGGATATCAATGATACAGTTTGTTACCTCCTCCTCACTTATCGACCTTAATGACAGTGAAAAATTAAACTGCGTGTACCTAATGGAAATTTGGGAAAAGCAATCGTCACCGAAGTTAATCTGTCGGTAAAGAGGGAGGAAAGGGTTACATCTAAATGAAAGGAAAAATGCAAATAAAACTGGTGGAAATTAATTTTGAAAAGGGGTAAAGTTGATAAAGAAAGTAAATGTGCGGCCGTTACGTTAACAATTAACTAGCGGTAATTAGATATTTGAGATTTGGGGGAAATTACGGTCGCCAGTCCTATGGACAATTACTACAGTAACTGAAAAAGAAAGGTTATTACTCATATAATTAGCACTAGAAGCGTGGCAACTGAAGGTTGACACGTGTAGTGTGAAAACTGAAAGTTTGTCAGAAGTAATAAATTTCGCTACACTCTGACTTAATTTAGCAAAAGAATTAATAAAACCGGAAAATGGAAAGTTAATTTAGTGACTGAAATTAATAGTGAGATTTTTTTCTGAAGCACTACGAAATTCAGTAAAATAAGGTTAGTCTTGGGCTACCTCAACAATCATTTCAAAAGCTACTTGAATCTACGCAATTTAGAAATAAGAGATTTAACTTTGAACTTGAATTAAATGATTCTGGACAGTTAACAATAGTAACATTTAGTACGGACCAAGCTGAGCTGCAGTCACAGGTAAGCTAAAATATGCTAACAAAACTCGCGCTCTTAATTTGTGCTCGTGTAATCTAAATGTTGTAGCCAGCTATGAATACCTTAACTGAACTTTGAAATTAAAGCAGTGAAATGGAATTATATTACTTTAATGCTGGCGTTTGAATTTCAACGACAGTCGGGTTCATTTCTGAAAATGAAGGGACCCTGCTTGGTTATGCAATTGGGACAATGAGCAACAAAGGTTCATGCTAAGTTGCTGTATTTTTACTGATGCTAATAAAATAGATTGAAAAGCTGAGGTCTGCCATACAGTTCTAAAACTTTACGTGCTTTCAGTCTTCCTTGTTGGTTGATTGAAGGTTTGAAGTCGTCCGTCGAGGAGGTGGCGACAGTCACTCATTGTCGGCCGTCGCTGTTGCAGAAGATGGATGTTGGCGCGCCTTCTTCTCGACACGGTCACCAGGCGAAACGGGCTCTTGATGTGCGCCAGCTAATGCTTCCCGTCCGCGATACCATGTCAGAAACTATCATAGCAAGTCGAGCGCAATTACATGCTGCCAAACCCCGAAAGCGCAGCAACTCGTGGGAGCGTCACACAACACACCTGCTCCACTGCCCTCCTCCAGCCAGACTCTCCTCTGCCCGCGCTCCACGCGGCCGAGTTCACACTACCAAAGATCCTAAGCACTTTGGTTCTCCACACGACCTATCGATGTATTCGTTCGATAGCATAGTTTTCCCTAGGCAAGACCCAGCGTAAAAATACAAATAATATTTACAAAACAAACCAATTATACATCGACATAAATGCATAAATATATATATACAAATAGTAAAACAATTACAATATATAAAGACACAGAAATGTTATATCTTGAGGTAACAAAACAAGGAAAAAAATTATAGTACAATAGATGGAAATAGGAGGATATGCATTTCCGGCGTTACAACTTCGTTGATGTCACTGCTATCCTCATTGAAAGTGAAGGAGAATTTCGGGATCTGCTGAATGGAATGAACACTCTTATGAGGACAGAATATGAATTGAGAGTAAATCGAAGAAAGTCGAAGGTAATGAGAAGTAGCAGAAATGAGAACAGTGGGAAACTTAACAACAGGACCAATTGTCGTGAAGTAGATGGAGTAAAGGAATTTTATTACCTACGCAGCAAAATGACCATGCTGGTCGGAGCAAGGAAGACATCAAAAGCAGACTAGCACTAAAAGAATGGAATTCTTGGTCAAGGGATGTCTACTAGTATCAAACATTGTGTTGTATTGAATTGTATTGAACTGGGTACCTAGAAACGATGGAGATGCTTCGTCCCCACCATAGCCCTCAGTGGTGCACAACACCACAACAGGCTACAACAGTCCATTTACCCCACCGCCGCCCCACACAGCACCCACGGTTATAGTATCAAACTTAGGTCCTAAGTTGAGGAACGAATTTCTGAGAATTTGTATGGGTCACAGCAATTTATAGTAGTGAAACTTGGACTGTGCGAAAACCGGAAACGAAGAGAATCAAAGCATTTGAGATGTGATGCTACAGACGAATGGTGAAACTTAGGTGGACTGATAAGGTAAGGAATAAGGAGGTTTTGCTATGAACTGGAGAGGAAAGGAGTATGTGGAAAACACCGATAAGAAGGGACAGGATGACAGGACATCTGTTAATAAATAACTGAGTAACTTCCATGGTACTAGAGGGAGATGTAGAGGGTAAAAACTGTAGAGGATGACAGAGACTGGAATACATCCAGCAAACAGTTGAGATGAAGAGGTTGGCACAGGAGAGTAAGTTGTGGCAGGCTGTATTGAACCCGTCAGGAGACTGATTACTTAAAAAAATCACTGTAATTACTTAAAAAAGCCCACACGCTGATCTCAGCAAACGAAATCACATTGGCACCTGATCTCTCTGACGATACTTTCGCTAATGTGCGCAGACTTTGAATGATGCTCACACAACTGAACTAAAGAGTAAAGGTGGAGGAGCAACTTTATTTCAGTCATCGTGTTAGCCTTAAGAGAGGGGAGGAGGAGTGTGGTTTTCATTTTCTCGCCACTGTTATGCAGCACAATTGCCTGTGAGGTATGGACGGCGGATGGAGGAATTTATCTCGAAACGTGACAGCTATCAGGTTACATCCTGACCTTGAATATACCACACCACATTGCCCTGGAGGCAGATAAATGTATCTGTCATCGTATTGGTACTGATCCTCTGCTCTAACCGACAGCTGCCAGGAAGAGTTACAGTAATTTGCTACCAGTTTGAACCATAAATTGTCATCCTTAGCCACAAAAACAACCACCCTAGAATCTTTATCTGAAATGAATCTGGATGTAGGAAATGACTATTGTATTTTCAGTTAGTTACTCTGCTGTTATAACTGCTTCATAAAATCTATACGCTATAAGGGATATCATTAATTATATTATATAAACTCGTTTTGCCTCTAATTACTAACATTACTATACAGAATACTATTTTTTTGAAGCCTATTTGGCTTTACAGTAAATAATTTGAGGCAGAAAAGTCATTTTCGGCTTCATGATTGTTAACGTAGAAGGACGATGATATTTTTCTGTGTCTGACAGTGATCATGTGAAATAGAAAGTGGTAGTAAAATACTGAATACTGTTAGCAGCTATCGGTGTTTTCTTTTGCGAGTTAAATACTATGTATTTAGATTTGCTGCTTTACAGCTGTCAAACAATTGTGAAACTTCATTGTAGATGACGGTCAGCTGTTTACAGGGTGGCGCACGAAATGTGTTACCATTTTGTTTTTGAATATAAACTTTATTGTCAATACAATCTGAAAGGAACATATACTACAATGAAGAGCCGTCCATGGAGATTTGTTCTGACGCAGCACATGCTCAATGTGTCCACCATTTCGTTTCCTAACTTCCTTCAAAGAACACTGAAGTTAGTGATTACCCTATGCTGTGTCTAGACAAGACAGTCTAGACACAAGGGAGGTAGCCGAAAGGGCACGCGTCAACTCAAGCCGTCTTGCGTTAAGTCTGAAACAGGATACGTGATGAAAGCTATAAAGAAAAGAACGGAGCTTCTCGTATACTTAACTTGAATTCTTTGTGGTACATTTCTCTTGATAATACAAGTGAGACTCTCTCCAGATATGGTTAATGGCGCCTTGCTAGGTCGTAGCCATGGACTTAGCTGAAGGCTATTCTAACTGTCTCTCGGCAAATGAGAGAAAGGTTTCGTACGTGTAGTCGCTAGCAGTGTCGTCCGTACAACTGGGGCGAGTGCTAGTACATCTCTCGAGACCTGCCTTGTGGTGGCGCACGGTCTGCGATCCTGACAGTGGCGACACGCGGGTCCGACATGTACTAATGGACCGCGGCCGATTTAAGCTACCACCTAGCAAGTGTGGTGTCTGGCGGTGACACCACACCCTACGGCACATATCTTCCCTAATTTCACTGCAAGCTTGAAGAATAAGTCTTCTGAGCTCCATTAAGTCACGTGGATGTTTCGGGAAAATTTTTTCCTATAGGTACCACCAAAGAAAAAAGTCACATGCATTGAGGTCTGGACTATTGGGGGGCCAATTTTGTCCGTCGTTGAAGCGACCTGGAAACCTGAGTGAAATGATCGACATGTCGAAATGGTCGTGTAAAAACTCCAACACAGTGTTTGCAGTATGTGGCCTTGCTCCATCTTGCATGAACCACTGCGTGTAGAAGGGCAAGGCAGTAGCAAGAATCTGTGGAATGAAGCTATTGCGAAGCATGCTCAAATAACGCTCGCTGTTCACAGTTTCTACAAAGAAAAAGGGTCCAATAAATCGGTGACTGGGAATTGCTGCCCACGCTGTAATCCTTGGAGCATAATGTTGTCGTTCATGAAGCACTTGTGGGTTTTCAGTGGCCCAAAAGCGTACATTTTGTTTGTTAAACACACCGTCTAAATGAAAATGCACCTCGTCTGAAAACCAAACGTTGTTGAGAGTTTGTTCCCTATCCTCCGCCCACTGAGCAAACAGTAGTCTCTGTTGCTTGTGTTCTTCAGTGAGCTTCTGTGCACAGGTCATCTGGTATGGGTACATATGGAGGTCACTTTTAAGAATGCGTTGAACGGAGTGTCTGGATATTCCCAGTTGCCCTGCTGCCTTTCTACATGATTTCCCAGGACTTCTCTTACAGCAACTCTTACCGCTTCAATATTCTCCAGCAAACAAACAGGCTTAGGCCAAGGTCACTTTGCTTCTAATACTGTTCCTTCCTGTACAAATTTATCGTACAGCCTGTGGATGGTCTTCTTGCAAGGGATCCAACGTGTGTTAAACTGTTGTCGAAAACATCTCTGAGTCACAACAAAGCTTTTCGTTTCATGAAAAAGTAACACAATTGCTGATCGTTGCTGTGTCGTCAGTCTTCCATTGTCAGCCATTGCTGCTTACAAGTCTCCTAGCAGCAGTATCGTGAATTACACGGCATTTCGTAACTCATTTGTTTTTCCAAGCTCTGCTTATACTGCTGCACAATTGGTAACAGATTTCGTGCGCCACCCTGTATTTTTATGCTCAGTACAGCCGGTTTCGGTCAGCTTTGCTTCGGTTTGATAATGGTCTACTGATAGCATTGAGCATAAAAATAAACAGCTGATGGTCATCTACAATGAAGATTGACAGTAAATGCTATATCCAGTCCGAAAGTTTATATATGTATGTTGACAGATATTGGTGTTAGAACCATAGTGCCAGATTTTGCAAAAACGCTAATATTGCGCCATCACAGCTGCCGCTTCTGCTGAACGTAACGCCAACGCGTTTTTGCTCTGTCACTCAGCGGTGTGCGGTATGGACAATAAGGAAGGTCAGCACGCACTTGTTTGTCAGCTCACCCCGGTCGCAAGTGACCTGGCAGCGACGAGAGCGGAAATCCCCGAGGAACCGGTTGCAGCGGCGCATGCTCCTACGTCACCAACCAGCCTCCTCAATGAATTACGTGGCTCCAAGGCCGGTGATAGCGCGCTCCAAGTCGTGCTAAGGGCCACGCCAGCCGGTTTTACATCACAGCTGCCAACAACTCTTTTCCTGCCGCCGCGCAATCTCTTGTTTCAGACGTCAGATGCCACCGTACGGAACACAGTTTTGTCTCTCCGATATTTCCAGAGATTTGCACGAAATAAAACCGTTATTACGATCAGCTAGTTAGCAAAAGATTCATTAGGCGCTTCAATCCTAATGACGTGAAACATTACCACGACTCTCGATAGCAAAAATGATTTTGTGTGGCGTTAATTTCAGTACCTGTATCAATACTCCGCAAACCACTTGGCGGTATGTGGCGGAGGGTACTTCTGGTACAACTAACTGATCCCCCCCTTCCCTGCTAGATTCGCGAACATAGCGGGGGAAGAATGATTGCCGATAAGCCTATATGGTAGCCGTAGTTTCAAAATTTTTCTCGTTGTGGTCATTTCACTAGATGTCTGTGAGAAGAAACAGTACGTTGTCCGACTCTTCCCGGAAAGTAATGTCTCGAAATTCCACGCCTGTCTTGGTAACGTCTGCCACTGGAGTTTGTTGAGCGTCTCTGTAACACGCTCGCGACGAGTAAACCATCACGTGACGAAAGGTGCCGCCACTCTTTACATCTTCGCTTCCTCTTCCATCAGCGCTACCTGGAAAGGGTCCCAGATTGATAAACAGTATTCCAGAATGGCTCGAACAGGTGCCTTGTAAGCCACTTCGTTAATGCATAAATTACATTTAAGATTATTCCCACGAATCTTAGGCTCGTATCTGCTTTTCTTAGTAGTACTTTTTTGTGTGGTCGTTCCATTTAACATCGCTCTGGATAGTTACTCCTAGATATTTTGCTGTGTATACTGTTCCCAGCAATTTGTCATCAACGGTGTGGTTTTGGAGTAGTGGATGTATGCACCGTGTGTTATTTGTTTACGTTCAGGGTCAGCTGCCAGTCCCTGCATCATTCATCAATTCTCTGTAGACCCGTCTACAAGTCGTTACCGTCTTCTGGCGTTGCTACCTTGTTATAGACAAATTCATCTGCGAACAGCCTTAAAGAGCTTCTGACGCATTCTGCTAAATCATTTACCTACACTGTAAACGGTAAATGTTCTATGACACTTCCTTTGGGTACTCCCGAAATTACCTTTACATCCCTCTATTTTGTTCCGTTAAGAAAGACATGTTGTGTTCCATCTGCAAGTCGTAACTTTGGTCTGATCGTAAGTTCTTATTTTTTTTCGCTAAACGTCAGTGCGGGACAGTGAAAAATGCCTTACTCAAGTCGACGAACACGGCAGCAACCCTAGTCCCGATATCTTCAGCGCTGTGCCGGCCGAAGTGGCCGTGCGGTTAAAGGCGCTGCAGTCTGGAACCGCAAGACCGCTACGGTCGCAGGTTCGAATCCTGCCTCGGGCATGGATGTTTGTGATGTCCTTAGGTTAGTTAGGTTTAACTAGTTCTAAGTTCTAGGGGACTAATGACCTCAGCAGTTGAGTCCCATAGTGCTCAGAGCCAGCCATCTTCAGCGCTGTGGATTTCATGGATGTAAACAGATCGAGCTGAGTTTCGCTAGATCTCTGCTCTGTTTGCGGAATCAGTGTTTAATTTTTTTTTAATTTTAAGGCCAAGATTGGATTACTTTAGTCAATATTACGAATTAGATTCTTCTGGTTTTTGTTAGTCGAATACTTTTTTCATTCTTTCAGATCTCCTCGTCCGAAGTCACCCTTCCCATTGTCTGTTTGTTAATTTTTATTGGTGGTGTGATATTTTTGTCCTGGAGTATCTTGAGCGCGTCCGCCTTGCCTTTCAAATCCTCCACCGTAATCTGCAATTTAATCATGTCCTCCTTGATCTCTGTGATCCATGTAATGCCGCTCTTACTGTTCCATAACTTCCCAATTATTCTCTTGCTAATTCTATTTTCTGTTGTCCTCATCAAACGTCCAAGGAAAGAGGTCTGTTTCTTTTTCATTGTACTTGTCAGTGGTTGTATTTCTTTACAAACTGTTTCATTTGAAAGCTATTCTCCAAACTCCGTCTTTTTGGTGTTTTTTATTTATACATATGCTATCTTTTCTATTTTGATCTGATTTTTTTTAGAGAGGTTTTTCTTTCTCCAAAACCATCATGATACATGCGCGTAAGGTATGTTCCATCATTCTACAACAGATTGAAATATATGATGTAGGCCTATAATACTCTTCATGTGTCCTATGACAGTTCTCGAAAACGCGAATGTCCTGCACTTCTTTCCAGTAGCTAGGTGCCCTTCGTTCCTCCAAGGACCTACGATAAAACGCTGCTGGAATGATAACAAATTCTTTCACGTGGTTTCTGTACAATTTTACACGTATCTCATCTGGTGGTGACACCTTTCCACTGCGAACGATTGTAGCTGTTTTTCATTCGGCGATCTCTTATCTCAATATTCGGTATTCCGGTCTTCTCCCTGTCGTTTTCAGTTTCGGTGCCATTATGGTCGCAAAATGGATCAATAGGAAATTTCAAACAGATTACTGATTTGACATAAGACAAAAATGTTACGTAAGACAAAAATCTCTTAGGATTTATAGTCAGATCGGTTGACAAAATTTTATTAAATTTCGCAGGGTTTTAGAAGTACTAAACATTTTTCAACCGTCCCTGATACAATAACTCATACAGCGAAGGAAGACGCTTGAACATCGCATTGACGACATGGTCATTTGGGACAGAGCAGAACACCGGATTGGTGAAAGAAGTCGACCGTTGTCTTTTAGAGGAGCCGTCACATCAGTCGCCCTAAGCGAGTTAGGAAAATCACGAAAAAAGGAACTGTGGATGGCCGAACGGGGGTTTGAATAATCGTTCTTCCGAACATGAGTCCCGTTTCTAACAACTGCAAGGCGTCGCTCAATGGTTGGATACAATCCGTTACGTATGATGTGTTGTGTACGAGACGTGTGTTGTTGCTTGTTATCTTACAGCGTAACGTTACTCTCCTCATTAAGGAGTCTGGGGAATGGCAAATCCTGCCTGCTCAGAAGCCCTGTGTTGTAGTTCTAGTTAAAGGTATCTGGCGCCTGAGTCAAATGACTCATTTGCTTGTGACTGCACCTGCAGAGCATCACATCCACCTTGCATCTTATTTATTTCTTTATTTGTTTGTTTGTTGATTACCACAAAGCCCACTGCCTACTGAATGATACTAAACTATGCTCCTCTGCTTTCACTACAGTATTAGACAACGTCAGGATTTTCCACTCTCTGTACTGCTCGATTTTGCGTTACAGTTAACGTTTCTTATGGGTTGCTTAACCTCACTGGACTGAGCCCTATCATTAAGTGTTGGAACTCCTTGCACTTCTTTATATTTTACTACCCCATACACACCACCAACCTTTCTGCAGCTACAACGATCATTTAGGTGTTAAGTTTTAAATAATACGTGTACATTTAAAAGATCGCCGATTTCTTAGCTAAGCAACTCATTGTATATTTGTACAAGGTGGGGGGTGAGGTCTGTTCTTCAAAGAAACCTCGTCTCAGCCATCCCAGCACTCGTGTTTATATTTTTATAGCCCAATACCTAACAGTTAATTCCTTATAACTACATCCATTTACTACATAGAGCGTTTGTAAATCAAACTTATAAAATTTTTATGATTCAGAGGTGTTTAGTTCTGACACCAATTCCTTGGATAACTAATTTACTTTATACTTCTGTAAATGCGGGAGGGAAGGAGGGAAGACTACCCTTTTCACTGCAACCGTGCCTCATTCGTCGCTACGATCACTACAATTATTTTTTATTTTTGATTTGCGCTCATTTACTATATTGAAAGTGATCAAACCAGAGCAAAACCTTATACCCAATCCATAGCCATGACAGGTGACCGATAGAGCGCATTATGCAAGCCAGAGCTCTGTCACGTGACCATAAAGCTTTGCGAATCACTTACAGATCCTGGGAGAGATCTTAGAATATGTGCGTTTAGTGGAATACTTGTGTGTATGGATGGGGGAGGGGGGAGGGCGGACGTTGTCTTGCGTGCCTGAACAATACAGAAAGCAGTAATGCAGGTGCAACCACAACGGACGGGTATCTATTGAGAGGCTAGACAAACGTAGAGGGAATGTTTACCACAGTCCCCAGACAATTACAACTATCGCAGGCTGGGGTCTACATCTTCTAACCCCAAAATCTGCGCCCCTGGAGTAATGATGGTCGCTTATAAGTCTCTGTTTTATTTGCTACGCTAGGCAAATCTGTTTGCTTCTCTCCAGCTGCAAATTGCTTAATGTTTGCTATCAGTATAAAGTTTATTCATGAGCACAGATATCACAGAATTGTGGATGGGAGTAAGACTGCACGTTGTAGAAGCCGTGGTGCTATTTTTTGCTAATATACAGCAATCGACGTGTTGTATTTTGAGAAATGTAATAAAATTTTCCCCAAACGGGGCTCGATCCGAAGCTGCAGGCTCTGGCTGCTAGACCATTTCCCATAGTTCCTCCGACCCGCAACTTGTGTTTTCTCACTAACATTGCAAGGAAATCGTAAGTAAAACACGACGAAATTTTATGCTCACCTCACGTTTATTCCTGGCAAAATACGCTACGATTCCCTCACCTTACCAGGAATAATATAACTAATCTGATCCACAATTCCGACACCTTTGACCAAATGCATCTCCTATTGTCGAATTAAAGGCAAGGCAGTTACAGAACCATCTTACATAACCATCGAGAACGATATTTAATCTTTCCCATTCTAAAAGTCATGGCATAAATAATAGGCGCGGATTTCAGAATTTCTAGCACAATGCACGCGGACACTAATTGTATTAGCATCGGCTACTCGCAGTGCATTCAAAGGTATACTTCAGTCTAACACATCCAAGTGGCTGACAGGTATACCACACAGAAGACTGGAAAATAAGCCAGAAGATGTGTACGATGACTATCAGTTTGGCTGTAGGAAGCGTAAAGGCAACAGGGAGAAGTTCTAACTTGTACTTAATAATCAAAGAAAAATTTAAGAAGAATCATTATACTTTCATAGGATTTGTCCACTGAGGAAAGTGGTTCACAAAGTAAAGTTGTTTGAAAATATCAGGATAATAGGTATAACGTGTAGGGAAAGACAGGTAACACACAAGAAGTACAATAATCAAAAGGGAAGACTAAGAATGGATGAACAAGAGAGAAGTTCTATGAATAAAAAGACGTAAGCTAGCGATACAGTCTTTCTCCACTACTATTCAACACTTATTTAGAAGAAGAATCGACGAAAACAATAGATTCAGAAGTAGGATTACAATTCACAAGGGTCTTCTGTGATAATGAGGAATAATTACAGGACATGCTGAACGGTATGAAGAGTGAAATGAGCGCATAAAATGGATTGACGATAAACTACAGAAAAAGGTTAAGAACTGGGTGGTGACTGAAATGCGAAAGCAGCAAACTTAACATCGAAATTAAGGCTCATCTAATACACAGTGTGGAATTAGTCTGTAGCGTTTGAAGAAAAATAACGTATGGTGGACGGAGAATACACATAATAAGCAGACTAGCACATTAGAGAGATTATTCCTCTCAAAATGAAGTCTGCTGCATCAAAAACATGCCTTCTCTGAGAATGTGGTTTGGAAGTCAGGTACGAACCGTGGTAAAATCGTCAAAGAATAGAATAGAAGCGTTTGAGATGTGGTAAAAAATGAGGAAGTTCTCTGCTGATCTAGGGAGGAAAAGAATGAAAAAAAAAAAAAAACGAGAAGAAGGCACATGCTGCTAAGACGTTAGTAACGTACATGACATTTGAGGGAGACATAGAGGGTAAAAATGTTACGGAAACATATACACTGGAATACATCCAACAAATAGTGACGACGATGTGTGTGGATGCTACTGTCAGGTGGATAAATTGACACAGGAGAGGAAATTGGGATAGCTCTGTAACAGAAGACTAATGAAACAAATATGGGTCCACTTTCTAGAAAATACAGTGACCTAACTTTTCACTGTTTATATTTAGTATACTGTATTTAGAATTTAATTAGACACATTGCAGAACAACATACTGATGTGTAATATTTGTAACTAAAGTAAATTAGCTTCTCTGTCCAGAATTAATTAAAAAATCCTATAAAATCATCAATGACTTGCCCAAAAGTGCAATTTCATTTTGCATTACCTGCCATCACCATAAATTGTTTCTGTTGATTTTGTGAGGTGTAGGTTGAGCGTTTAGCATACCCATGCGATGCTATGAGATCGAAAGCCGGTGATCTAAACGCGGAGCTGATAGCTCCCTATGACATCGCGTGAAATGAAAAAGCAAAGAAGTACAACACATTGAGAGGTGGCATGCCTTTACGATGCACACAGTAATTTGCCCCCTCTCATATTTATATCTTACTCTGAGTAATTCGATTTGGGGAAGTATAGCCGAGTATGGTCATTACAAGGCTAGTATTGAGAACTCAGAAGATATGAATATTTTCCTCTCTAATTGCATGCAGTGAAAAGCTGCTATTCCTTCACATGCGGACTTCCCATGCAGCGTCTCTCGTCACCCGTGTGGTACGGTAACAGGCGGGTTCTGCTGATCTCGAAAGGGTTATGCCGACGGCTGTGAGGGAGTCGAGTGGATGCTGTCCAGACGCCGACATTGTTATAAGAGTGGCGGCGACACGCCCACAGGGGCCTGAAGGAGCGGCTGGGGTTAAAGATACCGTTACTTCGCAGAAACTCAGTGACAACAATTTCTGATGGGCGTGGGAATGACTTGTGTTCCCAGGCAGTCTTGGCGGGCAAATTCCCGCGTTTACGGCAAAATCAGAACTGTGATTGTCTTGCCCAGGGAAGAGCTCCGTGACGTAGCATAATCGGCGCCAAAATTGGCGCCATGTATCTCCATTGGTGGAATAGTAGTGCTTCGGATATAGAGTGAAATTTTCCACCGGTTTTCGAGTTGCTGATTGGCACGTTTAACCACGCCCACTGTGGTGGGGACGGTAATGTTCTGTGTTCGGCTTGTACGGGTGCTCTTAGCAGTAAAGTCGGCTCTCTCCTTTCGGTCAGTGTAGGTTACAAGACTGAACTCTCGCTACTCTGGACAGCCTGCCATCCGTTGGCTGTCTAATATACTTTCATTTAATTCTAACTGTTTGACGATGTTGCTGAAGTTTCGACTTCAATGTAACTTTCCGAGTACAGTTGGCAATTGAACGTTCTGCGCAGAAGCGGCCTATTTTGTTCGTCTTGATCAGTTTTGGCTCAAGTTGACTGTATCGGAGTTACTGTGTGACTTGCTTGGAAATCAATCATTGTACCGTCAGTGATTGTGTGGCGAGCCTTCTTTGTCTCCCTAAGAGGCGCTTTTGTTTTTCTAGGAAGTCTTTAGTCTGGAACAACCAGACCAGGATAATTTGCTTTGGGCTATACTCGCGACATCATCACCACCACGACGGGACGTCGAAGCAACCAGACATCGCCTCCGGAACGCCAGATCGCGTCCTTGCAGTTAAGAAGACAGCTTGGTAATGTATGTCCGCAGCACCGGCATTTTAGAGAATTTTGCTATGTGATAATCAGAGCTCAGCAGAGCGCGCCTATTGCCATCTTTTCTAACGTGGTTTTATCTTGGGTGTTTATTGTCTGAGTTCTCACTACTGTAGCAGCAATTAATGTTGGGTTAGCTAGGTGTTTCTCTTAAGATTTGAGTTGCAAGGAATTGGCTCCATATACCACATGGTCATAAATGTCACAAGCTAGCTTATGGACAACTTCACCTTCACAGGATTTATTTGAGTATCCAATCTGACGTATTGTAAATGTTTCATGTGTTTTGTTTATTATTTTGAGTTTAGCTATAGTAAATCAAATTGTTATTTTGGGCAGAACTTTCATTTTGTAGATAGGTAGAGCAACCCTTTCATTTCTCACCACGTTAATGAAACTTTCCTTTATCAAATTAATTTCTATCAAATTAAATTATTGCAGGTACCAAACTCTTTTCTACTCCACTTGCAGGGTCGATTACAGTCAGTTCGCGTTTCCTCTTAATCCATGTGCAACAGCAAAAGTCGGAGTTACCAAATTGGGGGGGGGGGGGGCTTAGAGCATCATTTCCATATGAAGATTTTAGACGAATTGAGTGTTAAATACACTGCTAGCCCCGGCACCCCGCAGCATAACTCATTAAATACCTGAATTAAACGGGGGTGGCGCAAATAAACGTGTAATATGGGTGCGATAACTCACATAGACATGCTGGTAAGGGTTTTCATCAAGATACTAAATGAAACTAAAGTTCACTATAACAATCGGAATTATTGCTAGATGCATTAATGTATCTGTTGCCACTAAATAGACAATACAGATAATAAAAAGGGTATAAGGGTGTAAAAATACTTACGAAAGATCTTGACATTGGGAAGTGTATTTGAAATAGGAATGATACAGAAGTTGTATCCATGAGAATCGCCAATGATTGATGATTAAGTTGCCACCCCAGAAAATGATACAGTTCTCACGCCTAAGCGCGTGCAGATAGGCAGCTTTATGGATTAATTCAGAAAACGATACTTTGACGTGAAGCAAGTTACTTTGCAATCCTCTCGCAACGACATACGCATAAGTGGCTCACGCTTACCTCTCTGCTGATACTCAGGTGCAGAAGACGGCTGCAGTAGCGCTTGAGAATTCTACGTTCAGCCCCAGCATAAGTGATCAACTCTAAAGCAAAGACACCTCCCTCTGCAATACTAAATTGTCCTCTGTCTGCAGGCCCAGGACAAAGTCTATTCTCTATGGAAACCTGAGATTAAGTCTGTACTCTCTCATGTCCTGAGACAGATTGTCTTTCTGCTCTTCTCTACAAAATATAGCTGGTTCAGCGAGCATCAGAATCTCAGTAACCAATAGCAGGGTACTCTCCAATTTCTGACCAACGACAAGTTTACAAGAATTGCTACAATTTCTCTTCTAACGAAACTGTCGTAGTTAACCGGTACTTCTAACATCTCGCTTAGAGCGAGGCAGAAGACAGAAATTCTCTCCCACTATCTGTGGTTTTTTTCCATTTCATCCGAATGAAATGGCTGCACGTCCACACTCTCAAGTTCCGCCTCCTCTATGAAATTAACTGTTATAATCCAACCATATGCCTCCATACAAAATCTAAATATCTATATTTGAGCGATCCTTCAGCCCCCAATGGTTATTTCCCATGCCGCACGCATCATATTTTCCTCTTCCCTTTGAAGAAGGCATTCTTTAAGCTTCTCGCACACTAAAAGTTTACAGTTTGCTGCACACTCTCGATCTTCTTGCGTCAGATGGCTTTATGCACAACATCATCTTGTGTTAATTCTGGAATGACAAACACTTCAGTATCAAATACCTGTGCTTCTTCAAATGTCTAGGAATATTTTGACAATTTTTTCTCATTGGGCCATGTGCCACCTGCATTGATGCAATGGGATGTCATTCTAACACAGTCTTCTGTCTTATTTATACTTTTGTTGTTATCTATTGGAAAGCACAAACGTTGGACGGAAATTTGATAATGCTGCAAATAACAGCGAAAATACATGCTTGAACATAAAAGAAAATGCTAGCCAGGCCTTACGGTTGCACTGGCCACTGCCTGTGGCCCTGACATCTCTTTAAAAACATTTCTCTGTTCCCCGTGTTTACCTGACTACTACCTGGCTTTCAGCAGAAACATTTTTATGCTGTGTGTGCCGTCCACCCATCGAAGTTCTTGTTCGTTCCCACAACGAGCTAGCCATCCAAAGCTTGAAAATTGCACTACAAGGATCATTCAGCACATCCTTTCGTCGTGTGTTGTGGTTTAGCGGATGACGTTCTTGAGCACTCCCTGTGTGTGGTATAAACCTTTGGTATGATACCTCTTGAAACACCGAACACTTCGGATACCTAGCTTATGGAAGTTTTTCCAAAATTGTCCCGTAACAGCTTGCCTTGATCTGTGGGTTCCTTTCATTGTTTCATGGACCAGATGGCTTTATACACACCATCTTGGGTTAATTCTGCAATGACACATTTCAGTACCAAATACCTGTGCCTCTGCAAATGTCTTGGAATACTTGGACAATTTTATCTCATTGTGCTGTTTGGCACCTGCACTGATGAAAAACGGTGCTATTCCTACGCACGTTTCTGTCTGATTTACACTTTTCCTATTTTCTATTGGAAAGTACAGGGGTTGGACGAAAAGTTGGAAATGCTGTGAAACGCAGCGAAAATGCATTCTTGAACATAAATGCGAATGCTAGCCAAGCCCCTGATGCCACCTGTGCAGTGCCTTCGATACGTTGCAAGAGTCAGTCATGTTCTGTGTAGTTTCAAGTGCTTTACATTAGAGCTACATAAATTCGAAGGTGGGCAAATTGTTGGTGCTCGTATGTTGGGTGATTCCGTAACTGAGATATCCGAAGTGTCTGGTGTTTCAAGAGGCACCTTACCAAAGATTTAAACCACATACAAGGAGAGCGGGAAACGTCATTCGCTAAGTCACAACTCAAACGAAAGAGTGGGTTGAGCGATAGACACACGCAGACATTGAACAGGATAGTGATAAAAAATAACAGGACAACAGCTGCAAAAATCACTGCAGAAATGGGCGTTACATTCTCAAATCCTCTAAGAACGAAAACAAGCATTAAGAGACCTACAGGTGCAGGAAATAGCAGGAAGAGCTCGAATTCCAAATCCATTAATCAGTGATGCGAACGTTCATAACAGTGAAACATGATGGTAGGGCCGTAAAAGCTGGACGTTGAAGATATTCCAATTGGCCAGATGATACTGGTTTCACATTGTTTCCAGCTTCTGACTAAGTGTAAGTCCCATGAGTGAATAAGGCGGTGGTTCGGTATTGATTAGGGTAGCCATGTGATATTCCATGGGCTCCACGCTTATCCTGCAAGTGCGCATTGTGTGACCATTTTGTCCGATAAGCGCAAGTCCAATGGTGCAACGCGTGTTCCCCAATGGTGATGCCGTATTCCAAGGCGACAGGGCCCCTGTTCACACAGATAGCATTATCCAGGACTTGTTTTCCGAGTATGAAGATGAATTGTTACATCACCCCTCGTCACCACAGTCACCTGATCTGAATTTTAATTTACCATGTGGTCTACTTTTACGAGAAGGATGTGTTATCACTATCAGCCTTCATCATCGTTACCTAAACCTGCTGTTGTTTTGCCTGAAGAATGCTATAAAATTCTCTTGAAAACCGTACAGGACCTGTATTTATACATTCTGAGACGACTGTAAGCAGCTTTAAAAACCAATGTGTTTCCTATACCTTAATAGGCATGGTAATGAGTTAGGTTTTTGGTGGGTACTGAACTTCCATCACCCATTACTCGATACACTGACTCATTACAGACCGAGCGAAGTGGTGCAGTGGTTAGACACTGGACTCGCATTCGGGAGGACGACAGTTCAATCCCGCGTCCGGCCATCCTGATTTATGTTGTCCGTGATTTCCCTAAATCACTCCAGGCAAATGCCGGGATGGTTCCTCTGAAAGGGCACGGCCGACTTCCTACCCCATCCTTCCCTAATCCGGTGAGACTGATGACCTCGCTGTCTGGTCTCCTTCCCCAAATAATCCCATCCAGTCCACTGACTCATTACATCATTTAAATGGTGGTCATTAACTACTCACCTAGATCCAATGTACGTAAAGTATGTGTCATAACAAGAATAACGTTTTTGATCATTTGCCAAATAAGAAAATTTCTGACAGCGAAGCGCGTTATAAATATACAGTACTGGCCATTAAAATTGCCACACCAATAAGAAATGCAGATGATAAACGGGTATTCGTTGGACAAATATATTATACTAGAACTGACATGTGATAACATTTTTACGCAACTTGGGTGCATAGATCCTGAGAAATCAGTACCCAGAACAACAACCTCTGGCCGTAATAACGGCCTTGATATGCATGGGCATTGAGTCAAACAAAGCTTGGATGGCGTGAACAGTTACAGCTGCCCATGCAGCTTCAACACGATACCACAGTTCATCAAGACTAGTGACTGGCGTATTGTGACGAGCCAGTTGCTCGGCCACTATTGACCAGACGTTTTCAGTTGGTGAGAGATCTGGAGAATTTGCTGGCCAGGGCAGCAGTCGAACATTTCCTGTATCCAGAAAGACCCGTGCAGGACCTGCAACATGCGGTCGTGCATTATCCTTCTGAAATGTAGGGTATCGCAGAGATGGAATGAAGGGTAGAGCCACGGGTGGTAACAAATCTGAAATGTAACGTCCACTGTTCAAAGTGCCGTCAATGCGAACAAGAGGTGACCGAGACGTGTAACCAATGGCACCCCATACCATCACGCCGGGTGATACGCCAGTATGGCGATGACGAATACACGCTTCCAATGTGCGTTCACCGCGATGTCACCAAATACGGATGCGACCATTATGATGCTGTAAACAGAACCTGGTTTCATCCGAAAAAATGACATTTTTCCATTCGTGCACCCAGGTTTGTCGTTGAGTACACTATCACAGGCGCTCCTGTCTGTGATGCAGCGTCAAGGGTAACCGCAGCCATGGTCTCCGAGCTGATAGTCATTACGATAAATCAATTGCACAAATGATGTACTGAACATGTGCGTAACCAGCTAACTAAGCTAGACCAGGGGTTACCACAGAATCCAGCCTGCCACCACAACCGACGTTGCATAGAATTATGTGGAAGCACAGTAAATATTTTCAGCGCTCTCTTCTACGTAAGTGTCCACACTTATGTTGCTATATGCTGCATCATCATTCTCGAAAGCTTTAACCTTTAATGAAACGATCATGTATGCAGAGATGGTGCTTGTCAATCTTGCAAGTTGCGCCAATTTAATAAGTAACTTCCCGACATGGTCTCTCTATTGGAAGCTGTAAAGGAATGTGGTTGCTCTCGGTAGGCCAAGATTAATTTCTGTTGTGCCGTTAACCTTTATATTGCAGTTATGGCAATAGTCAGCTTGTTAGATCAGATAAGTACCTTTAGTTCCTTAAAAATATATATATTTAAGTACCATTTTATTTCATTGCTGCAATCAGTTCACAGTACAGAGCGCTGTATTGTGTGATTTTCTGGCTTTACCCGTAAACCCAATGTTAACATTCACAAACTCTTATGCAGCAAATGAATCCTTAAGTAGTTTGAAATGTTTAGATGCTCTAACTGAGGCAAATGACGATAAGAAAGATCTGTATTATAAATGTTATACTTAACTGTTACACATTACGAATGCTGTTGCTGGACAAAAAAATGTAAAACTGTATTGTTTGCACGAAATGCTTTTCATGTAGTTGTCCGGAACCGAAGTCAAATATATTTTCTTTTTTTAAAAAATTATTTCACGGTAAGTGTTCCATCACATTAATCGAAGTTATTGTGTAGTAGCTCTGTGGTTAGGTACAAACAGAAACCCTTTTGACATACAAGGTTTCTCAAACAATTTTTGTTGCCTTTACTTACGGAATTTCAACATTTTCTTAATGCACGAAGAATTTATGACAAATCTGCCACAGTAGCGGTACATATTTTTTGGCGACTAGTTTCGAACCTACTGATTCATTCTCAAGCCCGATGTACGGAGGCTGCATGAAAGTGCCTGATCTTTATGACAACCATCTGAAATTGGGAATACATGCGTAATACACTGACGGCACACGAAATTCACTATACTCAGTTTAATTCCGGCATGTATAATGAGCATATATCTATAGTGACATTTATGTACCATCACTGTGTGATGCAAGTGTTGCAGTATCAGATGGTTGTCATTAAAATCAGGCACTTCCATGCAGCCTCCGTAGGTCGGGCTTGAGAATGAACCAGTTGGTTCGAAACCATCGCACAATAAAGAAATAAACTCTTCATTACAAAAATATCGGAACTGAAGTTAGTGACAAACTCAGTTTAGTGTCTGAGAGGTTATTGAACTTCAGTAATAAACCTCATGAGACAATCCCGTTAGACATGTAATTATGATGTTGGGAAAACTGTTTACGTACATGAACTGCGGCATGAGTGAATGAATTTTAGTGCAGATATTCTTAGATTAATGATGATCGGCTATTTTACGACGTAGTAATTGTCAGTTGCAGGTTGAAACCTTTATTGACCACCGCGACCGTAATCTCATAAGCATATATCGCCTTAAATTATTTACTTGTTATTTGGTTATTAATTTGAGTCCCGTAAATGGCGTCGTCCTAATTTACCACGTAAATTAAAACCACTAGTAAATATGTCGTGGCGGAACCCATCGCCACATGGCTTACTGTGTTTCTAAATAGGCCAAAATGATAATGTTAAAATATGCTGAGTTGACAAGCATTTGGAAGTACCCACTACTGTTGGCTGTGGGGATGTCCGCCGAGATCCGTTGCCTTATAACTACTGAAGGACACAGAACCGTGTCTCTTATGTGCACCATTCAGGAACGTAATGGGAAAGAGGTAATGGTACTGCATTAGTTCCCTCACTGTGTATGGTGCCTTGTGAAGAACAGATGTAGATGTAGAAAAAGGAGACACAACGGTCACCATACCGCTGTATAAGAACTTTTCTGATTCGTAAAATAGGGCAACTTCATTGCTAGAAGAATGAGCTACATGCTCGTACGAGGATACGTGAGGACGTATTGCACTATTGTGTGCTAGTAGAACGGATTACGACGTATGTATTTATTTCCATTCCATTAAACTATCATTGTCCTTGCGGCTGTATCTATTTCACCCAAATAGTTGACAAGAATAGTGCTGAAATAAAAATAAAAAGCCGTAATTTATTATTATATAGGAAACTAGTTTATCTGACCCACGTTAATCTGGGTTTTAGATTTTCCTTATTCAAATGGTTCAAATGGCTCTGAGCACTATGGGACTTAACATCTGAGGTCATCAGTCCCCCAGAACTTAGAACTACTTAAACGTAACTAGCCATCCAAAGCTTGAAAATTGCACTACAAGGATCATTCAGCACATCCTTTCGTCGTGTGTTGTGGTTTAGCGGATGACGTTCTTGAGCACTCCCTGTGTGTGGTATAAACCTTTGGTATGATACCTCTTGAAACACCGAACACTTCGGATACCTAGCTTATGGAAGTTTTTCCTTATTCAACACACATCCAAGCCCATGGCAGGATTTGAACCTGCGACCGTAGCGGTCGCGCGGTTCCGGACTGAAGCGCCTAGAACCGCTCGGCCATTATGGCCGGCTTTTCCAGATTCAAATTTTGTACGGTACGCCGTATGTACAGTTGTTGGCACCACAGGCAGCATAGAGGCTGCCAGTCCACCGCTTCCACGCTAGGCTATAGTGACGTAGAAGCATGGTTGCAGAATGACAGTGACGCTGGTTGCGGTACGATGGTCTATGACGAAATCTGGATGCCCCCTGGTGTACTACGGTGAATGACAGAGACGGTGAAATGGGCAACTAAAGTGGTCATTCATGTGAAGAAATAATGCCTAATGCAGAGATAAGATCACAGCTGGAAAAACTAATGGTTTACCTAGAACACCGGCCGGCAACAGTTCCAGCCCATCTAATATTAATGAAATGCCTACGAGATGGTACTGCTCTCAAGATTGCACGCGAGTCTGAAGAAAATATATCAAACACGATTTCAGTAAAGAAACGGAAGAGTTTAAGTGCCAAAAATGTTTATCGTTGGTGTCAAAATAAAAGGTTTGTATTCCGTAGTACATACATCAGTTTTTTAATTTAGTAGAATAATTGCGGATTATCCGCATATTCGGTACTCCGGAATACATCCTGCCCCATCTAGTCCGGATTAAAGAGATTCTTGTGTATTAGGTTGTTAAATTTGTTCCCTGTAAATAAAAAAAGTCATATTTCCAAGAGCATTTAATTTTATTGTTTACTCGTTAGAATTAATTTTATGGTTTACCCATACTTCAGGACAAGCAACAGCAGTAATTACAGTAACTACAAGGACTCTAGTTAGTAGGTATTTTAGCATGTAGGTAAGTTTATGTAGCAGTAAAGTAATAATGAGGTAATTATCTGAAAAACGTAAAATTAGACATCACAAATTATTATACTCATATTCTTTCGACCCACAAATTGCAGTCGGTTTATGGCCTCATCAAGTAGAGTCCCAACAGCGTTATTTTCTTGGCATTTTTTCCCCTGAAGATCCTTGGATATCTGGTCTCTCCATCTTATTTTCGGTCTGCTAAATGTCTCCGTCCTTCAGGCTTCTTCTCAGACATTTCTCTCAATCCTGAGCCCTCCTCTCCTCTACGAGCGTCCGCGGCCCATTTCAGCCTCCCGTCTTGGCTGCCGCAACAACATCTGTTTCATTCACGTACCTCCTTGAGTACCCTGTTTTCCTATTTCACCATTTTTCACCCTGATAAAATGGTCCAAATATCAACTGAAGACTTATTTTCAAAAGCCTCTATCAGTCTCTTGTACACTTAGCTATTCTCCACATTTTTGCTCCACATAATAACACTGATCTGATTATAGTTTTACATATCCTTATATTGGTTACTCTTGAAAAAAATTTTGAATAACGGTAATTTGTTGAATGATTATGACGCTCTGGATGCCACTTTAATACTCGCTTGTGCGAGGGGCGTTCAATAAGTAATATAACATTTTTTTAGAAAACAACTTAGTTCTATTCACGATTCCAGTACATTACACAATTCACCACTCTTTTGGCTACAAAATCCTATTTTTCAGCATGAACTTCATTCAACGTGACCGCCTTACGCCACTTTACTGGGATGACGTGTATGTCCCCATGGTATGACTCCCCTGGTCGACGCCGCAGCCAATGTCTTGCTGCGGAAATAGTCTCCCCATCATCGATGTACTGCTTGACGTAGACTGCATCCTTCATTGGGCAAGACAGATGGAAGTCAAAGTATGTGACCCGGGTGGATTAGGTAGAACAGTCCAATGAAGATTTGTGAGCTCCTTTCGAGTGCGCAGACTTGTGTGAGGCCTTACGTTGTCATGGAAAAGGACAAGTTCGTTTGCATTTTTGTGTCGGCGAACATATTGAAATAGTTTCTTCAATCTCCTGAGGGTACGCGAGAAATGAGACAACTCTGCGCGACCTTGTTGCGATCATGATAGACGTCTCGTCCAAAGACTCACCTTGCTTTTGTTTAGCGCTAGGTCTCAGTAGACACTCCGCAGGCACCTATGAGTATCTCAAACGCTATGGTTTTCCGCTAACAGAAGTTCAATGACAGCTCTCTGCTTGGAACGCACCTCCGATACAGACGCCATTTTGAAATATACGTACAGCGCCGCCGCCGATAGGAGCTTCGTGAAACGATAGAGGCTGAAGCGGAAAAATTGCACCATCTCCCACAACAAATTCCACATGTTTTCAGCCGAAACCGGCCAGGAAATAATGCGTTGCATTGAGTATTTAACGCCCTCTGTATTTCTTGTTTGTCATAATTTTTGTTATTTACTGCCACCCCCAACATCATTACATTCGTCGCTTCTTCTGTTACGTGGTTATCAGTTTTCATCGTTCCCGACTTTCATGTTGTAGTAAGAGGTCCATGACTAAGGAATTTATCGCTAGCGCACTCGAGCAGATGTAATTTCGATGGATTGTTGACGCGCTGCCTGCGATATGTATAATAGAATCGCAGACCAGAGAGCAGTGTCGGCTGCAGTTGGAGTAGTGTCGGCAGTAGTGTGGTAGGTAGCTTGCAGTCGGGCGGTTGGGCCGGTCGTGCCTGAGGGATGTAGTATAAGGTAAAAACAGCCGCGCGCATATCTAATTTGTTACAACTAAATTTGTATCATTGTTATATCAAGTCCCATGCAAATGTTTTAAAAAATCTTCTAATAATAATCTTTTTTATAAAATTAACTTTCTCACAATCATTTATCTGAATTTAAAGAATCTACTAATTTCTGCAATCCATGGTCATCCCGATTATAGTAAAGAAAAATCAGTTGTTTCTTTTTATACATGACAAAACTAGCGGCCAGCATTGCACTGCGCTGTGCCAGAAAAATTTCTTATAGGAGCGGATATATACGCCTTATCCGGCGACTTCATTGAGGTAAGAATTTTCAATTTCTTCAGAATGATCTTTCAGGGCCATGACGCAGCACTGCTGACGTCCAAATTTACCAGTTTACATTCACAGTCAGTTAATTATTGAAAGGTTATATATGAGTCACATTTTTTTATTGGGAGGTTAGTCACGTTATTATTGCGAGGTTACGTAATAATAAACCATTGGGAGGTTACACTAAATGTGAATGTTATAAGTATATATACACTCCTGGAAATAGAAATAAGAACACCGTGAATTCATTGTCCCAGGAAGGGGAAACTTTATTGACACATTCCTGGGGTCAGATACATCACATGATCACACTGACAGAACCACAGGCACATAAACACAGGCAACAGAGCATGCACAATGTCGGCACTAGTACAGTGTATATCCACCTTTCGCAGCAATGCAGGCTGCTATTCTCCCATGGAGACGATCGTAGAGATGCTGGATGTAGTCCTGTGGAACGGCTTGCCATGCCATTTCCACCTGGCGCCTCAGTTGGACCAGCGTTCGTGCTGGACGTGCAGACCGCGTGAGACGACGCTTCATCCAGTCCCAAACATGCTCAATGGGGGACAGATCCGGAGATCTTGCTGGCCAGGGTAGTTGACTTACACCTTCTAGAGCACGTTGGGTGGCACGGGATACATGCGGACGTGCATTGTCCTGTTGGAACAGCAAGTTCCCTTGCCGGTCTAGGAATGGTAGAACGATGGGTTCGATGACGGTTTGGATGTACCGTGCACTATTCAGTGTCCCCTCGACGATCACCAGTGGTGTACGGCCAGTGTAGGAGATCGCTCCCCACACCATGATGCCGGGTGTTGGCCCTGTGTGCCTCGGTCGTATGCAGTCCTGATTGTGGCGCTCACCTGCACGGCGCCAAACACGCATACGACCATCATTGGCACCAAGGAAGAAACGACTCTCATCGCTGAAGACGACACGTCTCCATTCGTCCCTCCATTCACGCCTGTCGCGACACCACTGGAGGCGGGCTGCACGATGTTGGAGCGTGAGCGGAAGACGGCCTAACGGTGTGCGGGACCGTAGCCCAGCTTCATGGAGACGGTTGCGAATGGTCCTCGCCGATACCCCAGGAGCAACAGTGTCCCTAATTTGCTGGGAAGTGGCGGTGCGGTCCCCTACGGCACTGCGTAGGATCCTACGGTCTTGGCGTGCATCCGTGCGTCGCTGCGGTCCGGTCCCAGGTCGACGGGCACGTGCACCTTCCGCCGACCACTGGCGACAACATCGATGTACTGTGGAGACCTCACGCCCCACGTGTTGAGCAATTCGGCGGTACGTCCACCCGGCCTCCCGCATGCCCACTATACGCCCTCGCTCAAAGTCCGTCAACTGCACATACGGTTCACGTCCACGCTGTCGCGGCATGCTACCAGTGTTAAAGACTGCGATGGAGCTCCGTATGCCACGGCAAACTGGCTGACACTGACGGCGGCGGTGCACAAATGCTGCGCAGCTAGCGCCATTCGACGGCCAACACCGCGGTTCCTGGTGTGTCCGCTGTGCCGTGCGTGTGATCATTGCTTGTACAGCCCTCTCGCAGTGTCCGGAGCAAGTATGGTGGGTCTGACACACCGGTGTCAATGTGTTCTTTTTTCCATTTCCAGGAGTGTATAATTTTATACATATTTTTTCTGTTGGGAGGTTACATTGTTTTTTCGCTATTTATCTCTAATCCAACTTCCTTTGCAGTATTACACATGAACTAAATATATAAATAAAATGACAACTGCATTCAGTTTTAGTTAAAGGTATCAGTTCAACAACGATGGAAAAATCTGGAAATTTGTGGTAAGGTCTTATGGGACCAAACTGGTGACGTCATCAGACCGCGTGGCTATCCCGCGCGGCTCAACATCAATGCACCAACCTATCATGAGCATCACCCACCGCGGGACAGAATACTGCGGGCCCGTGACGCTGTAAGGAAATTATATAAACAGAGCAGAACCGAATGGGAAATGATTCTGGCGGTTATACGGTTGGCAAATGGTAAAGTCCACTAACATAAGCGAATTTGACCAAGGGGAGATTGTTGTGGTCCGAAGACTGGGAACGAGGATCTCTGTTACGGCGGTGCTGCTCGGCTGTCTTGCGCTACAGTCGTTAACATTGACGGAAAATAGTTGGACCACGACAAGGTGTTGGACGTGCACGCCTGATCACCGAACGTGGTAGGCGGAGGTTTACCTGCTGTGTAAATCAAGTTAGGTGGCGTTCTATGACAGGTGTGACGAGAAGAACAGTGCTGGTGAAGGCAGAAGTTTTTGAAGGACACCATACAGCGCACATTGTTGAACATGGGGCTCCGTAGGAGGTAGCCTCTGCTTCTTCCCCTGGGCATGGGATCATCGACTCTGGACCTTGAAATTCTCTGTTTTGTCTTAGCGCCAAATTACATTATCCTTTATTGACAGTAATTCATATAATTCATAATAAACAAGAATTTGTAGTTTACTACTTGATTAAACTGACCCATTATATAATGAAAATGACAGCTCCAAAAGTAGCTGCAATATATTTTTAATATTTTACACGACGGGCTTGTATCGGCTTATTGCCATTATCAAGTAACGTCTAGTTCGAAGTGAATACCATTGTGCAACTGTAGGAAGTTTTTTCTGTCACGTCTTGGTAAATGTAATACTTCTTGTAGTTACGAAACATAAAAATATAGTTTTGTCAGATATTTTGACACTTCAATTCTAACAGTTCTTTACTACGATGCTAGAGTTAAAGTGAAGACTTCAACCGCAGAGAAGGCTGAAAGAATGTGTAGCGGAACGGTGGAACTTGCGGAAGAAGCAACACAAGAAAACATCCACAATGCGACTGACATGCAACAAGAGGTGAAGTGGTCAATGTCTGTTCATTGTCAAAACTGAACTGCCGCAATACGTTTCGTAACTACAAGAAGTATTATACGTACCAAGACATGATAGAAAAAAATTACTATACATGCAAAATGGTCGTCCCTTCCAATTAGACATCACTTGAGAATTGCAAAAAGCCAGAACAGTCCCGCCGTGAAAAATATTAAAAGTGTATTACCTCATTACAGCTAGTTTTGGAGCCCTCATTTTAATTATGTTTTATAATGACATATCTATGCTGACGGTCCAATGGAACGTAAAGTATTCACCAATTACATTTGACGTGTGGTGATTCGCATATGTTGTGTTGAACCATTTCAGTATCGTCGCATGCCAGATTAGTTCCGCTGTTTCAGAAGTCGTAGGGTATCAAACTACTTCGGTACAGTCTTCCTAATGTCAGTGAAAAATTATATTTTAATTAATACTGAATTAATTGATATATTTGCATTAAAACGATATCTGTCTGTAGTGCGCCAGTACTACTGTATTTCTCCGCTTCAGCGAACTCACGTAAGCCCTATTTGCGTTAATAATTTGAATAAATGTTTGTTAAATATATATACTTAAACTTTGTTCTTTTTGTCTGTTTGTTCGATGTAACCCAAGGAGAATTTAGACAATGTGTTTTTGTTCCAGCGGTGTTCCCTGCGAAGCAGCGTCTGACCATGTGGGTCACTTTAGCAGATCGATGTGACTGTTGTTATTTGCGAAAACATCGCTCCACAATTGTCTTTAAGTACTGTATTCATTGTTAATGAAGTGCAAAATAAAAAAATATTGTAAAAAGTTTAAAAATTGCTGTTTGACTCTCGAGCTGTTAACGAGTATGATATTCGTAAGATAGCTCGGTATTGTTACCCAAGGATTTCTACTAGCTCTCGTCCTTTTACCTACTTGATTCTCTGCTGCCTTTACTACTTCATCCCTCAGAGCTACCCATTCTTCTTCTACTGTATTTTTCCCCCTTTCCTGTCAATCGTTCCCTTATGCTCTCCCTGAAACTCTATACAACCTCTGGTTTAGTCAGTTTATCCAGATCCCATCTCCTTAAATTCCCACCTTTTTGCAGTTTCTTCAGTTTTAATCTACAGTTAATAACCAATAGATTGTGGTCAGAGTCCACATCCGTCCCTGTAAATGTCTTACAATTTAAAACCTGGTTTCTAAATCTCTGTCTTACCATTATATAATCTATCTGATATCTTCTAGTATCTCCAGGATTCCTCCATGTGTACAACCTTCTATCATGATTCTTGAACTATGTGTTAGCCATGATTAAGTTATGGTCTGTGCAAAATTCTACCAGACGGCTTCCTCTTTCATTTCTTTCTCCAAATCCATATTCACCTACTATGTTTCCTTCTCTCTCTTTTCCTACTCTAGAATTCCAGTCACGCATGACTATTAAATTTTCATCTCCCTTCACTACCTAAATAATTTCTTTTATCTCATCATACATTTCATCAATTTCTTCATCATCTGCAGAGCTAGTTGCCATATAAACTTGTACTACTGTAGTAGGCATGGGCTTCGTGTCTATCTTGGCCACAATAATGCGTTCACTATGCTGTTTGTAGTAGCTTACCCGCACTCCTATTTTTTTATTCATTATATAACCTACTCCTGCATTACCCCTATTTGATTTTGTATTTATAAACCTGTATTCACCTGACCAAAAATCTTGTTCCTCCTGCCACCGAACTTCACTAATTCCCACTATATATAACGTTAACCTATCCATTTCTCTTTTTAAATTTTCTAACCTACCTGCCCGAATAAGGGATCTGACATTCTACGCTCCGATCCGTAGAACGCCAGTTTTCTTTCTCCTGATAACGACGTCCTCTTGAGTAGTTCCCGCCCGGAGATCCGAATTGGGGACTATTTTACCTCCGGAATATTTTACCCCAGAGGACGCCATCATCATTTAACCATACAGTAAAGCTGCATGCCCTCGGGAAAAGATTCGGCTGTAGTTTCCCCTTGCTTTCAGACGTTCGCAGTACCAGCACAGCAAGGCCGTTTTGGTTAGTGTTACAAGGCCATATCAGTCAATCATCCAGACTGTTGCCCCTGCAACTACTGAAAAGACTGCTGCCCCTCTTCAGGAACCACACGTTTGTCTGGCCTCTCAACAGATACCCCTCCATTGTGGTTGCACCTGCTGTGCGGCTATCTGTATCGCTGAGGCACGCAAGCCTCCCCACCAACAGCAAGGTCCATGGTTCATGGGGTTCCTATTTTAGAAGACAATAATTGTTTTCTCCTTATGTGTCATTGATAATGTCTGTTCTTGCGTAAGCAGTTCAATAAAACAATTATATAATTTGGAAACCTACACTTATGGATAAAGGGATGTAAGGCGAAAGGTTAGGGACCATGTACCATCATGTGACATTTCCTGTTACTACCTCATTGATAAATACCTCTGAAACAGGTAGGCAATCGCAACTTCAGTTAATTAGAACACAGTATGAGTAAGATATCAGATCTCGATAATAGGGCAATTAAAACAGCTAGGCCTTGATTAATAAGAGTTTCAGCTAACCTAAACATTGAAACAGTTCTTAATTTAATTAAAAAGTGGACAGGTAGCCTTTAGATACTAACAGCTTCAGTTATGCAAAACTACAAATTGCAAACTAGGCAGGCCTTCAATCATACAAGCTCCAGTTAAGCAAAATTACCAAACACAGAATAGGCAAGTCTTAAGTTATAGCAGCTTCCGTTAAGTAAAAACCAAAGTAGGCAGGGCCTCAATAGCAACAGCTAAGACCTCAAAATCCAAAACTTTACTGGAGTTCATCAAGCGAAGCTGAAGCTTGCCAATTCCAAAGGCGGCCTTTAATTCAGCCCAGCGAAACTGGCTTCAACTCTTTCATCGACGTGCCATATCGCAGAGATGGCTGGCCAGGCTACACACGAAGACAGCACTCAGAAGTCAGCCACGGATTCAAATCAGCTCACAAATATACCCAACAACCACTCGCCAGACTCCGTGCCCAGGACACTTCCGCAAATGCTCGTCCGGACGATCTCCCACAACGTCCTCCTCGCTCCGTTCCCATTGCTCAACTCGCCCTGTTCCTCACCATCAGCTTCAAACAAAGGTCTTAGTGGCCTTAAACCAGAGAGACATCACACCACATATCGTACTAGTGGAGGCAGGTATTCGGAAGGCGTCACCAGCAACACTCCCCCTTAAAACGATGGATCCCGGTCCAGCCTACAGAAGAAGGAGGGGAAAGTTAATTAGCGGATTAAGTTGATTAAGGTGCACCCTGAGGACCTTACCTGTGGCCAGATGCCTGACACGCAAGTAAGCTGGACCAAGAATTTTGATGATAGACTATGGGCCTATGAAACAAGGATTGAACTTCCCGAACTTGGCACCACCCCTCACCCAACCGTTTTTGTTCTTCACGACAACCTCATCTCCTACCTTGCCTGAAACTGGCGTCTATTCTTATTGTATCACCATGCCTGGCGGCGATGAGCTAACCTTATGTTATTCCTGGCCCATTCCCAATTTTCCCTAATATTTTCAGGAGTATCGGACGAAGACAGTAGGTCGTTGATATCCCACAAGTTGGATAGAGGGGAATGTATGGGATACGCAAACAAGGGAGCGGAAGGAACTGCTTTAGATGCTTCGTGCTGTGCAGTGTTAAAAGCAAAATTGAGCAAAGGCAAGGTGGTATTTCACTTACTCGGAGATTTATGATGTTACCATCAAAGTTGATTTGAGGTTGCGATTCTCTCTCGGCAAACGATGCCTGGGGATAAAATGGAGTGGTGGTTAGGTGCTGCCCGCATCTCGTGGTCGTGCGGTAGCGTTCTCGCTTCCCACGCCCGGGTTCCCGGGTTCGATTCCCGGCGGGGTCAGGGATTTTCTCTGCCTCGTGATGGCTGGGTGTTGTGTGTAATGTCTTTAGGTTAGTTAGGTTTAAGTAGTTCTATAGTTCTAAGTTCTAGGGGACTGATGACCATAGATGTTAAGTCCCATAGTGCTCAGAGCCATTTGAACCATTTTGGTTAGGTGCTTAACTTCATTGCGGAAGCAGAACTGCTTAAACTGTTTGGAAACAAATCGCTAACAAAAGCCTTGGGGGGGGGGGCAAACCAGCTGAAGATATTGGTCAGATGTGCAATGGTAATGATCGCCGTGACCCCATGACTAGGGATTAACTGTATAAATCTGGAAGGCGCCTCAACAACCACCAGAATATATAAGTTCCCCTGCTTGGGACGAGGAAGAGGCCATCGCGCGAGATTAGCCGAGCGGTCTCAGGCGCTGCAGTCAAGGACTGTGCTGCTGGTCCCGGCGGAGGTTCGAGTCCTCCCTCGGGCATGGGTGTGTGTGTTTGTCCTTAGGATAATTTAGGTTAAGTAGTGCGTAAACTTAGGGACGGATGACCTTAGCAGTTAAGTCCCATACGATTTCACATACATTTGAACATTTGAAAAGGCCACATGTAATCGATAAAGAGTTTGTCCATAGGATTCTCCTCGTGCTCGTGTTCGCGTTCTCCCATTACAGAATTATGAAACTAATGAAAAACGGGAGCCACCAGCTCCTGAGGCAAACGAATTTCAAATTCCCGAGTTGGCATTTAAATACTATGCCATTCCTGATGAAGTAGTGGTTGACCTCACTACCAGATAAGAGTTGTTTCTTAATGAACCCCACAGTGGATCTTGATCCTGCTTAGCTTTAAGGTCCAAAAACAACTAGGAAACTTCAGCTAAAACGGTAGTCACAACTGGGTAAGATTCACTAACGCCCTTATTCTCGACAGACCCGTCCGCCTGAAACATGCGACTGAGGGCATTGGCGATTTGGCTATCAGAACCTTTTGTGTGTCGCACCTTGAAATGGAACGTGGAGATACAGACCGCCCACGTGGCAATTCTACCTTGATCCTCCTGCAATAACATTGCAGCAATACTGGAATTGGAGGCAACAGTTTGAACGATAAATATTTTGCTAAAATCCGGGGCGGCTAAGGCCGGTGGGTTGGTGATAGCGGCCTTGATAACTTCAAAAGCCGCCTGCTGGCTCTCACCCCAGACGAATTTCTGCCCCTTCCTATGTAGTTTATTCAGGAGAGCGGCCACCTGAGCAAAATCAGGGACTTAATGGAGAAAATAAATCTGGCTATGTCCTTCCTATTTCGAGGCCGATGAAATGTTTCAACCCTAATGCCATCCCTGGAAATGAAGAGGCCCAGACAGGGACACTTGTTTCCTAGCAAGTGTAGCCTTGGGTAGCTTGATGGTCAACCCCACCTCCCAAAACTTGGAAAGAACATTTCAAAGGTGGAAAATATGATCCCCAAGCGAGTTACTGTCAATTACATCATCAAGGTAATTAAAGGCAGAAGAAAATTCATGTCACCCATGAGATCTAAAGAACGAGACAAAACCGCGGCCCCAGTGGACAAGCAGAACGGCACCCAGTTGATTGGTTGGTTTAAAAGAGGGGGGGGGGGGGGGTGAAGGGACCAAACTGCGAGGTCATCGGTCCCTTGTTCCCAGTAAAATAATTACACAACGGAAAGAAGAAAAGAAAGGAGACGTACATCACAATAACAACAGAAAGGAAGAACCAGAAGAACGACTCAAGGACAACCAACACTACTATGGACAAAAACAGGAAAAGAAAACCATAGAGAGAAGCAAGAAACAGATAGAAAGGGTAAAAACAAGAGAGCAGATGACCTTGGCTGGCCGATCACGAGAATAAAAAGGAACAGCCAGCCACTCTGCGACACATTAAAACATCCATTCTAAAAGTATTAGAGTGGAGAACACAAAGGGACAAAGGACATGCGCTAAAACTTATATAGAATGATAAAACCCACCATTGCGTATAAAACGTAAAACCAAATTAGCCGATGAGGTGTTGTCAGCTAAAATTAATGGCAACGACTCGTAACTGAAGAGTCCATCGCAGGGCAGCCAAAGAAGGACAGCTCTCACCAAGATATGGGCCACTGTCAGCCAGGCACCGCACCGACACTGAGGTGGGTCATCACGGGGCTGGAGGTAGCCATGTGTCACCCAGGCGTGGCCAATGCATAGCCGGCAGAGAACCAGAGAGTCCCAGCGAGAGGCCTGCATGGAGGACTGCCACACATTCATAGTCTCCTTAATGGCACGTAGTTTGTTGTGCGTGCTGAGTTTATGCCATTTCGTTTCCCAAAGCCACAGAAC
Organism: Schistocerca nitens; assembly: GCF_023898315.1. Classification (NCBI taxonomy): domain Eukaryota; kingdom Metazoa; phylum Arthropoda; class Insecta; order Orthoptera; family Acrididae; genus Schistocerca; species Schistocerca nitens. The sequence goes on along the minus strand of NC_064621.1, from coordinate 284,997,638 downwards.
CTTGCGGCGTAGTACTGAATGCAGGTCAGCTGCAGAGAAGCCAATCTCAATAAGCGGTTTTCGCGTAGCCTGTTTGGCCAACCTCCCAATGGCATGAACGGATGTGCTCAAGATCATGAGGTATAGCCACCAGCTCGTCAGTGAAAACACTGCAGCCATCGGGCAAGGAATGCTGTTCTATATGTCCTCCATGGACATATGCGAAGCCGACTTGAGCATCAGCCATCGAGCCGTCTGTGTAAACCACTTCGTGGCCTCGTTACTTGTCAAGAATCGAGAGGAAATGGCAGCGGGGAGCCACGGGGTTAACTGAGTCATTAGGGCCATGTGAAAGGTCCAGCCGAAGCTGCGGCCTAAGTGTACACCATGGAGATGTAAGTGAATGGACTTCAGGTATAGGGGATAAAGAAACAAAGGATCAGACACGAACTGGAATTGGAAGTGCTGACCTGGGCCGCCGATGCGGGATATGAACCGCCGTGGGTGGGAAAAGGAGACGGTAATGAGGATGCGCATGGGAACTACAAACGTGTGCTACGTTACTGGCCAGCATTTGTGCACGCCTAACCTGCAATGGAGGCACTCCGGCTTCCTCAAGGACGCTGGTCACCGGTCTCATCCTAAAAGTTCCTGTCGCTTGGCGAACGCCACAGTAGTGCACCGGGTCGAGTAAACGCAACGCCGAGGGAGCTGCCGAACCATAAAACAGACTCCCATAGTCAAGGCGGGATTGACCAAGGGCTCAGTAGCGCTGCAGCAGCGTAGAGCGATCTGCACCCCAACTGGTGTTGTTAGGCAGCGAACGGTAGTGAGGTGCTGCCAGCACTTCCGTTTAAGCTGACGAAGGTGAGGAAGGCAAGTCAATAGAGCGTCGAAAACCAGTCCTAAGAATCGATATATCTCCATTACAGTGAGTGGATCGTCATTAAGGCCAAGTTCAGCATGAACAGTACGACGCCGACAGAAGTGCATAACACACGACTTTGCGGCCGAAAACTGGAAACCATGACTGCGCCTTGTGAATGGCTCCCTGTTGGCGCCAGTCAGCAACACCAGTACTGGTGGAGCAGTAAGAAATGCAGAAGTCGTCTGGATACAGAAAAGGTGAGACGGACGTCCCTACAGCTGCTGCTAGACCATTAATAAAGAAATCCGTCTTCAGGCCACAAGTGGCCCATCGGGACCATCCGACCGCCGTGTCATCCTCAGTGAGGATGCGGATAGGAGGGGCGTGTGGTCAGCACGCCGCTCTCCCGCTAGACCATTAATGGCCACTAAAAATAGAGAGACACTCAATACAGAGCCCCGCTGGACCTCATTCTCCTGGATATGGGGGGAACTATGGGAGGCACCAACTTGGACATGGAAAGTACGAAGCGACAGGAAATTCTGGGTAAAAATCGGGAGTGGGCCTCGGAGACCCCCACTCGTATAATGTGCCAAGGATATGATGTCACCAGGTGGTGTCATACGCTTTTCGTAAATCAAAAAAAGACGGCAACCAGGTGTTGGCGTCTGGAAAAGGCTGTTCGAATTTCACAGTCTAGGGACACAAGATTATCAGTTGTAGAGCTACCCTGGTGGAAGCCGCTCTGACATGGAGCTAGTAGGCCACGTGACTCCAGGACCCAAACCAACCGCCGGACACTCCATATGTTCCATCAGCTTACAGAGAACGTTAGTGACACTGATGGACGGATAGCTATGCACATCAAGTGGGTTTTTATCGGGTTTGAGCACTGGAATGGTGGAGCTCTCCCGCCACTGCGATGGAAAGACGCCATCCACCAGATTCGGTTAAAGATGACGAGGATATGTCACTTGTAGTCAGATGAGAGATGCTTAATCATCTGACTGTGGATCCGATGTGGTCCAGGAGCTGTGTCAGAGCAATGTGCAAGGGCACTGAGGAGCTCTCACTCTGTAAATGGGGCGTTATAGGATTAACTGTGGCGTGTAGTAAACAAGAGGACCTTCCCTTCCAGACGCTGTTTGAGAGTTTGAAAAGCTGGGGGGGGGGGGGGGGGGGTAATTCTCCTACGCAGAGGCTAGAGCATAGTGACTTATGACCACAGCAGTTGAGTCCCATAGTGCTCAGAGCCATTTTTTAGAGCATAGTGCTGGTGAGCAAAGTGCTCGGCAATCGCGTTTGCGTCGGTAGATAACATGCCATTTATGTTAACACCAGGAACACCTGTTGGGGTCTGGTACCCGTCAACACGTTTGATCTTTGCTCAGACTTGGGAAGGTGACGTATGGCACCCAACAGTCGAGACATATCTCTCCCAACACACCTGCTCCTGTCGTTTGATAAGTTGGCGAACGTGTGCACGGAGCCGTTTAAAGGCTATGTGGTGCTCCAGAAGAGGGTGCCGCTTATGCCACTGTAGAGCTCGCCGACGCTACGTAATTGCCTCAGCGACTTCCGGCGACCACCAAGGGACTGTCTTTCGCTGGGGGCATCCTAAAGGACTAGGGATCGCGTTTTCTGCCACAGAAACGATTGTTGTAGTCACCTGCTCAACCATCACATCGATGTTCCCGTGTGGGGGAGTTCAACGGAGACAGCAGAGGTGAAAGTTTCCCAGTCGGCCTTGTTTAAAGCCCATCTGGGCAGGCGTCCTTGGGCTTGACGCCTAGGCAGTGACAGGAAGTTGCGGAAGTGGTCACTACCACACAGGTCGTCATGAGCAGTGGATAGATGGGAGAAGTCCTGGGCTGCAGATTGATAAATCAATGGCCGAGTAACTACCTCGAGCCATACTGAAATGTGTGGCGGCTGCAGTAATTAAGAGGCAGAGGTCGAACTGAGACAGTAAAGTTTCTACATCTCTGCCTCGGCCAGTAAGCACAGTTCCACCCCACAAGGGGTTATGGGCATTAAAATCTCCCAAAAGTAGGAAAGGTTTAGGGAGTTGATTAGTCAGTACAATTAATACATTCAGGGATACTACACCATCTGGAGGAAGATATACATTGCAGACAGTTATTTCCTGCATAGTCCTTATTCTGACAGCCACAGCTTCGAAAGAGGTTTGAAGGGGCACAGGTTCACTGCATAACGAGTTCAGGACATGGACACTCGATTACAGTCGCTATGTTTCCTGTAATATTCCTTATAGCTACAGAGGGCAGGGTCCACATTTCTGGGAACAGGTTTCCTGGAGAGCAATGTAGAAAGCAGGTGTAAAGCTTAACAGTTGCCATAGCTCAGCCAGGCGGTTTAAAAAACCGTCGCAATTCCACCGGAGGATGTCGTCATCGCGAGACTGTGAAGGCATCGGACATTCAATGAGGCAGTATACGCCTCAGGGTCACCTGCTGCCACCGAATTTTTGCCTGAGCAGTCTATATCCATTTTTCCTGAAGGTCCAGCGAGATCTAGGTCCTCAGCGGACGCCAGAATCTCCACATCATCTGCAGATGCAGAGATTGGAGGTAGCGGTGGTGTGGGTGCCACCGCAATTCCCTTGGTCTTGGGGACATTCTTTTTGGATTTCTCTCACTGTTCCTTGGGTTTCCCTGGCTGGGAGGACTTCACTGATTCAGTCTCTGGGATTGAGGATGAGCATGAAGCCTTGCAACCAGCTGCTTTTGGGCTCTTCAGCCACTGGCAGGTATCATCTTTCCCACTAGCAGAAACCTGGAAAGGGAGTGACCCAAGGGATCCCTTCCTAGCGAGAGCAGCTGAAGAAGTTGTACACTTCTCCAGCTTAGAAGTGGGGACAGATGTCCCCGATGGTTGGTGTGTTGCTCCTGAAGTAGGTGGTGCAGGAGCAACAGGGAGGTTAGTGCCCCCCCCCCCCACCATCAAGGGGGCAGGTGTAGTCTTCTAGCTCTGAGAGGTGACTAGGGTTGGCAGAGCTGATGGGGCTAGAACTGTTGTAGCGGAGCCGTAAGATGTCATGTGTACAGGATGTAGGCGTTCAAATTTCCTCTTAGCCGCAATGTAGGTCAGTCGGTCCAGGGTCTTGTACTCTATGATTTTCCTTTCTTTCTGAAGAATCCTGCAGTCTGGCGAGCAAGGTGAATGGTGCTCTCCACAGTTGACACAGATGGGAGGAGGGGTACATGCAGTATTGGAGTGCATTGGGGGAGGGATATAGCGTTTTACATCACAGCGGTAGACCATCACCTTCACCTTCTTGAGTAATGTATCACCCTCGAAGGTCAAGATGAAGGCACCATTGGCAACCTGTTTATCCCTCGGACCCTGGTGAACACGCCAAATGAAATGTACGCCCTGCATTCTAAATTGTCGGACTGCAAAAGAAGGTCCCTGTGAAATATGATACCCTGGACCATATTTAAGCTCTTATGAGGTGTGATGGTTACAGAAACATCCCCCAGCTTGTCACGAGCGAGTACTCCCGTGGCTGTACAGAGGATGCTATTTTGATCAAGACTGACACAGATCTCATTTTGGGCAAGCCCTTCACCTCCCCAAAGTTGTTCTCTAAAAGCTCAGCAAAAAATTGAGGCTTCATCGTCATGAAAGATTCCCCATCAGCTCTTGAACATACAAACAAGGTACTATGGCGAATAAGAGCCACTGCCATCCAAACCTGAAGTTCCTCCCATGGTGTGGCCAGGGAGGGGAACGATTTGGGGGTCATACTTCTGTACACTCAATTGAGCCCGTGAACTCTTAGAGACTACTGTGTTTGACCACCAGCAAGAGATGATGTACTATGCTTCACCCCGTGTCATCAACCCTGATACCACCCACTCTGACCAGGGGCCCTCCCCAGGGGAGCCACCCAGCTGCAGAAAGACCACCTGGCAGGATGGCCATTGCCGGTAGTCCTGATGCCCCTGGGGGATGGGCATCTACCACTTGGCATACATGGGGAGTTAATGGCGCAGGCATCAGAATAGCGATCCCCTGTAGTCAGGGGGCTACAACCACCACGGTACATGGTGGCCCAACCACAACATGCTACTGTGCTGGATATCAGGTGCAACCAGGCAAACAAGTCCATTACCATCGTCAGTGTAGAAACTGCTACTGCACAGTTGATTTGAAAATACGCACCCAGGATAGTGATCTCGCCCAATAGTTGGAGAATGAGCGGAAGTGCAGATCCACTTTGATAAAGCATGTGATAGGTCTCAGCACTTGATGGACACAATGCACCATGTAAGGGGCCCTTCCCCAACTGGTCCGCTCTTCGGGAAAATTTTGAAAAATGGGGGTCAGGCTCTACAGGGACAATCACAAAGGCCGAAACATGTGAGACTCCTTTTAGTCGCCTCTTACGACAGGCAGGAATACCTCGGGCTTATTCTAACCGCCAGACCCACAGGGGGCCCAGTTGAACTGATAAAGGTTCCAATTAGTGCAGAACGCAGTGACATGTTTAGACTCCTCAGTAAGAGGAATCTGATAATAAACTTGGTTGAGATCACGCACCGTGAACCACTTAGCCCCTGACAACTAGATAAAGCAGTTGTGAAGATGCAGCTTGATAAAACCTCAGGAAACTCCCCTAATAAATTCAACAACTGCCCTGCCTGATCTGGTTCAAGATAGGCCACATTAAATTCACTGGAGTTACAATTTGCTGAATCCTCACACTTGCACAATGGCAAGAACAAAAGGCTAACTTTTCATTAGGCGAAAACCTGAAACAGAAGGTGCAGCTCCCAAAGACGAGAACTAATACAGTTTTCTGAATAAAATCACATCCAAGCAACAAATTGAGCGCTAGATCTTTAACAAGCAAGAGCGTAATGGGCTATGAGAAATTACAAATGGACAAACTACCGCGCACCTCGCTGACCAGAGGCAACTCTTGCCAATTGGTCACACTACATCTGAGGGCAGGGGCGCACGGAAATAATTTACACAAATGCGCAAAATCCAAATACCAATTATAATTCACCAAGGGCACACAGCTACCAGAATCCAACAGTACACACAAGGGTTCTTTTCCCAGACGGGAACAGATAAAAGAGAGGGCAGATGCGAAGGGTGCTTGAATACACGCGCGCCATGGCGCAAGCCTCTGACAGAAACAATCCTCGCCCATCTGCAACTGGTGTCGTTTGCCAGATCTAGGAGCTCGTGCTGCAGGACACTCGAGCATGAAGTGATGCCTGCACACGCCAGTGATACTTGCATTCAAGCTCTTCCGCATTCACTGCGAGAGCTTCCTATCGACAGTTAATCCCCTTGGTTGTTCTACCGAGCCCTCCCGCTTCAGAACTTCAGATATAAAATCACTCAGAGTACTTCTCGCTATTAGCAACGGTGAGGCGTCCCCAAGGCATCCGTATGAAAGTGAAAGCTCTATAATACCTCTGAATAGGCACATAATTGGGTTGGGTAGTCTAGCGAAATGATTAGCCGGAGGGCTACCTAAATCTTTGGCCCCAGATGCCTGATCAAGGAGCTGCTTCATGGGGGTATCTGCTGGACTTTCTCCCGCTTCCTGACTATCCAAGCTTAAGGACGCTGCTTGGACCTGCAAATCCCTCGCTCAGTCACTCCACTGTCCCACCCTGGTAACTTCAGGATGGCTATGTTGCAGTTAGGCGATGTCCCTAGCAGGGTTCCCTAAAGTGCAAGGCGGGCCTGAATTCTACCAATTTGTCTAATAGTAGGTTGACTGTCCTGCAGAAAGAACAGGTTCTGCTGCACCTCATCCGGCGCCGCAGAAATATTGTCGAGAGGAACACCTACCTCCACAACGGTGCTCACCGAAACGCAAAGCGGGACGCCCTACGCCGCGCGCGGCCTGACCGGCAGCTCTGGAACTGTACCCTCGGTGTCAAGTTCCTGAATACTAAGTTCATACAGCAAGTGCTCCTTCTTTAGATGCCCAATTCCAGGGCAGCCCCTCGAATCCACAGAAAGCTAGCTCCCTGCGAACAACGGAATAGACTAATACCATCCCCGACAGACAGCAAGGGATCCTTACACACTAAGGGAATGATCACAGGAAATGACAACTGACCAGAGAAAGGGAAGACAATTCTAATCCCCCCCCCCCCCTGCCAACCACGCTCTCTGAATAACAGTTGAAACCTACAGTTATGGATAAAGGGATGTAAGGAGAAACGTTAGGGCCCATGTACCATCAGGTGTCCTTTCCTGTTACCACCTCATTGACATAAATACCTCTGAAGCAGATAAGCCTTTTGCAATAAAAATTTCAACTAATTACAAGACATACTGAGTAAGATACCAGATCTCAATAATAAGGCAATTAAAATAGGTAGACCTTGATGAATAAAGAGTGTCAGTTAACCCAAATTGCGAAACAGCTCTTAATTTAATTAAAAAGGGAACAGGCAGCCCTTCAATTACCAAATGCAAAACAGACAGGCCTTCATTAATAAGTTCTTCAGTTAAGTAAAATTACCAAACAGATCACAGGCAGGCTTTCAACGACAATAGCTTCAGTTAAGCAAAATTATCAAATGCGAAACAGGAACCCCTACAGTAATAGCAGCTTGAGTTAAGTAAAATTAATACATAGAAAACAAGCAGGGCCTTCTTGAATAACCGCTTCAATTAAGTAAAAACCAATTAGAAAACAGGCAGGCCTAAAATAACAGCAGCTAAGTCCTCAAAATCCCAAATTTAGCGGGGGTTCGTGAATCAAAGCTGAAGCTTGATGGTTCCAAGAGGGGTTCAGAATTCAGCCCAGCGAATCTGGCTTCAACTCTGTAATCGGTGTGCCACGTCCGAGAGCTGGCCGACGGGGCTACTCACGAAGACGGCACTCGAAGTCAACCACGGATTCAAATCGGCCCACAGATATGCCCAACAACCACTCGCCGCCGCACGCCGAGCCCAAGACGCTTACGCAAGTGCTCGCTTTTACTCGCCGGGCGGGCCTCTAACACCGTCGTCCTCTCTCCGTTACTACTCCAAAACTCGCCTCGCCACATCGCGCCCCGTACCCCATCAACAATCTCAAGCAAAGATCTTAGTGGACTCAGGACGTAACACGACAGATCGAGGTAATGGCACCAGAAATTCGATGGGCGACGCCAGCAACATCTCCACGTCTCAAATATAACTGCCTGGGACTCATCGTGCAAGTGATGATGAAGGAGGAGGCCGAGTAGTAACAACCTCGTTAGAAATCCAGTGCTCTCCTCACCCCGGGTGATAGCATCCGGTGAGGGCTCATGCTAGGGCCATTGTGCTGACTACGACGGCAGTGAAGGCGGAAGAATGGATCTTGGAACAGCGAAACTAGCGAAGGAAGCAACACAGGAAATATCCACAATCCGTCTGACTTGCAACAAGCGACAAAGTGGTAAGCGTTTCTTGCACAGAGGTGCGGGTGGAAACACATTCCTCATAGCTAAAAACCTTGAGTAGTACCTTTAGGGGACTTGTACTCCTAACTCAAGGAGCAAGAAACAATGGCGATGCACTTTGCAATTGCTTTAATCCCAGTCTCCCATTTCGAAGGAATGATAAGTAGGTCTGGAGGCCAATGCTATTGTACAAACAATAAGTCGGAGCATTCTTAGAGAATAAACTAATAAAATGAAATACTATAATATAAATAACCTAGTCACTTCTAATTACATTCTTAAAAACAGAAAAATTTAAAACTTGAATAAACTGCCTAAAAGAAAGAAATATATTGATAACAGCACTACAAGAAACAAGGTTTACTGATGAACATCCTTTCGATTCAGAAGCATTCAGGATATTCAATGGGAAACCAGAAAAATGAGTTATGAAGAATGTACCCCAAATTGGAACCCTTTCATTGTAAACAAAAACATATTAAACTCAAAAACAGAATTTAAATTAGTTAACAAAAGACTTTTCGCATTAACATTAAAATTATCAAACAAAATATACACTATCTTAAATACAAATGCACCAACGAATGAGAGAAACAGGGCAGAGAAAGAGCAAACAGAAAATTTTTTGGCAACATGTGTTAAACACCCTGACTCACATTCCATCGAAAAACACAGTATTACTATTTGGAGACCATAATTCAGAAATTCGTGAAGATCGTCACCACAGGCCAACAGTATGAAAATTCTTTGCACATAAAAGAACCCACGCAAACGAAGAAATAATCTTAAAACTGTACAGGCAGCATAACATAGACTAAATTCCACATTCTTCAGAAAACTTCCTAGAAAACAAACTCCGTGGGTTTCACCAAATCCGATTTTTGGCGGAAAACAATTGGATCACGTTACTACAAGCACACACTCTGCAATGGAGGTACTCAATGTAAAAGTCGCCAAGAGTGCCACTACCAATCTATCCTTAAATTCAAAGTCAGACCAAAATTTAGAAACAAAGAAGCAATACCAAACCAAAAAGTTTGACGTATAGAAGTTATCTAGAGAAAATTATTACTAAACACAGTTGCAAGAAAGAATACGTCAATGTTGGGAGTATTTTCAAAACGCCATTATTCAGACTGCAGAGAAAAAGTACTCTTAAAAACAAATGAAAACATGCCTGGTGAATGATAATTTTGATGAGTTAATTATAAAGAGACAAATAGTTTGGAATATTTGGATCGCAAATAAAAATGGTAAGAACGGGTGAAATTGCAAAGGATCAAGGAAACGTGCTTCAAGACGTCTCAGAAAGGTCTCAGTACAACAGTTATAAGACCAACTGCCGTCAAATGAGTCAAATTTTTAAGAAGTAAAACGTAAACTTTTATAAAACATTCAAATTTAGTTTAAGGGAGTACACACCGCCGAGTTTACTGTTTATAGATCCAAAAACACAGAAGACTGTATATAATAACACCGAGAACTGCAGAATACTGGCAGACTACTTTATAGAACTACACAACTGCGATCCACCAAAAGAAGAATTTCATTTTGATAGCGTAATTTAAATAGCCCCAACAATAGAGGAAATCAGACAAATCATGGAACAACTTAAAAATAACAAAGCATCAGGAGAAAATAATATAGTTTCTAATTTGTGGACGCACTGTAGTGACAACATTATTCTTTGTCTAACAGAAATGATTTATGAAATTTGGTCAACAAAGTGCTTACTATAAGAATGGACATCGGGATTAATATATCCACTACATAAAAAAAAAGGAAAGAAAACTGACCCGACCAATGACAGAGGGATCTCGCTCTTACCAGTGACATATAAGATCTTGTTCATGGCACTTTTGAAGACAGCTGAAGGAATACTCAATCCGCAACTAAGAAAGTAACAAGTAAGATTTAGAAATGCAAGGTCTTGTTCAGGGCAAACACTAAATCTAAAACAACTAAGAGAGTATCAAGTAAGATTTAGGAAGGGGAGGTCTTGCATCGAGAAATTACTAAATCTAAAGAACATAATAGAAATAAGGAAAGTCATAAACTTTAAATACGTGATATTAAAATGGCATTTGATTCAGTAGATCGAAATGCACTAATCATCTTTATAAAGGAATTCGGACTCGACAACAGAAAAAAGAAATAGTTAGAGGAACCTTAGCAAACATAGCATTGAGGGTAAAATTTATGGGGAAACTACGAAAACTCTTGTAAAACAATCAGAAGTAAGACAGTAAGATGGTTTATCACCCATACTTTCCAACTGCATCTTAGAGAGGGTAGTGAGAAAATGTGAATAATCCATCAAATCTGGGGGTGTTCAGCTAGGAGGAAATCCAAGTACAATCACAACGGATGGTCTAGCTTTCATAGATGACATGGTTGTTGTTGTCTTCAGTCCAGAGACTGGTTTGATGCAGCTCTCCGTACTACTCTATCCTGTACAAGCTTCTTCATCTCTCAGTACCTACTGCAACCTACATCCTTCTGAATATGTTTAGTGTATTCATCTCTTGGTCTCCCTCTATGATTTTTACCCTCCGTGCTGTCCTCCAATACTAAATTGCTGATTCCCTGATGCCGCAGAATATGCCCTAACAACCGATCCCTTCTTATAGTCAAGGTGTGCCACAAATTTCTCTTCTCCCCAATTCTATTCAATACCTCCTCATTAGTTATGTGATCAGATGACATGGTATAGTGCCAAAGAACAAATCACACAACTACATAAACAATCAGACAAAATAGGACTAAAACCATTGTTTAAAAAAGCACGCTTTATGACAAATCTTAAAAGCTATAACACAATATCTAAAACAAACTGTTTTAAATACTGCAAGAGTATATGAACCACATAGTAAGTGTGGAACTGCTTACACAGGAGAGACAGGGAGACCAGTTAGCACACCATTAGCAGAACATCGCTACTGGCGATTAGCACGTCATAATAAATTGGCAATAGCGGAACACCACCGTGACTGTGGACAGCCTATCTCGTTCCAGGAAGACCGTGTGCTGGCGAAAGTGTCGTGGACGCGGCACCGCAAAATTCAAGAGGCGACTGAAATTATTAAGCAGCCTGACAACGGCTACAAACTTCCTGCGTGCTGGCCACCAGCTGTCCCAGACCGAAGGACCGTGAGCAGTCGCGGGGCAGCATAAACAAACAGCTACAGGGAAATTGTCAGTGCATTTCCGCGCGCACCAGGAAGAAAACGTGCCCACCAGAAGCCAAGCGCTGAACTGCAGACTGTCGCCAACAATTAACGAGCCAGCTGACCCACCAATAGCTTTTTTCCTACCCTCCCCTTCCGTCATGACTAGCCGATAACATTCTAAGGCCAATGAAGTTTCAAAAATATTGACACCGATCGTCTGCAATAAATACAGCAACGTTTCCTCCACTAAAACTGGGCTGGCCTGAGGAAGGTCGTTTCAATACGGTTGGAACGTCGTTGCAATACGTTTGGAACGTCGGTTTTAAGTTTATAATTAAAGGGTTTTATACAATGAAGCGGAGCAACACCCTGAAAATTTTAATCATCATGACACTGGCCGCTGAAGCTTACGTAGTTACTTTTTAAATACCTATGAGAATGGCTAACAAGCGATACAAAAGAAAAGATAGTCATAGAAAACAGAATCAAAATGGAAAATGCATTCCAAAAGACAAGAAATATACACTAGTGGCCATTAAAATTGCTACACCACGAAGATGACGTGCTACAGACGCGAAATTTAACCGACAGGAAGAAGATGCAGTGATATGCAAATGATTAGCTTTTTCAGAGCATTCACATAAGGTTGGCGCCAGTTGCGTCACCTACAACGTGCTGACATGGGGAGAATTTCCAACCGATTTCTCATACACAAACAGCAGTTGACCGGCGTTGCCTGGTGAAACGTTGTGATGCCTCGTGTAAGAAGGAGAAATGCGTACCATCAAGTTTCCGACTGTGATAAAGGTCGGATTGTAGTCTATCGCGATTGCGGTTTATCGTATCGTGACATTGCTGCTCGCGTTGGTCGAGATCCAATGACCGTTAGCAGAATATGGAATCGGTGGGTTCAGGAGGGTAATACGGAACGCGGAGCTGGATCCCAACGGCCTCGTATCACTAGCAGTCGAGATGACAGGCATCTTATTCGCATGGCTGTAATGGATCGTGCTGCCACGTATCGATCCCTGAGTCAACAGATGGGGACGGTTTCAAGACAACAACCATCTTCACGAACAGTTCGACGACGTTTGCAGCAGCATGGACTATCAGCTCGGAGACCATGGCTGCGGTACCCTTGCGCTGCATCACGGACAGGAGCGCCTGCGATGGTGTACTCAACGAGGAACCTGGGTGCACGAATGGCAAAACGTCATTTTTTTGGAAGAATCCAGGTTCTGTTTACAGCATCATGATGGTCGCATCCGTGTTTGGCGACATCGCGGTGAACGCACATTGCAAGCGTGTATTCGTCATCACCATACTGGCGTATCACCCGGCATGATGGTATGGGATACCATTGGTTACCTCTTGTTCGCATTGACGGCACTTTGAACAGTGGACGTTACATTTCAGATGTGTTACCACCCGTGGCTCTACCCTTCATTCGATCCCTGCGAAACCCTACATTTCAGCAGGTTAATGCACGACCGCATGTTGCAGGTCCTGTACGGGCCTTTCTGGGTACAGAAAATGTTCGACTGCTGCCCTGCCCAGCACATCGCCAGATCTATCACCAATTGAAAACGCCTGGTCAATGGTGGTCGAGCATCTGGCTCGACACAGTAGGCCAGCCACCACTCTTGATGAACTGTGGTATCGGGTTGAAGCTGCATGGGAAGCTGTACCTGTACACGTCATCCAAGCTCTGTTTGACTCAATGCCCAGGCATATCAAGGCCGTTATTACAGCAAGAGGTGGTTGTTCAGGTACTGATTTCTCAGGATCTATGCACCCAAATTGCGTGAAAATGTAATCACATGTCAGTTCTAGTATAATATATTTGTCCAATGAATACCCGTTTATCATCTGCATTTCTTCTTGGTGTAGAAATTTTAATGGCCAGTAGTGTATATAAGAAAAAAGAATTTGACTGGAACACAAAAGTACGACGCTATCAAACAGTGGTAAGGCCGGAAAAACTGTATGCATCAGATTCACTTAAATTAACAAGATTTTGGGATCTTGAAGAACTGGAAAATGCCGAAAGAAGAACTCTAAGGAAACCACTGGGACTTAGAAGTAATGGTAATGCTGAACACAAGATCAAACAGACAAAGTTCTAATCGAAAATGGAAAAGCTAACTGATGTTATGAGGAAAAGAAGGTTACCGTTTTATAGACACATATACTGAATGGATAATAACAGACTAAGCGAGCAGATCTTCGATCTATTAAACAGCTACAAATCCAGGTCCACATTATTCACCGAAACTGACTGATATGAAAAACACTGGAATTAGAATGGACGTGATAGATAACAGAATACTTTTTAGAGGATCAATGGAAAAGGCACGATTTCAAGAACGAACGAGATCTGCAAAGGGAAGAACGTGGACAAAGGAAGAAAAAGAACGGCACTCTCGAAGAATGATGGAAGCCTGGAGCAACAAAAATTAAATACAAAGGACCAAAGGCAAAGTTGATTTACTGTACCCTCCAAAAGGGTTACTCGAATAAATAAATAATTAATAGTGATTTCGTAATAATATTAATGACATTCTGAGAGAGGCACCATTTAATATTGTAATCTATTTACGTCTCGTTGAAATGGTTTTTGGCTAATAAGTGACATTTTTTTTTTATTCATAGAAAAGCTTCAGACAGAATGAACTTAAGAACCAGGTCTGTAAGAGCCATGGCTCTCTGGTAAATTCATAATTTGTCTTAGAAATATTAGGTTCTTAATATGTCAGCCATGTTGGCTTTGAAGCAAGTGTTTGATCGTTTATTTACAAAAAGAATCAAATAATCAGTTGACTGCGTTTGTTGAAACTAATGAGTTGATATTCAACAAACCAGTAAACAAAGACCTTGAAAACTGCGATCTAGCACTAAATAATTATTTTCATCTGCATTGTGCAGATTGGCATTTCTGTCCTTGCAATTTTTGTCAGATGCAGACGTATTACGACATATGCTCAAAATGAGTCTGACAAGGTTAGAAACGTCACATAGTACCAGCACACACACTCGTAACGACCAGGGCGCATCGTTCCCTGCATCAGACAGAACTACGTGAGCTCCACTATCTGATGCTCTCATGGCAATAGAGGTTAAATGCGCTGCACCTACGGCCTTTACCCCTACGTTCAGCAGATTCCGCCCAAGTTGGCGATTCCATTTCTTACACAGCCTTCAGAACATATGAACCTAGTCAAGGTCAGGTTGCCACTAGAGAAGAATTAAAATTTAACAATACAAGTAAACATAAAGGGTAGAAAAACAACCTACCATTTCAGAGTGGATCACGTGGAGCTATGTCCAGTAAGTGAACGTATTTGGATGTTTCTAGCACTGCAATTTTGTCTAACGAGGACATGATCAGACCGATAATATCGACCTAGTCAAGGTCAGGTTTCCACTACCGAAGAATTAAAATTTAACAATACAAGTAAACATAAAGGGTGGAAAAACAACCTACCATTTCAGAGTGGATCACGTGGAGCTATGTCCAGTAAGTGAACATATTTGGATGTTTCTAGCACTGCAATTTTCTCTAACGAGGACATGATCAGACCGATAATATCGAAACCTGCAGCAATTTTTGATCCTCTTGGTTTTCCTCAGTTAAAATACACATCTTTACACATTCTCAATTCAACTAGCGACATAAACTTGCTGTTATCTAAAAATACGAAGGCTGCTCGGAAAGTAAGGCCAGATCGATCACGAAATGGAAACGACAGTGAAAAAGCGATAAAGTTTTGGACAGACGTGTTGGGAAGTGTCTCTAATATGCCCGCCGATAGCGTCACGTCGCTCTTTTCAGTTCTGTGGGTACAGTGGTCAAAGAAAAATACCTAGAAAATAGCGTTCCCCGCCAAGTATGAATGCCTGTTGGGCATTGCGCCTGATTTCAAGCAGCACACACAACATAACTGTCATGCATTTCCTTCTTCATGACAATTCTCGACCGCACTCGGCAGGGGCAATGAGGACGTTCCTGAAGCGTTTTCGATACGAACTGTTTGATCACCCATCATACAATCCGGACTTGAGTCCCTCTGATATTTGTCTATGCTCACATGAACCACTGCCTACAAAGACATCATCTGGTACACAGACTTCAAGCTGCAGATCAGCGTAGGGAATTGCCGGAAGGCACAGGCAGCTGCCTTCTATGACGGGAGTATCGGAAAGTTGGTATGCCTCTACGACAAATGTCTAAGTCGGAGCAGCGAATACGAGCAGAAGTAGCTGGAAGTTGCTGCTAATTGTTGCAAATAAAACATGTTTTATTTTCGCTATGGTCTCCATTTCGCGACCGTTCGAACCTTACTTTCCGAATAGTCTTTGTATCAGGGAAAACGGATATTTCCTTTCTTGAAGTTTGCAACTAACAAGGGACAGCGCCTACTCGTCAACACCAATCTCGTCCATATTCATGGTATATGCAAGGCTTGGCTAGAAATGGGAGCTCCAGACGGCCAAGTATTTTTTGCGCGGTTATTTATGTTGGTATAGTTTTCAGGCACTGGTTAACGTAGCGAAAGAGTAAGAACGGTAATCCGAAGGTAGTAGTGGCGAGTCCATATGTGCATTTTTTGTTTTCTTATTATTCAGTTTTCTTAAAAGGCACGAAAACGAAAGGGAATGGAACTTTTGGTATTGAAAATAAATTTCCAAGAAGGGACTGTAAGGCTTACACGAGAATTTTGTTGTTTTACATTGATATTTACACGTGCTAACGTTCTCCCGAAAGGCCGATGGGCTGATTTTACCTGCGCCGAAAACATATTGTCCACGTGTATCTGACGAGTGCTACTCGAAAGTAAAAACGAAACTAACGAAAAACGAAGTCATGTACGTTCTAATTACAATCCCTTCTTGGAAAGTTGTTTGCAGACTCCTCATTGACGCTGTAAGTTAAATTCTGTCTTGTGAATTCATTTGCAATTCTAAATTTTCCTTTGCATTTTCTTGTCATACATGTTATGTAAATATCAGTAATTATAGGATAATGAGTATTATTTCCGTTTATTTGCAGCGTAAGTAACGTAAAAATTGTGAAAACATGTTTATGCAGAGAAACGACCCCACGACCCTCGGATTCCGCAGCTCCAGTCATAGGATGGAAAATACGCTAACATAAATGGCTCATGCCTCACCTGATCACAGCCAAAAATGCTATTTTTTCTTAACGCTTAGTCGTCTGCAGCTTCCACTTCCGTCACTTTCATCCCCGCTCAAGCCCTGCAAACACTGAGATGACGAAAGTCGTGGGATAGATCGTATTATCGTGTCGGACAACCTTTATCCTGGCGTAACGCAGCAGCTCGGCATGACATGGACTCAACAAGTCGTTGGAAGACCCCTGGAGAAACAATGAGCCATGCTGTCTTACAGCCATCCATAATTTCGAAAGTGTCGCCGGAGCAGGATTTTGTGCACGAACTCACGTCTCGATTATGGCCGATAAATTTTAGATGGGATTCATGCCTGGCTATCTGGGTAGCCAAATCATTGGATCGAATTGTCCAGAATGTTCTTCAAAACAATTTCGAACATTTGTGGCTCAGTGACATGGTGAATGGTCATGCATAAAAAATCTATCCTTGTTTTGGGACATGAAGTCCATAAACGGCTACAAATGGTCTCCAGGTAGCCGATCATAACTATTTCCAGTCATTGATCGGTTTAGTTGAACCAGAGGTCCCAGTCAGTTCCATGTAAAAACAGCCCACACCATCAGATAGCCACTACCAGCTTGCACAGTGCCTTGTTGACAACTTGCGTCGACAGCTTCGCGGTGTCTGCGCCACACTCGAAGGCTACCATCAGCTCTTAGCAACTGAAGTTGGGAGTCATCTAACCAGGCCATGGTTTTCCAGTCATCTAAGTTCCAACCAATTAGGTCACGCTGCAGGCGATGCCGTGCTGTTAACAAAGGTACTCGTGTCGGTTGTCTGCTGCCGTGTCCTGATGCACACGTTCGTCGTAGATCCCACATTGATTTATGCGGCTACACAACGCAGTGTTGCTTGTCTGTTAGCACTGACAGCCCTATGCAAACGCCTCTGCTCTCGGTCGTTAAGTGAAGGCCGTCGGCCAATGCGTTGCCTGTGGTGTGAGGTAACGCCTGAAATTTGGTATTCTCGGCACACTATTGACATTGTTGATCGCGGTATATTGAATTCCCTAACGATTTCCAGCTCCCAGAAAACACATTTTTCTGACTCTAATTAGATTTTAAAAACATTCTGTACGTTCAGTCTCGCCTCGCAGGTGAACCTGTGAATAGTTTGCCAACTGAAGCCATTTACGGAAAAGACTCGTGAAGGTCATGGGCGAAATGGTGTTTAATGATCTAGATGAACAGTTAAGCGGTTGAAACAGACGATTAGAAACGACTGAAACACTTCATATTGTAGACTGTTAATCCACCGACGACAAAAAGGCTGGAGAAACTTACAACCATGAAGAATTTTCGAGTGGTGCTGACACATTAAATTATCAGTTATCTCCGAAAGAAACTCCAGGAACTAAAACTACCTTTTCAGAGAGAGAAAAAGCGGTGCTATATTGGTTAAACAACGGTGGTACTGTTCAAAAGAAATTTCGTTTCGGCCGGTCTGTACGTGAGTGATGAAGTTAGGCACAGGAACTTGGCGTCATCTTTATCGGCTGTTGAGCCGGAGTGCCATGCCACAACAAATAAAAGGAAATTATGTTTCAAAGGCCATTCGAAATTAAATGACGGAATTCAATAAACATTTATCTCAAAGAACTAATTTACACATCAGTGATAATGAAATTACTTAAATCTTGACTGTAAGATGTACGAAAGGAGATTTTGAACAAGAGTCTTTAGATAGTCGTTTCGGCAACAAGAACAACCGTCGGACGCAGTCGCTGTTACAGGATCACCTAACAGACACACACAGGTTCGTATAGGAAAGCGGTAATAATGAAGCACCAAAATTTAGGATTGTACTTTGCATATAAACAGAGCTGCAACAATATTTGCCCATTTTTTAAACCAAGGCTAAAAAAACTTAAAATCTCATATCATGGCACATTAGGAAGATAAGTTAGAATAAAGGAAAGATTTGGATACTGAATTTAACTTAACATAAACGGCCAGCGATAAATTAATCCTTGAAATATTCAATGTCTTTAAGAACATTGCAGTATGCTTCAGGAGTCCTATTTCAACAGTCTGTATCATAAGAAAAATAAGAAAATACCTATTTGTGGTTATTCACTTATTTATGTACTTATTTTTAAGAAACACAGAACAACCACGGCCAACTATGCAGTAAAATTTACAAGTACATTTACCTGGTTAAACCCAATGATTTCAAAAAACCGATGTATAACAAACATTGAACAAACCATAAGCTGATTAAAGTTGTTATCAAAATAATGTTGCGAGTACTCTAAATTTAATTTAAATAGTTGGTATTTTCAGTTTACGAGACTAATAAATTCCTATTTGAACGCGTCAGTCACTTATCACCCTTTTATGTGCATGAAAATCAGCACATAATTATATTTATATCGTAACGTTCTTTGCTGTACATGAAACTACAAGGACGTATTCAACAGTGAAAGCAGACTCCATACTCCCATACTCTTTCAGTTTAGTACGGATGTACCAGCAGAATCAAACAAGCCACCACCGTATGTGCTGTCGGATAATGGTAAGCCATAAAGCGAAATCAACGGCAAGAATCGGCAGAGGTTTCTTATCAAAATTTAATAAATAATGCAGAATAGAAATGAAGTAAAAAATGTACCTACAATACACAGTAGCTGATCTAACATTTACTTGCCGCGAATTAAAAGAAAAACTAGGATTCAGAAACCTTTTTTCATAATTTTTGATCACATTTTGCCTGTAACTGTAAGATGATGTCTTGTTTGGTAGCTTTTCTGCCCTTCAGTAACAGAAATTTTTTTCTTGAACAAGATATTATAGGCACATGAAGCAACAATCACCAATCATAGTCACCACAGTTTACGAAAATTGCTCTATGAGCGAGGGAGAAAAGTCGTCGTTTCGAGCAAATCGACCAACGTCGACATTGTTACTTGAGGTCGGGTTCGGAGAATTTAGAGAATTCATCATGGAATTATATATTACGTAAAGGAGATTCATTATCAGCACGTGCTCATAAATATCTACGTGAAAGGTTGTAAGTAGGCTGTTTAGGTTTTCTTATTGGTAACGCCGCGTAGCGCTCTGTATGAAAATCACTGGCTGTGCTGTGTGCAGTCTGTGGCTAGTCTGCATTGTTGTCTGCCATTGTAGTGTTGGGCAGCTGGATGTTAACAGCGCGTAGCGTTGCACAGTTGGAGGTGAGCCGCCAGCAGTGGTGGATGTGGGGAGAAAGATGGCGGAATTTTGAGAGCGGACGGTCTGGACGTGTCTCATTAAGAAAGAGTAAATTTGTAAGACTGGATGTCATGAATGATATATATAATTTGACTTTAGAACAGTATTAAGGTAAATACATTGTTTGTTCTCTATCAAAATCTTTTTTTTTTTTTTTTTTTTTTTGCTAACTGTGCCTATCAGTACTTAGTGCCTTCAGTAGTTTGAATCTTTTAATTATTTGGCAGTAGTGGCGCTCGCTGTATTGCAGTAGTTCTAGTAACGAAGATTTTTGTGAGGTAAGTGATTTGTGAAACATATAGGTTAATGTTAGTCAGGGCCATTCTTTTGTAGGGATTTTTGAAAGTCAGATTTCGTTGCGCTAAAAATATTGTGTGTCAGTTTAAGCACAGTCATGTATAATTTTTCTGAGGGGACATTTCATATGTCGACCCTTAGCCGAGGATACCTCACTGGAATCTTCTGATTTTTTATTGTAGTTTCTGTAATTAGTGTAGCTATTGTTTATTGGTAGCGCGTAATTATAGAGAGAATTTTCTTTGTAGTTGTAGTTTTTAATTGTTGTACAGTAAAACAGTTGTGGCATGCATGTAGATTTGCACCAAGTATTTCGCAGCTGCGCTTGCAATTAACGAGATATTATTTTCAGTGCTATGTTAATGTGTCTTCTTATTTTTGCTCTTCAAATTGTATTTTTCTGTGTTATCGTGTGAAATATTGTGACAATTATGGCGTGTGAAAAACGTAATACTAGGCTCCAAAGTAAACTGAGAAATGACAGTGAAGACGAAAGCAGTGTGTTAGCGCCACCGTGTAATGAAATAACTAATGTTCAACATAGTAATTTGGTAATTGTGCACAGGGAAATGGAGCGGACGGCAAACAATGGTGTAGACAGTGAAACAATTAGTGAACAGGGAAGCATTATCGAATTGGCAGAGTAGTAATAATTACAGGGAAAGATCACCTCTCTGCAGTAATGACTATCACAGAGACAATCAGAGAAACAGACAATATGGGAACCAAAATGATTATTATCAAGGGAGACAGAATAACGTCAGACGCAACGGTCCACCGCGCAGTTACCATTCAGGGAGAAATTCTCCACCACATGACCGACAAACAAGGAACTATGTAAACTACCGACATAACGACAGACCTGAATTTCATCAGAACTGGCGGGATTCAAACAGGGCAGGGCCCTCTCGACAATGTGCATTTGTAGAAGTTAGGTCTTCTAATCCCAATAACGACGCTCGCCAACAAAGAGACACACAATGACTCGCACCGCAGGCAGCCACATGCGCTGACTGGGCTTGAGAAAAATAACATAAGCTAACCTTGAAGAAAATTCCAGTATTCCTTACCGACGTATACTGCATGATAATTGCGTTCAAGTTGAAACTCTGAACACTATGAAGATTAAAGGATTGCACCACATTTCACATGTAAAACCGTTTATTGAGAGATAATCTGCTTTTTAACTTAGTCTTTGCTATAAAATTTTTCACTTCACGTTACTAGTACGCTTCGTCAGACTTAGAAACTGTTAACATGCAACTATATTTTAAAGTTAACTATCCAGTCTAGAACCTAGGGAACATTTTTAAACAGAAATTACGAGTGCATTGTTATAGTGAACAGACGACACAGTGTTATTGTGTGTGTACATTCTTGCTTGTTGTCCGCCCCTGGTAGCTGAGTGGTCAGCGCGACAGACTGTCAATCCAAAGGGCCCGGGTTCGATTCCCGTCTGGGTCGGAGATTTTCTCCGCTCAGGGACTGGGTGTTGTGTTGTCCTAATCATCATTATTTCATCCCCATCGACGCGCATGTCGCCGAAGTGGCGTCAACTCGAAAGACCTGCACCAGGCGAACGGTCTACCCGACGGGAGGCTCTAGCCACACGACATTTCATTTCATTTCTTGCTTGTTAGTTGCACGATTAGATACTGCTAATGAGATTTTAATGCAACATTTTGGTTTACTTGAAAATACATTCCGGATTTAAAGTACTTTCTGTGAGATACCAGATTACACAGTGGTTAGTTTATGTGACAGCTACACTATTTTATCACAACGCTACTAATGAGTGACAATTTACAATGTTGCTTTTGCGGTGTTTCTGTTTTATATCTGCAGAGTTTTTCTGAATTCTTCTGGAAAGGAAAACATGTTTTAGTAGTAACTTTTGTGGTATAGCTACAATGAGACAGCCTTTTCCGTAGCACAACAATACATTACAGCACAGTACTTTCTTCATCACGGCAATAAGCGTAATAAGTAAGATATCTATAGGCAAAGCATTTCACTTTTGTTTATCATGAGGTAAGTACATTGACTTCTGCAGAACTTGGCTTTCGGAGGACGATAACTACGACACTACCACAGAATTATCTTATAGCAAGACACACATTTAGCGCTAAACGACACGTATCTGAGTGATTAATTTTGTACTTAAAACATTTATTTTTAAAGATTTTTTAATTTCAGTGATACAAAGGTTTTCCGTGATACATTTCATTTCATTGCTGTAATCTGTAACACCTGAGGGTATAATTACATTAGTCCTCAGGGGGTACACGCCTACATTGTGTACCATGTGTTTGGCAAGCACAAGGAGCCCTAGCTAATATGGTATTTGCTTCTACAACTTTACACATCGGTACCATATTCCTCTAACACAGAATTACACAGCTATCTGATTATTTAACAGAGAAAGAAACATTTTTTTTTACTACGTCAGTGACAGATGTTTACGTAACTACATAGGTGGATAACTTCGTACTTATGAAATTGTATTTTGTCTGTAGTTTGTGAACTGTTAATATTTTTTCGGAACCATTGTGATACTATGAGAGCTTTGAATGATATATTTGGTATGGGTTAATTAAAGAACGTTTGAGGTAGATGACACTATTGAAATGAGCTGAGAATTTTCTTTAGGTTTTGATATTATTGGAGGAAGCTACGACGATTTTGAGATTTGGCTGAGTTTTTATGATGTTATTATTATGATGACAATGTGTATTATGCTGCTGAGGTATGTTTATGATCAATAAGCTGATGCTATATGAGGAATTTGATTACGCTATGTATTTATTATGATGAAATATTGAAGAAGTTTCCACGAATATGTACATGTGTAATAAGGTAAGGAATAATGAGTAGTTGTTAGGGACTCTGACTTGTGAAAAAAGATGTTGGAAAACAAGAATCGTACTTTAAGACTTATGAAATGTGTGTAAATGCGTGAATGTATCACAATGCTGACAAAAATTTTTTGGACACTGTTATATTTATAGGATTTTGTTTCTACACATTTGTAACGCAAATTCTCAACCTGTGAAATTTTTTATATGAGACTGCCACTGTAGCGGAAACTGCTGTCATAAATATTTCGGTAAGAAAGGTAAATGACCTTGAGGAAATGCGTTTTGGGCGCCCAGCTGAGAGAAAGTCGTCTGACAAAAGAAAGCCATTGGTGGAGAAAAAAGGAGGCCATTATCCTCGCTATTGACATTCATTTGTAGAAAGCATCACAAATACGACACGCTCATTACTTGGAAACATATCGTACTTTGTGCTACTTATTGAAATGCTTATGAATTGATGGGAAATATTCTTACGTCTGCACACCTGATTATGACAAGTGTCTTTCTACGAGAGTTGAGAGAATTTCTACTAACTTATGAAATGCCACATGACTATTGAATGATATTTTTATGCTTTACATAGTTGCTTATTTCGTTTGATATCTGGTTTTCAGCTGTGTTGCAGCATTGGTTATATAAACTAAAATTCAATGCATTTGCTAATGTGAACACTTTCTGTCAACAGGTCTATTAAATAATAATTTTATGATCCACGTTCTTCGAAAAAGGAGCACTTGGAAAGGAAAGAACAAAAAGAAGGGATTAATAACAGTTATTGCATACATAATTTTCTTTTCAACTTCTTGGTAATTTTTTGGTAGAATAACTTCTTGTGATGCACCACTTTAATGACATAGATATTAAGATGTGAATAGACATTTCCCTTTTCTGCATTGTTGTCTTTAGTGTGTCTTTAGTGAGACGTGACAAGGTAGTAGTAGGCAAAACGCAACAGGGAATAACAATATTAATGTGGTAATAGTAAAATGCAGGAGCATCTATAGAAAGGTCCCAGAACTGCTCTAATTAATAAACGGTCAGGAGACCCACATAGTACTAGGGACAGAAAGTTGGCTGAAACCAGATATAAACAGTAATGAAATCCTAAACTCACATTGGAATGAATACCGCAGACACAGGCTGGATAGTGAAGGGGGAGGCGTGTTTATAGAGATAAAAAGTGCAATAGTATCGATGGAAATTGACGGAGATCCGAAATGTGAAATAATTTGGGTTAAGGTCACAGTTAAAGCAGGCTCAAACATGGTAATTGGATGTCACTATAGGCAGAGCACCTGAATGAAAATTTGAAAAATATTTCGAGTAGATTTCCCGACCATTTTACAGTTCTGGGTGGAAATTTTAATTTCCCGGATATAGACTGGGAAACTCAAATGTTTATAATGGGCGGCAGGGACAAAGAATCCAGTGAACTTTTTTAAGTGCATTATCTGAAAACTACGTTGAGCAGTTAAACAGAGAACTGACTCGTAGAAATAACATATTAGACCTTCTGGTGACAAACAGACTCGAACTATTTGAAACAGTTAACGTAGAACACGGAACCAGCGATCATAAAGCGGTTACCGTATCGATGATTTCAGCCTTAAATAGAAATATTAAAAAAGGTAGGAAGATTTTTCTGTTTAGCAAAAGTGACAAAAAGCAGCCGGGATGGTTCCTTTCAAAGGGCACGGCCGACTT
Source organism: Schistocerca nitens (assembly GCF_023898315.1). Lineage (NCBI taxonomy): Eukaryota > Metazoa > Arthropoda > Insecta > Orthoptera > Acrididae > Schistocerca > Schistocerca nitens. The sequence goes on along the minus strand of NC_064621.1, from coordinate 284,972,931 downwards.
CCTTCCCTGTCCTTCCCTAATCCGATGAGACCGATGACCTCGCTGTCTGGTCTCCTTCCCCAACACAACCAACCAACCAACCAACCAACAAAAAGCAGATTTCAGAGTACTTGACGGTTCAACACAAAAGTTTTCTCTCAAGTACAGATAGTGCTTAGGATCAGTGCACAAAGTTCAAAACCATCATACAATATGCATTAGATGGGTATGTGCCAAGCAAGATCGTAAGAGCCAGCCGAAGTGGCCATGCGGTTCTAGGCGCTGCAGTCTGGAACCGCAAGACCGCTACGGTCGCAGGTTCGAATCCTGCCTCGGGCATGGATGTGTGTGCTGTCCTTAGGTTAGTTAGGTTTAAGTAGTTCTAAGTTCTAGGGGACTGATGACCTCAGATGTTAAGTCCCATAGTGCTCAGAGCCATTTGAACCAAGATCGTAAGAGATGGCTCAAATGGCTCTGAGCACTATGGGATTCAACATCTTAGGTCATAAGTCCCCCAGAACTTAGAACTACTTAAACCTAACTAACCTAAGGACATCACACACACCCATGCCCGAGGCAGGATTCGAACCTGCGACCGTAGCAGTCCCGCGGTTCCGGACTGCAGCGCCAGAACCGCTAGACCACCGCGGCCGGCTAAGAGATGGAAAGAGCCACCATGGTACAACAACCGAGTTAGAAAGCTGCCGCGGAAGCAAAGGGGAACTTCACAGGAAAAACATAAACCAAAGCCTTACAGATAAACAAAAATTACGCGAAACGAAATGTAGTGTGAGGAGGGCTAGAGGCGTTCAATGAATTCGAAAGTAAAGTTCTATCTACTGACTTGGCAGAAAGTCCTGAGAAATTTTGGTCTTATGTCAAAGCGGTGGGTGGATCAAAACAAAATGTCCAAACACTCTGTGACCAAAATGGTACTGAAACAGAGGATGACAGACTAAAGGCTTTAGTGTCACGTCTGCTTGAGCTTTGTCATGTTTAGATATAAGTTACTGCATTTGCTGCTGCTGTTTGCCAGGCATAGTGTTACTGAATTTCACTTTGTATTTCTGTGTTAAGCCAGTTTTACTTCTGATTTATTTTTCTTGTTGCTGCACATTGGCTCATATTAGTGATAATGTTGCATTTGCTTTGCTAAATTATATTATTTGCTGCGTGCTTTGCCAATTTGCATTTTTTTGTCATTGCTGTTTGTGTTAATTTATGTGCTGCTGCATAGCCTCGTCACTTTATATATATGAGCTCAGTAGATTTAAGTTAGCTTAAGAGGGGGTAGGCTATATAAGAGAATGAGTTGTGATGAATTGGAAGAAATGCATTGAGAAGCTATAAGAAAATGGTTTGGCCAAAAAAGTACGAGGGTTGTTTTTTAAGTAAGGGCCGTTCGCGCGTATAGTCCCGTAGTTCGCGCGGACGCCGCAACAAGCCACCGCGCCACTTGTCGGCATCCTTCCCGTTCACACTGATGCAAGTTGCAGCTCTGTAGCTGACGTGTACGCATCGCTGTGCTACTTTATAATGTTTACGATTATTGAATCGCCTGTCGCGTGTGAGATGAGGACAGTGATACGTTTTTTGACCGTGAGAAGCCTACCAGCTGCAGAAATTCATCGTCAGTTAACAGAAGTTAATGGCTTCAATGCAATGTGTGAAGGTAAAGTGCGTCAATGGGTTAGAGAGTTTAAAAATGGTCGTCAAAACGTCCATGATGAAGAACGCTCAGGCCGGCCCTCTGTGATCACTGATGATTTGGTGGCTGCAGTCGAAACAAAGATTCGTGAGGACAGAAGATTCAGAATTTCCACTCTTTCTTTGGAATTTCCACAAGTTTCAAGATCGGTTTTGTACAAAATTGTGTCTGAAAACCTAAACTTTGAGAAACTGTGTTCTCGGTGGGTTCCCAGACTCCTCACAGAGGACCACAAAGGGAAGAGATTTGCCACTTCATTGGACTTTTTAATTCGTTACGAGGAAGAAGGGGATGATATGTTGAGTCAAATTGTCACTGGAGATGAAACATGGGTATCCCATGTCGCTCCCGAAAGCAAGCGACAATCGATGGAATGTCGACACACAACCTCACCCGTCAAGGTCAAAGCCAAACAGACGCTGTCAAAGCGCAAGATTATCGCAACTGTGTTCTGGGACCGACGCGGTGTTTTGCGAGTGGACTTTATGCCACGAGGAACGACAATCAACTGAGATGCCTACTGTGCAACTCTAAAGAAGCTCCGCAGAGCAATTCAAAACAAAAGGCGCGGCATGCTAACAAAAGGAGTTTTGCTCCTGCACGATAACGCTAGGCCTCACACCTCTCAAGAGACTCGGGATTTGATTGATTCTTTTGGCTGGGAAGTTTTTGGACCATGCACCATACAGCCCCGACCTTGCTCCTAGCGATTTTCACCTTTTCCGGTACCTGAAACACCATCTTGGCGGGCAGCGCTTCAATGACGACGATGAAGTGAAAGCGGCCGTGAACTCTTGGCTGTCGGAGCAGGCGGCCGAATTCTTTGAAGAGGGAATTAAAAACTAAGTTGTAAGGTATGACAAGTGCTTAAACAAACAAGGCAACTATGTAGAAAAATTGGTAAAAGTGTGTAGAATCAGAAAATAAAAGTTTTTTTACAAAAGTATTTCTATTTTTTAAAAAAAATAAAAACGGCCCTTACTTAAAAAACAACCCTCGTAATTTGAAAGAGGATATGAACAAAAAAGTAGGGTTTAGAGACAACAGGTTTAGGTATGATTTTCTTGGAAATAAATGATGAGATAAGATAATGGAAAATAAATAATGAGGTACAAAATATGTGAACATATAAATACAGAAAGCATGCTTGGATAGGATATTTTTGGTGGAAACAAATGTTGAAATAAGACGAAGGATCTATGGAATGAAGTTTTGGGTTGGACTGCAGTACCAAATGTTACACTGAAAACAAACCCTGCACTTTCCTCTTGTGTTATTCTGCTATGTGTTTGTGTACCCTTGTTTATTTGTGTTTTTCCTGTCTTTATGTGTTTAGCTAATAAGATTTATGTTGTAGAATTTTTCTAATACTATGCTATTTATTTTGTAAAGACGTTAAGACATTAATTCTGTTCTGTTTCAATGCTCATATGTGAAATTAATATTTCGAAAACTATTCTCATTATTTTATATATTTACTTATGTCATAATTCCTGTAACACTGATGTATATGTTTATTTCTATTCTTTTGTAAAGCCTGAATTACTACAAATGTTATCTGTATTATTATGTTTTAATGATGTTTTCTGTATCTCTGTAATTGTACTCTCATGTTATAAAATTGTAATTGACACCAGTTTATCAAATTAAGTAACTTGTAAGCATTCATTTCACTGCACACATTTCTGTTGGTCATAGTATATGCACAATATGTGAAAAATAAGAGGACTGTTAGTGTTTGCACCTGTGTTAATAATTCAGCAAGGGACTGGATAACGGCATTGCTGGTTCTAAGGACATTTCAAAAAAAATTTTTTTGTGAGTGCACAAGTGGTGGTTCATGGACTTGCTATATTCTCCGCAAGACTCGTCGGTGGTGATTGTGCACCTGCACAGTCGCAATAGATGGCTCCTGGCCGTCTCTACAAGGACTATAGTGGGTATGCATCTTCGATGGCCCACCAATACCATTATCTCTACAAGGACTACAGTGGATCTGCATCTTTGGTGGCCCACCAATACCATTATTTCTACAAGGACTGCACTGGGTCTGCACCTCTGGTGGCCCACCAATACCGTAATCTCTACCAGGACTACAGTTGGTCTGCTCTGTGATGACCTACCTACCAATATTCTTCAAAACTTCGACTGACTCTGCGGTGGGTTTGCTCTGTTGTGGCTCATTACCTGTCTTTATGTCAAGAGTCAGCACTGTCTTTCTGTCGGAAGGACAACACTACTTCTTCAAGACTGCATTGAAATCCACTACTTCCGTGTGCATTGTCTTTTACTGCTCAGATTTTGAGAATAAAAAATTACTGCTGATGAACGATCAGGACTGTCTTTATGGGCTGTGAGAAAATTTTAGCTTTTGACCAACATTGTATCAATACGTGTGTGCATTTGATTTCTTTGTTATTGTAATTGTGAAAAAATTTTTAACAAATATGTATTGGCCAGTGCCCAAAACAATTTGGAAAATATTTTTGTAGGGAGCATGGGGGCTATGTAAGTAGGCTGTTTAGGTTTTCTTATTGGTAACGCCACGTAGCGCTCTGTATGAAAATCACTGGCTGTGCTGTGTGCAGTCGTGGCTAATTTGCATTGTTGTCTGCCATTGTAGTGTTGGGCAGCTGGATGTTTTCAGCGCGTAGCGTTGCGCAGTTGGAGGTGAGCCGCCAGCAGCGGTGGATATGGGGAGAGAGATGGCGGAATTTTGAGAGCGGACGATCTGGACGTGTCTCATTAAGAAAGAGTAAATTTGTAAGACTGGATGTCATGAATGATGTATATAATATGACTTTAGAACAGTATTAAGGTAAATACATTGTTTGTTCTCTATGAGAGTCCTTTTTTTGCTAACTGTGCCTATCAGTAGTTAGTGCCTTCAGTAGTTTGAATCTTTTATTTAGCTGGCAGTAGTGGCGCTCGCTGTATTGCAGTAGTTCTAGTAACGAAGATTTTTGTGAGGTAAGTGATTTGTGAAACGTATAGGTTAATGTTAGTCAGGGCCATTCTTTTGTAGGGATTTTTGAAAGTCAGATTTCGTTGCGCTAAAAATATTGTGTCAGTTTAAGCACAGTCATGTATAATTTTTCTAAGGGGACGTTTCAAGGTCTTTAAGAAATATTTCTAGTCGAGCATCGGATGATACGGTAACACCATTGTAGCTGACCCGAACACTTAGCTACAGCCCCAATGTAGTGTAACTGGTAATATACTGTAAATGGGACAAAGTCATGCAGGAGGTCGGCGACCATTATTGTAAGAATCAGCAGTTATGCATTCAGGCTGAGTACGTCGCAATGGTAAAAATGAACATGTGACGCGTCTCGGAATTTATCCACGATCAGATATCTACAAAAAAAACGAATAAATAAATAAATAAAAATAAAGAAATAAAAATAAAAAATAAAATTAAATTTATAGTATAGTAATGGGCGAATATACCATACCAATTTGAATAAATAAACAATGGGCACGGACTATAATACACCTACCCAGGAGCTATTGTTGCACGTATACATACTCTTACTTTGCCGGTTGTGCATGAAACAAACATTCGCAGATTACCGACATAATTCTGCAGAGTACGAACCAAGAAAACATTTTTGCCACCAGGTAACATTACAAAATGTGTGGTGGCGCCAAGACGAAATAACTACTGTACATACGTATTATGTCGTGTGCCTGATTACTGTAGCATTCCGTGCATGAAGTGTGAGGATAAAACATGAACGTCTGTTCATAAAAAGTGGGATTCACATGGCGTGTAGATCCAGACATCTGCCTGAGGTTGCAGATATCTTATCTAATCACTCTTCACACTTCTTTCTTGGTTTTTTATTTTATGATCTATGTGATTTGATTAATGATTTTCTTTTCTCGGAGAGTAATATCATTACCGAAAGGCATGACCACAACCACGGGCGCTACTGGCCCAGCAGACGCCGGCTAACACAGCTGTTGTTGCCACTCCTAGCAGACATTCTTTTGCAGTTAGAGCAGCTAATCTAACGCTCATGAATCTTCCTCATGATGAAAATTCTTTGTTACAAAAAGGCCCAAATTTCAGTATTCCTGCTAAGGTAGATAGTAATTCTATTAAAAGACCTATGACCAAAATACAAACCGTATGTGAAATGCATCACGTCCCACAGCGTATACAGGCCAATATTGCTACAGTATGCGATCAAAAGTATCCGGACACCCCCAAAAACATACGCTTTCCCTATGAGGTGCATTGTGCTGCCACCTACTGCCAGATACTCCATATCAGCGACGTCATTAGTCATTAGACATCGTGAATGGGGCGCTCCACGGAATTCACGAACTTCGAACGTGGTCAGGTGTTTGGATGTCATACAGTCTGGAACCGTGCGACCACTACGGTCGCAGGTTCGAATCCTGCCTCGGGCATGGATGTGTGTGATGTCTGTAGGTTAGTTAGGTTTAAGTAGTTCTAACTTCTAGGGGACTGATGACCTCAGAAGTTAAGTCCCATAGTGCCCAGAGCCATTTGAACCATTTTTGTTTGGATGTCACTTCAAAAATGGCTCTGAGCACTATGCGACTTAACTTCTGAGGTCATCAGTCGCCTAGAACTTAGAACTACACTCCTGGAAATGGAAAAAAGAACACATTGACACCGGTGTGTCAGACCCACCATACTTGCTCCGGACACTGCGAGAGGGCTGTACAAGCAATGATCACACGCACGGCACAGCGGACACACCAGGAACCGCGGTGTTGGCCGTCGAATGGCGCTAGCTGCGCGGCATTTGTGCACCGCCGCCGTCAGTGTCAGCCAGTTTGCCGTGGCATACGGAGCTCCATCGCAGTCTTTAACACTGGTAGCATGCCGCGACAGCGTGGACGTGAACCGTATGTGCAGTTGACGGACTTTGAGCGAGGGCGTATAGTGGGCATGCGGGAGGCCGGGTGGACGCACCGCCGAATTGCTCAACACGTGGGGCGTGAGGTCTCCACAGTACATCGATGTTGTCGCCAGTGGTCGGCGGAAGGTGCACGTGCCCGTCGACCTGGGACCGGACCGCAGCGACGCACGGATGCACGCCAAGACCGTAGGATCCTACGCAGTGCCGTAGGGGACCGCACCGCCACTTCCCAGCAAATTAGGGACACTGTTGCTCCTGGGGTATCGGCGAGGACCATTCGCAACCGTCTCCATGAAGCTGGGCTACGGTCCCGCACACCGTTAGGCCGTCTTCCGCTCACGCCCCAACATCGTGCAGCCCGCCTCCAGTGGTGTCGCGACAGGCGTGAATGGAGGGACGAATGGAGACGTGTCGTCTTCAGCGATGAGAGTCGCTTCTGCCTTGGTGCCAATGATGGTCGTATGCGTGTTTGGCGCCGTGCAGGTGAGCGCCACAATCAGGACTGCATACGGTTGGTTCAAATGGCTCTGAGCACTATGGGACTCAACATCTTAGGTCATAAGTCCCCTAGAACTTAGAACTACTTAAACCTAACTAACCTAAGGACATCACACACACCCATGCCCGAGGCGGGATTCGAACCTGCGACCGTAGCAGGACTGCATACGACCGAGGCACACAGGGCCAACACCCGGCATCATGATGTGGGGAGCGATCTCCTACACTGGCCGTACGCCACTGGTGATCGTCGAGGGGACACTGAATAGTGCACGGTACATCCAAACCGTCATCGAACCCATCGTTCTACCATTCCTAGACCGGCAAGGGAACTTGCTGTTCCAACAGGACAATGCACGTCCGCATGTATCCCGTGCCACCCAACGTGCTCTAGAAGGTGTAAGTCAACTACCCTGGCCAGCAAGATCTCCTGATCTGTCCCCCATTGAGCATGTTTGGGACTGGATGAAGCGTCGTCTCACGCGGTCTGCACGTCCAGCACGAACGCTGGTCCAGCTGAGGCGCCAAGTGGAAATGGCATGGCAAGCCGTTCCACAGGACTATATCCAGCATCTCTACGATCGTCTCCATGGGAGAATAGCAGCCTGCATTGCTGCGAAAGGTGGATATACACTGTACTAGTGCCGACATTGTGCATGCTCTGTTGCCTGTGTCTATGTGCCTGTGGTTCTGTCAGTGTGATCATGTGATGTATCTGACCCCAGGAATGTGTCAATGAAGTTTCCCCTTCCTGGGACAATGAATTCACGGTGTTCCTATTTCAATTTCCAGGAGTGTAATTAAACCTAACTAACCTAAGGACATCACACACATCCATGCTCGAGGCAGGATTGGAACCTGCGACCGTAGCGGTCACGCGGTTCCAGACTGAAGCGCATAGAACCGCACGGCCACACCAGCCGACGATGTCACTTCTGTCATACGTCTGTATGCGAAATTTCCACACTCTTAAACATCTCTAGGTCCACTGTTTCCGATGTGATAGTGAAGTGGAAACGAAGAGGGCGACGTACAGCACAAAAGCGTACAGGTCGACCTCGTTGTTGACTGATAGAGACCGCCGACAGTTGAAGAGAGTCGTAATGTGTAATAGGCCATCACACAGAAATTCCAAACTGCATCAGGATCCACTGCAAGTACAGCGGGAGCTGAGAAAACTTGGATTTCATGGTCGAGTGGCTGCTCATAAGCCACACATCACGCTGATAAATGCCAAACGACACCTCTCTTGCCGTAAGGAGCGTGAACTTTGGACGACTGAACAGTGGAAAAACGTTGTGTGGAGTGGCGAATCACGGTACACAATGTGGCGATCCGATGGCAGGGTGTGGGTATGGCGAATGCCCGGTGAACATCATCTGCCAGCGTGTGTAGTGCCAACAGTAAAATTAGGTGGCGGAGGTGTTATGGTGTGGTTGTGTTTTTCATGGATGGGGCTTGCACCTCTTGTTGTATTGCGTGGCACTATCACAGCACAGGCCTACATTGATGTTTCAAGCACCTTCTTGCTTCCCACTGTTGAAGAGCGACTCGGGGATGGCGACTGCATCTTTCAACACGATCGAACACCTGTTCATAATGCACGGCCTGTGGCGGAGTGATTACACGACAATACCGTCCCTGTAATGGACTGGTCTGCACAGACTCCTGACCAGAATCCAATAGCAAACCTTTGGGATGTTTGGGAACGCCGACTTCGTGTCAGGCCTCATCGACCAACATCGATACCTCTCCTCAATGAGGCACTCCTTGAAGAATAGTCTGTCATTCCCTAAGACACCTTCCAGCACCTGACTGAACGTATGTCTGTGAGAGTGAAAGCTGTCATCAAGGCTAAAGGTAGACCAACACCGTATTGAATTCCATCATTACCGATGGAGGTCGCCAAGAACTTGTAAGTCATTTTCATCCAGGTTTCCGGATACTTTTGATCACATAGTGTATGTCTGTAAAAACACACTTTGTAAACGTGATCCTACAGTCTCATTCTAAAATTCTCTCTCGTCCCATCTTAAAAAAATGCAAAATTGCTTGAAAATAAGACAGCTATCTCAAAGGCAGTTAAAGGTAGCTCTATCGTCCTTATACCGGACCTGTTTACATACATAAGCCACTGAAGTCCTTACACTTTACTACATAATAGCCTTTGGCTAGACATGCATATTACTAGTAATATTTGTACAATAATACAATGCGTCTCTTGCCAAAGACTATTATGTAGTGAAGTGTAATATCTGTCATATCCATAGTCTTTGTAAAAACATTCTGTGATCAGTGAAAGACCAAGTGTAGCTAAATACTGTGTTTATTTGTGTACATAGCTTAATAATGCACGTTATAAGAAACAATTTGATGTGGATACCTCAGGGCAGGGCCCTGTAAGTACCTATAACATAATAACTTTCGGTTTCGTAAATGTTTCGTCAGCGATTACAAAATTTCCATCATTTCCTACAGCAGTAGCAGCACTGCATCTTGCTACACTTGGTCCACAACATAATGTTCTTGTAACACCTCCATCTGATGATGAACCTGCAGTGGCTCGAAAACATGTTCATGGTTGAATAAATCGTAAAAAAGCGACTGGTTGCATATTTATTACCAGATAAACGCCAACTTTAAAGTGTTCCGGGAACACTTTGAACGATGCGTCTGAATTTCTGTGGAGGAACGGAAGCACATTCTGCCCCAAGAGTCGAAACCAGAGTAGGTAGTCACGTAGGACCCTGGGGCCTGGCGGGAAGTAATCATTCTGACTCGGGCCAAAGGTGTTCCACTGGTTTCACCTCGGTACTCTGGCCAGGCTAGTCCATTTCAGGAATCATACTGTCCACAGAGCATCAGCTCACATACGCTGCTTTATCACAGAATGCACTGCCATGCAGAAACATTTCTCTATCGTACGAGGTGCACACTGCTGCAAAATGTGCCCATATCCCTCCGCATACACTGTTTCCTTAAACGCAATAAGGGGATCCCACTCCCACTACGAATCATTCTCCTATCTCGTAACACCGATTCCTCCGTGCTTCACTGCTGACATAACACATAATGACAAGTAATGTTCTCCAGGGATTCGCCAAAGCCAGTGCTTTCCTTGGTATTGTAATAGGCTGTAGCGTGATTCCATATCCTCCCTTTCCAGTCATCCAGTGTCCAGTACCGTAGCTCTTTACACCACCTCAAGCTTCGCCATCGAGAGAGGTGGCGTTCTGGTCAGCACACTGGGCTCACATTCCGGGGGACGACGGTTCGGAACCCCGTCCGACCATTCTGATTTAGGTTTTGTGTAGTTGTTTCCCTAAATCGCTTCAGGTAATTGACGGTTCGGTTCCTTTGAAAGCGCTAGGCTGACTTCCGTCCCCATCCTTTCCTAACCCGAGTTACTGCTCTGTCCCTAATGATCTCGTTGTCGCCGGCATGTTAAGCACCAATCATCCTTCCTTCCTTCCTTCCTTCCTTCCCTCTTCCAAACGACCCTTAAAATTGACTACAGAAGCCTATGGCTTATGAGAATGTACTCCACCACTCCAGTCCATTCTTTGTAACTCACTACGCGCAGTCACTGTGCTAGCTAGACTGCTGGCAGCACTTTGGAACTCACGGGCGATTCCTTCCACTCATTTCATTCGATTTTTTACAACCAGCCTCCGTAACGCTCGCCGATGCCTGTCCGTCAGTCCATGAATTCTGCCAGGCCTCGGCTTAGCTCTGGTCGATTCTCCGCTTTCACAACCAAATCATCAACAGTCGACTTCAGCAGCTTCAGAAGGGCTGAAATATCCCTGATGGATTTGTTACTCGTATGGCATCCGATGCCTACTCTGCTTTCGAAGTCACTACGGACAATGGAAATAGAGAACAACAAGAAACTAAATTTCTTGGCTCTTACAATCACAAGAAACAACTACCAACATGTTCTCCATCTACAGAAAACCCCCATCCACAAGCACTGTTATCCACAGCTCATCCAACCACCCGACAGTGCATAAATATGCCAGTTTCACACATGCTCCACAGGATAAACAGGACACCTCTTAAACCAGAAAACTACACACTAGAACTAAATATAATCAAATTGTTGTTGGAAACGACTACAAAACAGACATCATAAACAAACTCAACAACAAGGTAAAACGGAAACGTGCAGAACACACAGACAACACAGCAGACCACACCACTTCAGAAAAAAGGGAGAGAACGTACACACCAACATACAATAACAAAATATTACAATAGGAAACATCTTGAAAAAGCAAGGGATCCCAGTAACATTCACAACAAACAATACAGTTCAGAAAAGACTAAGACCAATCAGAAAAACCTCAGACAAATTCAGCAACGCTGGAATATATCAACTCACTTGCAACTCCTGTCAGGCCCAATACAGAGGACAAGCAAGCTGGAACTTCCGAACGAGGTACACAGAGCACATGAGAGCTCTAAAGAGTGACGGCACACATTCAACTTTTGCAGAACGACTAATGAACAAAAACCATGACCCCAGTATAAAAGCAGTTACATACCATCCAACGAACGTGAGTACACGAAAAGCTAAGTAACAGCTCAGTACACACCAAATAACCGGTTTCCACAACACTACCACTACCCCAAGTATATATTGCTGACATACGAAGTTCACCTTTTAATATTTTGTTTTCTAACAGCCGCTCACATGGTTGCAGATAACATGATGTTCGCTAAGTGAAAAACGGCAACAGAAAAAAAAGCGCACAGAAAATATGTCGCAGACAACGTCAATAATTGTTAAAAACATGCTGTAACATACAATAAATAAGGTAGTATAAAAGTATCCATAGGAAACTATATTCCAAAAAACGAATAGTAAAAATGTAATAATGTGCTACTGTGTATGTATAACCATGCTAATTTCTGCATGTTTTAGATTAAAAAAACTCCACTGATGATGGTGATATTTGTTGCCGAAACTAGTTTGGGAGAATAAAGTAATATACGAATAAAAAGGTGTTTTGCATCAAGGTGGACTCAGTTTTCTGATATTACTGTTTTTCTATGCAAACAAGGACCAAATGGAAGAGTTCCAAAATAAAATAATTGTTACTGCGCTATTGTGAGCGAGCCATTCTGCTGCCTCTGTCTGACAGCAGAATAATCCTCGCCTCTTTTATACAGGCGGATCCACCTCTCGTGAAATTTAGTGGTCAGTTCCGCATTAGGTATGGCTGTCTGTATACTTTTGATCAGATGGTGTAACTGCTACAAAATTACCATCGAAGAACCCTTCGGCAAGTAAAGAAAGCAGAATGTATAAATATAGCCAGAGAAAGACAGTAATACACCAATATAAATTACTCAGGAATGAAATAAATACGAAGTGTATTGGAGCCAAGGCGAAACAGCTTCAGGAAGAAATTAAGGGAATCGAAATAAAATGGTCGTCAGAAGGACAGATTCAAAAGCAGAAGAGATAGCGGGTAGGTGGAGAATGTGCATTGAAGACCTCTATGAGGACGAAGAAGGGTCTGATGGGATAGAAGAAGTAAGGAGAGTCGACATGACATCGGGACATCGGTAGTCCAGTATCAGTACCAGAGTCAGAGTTTACCTGATCTTTGGAACAATTGTGACCAAATAAGGCAGAAAGAATAAGTAACATTCCTCCTGAATTTCTAAAATCGATGGGGGAAATGAGTATTGAGATTTTTATGTAAAGTCTATTAAACTAGATATATATCATCACATCTTGGGAAAGATAGCACCAACACATAACCAAAGATATCGTGGGCAAATAAGTGCGAGAACTTTGGCACAGTCAGCTTAAGATCTCATGCATCATAATTTCTGACAAGAATAATATGCAGATGAACGAAGAAGAAAACTGAGTATCTGTTAGACGACATATCAGTTCGAGTTTTGTAGAGGTAAAGGCACCAGAGAGACAGTCCTGACATTGCGCTTGATTATTGAAGCCAGACGTAAGAAACATAACGACATGTTCATATGTTTATTTGACATGGAAGATGCATTCTACAATGCAAAACTGTGCAATATGTTCGAAATTCTGAAAAAAATTGCAGAAATCCATAGGGAATTGCGAGTAATAAACAATGCGTACCCCCCCCCCCCCCCAGTGAATGTAAAGAAGACTTACAGGGCGCTTCGAATGGAATGAACAGTCTAACGAGTAAGTAATATGAATTGAGAATAAACTGAAGAAAAATGAAAATAATGAGGAGTAGCAGAAATGAGATTCCATATTCTCAGATTTCCGGAATGTGTTTGACGCGGTGCCCCACTGCACACTGCTGACGAAGGTTCGAGCATACAGATTAGGTTCCCAGATATGTGAGTGCCTCGGAGACTTCTTAAGTAACAGGAACCCAGTACGTTCTCCTCGACGGCGACTGTTTATCAGAGACAAGGCTATCGTCAGGAATGCCCTAGGGAAGTGTGGTAGGACAGCCCTTATTCTCTACATACGTAAATGATCTGATGGACAGCATGAAGAGGAGTTCAGAGAGGTTTTCTGATGACGCTGCAGTGTACAGGAAGATCTCGTCGTCGAGTTACTGTAGGAGAATACAAGATGACACAATTTATAGTTGGTGTGATGAACGGTACCTTGCTCTAAATGAAGAAAAATGTAAGTTAATGCGAATGAGTGGGGAAAACAATCCTGTAACCTTCGAAGACAGCATTAGTATGGTGCTTCCTGATTCAATGACATGGATTAAATATCTAGACATAACACTAAAAAGCGAGACGAAATGGAATTAACAGGTCAGTTTGGTTGTAGGAAAGGGGAATAATCGACTTCGTTTTACTGGAAGAATTTTGGGACATTGTAGCTGATCTGTAAAACAGTATAGAACGCCAACACGACCCATGCTTGAGTGCTTTTCGAGTGTTTGCGAACCCCACCAGGGTGAATTAAAGGAAGACTTCGAAGCACTTTAGAGGCATGCCGCTAGATTTATTACCGGTAAGTTTGATCAGCATGAAAGTATTACGGTGCTGCTTCGTGAACTCAAATGGGAATCCCTGGAGGGAAGACGAAGCTCTTTTCGCGAGGCGCTATTGCAAAAATTTATAGAACCGGCATTTGAGGATTACTGCAGAACGATTTACTGCAGCCGACCTACATTTCTCATAAGGACCGCGAAGATAAGATGTGAGAAGTTAGGTATCGTACGGAGGCTTTTAGACAGTCATTCTTGCCTCGTTCAAAATTCAAATGGCTCTGAGCACAATGGGACTCAACTGCTGTGGTCATTAGTCCCCTAGAACTTAGAACTACTTAAACCTAACTAACCTAAGGACATCACAAACATCCATGCCCGAGGCAGGATTCGAACCTGCGACCGTAACAGTCACACGGTTCCGGACTGCGCGCCTAGAACCGCGAGACCACCACGGCCGGCTTGCCTCGTTCTGTTTGCAAGTTGAACAGGAAAGGAAATGACTAGTAGTGGTACGTGGTACCCTCCGCCATGCGCCTTACGGTGGCGGAATATGTGTCTAGATGTAGATTTAGACATAGACTGTAAGCACGACGGCCATTCCCATTGTGACGAGTTCCCTTGATGCGGCAGCAGTGATACGAAATGGCCTCACTGGACATAAAAGTGCCAGCATTTCGTCTTTTGAGACGAGTCCTAGTTCTGTGTATACCAACATGATGGACATATCCCAGTCTGGAGGCGAACATTGCCAAACGGCATTCGCCATCTTCATACCTTGCTAGCATCAGGCGTGACGATATGCGATGGCAATGTCCACAACTATGGTTCAGCCTGTTACTTGGACAGCAACCACTACATTTCTGGCACCGTGACCAGTTAGCGCTCTATACTCGAGGTCTCTTTGGCGTTATATTCCACCATGATAACGTACATGTTTCCATGCTGTCTTGACTTATAAGTACCTCGATATAAAAAATTTTACTCTTGTAACCAGCACGGTAGCCCATTGGAAGCACATCAATCGAGAGACTGGCACACCACCAGTCGCCAGCCAGTAAGATTGACGAACTCTGGCACTGAGTCGAAACAGCATGTAATGGCTTATCAGTATGTCATGCAAGCTTCCCTCGACTCGATCCTAAGCCAGGTTACAGCGACTGTTCTGCGAGATGTCGCAGCTCTGTTCACTACACACTGTCGGGCACATTAATGTGACCACCTGTCAAAAGCCCAAATAAACACATTTTGTAGCGCACACCTCCGCGAGACGTGTAGGAAGTGTCAGCGAGGTTCTGGAAGGTACTGACAGGGATGTGGAGCCATTTCGACTCAAGTGCCGCGGCCAGCTCCGCCAAGCTTTCTGGGATAAGGATCCATGGTGCGAACAACTCGATCGAGGTCGACCCACAGATTCTCGATTGGGTTTAAATCCGGGGAGTCTGGTAGCCAGCGAAGTACGGTATACCAATCCTAGTGCTCTTCGAATCACGCATGCACACAGTGAGTTGTGTGGAATTGCACTGCTTGTAAATGCCTTCGTGAGGAGGAAAAAGAAACAAACTGCATGTAAGGATGGACATGAACCCCCAAGGACAGATTCTTACTGGTGTTGATCCCTTGTGGCTTCCAGAATGACGAGATTACCTAGGAAATGTCACAAAACATTCCCCAGTCCATAACCCTCTCTCCTGCAGCCTTGACCCTTCAGATGGTCCCACAGTCAACGGTCCGAGTCTTCTGGAAAGGTCATCTCAGTGGATGTCCAGGCGGTACTGGCTTGCAAGTTCCAGCCTTCGTAGCCGACGAACAGCAGTCATCATGGATGCATGAACCAGCTTAGTAGGCATTACAGTTGAAGAGGAATGGACATCTCCAGAAAGAGCAAATACTGAAGTTGGAAAGATAAACCAAGCGTAACAGAAGAAATAATTCAGTTGATCGACGAAAGGAGGAAGTGCAAAAAAAATTCGGAGAGATTCAGGAATATAGATATATATAAGTCACTTAGCAGTTGGTGATATACCATTTGACTTTCGGAAAAAAATTTAAAAAATGGTTCAAATGGTTCTGAGCACTATGGGACTTAAAATCTGAGGTCATCAGTCCCCTAGAACTTAGAACTACTTAAACCTAACTAACCTAAGGACATCACACACATCCATGCCCGAGGTACGATTCGAACCTGCGACCATAACGGTCGCGCGGTTCCAGACTGAAGCGCCTAGAACCGCTCGGCCAGAAAAAATCATCCACACAATTCCGAAGATTGCAAGAGCCGGTAAGTGCGAGAAATATCACCCTATCAGCGTAACAGGTCACGCATCCAAGATGATGGCAAGAATAATATACAGTAGAATGGAAAAGATAATTGAGAATATTTTAGATGACGATCAGTTTCGTCTTTAGGAAAGGTCAGTGGCCTAGATAGGTAACACTAACGTTGCGGTTGATAATCGGAGCAAGGCGAAAGAAAACTGAAGATACGTTCATAGGATTTTTCGACATGGAAAAAGCACTCAACAATCTAAAATGTTGCAAGATGTTCGAAATTTTGAGGTAAATAGGATTAAGCTATAGCGAAAGATGGATAGTAAACAACATATACAGGAAACATGAGGGAACAATAAGACTGGAAGAAGTGCTCATGTTAAAAAGCGTGTAAGGTATGGATGTAGTCTTTCGCCCCTATTGTTCATCCTATACCTCAAAGAAACAATATTGAAAATAAATTAAAGGTGACGAATGGAATTAAAATTCTAGGTGAAAGAATATCAAAGTTAAGATCCGCTGATGATAATGTTATCCTCAGTGAAAGTGAAGAAGAATTACCGGATCTGGTAAATGGAATGAACAGTTTAACGAGTACAGAATTTGCACTGAGAGTAAATCGAAGAAAGACGAAAGTAATGAGAAGTAGCAGGAATGAGAACAGAGTGAAACTTGGTGATCACAAAGTAGACGAAGTTAAGGAATTCTGTTACCCAGGCAGGAAACTAACCCATGACTTGTGGAGCAAGTAGCACAGACAAGGAAAGGAAAGGGACTTATGGGAAACACTAGCAAGAAGCAGGGACAGAAGTGTAGGACGGGTGTTACGACGTCATGGAATTACGCCCATGATACTAGAGGGAGCTGTAGAGGGTAAAAACTATAAATGAAGACAGGGATTGGAATACATCCAGCAAATAATTGAGGACGTAGGTTGCAAGTGCTGCTCTTAGATGACGAGGTTGGCACAGGAGATGAATTCGTGGTGGTCCGCATTATACCAGCCAGAAGACATATAACTCAAAAAGAAAAAAAAAATCTGGTTTTTATACCCTCCTTGCTAAGTCCACCATTTTTTATGTTGCTGCCTTTTTTACATCTCTTTCAATGTGAGCACTTCTTGGCCGTGTTTCTTACTGTTCCCGCTTCGATCTTGTACATGTTGTATATTACACATCTTTTCCTACAGCTTACACCTACTTTTCTTAGAATTTCGAACTTGATCATTTTACACTGTTGAACACTTCTTCCAGGCTGACAAATATGAAGAACATGTGTGGAATTTTCTTTAGTGTTGTACTGTATGTTAACCAGGGACCTAGAAACGACGGAGAGGCTCCGTCTCCGCCGCAGCCGCAGTGGTCCGCAACCCCACGACGACTACCGCAGTCCACTTCACCCCTCCGCCACCCACACCGAACCCAGGGCTATTGTGCGGTTCGGCCCTCGGTGGACCCCCCCAGGGAACGTCTCAGACCAGATGAGTGTAATCCCTATGTTTGCGTGGTAGAGTAATGGTGGTGTACGCGTGCGTGGAGAACTTGTTTGCGCAGCAATCGCCGACATAGTGTAACTGAGGCGGAATAAGGGAAACCAGCCCGCATTCGCCGAGGCAGATGGAAAACCACCTAAAAACCATCCACAGACTGGCCGTTTCACCGGACCTCGACACAAATCCGACGGGCGGATTCGTGCCGGGGACCAGGCGCTCCTTCCCGCACGGAAAGCTGTGCATTAGACCGCACGGCCAAACCGGCGGGCCTTCTTTACTCTTATTTCCATTAACAATCTCATGGTTTCTTTGCAGCTAATTTTTTTGTAATTATGTTTTTCTCTCGGACTTCTGTGACTGCCCTTTTTGGAGACGTTCATTCCTCTTCATCTGAACTACCTACCGAACTGTTGCTTATCGCAGTATCTATAGCCTCAGAGAACGTCAAGCGTATCTCGTCATTCCTTAGTACTTCCATCTCCCGCTTCTTTGCTCACTAATTCTTCATGAATAGTCTGTTAAATTTCAGCCTACTCTTCATCACTAATCAATTGTGATCTGAGTCTACATCTGTTCCTGGGTATATGTTAGAATCCAGTATCTGATTTCGGAACCTGTGCCTAACTATGATGTAATATATCTGAAATCTTCCTGTATCTCCCGATCTTTTTCGAGTGCATCTCCTCCTATGACTCTTGAACAGAGTATTCCCTACTACTAGCTGAAATATACTGCAGAACTAAATTAGTCTTTCTCCTCTCTCACTCCTAGTACCAAGCCCATATTTTCCCGCAACCCGTTCTTCTACTGCTCCCAATATAAACGCGTTCCAATCCCCCATGACCATCAGATTTACATCTTCCTTTCCGGACTGAATTATCCGTTCAGTATCCTCATATACTTTCTCTATCTGTTTATCTTCAGCTTGCGACTGCGGCACGTACACCATAACTGTTGTCGGAGTAGGTTAGCTGTCGATTCTGATGAGATTATCCCTATCACTCAACTGTTCACAGTAACTCATTCTCGGCCTAGCTTCCTATTCACACCGAATCCTACTCCCTTTATACCATTTCCTGCTGCTGATGATATTACCATATAGTCATCTGACCAGAAATCTTTGCCGTCTTTCCATTTCACTTCACTTGCCTCCACTATATCTAGACTGATCCTTAGCGTTTAACATATTCCTTTTCAGGTCTTTTAGCTTCCCTACCACGTTCAAACTTCTGTCATTCACGCTCCAACTCGTAGAACGTTGTTCTTCGTTGGTTATTCAATTAAAATAAGCGGACTAGCACTGGCAAAAACAACATTCCTGTCCAAGGAAAGGCTAGTAGTATGAAACACAGGCCCTAATGTGAGGAAGAAATTTCTATGAATGTACGTTTGCAGTACAGCATTCTACGGGAACGAATCGTGGGCAGTGGGAAAACCGGAAGCGAACAGAAGCATTTGAGATTTTGTGCTACTGAAGAATACTGAAAATTCGTTTACTGATAGGGAATTAGGATCGCCGCCGCATAGTCGGCCAAGAAAGGTACATCTGGAAAACACTGACAAGAAGAAGAGACAGGATGTGTTAAGGCACCAGGGACCGATCACCATGGTACTGGAGAGATATCCAGGTGAGAAAAACTATAGGGGAAGAGAGAGACTCGGATGCATCCAGCAAATAATTGATGTTTTAGATTGCAAGCGCTACTCTCAGATGAAAAGGTTGCCACAGGAGAGGAATTCATGGCGGCCGTATCAAACCAGCCTGATGATTACCAAAAAAAAAAAAGGCTCCAAATCATCTATAAATTTAATCATATATTCTTCCTGTTGTATTGTAAGCAGATAAAAGGCAAAATTTCGTCAAGGGTTTCAGTTCTAACAGGTAGAAGTGTAGTAAACATGGTTCACGTTTTCCAGTGTCAGACAAGTGATTATGTCCCCACATTTAGTTGAGCGTGTGCTTCTACCACTTTCTCGCTGGCAGGACATTAAAAGATAACGGAAACATATTTAAACTACCGAGTTGGCATCCAGGTTGTACAATAGCTGACTTACGAGACTAGGTACAAACATTGCCGAGAGTTCCCACAAGCTGTGTTGGATGAACGGTAGCCCACAACTCGTTCTTTTTATTCTCCGGTTGGTACGAGATTGTACCTTTGACGTCAGTAGGTTTCTATATAAGCAATTAAGATTCAGGCTTGGCTTGCTTCCCAAGTGAACACCTGGAAGAGTGAAGCCCTCATCACTTACAAACAAAGAGGAGCCGCAGGCTGTAGACACAGTAGAATACGACGCTTTTTAGCATTTATTATCTACTATTGAGTTGACTTCGAGGTCATATTAATACGGATGACAAAAATCAAGCAAACCAACCACGGATATAAGCTGAAGAATCCAGTGGGAGAGTAGCAGCGTGAAAATAATATACTGTTTTCCTCAGAATAGCTTTATGGCCTGCTTATATATTCACACAACAGAGGTGTAAGATAGTATGCGTTGTAGAATTTACACTCTCCTCGACCTTCGCCTGTTTACTTCCATCTGTAGAACAGAATGCTTGCTCAACCTTCATCTTATGTTTCATTGGTCAGCTATCGTGTACGGACCTTCTCTGTTAACAGCTGGTTTCTGGAACACCTGTTTGGCGTACCTCAATCCAGAATTTCATTTCCGTCTTCGATTCCTCTTTGTATGAAGAGATGTTATTGGGCTCAAGAGTTACCTTTTATATTCTCTACGAATCTATTCCTGAAATAGTCTATTACATCCGAGCAACATCAGAGGGATTGTCATTGTTTTTAAAATCGATGTCTTGTCCCAGTGTGCACGCGATTCTGTATTTAGGGACTACGCTGTCTTCTCGTTCACATTTACACTTTACGATTTTGAAGCATTTTTACCTCTAGGATATCGACAACTGCCTCACTGGAGCCTCTCACTGACTATTTTTCCAGTAATGTTCAGTATGGTTGTCTTTGCTGGGACAACATTTTTTCAACTCGTCTAAAAGTATCACACATTTGCGTTCTTCATCTTTGTCATGCTAGATGATCTAGTAAAGGGAAATGGTTAAAATGGCTCTGAGCACTATGGGACTTAACATCTGAGGTCACCAGTCCCCTAGAACTTAGAACTCCTTAAGCCTAACTAACCTAAAGATATCACACACATCCATGCCTGAGGCACGATTCGAACCTGCGACCGTAGCAGTTGCGCGGTCCCAGCCTGAAGCGCCTAGAACCGCTCGGCCACTCCGGCCGGCAGTAAAGAGAAACACATGTTTCGATCAGGTAATATATTGGAGAACACGGATTTGTTCTACGCTAAACGGATATGCTACAAATACAGCTCTCACGTTTTTCATAAGAATATAATACACCGCATCGCAACCCTCTTTCAACGTTAAGAAGTCAGTTATAGTCCTTACATTTAATTCCCTCTGTTTATCAACCACCTAAGGATGAAGGAGTCTCTATGCAGCAGCGGCCTTTGCTGAAACTACTTACATATACAAAACAGGAATGCTTCTATTCTTTTGTGGAGGCGTATGATGTTAACAAATTGTACTAACACAGCTTTTCAAACCCGGTCATTTCTTCTACTTTAAGAAACAGACCCTTAGGACATTAATAGCATCACTTCATTCGTCAAATCTACACATCAGACAACTTTTTCCCGTTACTGTCGGGTAGCTGAGCACGTGCACTATCTCATGCCTTAATCTGTATAGAATCTGCCTACGGAAATGGTTTAGAGTTACTTGGGGTAGCACTATTGTTCAAGAATTCTGAAGTATACTGAACTAAGCTCTAAAGAATATTTCTCAGATATCCCAGATTGCGAAATGGAAAATCCGGATTCCTGCCCCAATCTACTGTGGTCAATCTACATTACAATCTGCACTTCGTTCTACAGTGAAAATTTCATTCTGTAAATCAAATAAGCTTTGTTTTCAATTAAGCAGATAAAACACCTTAGAATTTAAAACCCATTTTGCGGAAAAGGTATGTAACCGACCCCAAATAACTGGAGGAAGAATGAAAAAAATTAGTTTTTTTTTCGCGAGTGAATGTAACAACAGGTACATCTTGTGTTATTCAAACAGTGGCTTTGTTCAGTTAATACACTTTATGTATACGATATAGCTACTATAACTGACATGTCTGTATAGTATTAAGCGTCGACCAAAACAAAGGAAATACACAAGATAGTCACAGATTTGTGTCACTGGCATTCCTATAAGCTACTAAAGGAAAAAGGAAGGATAATTTTAGCTTGAAGTCCTGTCGGCATCGAAATCATTAGAGAAAAATCACTTGGTCAATTAGAGAAAGTTCAGGGAAGAAATATGATAGGGGAAGCAATCTATTTTAGGGAAACATGCGAACATTCTTTTGACAGTTCAAGAGAAAGTACGGAAAATCTTAAACACGGTGATCAAATGTGATTCTGCATCTGCCTGCTATCAAAAGCAAGTAATGCTCTAATAATTACACGTTTAGTAATATACTAAAACACAGAGTAAATATTTGATTATTCCATTTAAAACAATTTGATCCATTATCGTACACGTCACAGGTGTGATAGATCAAGCGCAAACTAACATTTTATCTTACAAAAAACTACTACTTTCTGTCCGTACGTCACCAGATTTAGAAACAGAACAGACTATTATCTGCCATATTCAACTATTTGTTGGATGTATTGCAATCTCTGTCTTCCCCTGACGTTTTTACGCTCTACGGTGCACTCTAGTAACTTGGAAGTTATTCCCTGGTGTCGTTATACATGTCCTATCGTCCTCTACCTTCCTCTTGTCGTGTTGTTCCTTTCTTCGCCGATTTTGCGAAGAATCTAGTCGTTTCTCATCAGTCCACCTAATTTTCAATTTTTTTCTGTAGCATCTCATGTCAGACCCCTCGATTTTCTTATTTCCTATTTTATTACAGTTCTTCAATTACATACACTGCTTTGTTCCAAACGTACATACTAGAAATTTCTATCTAAGTTTAAGATTGATGTTTGATGCTAGTCCACTTTTTTTGGCCATGAATGCTTTCATTGTCTGTGGTAGTCTGCTTTTTATGCCCTCCTTGCTTCACCCGTCATGTGTTTTGCTTTCGAGGTAGCAGAATTCCTTAACTTCCTCTACTTTACAGTAACCAGTTTTTATGTTGCCCTCCAGCCATGGCTTGTAGGATATTATGTGAGAAAAAGGCAAGCTGAGATATGCACGAGGGATGCTTTCTAAACCCATGCTGATTTATGTACAGAATCTTTTCCGTCTCATGTAAATTTATTATATCCGTCGTCCTCCAGATGTCGTCACCTTGTACTTGTTGATATTTGTGTTGTTGCAGAAAAACGCATTTCATCACCTATGGCACAAGACGTGGGTATACAGTTGTGCACGGCTGAGCTTCAGAAAGTCTATCCTCTCTGTCCCTAGTCGCATGTGACTGTCTAACCTGCATGGCACCTCATGGTTCCTCACAAACGGCATTTCAAAGATCAAAGAGTCGTGATGTGTACTAAGACAATCATCGACAGATGATCGCTCACGTTTATAACTTCATTATCAGTATTATAAAAGTGTGCAAACATCCAAATAACGGATTGGCGCACATTCTACATCGATTGCACAACAATGTGAATCGCAGGTGTAAACACAGTATCGATGCTAGTGACACTGATCAGCCTGGTAAAACAGGACAGGCAGCGAAATGTGGCGGAACTAACATCAGACGTCAATGCTTGGCAGAGTACAAGTATGTCTGAGCACACAGCGCACCGAACACTCCTAACGACGGGATCCCGAAGCCGATGACCCATGCATGTGCTAATGTTAACACCACGACGTCCGTGACTATGACTGAAATGGGCACGTAACCATCGGCACTGGTGGTTGGCGCAATGGGAGAGCGTTGCATGGTCTGCTTAGTCCGGATATCTTCTGTATCATAGCGATGAGAGTGCGCGAAGCCGTCATCTTCCAGGGGTATAGCTCGTTGACACCTTTTCTACGTGACGGAGACAAGTTGCCGGTGGTTCCTTTATGCTCCGGAGAACATTCACATGGGCATCCAAAGGTCCAGTGGATCTCGTACAACGCTCCTTGACGGCCAAGGAGTATCGTACACTGGTTTCAGACCACTTACACCCCTTCATGGCGATCCTGTTTCCCGACAGCAGTGGCATGTTTCAACAAGATAATGCGTCATGTCACATGGCCAGGAGTGTAATGGAGTGGTTCGAGCAACACAGTGTCGAGTTCCAATTAATGTCCCGGTCCACAACTCGCCAGATATGAACACGTTCGAAAACATCTGGGATGTGATTGAAAGTGGCGACAGCGCTCAGCGCCCCCCTCCCCAAAATTTACTGACTTGTGTGTGCACATGTGGCGCCAACTCCCTCCGGCGACCTGACAAGGTCTTATTACTTCCACGCCACGACGCCTCGCCGTTGTTATCCGTGCCAAAGGTAGACATACCGGCTTTTACGTATATGGTCATAATGCTCTGGCTGATCAGTACATACGGTTCATCTGACTTATCTGACTTTGTCTTCCGTTTTTCTTGTACTAAATACCTAGAAGTATTTTCAACCGATGTTGGACGTCATAGATTGCCGCGAGAGAAAATTAGCGATACTCGCCTCGTTGCTGCGTCAAAAATCACAGTAATACATGTGGTAAAGGCATATGGCTTGATACACAGAATTTGTGGAAATTTTGTATCCTGATTGAGACTGAACAGAATTAAAGAAGTTTTTAACTTTACTATGATCACTACTGACCCAATAGTGGCTACGTAATTTAATATGAACTTAATGAACTGTTTTTTAAACCAGTCACGATAGACCTGATGTCAGAAAGAATGTGCAGCCGTCGCTTGCTTTGACCATAAATATATGTCCGAGTTATGTTAAATGTTATTATCTTTACATAAATAAACGTATTATATTCTCAATAACCTTCACTTCGTGAGTTACACCTTCAATTTTTATATATGAAATTAGTGAATTTACTCACGGCACTTTTGTTGCCTATGTCTGCGGTCCCTTTCAGCACTCAAATTAATAATCAAATTAACTCATTTAATAAAATTCAACCTTGAATTGCTGGTGTGCCCATGTATCACTACAATAAAATAAAAACAGCTAATAATTGAGGGAGTACGAGTGAGAATAGTAGCGTATTTAAGTTTACAAAAATAATGACAACATTTTATTAATCATTTTATAGTTATGATGAGCTGATAAATCTTACAAAAAATGACAAACACAAATCAGGAAATGGATGGGTCTCGATTGGCAAAGCATTCATTGGGATGGAAGTTATAGAAATTCTCTCCTGAATTAATCCCTTTTACAACGCAGTCTGCCGGCCGAAGTGGCCGTGCGGTTAAAGGCGCTGCAGTCTGGAACCGCAAGACCGCTACGGTCGCAGGTTCGAATCCTGCCTCGGGCATGGATGTTTGTGATGTCCTTAGGTTAGTTAGGTTTAACTAGTTCTAAGTTCTAGGGGACTTATGACCACAGCAGTTGAGTCCCATAGTGCTCAGAGCCATTTGAACCATTTGAACAACGCAGTCGGACTTCGTTTACATGAATCCACTGTTAGACCCATCCCTGTTCAGACGGAATCAACAACGATCAACTACAGCACAAACTATTCACCAGAGAACAAGGAGCTATGAATATCATTTAACAATACCACGCGGCAGCAATACTTTACCCTTTCGCCTTGATTCAGGCGGCAGCAGGAAATGGCGCGCTGTGGACGAGGAGCGGCGCATTGCGGCACCTGTAACGTTCTGACATGTCCACGAAAATTTGCAAACTACGCGGACTGGCGTTCTGATTACTAGAAAGCGGGAAACTTTTCTATAAGATCCCTGAAATCCTGGCAGATTTCAGTGCGAGGTACAATCTCCTAAAACCAATTTGACTTGCAGGTAGCCGGCCGTTATGGCCGAGCGGTTCTAGGCGCTTCAGTCTGGAACCGCGCGACCGCTATGAATCCAGCCTCAGGCATGGATGTGTGTGATGTCCTTAGGTTAGTTAGGTTTAAGTAGTTCTAAGTTCTAGAGGACTGATGACCTCAGATATTAAGTCCCATAGTGCTCAGAGCCATTTGAATCATTTAACTTACAGGCACCACGGTGCACGCGGGAATTGTCAAACGTCAGACGGCTGACTCGGACGAGTAAGTTCAACCTCATGATACACGATATGTCCGAGATGACATGCAGTTCCACTGTTGGTACATTTGAATAGGTCTCAGCCACAAGGGAAAGACCTGTAGTTTTCTAACAGGGGAGGACCAGATGACGAAGAAGACAAAGAATGACCATCAGTTTTCACAAAGCCTCGGTATAGTAGGCGATGTAGCAAAAACAGAACCGCCTCCATATTGTACAAACCAATCGAATTATCCTCTACTCACTGAATCTCCCCTCTTGACTGTTCTACTGGCCTGGTAGCCAATCCACACACAGAACCGGGATAACCACGCAGGGGGAGTAAGCCTCTGCGTTGCATATCCTGAGAGGATCCAATCAGCGACTTAAAATCTCTCTTGTCCAAAAAAAGGTTTTCGACAGTGTTCTCATCCTAAGCACGGTCATATTTCGGCGAGAAGCGACTACCTAGCTTGGAGCACAGTCTCTCATTTAGAAAGATATATAATCTTTCCAGGCCATCCATTTCCAATATCTGAAAGAAGGTTGTTAAGCTCGCTAAAAAAAAAAAAAAAAAAAAAAAGCTCAGGTTACAGCAGTCTCTCTTAAAATGGCTTCCTCCACCCAGTTTCTGCAAACTGGCCACCTTCGCTACGGACTGTCGCCTGGCCCAGGTAAATGTCTTTCCAAACTGGCGCTTTTCTGCTCCAACCCTAAGTGGAAAGAGTGGAGAGCCACGACCCAAAGTCTTTCTACAGCTACAATCCACAGAGCGCTACTTCCGGGAACCATTTGCTTAGCCAGGTCGCCGGACTCAGCATTTTTTTTTTTACTTTATTGTTATTTTAACACCTGAACAATCAGGTAGGCTGGCAGCGGCATGCTACGCCGCTCTTCAGCCACATTGGTGACAATAACAGTACAAGAACGGAGAATTAAAATGAACAGAGTGATGGGCAAAAAATAGTGGTCACAGATACACAAAAAACACGGAGCCGTTCACACGCGACGATAACGACACTGAAAACACGTTGACACGGCGCACATAACACTGACGAATCCGACGGCACAAGTGAACGTAGAAGCGGGACGGCGGACACTAAAAACAACACGGGACACAGATGGCGATGATCTCCGGCGCGCGAAAGTCCATATAGCGTGTGCGAGTCCGGGGACCTGCCAAGAGGGGAAGAAGGGTGAGGGCGGGTGGAGAGGGTGGAGAGGGGAGAACATAGATGCCAATGGCTGAGGAGATGGGCGGAGGAGGAGAAGGACAGGGGAGGGGAGGCCCGGGGGAGGAGTGGGGAGAAGGGGAGGAGGGGTGGAGGGTGCCCAAAGGAACAGATACAGGGAGGGAGGATCAAAGTTGGTAGGAGGGGTAGATGGAGGGGAGGGGGACATCATCAGGGAGGGAGAGCTGGCGGAAGCCACCTTGGGAGAGGGTAAGGAGGGTGGAGAGATGGAGACCGGGTGGGACGTGGGAATACAGGCGTGGCAGCGGCGGGGGTGGGAGAGAATCGGGGAGACGAGCGGGTGAGGAGGATCGAGTTTATGGGAGGTGTACAGGATCCGTATCCTTTCAAGGAAAAGGAGGAGGTGGGGGAAGGGGATGAGATCATACAGGATCCGCGTAGGGGAGGGGAGATTGATGCGATAGGCGAGGCAGAGAGCATGGCGTTCAAGGATTTGGAGGGATTTGTAAAAAGTAGGGGGGGGGCGGAGATCCAAGCCGGATGGGCATAACAAAAGATAGGGCGGATGAGGGATTTATAGGTGTGGAGAATGGTGGAGCGGTCCAGACCCCACGTACGGCCGGAGAGGAGCTTGAGGAGACTGAGTCGGGAGCGTGCCTTGGCTTGGATTGTCCGGAGGTGGGGAGTCCAGGAGAGGCGACGGACGAGGGTGACGCCAAGATATTTGAGTGTGGGAGTGAGGGCGATAGGATGGCCATAGATGGTGATATAGAAATCAAGGAGGCGGAAGGAAGGGGTGGTTTTGCCTACAATGATCGCCTGGGTTTTCGAGGGATACTCAGCATTTATGGCCCGCAATCTTTCTCTTTCCCTGTTCTTCATGGCCTCCACTACGGGCCATAAGGTGCAAGTTCTCTACAGGCTACACATGCAGATATAGGAACATCCTGCCCACAATTTCCTCACGTAAATAAGTCATAAACAACACATACCAAATGTAGTACTTGGGAATACCGAGATCATGACCTAAAATATGAATGTTAATCTGAATTTGTAGTTAAAGTGAGAGAGTGGTGTGCCACCCCTCATATGTTCCTGTGCAGTATTTTGGCTGCGAAATGTAGAAATGGTGGTTTTGTATTGTTTGTTTTGCCTTTGTTACATTTTATGATTCTTGATGAATTAGAAATTTTGGTGTTGCAGATCTCTCGACACGTAATCTTTAAAGAAACTTGTTTTCCAAGCGGGATTCCCGGAAAATTTCTCTTGCTTATGTCGACACCAGTAATGAAAAGAGATAGTGAGTAATCATTCAGACATACGGCTACAACTGGTGTGAGAACATTCTGCGTTTGTCTTTTCCTCTGGTTTCCAGAAGTCTAGCTTCCACGAAGAAGTTTACTCGAGCAGCTTCTCGCATCTGAGGTCATTCTGTTCCAAGGAACTCATGTAGCCCGCATCTCGTGGTCGTGCGGTGGCGTTCTCGCTTCCCACGCCCGGGTTCCCGGGTTCGATTCCCGGCGGGGTCAGGGATTTTCTCTGCCTCGTGATGGCTGGGTGTTGTGTGCTGTCCTTAGGTTAGTTAGGTGTAAGTAGTTCTAAGTTCTAGGGGACTTATGACCACAGCAGTTGAGTCCCATAGTGCTCAGAGCCATTTGAACTCATGTAAAACGGGCCCCGTGACTTACTGGGTAACAACGCAATTGCGGGAGCAACAAGACGTGAACAATGAGCCATTTCCAGAATGAGATTTTCACTCTGCAGCGGAGTGTGCGCTGATATGAAACTTCCTGGCAGATTAAAACTATGTGCCCGACCGAGACTCGAACTCGGGACCTTTGCCTTTCGTGGGCAAGTGCTCTACCATCTGAGCTACCGAAGCACGACTCACGCCCGGTCCTCACAGCTTTACTTCTGCTAGTATCTCGTCTCCTACCTTCCAAACTTTACAGAAGTTCTCCTGCGAACCTTGCAGAACTAGCACTCCTGAAAGAAAGGATATTGCGGAGACATGGCTTAGTCACAGCCTGGGGGATGTTTCCAGAATGAGATTTTCACTCTGCAGCGGCGTGTGCGCTGATATGAAACTTCCTGGCAGATTAAAACTGTGTGCCCGTCCGAGACTCGAACTCGTGACCTTTGCCTTTCGCGGGCAAGTGCTCTACCATCTGAGCTACCGAAGCACGACTCACGCCCGGTCCTCACAGCTTTAATTCTGCCAGTATCTCGTCTCCTACCTTCAGGAGTGCTAGTTCTTCAAGGTTCGCAGGAGAGCTTCTGTAAAGTTTGCAAGGTAGGAGACGAGTTACTGCGAAGGAAATGGTTCTAACATCTACTCTGCGTAGTTTTGAGCTCGAATTTTATTATTTAAACTCAAAACAATGCGTTTTACTTCGGAAGGTAACAAAGTAAAGTTTCAGAATTTGGTAGCGAACTACGAAACAGCAGAAATCGCAAAAAATCCCGTAAATAATGATGGAGCAGGCTGTAATTTTGTTCTTGTTCTTGTTGTGGTCTTCAGTCCTGAGACTGGTTTGATGCAGCTCTCCATGCTAGTGTATTCTGTGCAAGCTTCTTCATCTCCCAGTACTTACTGCAACATACGTCCTTCTGAATCTGCTTAGTGTATTCATCTCTTGGTCTCCCTCTACAATTTTTACCCTCCACGCTGCCCTCCAAGGCTACATTTGTGATCCCTTGATGCCTCAGAACATCTCCTACCAACCGATCCCTTCTTCTTGTGAAGTTATGCCACAAACGCCACATCTCCTTCATTCTATTCAATACCTCCTCATTAGTTATGTGTTCTACCCATCTAATCTTCAGCATTCTTCTGTAGCACCACATTTCGAAAGCTTCTATTCTCTTCATGTCCAAACTATTTATCGTCCGTGTTTCACTTCCATACATGGCTACACTCCATACAATGCCTTCAGAAACGACCTCCTGACACTTAAATCTATACTGGATATTAACACATTTCTCTTCTTCAGAAACGCTTTCCTTGCCATTGCCAGTCTACATACACTCCTGGAAATGGAAATAAGAACACCGTGAATTCATTGTCCCAGGAAGGGGAAACTTTATTGACACATTCCTGGGGTCAGATACATCACATGATCACACTGACAGAACCACAGGCACATAGACACAGGCAACAGAGCATGCACAATGTCGGCACTAGTACAGTGTATATCCACCTTTCGCAGCAATGCAGGCTGCTATTCTCCCATGGAGACGATCGTAGAGATGCTGGATGTAGTCCTGTGGAACGGCTTGCCATGCCATTTCCACCTGGCGCCTCAGTTGGACCAGCGTTCGTGCTGGACGTGCAGACCGTGTGAGACGACGCTTCATCCAGTCCCAAACATGCTCAATGGGGGACAGATCCGGAGATCTTGCTGGCCAGGGTAGTTGACTTACACCTTCTAGAGCACGTTGGGTGGCACGGGATACATGCGGACGTGCATTGTCCTGTTGGAAGAGCAAGTTCCTTTGCCGGTCTAGGAATGGTAGAACGATGGGTTCGATGACGGTTTGGATGTACCGTGCACTATTCAGTGTCCCCTAGACGATCACCAGTGGTGTACGGCCAGTGTAGGAGATCGCCCCCCACACCATGATGCCGGGTGTTGGCCCTGTGTGCCTCGGTCGTATGCAGTCCTGATTGTGGCGCTCACCTGTACGGCGCTAAACACGCATATGACCATCATTGGCACCAAGGCAGATGCGACTCTCATCGCTGAAGACGACACGTCTCCATTCGTCCCTCCATTCACGCCAGTCGCGACACCACTGGAGGCGGGCTGCACGATGTTGGGGTGTGAGGGGAAGACGGCCTAACGGTGTGCGGGACCGTAGCCCAGCTTCATGGAGACGGTTGCGAATGGTCCTCGCCGATACCCCAGGAGCAACAGTGTCCCTAATTTGCTGGGAAGTGGCGGTGCGGTCCCCTACGGCACTGCGTAGGATCCTACGGTCTTGGCGTGCATCCGTGCGTCGCTGCGGTCCGGTCCCAGGTCGACGGGCACGTGCACCTTCCGCCGACCACTGGCGACAACATCGATGTACTGTGGAGACCTCACGCCCCACGTCTTGAGCAATTCGGCGGTACGTCCACCCGGCCTCCCGCATGCCCACTATACGCCCTCGCTCAAAGTCCGTCAACTGCACATACGGTTCACGTCCATGCTGTCGCGGCATGCTACCAGTGTTAAAGACTGCGATGGAGCTCCGTATGCCGCGGCAAACTGGCTGACACTGATGGCGGCGGTGCACAAATGCTGCGCAGCTAGCGCCATTCGACGGCCAACACCGCGGTTCCTGGTGTGTCCGCTGTGCTGTGCGTGTGATCATTGCTTGTACAGCCCTCTCGCAGTGTCCGGAGCAAGTATGGTGGGTCTGACACACCGGTGTCAATGTGTTCCTTTTTCCATTTCCAGGAGTGTATTATATCCTCTCTACTTCGATCATCAACAGTTATTTTGCTCCTCAAATAGCAAACCTCATTTACTACTTTAAGTGTCTGATTTCCTAATCTAATTCCCTCGGCATCACCCGATTTAATTCGAGTGCATTCCATTATCCTCGTTTTGCTTTTGTTGATAGTCATTTTATATCCTCCTTTCAAGACACTGTCCATTCCGTTCAGCTGCTCTTCCAGATCCTTTGCTGTCTCTGACAGAATTACAATGTCATCGGCGAACCTCAAAATGTTTATTTCTTCTCCGTGGATTTTATTACCTACTCCGAATTTTTCTTTTGTTTCCTTCACTGCTTGCTCAATATACAGATTGAATATCATCGGGGAGAGGATACAACCCTGTCTCACTCCCTTCGCAACCACTGCTTCCCTTTCATGCCCCTCGACTCTTATAACTGCCAACTGGTCTCTGTACAAATTATAAATAGCCTTTCGCTCCCTGTAATTTACCCCTGCCACCTTTAGAATTTGAAAGAGAGTATTCCAGTCAATATTGTCAAAAGCTTTCTGTAAGTCTACAAATGCTAGAAACGTAGGTTTGCCTTTCCTTAATTTTTCTTCTAAGATGAGTCGTAAGGTCAGTATTGCCTCACGTGTTCCAACATTTCTACGGAATCCAAACTAATTTTCCAAGAGGTCGGCTCTACCACTTTTTCCATTCATCTGTAAAGAATCCGCGTTAGTATTTTGCAGCTGTGACTTATTAAACTGATAGTTCGGTAAATTTCACATCTGTCAACACGTGCTTTCTTTGGGATTGGAATTATTATATTCTTCTTGAAGTATGAGGGCATCTAGCCTGTCTCATACATCTTGCTCAGCAGATGGTAGAGTTTTGTCAGGACTGGCTCTCCCAAGGCCGTCAGTAGTTCTAATGGAATGTTGTCTACTCCCGGGGCCTTGTTTCGACTCAGGTCTTTCAGTGCTCTGTCAATCTCTTCACCCAGTATCGTATCTCCCATTTCATCTTCATCTACCTCCTCTTCCATTTCCATTTGTTCTCAAGTACATCGCCCTTGTATAGATCCTCTATATACTCTTTCCACCTTTCTGCTTTCCCTTTTTTGCTTAGAACTGGGTTTCCGTCTGAGCTCTTGATATTCATACAAGTGGCTCTCTTTTCTCCAAAGGTTTCTTTAATTTTCCTGTAGGCAGTATCTATCTTGCCCCTAGTGAGATAAGCCTCTACATCCTTACATCTGTCCGCTAGCCATCCCTGCTTAGCCATTTTGCACTTCCTGTCGATCTCATTTTTGAGACGTTTGTATTCCGTTTTGCCTGCTCCATTTACTGCATTTTTATATTTTCTCCTTTCATCAATTAAATTCAATATTTCTTCTGTTACCCAAGGATTTCTACTAGCCATCATCTTTTTACCTACTTGATCCTCTGCTGCCTTCAGTACTTCATCCCTCAGAACTACCCATTCTTCTTCTACTACATTTCTTTCCCCCATTCCTGTCAGTTGTTCCCTTATGCTCTCCTTGAAACTCTGTAAACTCTGTAGAACCTCTTCTTTAGTCAGTTTATCCAGGTCCCATCTCCTTTAATTCCCACCTGTTTGCAGTTTTCTTCAGTTTTAATCTACAGTTCATAACCAATAGATTGTGGTCAGAGTCCACATCTGCCCCTGGAAGTGTCTTACAATTTAAAACCTGGTTCCTAAATCTCTGTCTTACCATCATATAATCTATCTGATATCTTCTAGTATCTCGAGGATTCTTCCATGTATACAACCTTCTTTTATGATTCTTGAACCAGGTGTTAGCTATGATTAATTTATGCTCTGTGCAAAATTCTACCAGACGGCTTCCTCTTTCATTTCTTACTCCCAATCCGTATTCACCTACGATGTTTCCTTCTCACCCTTTTCCTACTCTCGAATTCCAGTCACCCATGACTATTAAATTTTCATCTCCCTTCACTACCTGAATAATTTCTTTTATCTCATCATACATTTCATCAATTTCTTCATCATCTGCAGAGCTAGTTGGCATATAAACTTATACTACTGTAGTAGGCGTGGGCTTCGTGTCTATCTTGGCCACAATAATGCGTTCACTATGCTGTTTGTAGTAGCTGACCCGCAGTCCTATTTTTTATTCATTATTAAACCTACTCCTGCATTACCCCTATTTTATTTTGTATTTATAACCCTGTATTCACCTGTCCAAAAGTCTTGTTCCTCCTGCCACCAAACTTCACTAATTCCCACTATATCTGACGTTAACCTATCCATTTCCCCTTTCAAATTTTCTAACCTACCTGCCCGATTAAAGGATCTGACATTCCACGCTTCGATCCGTAGAATGCCAGTTTTCTTTCTCCTGATAACGAGATCCTCTTGAGTAGTACCCACCAGGAGACCCGAATGGGGGACTATTTTACCTCAGGAATATTTTACCCAAGAGGACGCCATCATCATTTAACCATACAGAAAAGCTGCATGCCCTCGGGAAAAAATTACGGCCGTAGTTTCGCATTGCTTTCAACCGTTCGCAGTACCAGCACAGCAAGGCCGCCTTAGTTAGTGTTACAAGGCCAGATCAGTCAATCATCCAGACTGTTGCCCCGGCAACTGCTGAAAAGGCTGTTGCCCCTCTTCAGGAACCACACGTTTGTCTGGCCTCCGTTGTGGTTGCACCTACGGTACGACCATCTGTATCACTAATGCACGCAAGCCTCTCCACCAACGGCAAGGTCCATGGTTCATGCGGGTGGGGGAGGGGGGGGAGGCGGGCAGTTATAAATATGAAAGCCAATTAAAAATGCGCTTAGACTTGAGTATGCGGAAATATGACGTTCTGCTGAATGCAAACACAGCTCGCGTAGTTGGACAGCCGTCAAATTTATAGTTCCCATTGACACTGTAAGCATACATAAGCAAACATCTCTCCAGAAGACGTGTTAAAACACAGTAATAACAGCTATAACAAAACACAAGAGGGAGTTGAAGGTACTAAAATATAATGTCTGTTGTTAATGGTTGAAGTAACAACGTCAACATAGATCGCGAAGCTATTTTCATTTGTAAGAAAAGCAATCTATCAGGAAAGTGTCTTACACTAAGGAAAGAAATTACGTTTGGAACGGATTAAAGCACTATTTGTTTTTGTTCAGCGATAGAGAGAGAGAGAGAGTTTTATATTGCAGCATACCGTCCTTGACGGAGTGATAGCGCCGGTGCCCGTCAGATCACCAGAGTTAAGCACTGTCGGAGTTCGCTGGCACTTGGATATATCACCATCCGGGTCTGCCGAGTCCGTCGGTAATCAGGGTGCACCCGGCCCTCGTGAGGCCAATTGAAGAGCTATTTGATTAAGAAGTAGCGTCACGGGTCATGAAAACTTATGACAGCCAGGACAGTGATGTGCTGACCATATGCTCCTCCGTATCCGCATCCGGTGACGCCTAAGGGCTGAGGATGACACGGTGTTCGGTCGGTCCTGGTCGGTACTGTTGGACCTCCTAGGCTTGTTCGGACGGTTATATCTGTACATGGTCGGTGTGTTGCGACGTTGACGGTGGCTCGTTGGTGCTGATAGCGTAATCACAATGGCTGCATTGGTCGTGTAATTGCTGTGGACACATCCACTTGCTTAGAATATGACTCTCCTGGCGATGGTATTATTCTCCATCGTATTAATTAGTCACAGGCTGGTCAGACGTAATTGTTGCTCTCCAGTTCCAAGTTCATACCTGTGAGACCACGGCATTCCTTAGACACGTTATCTGTCATCAATGTCTCATATACAGTTTTAAGGCGATATAACGTTCACTTTAACTCACCAATCGCAAAACCATAGTCCAGCCGCTTTTGGCTTAAGTATCACGATCGCGAATTCATGGTTCCGGCTAAAACACACAAAATAATCTGTTTTAAACGTCTCCGCCGCAGCGGTTAATTTCTTAATCCCTTGCCGTTCATTAAGTTGCTACTAAAACAATAATAATTAAGATACATTTGTTTGTGCAGTTCGGTTGGCTGCAAAACAATTCGGTTCTAGCGACGACAATCGCTGTCCATTCGTGTGAGCATTGCTGCAGTTGTTCCTAACACTCCAGAAAGCTCACAGCATTTAAACTGTCTAACCTTTTGTTTTATAATGTTCACCATAATAGTTGGTCCAAATCGTGTACAAAACATAACAATGCCGCTATAAAATTTGTGTGCGTTTGTGTGCGACGCGGTAATAGCACTATTCAGAGCACACGAGTATACGCCAGACCACTGTACACCCACTGACTGTCACTGGTAGACTGATAATATCGCACCGCAGTTCGTATAAAAGCCATTTATACCTACATTTAGTTTTACACGGTGCATTTAACAGAAAATTATCAAAGACGATCAGACAATCAATGAATAATATGAAGTTTTGCATATTCATTTTATAAAACAGACTCATGTTAAATGCACAACTGAGCAAGGTAAGACCTCTTTTTACACATCTGAATTAAATATTTGGTCCAATTCCAGTGGAGGAGTCATTAACTGTAGATGAAAGGATGTGCTCTACTAAGGCTCGGCATAGTCTGAAAATGCATATGCCACATAAAACACATAAATATAACTATAAATTATTGTATCTGATATGCGTACAAAATAGATATGTGTACAAGACATGAACGTGAATATGACAATAATGATAGAGAGCCTGATCTTGGTGCCAACATCAGTGTGGTTGTTTGATTATACTGGAGTGCAGTTCCCGGGTTCGATTCCCGGCGGGGTCAGGGATTTTCTCTGCCTCGTGATGGCTGGGTGTTGTGTGATGTCCTTAGGTTAGTTAGGTTTAAGTAGTTCTAAGTTCTAGGGGACTGATGACCATAGATGTTAAGTCCCATAGTGCTCAGAGCCATTTGAACTGGAGTGCACCTGAGGATTTAAGTCACAAAGTTCATTTTGAGAACTGTTACAAGTCCATACAGCTGCTGCATTATTTGAAAGGAGCCGTTCTTCAGCGAGAACAATAACTGCTTCATTAAATATCATGGGATGTAGTTTAAATTTCTTTAGACATAGTTCAAAATTTCAAACCAATATCTGGCTGTAAAATTCACTGCAGATAAACAATTCGACATTTAAATCCAAAACTAAACATCTCGCAAAACGTTTATTCATAATATGTTTTAATTAAAGATTTTCTTGTATGTTGTGCTCTTATAAAGCTATTGTTTGTTAAAGAGTCAGTTAGGTCTGAATGCATGGAAAAAAATAATGAATTTCTCACAGTTAAATGAGATATTTAATTTGTATAATATTTTCCCCTGTGATTGACAAACCTTTTCTACCATATATAATATTTTGGAGCTAAAATCATAATTCGTACAGTGTATTGAGAAGCTACAGTGCAAATGGGCCATGTGAGATGCTGAATATCCTGTCGCCCTCTTACACCACTGACTTTCGTTAACATTAGTAAGTTGACCTTTCATTTGAGGGTACTGAAAGGAAAATGACTTTTGAACCCGTTACGTAAAAACTAATTACACTTCCAATTCGACGTACACTTAACACTCACAAAGACATTAGTCTCGCAGTAAGAAAAACAGAGAAGAAGGAAACGATTCAGTTCTTAAAATTCACAAAATTGTGAGGCAATTTGTACACAAATGACAATTTCAAAATTTTTAAGTGCACAACTAAGCTGGAGGTGTAAGAGGGCGAGCCGAATTCCAACATCTCACGGGGCGCGCTTGCACTGTACCTAGCAGGTTTTGGAGACCAACACGAAGTAGTTTCCTGGCTCAATAAATCGCAAGAGTCCTATATCAAGTTGTTCATCCCGACTACACCTACACCACTACTATACATTGTGAATAGTTGTCGTTTACACCCTATATAGAACTTTCAGAAGTAATTAAATGTTTCGCTCGGGTAAAAGGAAAGAAACAAACGGAAACCAGAAAAAACATAAAAATCGAGATACAACCAGGTGCCATTGATACTTCTCTGAACTTCATTACTTTTTTTTATATATTAATGATTTCCAAGGCATGTCACTGGATGGGTTTTTCATATAAAGCTATCAGATAGGAGTAACAATAAGAACACATTATAAACAAAATCAATTAGTTCATTAAATAATGTATGGAGTTTACTCTTTGTAGGTTTATAGATCTCTAAAACTTCCAGTACGTCAAGGACACCCCCTTCCGGCTAGTTGTGGGGAATGCGATTACACTTTTCTAAGTTATCTAGTTGATGCTGGCTTTCAAGCAAACTTACCCCAACTGCATACCCTTTCTATTGGTATTTATGCCTCAACTGAAATGAATTGCCTGTATCAAAAAATGGCTCTGAGCACTATGGGACTTAACTGCTGTGGTCATCAGTCCCCTAGAACTTAGAACTACTTAAACCTAACTAACCTAAGGACATCACACATCCATGCCCGAGGCAGGATTCGAACCTGCGACCGTAGCGGTTGCGCGGTTCCAGACTGTAGCGCCTAGAACTGCTCGGCCACTCCGTCCGGCAATTGCCTGTATCGTCTATAGCCTGTGTAATAACTGTTGTACTGATTGCAATTAACCCTGTACTCGACGGACCCAGAAAATTGGTTTTTATCGTCTATTCGATGTCTAATTACCAACTTTAAAGTGTTGTTTACTTTGTAGCTACACCAGGCACTGAACTTTCAGAATCAGTTTTTGATTTTCTGTGACTTTTTTTGTTAAATGTTGTGGGTACAACGCTAACCTTAACTACACTTTTTAAAATATTTCTTGATTGTTTGTACAGTCTCCTTTGTCATTCTCCACATTTGAAAATCCATGACATTATCATAACACCTAGTAAAAAATTTTTTTGCGCAAAGAACTCGCATCTTGCCGCACCATACAAATAGACGTGTCAGCTAAGTATCAGTGTAAAAAAGGGCAGATTGTGTAACGGACATTGAATCATAGCAAGTGTATACAGAGGCATTTGTCGTGAGACTTCAAAACTATTTGGCCGGTCGACGTGAAACTAACATGAATGGACTATCTACTATCCCCTCCCTAACCCCTAACTCCGATCGTACGTATGTCCTAGGACCCAATGAGACTGAGTGGGTACATAAATACTGGTAGCCAATGCATCGTTTCAAACGTGAAGTATGTGGAGGTGTATTTCACTTTAGATTAAGTATTGGGTGCCCTTGCACACGTTAACGTCAGTTTCCACTTAATGATCATTTCCATGTTTCATTTATAATTATAATCTACAGTAGTGGTGCACCTCAATACAATGTGTTTACTTCGTTCATTGAATGGAGCACGTCATTTTTACTAATTACACATGCGGACATATTTGAGCAATATTGTACTTTTAAATCATATGATCTACATGCTGAAAAGATATGAATCACGTCCTATTTATCCCTATACGTTCAACATATGAGGCAATGACAGACGCATTTGAGTAGACACGGGAACATCCAAGAAGAAGAGACAGAGTGCCTCGATCGATTGTAGTTGATCCTGAGACGGTCCGTTAAAGGGATCACAGTTTGTATGATATGATATGTGATAGAGAGCAGTGGATGAAGAGGAGTTCTATGTAGAAAATATGGTTATGTCTACGTTAGACTCATGACGGTCAAAGTAAAGCTCAATTCCAGGGTCAAAGTCAATGCCAAGGTTAATCACAAGGTCACTGTCACAGTCATCATTTAGGTCAATGACAAGATCATTCACAAGGTAAGTGTCACAGTCAGTCTCAAGGTCAAACAAATTCAAAACCAAAGTTAGTGCCAAAACCAAGGTCATGGACAATATCACATTAATAAAGTCCCACACCTTCTCCTCTTTCCTTTTCTTCTCCTCACCCCTCCCACTTTCTCCCATAAAACAACAGACCAAGAATACAGATCAAACAAATTTATCCTTAAATTGGCACTATATAAAATGTAAGATTAAGAAATGGTGGTATGTTTATTTATACACTACCAGCCATTAAAATTTCTACATCAAGAAGAAATGCAGATGATAAACGGGTATTCATTGGACAAATATATTATACTAGAACTGACAGTCTAATCACATTTTCACGCAATTTGTGTGCATAGATCCTGAGAAATCAGTACCCGGAACAACCACCTCTGGCCGTAATAACGGCTTTGATACGCCTGGGCATTGAGTCAAACACAGCTTGGATGTCATGTACAGGTACATCTGCCCTTGCGGCTTTAACACGATACCACAGTTCATCAAGAGTAGGGACTGGCGTATTGTGACGAGCCAGCTGCTCGGTCACCATTGACCATACGTTTTCGATTGGTGAGAAATTCTGAGAATGTGGTGGACAGGGTAGCAGTCGAACATTTCCTGTATCCAGAAAGGCCCGTACAGGACCCGCAACATGCGTTCGTGCATTATCCTGCTGAAATGTAGGGTTTCGCAGGGATCGAATGAAGGGTAGAGCCACGGGCCGTAACACATCTGAAATGTAATGTCCACTGTTCAAAGTACCGTCAGTGCGAACAAGAGGTGACCGCGACGTGTAACCAACGGCACCCCATACCATCACGCCAGGTGATAATCCAGTATGGCGATGACGAATACACACTTCCAATGTGCGTTCACCGCGATGTAGCCAAACACGGATGCGACCATCATGTTGCTGTAAACAGAACCTGCCTTCATCCGAAAAAATGATGTTTTGCCATTCGTGCACCCAGGTTCGTCGTTGAGTACACCATCGCAGGCGATCCTGTCTGCGATGCAGTGTCAAGGGTAACCGCAGCCATGGTCTCCGAGCTGATAGTCCATGCTGCTGCAAACGTTATCCAACTGTTCGTGCAGGTGGTTGTTGTCTTGCAAACGTCCCCATCTGTTGACTCAGGGATCGAGACGTGACTGCACAATCCGTTTCAGCCATGCGGATAAGATGCCTGTCATCTCTACTGCTAGTGATACGAGGCAGTTGGGATCCAGCACGGCGTTCCGTATTACCCTCCCGAACCCACCGATTCCATACTCTGCTAACAGTCATTGGATATCGAGCAACGCGAGCAGCAATGTCGCGATACGATAAACCGGAATCGCGATACGCTAAAATCCGACATTTTTCAAAGTCAACTGCTGTTTGTGTATGACAAATCGGTTGGAAACATTCCTCATGTCAGCACGTTGTAGGCGTCGCCACCGGCGCCGACCTTGTGTGAATGCTCTGAAAAGCTAATCATTTGCATATCACAGCTTCTTCTTCCTGTCGGTTAAATTTCACGTCTGTAGTACGTCATCTTCGTGGTGTAGCAATTTGAATGGCCAGTAGGGTATCTATCGATTGGAGGTAGTTCGTTTGTGTTTCAAGACAGTGATGTAAAAAATCAAGACATTAAAATTTTATAGTTTATTGATTAACAATTACAGCGGGCCGTGCTGGGTAGCCTTACGGTCTCAGGCCCCTTGCCAAAGTTCGCGCGGCTCCCCCGTCTGAGGTCCTCCCTTGGTCGTGGGTGTGGTGTGTTGTCCTTAGCATAAGTTAGTTTGAGTGAAATTAAGCAGTGTGTAGGCCTAGGGACCGATGACCTCAGCAGTTTGGTCCCATAGAACTTACCATAAATTTCCAAATAATTACAGTGGAGTGGGCACTGGCATGAGTGCAAGTGCAGGCAGCATGTAGGTCCGGAGACATGTTGGTCCAGAGAGCAAAACCTGGTAGGGGCGCCACAGTTCCCATGGAGACTGTCCCCACCCTCGCCACAGCCCACAGCCAGGGACTGGGATGAACTTCAGCTACTCTAGAGACTGGTTTGAGCAAACTATCTGCAAGTTTCAGCTTGTTCACCCACAGCCCTGCAGCCACTCCTCACCTGGAGTTCTGCCATTTCTAAGACAGCTTTGATTCTCGCCATGACTGTATTATTAGGGAAGCATACTGGAAAAACTTTCTGTACACTGCACGTGTCAGTGTAGAGTAAGTAGAAAGCAGTGTCACACAGTATTCTGTGAAGACTGACTATAGTGTAAAAGCTAACAGTAACAGTAAATGGTTATTATCCATCAAAAACTTCTTGTAAGATGATTAAATTCAGTTTCCGGATTCGTAAGACATCCACCTTAGAGCAAGAGAGAAGTATGAGAAGGCATGCTCTGAAGGAAAATGCAGCATATTAGATGAGCATTCTCACAAGCTGTGGTCTCTCAAGTGCCAACGATGTGAGACTACATGTGTGGGTGTGAATCTTTGGAATCATGGGGGGCATCCCTCTATAGTCGGGCTTGTGTATCCGGTGAACTTTGGTGGATATGGAATGTGAGCATGTACAGTGCACGTGGTACAAATTTAATGGAAACGACACGGATGTACAGCTCCTTATAGCTGTATCTGAGCAATGGTCTGGACCTAGTGTTAACATGGGGTGCAATGCATAAAAGCACAAGAGTCTTGTAGCTGATATCAACACGTTCTTCTCTGAGTGCATTTTTCGTTATGCATTTAGCCAATGTATTCATAGACATGATATGGCCAAAATCCACGAATGGATACTCAACAACATCGATTCGAGTTAATTCTATTTCTGGGTGTTCACAATTTATATGACATCAATTTCTATTTATCACACTCTGACCTGATGAGACAGATTTTTAACACATTATTTTGGTATAGGATCCGTGTTGGCATGTTTTAATATTTTTCTGGTTGGATATGGAATGTGAGCATGTACAGTGTACTTGGTATGAATTTAATGGAAACGGCACGGATGTACGTTTCAATCCCGTGGGCAGTGAAGCGATATCTTTAAGAGTTCTGGTGGAAATCTTCCAACCATCTGTTGTAAAATTTCTGGGGAATCCGATTACTCCCACAGCGCTTTTTTCCCCTAAATGCACCTGCTACCTCAGCACCAGTGGGTGACAATCCATACATATTTAGAATATAAAAACTGATGAAGACTGACATGATAATTTCGAACATCAGCTATGTTCTGTGATTCAGTTTTCCAGCTTACATGAGCTGAGCCAAGACTGGCGATGTTTTACAGGAGCTTGAAATTTAGCGCGGACTTCAATGCGAGATGCTTATAACAGTGTCCACGACGAAACTTTGTCTCTAAACCTGGCAGACAATCCAAAGAGATTCTGGTCGTATGTGAAGTATGTTAGTGGCAAGAAACAATCAATGCCTTCTCTGCGCAATGGCAATGGAGATACTATCGAAGACAGTGCTGCCAAAGCAGAGTTACTAAACCCAGCCTTCCGAAATGTCTTCACAAAAGAAGACGAAGTAAATATTCCAGAATTCGAATCGAGAACAGGTGCCAACATGAGTAACTTAGAAGTAAATATCCTCGGAGTAGTGAAGTAACTTAAATAACTTAATAAATGCAAGTCTTCCGGTCCAGACTGTATACCAGCTAGGTTCCTTTCGGAGTATGCTGATGCATTAGCTCCATAATTAACAATCATACACAACCGTTCGCTCGACGAAAGATCCGTATCCAAAGACTGCAAAGTTGCACAGGTCACACCAATATTCAAGAAAGGTAGTAAAAGTAATCCACTAAATTACAGGCCCATATCGTTAACGTCG
Organism: Schistocerca nitens; assembly: GCF_023898315.1. Classification (NCBI taxonomy): domain Eukaryota; kingdom Metazoa; phylum Arthropoda; class Insecta; order Orthoptera; family Acrididae; genus Schistocerca; species Schistocerca nitens. The sequence continues at coordinate 284,929,734 of NC_064621.1, read as the reverse complement.
ATATGCAGCAGGATTTTGGAACATATATTGTGTTCGAACATTATGAATTACCTCGAAGAAAACGGTTTATTGACACACAGTCAACATGGGTTTAGAAAACATCGTTCCTGTGAAACACAACTAACTCTTTATTCACATGAAGTATTGAGTGCTATTGACAAGGGATTTCAGATCGATTCCGTATTTCTGAATTTCCGAAAGGCTTTTGACACTGTTCCACACAAGCGGCTCTTAGTGAAATTGGGTGCTTATGGAATATCGTCTTAGTTATGTGACTGGATTTGTGATTTCCTGTCAGAGAGGTCACAGTTCCTAGTAACTGACGGAAAGTCATCGAGTAAAACAGAAGTGATTTCTGGCGTTCCCCAAGGTAGTGTTATGAGCCCTTTGCTGTTCATTATCTATATAAATTTGGGAGACAATCTGAGCAGCCATCTTCGGTTGTTTGCAGATGACGCTGTCGTTTATCGACTAATAAAATCATCAGAAGATCAAAACAAACTGCAAACGTTTAGAAAAGATATCTGAATGATGCGAAAAGTGGCGATTGACCCTAACGAAAAGTGTTAGGTCATCCACATGAGTGCTAAAAGGAACTTGTTAAACTTCGGTTACACGATAAATTAGTCTGATCTAAAAGCCGTAAATTCAACTAAATACCTAGGTATTACAATTACGAACAACTTACATTGGAAGGAAAACACAGAAAATGTTGAGGGGAAGGCTAACCAAAGAATACGTTTTATTGGCAGGACACTTAGAAAACGTAACAGACCTACTAAGGAGACTGCCTACACTACGCTTATTCATCCTTTTTGAGAATACTTCTGCGCTGTGTGGGATCCATACCAGATAGGACTGACGGAGTACATCGAAAAAGTTCAAAGAAAGGCAGCATATTTTGTATTATCGCGAAATATGGGAGAGAGTGTCACAGAAAGATCCAGGATTTGGGCTGGACATCATTAAAAGAAGGGCGTATTTCGTTGCGACGGAATATTCTCACGAAATTCCTGTCACCAACTTTCTCCTCTGAATGTGAAAATATTTTGTTGACACCGAGTAGGAGGAACGATCACCACGACAAAATAAGGAAAAGGATATAGGTGTTCATTCTTTCCGCGCGCTTACGAGATTGGAATATAAGAGAATTGTGAAGGTTGTTCGATGAACTCTCTGCCAGGCACTTAAATGTGATTTGCAGAGTATTTATGTAGATGTTCATGTAGATGATGAGTAATGATTACATTAAAATATACTGTATTTAGCTATATCGATGGAAAAGACTTGTTTACACATGTTATGGAACTGTGTTGTAGGTGACTCTGATATTAGGAATTCTCATGTGTTTCAGTATTTCCTAATTGCGATACATGAAAAAAGATATTCACTTTGTGGTAAGTAGACTTGCCCTGTTTGATTAGTGGTGCTTTGCTGTGGCCCTACCACATACAACACAGTGCAAGGCAAATGGTTACGTTGCTCAGAAAGTCAATGTGGACTTTGATGAACAAAAGTTATCCACACCCCCGGAAAATGCGTAGCACTCTCTAAAAGTGTGTTGTAGATGTCTCTTTGGAATATTCATGAAAACCTCTACAATGTCTCACACTGAGAGCAACCACTAATAAAACAGAACAGGTGTACTCACCATAAAGTGAATATCTTCTCTCGTGTACCACATGCTACGCAAAAGTAACACATGTGAGAAATCCTAGTATCTGAGGGGCAAATACAACACAGTTCCTAACGCGTGTCAATATGTCGTGATTGTAAAAATCGTTTTTGTTTCCTTGCCAACAGTAGTCACAGATGAAATTAAATTGATAGTAAGTCATATCATCATCATTGAGTAATGTTCAATTTCGCCCAATGTGGTCAACTGTCAATATATATCACCTCTTTACTTGAGGATGTATTGGGCTCTCCTTACTGCCTTCAAACTAATTTTGATTTGTTAGTAACATTTAGAATATAGCAATGTATGACCCAAAATGCACCAAACATAAACTCTACAGTGACAATATTTTCCACTGTAAACCCTTTAAAATGGATACAGTGGGCAAAATATCACGCTAACTATGTGCAGCAATGCAAAGTGAGATTGTCTATTGAATTGTGTCCTCAAAAATCGGGTGTAAAAGATGGTCTGGCATAGACATCATGTGAATTCAAAAGAAGTTGTCTTTAATCTTTTATCAGAAAAGTTGAGTGGTGGCACATCACTCTCTCTCGTTAACATTGTGTCAGATTAACATTCGTATATTAGGACATGATCTTGATGTTGCCCAGTACCATATTTTCTAGGTGCGGTTAATGACTTTTTCTACACGAGGAAATTGTGGACAGAATGTTCTTGTAACTGCATGTGTAACCTGTAGAGAGGTTGAACCCGCGAGGAAGGGGGAGAGGTTGAGGGCGTAGTGGAGACGACTGAGAACAGGGAACAAAATGAATTGGAGGCCATAAATGCTGAGCGCAGTGACCTGGGCATAGAGTGATTATGCGAAACAGTTTCTGTTGTTCTTACCTCGAGAGGGATTTCTGGCCAAAGCTCTCTCCTCCTTCCGCTTAGGTTCAGATAGAAGGGCTCAGATTCACAAAACATTTTACCTTGGCCAGACACCAGTCCACCACAGAAGATGGCCAGATGGCTGAAAGTGGGTGGAGCAAGCCATTTAAACTGAGCTTTTGTGCAAATTGTGAGAAGGTCATAAAACTCTGTGTATTGTTAGGTTAGAAGTTGGGGTGATACAGCAAGAGCGGATGGCATATATGTCTGGTGGAGGTAGGACTGTAACCCCGCCCCCTCGACGCCAGAAAGTCGTCTGGTTATTTCAGTCTATTTCAGTCTATTTCAAGGGCACGACTGTCTGGGGAAATTAAAAGCCTTCTTTCTGACATTGGAAACGGTTTTAAAATTAAAGATGCTTTCATATTTGAAAATAATTTTTCGGTGAAAAACAACAAGGAATTGATCAACAATATTCAAACTGTAAGATGTACACCTGACGCTAGACTGGTTTCCTTTGACATCGTCAGTCTTTATACAACTGTCCATGTCGATTTAACCATAGCCCTTGTAAAAAAGAATCTACTAAAACATAAAAAATTAAGTGAAATTCAGATTGTGTAGCTGAGTTTGCTTAAAGTCGTTTTGAAATACAATTATTTCACGTTCGATGGGAAAATGTATATACAACCAGACGGTTTAGCAATGGGTAGTCCCCTCGCTGGTATTTTGGCAGATGTTTTCATCAACGCTCTGGAAATAACGTTCTTCACTTCAAGTTCAGAATTATGCCACAAAATCCGTTACTATGCACGTTATGTTGACGACATTATCATTGCTTTTGACGGTACTGATCATGAGTTAGAGCTTCTCTTCGATACTTTCAATGGTTTACATGAAAAAATTTCCTTCAAAAAAGAACTTCAGAATGAAAAGGTGAACTTAACTTTCTTGATTTAACAATTTCTATACAAAATAGTTCCTTCAATTTCAACATTTTCCGTAAGAAAACGTATTCAGATAATGTCATCCCTGCTGACTCAACTCATCCAAAACCTCATAAACTGGCTTTTTTTCATTCTGCCATTCACCGTATGGTAACTACTCCTTTATCACCTGCCGATCAACAAAAAGAATTCAATGTCATCAAAGCGATTGCGGTTAATAATGGGTACAATCAGAATATGATTGAATTACTTTTGAATACATTATGGGCACAGCAGTGATCAACGTCTTATAAATAATTACTATTAAAAACAGTCTTGATCACGATTTATTTAACAAGGATACCGGTTTCAACCACTACTGTGGTCATCTTCAGACCTATAAGTTGTATACAAAGCTCTAATTAGAGGGCTACATACATTAAACAAAATACATAAAGTTATAAAGCTATAAAACGTTGAATTACCATTGAGTAGGAACCTCTTTCTGTTGAAGAATCGCTATTGGAGAAACCAGTGCACGTCTTACTATATATAATGGAGGCTCCACCCACTTCTGACTGCATGATGTCATTATTAACCAATGAGTTATAAGTCGAATTGTTGTTGTTGTTGTGGTCTTCAGTCCTGAGACTGGTTTGATGCAGCTCTCCATGCTACTCTATCCTGTGCAAGCTTCTTCATCTCCCAGTACCTACTGCAACCTACATCCTTCTGAATCTGCTTAGTGTATTGATCTCTTGGTCTCCCTCTACGATTTTTACCTTCCACGCTGCCCTCCAATGCTAAAGTTGTGATCCCTTGATGCCTCAAAACATGTCCTACCAACCGATCCCTTCTTTTAGTCAAGTTGTGCCACAAACTTCTCTTCTCCCCAATCCTATTCAATACCTCCTCATTAGTTACGTGATCTACCCACCTTATCTTCAGCATTCTTCTGTAGCACCACATTTCGAAAGCTTCTATTCTCTTCTTGTCCAAACTAGTTATCGTCCATGTCTCACTTCCATACATGGCTACACTCCATACAAATACTTTCAGAAACGACTTCCTGACACCTAAATCTATACTCGATGTTAACAAATTTCTCTTCTTGAGAAACGCTTTCCTTGCCATTGCCAGTCTACATTTTATATCCTCTCTACTTCGACCATCATCGGTTATTTTACCCCCTAAATAGCAAAACTCCTTTACTACTTTAAGTGTCTCATTTCCTAATCTAATTCCCTCAGCATCACCCGACTTAATTTGACTACATTCCATTATCCTCGTTTTACTTTTGTTGATGTTCATCTTATATCCTCCTTTCAAGACATTGTCCATTCCGTTCAACTGCTCTTCCAAGTCCTTTGCTGTCTCTGACAGAATTACAATGTCATCGGCGAACCTCAAAGTTTTTACTTCTTCTCCATGAATTTTAATACCTACTCCGAACTTTTCTTTTGTTTCCTTTACTGCTTGCTCAATATACAGATTGAATAACATCGGGGAGAGGCTACAACCCTGTCTCACTCCTTTCCCAACCACTGCTTCCCTTTCATGCCCCTCGACTCTTATAACTGCCATCTGGTTTCTGTACAAATTGTAAATAGCCTTTCGCTCCCTGTATTTTACCCCTGCCACCTTCAGAATTTGAAAGAGAGTATTCCAGTCAACATTGTCAAAAGCTTTCTCTAAGTCTACAAATGCTAGAAACGTAGGTTTGCCTTTTCTTAATCTTTCTTCCAAGATAAGTCGTAAGGTCAGTATTGCCTCACGTGTTCCAACATTTCTACGGAATCCAAACTGATCTTCCCCGAGGTCGGCTTCTACCAGTTTTTCCATTCGTCTGTAAAGAATTCGCGTTAGTATTTTGCAGCTGTGACTTATTAAACTGATAGTTCGGTAATTTTCACATCTGTCAACACCTGCTTTCTTTGGGATTGGAATTATTATGTTCTTCTTGAAGTCTGAGGGTATTTCACCTGTCTCATACATCGTGCTCACTAGATGGTAGAGTTTTGTCATGACTGGCTCTCCCGAGGCCATCAGTAGTTCTAGTGGAATGTTGTCTACTCCCGGGGCCTTGTTTCGACTCAGGTCTTTCAGTGCTCTGTCAAACTCTTCACGCAGTATCTTATCTCCCATTTCGTCTTCATCTACATCCTCTTCCATTTCCATAATATTGTTCTCGAGTACATCTCCCTTGTATAAACCCTCTATATACTCCTTCCACCTTTCTGCCTTCCCTTCTTTGCTTAGAACTGGGTTTCCATCTGAGCTCTTGATATTCATACAAGTGGTTCTCTTCTATCCAAAGGTCTCTTTAATTTTCCTGTAGGCAGTATCTATCTTACCCCTAGTGAGACAAGCCTCTACATCCTTACATTTGTCCTCTAGCCATCCCTGCTTAGCCATTTTGCACTTCCTGTCGATTTCATTTTTGAGACGTTTGTATTCCTTTTTGCCTGCTTCATTTACTGCATTTTTATATTTTCTCCTTTCATCAATTAAATTCAATATTTCTTCTGTTACCCAAGGATTTCTATTAGCCCTCGTCTTTTTACCTACTTGATCGTCTGCTGCCTTCACCACTTCATCCCTCAGAGCTACCCATTCTTCTTCTACTGTATTTCTTTCCCCCATTCCTGTCAATTGTCCCCTTATGCTCTCCCTGAAACTCTCTACAACCTCTGGTTCTTTCAGTTTATCCAGGTCCCATCTCCTTAAATTCCCACCTTTTTGCAGTTTCTTCAGTTTCAATCTGCAGTTCATAACCAATAGAGTGTGGTCAGAATCCACATCTGCCCCAGGAAATGTCTTACAATTTAAAACCTGGTTCCTAAATCTCTGTCTTACCATTATATAATCTATCTGAAACCTGTCAGTATCTCCTGGCTTCTTCCATGTATACAGCCTCCTTTCATGATTCTTGAACCAAGTGTTAGCTATGATTAAGTTATGCTCTGTGCAAAATTCTACAAGGCGGCTTCCTCTTTCATTCCTTCCCCCCAATCCATATTCACCTACTATGTTTCCTTCTCTCCCTTTTCCTACTGACGAATTCCAGTCACCCATGACTATTAAATTTTCGTCTCCCTTCACTACCTGAATAATTTCTTTTATCTCGTCATACATTACGATTTAAAATTTCTTAGTTAAAGATGAAGCAGCAGGGTTTTTTCACTGAAGTTATTGTAAAGTCGATAGTCGAACTACTGGTTGCCATGGTGAGGACAAACGCCAGTGCAAAGATGTGGCAGCAGGCTTCTTTCCAACGAAGTTGTTGCGAAGTAGAATGGCAAAGACTGTGGCGTCAGACGATGTATTATTGAGCAGCAACTTGTCTTTAATGAAACGAAAAGAGTAAGCTACAATAATCTGTAGCTGACATGTATACTACATCCAAAAAGGAAATTGATACATTAAAACAGATAGCAGTTGCTAACAATTATAATTCCCTTCAGGTTGATCTGTTATATCAAAAATTACAAGAAAAAAATGATGCTGTTATAAATTCAAAGAAGAGATTTACACAAATGACATACATGGGACCTATCTCAGATAAAATAAATAAATTTAAGAACACAAGCGTGACAATAGCATTTAAAACTACTAACCCCCTACAGATGAAACTGAAACACACAATTGGAGACTCAAATAGATACCAAAAGTCAGGCGTTTATAAAATAATATGTAATGACTGTGAGAAACAGTATATTGGCCAAACTGGCCGTAACTTTTTAACACGTTTCCAAGAACATACTACTGGTACTGCACGTATCAAATCAATATTTGGTCAACATCTTGATGGATACAATCATTCTGAGGGTTGCATTTCTAGCAATTTGAAAATATTACATACTGTGCCAAAAGGACCACTGCTAAATACCTTAGAAGAAATTGAAATTTTTTCGCTTCACAAAAGTAATCCATTATCTGTTTTAAACGAACAACTTCAGTTCAAAGACAAACATTTCTTTGAGCTTTTCGATGATCTGATTTAGAATGTTTACTCTTCTGTCCTTTGTCTTAAAAGGTTAAAAAAATTATATATATTTTTTTAATTATAAAGACTTTTAGCAAATATTTTATCTTTACATTGTAATTGTCTATTACCAAACATTATTTTATGATTGACTATCTGTTTTAGAATTTTGCTTTTATGCTTTTAGACTGCATATTGCTAATTCACATCGTTTTATTTTTGACACTGGCCCATAATTTTATAATTTTAAATTCTTTCATTTTTATTTGCTTATATGACTGGTATATAACTTGAGGAATAGCAATGCCTTAAAAAAGCACATGTAATATACATATCAACTTCATAGATAATATTTCATATATACGGACAACTACTTCGTATCGTATTTGGACAGCATGTAGTATACATGTCAGCTACAGATTATTGTAGCTTACTCTTTTCGTTTCAATAAAGACAAGTTGCTGCTCAATAATACATCGTCTGACGCCACAGTCTTTGCCATTCTACTTCGCAACAACTTCGTTGGAAAGAAGCCTGCTGCCACATCTTTGCACTGGCGTTTGTCCTCACAATGGCAACCACTAGTTCGACTATCGACTTTACAATAACTTCAGTGAAAAAACCCTGCTGCTTCATCTTTGCAACGGCGTCTAACTTCACCATAGAAACCAGTGGTTCCAAATGGTTCACTGACAGGCCTTGAGAGGGTAACCCATGTACTGCCAAACCGAAGTTCATTTTCCTACACATTTAAATATTTTTAACGCTTCTTAATTGACAATAGCTGTTTAATAAGCTAAGTTTAGTGTGTATTTATTTCTAATTCTTGACAATGTTCTTTTAACTAAGAAATTTTAAATTGTAATTCGACTTATAACTCATTGGTTAATAATGACATCATGCAGTCAGAAGTGGGTGGAGCCTCCATTATATATAGTAAGACGTGCACTGGCTTCTCCAATAGTGATTCTTCAACAGAAAGAGGTTCCTACTCAATGGTAATTCAACGTTTTATAGCTTTATAACTTTATGTATTTTGTTTAATGTATGTAGCCCTCTAATTAGAGCTTTGTATACAACTTATAGGTCGGAAGATGACCACAGTAGTGGTTGAAACCGGTCACCTTGTTAAATAAATCGTGATCAAGACTGTTTTTAATAGTAATTATAGAATATGATTGATTACATGTTCAGTAAGAAAACTTCCCAGAACTGTTCGACTTTGAGCAACAACTTCCCCACTGATAGCAAAGAAGATAAAAAATTTATTTCTATTCCTTTCTTGGGCAATATATCATATAGGATGAAACGTCTTCTAACGAAAAAATACTGTATATCTGTAACGTCTCCTTCTCTACAGATAACAGTTTAAAGAGAAATTTTGTATATTCAATAGAGATCACCGGTGATTGGTTTTCCAATTCAGGGGTTTACAAACTAACCTGTAACAACAGTCCTTCATATTATATCGGTCAAACAGACAGAGCTGTGAAAACAAGATATAAAGAACACCTATTAGGTAATAAAGGAGCGAATATGCACAATTCTACTTTTGCTGAACACCTCCTGATAGCCATCATACGCCAAAACACGCCAAGACACTGTTATCCTACAGAGCGAAGACAAAGGACGTAGATTAGATCTGTGGGAAGAGTTACAAATTTTCGAACATCTCGAGCTCAAGGACGGTAATATACTGAACGGCCAGTTGAACCTTGCTTGCAGACAATTTTTCGAAGGCTTTAAACCTGTGCTGTTTACGGCATAACATTAATGCTGGTAACCTTAGTGGTTTATTTCCTCAGGAAGCTATGATGCACCTTCAGTGCTTTAAGCTCACTACCCCTTATGTAATGGTGGTTTTGTCACGATGTATGTTTGCTACTACATCGGCCCTTATGTGATTTTGCCTGGCTCTAAAATTTTGGTTTTCCCTGTGAATTTCTATTAACAGGATCGTGTACCAGTGTTCGTAATTCTTTCTTGACAAGAGCCATTATTGTCAATTTCAAAGTTCTGACATGTATACCGTTTGTGGGCTTCACTAATATAGTAACGTAATTTTTTATATTTTGTGTGTATATACCACTGGGCGTAAGTTTCTCGGTGTAAGCGCCACCTGCCTTTTTTGGTAAATAACTACATTATTTGTACCAATGCTCCCATACTGTTATAACGTGAGTGTTAATTTCCTTCCCTTTTTTATTGTTACTCTACCTAAGGACGTTACTAATATTGATAATTTACACGTTGCCTTTGTACGCCAGTTGGCACACATTTCTCGGCACGAGCGCCACCTGCCCTGTTTTCAGAGTAACTACGCTCGCCGATTACACTCAGTCGGTTGTGAGCGCTGCAAGATCCATGAGCTATTTTATATTTACGTGACAAACCCTAATTATAGGGCTATATTTTACTTTTGACACATGGATCTATGCCGACAATTGTAAAAACGGCGATGGTACATTAGTCCTTACCAATGTAAAACTGTAAGTACCAGTCGTCGCTATCATACTTCTGTAATACAAGAGTTCTCTAATTTGTCTTAAAATTTATTCTTGGCTTATAAGTTTCATACTATTCTAATGTAAGCTATGATGTTTATTGTCCATAGGCTACCTTCTGAAGAAGACAAATTCATATTTGTCGAAACCTAGGTAAAGAATTTCTTTATCCATTGGAACTGGTCGGCTGTTTATAATTTTATTACGTGAAATCGTTGCTGTTGTGCAGCATGTTTAAAATATTAAAACATAAAAAGTAATTAAAACCGCACTGTTGTTGTTGTGGTCTTCAGTCCTGAGACTGGTTTGATGCAGCTCTCCATGCCAATCTATCCTGTGCAAGCTCCTTCATCTCCCAGTACCTACTGAAACCTACATCCTTCTGAATCTGCTTAGTGTATTCATCTCTTGGTCTCCCTTTACAATTTTTACCCTCCACGCTGCCCTCCAATGCTAAATTTGTGATCCCTTGATGCCTCAGGACATGTCCTACCAATAGATCCCTTCTTCTAGTCAAGTTGGGCCACAAACTTCTCTTCTCCCCAATCCTATTCAATACCTCCTCATTAGTTACGTGATCTACCCACCTAATCTTCAACATTCTTCTGTAACACCACATTTCGAAAACTTCTGTTCTCTTCTTCTCCAAACTATATATTGTCCATGTTTCACTTCCATACATGGCTACACTCCATATATATACTTTCAGAAACGACTTCCTGACACTTAAATCTATACTCGTTGTTAACAAATTTCTCTTCTTCAGAAACGCTTTCCTTGCCATTGCCAGTCTACATTTTATATCCTCTCTACTTCGACCATCATCAGTTATTTTGCTCCTCAAATAGCAAAACTCCTTTACTACTTTAAGTGTCTCATTTCCTAATCTAATTCCCTCAGCATCACCTGACTTAATTCGACTACATTCCATTATCCTTGTTTTGCTTTTGTTGATGATCAACTTTTATCCTCCTTTCAAGACACTGTCCATTCCATTCAACTGCTCTTCCAAGTCCTTTGCTGTCTCTGACAGAAATACAATGTCACCGGCGAACCTCAAAGTTTTTATTTGTTCTCCCTGGGTTTTAATACCTACTCCGAGTTTTTCTTTTGTTTCCTTCACTGCTTGCTCAATATACACATTGAATAACATCGGGGAGAGGCTACAACCCTGTCTCATTCCATTCCCAACCACTGCTTCCCTTTCATGCCCCTCGACTCTTATAACTGCCATCTGGTTTCTGTACAAATTGTAAATAGCTTTTCGCTCCCTGTATTTTACCCCTGCCACCTTTAGAATTTGAAAGAGAGTATTCCAGTCAACATTGTCAAATGCTTTCTCTAAGTCTTCAAATGCTAGAAACGTAGGTTTGAATTTCCTCAATCTTAGTGTATAATATGCACATAAGCACAACGCTGGACAGGACACAATTGTTACTAAATGTTACTCATCAATACTAAGAAGTTGGCCAAAGCAATACTGTTAATGTATGCAGTCAGCTGTAGACTAATTACTGTGCGTGACTTAATCTTCCCACCATTCTCTGTCTGTTTTGACTGGCAGGTACTCAGAGTTAAAGTTTCAAGAAACGAGTAGAAACAGTTACTGACATTATGATAACAACGTGAAGAGTACAGCAATGTACATGAAATTTATGTTCACAATATAAATATAAAATTCACAACAACAACGTCAAGAATACTCTATTAACAGCTAGTAGTTATAAGATGGCAGCTATTAAAACAAAGGGTAAAACCAAGAAATGTAATTTTTGTATTAAAAAATGAAATACTGATAATAAGAGTGTTTTATATTTTGTATGTTTAAAACTTTTATAAATTAAGTACATTTATTCAAGATTGTTAAGTGTTCACAATAACTGAAAGTCAACGTTCTGTTTATGTTCGCAGATCTGGGAGGAGCCTCTAGTCAACCAAAAATGATAATCAAAAGATTTTAATTATACTAGATTCTGATCAAGAGAATTACGATACGAGTGTGAGTCAAATGAAAACCTTAAATTTGTAATAACGCCGTTACCCTCGTCCAGGTCAGCCACAACGAGTGGTAACTCCACAGAACATTGCAGCAGTTGAAGCCACAGTGACGGAAAACCGCCGAGTGACACTGAATGACATTGCAGCATGTTTACGGATTAGTCATGGGGCAGCACACCGCATTGTACATGATGTGCTCCAGTTTCACAAAGTGTCTGTAAAATGGGTGCCACGGCAGCTGACTCTTGAAATGAGAGAACGAGGTGTTGATGCTTATGAAGAATTTCTTCGGCGCTTTGAACGAGAAGGTGATGACTTCCTTGCAAGAATCGTTGCTGAGGACGAAACCTGGGTTCACTTCCACCAACCGGAAACGAAGAGAACGACAAAGGAATGCTGCCATTCCTCATCACCAAAACCAAAGAAGTTTCGAACAGAAGCATCAGCAGGGAAGGGTATGCTGACTCTCTTTTAGGGCGAAAAAGGCGTCATTTTGGAGCATTACATGCCTAGATGGACCACTGTCACCTGTGCATCATATACAGATCTCCTAAAACCTGCAATCAAATCAAAGCGACGTGGACTGCTTTTACAACATGACAATACAAGACCCCACACTGCCCATACAACAGTTGCAACAATGACAGATCTGCATTTTTAGTGTCTTCCTTATCCATCATACTCACCAGACCTTGCCCCAAGTGATTTCTATATGTTTGGACCACTCAATGAAGCAGTGGGAAGGAAGAAGTTCCGTTCTGATGAAGAGGTATGCCACACGGTGCATGAGTCGTTTGCGCGGAATACCAAAATAATTTTTTTCTGACGGAATTTATGCACTTTGTAAGCGCTGGAGGACTTTCATTGAGCGTCTGGGAGATTATGTTGAAAAGTGATATCGCTTTGCACCACTTCTGCACAATAAATATTATTTAAAAAATGTTTAAGGTTTTCATTTGACTCACCCTCTTATTTAAGAAATAATACAGATTGCTATGCCTTCTTTACCAGATGTAATCAGGTCTTATAAAAAGTCAGTATTTGCCTCTCCACAGCTGGCACTGTTGGTACAGAATTCCGCATCTCACTGCTGTATGTTTTCCTTTGTAGAAAAATTCCTTTCATGTGGCCCCAGTCTTAATATTATACGGATTTCATTTGAAACTTATGTCGACCAGTTTGTGAACTTACTGCTTAGCCCTCTCTAGTACCGTGGTAACTTCTTAATACTATTATGTAAATATGACAGATTTTGAAACGTCCCCTTAGAACAATTATACATGACTGTGCTTAAACTGACACACAATATTTTTTAGCGCAACGCAATCTGACTTTCAAAAATCCCTACAAAAGAATGGCCCTGACTACCATTAACCTATACCTTTCACAAATCATTTACCTCACAAAAATCTTCGTTACTCGAACTACTGCAATACAGCGAGCGCCACTACTGCCAGCTAAATAAAAGATTCAAACTACTGAAGGCACTAACTACTGATAAGCATAGTTAGCAAATGAAAGATTTTAATACAGAACAAACAATGTATTTACCTTAATAATGTTGAAAACTCATAATATACATAGCAGTTCATGACATCCAGTTTTAAAAATTTCAAAACTCCGCCATCTCTCTCCCCACATCCACCACTGCTGGCGGCTCACCTCCAACTGCGCAACGCTACGCGCTGTTCACATCCAGCTGCCGCTGCCCAACACTACAATGGCAGACAACAATGCAAACTAGCCACAGACTGCACACAGCACAGCCAGTGATTTTCATACAGAGCGCTACGTAACGTTGCCAATAAGAAAACATAAACAGGCTACTTACATAGCCCCCATACTGTCCACAAAAAATTTTACAAATTGTTTTGGGCACTGGCCAATAATGATTTGAAAAAAATTTTTCATGCTTACAATAACAAAGATATCAAATGCACACACTTATTGATACAATGTTGGTCAAAAGGTAAAATTTTCTCACAGTCCATAAAGACAGTCCTGGTCATTCATCATAGTAAAATTGCAGTTTTTTTTTTCAAAGTCTGAGCAGTAAAAGAAAATGCACACGGAAGTACTGGATTTCCATGCTGTCTTGAAGAAGTAGTGTTGTCCTTTCAACGGAAAAACAGTGCTGACTCTTGTCATGCAGACAGGTAATGGGTCACAACAGAGCAAACCCACAGCAGAGCCATTCGACGTTTTGAAGAATATTGGTAGGTAGGTCATCACAGAGCAGACCCAGTATAGTCTTGGTAGAGAGTATGTTATTGGTGGGCTACCAGACGTGCAGACCCACTGCAGTCCTTGTAGAAATAATGGTATTGGTGGGCCATCAAAGACGCAGACCCACTGTAGTCCTTGTAGAGACTGCCAGCAGCCATCTGTTGCGACTGTGCAGGTGCACAATCACCATCAAAGAGTCTTGCGGAGAATATAGCAAGTCCATAAACCATCACTTGTGCACTCACAAAGTTTTTTCTAATTGTCCTTAGAACCAGCAATGCTGTTAACGAGTCCCTTGCTGAATTATTAACACACGTGCAAACACTATCAGTCCCTACTTCTCACATATTGTCCATATACTATGACCAATAGAAACGTGTGCAGTGAAATGTAACTTACAAGTTACTTAATTTGATGAACTGGTGTCAATTACAATTTTATAACATGAGAATACAATTAAAAAGGTACAAAATACATCATTAAATAACATAACAATACAGATAACATTTGTAGTAAAACAGGCTTTACAAAAGAATGGAAATAGACATATACATCAGTGTGACAGGAATTATAAGTACCTACATAAAAGATCAGAATAACTTTTGAAACATCAACTTCACACATGAGCAACAAAACAGAACAGATAAATAATGTCTAAACATCTTTACAAAGTAAATAACATATTACTAATGCAAATTATATTTGAGGATAACAGTATTCCTCATCATAGTGAATGTAGCTTAGTATTAGAAGAGAAAAAAATTCTATGAAACAGTACACAGAGACAGGAAGAAAACAAATACACAAGGGTACACAAACACATAGGGGGATAACAGAAAAGGAAAGGACAGGGTTTGTTTTCAGTGTAACATTTGGTACTGCAGTCCAACCTAAAACTTCATTCCATAGATTTTTCGTCTTATTTCAACATTTGTTTCCACCAAAAAATCCTATCCAAGCATGCTTTCTGTATTTATATGTTCACATATTTCTTACCTCATTATTTATTTTCCATTATCTTACCTCATCATTTATTTCCAAGAAAATCCTACCTAAACCTGTTGTCCCTAAACCCTACCTTTTTTGGTTCATATCCTCTTTCAAAATATTTTTTTTTTGCCAAATCATTTTCTTATAGCTTCTCAATGCATTTCATCCAATTCATCGCAACTCATTCTCTTATATAGTCTACCCCCTCTTAAGCTAACTTAAATCTACTGAGCTCAGATGCTAAACTAAAGGACGAGGCAATGCAGCAGCACAAAACAATTAACACAAACAGCAATGATCAAAAATACAAATGGCGAAGCAAGCAGCATAAATTACAACTAATATAAGGCAATGAGCAGCAAACAAGAAAAATAAATCAGTAGTAAACTGGCTTAGCAGAGTAACACAAATTAAAATTCAGTAGCACTATGCCTGGCAAACAGCAGCAGCAAATGAAATAACTTATACCCAAACATGACAAAGTTCAAGCAGAAAAAATATTACACTAAAAATGCCCATGTCTAATACCTATGTCACATCATAACACTAGAGTGATGCATCACAATTTATTCTACAAAAGAATTTACCAAGTACTTGAAAAGATAACTATGATTGCAGTTCCTGTGAAGGTAAATGTCTTTTTGCGCTCCCTCATTTTTTTGAAAAAAAATATTATTTACTCGATCTGTAGACAGAAAATATTTATATTAGTACATCTATAAAATTTTATTTTAACCAATGCTGCAGTGCAGCTAGAAACTAGATATTAAACAAAATAGATGAAGCAAGGCGTGAAACGTCATTCACTAGCCATATGGCATTTCATAATGCAGTAAACAATCTTTCAACTAGCAAGACAATAGACATAAAATGTTTCTCATCATTTCATTTCAGTAAATATCATAAATTAAGAACTCTACAGTGTAATCATGTTTTCAAGTTTGAGGGTGACGTATTTACGATGCTTTCTACAAAGGAATGTCAATAGCGAGGATAATGGCCTCCCTGTCCACTACTCATTATTCCTTACCTTATTACACATATATATTCGTCGACACGTCAATCTTGCGACGACACTTCAATATTTCATCATAATAAATACATAGCACAATCAAATTCCTCATATAGCATCAGCTTATTGATCATAAACATACCTCAACAGCATAATACACATCGTCATCGTAATAATAACATCATAACAGATCAATCACATCTCAAAATCGTCGTAGCTTTCTGAATATTTTAAAACCTAAAAAAAATTCTCTGCTCATTTCAAAAGTGTCATCTACCTCAAACATACTTTAAAAATCATGATCCCATACCAAATACATCATTCAAAGCTCTCATAGTATCACAATGGTCCCGAAAAAATATGAACATTGCGCAAAGTACAGACAAAATACAATTTCATAAGTGTGAAGTTATCCAACTGTGTAATTGCGTAAACATGTGTCACTGATGTAGTAAAATTGATATTTGTCTCTCTCAGTTAAATGATCAGATAGCTGTGTAATTTGTGTGTTAGAGAAATATGGTACCGATGTGTAAAGTTGTATAAGCAAATTCCATATTAGCTAGGGCTCCTTGTGCTTGCCAAACACATGGTACACAAAGTGAGCGTGTACCCCCCTGAGGATTAATGTAATTATACCCTCAGGTGTTACAGATTACAGCAGTGGAATGAAATGTATCACGGAAAACCTCTGTATCATTGTACTTCAAGTATCTTTAAAAATAAATGATTTAAGTGGAAAATTAATCACTCAAATACATGTCCTGTAGCGCTAAATGTGCGTCTTGTTGCAACATAATCTCTGTGGAAGTGTCGTAGTTATCGTCCTCTATCGTTCTGCAGAAGTCAATGTACTTACCTCATGATAAACAAAAGTGAAATGCTTTGCGTATAGATATCGTAGTTATTATGCTTATTGGCGTGATGAAGAAAGTACTGTACAGTAACGTATTGTTGTGCCACGAAAAAGGCTGTCTCATTGTTGCTATACCACAAAAGATACTATTAAAACATGTTTTACTTTGCAAAATAATGCAGAAAAACTGTGCAGATATAAAACAAAAACACCGCAAAAGCAACATTGCAAATTGTCACTCATTAGTAGCGTCGTGATAAAACCGTGTAGTTGTCACATAAACTAACCACTGTGTCGACTGGTATCTCACAGAAAGTAAATCCAGAATGTATTTTCAAGTAAACCAAAATGTTGCATGTTAATAGTTTCTAAGTCTGACAAAGCATACTAGAAATGTGAAGTGAAAAGTTTTATGGCAAAGACTAAGTTAAACTGCAGATTATCATTCAATAAACGGTTTTACATATGAGATGTGGTGTAAACCTTTACTCTTCCTAGTACGCAGACTTTCAACTGAAAAGCAATTGTCATGTTTTATACGTCGGTAAGGAATGCTAAATCTTTTCTCAAGGTTAGCGTCTGTGTTATTTTACTCTGAGCCAGGCGGCGCAGGTGGCTGCCTGCGGTGCGAGTCACTGTCTGTTCCTTTATTGGCGGGCGCCGTTATTGGGATTAGGAGACCTAGCTTCTACAAATTCACGTTGTCGAAAGTGCCCTGCTCTGTTTGAATCCCGCCAGTTCTGATGAAATTCAGGTCTGTCGTTATGATTATCTCGTCTGTCGTCATGCCGGTAGATTTCATAATTTCTTTCTTGTCAGTCATATGTGGAGAATTTCTTCCTGAATCGTAACTGCGCGCTGAACTGTTGCGTCTGAAGTTATTCTGTCTCCCTTGATAATAATTGCTTTGGTTCCAATATTGTCTGTATCTAAGGTAATCTCTGTCATATTCATTACTACGGAAATGCGATCTTTCTCTGTAACTATTGTTACTCTGCCACTGGTTATCATATGGGTGGTGTCTGTTTTGTTCACGATTTGCGTTGTAAGAATAGCCTTGTCGTGTCCAGTTATTATTTCTTTCATTGCGGAATTGCGACGGATGTGACCTGTAATTGTTGTGTTCCTGTTTTCGCGTTCCGCGATTATCAGTGTCAATTTCTAATTCTTGTAAAAGTCCCTGAAAAGCTTCAATGTCGTCTTTGCAACGTCCTGCTAAAATAATATTTCTTAAATGTTCAGGCAATTTCATTAAGCAAATGCGGATGAGTTCTGAAGGGCTGTATGGGTTTGAAATGTATTGATTCTTGTGCAACATGTCTTCAAAATATTTGACAAGACTGGAAAATTCAGATTGTTCAAAGTGTATCATCATCATGATGCTATGTTTTACTCGGTCTTGTGTAGCTTGAGACCAATATGCTGAGAGGAACGCATGGTGAAATTCTCCTTCACTGTGACAATCGTGAATGACAGATCGCATTCTTTCAGCTGGTTCATTCTCTAAGTAGCCACACATAAATTCTAATCTGTGCTCTAAGGAACAGTTGGGAGGAAAGCAATGAGAGAATTGATGGAGCCATGCTTGTGGATGAATGTCGTTGCCAGAATTCTTAAATGTTTTGAATTTACGTGTAGTAATGAACAGCTTATAGTCAAAATCATCATGTCGGCGAGTCACATGTCGGTCATTGTTACGTCGTTTCGGCGGTTGCATCTCAAAATTCGGTGTGCCTTGCCAATTTCTTTCATAATTTCCGAAGTGTCCTGTGTTATTATTTTGTGGTTGTTCCGTATTTCTAAGTCCCTCTTCCCGTGTTGGAGCGCGAGTGTCCTCTGAAATATGTAATTTTTGTATTACTTGTGCCAACTGATCTTGTACTTCCCGGATTTCTCTTTTGTGTTGCGTATTAATTTGATTCTGATTTTGTTTGAATTTCTTAATTTATTCATACTCTTCTGTGTCAGTGTTGGCTACAGGTCTTGTGTCATTCAGATCATCATCTACCTTTGTAGATAAGATAGTGAACTGATCTGAAAGTTCGGCTACTTTATCCGTTAGTGAAATTATTTCCTCTGTGTGTTTTTCTGAACCAAGTTTCAGAGTGTCCATTTGTGTTGAAATCGTATCTACTGTGTCCTTTAAGTTTTCCTGAGTTTTTGCAAGTTGCATAACCGAATCGGTAGATGCAACTCAGTCAATTTTAGCTTGCAGGGTGTCGTGATTTTCATGAACAATAGTTTGCAGTTCTTTTATGGCTGCTTCGTGATTCTGTAATGCATTTTCATGACGCGAAAAAATAGGTAGGAAATGCTCACAAATTTGTGTTTTTACGTCATTACAGACTTTTTGACATTTCGATTCGATTTTATGTAACTCAGTAGTTAAATCTTCACGTGTTTGTTCAAGTGTGCTGTCTAACTTTTGAAGATTTTGTTCCATTACGTCTAACTGTTGCTGTGTTTATCTCTGGTGTTGTTCCATTGAGTCTAACTTTTGAAGATTTTGTTCCATTGTGTCTAACTTTTGAAGCTTTTGCTGTGTTTGTCTCTGATTTTGTTCCATTGTGTCTAACTTTTGAAGATTTTGTTCCATTGTGTCTAACTGTTGCTGTGTTTGTCTCTGATTTTGTTTCATTTGCTGCATTAATTGCAATAATAATGTGTTAGTGTCTGGAATCGGTTCCTCTATGCTTTTCGGCACTGCATTTGCACCGGCAACATTTACATTTTGACGAGCAGAAAATGTGTCTTGACTTATTTGAGAGAACGGTGAGGACCCAAAACCTGAATCTGCAGTATTTGCAAGATTGTGTCCTGTCATTTCGTATTCCTGAGGCGAGCTGTTGCCGACCGATCGATCGATAATGCTTCCCTGTTCACTACTTGTTTCACTGTCTACACCATTATTTGCCACCCGCTCCATTTCCCTATGCACAGTTACCAAATTACTACTTTGAACATTAGTTATTTCATTACATGGTGGCGCTAACACATTGCTTTCGTCTTCACTGTCATTTCTCAGTTTACTTTGGAGCCTAGTGTTACGTTTTTCACACGCCATTATTGTCACAATATTTCACATGACAACACAGAAAAACACAATTTGAAGAGCAAAAATAGGGGAATACATTAACATAGCACTGAAAATAATATCTAGTTAATTGCAAGCGCAGCTGCGAAATACTTGCTGCAAATCTACATGCATGCCACAACTGTTTTACTGTACAACAATGAAAACCTACAACTACAAAGGAAATTCTCTCTATAATTACGCGCTAGTAATAAACAAAAGCTACACTAATTACACAAACTAAAAGAAAAATTAGAAGATTCCAGTGAGGTATCCTCGGCTAAGGGTCGACATATGAAACGTCCCCTTAGAAAAATTATACATGACTGTGCTTAAACTGACACACAATATCTTTTAGCGCAACGCAATCTGACTTTCAAAAATCCCTACAAAAGAATGGCCCTGACTACCATTAACCTACACCTTTCACAAATCATTTACCTCACAAAAATCTTCGTTACTCGAACTACTGCAATACAACGAGCGCCACTACTGCCAGCTAAATAAAAGATTCAAACTACTGAAGGCACTAACTACTGATAGGCATAGTTAGCAAATGAAAGATTTTAATAGAGAACAAACAAGGTATTTACCTTAATAATGTTGAAAACTCATAATATACATAGCAGTTCATGACATCCAGTTTTAAAAATTTCAAAACTCCGCCATCTCTCTCCCCACATCCACCCCTGCTGGCGGCTCACCTCCAACTGCGCAACGCTACGCGCTGTTCACATCCAGCTGCCGCTGCCCAACACTACATTGGCAGACAACAATGCAAACTAGCCACAGACTGCACACAGCACAGCCAGTGATTTTCATACAGAGCGCTACGTAACGTTGCCAATAAGTAAACATAAACAGCCTACTTACAATTTGTTTGCTCATGTATGTTATACATCCATTCCATTCCACTCTCATTTCTTGCCATGTCGTAGACCTCTCCTGATATAGGAATACAGCACAAATCAAGAGACTGAATATAATTGTTCTTATGTAAGATGTCTGTCTGATTTCCGATTGTCGACACCATTTATTTTTACTGTTAGCTTTCTACACTACAATCAAACTTAACAGACTACTACATGCAACTCCATTGCACTTCGCCTGCTATGACACTTGCAACATTCACATCCATTGTCTAAAATCGAAACAGTGTTGGAAATGACAGGTCCTAAGATGAGGAGTTGTGGTTTTAGGTGTGGGTGAACAAGTCGAAACAAAGACCTGCCAGAGTGGAGCAACAGTCAGCATGCACCCTGTAACCCGTGTACCAGCAGATGCTGCCTGCACCAGCACTCAGGACAATGGTTGCTCCAGTAAGTTTGTAAATAAATATTAAAATTTTGGAATCTTGAATTTTTAATGAGCCTGTCTCCAACACATACATATTGGGTAGCTGTGTAAGTTCATAGCGTTTTTCCATAAGTTTAATAAACACAACAGATACACTTAACAGAGAATTTAGTCTTCCATAATATACAATCCCTCACTATTTAGAACAGTCTGCCAACGCTGCGAAATCTTTCCCATTCCGCGACTGTAGAAATTACGTGATTCTGAGGTGAAGAACTTGATTAGCCGTGTTCTGAGCGCATTTTCGTCTGGAAAGGAAGTTTGTTGAAGGTTGCTCGACAGAGAGCGGAAGAGATGAAAATCTGAGGGTGCAACATCAGGTGAATAAGATAAGTGTGGAAGACTTCCCAATCCAACCTCTGAACAGTGTTTTTGTCAGTCTAGCAAAAAAAGGGCGGGCGTTATCGTGAAGTGGCATCACATCATGCATTCTTCTTGGTAGTTGCTCTTGAATTGCGTCTGCAAGACGTCTCAGTTGTTGACAATATAAGTCACCACAGATGGTTACACTCCGGTGAAGCAATTAGTGGTATACTACAACACTGGTATTCCGCCAGAAGCATAACATTATCTTGTGTGGATTCATGCGGGTCTTTGTATGGGAAACTGCTTCTTTGTTTGGCCTCAACCATTTCTCTCTTTCCTTTATGTTAGTATAAAGATACAATTTTTCATCACCGGTGACGATACAAGATATGAATGGACGGTGTTGTTCCTCAAGCAGAGAAGCACATATGACCACCTACTGATGCTACTTAGAGAATGTAGTACACATACACACGATTTTTTGACTTTCCCCACTGCATGCGAATGTCGCACGATGGTGGAATGATCACATTTGCCAGTTCTCGGGTACTCTGACCTGGATCATTGTGGATTAATGCGTTTAAACAATCATCAGTCCTGAAGGTCTTCCTGACCGTGGACAGTCACTAACGTGAAAACGATCCTCCTTGAAACGAGGAAACCATTTTCTCATTGTTTTCTGTCCAATAGTATTAACCTCATCAAGGCGCAAATGTTTGGGGCTGCATCTATTGCCGTCATCTCTTTCTGATCTGAAGCACCAGAACATGACGGAAATGATCCTATTTCTCCTCTTGCCATTCAATTTTCTAGCGCCCTCTGCTCCACTCACTATCTCCAAAAGACAAAACGAAAATATGTAACCTAAAATAGCAATAATGAACTACAAATGAAAAATGATGGTTAATAAACAAACTTATAGCAACCGAAATACCAACATGCAAAACGAAAACCCTACGAACTTATACACCAATCTAATACAGACACACCAAGATTTTCGACATCTCAAATTTTTTTTGCACCTAGGACAGGTGGGCTAGATCCGCCATCTTGGACTGGGTGATGGTGGGTAGTAGAGAGGAGTGGGAAGAAAGGAGGAGGTGGAGGTGTGTATGTGTGTGTGTGTGTGTGTGTGTGCGTGTGTGATCTTGGACTGTGTGTGGGGGGGGGGGGGGTAGTAGAGAGGAGTGGGAAGAAAGGAGAAGGTGGAGGTGTGTGTGTGTGTGTGTGTGTGTGTGTGTGTGTGTGTGTGCGTGTGTGATGATGGATTCGACCTTGGCCTAAACTTCGACCTCGACCTCGACCCTCTGGCACAAATGTGAAAGGAACCCCTAGTCTGCAGCAGAATTCCATGTACTCACGACCACAGAGACACATGTGCTGTTCTGAACAGGCTATCATACACAAATCTCAAAAGATAGGTATACATTGACTGCAAATGAGACAAAGTATTTCAGTAAGCGCTTCTGTGACTTCAAGTCCCAAAGTAGCTGCTGATGGGCGATTGCATCATCTCTTATACCACGTATGTAAATAACATATTTCGCTTTATATTGAGCAATACCCCCTTGAACCATGGACCTTGCCATTGGTGGGGAGGCTTGCGTGCCTCAGCGATACAGATGGCCGTACCGTAGGTGCAACCACAACGGAGGGGTATCTGTTGAGAGGCCAGACAAACATGTGGTTCCTGAAGAGGGGCAGCAGCCTTTTCAGTAGTTGCAGGGGCAACAGTCTGGATGATTGACTGATCTGGCCGAGTGAAACTAACCAAAGCGGCCCTGCTGTGGTGGTACTACGAACGGCTGAAAGCAAGGGGAAACTACGGCCGTAATTTTTCCCGAGGGCATGCAGCTTTACTGTATGATTAAATGATGATGGCGTCCTCTTGGGTAAAATATTCCGGAGGTAAAATAGTCCCCCATTCGGATCTCCGGGCGGGGACTACTCAAGAGGACGTCGTTATCAGGACAAAGAAAACTGGCGTTCTACGGATCGGAGCGAGGAATGTCAGATCCCTTAATTGGGCAGGTAGGTTAGAAAATTTAAAAAGGGAAATGGATAGGTTAAAGTTATATATAGTGGGAATTAGTGAAGTTCAGTGGCAGGAGCAACAAGACTTTTGGTCAGGTGATTACAGGGTTATAAATACAAAATCAAATAGGGGTAATGCAGGAGTAGGTTTAATAATGAATAAAAAAATAGGAGTGCGGGTTAGCTACTACAAACAGCATAGTGAACGCATTATTGTGGCCAAGATAGACACAAAGCCCATGCCTACTACAGTAGTACAAGTTTATATGCCAACTAACTCTGCAGATGATGAAGAAATTGATGAAATGTATGACGAGATAAAAGAAATTATTCAGGTAGTGAAGGGAGACGAAAATTTAATAGTCATGGGTGACTGGAATTCGTCAGTAGGAAAAGGGAGAGAAGGAAACATAGTAGGTGAATATGGATTGGGGGGAACAAATGAAAGAGGAAGCCGCCTTGTAGAATTTTGCACTGAGCATAACTTAATCATAGCTGACACTTGGTTCAAAAATCATAAAAGAAGGTTGTATACCTGGAAGAATCCTGGAGATACTAAAAGGTATCAGATAGATTATATAATGGTAAGACAGAGATATAGGAACCAGGTTTTAAATTGTAAGACGTTTCCAGGGGCAGATGTGGATTCTGACCACAATATATTGGTTATGAACTGCAGATTGAAACTGAAGAAACTGCAAAAAGGTGGGAATTTAAGGAGATGGGACCTGGAAAAACTGAAAGAACCAGAGGTTGTAGAGAGTTTCAGGGAGAGCATAAGGGAACAATTGCCAGGAATGGGGGAAAGAAATACAGTAGAAGAAGAATGGGTAGCTCTGAGGGATGAAGTAGTGAAGGCAGCAGAGGATCATGTAGGTAAAAAGACGAAGGCTAATAGAAATCCTTGGGTAACAGAAGAAATATTGAATTTAATTGATGAAAGGAGAAAATACAAAAATGCAGTAAATGAAGCAGGCAAAAAGGAATACAAACGTCTCAAAAATGAGATCGACAGGAAGTGCAAAATGGCTAAGCAGGGATGGCTAGAGGACAAATGTAAGGATGTAGAGGCTTGTCTCACTAGGGGTAAGATAGATACTGCCTACAGGAAAATTAAAGAGACCTTTGGAGGGAAGAGAACCACTTGTATGAATATCAAGAGCTCAGATGGAAACCCAGTTCTAAGCAAAGAAGGGAAGGCAGAAATGTGGACGGAGTATATAGAGGGTTTATACAAGGGCGATGTACTTGAGGACAATATTATGGAAATGGAAGAGGATGTAGATGAAGACGAAATGGGAGATAAGATACTGCGTGAAGAGTTTGACAGAGCACTGAAAGACCTGAGTCGAAACAAGGCCCCGGGAGTAGACAACATTCCATTAGAACTACTGATGGCCTTGGGAGAGCCAGTCATGACAAAACTCTACCATCTGGTGAGCAAGATGTATGAGACAGGCGAAATACCCACAGACTTCAAGAAGAATATAGTAATTCCAATCCCAAAGAAAGCAGGTGTTGACAGATGTGAAAATTACCGAACTATCAGTTTAATAAGTCACAGCTGCAAAATACTAACGCGAATTCTTTACAGACGAATGGAAAAACTAGTAGAAGCGGACCTCGGGGAAGATCAGTTTGGATTCCGTAGAAATGTTGGAACACGTGAGGCAATACTAACCTTACGACTTATCTTAGAAGAAAGATTAAGAAAAGGCAAACCCACGTTTCTAGCATTTGTAGACTTAGAGAAAGCTTTTGACAACGTTAACTGGAATACTCTCTTTCAGATTCTGAAGGTGGCAGGAGTAAAATACAGGGAGCGAAAGGCTATTTACAATTTGTACAGAAACCAGATGGCAGTTATAAGAGTCGAGGGGCATGGAAGCAGTGGTTGGGAAAGGAGTGAGACAGGGTTGTAGCCTCTCCCTGATGTTATTCAATCTGTATATTGAGCAAGCAGTGAAGGAAACAAAAGAAAAATTCGAAGTAGGTATTAAAATTCATGGAGAAGAAGTTAAAACTTTGAGGTTCGCCGATGACATTGTAATTCTGTCAGAGACAGCAAAAGACTTGGAAGAGCAGTTGAACGGAATGGACAGTGTCTTGAAAGGAGGATATAAGATGAACATCAACAAAAGCAAAACGAGGATAATGGAATGTAGTCAAATTAAATCGGGTGATGCTGAGGGAATTAGATTAGGTAATGAGACACTTAAAGTAGTAAAGGAGTTTTGCTATTTAGGGAGTAAAATAACTGATGATGGTCGAAGTAGAGAGGACATAAAATGTAGACTGGCAATGGCAAGGAAATCGTTTCTGAAGAAGAGAAATTTGTTAACATCGAGTATAGATTTAAGTGTCAGGAAGTCGTTTCTGAAAGTATTTGTATGGAGTGTAGCCATGTATGGAAGTGACACATGGACGATAACTAGTGTGGACAGGAAGAGAATAGAAGCTTTCGAAATGTGGTGTTACAGAAGAATGCTGAAGATAAGGTGGGTAGATCACGTAACTAATGAGGAGGTATTGAATAGGATTGGGGAGTAGAGAAGTTTGTGGCACAACTTGACTAGAAGAAGGGATCGGTTGGTAGGACATGTTTTGAGGCATCAAGGGATCACAAATTTAGCATTGGAGGGCAGCGTGGAGGGTAAAAATCGTAGAGGGAGACCAAGAGATCAATACACTAAGCAGATTCAGAAGGATGTAGGTTGCAGTAGGTACTGGGAGATGAAGAAGCTTGCACAGGATAGAGTAGCATGGAGAGCTGCATCAAACCAGTCTCAGGACTGAAGACCACAACAACAACAATTGAGCAATAGATGGATGCACATTTTAATATTATTTTTTAATGAAACTTGTTTAGTTCATTAGTATCAGTGATGATGGCAACTTTGCTCAAAACGCTTGTGATTGTTTCTGACAGTTGACTATACGAATTATGTGAACTTGAAGCTTTGACTGATAAGAACCTAATTTATCCAAGTGAACTGAATTTCATGGCGTGATTTCTCACAATGGAGCGTGTGAGTGAAGCGTCAGTGAAATAATGGAGAGAAAATTTTCTGACCAGCCTCTCAACTTCCGGATCACACTAAACTGATACCGTTCTTTTCTTTTTTGCACTAGTTTTGAAACAGTTAATTTTGTTCTTATCAGAATTCTGTAACATCTGGTGTAACATGCTCAAGTGGACTCAGTTACGAAAGGTATTTTCTTAGGCATTCTAGTGACTTCTCGTGTCGCAACAAGCCGTCGTCCTTACTAGTATAACTACAAAATAAATACGGCAGCGCAGACACAAAAAAATTGTTCAAATGGCAATGAGAAGTATGGGACTTAACATGTGAGGTCATCAGTCCCCTAGAACTTAGAACCACTTAAGCCTAACTAACCTAAGGACATCACACACATCCATCGCCGAGGCAGGATTCGAACCTGCGACCGTAGCGGTCGCGCGGTTCCAGACTGAAGCGCCTAGAAGCGCTCGGCCATAACGGCCGGCAGAGCAGACACACGCTTTGAAGTTTATCCCGCCACTAAATAAACGTAGGATTCACTTCTAACGGTGATCACATTCATTACTCCCAAGATTATCTGAATAATTGTTTAAGAAGATATTAAGTAACTAATTGTTATGGAGGACATTGCACAACTGAACGTAACAAACATCATTCTCCAAAATATGTATGAATTAATTTGAAATTCTCAAGAACTCTCTGGCACACATTGAAACACAACATAGCCACATAATGAAACACTGAGCACTTTAATACGACGGTAATGGCAATGGAGTCACATCACACAACGCATATAAATCAAATCTACATCTACATCTAAGTGACTACTCTGCAATTCACATTTAAGTGCTTGGCAGAGGGTTCATCGAACCACAATCATGTTACCTCTCTACCATTCCACTCCCGAACAGCGCGCGGGAAAAACAAACACCTAAACCTTTCTGTTCGAGCTCTGATTTCTCTTATTTTATTTAGATGATCATTCCTACCTATGTAGGTTGGGCTCAACAAAATATTTTCGCATTCTGAAGAGAAAGTTGGTGACTGAAATTTCGTAAATAGATCTCGCCGCGACGAAAAACGTCTTTGCTGTAATGACTTCCATCCCAATTCGCGTATCATATCTGCCACACTCTGTCCCCTACTATGTGATAATACAAAACGAGCTGCCCTTTTTTGCACACTTTCGATGTTCTCCGTCAATCCCATCTGGTAAGGATCCCACACCGCGCAGCAATATTCTAACAGAGGACGAACGAGTGTAGTGTAAGCTGTCTCTTTAGTGGACTTGTTGCATCTTCTAAGTGTCCTGCCAATGAAACGCAACCTTTGGCTCGCCTTCCCCACAATATTATCTATGTGGTCTTTCCAACTGAAGTTGGAAGCAACGGATCGAAAAAGAAGAACGACATTCACCTGCAGAATGTATCAGCACACTCTTACTGCATTCAGATACCTGCTCAAAAGTATCCGGACACCTGGCTGAAAATGACTTACAAGTTCAGTAATGCTGGAATTCAGTATGGTGTTGACCCACCCTTAGCCTTGATGACAGCTTCCACCCTCGCAGGTAATCGTTCAATCAGCTGCTGGAAGTTTTCTTTCGGAATGGCAGCCCATTCTTCACGAAGTGCTGCACTGAGGAGAGGTATCGATGTCAGTCGGTGAGGCCTGGCACTAGGTCGGAGTTCAAACCTTCCCAGAAGTGTTCTATAAGATTCAGGTCAGGACTTGATGCAGGCCGGTCCATTACAGGGATGTTATTCTCGTGTAACCACTCCGCCACAGGCCGTGCATGATGAACAGGTGCTCGATCATGTTGAAAGATGCAGTTACCATCCCCGAATTGCTCTTCAACAGTGGGAAGCTCAAAATGGTTCAAATGGCTCTGAGCACTATGGGACCTAACTGCTGTGGTCATTAGTCCCCTAGAACTTAGAACTACTTAAACCTAACTAACCTAAGGACATCACACACATCCATGCCCGAGGCAGGATTCGAACCTGCGACCGTAGCAGTCGCACGGTTCCGGACTGCGCGCCTAGAACCGCGAGACCACCGCGGCCGGCTCAGTGGGAAGCAAGAAGGTGCTAAAAATATAAATGTAGGCCTGTGCTGTGATAGTGCCGTGCAAAACAACAAGGTGTGCAAGCCCCCTCCATGAAAAACACGACCACACCATAACACCACCGCCTCCGAATTTTACTGTTGGCACTACATACGCTGCCAGATGATGTTCACCGGGCATTCGCCATACCCGCACCCTGCCATCGGATCGCCACATTGTGTACCGTGATTCGTCACTCCACATAACGTATTTCCACTGTTCAGTTGTTCAATGTTTATGCTCCTTACACCAAGCGAGGCGTCGTTTGGCATTTCCCGGCGTGATGTGTGGCTTATGAGGTGCCGCTCGACCACGAAGTCCAAGTTTTCTCGCCTCCCGCCTGTCTTAGTACTTGCAGTGGATCCTGACGCAGTTTGGAATTCCTGTGTGATGGTCTGAATAGATGACTGCCTATTACGCATTACGACCCCTTGAACTGTCGGCGGTCTCTGTCAAGTAACAGAGGAGGTCGGCCTGTACGCTTTTGTGCTGTACGTGTCCCTTCACGTTTCCACTTCACAATCGTATCGGATACAGTGGACCCAGGGATGTTTATGAGTGTGGAAATCTCGCTTACAGACGTATGACACGTGACACCAAATCACCTGACCTCGTTGGAAGTCCGTGAGTTCCGCGGAGCGCGCCATTCTGCTCTCTCACGATGTCTAATGACTACTGAGGTCCCTGATATGGTGTACCGGGCAGTAGGTGGCAGTACAATGCACCTAATATGAAAAACTTATGTTTTGGGGATGTCCGTATACTTTTGATCACGTAGTGTAGGTACAAGTAATTCTGTTTCGACGCATGTCCTGTAATTAATTTCACTTTCTATGCCAGAGGATGGTCTGTTGTTTGACGGAAACTTTTAGTCTTAATAAAGTGACTTACAGATAAGGTGAAAATCATGATATTTCAAAAATACAGGGTGTTTATAAATGAATATAGGGGTTTTAACGCTTTGTAACATTTATTATATTAAACTTACAGTTAAAAATGATATGTCAAATGAAAGAGCAACTCAAACAGTTTTACCAAGAACCTTATTAATGTTCAATGTGAGCACCATTTGTCACACGGCACACACCAAGTCTATAACCGAGTTCTGGGTAGGCTGCAAGGGGCCCAATGACAGGGCTTGCTTTGCATGGCCTCCGCATTCACCCGACCAAACGCCATGCGATTTTTTCCTTTGGGGCTTCATCAAGGATCGTGTGTACGTGCCTCCGCTACCAGCAGACCTCCCTGATTAAGAAACCGGATTGAAGCAGCTGTTGATAAGTGGAGACACACTTATCAACGTTTGGGAAGAACTCGGCTATAGACTTGATGAGTGCTGTGTGTCAAATGGTGCTGATATTGAACATTTATAACGTTCTTGCTAAAACTGCTTGAATTGCTCTTTCATTTGACATATCATTTATTACTGTAAGTTCAATATAATAAATATTATAAAGTGTTAAAACCCCGATTTTCATTTATAAACACCCTGTATATAAACATTCTTAAAATAATGTAAATTCACTGGTATGAAAAACGTAAGGATCAAAGTCAGTTTCACGTTATCTGTCACTGACAAGTAACATAGCTCCATCAAACGAGCGATACACAAAAGGAAAGTTACAGTGCTGTAATGTGCAGAAGTTAACTGAAAGGAATACCAAATGAGACGAGTGAAAACGACAGTTTTATTGAAACAGACAAAATTAGACTGAAGTCATACAAATTACAAAAGACGGGGTCTTAATAGGGTATTTGATCATTACAGACGGCAGTGCCCGCTCTGCAACTTGTTCCCATGCTGGCCACAAGGTTGGCAAGGCGTTCTCGAGGTAGGGCGTTCTGTTCCTCCACCAGAATGTTTGACGACTGCTTGAGGGTCGTTGTTGTATGCGAATATGCTGCGACACATCTACCCAATGCATCCCACACGTGCTCGATGGGATTTAAGTCGGGGGGAGTGTGCAGCCCAGTCCATTCGAGGAATTCCTTTCGTTCCAAGAGCTCCTTCACTTGTGCTGTTTGATGCGGTCGCAAGTTGTCATCTATGAAAATGAAGTCAGGGCTGAATGCACCCTGAAAAGTAGCAGTTGGGGATGGTGTGTCACAGTAGGGTTGATAGTGAGTGTCGTGTATTCAAATGTGCGGCCAGTACAATTATGAAGCATTTTGCATTCCCACACTACAACACTCATGTTCAATCATGTTCCTGGGCACATCACACGTTCCCACCCCTCGCTGTATGAGAGTACATCCAGAATTACTACTAAGACTGAATCTGCTCCCACCGGAGAAGCGCATGCAATTCCACTCCTCGATGATTGTATCCTTATGCTCTTGATACCGTTTCAGATGGTGTCGGTGATGTGCAGGTGTCAACGGAACACAACGTGATGTTCGTTGGTCAGAGAGACCGCTCCAAAGCAGCCGCTGTGACAATGTGGAACATGAGATTGTATGCCTTGCAATCCTGTTACATGTGGCTGCAATTGTACCCGCTGTTGGGTTCCCTCTTGCCTGTTCCTCAAAGTAGCGATCATTGTTACTGTGGCTGACCGTGGTCGGGCACCTATTCTTCATCGGGAAGCAATGCCTGTGGTTCTGAACGCTCTCCATCCATGTGAAACAAATCTGTGAGCAATACCAAACTCCTGAGCTACATTCGTAACTCTTTGTCCACCTTCCAGTTTTTCGATGACTCTTTTTCGTGTAAAGTTATCCAGATGTTGTCTCTGGGCCACGTTGGAATGACGAACACCACCGCAACCCACCGTAACTGCTCGCTTGTTCCTTCAGCTGCTTCGTGCTGCTGGTTCAGCCCAGTGTATAATGTACTGAATTAAGTTACAGAACGAGGCAAGATATACATCTTCGAACTCGTGAATTGACTGCACTCCTTTCAATGACAAAAATTAGGTGAACAGAGCCATAGCGTCACAGTCCGGCAGACTATCATTAAGATGAAAGTTTGATTCTTAAGTACATCCATCATATGAGTTGGTAAGGCATCTACAAATCCACTTTCAGACTAAAACATACATATTTTTTCGGTAACGATGAAACTGCTTCGTTGTGACAGTTAACCAGAGTTGCTGCTCTCTGTCTCTCTGTGACAGTAGAATAGCTACCAGATTTCTTTAGTGTTCTTCGTGTTTAGTATTGCTACCGGACCTGGAAGGGAATATAAGGGGCGTGAACAGTGTCAGATGTTGAGTAATCAGTGGGAAGGACACGAAGATGCCACCTACTCGTATGAGACACCATTGTCAGCAACTTACAGAGTCTGTAAGGGGCTTCACTGTGGATCTCCAATTGGTGAGCTTATCGAATCGTAAAATACCCAGATTTGTGGGGCATTTAAATGTACCAATGGTCCGATGTTGGACTAACATGGGAATGTGAAGGCAGGCATACTTGTCGTGGTGGTTACCGTTGACCACCTCTGACCAACTCAAGAGAGGGGGGACGCCGAACTGCGTACCAAGCACCTCTACGTCTGCCATCTAAGATCAAGAAGCAAGTTCTGCAACATTTTGCGCTTTCCTACACTGTCAGTCGAAGACTAAGAGCAGCCGTCAGGGTAATTACTGTGGCACGTGTAGACTGCAGTTAACATCAAAACACAAACAGCTGCGTTTGGACTGGGGCTCATAACCATGAAGCACGGACTGCTAACGAATGGCGTCGCACTGCGATCAGTGATGAACAGTGGGTCTGTACTAGTCCAGATGACTTTCGTTGGTGAGTGTGGCGCGTACCGAGGGAGAGATCCCAAGATTGCAGCAGTTTAGAGGCCACAGCAGTTTTACTCCTGACAGTAGGGTGTGGGGAGCCATCGAATATGACTTCTGGTCATGGCTGGTAATTATTGGAGGAACTCTGACGGTACAATGATGTGTCCCGATTTCTGCATGCTCATGTATTGCCTCTCAGTACAGTATCGTGGAGGCATTTCACAATAGGACAAAGTTCCTACACTCATGCAACACGTCTCGTTAAACTGTCTGTGTGAAGTTGAGGTACTCCCATAAACCATGCGTATATCGTAAATGCTCGTAAAACGCACATATGGGCATATGAGAATCCTCACATAACTACACTATGAGCATATCAACATCGTTTTGCAGTGAACATTTGGTGTTATGCAGTGGGCAGTCAGTTACTCGTACCATCTGCTATTCCACAGTGCTTGACTGGTAGAGTGTATCGACTGCTTTTGTAACATGAACTGGGTGATCTGCTTCGTGATGTCTCATTCGCTATACAAACGAACTTATGGTTCGTGCCCCTGCACATTTCAGTTGGGAAGTAAGAGAATATATACGTGTTTCTCACACCACTGAGTGGGTAGGTGGTGCAAGACGAATTATTTGGCCCGTGAAATCTCTGGATCATAACCCTTTGGCCTTAGACCATTGGAGCCATTGCGTTTGGTGCTGCAACAGAAAATGTAACGCACCTACAGCAGTAAACTGAAAATGGCCGAATTGTGCATAATGAGATGAACAGAGCCTGCAACATTCCGAGAGTGGTAAGACATCGAGCATGTCACTGTCTTCCTTTACACGGACATCATTCTGACTATGTTGTGGGATAAATGTACAGTACATAGTTGTGTTGAATTTCTGGTCCCTTCGTGTCATTGCTTTCCGATAAAAAATTGATTTGGTGTTGTTTGTGTTGCATCAGTGATACCTACATTACTGAATAACTCTAAAATAAATCAGTTTCAGGCAAAACTTTATTTAACATTTTACGGTTACTTTGATGCACAGATTACACCCATGAAGTGTGTGCGGATACTTTTGAATCACCTTATAACATACACTTATGTATACCTAAATGTATATATGTACATATAAACATATACATACATGTAATGTCTGCACGCACATCTATATAACTGGACTGACCAGTCATTCTATTGCTATATAATAATCGTCATGCCCAACAGTCGCAGATGTGGCAGCAACGCCAGGAGTCCGCAGTTAAGCTCTCCTTTCTTCACGGAACGAATCCACTTGTTCCCGACACCAGACTAAACTAACAGTTTTCAGTTAGTGGAAAGCGGCGGTGACTCGCGAGTCGAGTCTCTGTGCACACGAAGACGACGAGTTCAGAGATGACGTCATAGGACTCGCTGGCGAGCTTAAAGCGAGTATATGAAGCTCATTTCTGATCGCCAGTCAGCACACCACTCTCCCGGCCATTGTCGATTTTCGTGACCTCGAGTCACGGTCAAGTAGTTCTTCAACTGGCGTCGAAAGGCTGAGTGCACTCCAGACCAGTCATTCCAGCAAGGAGAAATGTCTTACAATGCTGGGAATCGAACCCGAATCTTCTGCATCGTAGTCAGCTGTGCTGACCACTTGGCTATGGAGGTGGACACTATCTAGACTTAATTTCCGGTACACTATTAAGAGGTAATATTTCCACATGTGGAAACTTGTGCACAGGACTACCATAAGAGCATAATGAATGAACACCATGTCGCCTCTGTAGAGATGTCTGTCTGGTGTGAATGAGATCGCAAAATATGTGTGTCTGGGGCGTCAAGAACTCATTTCTATCGGGGCTGTACGGAGACAAGTGCACCACATAAACTTCAGCAGACGACAACCAATTCGTGTCCCTTTACCTCCCCATTAGGTATGGGCAGCCGGTGTGTGCTTACTGCACTAGCAGCATCTTTCTACCCTGACTCTTCTTTCGTAACAGATAACATAGCGAAGGTTTTGGTCTGAGAGGGCTCTGATCTCTCGGTAATATTGCATGGTACTAGGCTTTCTAATAACATTCCTCTCCGACGATCTGGCCTCTCCAGTGCCGTTCACCCTGCCGTAGGGGAAAAGTCAGCTACGGATCGTCGTCAGGAGGAAAGAGGACACAGATTATTCAGCAAGTGTGTGTGATTCCCAGGGGATGGCTAAGTTGGCAGGGGGCTATTATACCGATAAAGGAAAGGACGCACAGTAGTTGAAGGCCGGCCGCGGTGGTCTAGCGGTTCTAGGCGCTCAGTCCGGAGCCGCGCGACCGCTACGGTCGCAGGTTCGAATCCTGCCTCGGGCATGGATGTGTGTGATGTCCTTAGGTTAGTTAGGTTTAAGTAGTTCTAAGTTCTAGGCGACTGATGACCACAGATGTTAAGTCCCATAGTGCTCAGAGCCATTTGAACCATTTTTTTGTAGTTGAAGGGTTACTTCTTGGCCCCCAAAGATCCAGAGCTTTGCGCATCATGACTGACAATCATTTTTAAGAAAAATCATGCGACGGGAAGAGATTGTGTCTCGATATGAGGTTAGCGCAGATTACTCAGCTGGCACGAATGTTGTCAGCTAATAGCAGGTGTACGGGTACGAAACCTGAATTCTCACAGTTTTGTTCTGTTCGATGTTTTTATCCCACTCGATGTTCTTGAGGCTAAACCATAGGAGAAACTAGAACTAGTCTCATCTGGAAAAACCTATGATGACGACTATGTTTCGATACCACAAAACAAAAGGGGATCTTCTCAGCTCTTTATTACGTATGTTCCAGTCTATTGGCAAGAGGGAAGGGCAATGAAGGGCTCATACGAGCATTTGTTAATTTGAGCAAACAGCTGCTTGTTGACGGCAGGCGCGTGGCCCGGGGATTTCCATTACAGTTTTTTGCGAGAGGTGATACAGGACTAGTGTTATTGCCACTGCCATTGCGTGAACCACGGTGGCCAGCCGGTTGGAGAAGGGAATCCCTGCGGCTCGCCGCTCGTCCTCAACTGCGGGGAATTGCCCTCTGTTACGCAAGAGGAGGGGTTTTACCGCGGCCAGGTCGCCACAGGCTAGGCGCCATGTGCAGCGCGGGCGGGTTGCCAACTGTATTTGCGCGAAGGACGCGACGCGACGCGTGTGCGAACAGAAAATGTTTCAAGTGCGTCGCACACTCTTATTCCCCACCTCTTCCAAAACGTTTGGCGTCGTCATCTAGCTCTTTCTGTTGTTCTTACCTTTGCATCACCACTAATGTATGGAGGGACTGATGACCCTGTAGTTTGGTCCCTTTATACCCCAACCGTACCGATATGTATGGAGACTTCGGCTAAGTAAACCGTGGTAAATGACAGTCGATGAGGTACAGAGTTATTGCTTACAAAACACGGTACGTGATGTGCCTTCTTCATATTAGTTTGTAGCTTCACGATAAACCGAGAAGGGGCTTTCTAATTTCAGATTCCCACTAACGACAAATCTGTTAGTATGTGTGTGCGTATAAACAGTGGTAAATGCCTAAAAGATGGCCGCCAATGGTAGTAACATATGCCGTATTTATACCAAGAATTTGCTTTTCCGAGACGATCTGTACACATCCGATCATCCTGAAAATATTCCTGTATTTAAATGTGCTTCAATACTTTTCGCTAATCAGGTAAATGTGAATAAATATTTAAGCAAGTGAACAGTGTTATCTTGTGTTCGTTACCATTCTTTACGTGTATTTACGCGATGATGTGATGGTAGAAATGTCGGTTAACATTGCTTGCCTGATGTAGTAATGCGGCAATAAAAGTAATTTTATACTGTGTTAAATCATAGATTAACGATAAAGAAAAACGTTCCTATCATAGTGCAAAAAAGGCAAACATGTCCTGGGCAAAGTTAGGGTTGTAAAGGAAGGAAACTGGCGTTTCGACTTACCTGGCAGCTTCAAAGGCACTTAAAACATCTTGAAATAATCTCCTTTTCAGTTGTTAGTATTAGTACCAACGTCATGTAACACAATGCATGATGTCAAGTAAAGTAACGTGATACATGAAGTCATCTAGCATAATGTGACACTTGTCATCATGTCATCCAACATAGCATTGATGTTGTGCAATATGACACAACGTGTCATTAAAGTTGAGCATGCTTCCCGACTCTGGGACACTTCCTATTACAGATGCACCCCCACCCACAGATACTTCCCATTGTAGATGTATCCCACTTACTGGAAGTACGTAAATTTCTATCTATTTATTATTATACCCCTCATCATACATCTAACAGTGGGAAGGTTGGAGGAAGGAATGGTTCCCCCGGGGACAAAATCAAAGCCCCTCCACCCAGAAATTTATAAAAAAAATTCTTTTAGCGTCCCCCCCCCCCCAAGAGCAAAGAGCAAATCCACTCCCCAAAATCCCCCAGACGTTTTATCCCTCCAGAAAATCTATTTTCCCTAAATGCGCGAATATGTCAAGATGTTTTGAGTTAAATGTCATTGTCAGGTAAGTTGAAAAATTAGTTTCCTTCTTTTACATCTCTTACTTTGCCCAGTGCTCAGAGCCATTTGAACCATTTGAACCTAAACCTTTCTATTCGAGCTCTGATTTATCTTATTTTATTTAGATGATCAGTCCTACCTATGTAGGTTGGGCTCAACAAAATATTTTCGCATTCTGAAGAGAAAGTTGGTGACTGAAATTTCGTAAATAGATCTCGCCGCGACGAAAAACGTCTTTGCTATAATGACTTCCATCCCAATTCGCGTATCATATCTGCCACACTCTCTCCCCTACTACGTTATAATACAAAACGAGCTGCTCTTTTTGCACCCTTTCGATGTCCTCCGTCAATCCCACCTGGTAAGGATCCCACACCGCGCAGCAATATTCTAACAGAGGACGAACGAGTGTAGTGTAAGTTGTCTCTTTAGTGGTCTTGTTGCATCTTCTAAGTGTCCTGCCAATGAAACGCAACCTTAGGCTCACCTTCCCCACAATATTATCTATGTGGTCTTTCCAACTGAAGTTGTTCGTAATTTTAACATCCAGGTACTTAGTTGAATTGACAGCCTTGAGAATTGTACTATTTATCGAGTAATCGAATTCCAACGGATTTCTTTTGGAACTCATGTGGATCACCTCACACTTTTCGTTATTTAGCTTCAACTGCCACCTGCCACACCATACAGCAATCTTTTATAAATCGCTTTGCAACCGATACTGGTCTTCGGATGACCTTACTAGACGGTAAATTACAGCATCATCTGCGAACAACCTAAGAGAACTGCTCAGATTGTCACCCAGGTCATTTATATAGATCAGGAACAGCAGAGGTCCCAGGATGCTTCCCTGGGGAGCACCTGATACCACTTCAGTTTCACTCGATGATTTGCCGTCTATTACTACGAAGACCTTCCTGACAGGAAATCACGAATCCAGTCGCACAATTGAGACGATACCCCATAGGCCCGCAGCTTGATTAGAAGTCGCTTGTGAGGAACGGTGTCAAAATCTTTCCGGAAATCTAGAAATACGGAATCAACTTGAGATCCCCTGTCGATAGCGGCCATTACTTCGTGCGAATAAAGAGCTAGCTGCGTTGCACAAGAACGATGTTTTCTGAAACCATGCTGATTACGTATCAATAGATCGTTCCCTTCGAGGTGATTCATAATGTTTGAATACAGTATATGCTCCAAAACCCTACTGCAAACCGACGTTAATGATATAGGTCTGTAGTTAGATGGATTACTCCTACTACCCTTCTTAAACACTGGTGCGATCTGCGCAATTTTCCAATCTGTAGGTACAGATCTATCGGTGAGCGAGCGGTTGTATATGAGTGCTACGTAGGGAGCTATTGTATCAGCGTAATCTGAAAGGAACCTAACCGGTATACAATCTGGACCTGAAGACTTGCCCGTATCAAGCGATTTGAGTTGCTTCGCAACCCCTAAGGTAACTACTTCTAAGAAACTCATGCTAGCAGCTGTTCGTGTTGCAAGTTCTTGAATATTCCATTCATCTTCCCTGATGAAGGAATTTCGGAAAACTGCGTTCAATAACTCCGCTTTAGCGGCACAGTCGTCGGTAACAGTACCATCGGCACTGCGCAGCGAAGGTATTGACTGCGTCTTGCCGTTTGTGTACTTTACATACGACCAGAATTTCTTCGGATTTTCTACCAAATTTCGAGACAATGTTTCGTTATGGAACCTGTTAAAGGCATCTCGCATTGAAGTCCGTGCCAAATTTCGCGCGTCTGTAAATTTTAGCCAATCTTCGGGATTTCGCGTTCTTCTTAACTTCGCATGCTTTTTCCGTTGCCTCTGTAACAGCGTTCGGACCGGTTTTGTGTACCACGGGGGATCAGTTCCATATCTTACCAATTTATGAGGTATGAATCTCTCAATTGCTGTTGCTACTATATCTTTGAATTTGAGCCACATCTCGTCTACATTTGCATAGTCAGTTCGGAAGGAATGGAGATTGTCTCTTAGGAAGGCTTCTAGTGACACTTTATCGGCTTTTTTAAATAAAATTATTTTGCGTTTGTTTCTGGTGGATTTGGAAGAAACGGTATTGAGCCTAGCTACAACGACCTTGTGATTACTAATCCCTGTATCAGTCATGATGCTCTCTATCAGCTCTGGATTGTTTGTGGCTAAGAGGTCAAGTGTGCTTTCGCAACCATTTACAATTCGCGTGGGTTCGTGGACTAACTGCTCGAAATAATTTTCGGAGAAAGCATTTAGGACAATCTCGGAAGACGTTTTCTGCCTACCACCGGTTTTGAACAAGTAGTTTTGCCAACATATCGAGGGAAGGTTGAAGTCCCCACCAACAATAATCGTATGAGTGGGGTATTTATTTGTTACGAGACTCAAATTTTCTCTGAACTGTTCCGCAACTATATCATCGGAGTCTGGGGGTCGGTAGAAGGAGCCAATTATGAACTTACTTCGGCTGTTAAGTATAACCTCCACCCATACCAATTCGCACGGAGTATCTACTTCGACTTCACTACAAGATAAACCACTACTGACAGACACAAACACTCCACCACCAATTCTGTCTATCTTTCCTGAACACCGTCTGAGACTTCGTAAAAATTTCTGCAGAACTTATTTCAGGCTTTAGCCATCTTTCTGTTCCTATAACGATTTCAGCTTCTGTGCTTTCTATTAGCGCTTGAAGCTCAGGGACTTTCCCAGCACAACTACAACAATTTACAACTACAATTCCGACTGTTCCTTGATCCAAGCACGTCCTGTATTTGCCATGCACCCTTTGAGATTGCAGCCCACCCCGTACTTTCCCGAGGCCTTCTAACCTAAAAAACCGCCCAGTCCACGCCACACAGCCTCCGCTACCCGTGTAGCCGCCAGCTGAGTGTAGTGAACTCCTGACCTACTCAGCGGAACCCGAAACCCCACCACCCTATGGCGCAAGTCAAGGAATCTGCAGCCAACACGGTCGCAAAACCGTCTGAGCCTCTGATTCAGACCCTCCACCCGGCTCTGCACCAAAGGTCCGCAGTCGGTTCTGTCAACGATGCTGCAGATGGTGAGCTCTGCCTTCATCTCGTAAGCAAGACCGGCAGCCTTCACCAAATCAGATAGCCGCTGGAATCCAGAGAGAATTTTCTCAGATCCAAAGCGACACCCGTCATTAGTGCCGACATGTGCCACCACCTGCAGCTGGCTGCACCCTGTGCAATAATGCATTGGTCCCTCTCTGTCTCTTATACATGCAGTTAATCGGCATGGCATTGACTGACAGCTTTACTGGGTGCTCTCTTTAGCGTTATCATGGCAAATTATGTTCAATTGGCGCATTAGATCGTCAAAATCTTGAGCTGGTTGGAAAGCCCTACCCGTAATGCGCCACATGTTCTAAATTGGGGGGAATATCCGGCGATCTTGCTGACCAAGGCAGGGTTTGACAAGCACGAAGACAACAAGTAGAAACTCCGTGCTTGTCAAACCCTGCAACAAGTAGAAACTCTCGACGTGTGCGGGCGGCCACTATCTTGCTGAAATGCAAGAGCAGAATGGCTTGACGTGAAGGGAAACAAATCGGGTAGTAGAATATCGTCGACGCAGCGCTGTCCTGTATTGATGCGCGTTTATTTAATATTTAATAGACACAGTATACGCGTTTTCTTTTGTGTCGGAAAGGGGCCCGATTTTGTGACATATTACAAGTTCCTAATCAGGAACCAATTAATTAGTTTCACCTGTGAGCTTTGGTAGTTTAGGTTTTGAATCTGCGTGTTAATCTACACACATCAAAAAAAGTTTTACATCACCCCAGTTCCCAGAACTCCTGAAGACAGACGTTCACTGTGGATACTGTATCACAGACACAGTCCCTTTGGCTCTTTAGAGATTTCACTAAACTTGTCCAAAGATGTAAACAATAATGCATAAGCGGCGCCTATTAGACGGAAGGGGTCCGACAGCTCGTGTTGTCTGTAGTTCAACCATGCCTAGATGGTCAATACAGCGGTTACATCGCGTCCGCATTGTTACTTTGTGCCAGGAAGGGCTCTCAGAAAGGGATGTGTCTAGGCGTCTCGGAGTGAAGCAAAACTATGTTGTTCGGACATGGAGGAGATAAAGACAGACAGGAAATGTCGATGACATGCCTCGCTCAGGCCACCCAAGGGCTACCACTGCAGTGATGACCGCTACGTACGGATTATGGCTCGGAGGAATCCTGACAGCAACCCCACCATGTTGAATAATGCTTTTCGTGGAGCCACAGGACGTCCTCTTACGACTCAAACTGTGCGCAACAGGCTGCATGATGCGCAACTTCGCTCCCTACGTGGTCCATCTTTGCAACCAAGACACAATGCCAAATGGATGGCTCAGGATTGGCATCACCTTCTCTTCACCGACAAGTGTCACATATGCCTTCAAGCAGATAATCTTCGGAGACATGTTTGGAGGCAACCCGGTCAGGCTGAATGCCTTAGACACACTGCCCACCGAGTGCAGGTTCTCTGCTGTTTTGGGGGGGGGCATTATGTGGGGCCGACGTACGCCGCTGGTGTCATGGAAGGGGCTGTAACGGCTTCTGTTACACAGCTTGAAGTTGCAATGGACGAACATCACGGTTGTGGGCCGGCCGTAGGGATCCAACGGATGTCCAGCACGTCTGAGGCCACCGATCGGTCCTCACCGGCGGCCAATCCGGTTACTGCTCGCACTGAAGTTGACCCCTGACCCGTGATCAAGTGGGAGGACACCTTAGGGGGTGGCAGGCGGCCAAAGACTTCCCAGTGGGCTTAACGTAAGGCCTTCACGGTTAGTCTGACAAACAGGTTCCAGGTACTTTCTGTCTGTGACTGAC
Source organism: Schistocerca nitens (assembly GCF_023898315.1). Classification (NCBI taxonomy): domain Eukaryota; kingdom Metazoa; phylum Arthropoda; class Insecta; order Orthoptera; family Acrididae; genus Schistocerca; species Schistocerca nitens. The sequence continues at coordinate 284,887,727 of NC_064621.1, read as the reverse complement.
ACTGTCCCTTAGCCAGCTGCAGTCGCTTGTCCTGTTTCAGGGGAAATCTCTCAGCCTGCAAGATCTGGGCAATCACAGAGGATGGAATTATAGGTAGTTGGGAAGTCCAATGCTAGGTGCATTATGGGGCCCCTTAGGGACATGACTGCCAGGGAGGGGAAGGAAGGCGATGTTCACTCCGTGTTCATACCGAGTGGAGTCATTCCATACGTGGAATTTGTCCTTCCAGATGCCTTGAAGAGCTCAGGGTGCAGCCAACTGCAGGTGATGTGTATCGCCTTGGATTGGAAGAGATTCTCTCTGGTTTCGAGCGCCTTTCAGAAGTGGTAAATGTTGTCAGTCGTGCTTGCGAAATGAAAGCAGAGATCACCATTTACAACATAGACAACAGGACCGATTGCGGACCTCTGGTACATAGCCGAGTGGAGAGTGTGCATCAGCTCAGACTGTTCTGCGATCGTGTAGGCTGCATATTCCTTGACTTGGGCCACAGGGTGGTTGCCTTTTGCGTTCCGCTAAATAGGTCAGGAGTCCATTACAAGCAGGAGGCGGCTACACAGGTAGCAGGGGTTGTGTGATGTGGACTGGGCGGTTTATTAAGTTAGTGAGTCTCGGGGAAACAGAAAAAGGGCTTCAGTCTCAAAGTGTGCATGTCGAATACAGGAAGAACGTAGATCCAGGAACCATCGGTATAAGAGTTGTAAATTGTCATATCTGTGTTGATAAAGTAACAGAGCTCCAGACGCTAACAGGAATCACTGATGCTCAAACAGCTATAGACACTGAAAGCTAGCTAAAACCGGAGATAAGTTCAGCAGAAATTTTTGCGAAGGAGCTAACGGTGTTCAGAAAGAACAGGCTAAACACAGTTGGCGGTGGCGTGTTTGTTGCTGTCAGAATTAGTTTATCATGTAGCGAAACTGAAGTATATAGTTCCTGTGAGTTAGTGTAGGTAGAGGTCATTCTTGGCAATCGGAATAAAATAATAACTGGATCTTTTTAGCGACCTCCCAATTCAGATGATAGAATTGCTGAAAGGTTCAAAGAAAACTTGAGTCTAATTTCAAATACACACGCGACTCCTAGACTTATAGTTGCCGGTGACTTCAATTTACCCTCCACGTGTGGGCGAAAATACATGTTGAAATCCGGAGGTAGGCATAAACCATCATCCGAAATTGTGCTAAACATATTCTCTGAAAACTATTTCCAGCAGATAGTTCATGAGCCTACTCGAATAGTAAACGGTTGTGAAAATATACTTGACCTCTTAGCAACAAATAATCCTGAGCTAACAACGAGCATGAAAACGAGTACAGGAGCTAGTGAATTCAGGATTCTTGTAGCGAAACGGAATACTATAACTCCCAAATCCTCTAAAAACAAACAAAAATATACCTATTCAAAAAAGCAGACAAAAATTCAATTGAAGCCTTCCTGAGAGACAATCTCCACTCCTTCCAAATTATCAATGTATCGGTAAGTGTAGACCAGATGTGGTGTGAATTCAAGAAATGGTACCACCAGCAACTGAGAGATTTATACCAAATAACTTAACAAACGACGAAGCAGATCAACCCTGGTACGCAAAATGGGTCAGAACATCGTTGCGGAAACAATGAAAAAAGTATGCCAAATTTAAACGATCGCAAAACCCCCGACATCGGCGATCTTTTACAGAAGCTCGAAATTTAGAGCGGGCTTCAATGCGAGTTGGTTACAGTAGTTTCTACAACGAAACTTAGTCTCGAAACCCGGCAGAAAAACCAAAGAGATTCTGATCGTATGTAAAATATGTTACCGGCAAGATATAATCAACGCCGTCTCTGCGCGATACCAATGGAAATACCATCGACGAGAGTGCTGCTAATGCAGACTTATTAAACACGGCCTTTAGAAACTCCTTCACCAAAGTAGACGTAGTAAATATTCCATAATTCGAATCGAGAACAGCTGCCAACATGAGTAACGTAGAAGTATGAGTAGATATCCTCGGAGTAGTGAAGCAAATAACATCACTTAATAGAGGCAAGTTTTCCGGTCCAGACTGTATACCAGTTAGGTTAGTTTCAGAGTATGCTGATGCAACAGCACCATACTTAACAATCATACACAACCGCCCGCTCGATGAAAGATCCGTACTCAAGGACTGGGAACTTGCACTGGTCAAACCAATATTCAAGGGAGGTAGGAGTAGTCCACTAAATTACAGGCCCGTATCATTAATGTCGATATGCTCCAGGATTTTGGAACATATTTTGTGTTCCAACATTATGAATTACCTCGAAGAGAACGGTCTATTGACACACGGCAACACGGATTTAGAAAACATCATTCTTGTGAAAACACAACTAGCTCTTTACTCACACGATGTGCTGAGTGCTATTGAAAAGGCATTTCAAATTGATTCCGCATGTCTCGATTCCCAGAAGGCTTTTGACATTGTGCTTCGCAAACGGCTTGTAATCAAATTGCGTGCTTATGGAATATCGTCTCAGTCACGTTACTGGATTCGTGATTTCCTGTCAGAGAGATCACATTTCATAGTAGTTGACGGAAAGTGATCGAGTAAAACAGAATTGATTTCTGTAGTTCCCCAAGGTAGTGTTATAGTCCCTCTGCTGTTCCTTATCTATATAAAGGATTAGAAGACATTCTAAGCAGCCGCCTTAGACTGTTTGCGGATGATGCTGTCGCTTTACTAGATCTAGTAAAGCCATCAGAAGATCAAAATAAATTACAAAACGATTTATGAAAGATATCTTATGGCGCGAAAACTGTCAATTTATCCAGAATAATGAAAAGTGTGAGGTCGTACACATGAGTCCTAAAAGGAATCCATTAAACTTCGGTTACACGATAAATCAGTGAAATGTACAGTCTGTAAATTCAACTAAATGCCTAGGAAGTACAATTACGAACAACTTAAATTGGAGAGAACATAAAAAATGTTGTGAGGAAGGCGAACTAAAATTTGCGTTTTATTGGAAGAACATTTAGAAGATGCAACAGATCTACTAAAGAGACTTGTTTACACTACACCTGTCCGTGTCTTTTGAAGAGCTGCGGCGCGATGTGGGATCCTTATCCTATAGGATTAACTAAGCACATCGAGAAAGTTCAAAGAACAGCAGCATGTTTTGTACTATCGAGTAATAGGGGAGAGAATGTCACTGATATGATACGGTATTTGGGGTGAACGTAATTAAAACAAAGGTGTCTTTCGTTGCAGCTGAAATTTCTCACGAAATTTCAATCACGAACTATCTCCTCCGAATGCGAAAATATTTTGACGCCGACCTACATGGGGTGAAACGATAACCATAATAAAATAAGGGAAATCAGAGCCCGCTCGGAAAGATATAGGAGTTCGTTTCATCCGCGCGACGTTCGAGAGTGGCATAAAAGACAATTATCGTGAAGGCAGATCGATGCACCTTCTGCCAGGCACTTATGTGTGATTTGCAGAATACCCATATAGACGTAGATGACGCCCACAGGTGTTCTGCTATGAAATGAAATAACACCCCAGACCATTCATTACTCCTGGTTAACGGGCCTTAGTGTGGGCACAGTCATATTGGTATCCCACTTCTGTCCAGGCTGTCTCCAGACAACTCTTTGCTATTTATCGGGCTCAGTTCTAAGCGGGACTCATCACTGAAGACAATTCTACTCCAGTTAATGAGATTCCAGGCGGTATCATATGAAGTGGTAATTAATGATGCGATACATATAATAGAATTAAATTCAGAACATTGTGTTCAGTAATGTTTTTACCAATAAAATTGCTGGCACTTACATCCAGATGTCTCCAAGGATGTCAGTTACGTCCCTTTGAATCTCATTAATATCAGGTTTTGAATGACCCACTACAATGTAAGACAATATTTTGTCCCATTTTCACGCATTAAATTACTCCATACACATACCTTTTATTGAGTATATATATAGTAAAGATAACAAGTCAAACAAAGAAACCACGTTTCATGTAGAAACATAAATTTCTACGCAAGCTCTTAGGACATACACATACAAATACTCGTCTTTTTTTACTGCGAGAAATGTCTGTTCAGAGTCTCACATGACATCGTCAGAAAGCAGCACATAAGGAGCAGATTGTGTGCCTGGCCCTCTGCTTGCTCATGGTCTCCCGTGTAGTCTGGAAACAACTGTTTTTGGCAAAGACTCGTATATGCACGTGCATCTCATTGCATGCAAAGAGAAAACACCTTTTATTAAGTGGTTCTTCAAATAACTACTAAAGGTAGTTCAAATCACCCGATGCACCTGCATCCCTTTGGCACTAAATAGATTGCTTCTTCCGTTACAAAATGGTGCGCGTATTTCCAAATATTTGGTTTTGTCACATACACTGCTTATATATATATATATATAGAACAGTTACACGACAGAAAAAGGTTGAAATCAATATTATGTTTTCAGATGATGCGTTTCTGTTTGTATATAGGAGTTTACATTTAACGTCGCTACAGTTCCTTCCGTGGTTTGGCAACTCTGTCTTTGGCTAAATTCATTCTCTGTACGACAGAAAAATTAAGGAAGAGTCACTGATACCGTGCGTTGTAGTCTCCACAACGATACAAATTTTTCTTTCTCTTCCACTTTGTAAAATTCATGTAAATTAATCATCAGATCGTTAAATGTTCACGGAATGCATTCCCAAGGTGCAGCGTAGTGTAGATGTGCCCTTGAACGTTTGCTTGAGGAAATGAGGTCAGAGCCACCCGAAAACAAAACACGAGGAGTCTGTGCTGCCAGTCCTGAAGAATGAGACAGTGGTACAAGGTTGCGACTCGAGGCCGTCGAAAATTTACTGGCGAAAACGATACAGCGAAGGATTCTTGCATTCGAAACGGCCTTACAAAGGTAGCCCATAGTCGTCTTAAGTGTGCGTAAAACGTATACGTCGTAGAACAGTCCAACACTTGTTAAAAGGCGAAAAGGTTAAACAGCGATTTTGCTCTGCTAAGACAAGATGGGCGATGCGGGATCTACCAAAAGAATATCACTGAAAAACAGGTTTCTATTATCATTAAAGATACAAAATCGTCAAAATTATACATACAGGGTGCCAATTATTGAACTACATGAATAAAAACCTAAATTAGTTACAAACTACGGCGTGCATTCATTTTATTCGACATATAAACGTGACTACAGATATTCGGATCTATATTGTGACGCGTTCGATATGCCTGCCATCACTGGCGATGATGTGGCGAAATTCTGCACCTCCCGCTGAAGTATCTGAACATCAATGCTGTCGATGACCTCCTGAGTGGCTGTTTTCAACTCAGCAATGCTTTTGGTGTTATTGCTGTACACCTTGTCTTTAATATAGACCCAGAAAAATGAGTCGATGAGTTCAGATCCGGAGAATATGGCGGCCAATCGAGGCCCATGCCAGTGGCCTCTGGGTACACCAGAGCCACAATGCGGTTCCCAAACTGCTCCTCCAGGAATTCACTCTCCTTTTCGATGGGGTCGAGCTCCGTCTTGCGTGAACTACATCTTGTCGAAATCAGGGTCACTTTGGATAATGGAAATGAAATCATCTTCCAACACCTTCACGTACCATTCAGCAGTGCCATCAAGGAGTATAGCATCGATTATTCCGTGACTGAAGCTGCGCACCACACAGTCACCCGTTGAGGGTGAAGAGAGTTCTCGATCGCGAAATGCGGATTCTCAGTCCCCCAAATGCGCCAATTTTGCTTATTGACGAACCAATCCAATGAAAGTTTCGTCGTTAAACCAAACCATACATACGCGTACTAATTCCCATCATGCCCCGCGGCCATCCGTGCAGTTTGAACGTCCTAACGCAAGCCGTTCAGAAGTTATGAAGGTGAATCCAAAATTTTGTATTGCGGAATCGACAAAAGATGTTCTGCAAATTTATTAATTTGTAGATATTATTGCAAATTTCTCCCCTTTTTTCTTTTTTAAGAAATACAGTTTACTTTTTTGTGACAAGAAGACATTTTATACTTCATTAGAACTGGAATAAAAGTAGAAGAGGAGCAGATGAAATTGAATAATAGTGGCAACAGAATTGACCAGAGAAGATACCTGAGCTAACAGAAAAACGAAGAGGCGCTGGAAGGACTTACAAAACTGTATGAATGAAGGAGTTGGCACTTCGGTTACTCGGTTAAGTAAAGAAAGAGAAATAGGAAGAAAGAAATTATTTAAATATTAACTTTTTATCAGAATTCTGTGAGCTGTGTAGTGACGCATTTAACGGGCGAGTAGCTTCGGCTGCCAGTGTTACATTAAATCCGAGGAAAATAAATAAGAAACAATTGAAAGAGAAACAGCCCTCAGTCACAATATTTTTAACCAATTAACCTGGTTTCAACACTGCTAAGAGTGTCTTCTTCAGAACTTCAAACAAAGAATGATCTATATTCTAAATGGTTCAAATGGCTCTGAGCACTATGGGACTCAACTGCTGTGGTCATAAGTCCCCTAGAACTTAGAACTACTTAAACCTAACTAACCTAAGGACAGCACACAACACCCAGCCATCACGAGGCAGAGAAAATCCCTGACCCCGCCGGGAATCGAACCCGGGAACCCGGGCGTGGGAAGCGAGAACGCTACCGCACGACCACGAGATGCGGGCGATCTATATTCTACAACATGGTCAACAGAATAATGAATAAAAACTTACGATAGGATATAAATACGGAATCATCGTAAAAGACTGACAATACTTATATGCCATTTATAAAATAATAAATATGCAAAAAGGGCATTAGTCACAAAGCTATTTATGATAAAGAAAACTGTGATGACGAGCCACTAAGGGCTGCTCGTTACTTGCGTGGTGTAGGTTGCAAAAAATTAAATGAATTCTTCAACACTTCTGATACCGTTCAACTTACGTATTAAATTTCATGTAGATTAAAAAATGGTTCAAGTGGTTCTGAGCACTATGGGACTTAACATCTGTGGTCATCAGTCCTCTAGAACTTAGAACTACTTAAACATAACTAACCTAAGGACATCACACACATCCATGCCCGAGGCAGGATTCGAACCTGCGACCGTAGCAGTCTCGCGGTTCCGGACTGCGCACCTAGAACCGCTAGACCACCGCGGCCGGCTATGTAGATTACATCAGCTCCATGATATGCAGACACTATCTTTGGTATGATGTTTTTCCAAACAATGTTTCAAATAGCTCTAAACACTATGGGACTAACATCTGAGTTCAACAGTCCCCTAAATTTAGAACTAATTAAACCTAACTAATCTAAGGACATCACACATCCATGCCCGAGGCAGGTTTAGAACCTGCGACCGTAGCAGCAGCGCTGTTCCGGACTGAAGCGCCTAGAACCGCTCGGCCACAGAGGTCGGCTTTCCAAAATCCACAACTTCTAGAAATGAGCTGCTCACTTGGATGTATAAATTATGTACGTTTCTAGTTGGATACTGGTTCTATGTTAGGGCTGTAGATTTATCTAATATCCGCCAGCCCAACAATATGGAAATAGTTGGAGAGTGTGGGCGGATTTTATTAGTGTGGCACGTAGTTCAGCTTTCGGCTACTGCTACCCCAGAAGATGGCCGCTAGCACCTCACAAAAATAAATACTCTTACCGGCGGGGAGATCGGGAGTGAATATATCGACATTGAAGTCTCAGTTACGACGATTCTCGAATGCAACTGTTACCTAGCATTTTTAAACGCGAGTTTCCATTTGCAAATGTGCTGTTGTGTTAGACATATCTGGCTTTGTCCATCCGTACTGATTTGAGCTTACGTTACTAGCAGTCGTAACGTTCTGTGGGATTTTCAGTTGTCGTCTTCAATTCAAATTTGCAATTCAGATTTGCTTTCCACACCCTACGTGATCGCGGCAGTTGCCTGTTTGGTTTGTAAGCAGAGGACACAAAAAATTCTAGAGTTAAGCTGTTACCGTTGTTGTTGGTGAGATTCCATGTTGCGTCAGGCACCTGTGGCAGTCCAGAGGGCTACACATACATACAATAACAACAGAAAAATCGCGTAGTATTTCCAGATCTTGTTTTTGCAGTTGATTCATATTGTATGGTGATTCTAGAAAAGTATAACAAAATCTGAATTAATATAGCCGATTAAATGAGACTGCCGATTAAATTACACTACACCAAGAAGAAATGCAGATGATAAACGGGTATTCATTGGACAAATATAATAACTAGAACTGACATGTGATTACATTTTCACGCAATTTGAGTGCATAGATCCTGAGAAATCAGTACCCAGAACAACCAACTCTGGCCGCACTAACGGCCGTAATACGCCTGGGCATTGAGTCAAACAGAGCTTGGATGACGTGTACAGGTACAGCTGCCCATGCAGCTTCAACACGATACCACAGTTCATCAACAGTAGTGACTGGCGTATTGTGAAGAGCCAGTTGCTCGGCCACCATTGACCAGACATTTTCAGTTGGTGAGAGACCTGGAGAATGTGCTGGCCAGGGCAGCAGTCGAACATTTTCTGTATCCAGAAAGGCCCGTACACGACCTGCAACATGCGGTCGTGTATTATCCTGCTTAAATGTAGGGTTTCGCAGGAATTGAATGAAGGGAAGAGCCACGGGTGGTAACACATCTGAAATGTAACGCCCACTGTTCAAAGTGCCGTCAATGCGAACAAGAGGTGACCGAGACTTGTAACCAATGGCACCCCATACGATCACGCCGGGTGATACGCTAGTGTGGCGATGACGAATACACGCTTCCAATGTGCGTTCACCCAGATGTTGCCAAACACGGATGCGAGCATCATGATGCTGAAAACAGAACCTGGATTCATCCGAAAAAATGACGTTTTGCCATTCGTGCACCCAGGTTCGTCGTTCAGTACACCATCGCAGGCGCTCCTGTCTGAGATGCAGCGTCAAGGGTAACCCCAGCCATGGTCTCCGAGCTGATAGTCCATGCTGATGCAAACGCCTTCGAACTGTTCGTGCAGATGGTTGTTGTCTTGCAAACGTCCCCATCTGTTGACTCAGGGATCGAGATGTGGCTGCACGATCCGTTACAGCCATGCGGATAAGATGCCTGTCATCTCGACCGCTAGCGATACGAGGCGGTTGTGATCCAGCACGGCGTTGCGTATTACTCTCCTGAACCCACCGATTCCATATTCTGCTAACAGTCATTGGATCTCGACGAACGCGAGCAGCAATGTCGCGATACGATAAATCGCAATCGCGATAGGCTACAATCCGACCTTTATCAAAGTCGCATTTCTCCTCCTTACACGAGGCATCACAACAACGTTTCACCAGGCAACGCCGGTCAACTGCTGTTTGTGTATGAGAAATCGGTTGGAAACTTTCCGCAAGTCAGCACGTTGTAGGTGTCGCCACCGGCGCCAACCTTGTGTGAATGCTCTGAAAATCTAATCATTTGCGTATCACGGCATCTTCTTCCTGTCGGTTAAATTTCGCGTCTGTAGCACGTCATCTTCGTGGTGTAGCAATTTTAATGGGCAGTAGTGTAACATCAAAATCTTTGATTACGATGTAGATACAGGGAATACTTCTGCCTCTGAACTGAAATAATACGTGGTGGACGAAGAAAGGAGAACATAAAAAGCGGGCTATCATAGGCAAAGAGGTCATTCCTGGTCAGAAGAAGTTTACTGGTTTCAAATGTAGACCCTAAGTTGAAGAGGAAACTTTTCGAACTGTATTGGAGTGAACCACGCGATACGTGAGACTTGAAACGTCTGCGGTGTGGTTCTATAGAAGGCTGGTGAAAATTAGATGGACTGATAAGATGAGATATTCGGAGTTTCTCCACAGAACAGTCAAAGAAAGGAACATATGGAAAACACTGGCAAGATGGCTGGACAGTTTGATACATGTTTTAAGACTAGAGTGGGCTAAAGAGGATAAAACTGCAGGGGAAGACACAGACTGGAATATAGCTAACGCTTAAGGACGGCGTAGGCTGCCACTGATACTCTGGCACGAAGAGAAGACACAGGGCAGAAATTCGACGCAGATTGCATGAAACCAGTCAGAAGTATGATGAAAACTAAATAGCAACATGTACTGATGAATGAGTTTGGTTGGTTGGTTTAAAAGAGGGCGGAAGGTACCAAACTGCTAGGTCATTGGTCCCTTGTTTCGAATAAAACAATGCTACAAGGGTGAGAAGAAAAAAGCTAGACTGACAACACAAAATGGAGAGAAAGGAAAAAACTACAAGAACGGCGGAAGGGCAACAAATACGTAAATGGAAGAAAGCGGAGAAGAAAATCACAGAAACGCAAGAAACAGGTAGAAGAGTTTAAAACGACAAAACAGATTACCATGGGTGCCTGACCATGAGAATAAAACGGAGAAGCCAGCCACTCTGCAACACATTAAAACCTCCATCCTAAAAGCACTAGGGTGGAGGACACAGAGGGACAAAGGACATGCTCTAAAATTTAGATCAAATGATAAAACACACCCTCACGAATAAAACGTAAAACTAAATCAGCCGATGAAGTGTTGTCAGATCAAATTAGCGGCAACGAGTCCCGTAACGCAATATTTCATCGCACAGCAGTGGGACAGTGCACCAGCATATGCGCCACTGTCAACCGGGCGCCACATCGATACTGAGGCGGGTCTTCACAGCATAAGAGATAACCGTCGGTCGCCCAAGCAAGGCCAATGCGGAGTCGGCAGAGAACCACAGAGTCCCTGCGAGAGGCCCGCATACATTCGTTGTCTCCATCATGGCACGCTGTTTGTTGTTCGTACTAAGACTACGCCATTCCGTCTCCCAAAGCCGAAGAACCTGGCGACGCAAAAACGAACACAGGTCAGTTATTGGAATGCCGATCTCCATAAGCGGTTTCCGTGTAGCCTGTTTGGCCAGAATGTCAGCAAGTTCTTTGCCTGGGATTTCGACCTGTTCTGGGGTCCACAAAAACACCAATAACGACCGGACATTTCCAGGACATAGATGGACTCCTGGATGGTCGCTACCAAAGGATGACGAGGGTAGCACTGGTCGATAGCTTGTAGACTGCTCAAGGAGTCAGTACACAGAAGAAACGACTCCCCAGGGCATGAACGGATGTGCTCAAGAGCACGAGATAAAGCCACCAGCTCTGCAGTGAAAACACTGCAGCCATCAGACAAGGAATGCTGTTCAATATGTCCTCCATGGACATACGCGAAGCCGAAGTGACCATCAGCCATCGAGCCGTCGGTGTAAACCAGTTCATGGCCTCAGTACATGTCAAGAATCGAGATGAAGTGACAGTGGAGAGCCACGGGATGAACAGAGTCCTTTGGGCCATGTGAAAGGTCCAGGCGAAGCTGCGGCCTAGGTGTACACCATGGAGGTGTACGCGATTGGACCTCGAGTACAGCTGGTAAAGGCAAGGACTCCAGTTCAGATAGAAGGGATCGGACGCGAATTGCAAGCCCTGACTTGGACCGCCGATGCGGGATATGAACCGCCATGGGTGGGAAAAGGAGACGGTAATTCGGATGAGCAGGAGAATTACTAAAGTGTGCAACGTTACTGGCGAGCAGTTGTGCACGCCTGCACTGCAATATAGGGACTCCAGCTGCCGCAAGGACGCTGGTCACCGGACTCGTCGTAAAAGCTCCGGTCGCTAGTCGAATGCCACAGTGGTGCAGTGTTTCGAGTAAAGGCAATGTTGAGGGCGCCGCCGACCCATAAACCAGACTCCCATAGTCAAAGTGGGATTGAAAAAGGGCTCTGTATAGTTGCAGCAGCGTAGAGCGATCTGCATCCCGTAGGTGCTGCTCAGGCAGCAGAGGCCATTGAGGTGCTGCCAGCACTTCTGCTTAAGCTGACGAAGGTGAGGAAGGCAATCAGGCGTGGAAAACCAGTCCTAAGAATCGATACGACTCCACTACAGTGAGGGGATCGTCAGTAAGGTGAAGTTCTGGTACCGGATGAACGGTACGACGCCGACAGAAGTGCATAACACAAGACTTTGCTGCCGAAAACCGAAAGCCGTCGGCTAGAGACCATGACTGCACCTTGTGAATGGCTCCCTGTATGCGCCCCTCAGCAACACCTGTACTGGCGGAGCAGTACGAAATGCAGAAGTCGTCTGCATACAGAGAGGGTGAGACAGACGGCCCTACAGCCATACAGCTTCTGCTAGACCGTTAATGGCCACTAAAATTAGAGATACACTCAATACAGAGCCCTGCAGGCCCCACTCTCCTGGATATGGGGAGAACTATGAGAGGCACCAACTTTGACACGGAAAGTACGAAGCGACAGAAAATTCTGGATGAAAATCGGGAGCGGGCCTCTGGTACCCCACTCGTTTAATGTGCCAAGGATATGATGTCGCCAGGTGGCGTCATACGCTTTTCATAAATCAAAAAACACGGCAAAAAGGTGTTGGCGTCTGGAAAAGGCTGTTCAGATGGCAGACTCGAGGGACACAAGATTATCAGTGGAAGAACGACCCTGGCGGAAGCCGCCCTGACATGGATCCAGTAGGCCACGTGACTCCAGGACTCAACCCATCCGCCGACACACCATACATTCCAGAAGCTTACAAAGAACGTTGGTGAGGCTGATGGGCTGATAGCTATCCACATCAAGCGGGTTTTTCCCGAGTTTGAGCACTGGTATGATAGTGCTCTCCCGTCATTGCGATGGAAAGACGCCATCGCACCAGTTCTATTTGAAGATCACGAGGAGATGTCGATTGTAGTCAGACAAGAGATGTTTAATCATCTGACTGTGGATCCGATCGGGCCCAGGAGCTGTGTCGGGGCAATGTGCAAGGACACTGAGGCGCTCGCACTCTGTAAATAGGGCGTTATAGGGTTCACTGTGGCGTGTAGTGAACGAGAGGACTTTCCATTCCATCCGCCGTTTGAGAGTACGAAAGGCTGGGGGGTAATTCTCCGATGCAGAGGCGCGAGCATTGTGCTCAGCAAATTGCTTGACAGTCGCGTCTGTGTCGGTAGATAACATGCCATTTATTTTAACACTGGGAACACCTGTTGGGGTCTGGTACACAAAATCTCGTTCGATCTTGGCCCATAGTTGGGAAGGTGACGTGTGGCACCCAATGGTCGACACGTACCTCTCCCAACATTCCTGTTTCAGCTTTTTGATAAGCTGGCGAAGGGACTGTCGTTCGCTGGGGGCACACTAAAGGACGAGGGATCGCGTTTTCCGCCGCAGAAACGATCGGTGTAGTTACCTGCTCAATCACCACATCGATATTACCATGTGAGGGAGATTCAACGGTGACAGCAGAGGTGAAGGTTCCCAGTCTGCCTTGTTTAAAGCCCATCTGGGTAGGCGTCCGTGGGCCTGACGCTGGGGCAACGACAGGAAGATGGGGAAGTGGTCACTACCACACAGGTCGTCATGTGCTCTCCAGTGGATAGATGGGAGAAGGCCAGTACTGCAAACCGAGAGATCAATGGCCGAATATGTTCCATGTGCCACACTGAAATGTGTGGCAGCCCCAGTATTTAAGAGGCAGAGGTCGAGTTGTGACAGTAAATTTTCGACATCTCTGCCTCAGCCAGCAAGAACTGTGCCACCCCACAAGGGGTATGAGCGTTAAAATCCCCCAAAAGTAGGAAAGGTGTAGCCAATGCGTTCAGAGGTACTGCACCATCTGAAGGAAGACATACGTTGCAGCCAGTTATTTCCCGTGTCATGCTTATACTGACAGCCACAGCTAAAAGGGGTTTTTGAAGGGGCACAGGTTCACTGCATACCGACTTCAGGACATGAGCGGAAACTCAACCTGACACACTATTATAGTTGTATGGTTTCTGAAATATCCCTTATAGCCATGGAGGGCAGAGGTCCACACTGCCAGGAACCAGGTTCCCTAGAGGGCAATGCAGAAAGCAGGTGTAAAGCTTAACAGTTACCATAGCTCAGCCAGGTGGTGGAAAAAACCGGTGCAGTTTGACTGGAGGATGACGTTGAGGCTGGGAAGGCATGAAGTGCCAAGGAGGCAGGTTATGCCTCAGGGTCACCTGTTCCCTATGACAGAATATATGTAGCCATTTCTATGGTGGATCAGGCGTCAGTGTGATTCAGGCCCGCAGGAGACACTACAATTCCCATTGCATCCTCAGATGTAGAACTGATAGGGAGTGGTGGTGTTGGGACCACCAGAGGGTCCTGTTTATTAGCAGACTTCATCTTAGTTTTCTTGCGCTCTCGCATCTCTTTAGGGGCTTGCTGAGAAGGTTTCTCCAAAACAGCTTCAGGCATGGAGGAAGACTGTGAAGCTCTTCATCCAGCAGCTTTTGGCTCCTTGAGCCACTGGCGAGTATCCGCCGTGGCTTTGGTGGAGACCTTGGGAGAGAGGGCCGCAAGGGACCCCTTCTGCATGAGAGGAGCTGGAGGAGGCTGTTGCTTCTCCAGCAGGGGGGGAGGGGACCAATGCCCCCTGCATTTGAGGGGTCCTTGCTCTCAAAGTAGGTGCTTTGGGAGCAACAGAGGAAGATTTGCCCCCTACCACCAAGGGGATGGATGTATTCTGGTGGCCCCAAGGGCCCACTGTTCGTAGCACAGAGTGAGGAACCACTGGTACATGGGACAGCGATGATGATGTAGCTGGGGTGTAATGTTTCGAATTTGCGTTTAGCCTCTTTGTAAGTCAACTGGTCCATGATTTTCCGTTCTTTTTGGAGTACTGGGCAGTCTGGAGAGCAGGGGGAGTGGTGCTCTCCACAGCTGATGCAAGTGGGAGGTCGCGCACATGGAGTATATGGGTGCAGTGGACGTCCGCAGTCTCGACATGTGGAGGCGCAGTGGGAAGACATATGCCTGAACTTCCAGCACTTAAAGCACTGCATAGGGGGAGGGACGTATGATTTAACGCACAGTGGTAAACCATCACCTTTACCTTTTCAGGCAATGAATCACCCTCAAAGGCTAAGATAAAGGCACTGGTAACAACCCTCTTGTCTTTGGGCCCCCTGTAAACGCGCCAGATGAAATGCACACCCCGCCGTTCTAAATTGGCGTGGAGCTCGTCGTCAAACTGCAAGAGGAGGTCATGATGGAAATTAATCCCCTGGACCATTTTGAGGCTTTTAAGGGAATGACGGCAACAGAAATAACACCCAGTTTGTCACAGGCGAGTAACGCTTGGGATTGGGCTGGGGATGCTGTCTGAATCAAGACTGCGCCGTTTCGCATCTTGGACAGCGCTGTCACTTCTCAAAACTTATCCTCAAGGTGTTCAACAAAAAATTGAGGCTCCGTAGGTAGAAAAGAGTCCCCATCGGTTCTGCTAAAGATTAAAAACTAAGGCGAATATGGCTATCTCCATTCTGTAGCCCTATGTTTCTCCCATGGTGTAGTGAGGGAGGGAAACGATTTAGGGTCACACCTGTCGGCATTGTATTCTATCTTGCCCCTCTTAGAGACTGCTTGTGCCGTACGGTCCGATGACTTAGTCCGCTCCGTTGAGGGCCATCCACCCTGATACCACCTACTCCGATCAGGGGCTCTCCCCACGGGCGCCACCCAGCCACAGCAAAGACCAACTGGCATGATGGCCATTACCGGGAGTACTGGTGCCACAGGAAGACAGGCTTCTACTCGTCATCATATGAGGTGAGTTTACAGCTCCGGCATCAGCAGTGCAATCCCCTTGTTGTCAGGGGGCTACCACCAAATGGGTACATGATGGCCTCACCACAACGGACTGGGTACCATGCAGGATATTGGGTGCAGAGAAATCCAGTATCGTCATGGGGGTGAAAAAGAACAGGATACACTGGAAGAAGATGATATAATCCGGAAAGTGTCCTCGACCAAACAGTTGAATCGCAGGTAGAGCCGCAAAGCCATGACGAGAAATTCAGGATAACGAATATAAGGGCCCTCGTGCATCACATAAGGCATCCCATCCCATAAGGCCCGCACTTCTGTAGAATTTTGAAAGTGGCAGGTCAAACCATAGAATGGGACCTGAACCCATTGGGGAGGAAATTTGTGAGACTCCTTTTAGTCGCCTCTTACGGCAGTTAGGAATACCTTGGGCCTGTTCTAACCCCCGGACCCGCAGGGTGGATGAATGAGAGACATATATTTTTCCAATTAGATTGCCTTGTCATGTGGTATTATCATGGGTCTTCGTATGCCCTGAATTATATATTAGCTCTGCTGGCTTGCCTCGTCCTACTGGGAAATGAGGGAGGAGGTATGGGGTGGGAGGGAGGGAGAGGGGTAGAATTGTGTTATAATAAACATAGAACACTAACTTAGCGCTCGCTAATTCGCTCGCGTGGCCTGTATGATCCGCACAGACTTTCTTGTGTTTGTTTTCCTTTAATCGAATTTTTAAGTTGATCACAAATTGCAACATCATCTGCCTTTTCAGTTATTGTGGTGGTATTGCCTTAAAAACTTTCATCCCCTATCATATATTTCTTTAGAAGTCAAATACAAATTATCACATATGTAGCTTTAAAAATGATTCACCAGCTCCTTAATAATGACTTATTTTCAAAATAAGCTTTCACCCACTATTTCACACCCATATGAGTTAAATTTCCAAAAATGCTGAAACATTTTTTTATTTGTGACCGAGAAGCCAAATATCAATTTTTGTAGATCTAGCTTCAAAATTGCATTAATAGCGACATTTTCAAAAACCTTTTCATCCCCTATTTCACACACCTGTGGATAGAATTTCGAAAAATGCCCTTTTAATAGACAGCTACAGTGTAAGATCAACACCCTCTTCAAATTTCAAGCTTCTGTCCTGTTTTGGGCCGGCCGGTGTGGCCGAGCGGTTCTAGGCGCTTCAGTCTGGAACCGCGAGACCGCTACTATCGCGGGTTCGAATCCTGCCTCGGGCATGGATGTGTGTAATGTCCTTAGGTTAATTAAGTTTAAGTAGTTCTAAGTTCTAGGGGACTGATGACCTCAGATGTTAAGTCCCATAGTGCTCAGAGCCATTTGAACCATTTGTCCTGGTTTGGGCACGGTGATGATGTGTCAGTCAGACAGGACATTTCCTTTTATATATTAAACAGATGGTTGCAAAGCAAACTGGCAATATTTTATGTAGCGCTCACGGTTGTCACAGGTATTAGTTTTACATAGACAAACGGGCAGCTTCCTGTGAAAAGTTGCAGAACCTACGAGACATGAAGCAGAAGCAAATACAAACAGTTTAAACGTTGAACTGAGTTTGATTAACCAAACTCAGTTCTGTATATTATTTTTGCTAGAAACTTATATGCGTGACCTGTTAATCTGATCGTGCAATAATTCTTACACTTGTCGGCTCTTTCGATCTTCAGAATAGTGTGGATAATGCTTTTCCGTAAGTCTGAAGGAATATTGGCTGTCAAATTCATTCTACACACCAACGTGAATGGTCGCTGCTTTGCCACTTCCCCCAATGATTTTAGAAATTCCATCGCCTAGTTGTCTGAAATGCCTGGAGTGATCCATACTGACTTATGTTCGTCAAAACTTGATTTACTTGATTGAGTTGGTGGCTGACTCGCTATCCTGATTGACAGACATACGTCACATGGAGATAACGGCGAGTTTCTTCTACCTGAAGGGTCTAGAGGAACTGCCAGTGGATAATGCTAACTGCGAAGCTGCACAGTGAGGGAATAACTCTGGAGGTGACAACGTACGTCACATAGTTGGTCCATGAAAATTGTAAATGCCTTCGAAGACTCTCAAGAATAATCCGTGATTAACCTTGTAAGGGTCTGCTCTGATTTCAAATTTTGATAACTAATGAAAGTGAATCCCAAAGTGCCCTGATTTCAACAAATTATACCTTATTATATGTACAGGAATTATTGTATAAGAATTATTACTTCCCTATTGTCTCCTATGGTGGAGAAACATGGACAATGACAGAAAGGGACTGGAGCAAACTGCAAGCAGGGGAAATGAAATTTCTCAGAGCAGTTAAGGGAAAAACAAGAATGGACAGAGTAAGGAATGTAGAGATTAGAGAGGACCTTAAACAAGAATGTATGAAAGAAGAAATTGGAAAAAAGAGATTAAGATGGTATGGGCACGTTAAAAGGATGCATGGACAGGGACTCCCCAAAATTATGGAAGAACTAAAGATGGATGTGAGAAGACCTAGAGGGCGCCCAAGAACAAAGTGGAAAATGGGAGTGAGAATATCTGTAGAAAGGAGAGGTGTGACCTGGCAGCAAGTGGAGGAAGAAAAGTGGTGGGAGGACCGAGCCAAATGGAGAGGACTCGTGAGCACCCAGACCCGGCAGTAGCTGGAGCGGGATTCGGATATAGATAGATAGATAGATAGATAGATAGATACCTTATTATAGATAATGTTATGACCCAAGCGATTAAATAATGAATTCAATCTGTCTAAGCACGAAATTAAAGTTACTTGATCATTATGCACTTACACAAATAGCACAACGAGAAAATAGTGGGCATAACAATAAGAGAATGAAATAAAGGACCATTAAATTCGCTTATAAGATTTCCTCACCCGGAATGTACTGTAGCAACTTGACTTACAGTGGGTAGCAGTGCTGTGGGGATATAGACCCCAAACTGTAATCATAGCACTCAAATCGGCAACACTGAATATACAGGCCGAGTCCGGAGGAAAGGTAGATGCTTTGAGGAGTGATAGGGATTCTGAACAATAGCCGTCATATAAAATGTGTCCCGTTCTCCACAGTTTCTGAGGAAACTAATGAAAGCAATGGGAAACAGGAGAAATGCAGACGATAGTAAACGAAACATTGTGATCTGACGTTTTGTTTAATCTTGTACATTTTCTGACAAAAGATGTTCAAAAAGTCCACGTCAACTGCAGTGCATTTTGCACCTCTTGTTGCTGATCTGAGCTCACTCGTACGGTCCTCTGCTTGTGCACACCCATGCTGGCCTCGTTGCTCTGCCATGCGCATGTCGAGCGCGGACTGAAATGGTCAGTAAAGACAACATTTCGAAGCCTAATGTTCTTTGGTTATATTCGTATGTGAGTGCTGGTGAAGAAGGGCATTCGACTGACACCCGTGATTTTCAAACAGCTACATGTTGATATATTAAACATTTTTGGCTGTGCGCTCAGTAACTATGTATGCAAATTATAAAAAGTAACAGTCAGCCAACCGGTTGCACCCAATTTTTTTTT
This sequence comes from Schistocerca nitens, assembly GCF_023898315.1. Taxonomy (NCBI): domain Eukaryota; kingdom Metazoa; phylum Arthropoda; class Insecta; order Orthoptera; family Acrididae; genus Schistocerca; species Schistocerca nitens. The sequence goes on along the minus strand of NC_064621.1, from coordinate 284,868,560 downwards.
AAACACGTTAACCAGGTTTCGGTAGCTCTAAGACTATCTTCATCAGAATGGTAAAAGTTACCTAGAAAAATATATACGGTACAGATAATATACATGAAGCCAAAATTCTCAACTGAAAGCAAGAAAACTGTACTTACATGAATTCACGTGACAACTTTTAAATTTTCAGCGACAGTACTATAGTCAATTAACATGGTTTCGTTCCATGAATCAAGAATATAGGTCATAACAAAAAAGACATACAGTAATCATAGAGAAATACAATCATAGTCGCCAACGGCGGCACAAGTTATCTGCTGTAGCAAGCTAAGATCGGCACAGACACAGCGGAAGGGGCATCAGACTAAACGGCATTTAAACGGACACTACCATGAGATGGACTCAAGGATTAGTAGTGGCATCTAGTAACAAAACGGCAAACTTATAAACGTCTAGCAAAATTACACAGCTGTAGGTATACATTATTAAAAAGAACCCGGATATTAGGCACTATAACAGTTCAAAAATAGTAAATCAGCCTTTTTACAGATAGTTTTAAATAAAGTAGAAGACTGACAATGACATTTGAATAAGGCAAACGGCCATTCCCGACGCCACTGTGAGGAAAATTTCAAAAATCAGACAGTTCTAAGTCACGGCTCTAAACCATGAAAGAAGTTTTTATTACGCAACTGAAATTTTTCGTTAAGAATAAAACCGTCTTTAAGCAATAGGTGTTTGAAAATTTCCAGCTCTTTCAGGATATCGAGTCGGAGACCTTTTTTCTCGGAGTGTAGGATACTAACATCTTGCACTTCCTTGGGTTTATGACCTGTGATCAACAAGTGGTCGGTAAAGGTTGAATTATGAATATTACTACCCTTCTTTCATAGGTGTTCTCTAAATTTTGCAGATATAGCTCGCCCTGTTTGTCGCATGCAATATGCCGGACAAGAGCCACACACGATTTTATAAACTCCTGACTTGTGCAAATGAGACCGTGTTCAATCCAGATTGTGAATACGATTATTTTTTAGAGAACTGTTGGTGGAAAATGCTGTTTTGCCATCATATTTGTTTTACAGAAGATGCTGTAAGAGACAAGTCCAAGAAATGGTATAGAAACAAAATTTTTCATTTCGGTCATTAATGGAAACGCCCAGAGTGGTGATTCTGTTCTTCTTTTATTACTAAAGATGTTACTTAATATGTTGGGTTCATAGCCATTATTAACTGCAATAGTTTCAAAAAAATTTATTTCTGCTTCAAGATTTTCATTGGATAGAGGAATAGAAATAGCTCTGTTGGACAGCTGAATGAAAAAAGAGTTTTTTATGAGAGTGGGGGTGTGTTGAAATAAAAGGTACTATTTGACCACTGCAAGTTTCTTTGCGGAAGATATTAAAGGATAGTTTGTCATCTACTTTTGTTAGAGTAAGTTCTAAGGAGTGTAACTCTGAATTCTTTTTCAAGCACGCAAGAGAAAGTAATTTTTTCGTGAAGTTATCAATCCAGTTGTTCGGTCCTCTATAAACAATCAGAATGTCGTCAACATTCCTAGAATACGAAATAACGCCTAAGGCAACAGCTGAAAAAATTTTGAAAAATTTTTCTTCCAGGAAATTTATGAAAATGTCTGCTAGGATTCCTGCTAACGGGTTTCCTATCGCAAGACCATCAGGTTGTTGACATAACTGTCCACTGAACTCCAAGTAAATATATTTAACTACGATTTGAAGCAAATTAATGAAATCAGTAATTTGTTTATCAGAAATATCTTTTTTGAAGAGCGGTAATTTTTTTTGTACTATGTCCAACGCTGTTTTGACTGGCACATTCGTATAGAGATTTTTAATGTCAAAAGAAATTAACTTAGTATCTTGATCCAATGTGTTTCTTTAACTTTATTGACTAAGTTTCGAGTGTTGGAGATAGAATGATTATTCTGGTGAACAAAAGGTTTTTTAAATTTGTCGTGCAGAAATTAACTCGGTCATGGTAGGCACTATTCGTACTATGCCAAATGGGACGTACATGGTGTCCTAATTTATGAACTTTAAACTGTACTCGTAACTTTGGAGCTTGAGGGTGCATATTAATTAGCTGCCTTTTTTTTTGGTAAGGTTTAAGTAAAATTTGGCATCGTTAACCGCGGCTTTTATTTCTATTTGCTGAAAAGGAGTGGGATCCTTATGTATCTCGGAAAATCGTTCTTCTGAAAAACTTCAAGGTTTTTGTAACACACTTTTGCTTTTTAGCAATGACGATGGGATTCCCTTTATCAAACTTTGTTATCAAAGCATCATTTACTTTAAGTTTATTATTAATAGTTTGGATTATTTTTATACCTTTACTAACAGGATTACGGAAGACAGTCAAGCTTTCGTAACAATATTGCACACATCATGCGCTATTCTGATCTGACGAGATCTGTCTATTTTTGCACTGTCAAGGCCAGTTGTCAAATATACTATCATATTTTCTATTACATTTTTGTCAGACAATTGCAGCATAAAAATTTATTTTAAAGAAAATGCAACTATGATTGTATTACTTTATGATTACTGTACGTCCTTTTTTATTATAAAATATATATTCTTGACTCATGGAACAAAACCATGTCATTTGACGATAGCACAGTTGCTGAAAATTTAAAAGTTGTCACGTGAGTTCATGTAAGTACAGTTTTCTTGTTTTTATTTGAGTATTTTCACATATGTAACTGTTTCATGTATATTACCTGTACCTTATAGATTTTCTAGATAAATTTTAGTATTCTCATGAAAATACTCATAGAGCTATCGAAACCTGGTTAAAGTGTTTTTTTTTTTTTTTTCAAAAAGTTGTGTGCAACCGGTTGGCTGACTGTTACATTTTACAGCTGTATGTTGCACACGGTTAAGTAAAGGGCGTAATTTCACTTGAAGTTTTTTATTCAGAATCGCCAGTACCATCATCACTCAAAGCATATACCTTTCCTCCCGACTCACCCCATATGCTCTTTGAAGAAGCCCAGTACTGCATCTCTGGAAATTGAAACAGTGTCACACCCATCTTGTTAACTGTAAACTGCATGCACAGAAAGCGAATGCGTGAAGTTTACATTACGATATTAATTATTTGTCTAGAAGGGCGTCTTTTATCAGAGGCAAAATTTTCGTTTGGCAATGCGCAATTATACGATGGAGGCAAAATAAATGTTATGCCAATACACATCAATGTCAGATAAATAATCAGGAAATTTGAAATGAGATAGGATATTCAAGTTCCGCGTCGTATAACCGATTCAAAAGTGAAGTGAACACAGCAACATATGATCTCTTAGCAGCACAAAGACACGTGGTAGGTGTGCCAGATGTGGAAAGATAATATCAACAAAGTTCCATACACGACACAGAATATTTAATAAACTAAGCTGAATGGAAGAATCTCCGAGTTGCTTGAATACTCTTCAACTTGAATGACTAAATTCATATTATGTACCAAGCCTCTTGGCTACTCACCTCAGGAGACAAAGAATTAGCAGTGGTACTTGAAGCATGAATCCACTCGCGGCGTCCATAGCAACTTCGCTACGTAAGTCAGTAAATCACCGGAGTGTAAGCACTCCACGAATGCCTAACAAAATAACTCTCCAAACAGGCAACGGCTACGGATAACCTCAGTGAACTAAGCTACCTCAGCAAGCAGCAAACACAGCAACCGAATGCATTCAAACCAGCACGCCTCAGTTCCACGCCGACCAGCACGCGACCTACTTATCCAAAAACTCAACTCATGATACCTCTTTGGGCGTAGCGATGTGATTGACGAACTCAACCGGTAAAAGCTCCAGAAACTACACAACCGAATCATACTGCCCGCAGTCAGTTCTTAGTACAGAATACCATCTTTGCGTTGCTTCAGCAATTACTGGTTCGCGAAATAAATTAATAACATAGCTTAAAATTGAAAGTGGTCACAGCTTCCCACCTTATCCACGCCAAGTGCTCAGAGATAAACCAGATGTGATATGAATTACTGATTCCAGTTAAAAAGGAAATAAATGTTCTGTTGATACTTGACACGATCAAGCTTGAAATACGTTATCTGTAATTGTTTATAATTACTGGAGTCAGAAAAAATCCTTTATTGGCCAAGATTATTGATTACTTGCTCCGTTAAATTTGTTAGCTATTTTCGGATAACAGGATAAAACATACCACGCGTACAGTCACCAACTGGTAGGACACATCGTCACAAATTTTATGCCGGCTGCATTGGCTTCATTTCATTTCACAGTTCAGTGAAATGTTAATGTAATTAAGACTAAGAGATCGCCACATCCACTTCGTAATAACATTGTATCAGGTAATCTCCACAGGTTAAGTGTGAGATCACAACTATAAATTACATTTCTGTAGAGATCTGAAATGGGGTTGTCGTATCTACTGTGCAAGTATTGCATTACATGGTGTGCCGTGTTCTGGTGAATTTTTCCCTGTGAATATACTTGAAAAAAGGAGTTAATATTTTTTTGTAAAAGTGACAAGTATTGACATTGTTTGATATGAAGTGCTTTGAGTGAAAAGGTCAAAGACAATAAGCGCGATTTATCATCTGTGTACCGCTGATGTAGCTAGACTCTCTCTTCCTACGTTCCATATTAAGAGGTCTGTAATACGTGTAATCATTTTTAATTTATCTAAATCGTTCTCAGAATACAAAATGTTATTTATTACTGTTAAAACAATCTTTTATCTACAGGAGAATTGTGTCATTTGCTGCAGTTATTAAAATTTACGTACGATGTTACCCTATTATTGTCCGCCTTTACGGTCGATAAGACTGTTTTTGGTGATTGGGGCTCTTCTAGCCTAGATACTATTTAGATAATTAATTTAGATTATGCATTTATGAAAAAATTAAAGCGTCTCTCTCATTATTTTCATTTCATGATGCAAATGTTTCCGTGCTGGGTCACTAATGTCGAGTACGTTGCATTTCACGTAGGTGCCATTACAGAGAAAGCTGTAACTAAATATGCTTCAAGAAATTAAAATTAACAAACCGGTGTGCGACTAATAGATATACATACATACGAACCCTAAAGTTTCAACTCCTGAGACCAAAAGAGATCATATGTTGTTTTTGTTTTGGTGTGCAATAACGTATCTGCATGATAACGTAACTTCACTAAAAGGAAATAATTAGAATCAGTTATTTAGAACACCGAAGTGTTGGGTGCAATATGTCTGTGTTAACATTTTTACAGTTTAAAAGATTCTAAGAAGATTTGTGGTGAAAATAATTAAACATTATCTGTTTAAAAGACAATTTCATAGAACACGTTAACACGTTACAACTACATTGCACACAGAACATTCATTCATTCATTTTTACAAACATTTGTAAATATGTTTGTAAATATGATTACCAGGGGCATCTCATTAAAATCAACTGAAAAACAGGTACGCTATTTAGATATCTGCTAAGCAAATCAATATTGGAAGTAGCAACCACAATAGTTGGCATTTGTTGAACAGTCTGTAGGGGATGTTGAGTGCAGTAGGTACATAAAACTGAAGAGATTGGCACTGTATTTTAAGAGAAGTAACGAGGTTTCAGCGCAGTCGGTGGACGTGAAAACTCATGTTAGAATCTGCGAAAAATGCAGATCCATCTATATATTCATGTTTGCTCCGTCGTTGTGCCAAATGGAATTTTCGTTACTTGTATGCCCGTGTTCTTCGAACGTCTCTCTAGTTCGCTGGCTCAGTCTCTGCGGCTCATATGTCTACAACATTTGCCCTTTCTGCTAATATCCTTTATTATTTTGTCTTTACCACTTTGACATCTTGTTGTTGTCGAAATTCAGACTCTAGTAGACCAAAACTGAGGAATCTTAAGTTATTTCGGAGAAACTACTCTGAGCCTTAGAATAACAGGCCAATGTATGATCTCGTCAATTAATTCAATACTCACGACAGAGCAGGAAAAATGGATGCCTAACTTGCGAATATCTAATCTTAGCCATGGCACAGTATGCTAAATATTTTCACGTGAATGCAGTTCCATCGTTCTTTAATTGTTCAATACACGACTTTTTTTATTCTTTTCGGCACGCAGCTTTTAAAATAATAAAAAGTAATGTTACCTATGTGATCTAATTTTTTGCACTAAAAACTGGTTTCAAGTCAAAAAAGAGAAAACAATGGAAATGTCTCACATATACGACGAGGCGACGTAGTCTCAAGGTGGACAGGCCGCTACCTTCTTCTGCTCACCAGCTTAAACTCTGTACGCAATGACCTCGACGTCGACGAAAGGTACGGCTCTAAGACTCCGTTACTTGTTGCCTGTGTCACCATTTGCACGTTTCAGTAACAAAGACGCACCGATGACGCGGGAACCCGCAGAAACATGTCTGATTGGAAAGCAGTTCTGCTGCCTCCACCAACGGAATATAATTTATTGTTTTCTGCAAACAAGGTACGTGCCAAAGTTATTGTCTAATGATTGCACTAACTGATGTATGGAACTGTTTACACATTCGTGCTAATCGTAAATAAGAAGTGTTTCTACAATTTAACGACACTGCCAATGCAAATTGGTAGATCTTAACAGTATGTTGGAATTGCGCCTCGGTACGTTATTTTTTATGCAACACGGAATTTTCTTAAGGTTAGCAAGCACCACCTGCGTTTGTTACTGTCGCCAGATGGTGTCCCTGACAACGTTTCTGCGAAGCACGCAGTAACTAGAGATGCCTGCGCTATGTTCTCAGAATAATACAAAATGAATAATCACTTTGGCTCAATTTCAAATCAGTTGTTAATCCTGGCGAAATATACACACACCATGAAACTTCCGTAAACCTGACGTGATTAATCAGCTGCATTTTAATACAACAGTACAGCTAAGTCAGTTGCTTTATAACGATGTAAATCGCTCTGCAAAGCCCTATGAGGTGCGTGGCAGAGACTGCTTTCCACAGTAATACGCTGCTCAACTGCCTCTGTGGACGCTGTAGTTAAAATCTTGTCTTCATAGCCCCTATAAAAGGGGTATTTAGGAAGCTGCAGTATATTCCTAGAGTCCTCTCTTACTAGGGATATCTAAGAAGCTGTAGTATATTCCCAGATTCCTGTGTTAATACTGGTTCTTGGAGCTTTGTAGGTAAGTTTTGACAGGACAGTTGACATTTACACTCAAACCCAGCAGGTCAGGTTTTCGTGGTGTCTTGTTTCGTATGGTCTGCAGCGACGTTTTTCAAACAAGGGGTGTGCGGCTTTATTTAATATAAAGACTGCGTTCAAAACAAAGATTCTTCTCAATTACTCATTCCTTAAATACCCAGCAGGTACTATGCCAGCAGTTTTAGACTTCGTATACTCCCGTTTTTGTGAAAAGGTACACTGGAGACTGAAACAACCGTCATAACACTTTTGAAAAACCATTAAAATCCACTACTACATGAAAAAGACCATACTTCCTCAACCCTAAATGCTAATCACAATAATATATCTGTTAAAATATCCAAAAAGGAACAAACATAAACGCTCTTGAAGACGACGATATACTGGGTGATTTCGTGCTTTCAGGAGTGATGAAGAACGGTAAATGTATCACTTTGAGGTAAGGGAAACTGGTCTGGAGACGACCGAGTCCACAGTTACAAGGAAAAACCGTTCTGTTACCTCTGGCACAGGGTAACGTGTACCGATACCGTACTGTTATTGCTAAGATTTTAGGGCAGACAGTTTTCGGAGGGGGTAGTTTCGACCAAAACACGAAATAATGCCTTGTAAATATGGGCTCTAAAATGCATACATACCATGAGAGCTTTTGACACTTCTTTAGTACAACAGATTTGATTCATAGTATCGAAGTTGAACAAATGTTGGTAGCTCTTACCGTATACATTTTAGTGCCAATATTTAGTAGACTTCTTGTTTTGGTGCAGAATAAAATCTGTGCAAGTTGTGTAACATACAGTCTTAGCAACCACAGGACCGGTACAAGTATTCCACTATCAGAGATATCAGGACGATTTTCACTTATAGCTTTCGAGCATGTTATTACCTCAGATTGATACATTTATCCTTCTTCAATATCTCTGAAATACTATAACATCATCACAATACCATTCTGTATACTTAAGGCATTGATAGAGGGAAGAAAATGTACTGATTCGAACCATGGTACTGTCAGGAGTAAGTAGGAGAACCTTGTAAGTTGTAGCCTCTTTTATACTGTAGCACTAACATACCCGGTAAACAATCCCCAATGTGATGCGACGTGTTGGAGGGAATGTGTAGTACGTTGAATCTAACTGTTGTAGGTGACCAGTTCGACAGAGGTAAGAAGTAATTATTACTTCAAGAAGAAAAAATATTTGTTTATGAACCTAAGCATCTGTACTCTTACAGGTACGTAAGGCCTAAAGTTTTTTAACAGAAACTACACTTACTCAGCTATAATATACTCACCCTACAGTCTGTGTAGTAAAAAGTAAGCTGAAAAAGTATGGCGTCGTCTTATGAAGTGTACGAACACTTTTCTTACAAAATATACTGGTATATTTTAAAATAATGTTCACATACATTTTTAATAATTCATTTGATCTAATAATTGTAATGCCATAAGTGCTGCCAACTATTGCAATATAAATACAGGAGACCTATTTACGGGGTTATGTATCAAAGCTTGACTTCCGCACATTTTATTATTTCTATTTATTAACCACGAAACGAAACAGATTACGTTAAATTTAGAATTACCGTTTTCAAATATTGTGTTACAACTTACTTACGAAAGCTCCAATGAACTATTAAGTCATTATAAACATTATTAAGTCATTATATATCTTATTATTAGTACAGTTACTATCAATAATAAAAGAGAGCGTGCTGAAAATTTTTATGTGGAACTTTTAAATAAAACAAAGGTTATTAAAATTCTACATATTTATTGTTCATGTCTCCATATTTGAAGCCCTCTGGTGCTAGATGGCTCCGAATTATAGCGTGTAATACGGTGGTGTGTAATGTGACTAAGTCGGCGCGTGAGAACCAGGGTGCTGTAACCAAGCTGCAAATTCATGAACTTCGTCCACACAGAGCATCCTCGCTTTTAGCATGACAATGTCGTACCACAGATGAGCGCTGCGACATTTGCAACAGTCCGACGCCATGGATTCACCGTCATCGATCATCCTCCACACAGTCCCGACTTGGCCCCATCCGGTTTTCATCTGTTTCCAAAACGTAAAGCACACCTTCGAGGACTTAACTTGGATAGTGATGAGGCGGTGCAAGCAGAGGTGAGGTTGTGGCTCCGTGCAGGAAGTCAAAGAGTCTACAGTGACGGTATTAACAAAGTGGTCTCTGGTTGGGAGAAATATTTTCGTTACAGGGGGAACTATACTGAGAAATAAAGTAGACATGGAGAATAAGGATTTAAAATGTTAATAATGTTTGTTTTATTTAGAAAGCATCAAGAGTATTCACATAAAGTATTCGGATGCATTATTAGGCAGCACGTTAATGTAGTTGTACCACCGGATTGCCACTTTCCTTACAACACTGCAATTTTTCAAAACGGCAGCACCTAAGAAATTTGAGGAAGAGGCTGCACAATAAAAATTTGAAATCAAGGAGCTGTTTGAAGGAATTTGGACGTGGTACAGACCTACATGTGGAGCTTGCGAACGAACTGGTGGGTCACAATCTATTACTTGAATCACACATGTTTGGAGCTGACGTAGAAATGATAGCCTTCATCTGGTAGAAGCAAATGGGATTACACATGGATTTAAAAACTGAAAGGCAGGAAAACAATGGTATAATACATTTATGTCTCGGCATCCTTCAAATGGGATTACACATAGATTTAAAAACTGAGAGGCAGGTAAACAATGGTATAATACATTTATGCCTCGGCATCCTTAATGAGGCTATCTCTGCGCCAACTAGAATTTACTCTGGCACTTACAGCATTCGTCTTCAACAAAGAAGCTGTCGTTAAATTTTTTCAAGTTACTTCTGATTTAGTGGACCAACATTGTTTTCAGACTATGCAGGTATGCAATATGGAAGAGTCTAGCTTATCCGCAGTACAGAAACCTCAAAACAATTGTTGTACAAAGAGGAGAGCACAAAGTGGGGACTATAACTAGTGTAGAAATGGGGGCAAATAGCAGAGGTGCTCGTTGTTTCAGTACTTCTGGCGTGTATGTGCCCCTAATACCACTATCTAATAGAAAGCGATTGACTGGTTACTTAAAACCTGGAGCTCCACTTAGCACAAAATTTTCTATTACTCACTGTGGTTAGGTCATTAGTGTGTTGTTTGTTCAGTGGATGGTGCACTTCATCTAAATTGGAAAATCTGATTCCAACACAGAGGTGTTACTAATACTGGACGGGCACACAACACGTACAAATAATCTGCAAAATATAATTTTAGCTAGAGGTACGGCGTAATTTTTTGCCTGCCTCTAGACACCAATCCCAGGCTACAGCCACTAGTCGTTCCATTTTTAAACCACTTGCCGTTCACTACAACCAAGCAGCTGACAGACTGCTTCGGACAAACCCTGGCAGGAATATCGGTCAGGCGGAGACTGATCAGCTGTTAGGATAGTCATGTGGTAGGATTGAAATGGTACAGAATGCTACCACTGACTTCTCCACAACTGAAATCTGGCCACTGGATCCACACGTTTATCAGCAGTCGGATTTTGTGGCGACTGCGTACCATACTGAATCGGAAGCTAGAAGTGACTGGAAAGGAAAGACAAGAACTCCCATAAAAATCAAGACGAACTTACGGAAATTACATGTTTCAGAATTCTTCAACTCCCGCAAACCAAACGTGTATAAGATAGCGGCAGTAGGCCCGTAAGACATATCTTCAGTTCCAGATCTACAAAAATGAAAAAGAAGCAGATCAACATCATCTGTTGATGACATTACCGGTAGTCCGTAAAACAAGCTCCTCCTTGACAAAGAACCCGAGACAAACAAAAATAGACCCAACAAAAAATGGCAAAACCAAACGCGCCAAAACCGCTTCGAGCTGGTTCTGCAAGATCTACGCTTTCCTCAAATGATGTGTATGGTTCCATAGCCGATACGCGAAAGTAAGGTATTAAAAAAGTATTGTACTGTGATAGTTGCAGACTTGAATGAATAGTTAATGTTGGTGCTATTCAGTGTAAAGCCGAAAGTAGGCTAATATTTTAGACAGTGAATGTGTATTAAGGGTTCAAACTTGTTTGCTAATGTCATAAAAATTAAAGTAAATGTTGGTCATGCTCAAAAAGTTTCTATATTTCTTGCTATAGTTGAGAAAATCTTTAATGTGCAATTAATAATACCAGTGACACAATTCAGAAGACCTGCTTATAGACTGTATCATTTTGCACCTCTTCACCTATTGTGTTATATGTTTTAAATTGTAGGAACAGTATTTTCTAAACTGTCGGCATATGCGTCAGAAAACTTTGATAACACTTCTGCTTAATTTGATTTCATTTGTTGATCATAGGTGTGTAATAGAGTAATAATGTAACTTACAGACTATTAAAAACATTACTGACAAGATTTTCTTTGTTGCAACGCTTTTAAATTCCAATAGATTATAAAAATAAGAATGAAGGGGTTCTCCACGAAATAGACGAGGGAATGAGTTTATAGAAAACACAGACAACAAGGAGGAACAGAATGATAGGATTTGTGTTAAGACATCAAGTAATAGGTAGGACGCAGGCTGAAGTTGCTACTCTGAGATGAAACGTTTGGCTCAAGAGAGGAATTTGTGACTGGCCGCATCAAACCAGTCAGAAGACTGATGACTCCCGAAAATAAACGTTTATCGGTATTAGGGGGAGTGCTGTACACAGAGGATAATGTACCTATGAAGACGTGGTGGTTTTGGTCGGTATTTCATTACAGTGACTGATATTAGAATCACCCGAAGGAATGCGCACTAGAGGCCGCCAGAAGTAGTTTCCGCCATTTTCTACAGTTTTTGCTGTTGATACACACGACGTTGTGTTTTGTGCAGCATTTGTAAATATTTCACTTTCAACACATTTAAGTACTTTATAACATAGTAAAGGAATTAGAATATCTTGTTAATTCTTCAGTTACAAAATTTTATTATAAGTACAATGCTATATATATATTTACAACTATTTATGTAACATGTGGGACGTCTTTTACCATGGAACATGTGATACTTGCAGAAGGACTAAGTTTCTTTAAGGTCTAAGCAATTTTACTTCTCTTGAAAATGGGAATTAGCGTTGGTTTTCAATAGCTTCTGTATCAAAATGTAACTGAATCGGTAAAAACGGAACTTTATAACATAGTAAAGGAATTAGAATATCTTGTTAATTCTTCAGTTACAAAATTTTATTATAAGTACAATGCTATATATATATTTACAACTATTTATGTAACATGTGGGACGTCTTTTACCATGGAACATGTGATACTTGCAGAAGGACTAAGTTTCTTTAAGGTCTAAGCAATTTTACTTCTCTTGAAAATGGGAATTAGCGTTGGCTTCCAATAGCTTCTGTATCAAAATGTAACTGAATCGGTAAAAACGGAACTGTTCTAGGATTACTTAGTTGTCAGTATGTCTGTCTGTCTGTCCGTTCGTCCGTCTGTTGAGACCCGTTATTCTCAGGAGCGGACAGACGTATTAAATTGCAATTTATGTCACATTCTACGGCCAATGGATCCCTGGCGGTGTAAAACAATAAAACTTGTAAGTCAATACAATCAATAGATATGGCCATTTATGCCACATGTCTTGATAATCGTAAACTCACTTATCAAAACCTTGAGAGCATTTCCCGTTGGCCTATAATAATTAAATTTGGCAAGAGGCAAGGTTTCACAACACAAGTAAAGTAAAAACCCGAAAACTGTAAATATGTAATTACATCACACGAAAAGGCAACAGCCTTGCCGCAGTGGATACACCAGTTCCCGTGAGATCACCGCAGTTAAGCGCTGTCGGGCGTGGTCGGCACTTGGATGGGTGACCATCGAGGCCGCCATGCGCTGTGGCCATTTTTCGTGGTGCACTCAGCCTCGTGATGCCACTTGAGGATCTACTCGACCGAATAGTAGCGGCTTCGGTCAAGAATACCATCATCACGGCCGGGAGAGCAGTGTGCTGACCCCACCCCCCTCCTATCCGCATCCTCCACCGAGGATGACACGGCGATCGGATGGTACCGGTAGGCCACTCGTGGCCAGAAGACGGAGTACATCACACGAAAAATTATTTTTCATTTGTTATCCGACGTCAGGTTTGAAATTAAAACATTCTCTAAAGTCTTTCATTCCTGGAACCTACATTTTGCCAGTACCAACGTCGATAATAAGCAAAAAATGGTGGAGATTCTCGATCCCTCGAATGGATAAACTGTCTATATACGTAATTAAGTTTTTACGGAACACACAGTGCGCGAGTCCTGCTCGCACGTGGCCAATTTTTTTTTTAATACTTCTATTTAATTTGGTTTCCCTTACAGGTTATTGCTGTGTTGTAGAGTAACAACAATAACAGATATACCATGAAATACAGTATTAGCAACATTTTCTGGACTGCAGTACTTTCAAATTTCAGCAGAATATGTATTCGTTGCTATGTGATCGTCTTGTGGCGTGGAACATGATTTCACATTGGCAAAAACCTTAGTTTTTGGGAGTAGCTTTCTTCTCGTTTGAGGTAAAGGCTGCGGCACACAGAAAGTGAACGCCATTATTCAATAATAAATTCCATTTTTGAATATATACGAGGGTTGCAACTATAATAGTGGCTACTATTTATTCACAACCGATACAGAAGAGTTACATGTTTGCACCTGTTACTGTCCTTCAAAGTAGTCACCAGCGTTGTGTAGAACCCGTTGCCAGCGGTGTGGAAGGCGTAGTACACAGTTAGCAGAGCCTGTTCTGTTGACTGTGCGAATGGAACGGTCTATTGCCGGTCGAATCTCTGGAACAGTTCTGAAGCGAATGCCATGAAGTGGTTCCTTCATCTTCGGAATCTATTCAAAATCACAAGCACTTAAGTCCGGGGAGTATGGTGGATGGTACAATACTTTCCAGTCCCATCGACCGAACAGAGCAGCCAGAGCTTGCGCTGTATGCGCCCACGCATTGTCGTGCAAAATGATGGGTGGGTTACGCAGAATATGTCCCCGCTTCTTTCGCAAAGCTACTCGCAGGTGATGCTCCAGAAACGAACAGTAATATTGTGCAATAACGGTCTGCCGTATAGGAACGTAACGCGTTAGGACAACACCATCACAGTCTTACACGAAAATCACCATAACTTTCACCATACTGGAGCTCTGACGCACTTTCGACTTTCGCGGCGACCCATAATGACGCCATTCGTTGGATTAGCGTTTCGGTTTTGGCTTCGTGGCATTCGCTTCAGAACTGTTCCAGAGATTCGACAGGCAGTAGACAGCTCCATTCGCACCATCAACAGAACAGTCTCTGCTAACGGTGTACTACGCCTTCCACATCGCTGGCAACGGGTTCTACACAACGCTGGTAACTACTGTAAATAGTAGTAACAGGTGCAAATATGTAACTCCTTTGTATCGGTTGTGAACAAATATTTGCCACTATTTATGTTCCAACCCTCGTGTATATATATCAAACACAGTGATTCGTGTGACAATATTCTCAATGTCTTGCCAGAAAATTGCTTCGAGCAGGTAGTATAAGAACCGGTTCGTTAGGGTGACGTCACTTTACCTTTTTTTTTACATTAGTTACAAAAAAGGTTCAAATGGCTCTGAGCACTATGGGACTTAACATCTGTGGTCATCAGTCCCCCAGAACTTAGAACTACTTAAACCTAAATAACCTAAGGACATCACACACATCCATGCCCGAGGCAGGATTCGAACCTGCGACCGCAGCGGTCCCGCGGTTCCAGACTGAAGCGCCTAGAACCGCACGGCCACACAGGCCGGCCATTAGTTACAGGTAACTGCAAATACCCAGTGGCGGATTCAAAAATTTTGCGCCCCTAGGCACACCATATTATATGCGCCCCCCCCCTCCCGCCCCCCACCAAACATGTTTTAAATAATAACTATTACCTGATCACTTCACAATTGTGGTTTTGGATGTAAGCGCAGTGAGCTGTTTCCGTACTCTGTTATTCGTTGTTCTGAAGGACGCGTCAGCGGTCTAGTCGCGCTCAATCAAAATGTAATATGGTTCCTGAACTGTACTTGGTGTGCGGCAGCGGATAAAACAAACTTAAAACTGTATTGTTTTAACATAGTCTTCTGTCGAAAGGCAACAAAATTCAGCAGAGCGTGTAGGAGACAACGGATTTTTGTTATACATTCACTTTTAATATGTTCATTTACACGAAACCATTGAATGAAAATAAAAACGTGTTACGATCTAAAAACTGAAGCGAACGTGTCATACATTAGAAATTATTACGTACTTTTACAGAGATGCGTTCAAAATTAAAATTAAATTGTCGTTTTACAATCTAATAAATTGAATATGTAGCAGATAAAGAAACACGTTCGTAATTAATACGTGAAACTATAGGAAAGCGTAAGAAATGAAAATGAAATAGAGATTTCGGTGCACGAACTAATAACTAAATACAGACGAACAAACACAGAACTGGATTTGCTATTACATAATTTTACAGACTAGTGTGGAAAAATCAAATTTGTTTTATAATCTAATAATTAACGTGTAAAGCATTAGGGACTGTGTACCTACACTCCTGGAAATTGAAATAAGAACACCGTGAATTCATTGTCCCAGGAAGGGGAAACTTTATTGACACATTCCTGGGGTCAGATACATCACATGATCACACTGACAGAACCACAGGCACATAGACACAGGCAACAGAGCATGCACAATGTCGGCACTAATATAGTGTATATCCACCTTTCGCAGCAATGCAGGCTGCTATTCTCCCATGGAGACGATCGTAGAGATGCTGGATGTAGTCCTGTGGAACGGCTTGCCATGCCATTTCCACCTGGCGCCTCAGTTGGACCAGCGTTCGTGCTGGACGTGCAGACCGCGTGAGACGACGCTTCATCCAGTCCCAAACATGCTCAATGGGGGACAGATCTGGAGATCTTGCTGGCCAGGGTAGTTGACTTACACCTTCTAGAGCACGTTGGGTGGCACGGGATACATGCGGACGTGCATTGTCCTGTTGGAACAGCAAGTTCCCTTGCCGGTCTAGGAATGGTAGAACGATAGGTTCGATGACGGTTTGGATGTACCGTGCACTATTCAGTGTCCCCTCGACGATCACCAGTGGTGTACGGCCAGTGTAGGAGATCGCTCCCCACACCATGATGCCGGGTGTTGGCCCTGTGTGCCTCGGTCGTATGCAGTCCTGATTGTGGCGCTCACCTGCACGGCGCCAAACACGCATACGACCATCATTGGCACCAAGGCAGAAGCGACTCTCATCGCTGAAGACGACACGTCTCCATTCGTCCCTCCATTCACGCCTGTCGCGACACCACTGGAGGCGGGCTGCACGATGTTGGGGCGTGAGCGGAAGACGGCCTAACGGTGTGCGGGACCGTAGCCCAGCTTCATGGAGACGGTTGCGAATGGTCCTCGCCGATACCCCAGGAGCAACAGTGTCCCTAATTTGCTGGGAAGTGGCGGTGCGGTCCCCTACGGCACTGCGTAGGATCCTACGGTCTTGGCGTGCATCCGTGCGTCGCTGCGGTCCGGTCCCAGGTCGACGGGCACGTGCACCTTCCGCCGACCACTGGCGACAACATCGATGTACTGTGGAGACCTCACGCCCCACGTGTTGAGCAATTCGGCGGTACGTCCACCCGGCCTCCCGCATGCCCACTATACGCCCTCGCTCAAAGTCCGTCAACTGCACATACGGTTCACGTCCACGCTGTCGCGGCATGCTACCAGTGTTAAAGACTGCGATGGAGCTCCGTATGCCACGGCAAACTGGCTGACACTGACGGCGGCGGTGCACAAATGCTGCGCAGCTAGCGCCATTCGACGGCCAACACCGCGGTTCCTGGTGTGTCCGCTGTGCCGTGCGTGTGATCATTGCTTGTACAGCCCTCTCGCAGTGTCCGGAGCAAGTATGGTGGGTCTGACACACCGGTGTCAATGTGTTCTTTTTTCCATTTCCCGGAGTGTAGATGCTGCATTATAAGTGTACACAACACCTTTAATCCATGTAAGGGCTGAACAGTTTTGTACTGCAGCTGCTGTTCTCACCATAGCTCTTTCTAACGGTATTAACAAAGCTTTTACGAATTTATGGTTCAAATGGCTCAGAGCACTATGGGACTTAACATCTGTGGTCATCAGTCCCCTAGACTTAAAACTATTTCAACCTAACTAACCTATGGACATCACACTCATCCATGCCCGAGGCAGGATTCGAACCTGCGACAGTAGCAGCAGCGCGATTCCCGACTGAAGCGCCTAGAACCGTTCGACCACGGCGACCGGCTTTTACGTATTTATCCACGAACTGAACTACGTTATTTATTGACACTTTTTCATCTTGGCGTACTCTTCGATAACGTATATTTACGCGATAGCTGTAAATCTCAGTAGACGCCAAGAATACGCATCATTTGTAATATACTACAGTATCAGTATGACTTGACTGAACAGCGCCGAGCGAACTGGGTCATTCGGGTATTGTTTAGTATTGTTGGGAGCCTTCGGTCACGTCTGCACGTAAACGAGGTTTAGTTTCATGGTCCGCCATCGGTAATTGTAAAATGAACAGGTAATACGTAGTTTGTAAATTCAATGAGGAGAGCTCTAAGCTTTAACAAAATTCACATTGTAATCTTAAATTTTTAATACTAATATGAATAAATAAACAAACTGACCAGTCAGCAAAGTTTGCGTTTGGCTTTGACTGCAGAAAACTCGTTGCTCGTATCTTCATAGTTCAGACGGTTACCAGTTAGGAGGTCGGCTTCGATGTGAAGAATGGACAAGGGGTTCAGTTTCTTCTCAGACAACGTAGAACATATGTAGGATTTCAGTCTTTTAAGAGCCGAAAACGAGCGTTCTGCTGAACAATTTGTAAGTGCCATATATAGAAATATTCTAAGAACAATGTCAACATTCGGAAACACGGACTGCAAACTCTCTTTTCGTAAAAATTTACTTATTTCGACTGGTATATCACTAATCTCAGATCTCAAAAGTTCCGCTAAATGTACACATTCACTAGGGAAGGAAGGCTCTAAACCTGTGTCATGTGATGCTTGGAGTTTTGCTGAACGTTAAGCAATATCGTCAGGTGAACTGTTCTTAAGGTCACTGAAAACTGTGAAGCAGTCCAATAGCGTTCTATAGCTTTCTTTCCTGCTCACTAATTCGGCGTACAAGTTGTCGAGTACTGGGAGAAATGTTTCGACTCTAAATTTTTCCCTTCCAGTCAGAAAAACTTCTTCATAGTCCGCTTTTTCATCATCACGAAGTCTGCGTTTTCGTGATCTTCTATAGGTGCATTCATAGTCTTTATCAGTCGCAACCTCCATGGATTTATTTTCATAATAGTCGAACACGCCACGAATAGATGCTATAAGACCTACAAGTGATTCATATAATTCATGCTTTCTTTCATGAAACCAGGAAGCAAAACGATAAAAAGTTTATCATAAACACGTTGGTCAGCAAGAGAGGAAGCCTGTGTAAGTCTCAATATTTACACTTTGCAATTTCATATTTACACTTTTAAAGCTCTGGAGTATGTCCTTCCCAACTATCATCATTAATACTGCTTCTAGTCTGCTGAGTTGATTGAATAAAGTTGAAGCCTCATTTCGCACAAGTGGTTTTTCAAACGTATTATTGGCAATATGGGTGAAGACATTGATAACGCCCTTCCAGTTTTCATATAGACTCACACACGCTCCCTTTCTTGCTGACCAACGTGTTTTTGACAAACTTTTTACCGTTTTGCTTCCTGGTTTCTTGAAAGAAAGAAGTTTGTCGCAGCGCTGTCTAGAAGCAGGGAAAAAATTATAAATGTTGTGCACTACACCCTTCCCGACAACAGCTTGCAGCATTAGGGCGACTAAATTCAAAGAATGTGCTGCACGAGGCACATAATGCACTTTCAGATTTCGTTCTTTATTGCGTACCCACAAGCCAGTGTAGGTTCCTAACATATTGCTTGCATTGTCATATGCCAACTTGTGTCCCGGGTAAAAAAACAGAAGGAAATGTTCAACAGGTTCACCAATCTCATTCACATTTCTTAATATGAGAGATAATTGATCAATGTGTGAAATGTCCGCAATAGAATCTACTATTATAGAGAAATATTTGGCCTGTTTTATTTCACTTACGATAATTCTTTTTATTCGTTCAGAAAGAAGCTCTATTATTTCATTACAGATTGTTGAAGAAAGATAACTTGTATGTCACTGGCCTGGATTTCCATATCGTTCAATGTGCCGAGAAAAGGATCAGACTCCGCTATATGTTCAAGAGACATCATAAATTGACCATTATGTAATGAATTGAATCTTTCAACGTTTCCACATAGGGGAAGTCCACAACTTGTTAGCTTCTTCACTACTGCAAACACTCTTTTCAACACACTGCGCCAGTATATGATTCTCACCTGTCTCCAGATGACTGGGTGTTGTTGTGTTGTCTTCATCATCATCATTCATCCCCATTACGATCGGAGGAAGGCAATGGCAAACCACCTCCGCTAGGACCTTGCCTAGTACGGCGGTGCGGGTCTCCCACATCGTCCCCTACGCTCTGTCAAGGAGTATGGGACTTCATCATCACCATCCAGTACATTTTTTCTGTCTCAACATATGACTCGAAATGATTCTCTATTGTTCCAGTTGACTTTTTTCCTGTTAAGAGTGATAACCCAGAATTTTCTGTTCAAGGGAATTCTCACGATGAGATAAAATATTAGAAATATTTTTCGAATCTGCAATATCATTAGTAGCAATTGCGGCCTTACCTCTGAACTTCGACACACCACACAGAGCACACAGCTGGTCGAACAGCTTAGACTCAAACTGGCGGCCTTGGTCTGTCGTCATGGACAAAGGGCTGCCAAATCGGGAGATCTACATGCTGACCATCGTGCAGGCAATGGTGTCAGCCGTGATGTCCTCCAGAGGAACTGCCTCAACCCTCCAGGTGCCGCAGTCGGCCACAGACAGTATGTATGTGAAACCACAGACAGAGGGAGCAGACCCACAAGATCCACGTGGATATGTCTTAGCCTGCCAGAGGGATGACAAAGGAGCCAAGGCGGCAAAGCACGCCTGCTACCTTGCTACATTAACAGGGGGTACATGCCCTCGTCCATGTGTGGCAATCGTGCTTGACTCCTGGCCAGATGTAATGTTCAGTTACCAGTGCAATGAATGCTGGTTGGGCCAAGTTGAGTAAGGCATTGAAGATGTCACTTCGCAGTTAATTCAGAACGGCTGGTCAGTCCCTGCCTGTTGATGTGTCACACAGCACTAGTGTCAACGCTCCAGGAAGGTGGGGAATAGCTGTTGGATTGATGTGTCGGCAGCCTGCGGCATGCCAGGTCCTCGAGGTCATGATATTGACCTGCAAGAGGTAGTCCACTGCCACATTCTCTGCCCTGTGGGTGTATCACATGTCTGTGAAAAATTGGCAGATGAAGTCGAAATGGCGAAACCTGCAAGGTCACGAATTGCGAAAGGCGTCGACCAGAGGATTACGGTCCATGTATATAGTGAAGGGATGCCCTTCGATATTGGTACAGAAGTATTTGATCGCCTCATCAACTGCTAATGCCAACCATTTGCACTGACATGTTAACAGCTTTTTTGAGAAGAAGCGAAGTGGTTACGTAGTGCCACCCATGTGCTAATGTAGCATGGCACCAGTGGCCATATACTGGCGTCTGCCATAAGGGACACTACTTCTGGGACGGGCCTTGGAAAGCGCGGTCTTCGGATTGTTGAATGCGTCAATCATGTCGTTTGTCCAAGGGAGACGCCGTTTGCATGATGTAGTCTTCCCAGCCAATGCATCAGTCAAAGGTATCTATATGGAATCTGTCTGGGGTAGGCGTTGGCGAAAGAAACTGACCATGCTTAGAAACCTAGAAAGTGTCTTAGTTCAGAACCATCTCCCGGGAGAGGCAGGCTGAGAGTGAGATCGACCCAGTCAGACAAAACGGTATGATCCAGAAAAGTGACAGTGGTGCTACTAAGTTGCGACTTTCGATGATTTGTCTCGACACCATTTGATTCCAAGGCTCTGAAAAATTGTTCAAGGTAGTGCTGATGCTCGCTGACAGATGATGAGAACGCACGGATATCATCGAGGTATGCAGAGGCAAAGGGAATGCTAAACAACACTGAGTCAATAAAATATTGCCACGTTTGGGCGACATTTTTAACGCCATAAGGTATTAATTGGTACTCAAAGAGCACAAACAGCCAAATGTTAGCAGTCTTAGATATGCCGGGTGGGAGCATGACAATTTAGAGGTACGTCTTATAACAGTCAAGCACTTTAAACACTAGGGCACCACGTAGCAACTGTGTGAAGTTCTAGATGTGGAAAACAGGGTAGTTATTGATGACTGCTCGAGAATTTAGGGTTCTGTAATCACTGCACATATGGAACGTACCATTTTTCTTTAACATGGGATGTACTGGTGAGGACCAGTTCTTATCCAAGGGCTGTAGGATACCTGCATCGATTAAGTCTTCGACAATGTCTTCAGCACAGGGTAGCTTGAACGCATTAAGGCATCAATCCTTGTGTCGAACTGTAGCCCCATTCGTGGTATTTATTTTATGACAGATGCCACTGATGACAGCGCCTCACTGCTAGGCGATGAAACAATTGAAAGTAGATGGATTGTCGTCACGCGGGAGGAGACTGTGGGTCTCCCCGCGGTGTAAGTGATGTGTCAGCTGATATCGGGACATCCCTGGAGAGGCGCGCTGTGACGGCGGGCGGTGAGTGTGCTAGGAGGAAGGACAATGTTGCAATCACTATCCACGTCATGTGGAAGTAGGTGCGGTTTCTGGGCCTCATGTAGTGGCGTCCGTGTAACTGCTGTGCACTTAGAGAGTGGAGTGTTGACCAGCGTCGCAACTGTCAGCTCTAGATCATGCTCAGAAGTCCGGGGCGCCGGTGGAGAGGCGATGGAAGTCCGCCAGCACACATGACAGTCCATGGGATGTCGCTGTGATGCGTGAGAGCAGCTCTGAGTTTTGTGCGTGGAGTGCTGCTGTGTGGGAGTGTTCGTGCAAGAGTCAGAAAGTGTGGTAATGATCTGAGAGGCCAGTGATGCGCATTCTGTAAGGATTACCGGTTGTGGGGCTGAAGGAACAGCTATTGGGTGCAGAACATGGCAGTCATCACAGGAGGTCAAAACACCTGAAGAGGGGCGAAGTGCGGCAGTCTGAAGGTCAGGCAAGAGGTCGTAATGATGGAGAAAGTCTAACCGTACGAAGGCTTCATTGATTACTCCCATGCAAAAAGTCCATGGAAAAAGCTTATTGTGGGAGAAACACATTGATAACCTGACAGAACCATGATCGGTGATATGTGACCGGTTTGCAGTGGCGAGAGGTAACGAAGCTGGAGAGGGATCAAAAGGTGTCACAGTGGCAGGAACTAATATCCGCTCTTGTGTTGATGAGGAAGCAGGGACCGGATGTGATGTTATGCTCGTAGAGGCGGTGAACCTGTGCCTGAGGTGGATGCTGTGTGACCTGAGCTGGTAGGCATCGTGTAGCATTGAGGTGGGATGTGGCACCTAGACGCCCCACTGGTGGGGACTGCACGGAGGCTTGCTGCTGCGAGCAGAGACGCCAAACGTTGCGTGAAACTGGCAGTGTGGACAGACAGGCAGGAGGGGCGGGGAAGCGGTGTCGGTGGACAGGCCAGGTTGCTGCTGAGGGCTTGAGGGCCAGTCAGGCGCAGCTTCGACTGATGTCAGTGGATGCTGGGGTGTTGGCACTGGCAGTGCAGTCTGGAGGCCACCAGGCGGCAGTAGCAGAGTAATGGCGGACAGGCCACGGGCGGGTACTCCTGCGGTCGCGCGAGGGAGGCTGTAGCGGGGAGAGCGGGAAGGCACTCCCTCCACCAGCGCGGTTGGCGGAGGCGATTGAAGCGTGCGCTGGCGGTGGAAAATAATAGAGAGTGCTTGGTTAGCGATACGGAGGCATGACTCCAGAGTGACCGTGCCACGCGAAAGCAATTGCAGCTGTAGCTCATAAGGAAGTCTGACAAGGCAAAGGGTCCAGAAAGCAACGTCAGGCATAACTTAACTGTCGATTTGGGAGCGAATGTGTTGCCAGAGGTGATGACGTGCACTCGCGTAATAGTACGAGACAGGTGTTCGATGAGACAATTTTTAGCCTTAGGTGGTGAAAGCAGTGGATCACTGATGAGATCGATACGGTAGCGCGGATGACTGATTAAGCAAATGAACAATGTACTATGATCTGAGATACCATGGAAACCGAAGATATTGTCCACTATGGAAAACTACGTCTTAGGACTGTCTTTTTGGAGGGCTGGCAGCTTCGGAAATCTCAGAGGAGTGGTACTACGCGTTGGCGAGGAAGCAGCCAATGTGCACTGAAACAGGGGAGCCATACCGGCCTTTGTGGTGCGAAATCGTGACTGAGCAGCGCATGGGTTGTTATCGAATCGGTGAATGAAGCAGTGGAAATCTGGTCTGGCTTTTAGTCGGGCCGGCCGCGGTGGCCGTGCGGTTCTAGGCACTCCAGTCCGGAACCGCGTGACTGCTACCGTTGCGGGTTCGAATCCTGCCTCGGGCATGGATGTGTGTGATGTCCTTAGGTTAGTTAGGTTTAAGTAGTTCTATGTTCTATGAAAGCAAGGCTAAAGAAAAATCAAGACACTTTCATAGGATTTGTCGACCTGGAAAAAGCGTTCGACAATATAAAATGGTGCAAGCTGTTCGAGATTCTGAAAAAAGTAGGGGTAAGCTATAGGGAGAGACGGGTCATATACAATATGTACAACAACCAAGAGGGAATAATAAGAGTGGACGATCAAGAACGAAGTGCCCGTATTAAGAAGGGTGTAAGACAAGGCTGTAGCCTTTCGCCCCTACTCTTCAATCTGTACATCGAGGAAGCAATGATGGAAATAAAAGAAATTTTCAGGAGTGGAATTAAAATACAAGGTGAAAGGATATCAATGATACGATTCGCTGATGACATTGCTATCCTGAGTGAAAGTGAAGAAGAATTAAATGATCTGCTGAACGGAATGAACAGTCTAATGAGTACACAGTATGGTTTGAGAGTAAATCGGAGAAAGACGAAGGAAATGAGAATTAGTAGAAATGAGAACAGCGAGAAACTTAACATCAGGATTGATGATCACGAAGTCAATGAAGTTAAGGAATTCGGCTACCTAGGCAGTAAAATAACCAATGACGGACGGAGCAAGGAGGACATCAAAAGCAGACTCGCTATGGCAAGAAAGGCATTTCTGGCCAAGAGAAGTCTACTAATATCAAATACCGGCCTTAATTTGAGGAAGAAATTTCTGAGGATGTACGTCTGGAGTACAGCATTGTATGGTAGTGAAACATGGACTGTGGGAAAACCGGAACAGAAGAGAATCGAAGCATTTGAGATGTGGTGCTATAGACGAATGTTGAAAATTAGGTGGACTGATAAGGTAAGGAATGAGGAGGTTCTACGCAGAATCGTAGAGGAAAGGAATATGTGGAAAACACTGATAAGGAGAAGGGACAGGATGATAGGACATCTGCTAAGACATGAGGGAATGACTTCCATGGTACTAGAGGGAGCTGTAGAGGGCAAAAACTGTAGAGGAAGACAGAGATTGGAATACGTCAAGCAAATAATTGAGGACGTAGGTTGCAAGTGCTACTCTGAGATGAAGAGGTTAGCACAGGAAAGGAATTCGTGGCGGGCCGCATCAAACCAATCAGTAGACTGATGACAAAAAAAAATGTTCTAGGGGACTGATGACCTCAGATGTTGAGTCCCATAGTACTCAGAGCCATTTGAATTATTATTATTATTATTATTATTATTTTCGGACGTATGTTGATGTCTGCTAATGACTGGAATGGGCGGGTCGAAACAGTTGTGCCGGCGACGGATGCATTGAGGGCGGCGCAGCAGGGACAGGCGTGGGCAGAGCAGGGGCTGCTTAGTCCTCAAAAGCAGGGCCGGGCATGTGGGCTGCAGCGGCGAGCCGAGCAGTCGCAGGCGAGGCAGCGGCGCCGTAGTCTGAGGCAGAGGCAGCAGGCGCGAACAAGGAAGAGACGAAGTGGTCCATAGCCGAAGATGTGGGTGCGAGCGACGTGGGCGTGAAGGATGCTGTGGCGCCGTGGGCCGGTGCGTCGGAAGCGGGCGCGACCAAAGTATGGGCGCCGTAGGTCGGGGCGAATGGAGCCAGGGTGAAAGGCACGAGAGCGAAAGTGTCCGCGCTGGTGGGAGGCGAGATGCGCGCAAGTGCGGGCGTCCGACGCGGTGGAGGCGTTCAGACTTTTCGCTAAAGCGGGCGGTAGATCCGACGCCAAAGAAGCGGAACGCGACGCCTGGCGAGCATGCAGGAAAACCGACGCGGCAGAGTTGTCTGGCATCGCCGAGTAAGAGTGCGAAAACGAAACCGTGTGGATAGAGCCTGTCGCGGCAGGAGATATAGCAATGATAAAGATTTGCACAGTGGTCCTAATAATAAAATAACAGCAATTGCCAGCACCGTAAAACAAACTTTCACCGCAAACGAAAGAACGACATGGGTTCAGTTCAAACCGTAACGAAAACATGAGTACTTAAAACGGTTTGTGGCAGAATCAGGTACCTGGTGGATGGAAGAAGAACCGAGGATCACAGTCACAACAAAACCACGATTCCGATGCCTGACATTAATCGTCAGCAGTATTGGCCCCCTCCGCAACAGAAAATACAACTGAATCAACTAAAAACGCATACTGCACGCATTGTGGCGGTAACTAAAGGTGCCGGCCGGTGTAGCCGAGCGGTTCTAGGCGCTACAGTCTGGAACCGCGCGACCGCTACGGTCTCAGGTTCGAATCCTGCATCGGGCATGGATGTGTGTGATGTCCTTAGGTTAGTTACGTTTAAGTAGTTCTAAGTTCTAGGGGACTGATGACCTCAGAAGTTAAGTCCCATAGTGCTCAGAGCCATTTGAACCATTTCTTAACTAAAGGTGATCAGGCTACACCTTTACAAGCGCCAACCTATGTGTGGTCACTGTAAGCCTTCATTAGATCGTCGCAGCGCAATGTGAAGGCACGCAATGTAATGCGTTAAATATGCTAAGGTACAATAACTGGTTTGACCTTAGGGAAGAAGTGTTAGAGGAACCCCGTACCTGCAAGAGGGAGAACATTGAATGGTTCAAATTGCGATAAATGACAGTATTAATGGCGTTAAAGTGCAATTGGTGACTGTCACAGGGGCATCAGTTTCTGTGATGGGAAGTGAATTCTTAAAATGTTTTATCAGGTCAGGAAATTACACACATTTCCTGTGCAGAACTGTAAGGTGGTAGGAACTACCAGTGCTAAACAACTAATTAAGCACTATCTGCTGAGGTAATTAGATTAGGAAATGAGACACTTAAAGTAGTGAAGGCGTTTTGCTATTTGGGGAGCAAAATAACTGATGATGGTCGAAGTAGAGAGGATATAAAATGTAGACTGACAATGGCAAGGAAAGCGTTTCTGAAGAAGAGAAATTTGTTAACATCGAGTATAGATTTAAGTGTCAGGAAGTCGTTTCTGAAAGTATTTGTATGGAGTGTAGCCATGTATGGAAGTGAAACATGGACGATAAATAGTTTGGACAGGAAGAGAAGAGAAGCTTTCGAAATGTGGTGCTACAGAAGAATGCTGAAATTAGATGGGTAGATCACATAACTAAAGAGGAGGTGTTGAATAGAATTGTGGAGAAGAGGAGTTCGTTGCACAACTTGAAGAGAAGAAGGGATCGGTTAGTAGGACATGTTCTGAGGCATCAAGGGATCACCAGTTTAGTATTGGAGGGTAGCGTGGAGGGTAAAAATCGTAGAGGGAGATCAAGAGATGAATACACTAAGGAGATTCAGAAGGATGTAGGCAGCAGTACGTACTGGGAGATGAAGCAGCTTGCACAGGATGGAGTAGCATGGAGAGCTGCATCAAACCAATCTCAGGACTGAAGACCACAACAACATGTGCAGGCCAACGCAGTAATAGGAAAACGAGGCTACAAGTGCACTTTTCTGCTTGTGAATAGTTTATTGGTGGCTGTCATCTTGGTCTGGGAATTCCTGCGCGAGAGGGACGCAAGGATCGGCATCTCACGTGGACTTTCTCGGATGTTAGACAAAGAAGAAGAGGAAGCACTGGACATGGTTAAGACTATTAACATACATGGAAAATATTGTCATGAAATCAGGGTAAAATATACCATACCGAATGTTTTGTCTATAAGCAATAATCAATCTAAAGAGGGAAATTGCCACATAAAAAATAGCCAAAACGAGGAGTTCCATACGATTACCAAACTAACAGAGGCGAAAGTAGCCGAATCTGTCTACTTGAGTCTGCCACAACAACGAGAACTTTCTGAGTTGTTGAATGATTATCGAGACGTGCTCTTGAAGGAACCAGGTGCAAGTTAATGAATCCCAGACGTATTTCACGCTGCCTGTACTGGACCGAGAAGCAAACGGTGATGAAGGGGATCGGAAAAATGATAGACTGGGGAATTTCTGAATCATTGTTATCACTAGGGCCGTTAAAATATCGATATATCGATAAATTTCCATAGTATATCCATAAACATCGCCAACAACTTTTCTCCGTTGTATCAATATCAAAACGGTAATTTTGTGCGATATTTTACTTTTATTTTATATATTTTTACAATTTTCGGTAAATATTTGAAGCTGTTCTTTTGAAATTGTAGTAGAACATAATTGTATTTCCAATGTATGAAGAAGTCTTACTATTTTTTGAGCTTTCATCACGCCCATTCTGTCACTTTGACTATATGAAGAAAGTGTATGTGGCACAAAAGAAGACGTCCGATGGCGCTGGGGTGGGGGTGAGGTGCGGGGGGGGGGGGACGGAGGGGGCGGGGGGAGGGATCCTGAACGTTGTAACATTTCCAATGTGAATAAATAGCCCACCAGTTGCGTTGAAAAACAATTTTTAACTCAACAAGTGTACTATTTCTTCTCATCCGCATTCTTCAAAAACAATTGCTGAAAATGATGAACAAAAATTTAATCTACAGGACAGGTCTATGAGGTGGGCGGAGAAGTGTGAGGGGAAATGCTGATGTAAAGCATTTGGCGCTGCCAGCAGAACCCCGCAACGTTTAGCTTCACAACGCAAATTTGGCACTATGACTGCTACAACACTGGCGTTGGCAGGCATGAAAAAATAGTAAAGGCGACATGAAATGTTCTGGGCGAATGCGATATATGCCGACACCAAATGACGGACCCATGGGCACCTTTCACTGTCACTTACATGTCGTTACCATTGTTAGCAAAGTGGCTATCGCCAAACGTTAACGTGCATCGTTTTCCTTTCAATTCTTGAACTAAGGGGGATAGGCAGGCTGCTAGCTTGTTGACGTACAGAATGTCTAATAATAAATCAATACTTAAATATACAGCTGTAAAACCGGCAGTATATTCAATACGTGCAGCCAATGTCTTTATAGGTCGGTAAGACGATAATTTTCCGTCGAGATATCGATACATTTTCTGTATGTCAAGAGCAGATAGTGATATTGGTTAGATACTGATATATCGGACACCCGATATTTTTAAAAATATCAACAGTTCAAGTTCTCACCATACAACAAACAGTCCTTTGTTGGCCGTTGCAAAAGCTAACAGAAGCATTCGCCTGGTGTTGGGTGCTCGAGATATACGAGTATACAAAGTAATTATAGCTGTGTCGACAAGGCCAGAAAGCCTTTAAGAACAGACACAGAAGTATTACGGCGCACCATAAGTAACCCCAATAGACATGTGCTCTTCTTGTTGGTGAATTGCGTTGTCAGAGTCGTCTAGGAAATGTAAAGGTTTCGCATTTGTTGGTAGAAGTTACCAGTTTAAGGTACTACCTTTAAAAATGTGAGTGCACTTGATACAGTATTAGTACCAGAACTCACAGAGTCACGGTGCCTACCATATACATCATACTCCGCAGTTCATCTGATGACATGTGGCGGAGGGTACTTTTATACCACTAACTGAGCCCTCCAACCCTGTTCCACTCGCGAATAGCACAGAGGAAGAACGATTGTCGACTTACTCATCGCCTTCATTAGATTAGTCTCTTTCTTCAGACGTTTTGTACCAGCCAGTTCTTGAATAATGATGCTTTACTGAACTGATTGAAAAGGAATACACATTGGTACTGGTGTGGTACTGGTCCAACGCGTTCAGAGCAGCATTTGACAAAATCTAGCAGGCTCTGGTGAATTCAGAAATATTAAAACATCTGTATATGACAATGGACTTTTGTTTAGCAATTGATGCCTCAGCCTGTGGCTTGGGGGCGTGTCTATTCCAAATCGCCGAATCATCCGGAAAGACTGAGAAAAAGGTAATTGGTTTTGTGAGCCTAGTATTGACAGAATGCGAAAGAGCACATTCCGTTATGAAACTCGAGGCTCTCACAGGAGTGTTGGAGTCGTCTAAATATAAGGCTTTGCTGATCAAAGATATTATCTATAGGCAACGTTACCTGAGCATATGCAGGGACAAAGACAAACAACAAGATGCAGACCCTTTGTAGAAGAACGTTATACATTAAGGGCAGATACTAATCATGCCGTAATTCACTGCTATCGGATACAAGGGAATATATTGTTCTTCAGACACGACATAGACAGGGGCAAATGGTGTGGATGTATAGCAACTGATGGCCTAAAGGATTTTATCTGGTGTACATACGGTTCCTGGGGGCATTTTGGAATCACGTTGTTGTTGTTGTTGTTGTCTTCAGTCCTGAGACTGGTTTGATGCAGCTCTCCATGCTACTCAATCCTGTGCAAGCTTCATCTCCCAGTACCTACTGCAACCTACATCCTTCTGAATCTGCTTAATGTATTCATCTCTTGGTCTCCCTCTACGATTTTTACTCTCCACGCTGCCCTCCAATGCTAAATTTGTGATCCCTTGATGCCTCAGAACATGTTCTACCAACCGGTCCCTTCTTCTTGTCAAGTTGTGCCACAAACTCTTCCCCAATTCTATCCAATACCTCCTCATTAGTTATGTGATCTACCCATCTAATCTTCAGCATTCTTCTGTAGCACCACATTTCGAAAGCGTCTATTCTCTTCTTGTCCAAACTATTTATCGTCCATGTTTCACTTCCATACATGGCTACACACCATACAAATACTTTCAGAAACGACTTCCTGACACTTAAATCTATACTCGATGTTAACAAATTTCTCTTCTTCAGAAACGCTTTCCTTGACATTGCCAGTCTACATTTTATATCCTCTCTACTTCGAACATCATCAGTTATTTTGCTCCCCAAATTGCAAAACTCCTTTACTACTTTAAGCGTCTCATTTCCTAATCTAATTCCCTCAGCATCACCCGACTTAATTTGACTACAATCCATTATCCTTGTTTTGCTTTTGTTGATGTTCATCTTATATCCTACTTTCAAGACACTGCCCATTTCGTTCAACTGCTCTTCCAAGTCCTTTGCTCTCTCTGACAGAATTACAATGTCATCGGCGAACCTCAAAGTTTTTATTTCTTCTCCATGGACTTTAATACCCACTCCGAATTTTTCTTTTGTTTCCTTTACTGCTTGCTCAATATACAGATTGAATAACATCGGGGACAGGCTACAACCATGTCTCACTCCCTTCCCAACCGCTGCTTCCTTTTCATGCCCCTCGACTCTTATAACTGCCATCTGGTTTCTGTACAAATTGTAAATAGCCTTTCGCTCCCTGTATTTTACCCCTGCCACCTTTAGAATTTGAAAGAGAGTATTCCAGTCGACATTGTCAAATGCTTTCTCTAAGTCTACAAATGCTACAAAAGTAGGATTGCCTTTCCTTAATCTATTTTCTAAGATAAGTCGTAGGGTCAGTATTGCCTCACGTGTCCCAGTATTTCTACGGAATCCAAACTGATCTTCGCCGAGGTCGGCTTATACCAGTTTTTCCATTCGTCTGTAAAGAATTCGCGTTAGTATTTTGCAGCTGTGACTTATTAGACTGATAGTTCGGTAATGTTCACATCTGTCAACACCTGCTTTCTTTGAGATTGGAATTATTATATTCTTCTTGAAGTCTGAGGGTATTTCGCCTGTCTCATACATCATGCTCACCAGATTGTAGAGTTTTGTCAGGACTGGATCTCCCAAGGCCGTCAGTAGTTCCAATGGAATGTTGTCTACTCCCGGGGCCTTGTTTCGACTCAGGTCTTTCAGTGCTCTGTCAAACTCTTCACGCAGTATCGTATCTCCCATTTCATCTTCTTCTACATCCTCTTCCATTTCCATAATATTGTCCTCAAGTACATCGCCCTTGTATAGACCCTCTATATACTCCTTCCACCTTTCTGCTTTCCCTTCTTTGCTTAGAACTGGGTTTCCATCTGAGCTCTTGATATTCATACAAGTGGCTCTCTTTTCTCCAAAGGTCTCCTTAATTTTCCTGTAGGCAGTATCTATCTTACCCCTAGTGAGATAAGCCTCTACATCCTTGCATTTGTCCTCTAACCATCCCTGCTTAGCCTTTTTGCACTTCCTGTCGATCTCATTTTTGAGACGTTTTGTATTCCCTTTCGCCTGCTTCATTTACTGCGTTTTTATATTTTCTCCTTTCATCAATTAAATTCAATATTTCTTCTGTTACCCAAGGAGTTCTACTAGCCCTCGTCTTTTTACCTACTTGATCCTCTGCTGCCTTCACTGCTTCATCCCTCAGAGATACCCATTCTTCTTCTACTGTATTTCTTTCCCCCATTCCTGTCAATTGTTCCCTTATGCTCTCCCTGAAACTCTGTACAACCTCTGGTTTAGTCAGTTTATCCAGGTCCCATCTCCTTAAATTCCCACCTTTTTGGAATCACGAAGTGCACAAAATAAGTAGCTATCTTTTGCCATTACCCTAAACACCTGACACCTCTCTTAGCTGTGGGTAAGCTGTTAGTTTAAGAGTGACACTTTGGAAAGGGTTCAGAAGGTATTATCAGATGTAACTCTGTTTTACTGCAAATACTTAGGGGTTTTGCTTTCTGCCAAAGAATACAAGTTCTGTACTTGTCTTTTCAAGTTAGGGTAATAGCAATAGGTAGAGCAAGTAAATATCTGACACCTCCCTCAGATGTAGGTATTGAACCTGTATTGTTTGCCAGAAAGCAGAAGCCCTAAATATGTGTAGTAAAACGAAGTTACATTCAGTAATACCTTCTGAACCCTGTCCAACTCGTCGCCCTTGAGCTGACAGCTTACCCACAGCTAAGGGAGGTGTCAGATGTTTACTTCCTCTGTACCCAGTAAAATCTTCAATCTGCAGTTCAATTATGAAGAGAATCACTTAAAATCACATACCCTCTGTACGCAAACCAATTGCTATATTGTCAGATAATGTTTCTTACTTTATCAGCTGGAAATTGTAAGGTTTCATGCAAGAACGTGAGATTAAACATGTTTTAATTTCACGCTTTAAACCTAGTAGAAATTCAGCAGAGAGAATAGCCAGAACAGTTAACCTATTCATAAGAGCCTATGCTACTAAGAAGCAGAAAAGATAGATTGAGTATGTTGCTCAATTCGAGACCATATACAATAATTTGCCTCATGCTTCCACAGGTTCAGATGGCTCTAAGCACTATGGGACTTAACATCTGAGGTCATCAGTCCCCTACACTTGGAACTACTTAAACCTAACTAACCTAAGAACATCACAGACAGCCATGCCCGAAGCAGGATTCGAACCTGTGGCCGTAGCAGCAGTGCGGTTCTGGACGCTTCCACAGGTTTCACACCATTTGAGTTAATGTTTATTTCTGATGAATCTAATGAATGGTTAAATCATCTCCTGTATGGCAAGGATCGAAGGAAGAAGTTAAAATGGAGTAATGTGCAAACATATCAAACTGGGAACCTTGTGTTAGTTTGAACTCATCCTAAGGCCTCACTTATAAAGAAACAAAACAAAAAGTGGCATTTATTGTACACTGGACCACACAAGATAATCAGTATTCTTTGTAAAGGATGTTAAATTCTGGGACTCCCAGACATACATGATGAAAGAGGTGTATACACTCTTGTAGATTTGAAAAGATTCATTGTTGAAAAAATAGAACTAGTTGTAAGGATTCTTCTTTTTCCAGTGGTTAGTATTTATTCCATGTGTACGTCACATTTAACTACCAAGAGCAAGTACATAAATGGATGTACACAGTTAGTGTGAATGTTAACATTTTTCTTATGGAATGTGGAGGAGTGTTTTCTCAATAAAATGCACTACCTTAAGAAGTATAAAGCAGCATAAAAAACATACCCTTGGTGGAAGGAGTAAATATCTATTTAAAATGTTCTTATAGTAATTAGCTTTATTTCTATGGAAATATTCACTTTGTGTATGTTTCACTTCTTGGCTTGCAGAACCCAGGGTTCTATTTATTTATCAAAATATGTCATGAAAGTTAACGATCAGTTACAAGGGTCTAGTTTAGCAGGGGATACAACCCGTCGGCTTTGACCAATGACGTCAGAATTCGCCAGAGAGCATGTATTACAAAGATGAAAGAGCTGAGAAGAATGTTCAGAAACAAAGGAATGCCAGAGAGAAAAACTGTGCCTCACATATATAAGGGCCAGTAGTATTTTCACGTTAACGATATCGCGTGTTTGTATCTTAGTATTTCTCCGCAAAATACAATGGAAAGAAATGAATGAAATATGTTACTAGCAAAGAATACATCACGTTACATGTATGTCAGTTGTATCTCGAAAGTCTTTCGAACTGTATTGCTTAAGTGCAGTACGGGATACAAGTTCAGCGTAGTCGATTTCTTAGTTTCAACTAGCATTGCTGTCCTGTTGTTCACTTGAACTATGTATCCCCTGCTTCACTAAACCGCAAATGAAACACCCGATACAAATTAAAAGCTCATTCGAAGTGTGTTGCTTAAGTACAGTCCGGAATACGAGTTTGTCGTAAGGCGATTTCTTCGTTTTCACTAGCATTACTGTCCTTTTCTTCACCTGAACGATGTATCCTCCGCTTCCGTAAACCCTAAGTGGAACACGGGATACAAATTGTAGATGTGCTGTTTATTTCGTCTCCGCTATTACTAACAGTCTTTTCTTACGTACATATCAGTATTACTGCTGACAGAAGGACCTACGTATGTAATATATGTATACCATACTTCCATTGACCTCGATATATGTACACTGGTAACGAATAGGTGGAAATACACGTACGTTACATTTGCAACCTGTTTCATTTTATATGTTTTGATTGTTTATTTAACCTTTGTGTTTCACTTGTTGAAAGCGAACTACACATTGATCTTGTCAAAAGCCGAGAAGCGATTCTTCTTAGTGTTGTAGCTCCCTGGGGCACTCTGGGATGCTCTCTGGGTCACTCTGGGATTCTCTGGGACACTCTGGGATTCTCTGGGTCACTCTGCCTTGTCCTGGTCACTTTGGTATTGTCTTCGTAATCTATTCTATTTTCAGTTTACCATTTTCGCTTTTGCTGTTATGTTTTAGTTTAGTTTTTTTATTGATTGCTTAATAAAGTAGGATCAGTAAATATTCTATCTCGTGAGATTTTTTTTTTAAATCCAAAAAACACTTATCAGCTACTGAAGCATCTGTATCTTAGGATCAGTTTATTCTATCTCGTTAGATTTTTTTTGAAAAGCCAAAAAACACTTATCAGCTACTGAAGCATCTGTATCTTCTAATGGGTGCGGGAGTTCCGACTCCTGGGGAGGTGGGTGGGTGTTAAGCATGGCTGTCTTAGGTTCAGCTGTGTCGCTACGAAAGGCGGAGACAAGAAGACGACACATGTACAAATTTGCATCCCGTACTTCACTATGGGGTACAGGTTTCGTGTTGCCTTGGACGCTAATAGTATCCCATTCATTACTTGAGCTACAATCCTGGAAATGGAAAAAAGAACACATTGACACCGGTGTGTCATACCCACCATACTTGCTCCGGACACTGCGAGAGGGCTGTACAAGCAATGATCACACGCACGGCACAGCGGACACACCAGGAACCGCGGTGTTGGCCGTCGAATGGCGCTAGCTGCGCAGCATTTGTGCACCGCCGCCGTCAGTGTCAGCCAGTTTACCGTGGCATACGGAGCTCCATCGCAGTCTTTAACACTGGTAGCATGCCGCGACAGCGTGGACGTGAACCGTATGTGCAGTTGACGGACTTTGAGCGAGGGCGTATAGTGGGCATGCGGGAGGCCGGGTGGACGTACCGCCGAATTGCTCAACACGTGGGGCGTGAGGTCTCCACAGTACATCGATGTTGTCGCCAGTGGTCGGCGGAAGGTGCACGTGCCCGTCGACCTGGGACCGGACCGCAGCGACGCACGGATGCACGCCAAGACCGTAGGATCCTACGCAGTGCCGTAGGGGACCGCACCGCCACTTCCCAGCAAATTAGGGACACTGTTGCTCCTGGGGTATCGGCGAGGACCATTCGCAACCGTCTCCATGAAGCTGGGCTACGGTCCCGCACACCGTTAGGCCGTCTTCCGCTCACGCCCCAACATCGTGCAGCCCGCCTCCAGTGGTGTCGCGACAGGCGTGAATGGAGGGACGAATGGAGACGTGTCGTCTTCAGCGATGAGAGTCGCTTCAGCCTTGGTGCCAATGATGGTCGTATGCGTGTTTGGCGCCGTGCAGGTGAGCGCCACAATCAGGACTGCATACGACCGAGGCACACAGGGCCAACACCCGGCATCATGGTGTGGGGAGCGATCTCCTACACTGGCCGTACACCACTGGTGATCGTCGAGGGGACACTGAATAGTGCACGGTACATCCAAACCGTCATCGAACCCATCGTTCTACCATTCCTAGACCGGCAAGGGAACTTGCTGTTCCAACAGGACAATGCACGTCCGCATGTATCCCGTGCCACCCAACGTGCTCTAGAAGGTGTAAGTCAACTACCCTGGCCAGCAAGATCTCCGGATCTGTCCCCCATTGAGCATGTTTGGGACTGGATGAAGCGTCGTCTCACGCGGTCTGCACGTCCAGCACGAACGCTGGTCCAACTGAGGCGCCAGGTGGAAATGGCATGGCAAGCCGCTCCACAGGACTACATCCAGCATCTCTACGATCGTCTCCATGGGAGAATAGCAGCCTGCATTGCTGCGAAAGGTGGATATACACTGTATTAGTGCCGACATTGTGCATGATCTGTTGCCTGTGTCTATGTGCCTGTGGTTCTGTCAGTGTGATCATGTGATGTATCTGACCCCAGGAATGTGTCAATAAAGTTTCCCCTTCCTGGGACAATGAATTCACGGTGTTCTTATTTCAATTTCCAGGAGTGTATATAGCTATACGCAACATTTTTATCTTGCTCGCGAATTGACATATATAGTGTCAGTGTAAAGGCGAAGTGAAGGACGGGATACAAATTATAGTTGTGTCGTCAGTGTAAAGGCGAAGTGAAGGACGGGATACAAAATTTAATTGTGTCGGGGGTTTCGCCTGTAATATAGCAAGTAAACATTCGAAAATGTCGAACTGATACTAGTGCTGGGAAACGAAAGAAGATCGACAGCTGAGAAATTTCTATTACGTACTTCACAACACGAAAACACATATATTGGTGGAATAAAACTGTGAAATATGTCAAAATTGTGAAATACAGTGAAAGAAGCAAATGGAAAAGTGAGCTTACCACACGGAAATAGAGGAATAACCGAAGCTCGTCTAGACAGACAGTAACGAAAATTACATTCCCACAAACAGGCAAATCCATTTCTATAAACGAAAATAAGATTAAAAATTGTTCTACAATAACAAACTAATACTCCAAATTACCTCAATATCATTATGAATAATTATTTTAATGTACAATGATAGCGCTTATCCGGAACACAGAACTCATTTATTATCTATGCCTCGAAGTGAAGACATTACTATCTATGACTAAGGAATGACGTCATTGTTCAAAGCCGACGGGTTGTATCCCCTGCTAAACTAGACCCGACAATTTTATGTTTAAATGCATGCAATGTAGACTGTCTATAAAGGCCGGCACGTAAGTGGAGTCCTCAAGGTCACGGCCGCTCCCTGCTGTCAGCAGGGGCTGAGGGTTGTGATTCGCCCGCCTCTCGGCCTTGTTGCCATGTAGATACCGTTAGTGGTGCGGTAGGTCAGAGCAGCTGAAAGCTCAGTGTTACCGTGCTATATCGAGTGTTCACATCTGATCTCAGTGTCATACTGTCTTTAGAAAGGTGCTTTGACGTGTGTTCGGTGATGAACAACAATGCAGGAACAACTGCCTACTTTGTTGTACTCCTCCGGTCGGTGTGCGTAAAGGGCGGAAAGACATTCGTAAACAATCGAAAATCATCATATCGAATGTAACCAATTTTTTTACTGACCTGGCCGACAATGAAGAAGCCAGGAATAACTTAAATTTTGCGCCAATTCATAAACTTACTGCTAAAGCGCGTGGTGTCTCCGAGTCAACTGTAAGCCGTATTAGCAAATCTGTTTCATTGGCAGAATCTCCATGCATGACTGAGTGTTTCGATTCTCCAAGAAAGGGATACGAACGTGAACGGAAATCAACCGACTTTGACGACTTTAACAAAGAGCTCGTTCATAGAACTGTACTTGGATATTAGGACAGAGGAGAGTACCCAACGGCTAAAAAAATACAGGCTGACCTCCGTGAAAAAATTAATTACTCGGGCTCAGGACCACAGTTCTTCGTATTTTCCGCACCCTTGGTTTCCGATTCAAGAAGTGTAATGACGGACGGAAATTCTTAATGGAATGCAGAGACACTGCAGCAACAAGAGCGAAGTTTTTGTGTAAAATGCACTTCTTGCGTGCTGAAGACACCAGGCCTGTTATGTTCTTGGACGAAACTTGGGTTTCACAGAACCACACCAATAAGCATATATGGCACGACTTTAAAGGAAACGGCGGTTTCGAAGTGCCTACTGTTAGAGGTGGCCGATTAATCATCGCCCACGCTGGTTCATTAACCACAGACTTCATACCAGAAGCAAAACTTGTTTTACTTGGTGGGAAAAGTTCTTGCCAATCCGGTTACCATTCAGGAATAAATGGAGAATTTTTTAAGAATTGGTTTATTCGACTGTTGTCTGCGCTGGGAGAAGGGTCATTTATCGTGATGAATAACGCCAGCTACCACTCCATTAAGATAGAAAAGCTGCCACGTTCAAATTGTCGCAAGACAGATATTATGGAGTGGTTAAAGAGAGAGAATGTTTCATTTTCAGTCGATGAAACTTAGGCTGAACTCCTGTTTAAGGAAGAAATCGTAGGTGCCAAAAAGACTTACGAATTAAATCAACTGGCAAGCGAAATGGGACACCAAGTGGTACTGCCAGTATAGTTCCACTGAATCGATATGGGCCCAAGTAAAGGGAGAAGTAGCGAAAAGAAATACTACTTTCAAACTTACTGATGTCGAGAAACTAACACACGAAGCTCTTACAATGTTACTCAGCAGGACTGGGAGAGGTGCTTTGCAACAAACTGATTTCTTGAACGAGTCCTTTTTTTCATAGGAGTTACTGGCTGTTTCATAGTAAGGGTAATGCAAGCCCGCCCGGTTGGCTGTGCAGTTCAACGCACGGGTTACTGGGCGGGAAGGAGCGCCTGGTCCCCGGCACGAACCCGCCAGGCGGGTTTGTGTCGAGGTCCGGTGAACCGGCCAGTCTGTGGATAGTTTTTAGGCGGTTTTCCATCTGCCTCGGCGAATGCGGGCTGGTTCCCCTTATTCCGCCTCATACACTATGTCGGCGATTGCTGTGCAAACAAGTTCTCCACGTACGCGTACACCACCATTACTTTACCACGCAAACATAGGGGTTACACTCGTGTGGTGTGACACGTTCCCTGGGGTGCGGGTGGGTAGGGGGGGGGGGGTCCGCCGGGGGCCGAACCTCACAACAACCCTGGGTTCGGTGTGGGGCGGCGGAGGGGTGACGTGGACTGCGGTAGTCGTCGTGGGGTTGTGGATCACTGTGGCGGAGCCTCTCCGTCGTTTCTAGGTCCCCGGTTAACATACAATACAATACATATAAGGGTAATGCAGTTCATAAAATTACAAAACGTTGTAGCGCTTCGGTATCGACTGTATATATAAACAGTGCTGTAACATCAGAACAGTCCCAGCACCTATTCTGATGCTCCGAGAAGAGCATAGGAATCCATGATATTTGACGACTTTTACAAGAAGCTAGAATGTAGAATTGCATTACTTTAGTATGACAGAGGATAGTATCCGATGATTATTAATAATTATGGCCCACTTGGTTTTTAATTCAGAAACTGTAATGATGGACGAAATTTGTAACACAAGACAGGGACGTTGTAGTGGTAATAACGAGGTTTTTGTGTACCAAGCACGTATTACGCGCTGAATATAGTAGGCTTACAGCAAATTTAGATAAAACTTGGGTTTCACAAAACCTTTAGAACAAACATTTTGCTCGACTTCAGTGAAAATAGTGGTTTCAAAATAACTGCAATTACTTTTGCACAGCTTAACTTGAAGTTATGATAGATGGAGGCAATGGCGAAGGATATGTATTAGCAGCCAGTAAAATATTTTTGGGAAGCAGGGAATATTCTCGGTCATATGAAAGCAAGCCGTCCCAACAAAACTCTTGGTGACGTCCTACAATGACTCACGCGCTGCTGCGCACGGAATATCGCGGAAATAATTTGGCTCTGTACGTGATACAGCAATGGTGTCTGAAATGTTAGCAAAAATAATTTTGTAGTTTTCTTAACAACTTTGACGCGGGAATTTCCTTCTCAGTCCTAAAGAACGAAAATTCATCAGCGTCCACATTTTTCGCTACGCAGTCGGCACAGTTTCACACCTCTTATAATATTTTATTTTTAATCTCTGGATACTTTTATGTATCTGAAATAAAAGACGCAGCATATGCATCTGTAAGCTTTTACGATGTTCATTTTTTTTATTCAGTCCAATTACATTAGTGATTCTGTTACTACCACAGGTTGAAGTAAAAAATTATTTTCTTCCAAAATTTCTTGTAACGTTAATTTTCATTTCTCTCCCTAGCAGCTAGTGAGAATTTTCTTTTGGAAAGTACTCCATCATATTCAGGATTAAAAATAGAGTTGCCCAATATTTTTTTAAATTTTTTACGAACATTTGAAATTATCACTATAAAAAAACTGGCCTTGCTGTAAGACGGCGAGATGACGTTGAATCCCTATTTTCATGCCGGTCACTATAGTAGGCCTACATGTTCAAGGTCGTAACCGAACATAACTTACGAATATCGGAATGTACTTGGTCCATTTGCATTTTTGGGTTGTTGTTCAAGGTTCAAAAATTGGTTCAAATGGCTATGAGCGCTATGAGACTTAACATCTGAGGTCATCAGTCCCCTAGAACTTAGAACTACTTAAACCTAACTAACCTAAGGACATCACACACATCCATGCCCGAAGCAGGATTTGAACCTGCGACCGTAGCGGTCGCGCGGTTCCAGACTGCAGCGCCTAGAACCGCTCGGCCACTCCGGCCGGCTGTTGTTTACCTTTGCTAGCGAGTTTGTTTTTTCAGTGTGAAGAGCAGAAGTACATGCATAAAGGTCCTCTTTTTTTGACAAAAGGTGCAGAGAACTAAAGCCAAGGGGTGAATCTGTGTTGAATGGTTCAGGAAATGTACAACATACTCATCATTATGTAGACTGGTATGGTCAATTGATACGGTATTCAGCAAAGGATGAATTTTTTTTTTTATTGTGGGACCAAACTGCGGAGGTCATCGGTCCCTAAGTTTACGCACTACTTAATGTAACTTAAACTGACTTACGCTAAGGACAAAACACACACCCATGCGGCTACCACGCGCGGCCTGCAATTTATTTGCAGAAAGACAGTTTGTAAGCGAACCTTATGTACGGATACATCAAACTGTCAAAATGAAAAACGTATTCAAAGTGAATGAAAAATAATGGTACTGAATGGTAAAAAGTAGTTGAGTATGAACAAGGATCACAAAAGGTACAGTATAGAAAGGATCACGGAAAGTACGAGTATAATAAAGAAAGGATCACGAAAAATACAATATAGAAATGAAACTTCATTGATTTTAGTGATAATCACATACTCTTTATGAAAAATACGTAAGCGAACTGGTGAAATGTACTAGTGATGTTGTGCTCTGTGGGTGAAATATCACTTTTAAATTGATCGGAAAGACGTTCGCGTAATAACTGTTGAAATAAACCATATATATTTCAGCCAGGCCTGAGAGATGAGCTACTGCGTGTGGACAAGTATATGTGGTGTCGGATGTTGTGGGACCGACTGTTTCCGTGCAGCGCTCAACAATTAACTTTCCAAACGGTCTCTCGTAAGCAGGGAGCATCGCGGAAGCCGACAAAGCAAAATGTAAATAAACAGATAGGCATGTGCATCGCCAAGAACACTGATTTACATGAAAAATCGTTATGCCAAATAGTCGTGACTATTATTAGCCCTTAACTCACGAGGTGTGGTCTCTCAGGCCGCGCGAAAATTTCCGAACTCGCTCTCCAAGGCCAATTGTGGTGGAATGCGCTCTCCAAGGCCAGTTGTGGTGGAATAGTCGTATTTTGCCCTACCCTCCTTAAATTGACAAGCCTACGATGTTTTGCTGTCGGTTGCGTTATCGCCTTCTGTCTTTATTGTTGACACGTGTTATTGATAGGTGTTGGAGCCTACTAGACCGCGCCTCGTAAACTATGTACCTGTTTTCTTCAGTACGGTACCGCACGAATGCGTCATTTTTATCTTTCCCGAGTTTGATGAAATTGTTAGTCGGTCTACGGAGGAAGGTGTCAGTGACATAGATCAAGAAATATTGAGAGGGAGAAATTCAGGAAAGTTGTGATGGGGATCTGTCTGTTTCTTCAATGAAATACTGAAAGTGACTGTTAAAATCGAATGTGTTCTGAGTGGTGATAAAAATGTAGTTCGCGGCAATGAATGCCAATTTGACATACTTTCTTTTTGTACCTATCAGGTGGAATTTTTATGCGCAAATTTAAACCCTGGAGTTTAGTTTTATTTGGAAATTTATTTGCTACAGAGATTGTATAATTTTTCGGAATGTAAAATTCAATACTCTAACAGTCTATTTATGCGTAATATTTAAAAGAACCACACAAAATTATGTGATTTTGTGTGATAAAATGCAAAATGCTGCAGGCTTTGTTTAGTGCAATGAAATAAACTAGAAACATTTAAACAACACTTAAATAATTGTAAAAATAAATGTTATATAACAAAAATTAAAAATTTCAAATGATTTTTGTCTTAAATCTCGGTTTTAAAACAGGGTCCCAGAGACCCCACCTCGTGGTATACGTTACAGAAAAGTCATATTGCGAGGTAAGGGCTAGTCGAAAATGAATAGCAAAATGCCAGATAGAAGCTGGGCGATACAGTGCTCAGCACGGCCAGCGCATAAATAATAATAGTACAAAACACACATGTGAAAGTACTGTGAATGACAAACATTAACCACTTCGTTATAGGTGTTATCAAGCGTTTATTTTGTGAGCTGATGCTAGCCTTAACTTTTCATGGCCACTCGGCGACGTGTGATGTCTCAGAAGCTTGCGGCCTGGACTTTGCGGCCGTGTGAGCGACCCAAGATTCAACTCTTCCGTTTTACAGCTTACAGCAGATTCACTAACTGGACCGGCGGAAAACGTGACGCGTGTACCGGTCGGGCGTGCGTCGTGCGCCAACGACCTACGCGTGTGTCTAACAATGCCTTCAAAAATGAGGAATATAATCTTTACAAAAGGGCATAAAAACTCACCAAAGTTTTAAAACGATTTCCATAATGAGAACGAAGGCATGGACATTTTTCCGTTGTAGACAGTGCTTTGGAAATCGTTACTGAGCACCGAAATTTTACATGCATTTACTAAACATCTGCGTAAATGTTCTAAATGTTTTACGAATTGAAATTTTCAACCGTAATAGATGTGTTTCAAACCACGGTTGTAATTTTACGTACGATGGTATATGTGATATTAATATCAAGGTAATCTGAATCACAGACATGCAAGTCGCAACACCCTACACAAGTCACATGGTGTGGTCTGATAAATTAAAAAAAAAAAAACATTAATTTTTGTGGTTTATTAGTCTTCATTATATTTTAATGAAGAATGTGTAAGTGTTATAGTGCTTTTGTTTGATTTTACACATTTAAAAAAAATCTATGCTATTATAATCATAGCTGAAAATGCTTATTAATTCACTTTTTATCAAACTCGGGGTACATTCATTTGACATCAGTCCACTTTAATGTCATCTACGAAAAATCCCTTTCAAAGAAGCCATTAGAACTAGGGATACTAAACATAAACCATGAGACGTGGAAAGTTAGGGATTTCGTACTTGGAAAACCCTTCCAAGACTTTCTTCATTTCTCAGTCGCACCCTACTTTTTGTCATCAAAAGACTGTGTCATGTCCAAGCTTCTTTTCATTATTTGAAATTATTCGTATAAGGAATCCTTGTTCAGTTGATCGATCCTTAAAAGTTACGCAGCTTTTTGAAAATGGTCGTAATTTATTAGTGATTTTAAGTTTAAAAACAGCATCTTGCAAAGGATTTTGTTTCCTGGGAAATCATACCGTGGTAACAAATATCCTACAAAGTTGGTGTAGACCTATAGAAAATCGTTCCGAGTAGATTCTTTTGCGTTAGTGCTCAATTCACCCCTTATTTCTCTTGTCTTGGTTCCAAAAACGTTGCCTTTTATTCTTTGCTCATTCTTTCGCGAATCCCGTGCATTTCAGCATGCATCTCAGCAACTGACGGAGAATATTAATGATTCTTCTTCATTGTTGTTTCTACCGAAAACATTACGTTATGCAGAAACGACAAATACGGCAAACTTTTTTTTCTTTTCTTCTTCAGATGTGATTACCTTTTTAATAAACGAGGACATTCGTTGCGGAATTCCAGAAAATGAGATTTAGTGCAGGCCATATTTTTAATACTCTTTCGACAGCAGGACCAAGAGATAAGAATCTCGACGTAACATGTTTTATTATTTCTTCCCATTGCGTCTCATTCGCTTCAAACTGGAGTCGCAAATCCTCTCTTTTGCAGATCTACTGAAGTGACTACATATTTTCAGTATCAGACTTTCTACAACCACTTCCAGTTTATCGGCACTATATTCTGCAGCATTGTAGAGAATGTGGACGGGGCAACCAGGTTTGACAATTTTGTCATTTTCAGCTAAAAGAAGTGTATAAATGGATGGTTTTTCTGCCGAAGTTTACATTAGTGTTGTAGGGGGCGAATGCCGAAACTTTATTTAACGACAATTCATTCCTTTCCATTGTTTCTATTAATAACTTCGAAACTTGTTATGCACATTCATCGTCACATTCTAAAAATTCCAGTAGACGGTCTAGAATCACAGTATTGCAACCAAAGAATCGTAAGCAAACAGCAAAAATTTTTCTATTTCTTTATTACTTGCTTCTGTCCCTATA
This sequence comes from Schistocerca nitens, assembly GCF_023898315.1. NCBI lineage: Eukaryota > Metazoa > Arthropoda > Insecta > Orthoptera > Acrididae > Schistocerca > Schistocerca nitens. The sequence goes on along the minus strand of NC_064621.1, from coordinate 284,823,748 downwards.
GGAAAGTATCGATTTTTTTCTTGGATGGTCTAAAATATTTTTAAAGATTCTTTGGCCAATACTTGGCATACTATAGCTTCCGCTTCTGTTCTTCCGCAACTAAAGCTTCGAGCGATTTTTGAATCACTGCAGATAAATGGTAATAATTTGTGTGGACAGTTCACACTAATGCAACTAAGAGAATGCTTCATCGTGTGAGAAATAGATGCGAGTTCTCCAGCAGTTATCTTGTCCTTCTCCGACGCAGATGGTTTAGGCTTCGAGGAATATTGGGATAAGGTACTTGATGCTCTGTTGCTAATAACAGTCATGGGAGATTTAGTAGAAGCGTGTTGTTTTACATCAGCAACGCCTCCATGAGCACATGATAAATCTTTATTGCACAGGCGACAGTACGCCTTGTACGAGTTTTCTTTTACTCGTCTAAACCACCTGTTCGGATTGTACTTAGTAAGCCTTTTGGCTTTATTAGAAGGTATTCCATCCCTTCAAGACGAATTATCTGAGCCACTGTCACTTAAATCATTCATTTTATCTATAGTTTTAGAAATAATTAACAAGCGTAACGCGTTCAACACTGAACAGTTCTCGCAAAACAATGAACGAAGTTCTAAACCAGAATGGAATTTAAAAAAAATCCTTTCAGTATTGTTAACGTAGGTTGACATAGTATTTAAACGAGTTAGCAAATGAACGAAAATGCTAGACGGAAAATTGTAGAAACAAAGTGAGATGGGTAACAAACAAATAGAAGATTTAAAACAGGCAGAAGCAAGCAGAGATACGCAACGGCGCGCGAGAGGGTGGGGCGCTATCATGGACCGACAGCCGAACTAGTCGTGTTTTCATGCGTTTCTAGGTATTCGCCAGCTGTAGCGGGAAAGATTTTGCAAAAATAATCGAAGTTGAAACACGGGACAGAGCCTGTCACAACGGGACATTTAAAGTTATTCGGAAATACGGGACGTCAGAGGGCTCCAGAGGGGTTTTACATCTCAGGATTTTTCACGCCTTGTAACCCAAACTGGGGAGCATTAATTTATTAACATATCAAGAAGTATGCTAAGTCTTTTCCAGGCTATATGAATTCTGATACTTACCGTACAGTAATTTGAACCACATTTTCAAAGAAAACATCGTAACTCTTTTGCAATAACAAATGATTTACGACACATACCTAAAGGCAATTACTCATGTATTTATCACATCAATATGAACGACTTGTCTATTACTGAAAGCGCAAAAAATAGATATTCTCAGTTACATAACTAGGTGTAACTAATTCACCGATACAAAGAACATTTGTACCGCAACACTTTGTTTTTATGCTTTAAATGTTTCTGGGGGCATTGTACCGTCTCCTGGAACTGACTTTCGTAAAGACGTTAAAAATGCGTTAAAAATACTCATGTCTAATTCGCAAGGTGAACATAATCAAAGGCATAATATGGAGTAGTGTGTGTGTGTGTGTGTGATCTAGACAAAAACATTACAAAAACTGGATGGCATATATTTTGTTTTGATGAAATGTTTCATCTCTCTAGCTACTACCGCCGAATTGAATGGGCTCACTAACATTTTGCCTCATTTCTCATGGTCTGTAACAATTAATAATTTCTAGATTTGTATTTGAAAATACATTTATTATTATAAAGTTTAAAATAATATTCTGTAAAAGTAGCGCCCTTTCCTATGTAGTACAATACTGAGATTAGCCAACTATTCCCATTGTTGGGCCAGCCGAGGTGGCCGAGCGGTTCTAGGCACTTCAGTCCGGAACCACGTGGCTGCTACGGTCACAGGGTCACAGATTCGAATCCTGCCTCGGGCATGGATGTGTGTGATGTCCTTACGTTAGTTAGGTTTAAGTAGTTCTAAGTTTAGGGGACTGATGACCTCAGATGTTAAGTCCCATAGTGCTTAGAGCAATTTGAACCCATTGTTGGACGCCGTTACGATGTATAATATTAATTTAGTTAAATATGGCCCAGAGAGCCAAGTTTTGCTAAGTAGAAGTGATAAATTCTTGACATTTAATGAAATACTGAATAACAGTCCTAAGAATTTTCACGTTTTCCTTCAACTTTCAGTCGTACCGGATAGGATATTCTAGTAAGTTACCTAATAGCAACTAGAACGGGGAAATTTTACATTACGTTAAGTAAATGATATTAAATGAATTTAACAAATGAAAAGTGTGTTTTCTACATATAGATCGAAGCAGACAGCTGAGACAGACACCTGAGATAATTATAGAGCTAATGTTTCAAAGTATTTGCAGCCCCTGGTGTGAGAAAACGGTTTGCGTGCTGTGTAATAATTCCACAGCTCTGCAAGGACATTTAATAACAATACTGAAAGTAATTATGCTCCAAGGTTTATTTAAAAGTGAAGTCATTAAAGTTACCATTTGTATTTTTAACCTACAACGCGTTTAAACAAATATTTTTCATGCTGAACGTGCAGTCATAACAGACCTCACCAGACTATATTTTATGAATATACTGTACATAATGTACCTGTTCCTCGAATAACCGAGCCGCGGCGCAGCGATAGATAGTTTTGACAACATAATACTTGAAACACATTGTATTTTCGCTTACCAAGAATGTCGGTGTACAAACTGCAATCTGAGTAGTCAACATCAAATCTTTAGTCCTGAGAAGGAAGATGTGAAGCGCATAAGGACAAAATGCAAATACATCGTTCAATACGCCTTAGACAACTACGTTCCAAGCAGGGTTTTAAGGGATGAAAAAGACCCACCGTGGTAAGTAGTAGCCGTGTTAGAAAGCTCCTGCGAAACAAAGAGAGATTCGTCACGGATTTCAGCGAAGTCAAAGCCCTGCTGAGAAACGCAAACTGAATGAAACGAAAATGAGCTTAAGAAGAGCCATGAGCGAAGCGTTGAATGAATCTGAAGCAAAAATTTTGCCACCCCGTCTGACTAAAAGCCATAAGAAGTTTTGGTCTTATGTAAAGTCAGTAAGCTGATCGAAATCATCTATTCAGAAACTGTGGCCCTACTGGCACCGAAGTGGAAGATGACAGGGAGAAAGCCAAATACTGAATTCGGTCTTGCGAAACTGTTTCATCGCTGGACATCTTAATATTATTTCCTCCTTTCCGTCACGGTACCAACGCGGAAATGGCGTTGAGATAAGTGATCACCAGAAATATAAAAGCAACTACAAACGCATAGCAGCGGAAAGGCTCTCGGACATAGATTCTGCAGAGACTATGCGAAATAATTTGCTTCCACTCTGGCAGTAGCTGATCATATATCGCTGGAGCAACGAAGGCTAACTAACTGGAAAGAAGCATACGTTATTCACGTTTTCAAGTTGGGCCGTAGGACAGACACACATAATAATAGGCCCATATAGCTGACCTCCATCTATTGCTAAATTATGTAACAACTTCTGTGCTCAACATGGATTCCACCACCAGAGATCGTGGGAGACTCAGGTCGCTCTGTTCGTGCACGTGACCTAGAGCGCAGTTGACATCGGCGCCCAGGTTGATGCCGTATTCCTTGACGTCAGGAATGCTTTTGATGCAGTTCCGTGCTATCATTCTGTGACTAGATTCAGACTTCCTTGCATACAGTCTCGACTTGTCGCTCTTAACGGTACGAAATCGACAGACGAATGCCAAGTAAGTCTGTTTACAGTATATACATATACTCTCGCTTTTTGTCGCGGTTTCGTCAGCGTATAATTATGTCACATATATTCCCCACATATTTGCCAGATTCTCACCTATTTTACACAATATGACCCTACAGAGGACGTTAAACTTATTTGTGGTATTCAGCTGTGTGGCATTATACTGATCCCCGAACCATGTTGAAGAAAGTATTGGCTCGCTGTAGTGCTCGTTCTAACGAATTAGTTGGCACTGTGAACTACACAAGTGAGGGACAAACGAGTTTCAGGCTTTTAAAGTATTCCAAGTCAACTAAATACGTTAAAGAAATACCAACAGGTCGTTTTATAAAATTTACACATATCACTATCTTATCATACCCGTCACCCGCCCTTGGGGTACTAGGGGTATATGACTGTATACAAAGATGGTAATGTATATACAAAAATTACCTGAAATAGTTCCAGGAGGACCTGAGCTATGCTTTTGTCACCCCTTTTCACCCCACCCTCAGCTGTCGGGGTGCTAGAGGAGTCCCATTTTCAGAGTAATTTTTTCTGGGTAGCAAATCTACTTACCAAGTTTGGCAGAAATTGCTTCAGGCACTACGTACATAACTTGGTATGTCACCTCAGCGTCGTCCTCCCCGCCCCCCCCCCCCCCATCCCTATTCACGACTGTCACCGACCGAGCCTAACGACACAAAAAACTATGGATTCAATAATAATATTGGTCTTTATTGAATGTAGTCACATTTTTTCATGAATTCTCATACTCAAACTCACTACTATGGATGTTAGTTGGGGATATATTACCCAGACAGTATTCCTATACAAATAATGAATCAGGAATAAGCAAATTTTCATTCAAATTGCTCCAGGTGCTTCTGAGTTATGCTTCTATGTTACCCCGTTTCCATTCCCACCCCTACAAAACGTAGGTGCTTATTACTCACATAGTGCTTCACAGATAGTAAATTATACTTGTGTACTGTATGTGTGTGTGTGTGTGTGTGTGTGTGTGTGTGTGTGTGTGTGCATATTCAACTGGGGACATAGAAACAACGGAGAGACTTTGTCTGTAGCCCTCAGTGGTTCACAACCCCACAACAGGCCACAGCAGCCCACTCAACCCACCGCCGCCCCACAACGAAGACAGGGTTATTGTGCGGCTCGGCCCCCATTGGACCCCCTCCTGTGAACGTCTCATACCAGAGGAGTGTAACCCCAAATGTTTGCATGGTGATCCAGCCCACATTCGCCAGGGCAGATGGAAAACCGCCTCAAAAACCATACACAGGCTAGCTGGCACACTGGACCACAACACTAATCCGCTGGGAGGATTCTTGCCGGGGACTGGCACGCCTTCCCGCTGAGGAAGAAGCGCGTTAGACCACGCAGCTAGCCAGGAAGGCAAATTATTCGCGTACCCCAAGTTTGGCTGAAATCGATGCTGTGGTTTAGGATGTGATGTGGAAGTTACATACATACACAGAGAGTGATAACTGCGTTAGGAGAGCTGATGTGAAATTGCAAACTGTAATGCAATCTCGTGGCGAGCTGTAGAATTACCTTCATCCAAGTTTCAACTACAGCTGTGCACAAGGTCAAAGCGTTAGCATCGCTGCAGCAGGCATCCTGGCTGTGAATGTAATAGTTTGTGTTTGACACTCGTCGGAAAATGGCGGTTGAGCAATGAGGCAACATCAAGTTTTGTGTTAAGTTAGGCATATCAGCCAGTGAATTCGTCTAATTCTACCCAAATATCGAGAGTCAGGGTCCTGGTCGCTCCTCCACAACAAAAGCTCAGCCCACAAAGTGAAGATGGTGTGCGAGTGTTTGGCCAGCAGAAGGATCACAGTCTTGGATCACCACAAATCCCTTCAAATCCTAGAACGCCATGCGCTCCGCCTCGCCTATCGCATCCGTCTCCCCTCCCCCAAGCAGATCCTGTATGACCTTATTCCGTTGCCACACCTCCTCCTTTCCCTCGAACGGATACGGAACCTCTACACCTCCTGTAAACTTGATCCCCCTCACCCGCTTATCTCTCCCATCCTTTCCCACCCCAGTCCGCTGCCGCACCTGTATTCCCATGTCCCACCTGCTCTCCATCTCTCCACTCTCCATACCCTCTCCCAAGGTGGCTTCCACCAACTCCCCCTCCCTGATGATGCCCTCATCCCATCTACCCCTCCTACCAACTTTGATACTCCGCTTCCACACCATGTGCTTTTTTTCCTTAGGGTACCCTCTCTCCCTTCTCTCCCCACTATGTGTTTTTTTATCCTTAGGGTACCCTTTCTCCCTTCTCTCCCTCCTCCGTTCCTCCCCCCTCCTCCCCCCAGGCTTCCCCCACCCCCCTACCTTCTTTCCTCCCCCTCCCATCTCTGCCACTGGCATCTCCGCCCTCCCCTCTCCCTCCTCCCCCAACTTTTCCCCTTTTGGCAGGTCCCCAGACTCGTACACATAAAGTGAACATTCGCGCGCCAGAGATCGTCGCCAGTGTGTTGTGTGTGCCTTCATGTTAGTGATTCAGTGTTCCGTCATTTGTGCTCCTTCGTTCACGTGTGCGTGTTTCTGTCGTCTCTGTTAGTGCCCAAGTGCTGAACGTTTTTTTCTTTAGACGTTGCACTTGTGAACGACTTCATGTATTTTTAAATTTGTATGTCTACTGTTGTCTATCCACCGTGTTGTTTCGTTTTTCGATGTCTCCACTTGTAATAAATGTACTATTTGTGGCCGAAGAGCGGCGTAGTATTGCCGCTGCCGGCCTACCTTTGTATAAGGTGTCAAAATAACAATAAAGGGAAAAAAATCTTGGATCACCAATCCTATTCGCCGAATTTGGCCTCAGCCGACCTGGTTGTTCCGCATGTTGGAAATAGAAATGAAGACGCTGTTGAGATGCACTGAAGGACATTCAAGAATATTGTAACGCGGTACTAAATGCAACTCCAAAAAAGGACTTCAGTGACTATATAAAAGAGCTTTTAAGACGATTTCAACTGTGTATTAATTCAGGACGAGTCTATTTTGAATACATACAGTGATTTTGTGAACATAATCTATGATTTTTGTTTTTCATAGATACAGTGCAAACGGAACTTGTCTACATCTATTTTCATGACGTATGATCTAGTGGATTACGTCGGAAGTTCAACAGGCTGTTCGCAGATGATTCGGTTGTCTATAAGAAAGTAGCCAGATGACTGTAACGAAATGCATGAAGATCTATAGATGGTTGGTGACTGGCATTGACCCTGAACGTTGGGCCGGCCGGAGTGGCCGTGCGGTTCTGGGCGCTACAGTCTGGAGCCGAGCGACCGCTACGGTCGCAGGTTCGAATCCTGCCTCGGGCATGGATGTGTGTGATGTCCTTAGGTTAGTTAGGTTTAATTAGTTCTAAGTTCTAGGGGACTGATGACCTCAGAAGTTAAGTCGCATAGTGCTCAGAGCCATTTGAGCCTGAACGTTGGTAAGTAAAACATGTTGCGCATAAATAGGCAAGGAGATCCAGTACTGTATGAATACACTGTTATTGATAAAGCACTGGAAACAATCACTACTGTAAATCACCCAGGTGTAGTCATCCAGAGCGACCTAACGTGGAATGACTAGATAAAACAAATAGTAGGTAAAGCAGATCCCAGAATGACATGAACAGCAAGACTCTCACAGACAAATAATTCATCCACGAAAGGAGTGACTTACAAAACTGTTGTTCGAGCGATCTTTGACCATTGCTCATTGGCATGAGACCTATACCACGTGCGATTAATTGGACAGATATACAAGATACAACGAATAACGGCGCGTTTCGTCACGGAATCGTTTAGTCGGCGCGAGAAAGTTACGTAGATGCTCAATAAACTCCAATGGCAGGCGCTGCAAGACAGGCATTAAAGTGTCATCGAGGTGAGTACTATTGGAATTCCGAGAGAGTACTTTGCTGGAAGAGTCGGCAATATATTAAGCCACCCCACACATGTCTCGCGGGATGAAGTCAACGAAGAACTCCGAGAAATTAGTGTTAATATTGACATTCTTCCATTGTGCCATTGACAAATGGGACAATGAAGGCAAGACCAAACAGTGGTACCAAAATGTCCTCCGCCAAACACTGTAAGGTGGCAAAGTGTATATCCTGATATGGACAGCGGAATTTGTCTTAGGAAAGCACGGAATGCAGCGCTGGCACACTGAGGATATGATTCACGTTCATACCTTCACTGCAGGACGCCCACAGCAGTGTTTGAATACGGAAGTGTTAAATTTCGTATATCATTTACTTTTTGCAATAATTATTGTTATAGTATCTATATATTTATAACAAGTATCACTTTGCCCCACCGTAGATACATCTCCACTTAGAGCCTGTAAAAACAGCTTATTAGCACTGCATTATTTTGTGCTAAATCTAAGTCAGAACCCATCATGAATTTAAATTATTACAAACTGTTTATGAAATATAGTGCTACCATCCACTAGTGTCATCATTACATGATCAGTGTGAAATGACACGCTTGTCGCTAAGTATTTCCAGCACGCAGATCCAGTGCAACTCTAGTAGCTCCAAGCTGCCAGTTCCGCTCCTGCTATTCGTGTCCGTCCAGTGATTAATTTTGTGCACTTACTGAATGACATGTAGCCACCTCAAAACAAACTACAGTTGTCATTCTTGTATGCAGTGAGGTCAGAAACAATCTGAAGAGCTTGTAACGGAGTTGAAGGGTAGGTCATGTTGGGGAAAGATGTTTAGAAAAAATTTCGATACGTTGCGCCGTTTCCGAATTAATTGCCATTGAAGATAGCCGTTCACTCGCACATTCAAGGAACCCCGTCAATTGTTCTGATAGTACAGATGATACCACACTTCCGGATGCAGAAATATGGTTTCTATGGAGAAAATAAAGTTTTCGGCTGATCGGCGAGCCACACATTTCTTGGTCCAAGGTGAATCGGCAGCCTCTTAATGCCTTTTTAAGTGGCCAAAACAAGTGGCGGTCGGAAGGGGCAAGACCAAGACTATACGGAGGATGAGCCATTACTTCAAACTTGAGTTTCCCGGGCATTCCAGCAGGGTGGCCAGACCTACGTGGGCGGGTGTCGTCATGCAGCGAGACTACACATTTTGAAAGTAGTCCTCAGCGTTTGATTCGATTTGCTGGCTTCAGCCTGGTAGTAAGTATGTCACTACAACGCGACTGTTTATTGCTTTGCCACTCTCCTGATACTGTTCCAAACTGGGGCTTTTGAGTCCCAAAAAATAATAAGGATCAGTTTTCCTGTGGATCGTTGGGTTTCGAACTTTTTCTTGCATTCCATACTCTGCCGAATACTCTCCGGATGTTAATGGTGGAGACAAAACTTGGCTCCAGCATTACAATTTTGCAATCCATTCGTTGCGACAAGACACTGTTCCCATATTGTACCGAAATTCATTGATGGATTGAGCCCCCGATACCCCTTCCGACCACAAAAACGGCAACACCATTCGTTGTTCCTCTTTGGTGCAAACTTCTAATGGAGTGTAGATTATCACGGTATAACTATATATGTGTGTGGGTATGGGCACTTATCACGGGATAATTATATATTTTTATTATTATAATTATTTTATGATTTTGGTTAGGGTGGCTTTAAATATTGTGGGCTAGCATGAGACTTTTAATTAACTTATTCCGCGATAACACTCGTACAGACATCGACTGCCCCGAAGTACGTACGATATAATATTTCTTAAACATAAGGCGCGACTCACCGCCTTCTAATAAATAGTTTGCGTGAGCGCTGCTATACAGAAAAGAAAATATGCGTATTCTTACGCAACCTGTAATTATTAATATGAGTCTCAGGGGCTACTGGTTATTTATGTACCAAATGTCACAAAGCTTAACTGAGATATTGCGGAGCTTGTTCATTATTTGCAAGGCAAAACTGGAGAGAATCTCATCTGCCGTTAGGCGGCCGAAATGAAACATACTGAACTCATTCAGTGCTGTGGATTGTAGTAAATGAAATTTATCACTATGCTTTTTAACTTTGAAATTAATGAAAGATCAAAACTGAGAAGTCTCTCGCATTTACGTTTCATATTATGACTTAAAATTTTAATTAAATAATACAGAGTCCGAAGCTCGTGGTCGTGCGGTAGCGTTCTCGCTTACCGCGCCCGGGTTCGATTCCCGGCGGGGTCAGGGATTTTCTCTGCCTCGTGATGACTGGGTGTTGTGTGATGTCCTTAGGTTAGTTGGGTTTAAGTAGTTCTAAGTTCTAGGGGACTGATGGCCATAGATGTTAAGTCCCATAGTGCTCAGAGCCATTTGAACCATTTTTTAAAAATAATACAGTCAGCGTAATAGCCGATTAAATCCTGCTAGGGGAGACGAGCTCCCTGCACTACGATTTCAGTAAAAAACTTGGTTAATGAGAATTAATGGTTGCGGTCATGAGATGTGACAACTAAGTCAATAATACACACTTTCTAATAACAATTATAAGTATATTTTACTAAATTAAAACCAAACTTGCATTAAATATTATCCAGCGCTACAATGGCAGCCTACCTCTAGACGAAACAAAAAACAGGAGAGCTCATTCAGTCAAAGCATTGTCTCTGATCTTCATGGCCTATGTTACACAAAGATTATACTAAAAAACTGTTTTGTTAATTACATCGATATTTGTGTTTTGATAATAATAACTTACATTGTTTACTATTTGTTATACATCGTGCAGACGTACTTAGACATTAGATAATTTGTTTTTCATTTGTCTCATAGCAAAAACTTCTTTTCTCTTTCGCCAAATGTCCATTTATGTGACGTACCGTCACAACATGGCCTGTCTGCAACAAAAGGAACACAAATTGAAGAATTAGGATCAAACTTTAAGAGCGGGACCACAATGGTATAACAATAATATAAACCTAGACAGAGATTAGTATGACCAATATAAGAAGAGTTCTGTCAACATTTGGGGTAATTTTACACTTACCCTTGCACTTTCGGCAAGAGCGCGTGAAAGCCTCGCGATGGTCAGCTTTGTGTAGACTGTTTCCAAGTGGTCCTTGAGAACCCCTAAGTCGTGATTTACTGCGTCTGCTGACTCAAATGTAAGTCATGATCGTGGTGGCCATGGTGCGCAACTGCCGGGTATTGTTCTCCGCGTCTAGTTCGAGACTGGCAAATTGCGTGGTATTTCAAGGGTTTCCAGGTTTTCTTCCACGTCACCCTGTAGCTGCTGCCAACCAGCATATATCTTCTCAGCATCTTCCGCGTCGGCAATACCGAATACTGCCTTTACGATTATGCCACCTGTGTCTACCCAGCTTCTTTTTTGCCAAACTCGTGGGACCAATTCCGTGGTCTGACGCAGTTGCTCCTGCAGACGTACGAAAGTTGTTCGTAATAAGCGATATTGCTTTTGATATAATGTATTTTCGCTCTGCCTTGAATCAGAGAGTGTACTTTCTCGAACGTGTCCTCGAGCAGCTGAATTTCATTTCCTACTGTCCATACATCTAAATTCTAATCAAAGTCCTCTGGTGCTCCGAAGTCAATACGTCTGACTGCTGCGTAATAAGTAGCCCACTGCATCTGTGACATTTTGGATTTGCTCCACAGGCCCAGGACCACCAAAATCAGCAATCCTGTGGCTCTCATGTTTCCCTTGGTTTATTTACAGAATCAATTTCAGTCAGAGCTACCGTAGATGCCTCTGCGTCGTCCAGGGTTCTCGGAAACTGCAAGAGTACTTTCCGAGACACTCTGGACGACAAACCACACAAAAAAAGCATCACGCCCCCTGTGTTCTACCTCCTGCAAAACGGATTTGTCGGAACGATCGTGATTTGTTAATTCATATACCCCTCTACTGACTCGCTTTTCTTCTGGGCACCATACCATTAAGTTGTTCAAGGAATCACGATAATACAGCGAGCTACCCTTCTTCCTTTAACAATCCACTATCCCTTCTTGAAGCCTCACAATTTTGAAGAAGGCTGACAGCAGCAACAGGAAATAAAGTTTTAATGTATAAAGTATACTGCCAACCGGTTGCGTAAGTTTACTGTAAAAATCTTGACCAGGTTTCAATACCACTAAGGGTATCTTTTTCGGGAGGAAAGTCACATATTTTACATGACGTCAGAATGGAGCTCTAGCCAAACAGTCAGCAAATACGGAATAAAGTGCTGTATGGAAATACTAAAAATTGTTACAGAGGTACAGCTTGCTAAAAGAGCAGACACTGAACATAACGTGTGGCAATTAGCTAGGTAAACGTGGTGTAGAGCGCCCCACTTACGGGGCACTATTAGCGTGATAAGCGGTCAACTGTACGAAGTACACAACTCTCACAGCAATAATTCAGTATCATACGTATTTAAATGTTTTAAACAAAGTAAACTGTAGTATAAAAGCAAGGATACATAAAAGACACAAAAGGAATAACACAGTTTTTATAAAAACGAAAACGATAGTATGTAGCATAAAACGACTAACATGGTTAACTACAAATACGCACTGAAAATAAAGAACAATCCGTAGCAGAACCATTAAAACCACTGACAGCCTTGGGAGAGCCAGGCCTAAAAAAACTCTACCATCTAGTGAGCAAGATGTATGACACAGGCGAAATACCCTCAGACTTCAAGAAGAATATAATAATTCCAATCCCAAAGAAAGCAGGTGTTGATAGATGTGAAAATTACCGAACTATCAGTCTAATAAGTCACGGTTGCTAAATACTTACTCGAATTCTTTACAGACGAATGGAAAAACTAGTAGAAGCCGACCTCATGGAAGATCAGTTTGGATTCTGTAGAAATGTTGGAACACATGAGGCAATACTGACCCTACGACTTTTCTTAGAAAATAGATTAAGGAAAGCCAAACCTACGTTTCTAGCATTTGTAGACTTGGAGAAAGCTTTTGACAATGTTGACTGGAATACTCTCTTTCAAATTCTGAAGGTTGCAGGGGTAAAAAACAGGGAGCGAAAGGCTATTTACAATTTGTACAGAAACTAGATGGCAGGCATAAGAGTCGAGGGGCATGAAAGGGAAGCAGTGGTTGGGAAGGGAGTGAGACAGGATTGTAGCCTATCCCCGATGTTATTGAATCTGTATATGGAGCAAGCAGTAAAGAAAAAAAAAGAAAATTCGGAGTAGGTATTAAAAACCATGGACAAGAAATAAAAACTTTGATGTAATTCTGTCAGAGACAGCAAAGGACCTGGCAGAGGAGCAGAAAGGAATGGGCAGTGTCTTGAAAGGAGGATATAAGATGGAGATCAACAAAAGCAAAACGAGGATATGGAATGTAGTCGAATTAAATCAAGTGATGCTGCGGGAATTAGATTAGGAAATGAGACGCTTAAAGTAGTAAATAAGTTTTGCTATTTGGGGAGGAAAATAACTGATGATGGTAGAAGCAAAGAGGATATAAAATATAGACTGGCAATGGCAAGGAAAGTGTTTCTGAAGAAGAGAAATTTTGTAACATCGAGTATAGATTTAAGTGTCAGGAAGTTGTTTCTGAAAGTATTTGTATGGAGTGTAGCCATATATGGAAGTGAAACGTGGACAATAAATAGTTTGGACAAGAAGAGAATAGAAGCTTTCGAAATGTGGTGCTACAGAAGAATGCTGAAGATTAGATGGGTAGATCACATAATTAATGAGGAGGTATTTAATAGAATTGGAGAGAAGAGAAATTTGTGGCACAACTTGACTAGAAGAAGGGATCGGTTGGTAGGTTATATTCTGAGGCATCAAGGGATCACCAATTTAGTATTGGAAGGCAGTGTGGAGGGTAAAAATCGTAGAGGGAGACCAAGGGGTGAATACACTAAACAGATTCAGAAGGATGTAGGTTGCAGTAGATACTGGGAGATGAACCTTGCACAGGATAGAGTAGCATGGAAAGCTGCATCAAACTAGTCTCTGGACTGAAGACCACAACAACAACAACTTTATATTTTAAGATTTTGAAAAAAATTGTGTTATCTGTAATGAATTCTCCTACTAGATACCATAAATATTTTAAGTTATATGTCACTTCCACAGTAAATGCCATATTAAATAAGGTTCAGAACCCTACTTACACATCAAAGCCCCTTTAAAAAGTATGTTGTGAGTAAAAGTCAAGAACAAGTAAGAAAATTTTGCAGTTTTAACTTTTTTTCAAGCAGGGAATTGAGCCCCTTGATAGTACACGTTATTGAAAGTTCATTGATATTGCTTAAAGTTTTCTAAAAGATATTTTCACGCTCATATCACTACTAACACACCTGTACATCAGTATAAGGTATATTGTTAATATTAGGCAACAACTGTTAACCAGTGTTGGACTTTTTTCTAATTTTTTAATGGAGGGTGTAAAGGATGTCCCCTTTCCCTTGGTAGTGTGCGTTATGGAAAATGCGTTGGTAAAGCTAGGGTTAACCTAAGTTCCGAAGAGAAATGCTTTATTGCAAGTGGTTTTATTGCAAGTGAGCGAAATATTATTTCAGTAAGGTGGAGTAGTTGGCGGCATTTGTCACACCTATATGGCTCTTGGGCGGGGAACTGTAGTTCATTTTTGACATGCTACGGTGTAGTGAAGCTATATTTGTGCTGTTATAAGTAGTTCTGCAGTTTATTGGAAATGAGTTCACACAATTGTTGGAGTAACCCAAACGTATTTTCTTGTGTTCGTGGCATTTACGTATTTGCTAAGGAAAGAAGGGAAATTGTTTCTTGAAAAATGTCTACTGTCTACACTTGGGTATATCGCTTTGTGGTAAAGACGAAAGCTGGGCTCCACACAAGGTATGCCGTACCTGCGTTGAGGAACTGAGTCTGTGGAACCAACCGCAAAATCATGCAAATGATTGTTGTATTGGTATGGCCAACGTTAAACGTCATAAGGTGGAAGGTAAGAAGGATGTGAAATATCCTACCAGATCTTCGGCATTGGAATCAGTGACGTATTGTGGATCTCTCCATATTTCAGTTCCCCTTACGGTTTTCGAAAATCTGCAACAGGATAGCTACCCTGAAAATGAATGCGAAGACGGATAGAAGGGGATTCTGCACCAGAATTATTCAGTCAAAATGAACTAAGTCTTAACTCGTGGCTTGAATGTGACAAAAAATGTCGCCGAAATGCTTGGGTAAAGACTGAAAGCAGAACATATCCTACTATTCGAAGTGTCATTCTCTTGGTACAGGAACAGTTGTTGCCTTATATTAAAATTATACTTTATAATGATGTACAGGTGTGTTAGTAGTGTCCTGAGCGTGAAAATATCTTTTAGAACACTGTAAGCAAGAGAATAGGAATTAATGAAACTCTTTAAAGAAGAAGACATGTTTTTGTTGCGATTTTTAGGGTTTATTGAATTTCTTTCGTGACATTTATGATCCAGTCCCTATTGCACATTCAGTACTCTATATGAAAATGTCAAAGCTCTGTCGACATACGTGAAATATGAAATGTTTCTTTAAGGCAATTTAAGAAATTCCCTGTTACAAGAAATGTGATTTCAGCTGAAACTTTAGACGTAATGTGTATAAAAATCTGAAGTTACACAGAAAAACAGAAATCATTTTTAAAATCGGAGTAAAAAGTACTTTTAAATATCACCTTACAGTCGTAAAACATCCTTCCAAAAGTTTTAAAATGCAGCGTTATTGGCGACCGGCTCGTGAGGCCAGACATCCTTTCGCAACGCCTCACAAGCGAGGCATACCACACACCCTGCATTTGGCCCAGCCCCCCTGTTAGAAGACGAAGGTTATTGTGCCTACTCCACGGCGGTACTCCAACACACCACTACTGAGAGTTGAACTAAAACACTATCACAGACAGTACGTTCGCACTTGTCTGGAGTGTTCTCACGCGTGTTTTTCAATCACTGAATTCTACACTGTCAAAGATCTTCTGTCTCCGCCTGAGTGAATCTTGTTTGAAAGGCATGTTTGTAAAATGTTTATTTTTCATAATAATGTAAATGCCTGCCGAATGGACATTAGTGGCGGTACCTTGCGATTTTCTCACGGTGAAGTTTTCCTCTGTTTACAATTAATGACTCGTCAAAGGCTTAGTATTACTCGTCGAAGAAATTCCACGGTAGGCTGTTGCGTGTGGTACAGTAGCGAAAAGCCGACCGTATGTACAAAGAAAAGTCCCGCAATAGGAATCATCATAATCTTTGTATATTTAAGTTTTAAAGCAACAAAATGGTTCAAATGGCTCTGAGCACTACGGGACTTAGCAGCTGAGGTCATCAGTCCCCTAGAACTTAGAACTACTTAAACCTAACTAACCTAAGGACATCACACACATCCATGCCCGAGGCAGGATTCGAACCTGCGACCGTAGCTGTCGCGCGGTTCCAGACTGAAGCGCCTAGAACCACTCGGCCAATCCGGCCGGCTAAAGCAACAAAAAACTGATCGCAGCCGCTTTATACAGGGTGGTCAGAAACAGTCTGAAAAGCCTGTAAGTGTGTTGCAGGGTAGGTTACGCAGAGAAACAGTTCTTAAAAAGTCGATACGTTGTGTTGTTTCCGAGTTAACTGGCATTGAAATTAGCCAGTTGGGCAGTTGTGCGCGCCCAGTTCAAGCTGCCCGTCAGAGACGGTGTCGCCAAACGTGTTTTTTTGTAAGGTTTATTAACACTAAGCAAGAGAGCGATACATAAATTGGGCATTTGACTGTAGTAGGGATCGAAACCGAGCAAGAGGCTGAACAGTCATGTGCGTTACATCTAAGCTCTTAGAACATTTGACACTAATATCTGTCGGGTCGCTTGAATTTGTAATTGCAACGGCTTGATTGTGTAACTTAAATGCTGAGTAACTCGAAACGGTGTAACTATCGAATTGTTTTCTTAACAACTATTTCTCAGCACGGCCTACCCTGCAGCACACGTACAAGCATTTTAGACCGTTTTCGACTACCCTGGATGGTAATGAATGGATTCATATGGATTTTTGCGCGGGAAACGTAGATTTTAATCCACGAACGTAGATCATCTTCTTGAAAACATCGACTCCCTTCACTCCAACGCCAAAAAGCAACAACGCTACCAACTAGATGTCCCTCAAATGTACATCAACAAGAGAGCCACTTGGCCGCTCCTATATCCTGTTTGCAAATTTTAATGTTAATTGAATAAGTGACATTGTTCTCAGACGGTGTAATTTGAGATTTTTCTATACTGAGTCAAAAGCTTTCTTTACAAACTTCCCAAACCCCTGACGGATTAGAAATTCTTAGTGTCGTTGACGACTCTACAAATATACGTTGTGGCATTTCTACATAATGCTAGTTTGTTCATTTAAAAAAAGATAAATACAATCTTTCTTCCTGTGCATTTTGTGATAATTACAGAGAATGTGTAATGCCTTCTGGATAGGCTACTGGTATATACTTCATAAAGTTTTATCTACACTCTATCTTGCGAAGTTTAAAAAAATGCGGGTTCCAATTTGGAGGAACCTCAAACTCTGCAGACATTTTTAAATAATTTTAACAAGATCCTTCAGTTCTTCTTTTCATCCAACATTCATTATTTATAATGGAATACCATTACCTTCATTCACACGTTATTTCTTCATCCTCCGAATGGCTATACACACCTACTCTGGGAGTGCTTCTGTGATATCATTATTTTCATTATTGTTGTGACTCGTTTCTGCTTCGCCTCCGGAGCAACGCAACCATTTAAATACACTCCTGGAAATGGAAAAAAGAACACATTGACACCGGTGTGTCAGACCCACCATACTTGCTCCGGACACTGCGAGAGGGCTGTACAAGCAATGATCACACGCACGGCACAGCGGACACACCAGGAACCGCGGTGTTGGCCGTCGAATGGCGCTAGCTGCGCAGCATTTGTGCACCGCCGCCGTCAGTGTCAGCCAGTTTGCCGTGGCATACGGAGCTCCATCGCAGTCTTTAACACTGGTAGCATGCCGCGACAGCGTGGACGTGAACCGTATGTGCAGTTGACGGACTTTGAGCGAGGGCGTATAGTGGGCATGCGGGAGGCCGGGTGGACGTACCGCCGAATTGCTCAACACGTGGGGCGTGAGGTCTCCACAGTACATCGATGTTGTCGCCAGTGGTCGGCGGAAGGTGCACGTGCCCGTCGACCTGGGACCGGACCGCAGCGACGCACGGATGCACGCCAAGACCGTAGGATCCTACGCAGTGCCGTAGGGGACCGCACCGCCACTCCCCAGCAAATTAGGGACACTGTTGCTCCTGGGGTATCGGCGAGGACCATTCGCAACCGTCTCCATGAAGCTGGGCTACGGTCCCGCACACCGTTAGGCCGTCTTCCGCTCACGCCCCAACATCGTGCAGCCCGCCTCCAGTGGTGTCGCGACAGGCGTGAATGGAGGGACGAATGGAGACGTGTCGTCTTCAGCGATGAGAGTCGCTTCTGCCTTGGTGTCAATGATGGTCGTATGCGTGTTTGGCACCGTGCAGGTGAGCGCCACAATCAGGACTGCATACGACCGAGGCACACAGGGCCAACACCCGGCATCATGGTGTGGGGAGCGATCTCCTACACTGGCCGTACATCACTGGTGATCGTCGAGGGGACACTGAATAGTGCACGGTACATCCAAACCGTCATCGAACCCATCGTTCTACCATTCCTAGACCGGCAAGGGAACTTGCTGTTCCAACAGGACAATGCACGTCCGCATGTATCCCGTGCCACCCAACGTGCTCTAGAAGGTGTAAGTCAACTACCCTGGCCAGCAAGATCTCCGGATCTGTCCCCCATTGAGCATGTTTGGGACTGGATGAAGCGTCGTCTCACGCGGTCTGCACGTCCAGCACGAACGCTGGTCCAACTGAGGCGCCAGGTGGAAATGGCATGGCAAGCCGTTCCACAGGACTACATCCAGCACCTCTACGATCGTCTCCATGGGAGAATAGCAGCCGGCATTGCTGCGAAAGGTGGATATACACTGTACTAGTACCGACATTGTGCATGCTCTGTTGCCTGTGTCTATGTGCCTGTGGTTCTGTCAGTGTGATCATGTGATGTATCTGACCCCAGGAATGTGTCAATAAAGTTTCCCCTTCCTGGGACAATGAATTCACGGTGTTCTTATTTCAATTTCCAGGAGTGTAAATTTTCGAATGCGAGTCAGTTTTGTGTCTTTTGTTAGTTACTCTGTCATCTGACATCTCTACTAATGAGATGGTTACCCTAGATAATGTTCTGTTTTGTTTCCTGTGTGTCCTAGTTGTTTCAGCGTAAGCCTCATTAACCTTTCATTGTGCCCCCCTCACATTCCCTCGAACACGTTTCATAGTAGTTTTGTTCAGTTCGTCATATCGCATAATGTTATTATTTTCAAAATGATGGAGCACAGCAATCAGTCGTCCTTTCCTTTCAGATTTTATTAAGTAAATCTAGATTCTTTAGTACTACCTGGCTCCATGTTTAAATACAGGGGGAGAATTTGAAGCAATGTTGAGTTCTTCATATATCTGATATGGACTGATGCTTCGATATTTCATCAGCAACGGTTTTTCGTTTCTTCTGTGACACTCTAGATTGCTGTCGCACTGCACCATATTTTCTCTTTCTGTGCAGTACGCCTTCTAGCTAAATTAATGGAATTTGGCTGAATATTTCTAAAAAATAAATACAGAACTAGCTTTCCTTTCCTGAGTTTGAGGCTTCATTCTCATCCTCTAATACTGGGGCAGCCAAGATTTTGGCTCACAGGCCATGCGCGGATTCGAGTGCCAAAGTGCTCAGCCTCGCTTTACATTTCCCCCACCGCCAAAGCACGCTGTTTGAGCGCAAACAGGTGGAAGAGAGGAAAATTAGAAACATGTCGCATTTAAATGGCAGTGCAGTCATACAACATACTACTTGGTTTAATGTTTCACATTTCTCAACAACGTAGGTCACAAACAATACAAAATTTCGTAACTATTTAATTATTTTTGGCACACTGAAGCCGTAGTATAAATTTTATCTAGTACAAAATGTTATTATATCCATAGACGCAGAAAATTTCGCAGAGTTTGAGACTCAAATTGCCACGTAACCATGACTTATTTAGTTTCGTAATCGAAAAAATGTGTTCCACACAAATATGTCGATCGAAATGTTGTAACACTTTTGCAACCTCATTACGGAGGCTTTGGAATTCTAACCGAGGAAAGCATTGTAGACGTCCTGGACAGTTCTAACGTAAGAAGGTTTGTCATTAAAACTGGAATTACCTTGCAGGTCAATCAGTTACATCGGCAAATGCCCAGGGGCGCTTTCAACAAAAACGCATACGGTCTCGAAGACAGTACAGAAGCAGGTGTAAGACTGATAGCGTCCACGAAATCTTTATAATATTACCCCCTTAAAATCTTTCACGGGCACAATGAATTTTACAAGTCTCGCCTTTTCTTGAACGCCAGTGAACATAAGGAACTGGACTGCATTTGTTAGTATGCTTCCCTCCTACAACGTAATTTTCTTTTCAAACGCATTCCCATTAAATCATATAGAAGTTACCTTTCAACGTCTTACAATGGGCAGTGCGTACTCAAGTCTACTTAAGATGCGAAATCTGCAGTCAATCCCGAATTTTCTAACTTTAGTTCCTGCACTCCTTTTTCCTTCGTAAATTCAACAGTAGAGTGTTTTAGATCGAAAAATCATTCTATTCATGCCCCTTGAGTTAACCAACATACTTTGCAGTAATATATGAAGTCTCTATACTCTTTGTTCAGATCCATTGGAAACAGCTGTAACTGACAACGCAATAATGTATACGCCTTCAGAAATTTTACTGTTTGTACCACCGATTTCTTCACGGGCTCCAGGCCTGCAAATTCAGCACAAAGTGCTTTTACAAGTACATAACAAAGAATTCATTGTGTCCATCGTTGTAATTTTTTGATCTTTCATTGTCAACCAAATCTTAAAATTCTTTCCACACGGTACTGCAATGTCGTTTCATAGCAAATATACATTATCTGTCGCTTACACGAATTGAGAATTCTCATCCCTCTCTTTTGTCACTCCCATTAATTTTAAAGGACAACGACCTAGATAGCTATACAACCTCTTTTTGTGCAAGCAGCCACTGTGCCTGTGTACGTTCTTCATACCAATAATAAATAGCGAAGGTTAAACAGAGCTGACAGCACGATTCTATCGAACTGATTGAGTTGTGCCGACTGAAAAATGCGGCACCACAATGCTAAATGATATGTCGGGCTGCACCAGGTACTTTGGAAGTGGCCGGCCCCACTCTAATAGGACGACTAAGTGATTTCGCTTCCATTCATTTACGGAATCAGATGACGTGAATTCCTGGTATCGTTTTTTACCTAATTTACATATCATTTCTATCAGATTGTATGGATACAACGAGATACACACGTGGCACAGTAATGGGCGTTACATATCTTTGTCTGGTTATTTTATTCTTCTAGACTTCTCAGAAATTAGCACCGTAGCAAGTCTTTGGGACAAGTATGTGGAACCGCTTCATAATATACTGTTATTTCTAGGGCACAGGCTGAAGGAAGACTCTGGCAATGTATCAGTTGATTATATGAAAAACTTGAGATAAAGTCTACCGTATTGGTTTTATAAGATCCTTACAACAATACGATTGACTTTGCATACTTTCTTGTCCTATTATATCGCCATGTTGTGTGTTTTACGGAACAGCTGTGAAATTATTTCCCGTATTCTTAACATTTCACATTTGTTTTGCAAATTATTTACGAGGTTTCTTCAACATTAGATTAGATGGGCCACTCTACATTTTCTCTCCACCCTTGATCTGAGCCTTCCCTTTACGTTTTCCGAGGCATGAGATTATATTTGGTGGCACAGTAATGTTCATTTGCTGGGAGACAAAAACGTGTTCGATTTTATCGACCGGGATTTTTGCAATTCAAGAATAAATAGGGAAAACGAACCCTTTGGTCAAGATAGTTCTGCCTGGAGCTTGGATACCATGAAAGACATAGCAATGATAAAAGTGTTTTAATTAAAAGACTATGACAACTTTTCAGAACATGAAATTGTGCCATCGTGTAGAGGATATTCCGTAGCAGTTCCGCATAGTGAATTCATTTAAAGCCAGCACATCTGTGGATGGTTGTTATCAGGAATGTAGGCGTAGTTGGCAAGTGTGCTTCGGAGAAGCGCACAACGGTTACTTCAAAGGAAGCGGCAACTTCCTTGTTTACATCCTTGTTGCGCTACATAGCTCGACCGCATCTCCGTACTATCGTAGTCACTAACACGCAAAGTGGCGGATGTGTGACTTTGCGCCCATCAAAGTGTATTCTGCTTTCAGCTGGTCTTCTGAAGCAGTTTTCTGTTTGTCACGTATATACCTCGCCAGAAACTCGCAAAGCAAAATTTTAACAGTTATAGAGAATAATGAAAGCACTTTTGCAAAACGCATTTCACATGATAGAAATGGATATGTTCAAGTTAAAACTCTATAGCTACTACATACTGTCGCCTACAGGTTTAATCTTCTTCTGTGTCTTCTTGTATTAATCAAATGTTGCATAGCTATTGTACTAATTTTTCAAAATCATTAACAAACAATAACAACGTAATTTAGCCCAAAGAAATCTTAGGGAAATAATAACATAATAATAATAATAATAACTGCCCTCGCTCATTCCTACTTTTCAAACAATCTCGTTAAATTTTACTATCTTTCAACAAAATGAAATTATTTAGAGATACAAGAACGGATTTCTTAATACATTTACATCTGTATTCTCCAAGCCAGTATGTATGAAGAAGGTACTTTTACGCGAGCCACGTTTCATGATCTCCCCCCCCCTCTCCACCGATTCCTCCCCCGAGTCTGCTTTGTAAAGCTTGATTGTGCATAGTAATACTCAAATTTTACCGCTACATTCCATATCTATATATCCGTGGGAAATGGACAGTAAAGCAGAGATAGACATTAACAATAATGAAGACAACACCTCCATAGTTACTGGTCCATCCAAAACTCCAAGAAACTAATTTCCTCGTCAGGTCCACCGTAAACGCTATGAACTTTCCAGACTGCTAAATTGCGCAGAAGTTAAATTAAATTTTACAGAACCAATATAAATTTCAAAACTGTTATTCAGTGAAAGATAGTTCTCTAGAAATTAAGGCATCAAAAAATTTCGGAGTCCATTCACTGCAAAGCTTATTTCCTTAGATACAGTAAAGTTATACACCAGCATACCCATCAAGGAGTGCGTAAACATAATTAGAGATATTTTATTTAAATACCAAGTCGAAAACCAAGTTTCGAATGGTAACGACAATATCAGCGAAAATTATGTACCCCTGCATTACTGACATATTCACGATACGTAACGGAACTAAAGAAGAAAACGAACTCTGTAAAGTAGATTCAAAAATTTAAACCGTTTTCATCCACTTCACCATAGAGTAGCAGAATGATAACCAAAAAAATTTTCTACACATGGTATTAACTAATACACACATCAAAAAGAGTTTTGTATCACCTCAGTTTCGAGAAAATTGCAGTAGACGTAAAAAACATTTCCACCCTTCTTATTTCTCATGAAAACCACACACCACCAGAGGTGGTGGTCCAGATTGCTGTACACACCGGTACCTCTAATACCCAGTAGTGGCCGGCCGCGGTGGTCTAGCGGTTCTAGGCGCGCAGTCCGGAACCACGCGACTGCTACGGTCGCAGGTTCGAATACTGCCTCGGGCATGGATGTGTGTGATGTCCTTAGGTTAGTTAGGTTTAAGTAGTTCTAAGTTCTAGGGGACTGATGACAACAGATGTTAAGTCCCATAGTGCTCAGAGCCATTTTTTTACCCAGTAGAACGTCCTCTTGCGTTGATGCAAGCTTGTATTCGTCGTGGCACACTATCCACAAGTTCATTAAGACACTGTTGGTCCAGATTGTCGCACTCCTCAATTGCGATTCGGCGTAGATTCGTCAGAGTGATTGGTGGGTCACATCGACCATCATCAGCCCTTTTCCATCTATCCCAAACATGTACTATAGGGTTCGTGTCTGAAGAACATGCTGGACCCTCTAGTCGCCTCGCCAACATGCTGCCGATATGGTTGCACTATCGGTCGGGCGATGGCATTCACGTAACGTACAGCCGTTACGGCGCCTTCCATGACCACCAGCGACGTGCGTCGGCCCCACGTGTTGCCACCCCAAAACAGCAGGTAACCTCCACCTTGGTGCACTCGCTGGACAGTGTGTCTAATGCGTTCAGCGTGACCGGGTTGCTTCCAAACCCATCTCTGACGATTGCCTGGTTCAAGACACATGCGACACTAATCGGTGAAGAGAACGTGATGCCAGTCCTCAACGGTCCATTCGGCATGTTTTTGGGCCCATCTGTACCGCGCTGCATGGTGTCGTGGTTGCAAAGATGGACCTCGCCATGAACATCGGGAGTGAAGTTGTGCATCATGCAGCCTATTGCGCACAGTTTGAGTCGCAAAACGACTCGCAGCCAAGATTCCGTGTTGAAATATTTTCATATCCCGAGCGACAGTATAGATGTCATCTTTGGATGTTCTGGAAATCGAAAGATTGAGCTTAGACTCTGTCGAAATCGGTCCTAGACGAAATTGTATTTCAACCTGTCAGCTTGGCGGCAAAAATTATTATTTGTTAAAGAAATTATATTTTTGTTGCAAGATTCAAGGATTTTACACAGAGTCACCTTGCAATGCAAAATAATACAATCAACAATAAAAATAATAAATTACAGATTAATTCAGGAATTTAACACATTTTCACGCAGATAAAGTACAGACAAAATCTCAGATTACACTTAACAATGTTCGAAAAACAATTAACAAGAACAATAGTGCCTGAAGACTCTTCTTTAAACACATTCATAGTTAATGACTTTGTTTGCAAGGCCATCCTCCGCAACAAGCACAGAAATATTTAAAATTGTAAAGAATGTAGCAACCAGTCGCGGAAACGTAATTTATTTATCTTGTTGCAAATCGGTTTCGACTGATATCAGTCACCATCGGTACATTTTTCTAACCGATTCATGCCATAAGTAGAAGTACTGTCCTTGGCAGAAAAATGGTTCAAATGGTTCTGAGCACTATGGGACTTAACTTCTGAGGTCATCAGTCGCCTATAAGTTAGAACTACTTAAACCTAACTAACCTAAGGACATCACTCACATCCATGCCCGAGGCAGGATTCGAACCTGCGGCCGTAGCGGTCGCGCGGTTCCAGACTGAAGCGCCTAGAACCTCTTGGCCACTCCGGCCGGCCCTTGGCAGATTTCTATCATGGTAGAAATCTGCCAAGAACAGTACTTCTACTTAGGGCATGTATCGGTTAGAAAAATGCACCGATGGTGACTGATATCAGTCGAAATCGATTTGCAACAAGATAAATAAATTATGTTTCCGCGACTGGTTGCTACATTCTTTATAATTTTATATTCCACGGTCGCTGCACGGTAAGGGAACCTTATGGAGCCAACATTTAACAGAAATATTTCTTTTGTAAATACAAGCCATCCTTTCTTGCTGCACTGTATTTTATTTCTCCCAGACGCGTTTCTCCTTCTTCACTTTAAGGCGTCAGTGGGTTATGTTGAATCCCTTGGGAAGTGAACTTAATAAATCATACATAAGGTATAGAAAAAGAGACATTGAAAATTAACAAACAATATTTTTAAACGTATAAAAATGAACAAATTATGAGGTAGGGATATTTTTTGTAATTGTGTCAAATATTAATTATATGAAACACAATCAAATAGAAGTCGATGCAAGCAAACATATGAGAATCACTACCATTGTAAATATATAAATAGCAGCTCACTGCTGGAATCCCCTCTATTGATCTTTATTACTCGTTTGGTTTTGATCTTGTTGTTCGTATATCGTATCCAGCTACTGTTTTTTTTGTTATAAGAGCAATTGTTCGGATCTGGATTTATAGTTTCGTATTGTCGTATAAGTATCATGGTTATGTTTCTTAATACACTGCAAAGCAACATAGACCATGCGTGTAATCATTTATTAGATAATAACCTCCATTTGCCACTCATTTGAGATTTTCAAGCATTTAGAACAGCTGCTGAGGAGTCGGAAAGGATTATCTTTGACCGCCTTCTGATCCGCCATTACGCCAACCTTTTAAAATGCAGTGTATTTAAAGCCATCAGCGCACTATAAGACGCAACAAATGTTTATAATACGGAGTAAATGATCCTGGCGAGTATTTAAATACAAGAACTTGACGTAAGTAGAAAATGGTAAAACGCACGACCTTGGCTTGACTATATGAAACTGCTTAAGTAATTGACATTTAGTTTGCAACTGTAGTGATAGTGAGGAGTGAGTCATTTTACGTCGTTTCTTGCATATCACACTATTGCCTCATAAGTAGGTATACATACGTATACTTACAGAACCCACGTATATCAAGTGTAACATTATAGTTTATGTGATTATTTTTCTTATTAGATGCTAACAAATATGAACCACTTAATCTGCGAAAGTGTTATCTTGACATTAGTGTGATTTTTCACCTCTTGCAGGGGACACTAGTACAAACAATGCATACAACACCGACTCTTCAAGACTGCGCAGTAATTGTGATGTATAAATCAGTTTCATAACCAACTGAGAGGAAGAGGACATACTTGAGAAGCTATCTGGAAACCCTTAAAAAGAGAGTAAATAAATAAACTGGATGTAATTCAAGTATGAACGGCATTAAGTGACATTTATTGTCGTGAAGGAATAATCAATGCATAGCAGGACCAGGATAAGCATAGTGAAGTGTAAATCTAGCATTGAATCATTTATATATGGATATGTTTTTCCTTGTGTCAGTCCTTGTGTAGAGTTTTATTGTGATTTCATTTGTGTTTGTGTACCGAAGGTCTTACTGCTCCTAGTGTGACAAACATGGTTAGGCAAAGATAATGGGCAGAACAGCAAGCTAGCCAAGGCTTGTCGGAAGTAGAAACCGTGACACATACAGTGCACGGACCAAACAATCCGTTGGAAATGATTTATATTGATAGTAAATTATAAACTGAAGCTATAAGTGAAGTAGGTGCTCTGTCTTCTGTCACTGGCAGTACAACGGAAGGCACTTGATGCAAATTAATTAAAGATTAGCTTGGTGTAAGTGTGTAAATAATGTTTACTGTGCGTTGCACTACAAGGAATTGTATAGCTTTGGTGTATGCCCTCAGCACACACAAACTTATCTTAGTATTTAATTAATTTCCGCATTTGGAGTTTTATTGAAACTTAGTTGTGGGATGTATAGGTGTGTGTTAAGAGAACACATACTCGCGTTCTCAAGGTAAATGAGAATATTTAAATGTAAATATGTATTTATGTGTTGCGAATTGTAAAGTCAAATGCTTATATCTGCAGTCAGGATCTAGAAAACCTATAGTTAAGGAATTGGCAAATGGAAGGGAGATGCTATACATTAGGAAATGTGAAGGTCTGTGCCCAATATACTACATGTTTTTCGAATGTAAATAGCTCAAACTGGTAAAGCACTGGTAATGTACAGTGACAAGATGTCATTTTATAGCACAGAGTGTCACGCAACAAAGGCTTACACCATCAAGCATGTTTATGGCACTAACTGTAGCAACTGAAAGCATATTACTTGAAATGGAAAGAGTTTGTGGTGGAGATCAGAGAGTGTTGAACGTTTTTTAAAATAGCAATACAATCTGAGGTTTCGTAAAACCCAAATGTGTTTTGCTTTGAGTGTGTACAGGCCTCCTGCTCAAGAATAATTAGAATTGTGTGAGTAGTGGTTATGCACCCCGAATGTAGACGGAATGTGTGTGGAACTGCTGATTGTTATCTGTACAGCCGAACGAGACCACACATGTCGGCGGCGTATGCAGCGGCGTCGCGGGTTTGACTTCGTTCCTACCGGATGTTCCTCCACCACAGAAGCCGAGAATCAACGCACCATGTTCGAGGCTTCGGTCAAGGAAACGGCATCGGCAGCCGTTGGAGAAGCCTTTAGTTGATTTTGCACTGTATGACGACAGGAAATGTTAAACAAAGAAGTTCGTAACAATTTCGTCATATTCGAAGACATTTTAGTAGAGTGCAAGTTGCAAATGGTCTAACGCATACTCCTTTACACCAAATAAGATGAAAATCAAGAGTTTGGAGTTTATCTGCAATGTCACGAATATGAGTGCGAAGGAGAGGTGGGATCGGTCGATGCAGGCTTTTTGCAGAGTCATTTTTTCCTGTCCACCACGCCTGAATAGATGGACCCATCGATTAATGGCTCCAGTTATTGGACCCCCTCCCCATGAACTGAGGGGTAGTTAAAGCTGCAAAAGCTGTAATCAAAAATAAAGCAGCAAAAACAAGTAAAGTGAATCCATGGACTGGCAATGCCAAATGGCAATAATGGACTGTAGATTCTCGAAGTGTGAAAGCTATAACAAAGTGAACCGCGTGGTGAACGTGTGACATTCACGAACTGTGATAAATAAAGTCATGTACTGCGTGATACGCATGCAAATGGTATGCCAACAACATCGCATTTTTGTGGGGACATCCCAGGAGGCGATGTTGCGTCCCTTGGGCAGTGAATTCAATAAATCGTACATAATATATAGAAAAGGTGACATTAAGAACTAAGAAACAATAGTTTTAAACGTATGAAAACGAACAAACACTGATTTAGGGATATTTTGTGTAATTATGTCAGATATTAATTATATGGAACACAATCAAAGAGATGTAGATGCAAGCAAACATAAAAGAACCGCTGCCATTGTAAATAGTGCATAAATAGCCACTGACAACAAGAATCCAGCTCTAATGATGTTTATTGCTCGTTTGCTTTTGATCTTGTTGCTTGTGTGCCGTATCGAGCTACATTTTTGTTATAAAAGCGATTGTTCTTACCTGGACTTATAGATTGGTATTGTGGTAAAAGGAGAGTAAATAAATAAACTGGATATAATTCAAGTAAGAACGGCAGTAAGTGAGATTTATTGTCGTGAAATAATAATCAATTTCCTAGCAGAACCAGTGTAAGCGTAGTGAAGTGTATATCTAACAGTAAATCTCTGCACTTCCATTAAACAACACTGAGCGTACATGTAATCATTTATTAGATAATAGCCTCAATTTGCCATTTATTTGAGATGATCCAGCAATTTAGCACAGGAGTAGGCAAAAAGGATTATCGCTGACCGCCGTTTGATTCACCATTACGCGGACTTTTTAAAATTCAATATATATTTAAAAACCAACAGCGCACTATAAGGCGCAACAAATGCTTACAATATGGAACAAATGATCCTGGCGAGTATTTAAACACAAAATCTTTGATTTCACTACAAGAACTTGATGGAAGTTGAAAAAAGTGAAACATACTATCCTGGCTTGACAGTATGAAACTGGATACGTAACTGACATTTAATTTCCAATTTCACTGATGGTGAGGAGTGAGTCACTTTGACGACGTCTCTTGCAGATCGTTTTATTGACTCATAAGTTGATGTATGACTTTCAGAACCAACGTATATCAAGTGCAGGTGCATAGCTTACCTGATTTTTTTTTTCTTATTAGATGCGGAAAAATATGAAACATTTAGTCTACGAAAGTGTTAGCTTGACATGAGTGTAAATTTGCGCCACTTGCAGGAGACATTAGTAAGAAAAACGCTTGCAGTACCGACTCTGCACTTCTGTCATCTCAAACGTCTTAACACAACTTTCTATACCGTATACAGACGGTTCTTAGCGCTTTTGGTTGGTATTTGCGTTTCCTCTCATCTAGTGACATGCTGGACGTCGCACTGTTTTCAGTATCAGACACATAGTGAATTCACAGCAGTTACGTCTTGAAATCATAGTTTTCGGTCAAATACCTAAAATTAGTGACAAAAGACCAATAGTGCATCACAACAAGGGCAAACAAGATGAAAAGCGGGAAGAAAAAATTTTGGAACATAAAAACATGCTTATGTTTCGTAAATAGTTCGACCAGACGAGAGGAAACTAAGATGCTACGCAAAACGCGAAGAACTATCGCACTGATGGTGCCTTAAAGTGAAAAAGACGAAACGCGTCAGGGAGAAATAAAATACAGTGTATGAAGAAAAGGCAGGTTGTATTTGCAAAACAAATACACTCATAATTATTTGTGTGTACGAGTGCATTTCTGTTAAGTAGTATGTGCTTCATTTTGCCTTCTTACATACAGACAATCCCGTGGAAAATCTGTAAAAGAAGTCCAGTTTCAAATGTTGATATGATTTTGGATCAAGAACTTTTCTAAATCCGAGAAAAACAGGCGCCAATGTGGTTACCACTACCCATGGTTCCTGGGATGTCATGTCCAAAGACGATTATTTGGATACAGAGATGTAAAAGTACTTGCATTCCTTACTCTGAAATTTCAGTCTTTGTTCGTTCTATTTGTAGCAATGAAACTAATATAGGCATGCGTATTCAAATACAGAAATATGTAAACTGGCAGAATACGGTTCTCCGGTCGGCAACATCTATATAAGATAGCAAGTCTCTAGCGTAGTTGCGAGATCGGTTACTGCTGCTGCAATGGCAGGTTATCAAAATTTAAGTGAGTTTGAACGTGGTGTTATAGTAGGCGCACGAGTAATGGGACACAGCATCTCCCAGACGGCGATGAAGTGGGAATTTTCCCGTGCGACACTTTCATGAGTGTATCATGCATATCAGGAATCCGATGAAACACAAATCTCCGACATGGCTGCGGCCGGAAAAAGATCGTGCAAGAATGGGACCAACGGCGACTGACGAGAATCGTTGAACGTGACAGAAGTGCAATCCTTCCACAAATTGCTGCAGATATCAGTGTGGGCCATCAAAAAGTGTCAGCGTGCGAACCATTCAACGAAACCTCATCGATATGGGCTTTCGGAGCCGAAGGCCCACTCGTGTACCCTTGATGTCTGCACGACACAAAACTTTACGCCTCGCCTGGGCCCGTCAACACCAACATTGGATTGTTGATGACTGGAAACATGTTGCCTGGTCGATCGAGTCTCGTTTCAGTTGTATCGAGCGTATGGACGTGTTCGTGTATGGAGACAACCTCATGAATCCATGGACCCTGCATGTCAGCAGGGGACTGTTTAAGCTGGTAGAGGTTCAGTAATAGTGTTGGGGATACTTCTAGATACGACTCTGAAAGGTGACACGTACGTAAGCATCCTGTCTGATCACCTGCATCCATTCAAGCCCATTGAGCATTCCGAAGGACTAGTGCAATTCCAGCAGGACAATACGACACCTCACACGCCTAGAATTGGTACAGGAGTGGTTCAAGGAACACTCTTCTGAGTTTAAACACTTCCGCTCGATCGAAATTCCCAGACATGAACATTATTGAGCATATCTGGGATGCCTTGCAACGTGCTGTTCAGAGGAGATCTCCACCCCGTCGCACTCTTACGGATTTAAGACTCAGTTCTCTCCAGAACTACTTCAGATATTAGTCGAGTCCATGTCACGTCGAGTTGCGGCACTTCTGCGAGCTCAGGGGGGCCCTAAACGATATTAGACAGGTCTACCAGCTTCTTTGGCTCTTTAGTGAATTTTGAATATGTTGTGTTACGTCCGCACTATAAAACAACAAATATTTTGTGATAAACAAATTTATTTGACCTTCTGTCACTCAAAACAAAACTTAAGTTCGACGACACAACACTTCGCTGGCTGTAGCGCCAAGGAGAAATCAGAGTCACTAGTAAAGAATACAAGTCCAAACCACTGCCAACCAGTCGATACCGACGCGTCGCAAGTTTCCAGCCAGGGAGGCCTCAGTACGGTTCGGTCGTCGTGAATCCAGAAGCCGGGTAGTAACACAGTCATCGGCGAAGATTGAACTGGTTAAACGGGCTCAGGGAGCTCGCTTAAATCCGCCGGTCCGGCCAATCAGGGTGTTGGTAGATGGCGCCCTTATACGGTTGCTCACTCTGGTGGCAAGGGCAGCGCCGCCAGGGTAATCCGTATCGATAGTGGTGTGTACGCTGCCGCTAACCCCGCGACGACGCGTTCACTTGCGCCAGTTGTTGACATCGTGTGCGGCGCCAGCGGTACTCGCTGTGTGCCGCGCGTGTTGCAGCACGCCGCGCCGAGTTGATGGCTGGTGTGCGGCGGCCGATACGACAGAATATGATTTACTTAACTCTGTTTCACAAAGCGCTCTTCCAGTCTCGCTCTTTCAGTTACCGAGCGAGGTGGCGCAGTGGTAACACACTGGACTCGCATTCGGAAGGACGACGGTTCAATCCCGCGTCCGGCCATCCTGATTTAGGTTTTCCGTGATTTCCCTAAATCGCTCCAGGCAAATTCTGGGATGGTTCCTTTCAAAAGGGCACGGCCGACTTCCTTCCCTAATCCGATGAGACCGATGACCTCGCTGTCTGGTCTCTTCCCCCAAAAACAACAACAACAACAACCCAATCTTTCAGTCTTTTCTTGTAAACAGGATAAAGGCTTATTTATTCTCTGCAGTGCATCCTAATACAATATCTATAGCCTAATACTATACCTTCAAAAGGCAAGGTCATTTTATTGACAAGTGAGATTACA
This sequence comes from Schistocerca nitens, assembly GCF_023898315.1. Lineage (NCBI taxonomy): Eukaryota > Metazoa > Arthropoda > Insecta > Orthoptera > Acrididae > Schistocerca > Schistocerca nitens. Next base: position 284,791,460 of record NC_064621.1, on the reverse strand, counting down.
GGGAGTTCATCATTGCAGGAGTATATGATAAATTCAGGCTCAATGAAAGTTAAAGGGTACTCGAAGAGTCGTATCAGCACAGTGAGTACTCCCCTTCGGCGTCAAGGCAGACGAGTATACTTGTATGCCAGCGATCATAAAGGCATAATGGCATCCTGCGATAGATTGCTATAAGCATCTTGAGCCTTTTACTGCAATTCGCCAATGGTACTTGCAGACCATTTTATCGTGTCCCGTACGTGTTCAGTTGGCAACAGATCTGGTAAGCCTGATGGCCAGGGTAGTTGTTGTACACCACGAAGAGCACGTTGCTTCGCGGCAGCAACATGTGGACATGCATTGTCTTGATAAAGTGTTACATCTCCTTCCTGTCAAATAAATGAGAGGAGCACGGGGATAAGAGCCGGTGCAGTATAGAGAGCACTTTACCCTAAAGGAAGACTAAATGCGTCCTCGAGCTGTAACTGATGACTACCCACACCGCGGAGCTGGGGTGGGACCTGTATGTCGACAGTTAACGCAGTTCACCAAGTCCACTGCGTACGAATGTGCGTTCATCACTAGAATACAGATAGAACCTAGTATCATCACTGAAGACGACAGAGCGCCAGTCCACTCTCCAGCCAACTCTTTCACGACACCAAAGCAGGTATGCCTGACGGTGTCAATGGTCGCCTCGCCAGAGGTATACGTGATCTTAATCCTGGTAAAAGCAGTCGGTTACCAGCGATCCTTGATGACACAGCATGTACAACGCGCGCCCACATGTCGTCCCTGTATAATTCTAGGTCGGCCCCCAATGCTTACACAGTGCGTCGATCTTGGCGTGCGTCTGTACTACGCGGTCGTCCAGAATCTGGTTTACAGGTATGGGAATGATTTACATCTGCATCAGCACCCCAAAAACCACTGACGTTGTGTGGCAGAGGGTACTCTCAGTACCACTAACTGATCCCACTTCCTTGTCCTACTTGTGAACAGCACGTGGAAAGAATAATTGTCGGTAAGGAGGAAGTAATGTGTTGTCCGATTCTTCCCTGAAGCTACCCTCCCGAAATTTCAATAGCTAACCTCGCCGTGATGTTCCTAGGACTACTATTGAAATCAGCGATGTGCCATCGATACATTGTAGCCAACAAGAGCAGCAGTCTTTCAATACGTCCATCAAACTTCCCTCTTGCTCGCAATGTGAACTCATTAACATGGCTGAAGCTAGAATGAGATTTTCACTCTACAGCGGAGTGTTCGCTGATATGAAACTTCCTGACAGGTTAAAATTCTGTGCCGGACCGAGACTCGAACTCGGGACTCCAGGAGTGCTAGTTCTGCAAGGTTCGCAGGAGAGCTTCTGTGAAGTTTGGAAAGTAGCAGACAAGGTACTGGCGGAAGTAAAGCTGTGAGGACGGAGCGTGAGTCGTGCTTGGGTAGCTCAGATGGTAGAGCACTTGCCCGCGAAAGGCAAAGGTCCCGAGTTCGAGTCTCGGTCCGGCACACAGTTTTAATCTGCCAGGATGTATCATGGTTGAAGCTGTTCAACAAGAGTGTATATTGGCTGGTTGGGCGTGACTGTACCTTAGAATGTTGTAAACACTGTTGACCTTTGAACTCAGCACAGTTACTGATACGGAGTGAAAAAGAAAGAGGGCCACCTGAGCGGTGTCTGATCGCTGAAGACCGTGACAAATGAATCACTAGCACTGCAACCCCCTCCCCTAGCATGTTCATATTATATCCTGGTGCCACTGAACACCATTCTTGAGGGTGTTGCATTTTTCTCCCAGCAGTTGTGATAACCCACAAACAGTTTTTTTCTGGTGTATGAACTCTAGTTATGTGCGTAGTGAACATCACTAAAACGATGTAAAATGTGTAAAAGCAGTATGCATCATGTCATTATATGATAAAAGAGATTAAAATTAAGATGTTTCCGTGTGCTTTTTATACGGCTTGTGTAGGAAAAGGTGACGGTAAAAATGTGAGGCGGTGAAGGGAATTACTCAAGGGCATAGGCAGACAACAGCCTTCTCTGTATCCATTTGTGGTTGCTATATGAAACTTTTGAAGGTAATACATCATTATTATAAATGACTGAAGCGATATCATAAGTTCACTGCAGATACATTAAATGACACATCGTCACAAGACTCAACACTCATACAGTAAAACTCCAAAGTTCTTGCAGTGTTGCAGCAGCACTTCAGATTTCTGCCAAGAGAGAGCAGCCGGCCGTTGTGGCCGATCGGTTCTAGGCCCTTCAGTCTGGAACCGCGCGACCGCTACGATCGCAGGTTCGAATCCTGCCTCGGGCATGGACGTGTGTGCTGTCCTTAGGTTAGTTAGGTTTAAGTAGATCTAAGTTCTACGGGACTGATGACCTCAGATGTCAAGTCCCATAGTGCTCAGAGCCACGAGAGCGCAGCTGTGAGCAGTTAGGGAAGTTGGAGACAGCCGTCGAGAAAGTGTATCTTGTGCTTGAAATGCATTCACACCAGTCTCCAATAACAGTGCAACGACACTTCAGCACTAAATTCAACGAAGATCCGCAACTGGCCACTCCATTCGGTGACGGTATGCGCAGTTTTAAGGCTTCAGGTCCTGCTCACGGCCTCCAAGCTCTCCCGACCTAACCCCAAGCGATTATTTTTGGCCGCGCGGAGTAGCCGCGCAGTTTGAAGCGCCCTGTCACGGACTGCGCGGACCCTCCCGCTGGAAGTTCGCGTTCTCCCTCCGGCATGGGTGTGTGTGTTGTTCTTAGCATAAGTTAGTCTAAGTAGTGTGTAAGTCTTGGGATCGATGACCTCCGCAGTTTGGTCCGTTAGGAATTCACACACATTTGAACATTTGATTATTTTTGTGTTTACGCCTGCTCTATCAACAAACCTACCACAACTACGAGATCGCATCAGAGGTGCTTCTGAGCAAACTGATAGGGACACGCAGTGCCGAATATAGGAAGAAGTTGATTATAGACTTGATACCTGCAGCATCAGTAGCGTTTAGATATGTACTTGTAATATGTCAAAAATGAAAAAAAAGTTTTTAGTTTTTCTACATTGTGCAACAAAATTAAAAAATCACTTTTTCGAAACCCCGTAACTGTGTTCCATTCCAAAGCATAAGTTTGAATTTCGGCTTGAAGGTTCATATAACGCTAGTCTGTAATGGTGGCAAAAGGATACACCCGGCTACGCCACCCTCGGGTTCGGTGACGCATGAAACGGCAAGGTGACGACACATGTGAAAAAAAGGGTCACAGTTCAGTTCATGTGAAGTGTAGCGTGGTTCGTGATGTTACATTGACACTAAATTTTACCACAATTCTGCCCAACGCCACTGTGGAGGTGTCACACGGTGGAATGGTTGCAACAATCCCCCCTACTCATTTTTCAACCCTTATTGTTAGAAGCCTCTGCCGTGGAGGTCCTGTGGATGACACAGGAAAACATTTCAGACACAGTGTGGGTCATAATCGACACGGAAAGCGCTCTGGGTCAGGCATGAAGGGAGCCAATAAAACTAGCCCTTCTCTTAGCGCGCTCTAAATCTGCGGCTCGCATTGTCATGAGCAACATGACGACGTTCTTGACTAACTTGGCCACTGCTGCCAAGCCCTGGCGTCTCAGCCCTGCTCTAAGGACATAGCGGGGCTGCAACGTGATCTCACCCCTTTGGATTGTAGGGTAACAGCAATTTTTGCTTAGCCACAAAGTGTGGAACAGCTAGGGACCGTTCGAAAACATTCGACGAAATTTTAATGTGATCCGTGGAGTGATGAAGGGAGAGTTAGACATTGACACATGCGTGAAAGAAATGCAAAGCGTCTGTTCAGTAACACCCTCAGCGCTACCCACGCACTTTTCTTGAGCACGTTAAACTGTTTCTGCTAGAGAATTTGACACTAACTCAGCAAGGAAGCCAATCTAGCGCCTGAGGGTTAGACAACTCCCTCGGCACCCTTAAGTGGATTTTGCCTACTTGCTGGTCGGTGGGGTTGCAGCCTCACAATGTCCATAAAGTAGGGTTGGAGCGCCCAGGGGTGGGACGAGTGGCCAAATTAAGAAGGCCGTCGCGGTCCTCATTGTAGTTTCGTTTTCGACCGCGAAGTGTGGAAATAAACACGCCAAGGCAAGGGGAGCTTTCACTGACGCACTTTACGCCACCCCCAGAGGTCTTTCGTATCGATTCTGAATGGTTCAAATGGTTCAAATGGCTCTGAGCACTATGGAACATCGGAGGTCATCGGTCCCCTAGAACTTAGAACTACTTAAACCTAATTAACCTACAGACCTCACACACACCCATGCTCGAGGCAGGATTCGAACCTGCACCGTAACGGTCGCGTGGTTCCAGACTGAAGCGCCTAGAACCGCTAGGCCACACCGGCCCGCTATCGATTCTGAGCGGCACCAATAAGAACACCATGTGATTTCCACGCTGGGGTTCGCGGTTCTGACTTCCAACGCAGAGGTGTCAAAAGAAGGGTTAAATGCGGTTTAGAGTGGCTGCGACGTCCTTCCCATGGCGTGACACATCAACGGCGGCGGTGAGCAGAATTGTGGCAAAATTTGGTGCCAATGTCGCGTTTGTCGACACCTTGCTGCTTGGAACGTCGCCAACTCGGACGGTGAAGTCGCAGGACGTCACACTTTTGCACCATTACACAAGAATGTTGAGCACACTTGCAACCCAAAATTCAAACTTATGCATCGCAACAGGAGACAAATACGGGGTTTCCAAGAAGTGATCCTTTAGTTTCGTTGAGAAGTGTGTGTGTGTGTGTGTGTGTGCTAAGCCAAAATGGCTCAAATAACTCTGAGCACTATGGGACTTAACATCTATAGTCATCAGTCCCCTAGAACTTAGAACTACTTAAACCTAACTAACCTAAGGACATCACACAACACCCAGTCATCACGAGGCAGAGAAAATCCCTGACCCCGCCGGTAATCGAACCCGGGAACCCGGGCGCGGGAAGCGAGAACGCTACCGTGTGCTAAGCCCTTTGGCTCATATTACACATAATACAACTATAGTAAATCTGTGAAACAGGTGCAATCATGTGTGACAACTACGTGCTCTGAAACCTGTTTTCGAGAGAAATCTGAGCAACGACTATGTACTTGCACTCTGACGCGTGACTGGTAATACTTGGGCAATGTTGAATGTAAAGGAAGCAAGACAATAGCCAAGCCGAAAAAAAGCGCCATCAGCTCCACAAGTTCCAGATACCAGCGATGTGTAAATAGTAAAATTTTTTACGTCATTCTACTATCGATAATAATACCCGCTAGAGCTTTTGTTGTTCACATTATATTTTTTTTGTTTTGTTTTATCAAGACACTATCGATTCCGCTCACTGCTCTTCCAAATATTACGCCTTCTCTGATAGAACTACTAAGTAATCCGAAAAAAAAGCACTCCGTCTTCAGGCTACAATTGGCCCATCGGGACCATCCAACCGACGTGTCACCCTCAGTTGAGGATGCTGACAGGAGGGGCATGTATTCAGCACACCGCTCTCCCGGTCGTTATGATGGCTTTCTTCGACCGGAGGTTCTACTATTCGGTCGGGTAGCTCCTCAATTGGCATCACGAGGCTGAGTGCACCCCGAAAAATGGCAACAGCGCATGGTGGCTGGATGGTCACCCATCCAAGTGCCGGCCACGCCCAACAGCGCTTAACTTCGGTGATCTGACGAGAACCGTTGTATCCACTGCGGTAAGGCCGTTGCCTAAGTAGAACTCCTAAGTAATCAGCAAAAAGAAAGCACTCCGTCTTCAGGCCACAACTGGCCCATCAGGACCATCCAACCGCCGTGTCATCCTCAGTTGAGGATGCTGATAGGAGGGGCATGTATTCAGCACACCGCTCTCCCGATCGTTATGATGGTTTTCTTCGACCGGAGGTGTTGCTATTCGGTTGGATAGCTCCTCAATTGGCATCACAATGCTGAGTGCATCCCGAAAAATGGCAACAGCGCATGGCGGCTGGATGGTCACCCATCCAAGTGCCGGCCACGCCCGACAGCGCTTAACTTCGGTGATCTGACGAGAACCGTTGTATCCACTGCGGTAAGGCCGTTGCCTAAGTAGAACTCCTAAGTAATCAGCAAAAAGAAAGCACTCCGTCTTCAGGCCACAACTGGCCCATCAGGACCATCCAACTGCCGTGTCATCCTCAGTTGAGGATGCTGATAGGAGGGGCATGTATTCAGCACACCGCTCTCCCGATCGTTATGATGGTTTTCTTCGACCGGAGGTGTTGCTATTCGGTTGGATAGCTCCTCAATTGGCATCACAATGCTGAGTGCACCCCGAAAAATGGCAACAGCGCATGGTGGCTGGATGGTCACCCATCCAAGTGCCGGCCACGCCCGACAGCGCTTAACTTCGGTGATCTGACGAGAACCGTTGTATCCACTGCGGTAAGGCCGTTGCCTAAGTAGAACTCCTAAGTAATCAGCAAAAAGAAAGCACTCCGTCTTCAGGCCACAACTGGCCCATCAGGACCATCCAACCGCCGTGTCATCCTCAGTTGAGGATGCTGATAGGAGGGGCATGTATTCAGCACACCGCTCTCCCGATCGTTATGATGGTTTTCTTCGACCGGAGGTGTTGCTATTCGGTTGGATAGCTCCTCAATTGGCATCACAATGCTGAGTGCACCCCGAAAAATGGCAACAGCGCATGGCGGCTGGATGGTCACCCATCCAAGTGCCGGCCACGCCCGACAGCGCTTAACTTCGGTGATCTGGCGGGAACCGGTGTATCCACTGTTTTTTTTTTTAATTTCATTTTGTTCGTTTTCGTTCGTTTCATCTGCTCGGTGCGAACGTCGCAAGACATCCGTTTAAGTTCGTTGTTGAGCGATTAACTCAGTTTTTTTTATTACAGAGAGCTGCTAACCCTCTGACCGAACACGCTGAGCTACCGTGCCGGCAACCACTGCGGCAAGGCGGATGCCTAAGTAATCAGCAAGCTTCAAAGTTATTATGTCTTCTCCCTCTATGTATCAGATGAAAAATTTATGCAAACGTATAGTCCGGGTATCTTTCCCGTCTCCGTCACAGGATAAAAGAAGACGAGGAAAAAATCGCCAACGAGAGTGTAGGAGACGCGCTTACGCACGGAGAAGACGCCGGGCCGTTCTCGGACTGCTGTGCTTCCCTTCGGGGAAGCGCGCCGTGAGTGACCACGGCCGCAGGAAGGACCATCGCCGCCCACGGCCGTCCCACGCAGGTGGGGCCCCCGGCGTGCTGGTCACGTACGCGGCCGCTGCTGGCGCTCCCGCTGTGCCGCGGAAGGTGCTGCAACTAAGCGAGGCTGGCACAGTGGTTAGCACGCTGGACTCGCCTTCGGGAGGACGTCGATTCAAGTCCCCGTCCGGCCATCCACATTTACGTTTTACGCACTTTCCCTAATTTGCATAGGCAAAATACCAGTATGTTTCCTCTGAAACTTCGTTCATGCGGGCCGCTTTTGACTTCCCCTGCACTGAGCTGCTGTGCTGTAATTCTGATGCAGGTAATTTTTTATGAATGGGGCTTTCGCTGACCATAACATTGACGACATTCTTTGAATAGTAACTTTTGACTAGGAGTGACTTGCATGCCTGTGATTTTTTAACGTTGTTCACCTGATGATGCGGCTTAAAGCCGCGGAACCGGTTGTTTTTTAATGAACAACATTTTTACCAGCTGTGGGAGGAATTATTCCCAACATCACGAATTTCAACAACTGCGGTTGTAGGGAATATTAAACAGTTTGTAATTTCATATTTCATAGGACTTTCTCAGAGGGCAAGAGAATAATTAAAGAAGGTTTGATATAAGCTACACTACTGGCCATTAAAATTTCTACACCAACAAGAAATGTAGATGATAAACGGGTATTCATTGGACAAATATATTATACTAGAAGTGACGTGTGATTACATTTTCACGCAATTTGGGTGCATAGATTGTGAGAAATCAGTACCTAGAACAACCACCTCTGGCTGTAATAACGGCCTTGATACGCCTGAGCATTGAGTCAAACAGAGCTTGGATGGTGGGTCCAGGTACAGCTGCCCATGCAGCTTCAACACGATACCACAGTTCATCAAGAGTAGTGACTGGCGTATTGTGACGAGCCAATTGCTGGGCCACCATTGACCAGACGTTTTCAATTGGTGGGGATCTGGAGAATGTGCTGGCCAGGGCAGCAGTCGAACATTTTCGGTATCCAGAAAGGCCCGTACAGGACCTGCAACATGCGGTCGTGCATTATCCAGCTGAAATGTAGGGTTTCGCAGAGATCGAATCGAGGGTAGAGCCACGGGTCGTAACACATCTGAAATGTAACGTCCACTGTTCAAAGTGTCGTCAATGCGAACAAGAGGTGACCGAGACGTGTAACCAATGGCACCCCATATCATCACGTCGGGTGATACACCTGTATGGCGATGACGATACACGTTTCCAATGTGCGTTCACCGCGATGTCGCCAAACACGGATGCGACCATCATGATGCTGTAAACAGAACCTACTAGATTCATTCGAAAAAATGACGTTTTGCCATTCGTGCACCCAGGTTCGTCGTTGAGTACACAATCGCAGGCACTCCTGTATATGATGCAGTGTCAAGGGTAACCGCAGCCATGGTCTCCGAGCTGATACTCCATGCTGCTGCAAACGTCGTCGAACTGTTCGTGCAGATGGTTGTTGTCTTCCAAACGTCCCCATCTGTTGACCCAAGGATCGAGACGTGGCTGCACGATCCGTTACAGCCATGCGGATATGATGCCTGTTATCTGGACTGCTAGTGATACGAGGCCGTTGGGATCCAGCACCGCGTTGCATATAACCCTCCTGAACCCACCGACCCATACTCTGCTAACAGTCATTGGATCTCGACCAACGAGAGCAGCAATGTCGCGATACGATAAACCGCAATCGCGATAGGCTACAATCCGACCTTTATCGTAGTCGGAAACGTGATGGTACGCATTTCTCCTCCTTACACGAGACATCACAACAACGTTTCACAAGGCAACGCCGGTCAACTGCTGTTTGTGTATGAGAAATCGGTTGGAAACTTTCATCATGTCATCACATTGTAGGTGTCGCCACCGGCGCCAACCTTGTGTGAATGCTCTGAAAAGCTAATCATCTGCATATCACAGCATCTTTTTCCTGTCTGTTAAATTTCGCGTCTGTAGCACATCAACTACGTGGTGTAGCAATTTTAAGGGGCTGTAGTGTAAATCAAGAGATATGTTGAACCATAGTATTTACAACAAACATCTACACTGATCAACCAGGACATTACACTATGTGATCAAAAGTATCCGGACACCTGGCTGAATATCATTTACTAGTTCGTGGTCCTCCATCGGCAATGCTGGAATTCAGTATGGCGTTGGCTCACCCATAGCCTTGATGACAGCTTCCACTCTCGCAGGCATACGTTCAATCACGTAATATCAGAAATTGAGTCCGCCTTACTGCAAAACACCTTGTTATTATTTATTTCTTTACTCTCCCAAACTAGTTTCGGCGACAAATATCACCATCATCAGTGGTTTTCTTTTTAATCTAAAATTTGCAGAGTATAGCATGGCTATACACACACAGTAACACATTATTACATTTTTTTTACTATTAGTTTTTTTTTTAAATGTAGTTTACTATGGATGCTTTCATACTACCTTATTTATTGTGGTGAACTTCGCTTGTCAGCAATATATACTTGGGATTGTGGTAGTTTTATGGAAACTAGTAATTTGGTTTTTACGGAGCTGTTACTTAGCTGTTCGTGTACCCACGTTCTTTGGATGGTATGTAGCTGCTTTTATACACAGAAAAACGAAACTTTCGCACTTTGTTTCTGATCCAGAATATTACGCGATCTTGCTGTTCTCGTGTGTCGCGAGAGGTGTATCGCATGTGGCGAGAGAGGCTATGAAAAACTGTAGCGCGAATTACGACAACTTCTGTTCATTACTTATGTCTCTGTGTATGATATGCAAGTGGTTATTTTGCGTGTGTGTGCTTTCTGTTCTGTGTCCTTCGTCAGTTCTCTCAGAGCGGTAAAGAGTGTGTTGTTGCATAGTGTTGTGTTTTCGTTTATTACATTTTTCCCTTCGACTATAGCCTTTTGTATGTAGTACTTTTGTTCTACTGTTGGTTGTCGGTATAGACTGTTGCTGTTTCTCAGAATGTGTACATCGTATTCGATATTAGTGGAGTTATGGTTTTTGGTCATTAGATGTTCTGCAAAAGTTGAGTGTGTGCTGTCACTCTTTAGAGCTCTCATGTGCTCGGTGTACCTCGTTCGGAAGTTTCTGCTTGCTTGTCCTATGTGTTGGGCGTGACAGGAGTTGCAAGTGAGTTGATATATTCCAGCGTTGCTGAATTTGTCTGAGGTTTTTCTGGCTGGTCTTAGTCTTTTCTGAACTGTATTGTTTGTTCTGAATGTTATTGGGATCCCTTGATTTTTCAAGATGTTTCGTATGCTATGTGATATTTTGTTATTGTATCTGCTGTGTTGTCTGTGTGTACTGCATGTTTCTGTTTTACCTTGTTGCTGAGTTTGTTTACGATGTGTGTTTTGTAGTGTTTTCAGCAGCAATTTGTTTGATAATATTCAGTTTTCTCACCTCCCGCCTAACTGTCGTATTACTTTCTGTGGTTCCTGACGCAGTTTGGAATTCCTGTGTGATGGTCTGAATAGATGTCTGCCTGTTACACATTGCGACTCCCTTGAACTGTCGGTGGTCTCTGTCAGTCAACAGACGAGGTCGGCCCGTACACTTTTGTGCTGTACGTGTCCCTTCATGTTTCCACTTGGCTATACATTGGAAACAGTGGACCCAGGGATGTTTAGGAGTGTGGAAATCTCGCGCACACAAGTGACAATCACCTGACCATGCTGGAGCTCCGTGAGTGTCGCGGAGCCCCCCTTTCTGCACTCTCACGATGTCTAATGACTACTGAGGTCACTGATATGGACTACCTGGCAGTAGGTGGCAGCACAATGCACCTGATATGAAAAACGTATGTTTTTGGGAGTGTCCGGATACTTTTGATCACATAGCGGATGACCACCTACCTAATAGCTCTGTGTCCACCTTTGGCATGGATAACAGCGGCGACATGTGATATGGAAGCTTTGAGGCCGTGGTGAATCGCTGGAGGGAGTTGAGGCCGCATCTGGACACACAAGGCTGGCCGAAGTGGCCGAGCGGTTCTAGGCGCTACTGTCTGGAAACGTGCGACCGCTACGGTCGGAGGTTCGAATCCTCCCCCGGGCATGGATGTGTGTGATGTCCTTAGGTTAGTTAGGTTTAAGTAGTTCTAAGTTCTATGGGACTGATGACCTCAGATGTTAAGTCCCATAGTGCTCAGAGCCATTTGAACCATTTGAAGTTCCACCACATTTCGGCACCTGTCCTGTTTTACCGGTCTGCTCAGGCTACGACGGCCGGCATCTGTAATGAGGGGTGGCCGCCCACCCCCACGATGTCTGGACGCCGTTTCACTTCGCTTTCGCCACGAGTTGAGGACACTCACCATGGCGCTCCTCGATCAGCTGACAAGTCGTAAAGTTTCAGAAATGCCACGATAATCCGCCCTCAGGTAGGTCGCTCGCTTTCCCCATTCTGCTCACAGATACAGCACTCACTGACACTACATGCACCGTGCATGTTTCTGACTAGGCACGTGAAGCTGCTATTGTCTGGAAGGATTTATACTGATAGTAGGTCGGTGGTCACAATGCTCTGGCTGATCGGTGTATACGGCATTTGTGTTTTACACCTTACAGGCGTAATTCGGGCATTGCTGATGCGTTTGATCTCAGTATACTACAAATTCTAATGAAATGCAAATAGTTGAGCTCCCGTGACAGTGAAATATCGAAGTCTCCCTGGGTGCAACTACGTGCCTTGAAGTTCCACTGCGATACGAACGAACTTACCTGACCAGTTGAAAATTTCATTTAAAATTAAGATAGTACTACCATTGCTTGAAAGCAAAACGTATTTCATTCGAGTGCGTAGTTCTTAAGTGAATACTTTCAAAAATTTGAATAAATATCTAAGGAGGTAAGAATTATGTGAATACTGATTATATATATTCTTCAAAAAATTGATACAAAACCTTATATTTCACGTGTCCCTTGGCCGACAACGTGACTTTACATAACCATACGTCTACATCTACATGATTACTTTTTACAATTAAGTGCCTGGTAGAGTATTCATTTACTCACCATACCAATCTTGAGCAGCGTGCGGGAAAAATCACCACTCGTATATTCCAGTGCAAGTTCTGATTTCTCTTATTTTATTATTATATTCATTTCTCTCCATGTATGTATGTAGGTCAGCGCCAGCAAAATATTTTCCCATTCGAAGAAGAAAGCTGGTGATTGAAATTTCATGAAATTGGTCGTGCCACAACGAAAAATGCCTTTGTTTTTATGATTACCACCTCAGTTTGCTTACATATCCGTGGCACTCTCTCCCCTATTTCGCAATGATATAAAACGAGCTGCCCTTCTTTGATGTCCTGCGCCAATCCTATCTGTACAGATCCCAAAGCGCGCAGCAATATTTGAGAAAAAGACGGAAAAGCGTAGTGCAGACAGTCCCACTTACTAAATATTCTGCGAATAAATTGCAGCATTATCTACGTTATCGTTCCAAGTTAAGTTATTCGTAACAGTGATCCCTCAGTATTTAGTTGCATTCACAGCGTTTAGATTTGTGTGATTTATCTCTTAACCGAAATTTAGCGGATTCCTTTTAGTAGTTACGTAGATGACCTCATAATTTTCATTATTAACGGTCAATTACCACTTTTTGCATCATCCAGATATATTTTCTAAGTCAATTTGTAGTAGATTCTGATTATCTGATCACCTTAGAAGACGATAAATGACAACATCATCTGCAAACAATCTAAGACGGCTGCTCATATTGTCTCCTAAATCATTTATGTAGATCAGGAACAGCAAAGGGCCTATAACAGTTCCTTGGAGAACGCCAGGTAATATTTCTGTTTTGCTCCATGAATTTCCATGAGTTGTACGAATTGTGACCTTTCTGATAGGAAATCACGTATCCAGTCGGACAACTGAAAACGTACCCTGTAGGCAGGAGTTTGATTAGGAGTCGCTTCTTAGGAATGGCGTCAAAATCCTTCTGGAAACCTAAGAAAATGGAATCAATTTGAAATTCCCTATCAATAGCATTCAGTCATTATTTCGTGCGGATAAAGAGCTATTTGTGTTTCACAAGAACGATATTTTCGGAAATCGAATGGGCTGTTTGTCCATATTTTTTTCTTCGAGGTAATTCATGACGTACTAATGTATGTTCCAAAATCGTACTGCAAGTCGGTGTTAGTGATATGGGTCTGCAGTTCAGCGGATTACTCCTATATCCTTCTTGAATATTAGTGTTACCTGGGGAACGTTCTAATCTTTAGGTACGGATCTTTCGGCGAGGGAGTGGTTATATATGATTGCCAAATATGGAGCTATTGTACGAGGGCTATTCCGAAAGTAAGGTCCGATCGGTCACGAAATGGAAACGACTATGAAAATCCGATAAAGCTTTGCACAGATGTGTTGGGTAGTGTCTCTAGTATAGCCCCAGTTAGCATCACGTCGCTCTTCTCATTTCTGAGCTCGCAGTGAGTGCGTAAAGATGTCTAGAAAATAGTGTCTGCCGCCAAGTACGGGGGCCTGGTGAGAAATTTCCCCTGAAGCTATGCAGCTAACATTACATAACTGTCGTGCTGTTTCGTCTTCAAGACAATTCTCAGCCGCATTCTGCAGGGGCAATGAAGATGCTCCTGCATCGTTTTCAAATGGAAATGTGTGATTACCCACACTACAGCCCGTAATTGTCTCCCTCTGAGTTTCAGCTCAGGTCACATGAACCGCTGGTTATGAAGACAACATTTCGGCACAAGACAACGAGCCGTAGGCCAGCGTAGAGAATTGGCGGAGAGCACTGGCGGCTGCCTTCTATAGCGAGGGTATGGGAAAGTTGGTACAACGCTACGATACACGTCTAAGTCGGGTCGGCGACTATGGAGATAAGTAGCTGCAAGGTGTATCTAACTGTTGCAAATAAAACATTTTTGATTTTTACCGTGGTTTCCATTTCGCGACCTATCGGACCTTACTTTCGGAATAGCGCTCGTATTAGATAGATATTCAGCGATCACAGGCCCTGCAGACCACGCGCTGCTTCCACAAACTGCCTCCATTCCTTCCTGTATTGTGCCCGGTCCTTCCAGGTGTCTTCAGTTCCCAGGACTGCTAGATCCTTCGCCAGGTCGTCCATCCAGCGCTGCATCGGTCGTCCAATGGGGCGCTTGGTTTTTGGTTTCCCCGCTACTGCCATCTTCGCCTGTCTTCCATCTGGCGTACGGGCTACATGGCCCACCCGCTGTATTCTTTTGCTCTTTATCTTCTGTAGGATAGTTTGTTGTGGCATCAGAAGGTAGATTTCTTCGTTTTTCCTCCTTCTCCATCCTCCGTTATCTAAAACTGTTCCCTATATTTTCCTCATTACTCTTCTTTCAAATGTTAATAGCTTTTCCCTTTCTCGCTTAGTAATGCTCCATGTTTCTGAACCGTACATTACTGCTGGACATATTACTGAGTTTTAGATTATCATCTTAGTATTCACCGCGATCGATTTAGAGCCAAGCGTCCCTCTGAATGAATGCATGAATTTCGTTCCCACTGCTACTCTTTCCTTGATGTCCATTTTTATGATGTTGTCCGTGGTAAACCAAGATCCCAAGTATTTGAACTGGTTTACTCTCTTGAACCTCTTGCCATCTATCTCAAGAAATTGTACCTGCTCTTCGCTTCTTCCTAATTGCATGAACTCTGTTTTGTCTCAATTCACTTTTAGCCCTACTTTCTGGGCATAATTGTCCATTTTCTGGTACATTTCATTCAACTCGTGCTTTGATTCACTTAATATTACTATCTCATCTGCATATGTGAGACAACTGAAGTCGTACATCTCTCCTCCATCCCACTCCTGTTGCCTAAACTCTATTTTATTAGCATACTTGAAAGGAACCTAAACGGCATACAATTTGTTTCGGAGGCCTTGCTTTGTTAAGTGAATTAAGCTACTTCGGTATAGCGAGGATATCTACGGCTAAGCTACTCAGTGTGACAGTTGTTATTAATTCGAATTCTGGAATATTTACTTCGTCTTCTATGGTGAAGGAATTTTGGGAAACTATGTTTAGTACGAGTCTCACACTGAAGTTACTAAATGTTGCACGGAAGTATTGGAGCTGCAAAGCCACGTCATCAGCTACTGAAAGACTGTTTTAAACGATATAGAGTAAAGGGAAAACTTCTCTCAAAGTGTTATTTTTTATGTTGTTTGCTGTATAATGTTAATTATTATTGTATTTATTAACAAATATAAAATTCGATGAATATGATTTACGGAATTCTATAAATTCATCTTTTAATGTCTATGTTAAAAGCATTGGTTTTTGGGGTCGGTTATTATCGTCAGTCGGTATTTAGACATCGGTGGTGAAATCAAAATCAGCGTCGTTTACCAACATCAGAAATCCCTAGTATGAAGTGGTCAAACATGGAAAATTAGCTCTGTTGTGTAAGCATAAAAATGGAACACATCTGTAGCAAAGTTGTAGGAACCGTTGTGGGATTCATTAGAAGTGAATCCCCTAAATACAGCATGAATTATCTACGACTTGCACTCCTGTATTTGTTGAACAGTTGAAGATGTTAGAACGACGTTTTGGGCAAATGGTAATCGGCAGAGCGGTACGTAATTCCGTTGCATGATTAATACTTTTAACTCTTGTATCAACCGCTTCGACTTTTCTTCGTAGTACTGCGGCTGGGCGCCGGACGCACTGCAAGCAACACAGATACGATCTCATGTGTCCACCAGAGAACGTTTCACGACTTAAAAGTGGAAAGAGAAGGGACGCTGTTTTTAACAAGGTCCATGAAGAGACTACTCTGCGCACAACGTAGAAAACTATGTTGCAAAGGCAACACACCAAATGGTATGGATAATACTTAGAAAACAGAGTGTGAACGTGTAGTCTTGCAGCGCCTTTGAAAGAATGGGACGCTTCCGATGGCTGACTTCACAATAACTAAATATTTACAGAAAATAACAACTGCTAGGAATGGCTATTGTAAACAAACTGGAAGCTAGAAAGATGTAGTAGTAAGGACCATTTTCATTGGCCACAGAGCGAGGTATAAACAGTGTGTGACGACTTTTTCAACACTGGTTAACAGCCTGAGGTAAACGTCAGCGAAAGGGGGTCCAGTGCCTTCTAATGAATGCTTTTACCAGTCGGAATATCTGTAGTACAGCCAATCTCAACAGGGTAAAGAACGCAAAACAACGAGAAAAGGATTTTCCTTTTGGTAAACGTTTGGTAGAAATTTACTTCATCTCTTGATATGCGGGAGCCTCCACCATCAGACTTCACCTAACACGACCTGCGACGCCACCAGAATCCATCTCCAAGCAGATAAGCTGAGAGAGAAGGATTTCGGGATGACTTGAATTTAGCCGCTGAGGAGGGTCGATGGTGTGCCGTCACTGACTGCTTCGGCGGCCGCTTCTGCCTTCACCTACAATTCGACACGGTGAGATCCCGCCGCGATCGCGAGATGATGCATAGGGACAGAATAGCCATTTTTACAGAATTTCAGTAACTTCAAGCTTCTTGTTTTCTAATGGCCATTTGCTTCCAACTCTCGCCATAAATGCAACATCTTCCCCTTTCTAGCACCATCCGTCTGTTATACTAACATTATGACAATCACGTTACAGCTTTGTGACTAGGATTGTTTCATTTCTATACGATTATTACAGTCTTACCCCAGACCCTTTCCCAGATGTTTGCATTTATTCTCCTTCTGTTTGCTGTACCTACAACTTTGAAAGTTTGCCATTTTCATTGTTGGAATTATTCATTATTTTTATAATGGCGTGTTATTTTTTTCAGTGTTAAAAGTGGTCTTTCTTTCAGCATCTTAAAAACTCCAAACCAGAAATCCAAGCACCCTGCAATTTCACTTTTCAAATTAGTCGTATCAATTATATTTACATCATCATCTTTCATCGTGTGATTCAATTTTAGCATTTAGTCTCGTCTTCGGAAATTGTCCCCAGCATTACTTATACTCAATACCAGAACTATCTCTAATTCGCACAGACGTAACAGTTTTGTGGAGAATAGCTTCAAACTATTCCCACGAAGCCTGATGCGGGAGCTCTGCCCAGCTTACGTTTTGACTCCATCTTTAAAAAGAGTTCTGAAATAAATGAAATATCACAAAAAAATGGTTCAAATGGCTCTGAGAACTATGGGACTTAACATCTGTGGTCATCAGTCCCCTAGAACTTAGAACTACTTAAACCTAACTAACCTAAGGACACCACACACATCCATGCCCGAGGCAGGATTCGAACCTGCGACCGTAGCAGTCGCGCGGTTCTGGACTGAGCGCCTAGAAGTGCTAGACCACCGCGGCCGGCGAAATATCACAGTGAATATACGACGGCGTGCTGAAAAGTAATGCCCTCGAAATTTTTTATTCTGTTGCCAATATCGGTTGAGGTGTTACAAGTCATGCTTATTACTTGCTCAATTTCCTCGCTTCACTGACGGTAGTTGCACTATACTGCCGATAGAGGGCCCAGAATTGTAGCATGTAATATGGCGGTATGTCGGTGCGTCAGCAACAGCGTTCTGTGGTGGTGGTGGTGGTTAGTGTTTAACGTCCCGTCGACAACGAGGTCATTAGAGACGGAGCGCAAGCTCGGGTTAGGGGAGGGTTGGGAAGGAAATCGGCCGTGCCCTTTCAAAGGAACCATCCCGGCATTTCCCTGAAACGATTTAGGGAAATCACGGAAAACCTAAATCAGGATGGCCGGAGACGGGATTGAACCTTCGTCCTCCCGAATGCGAGTCCAGTGCAGCGTGCTGTATTCTAGTTTCTAGTCGCAGAAGATTTCGTCCTCTTCTTCAGCTTGACAATGCCAGACCACACACTAGCGCTGCGACATTTGCAACAATCAGACGCCTCGGGTCCACTGTTCTAACATTCTGCGTGGTGTCTCTTTGTTCTAAGTCGTGTCTCCCTACCACTTTCGCGCAACGACGCTCTGAGCGTGTTTTTTAGGGAATTGACTAGTTTGAACCTGGGACCTGTTGCTGGTAAGGAGACGCAAGACCACACATGACATGTAGAGTTCAGAAGAGTTCAGTGAGACTAGCGATGATATAATCAAATACTTAATGATTTCAGCGTCAGCTCCACTGCACTCCCTGTAAAAGAATCTTAATACTAACTAAATTTAGTGGAAGGGGTTCAAGACTTTCCTATTTTTAGCTAGCTGGTAAAATAACGTCGAAAAAGCAGTTAAGTTTACGATTGCAAATTTTATTCTACTCATAAAACATTGTTTATAAATTGCACTATTGATAAAAGGAAATATTTTAATACAGGATGATAAAAACCAACTGCGTTCAACAAAAATGTGAACGAATATTCCATGAATAGGTTTCCAAGTTTCCAAGTTCTATAATGGATCGAAGGATGACCTATGCCATATCACATCTATAATCTAGGTTTAAATTAAGTTTCACAAAAGAGAAAACTATCAAAATGGTCTACAGTGACCCTCAATTATCTTTAATTGCTTATTTAACTTGTCGTAAATTATAGTGGCTGATGTGGCTTCTCAATAATTATATAACAGAAAAACCATCGCGTTTCACATTTTAACTTACGTAGCAAATGTGAATACCATGAGCTTTAATTGACGATCGACACTAGTATTACGCAAAAAGGGGGTGTAACAGATGAGACTTCTGCAGTTCTGAGTGAAGCTTTATGCGCTGTTATGCGGCATCACGTGCGTTCATTACCTTGTCGTTGGTTAGGCAGCATCAGGGGGCAGTGGGCGGCGCAGCTCCACACCCCGACGTCTCGGAAGCAACAACTCTCCTAACTTCTCCTTACTACAATTTACCGAAGTTGGATTAAAAACGCTATCTGGCTGTGTTTTCAACTGACCAATCAGGGTCTCAATGTTAACCTTAAGCTCCGTCTACAAAAAGTCTGTCTATCCAATGAGAAAAGTTATACTTTTCTGGTGGGGCAATGTTTTTAACGTTTGTAACGTAACAGAGACACAAAAAAGTCTCACGCTAAAACTTTCAGCTGGTGTGGTCCTTTTAGTGTTATCGTAAGATCTATACTGTTCTTCTGGAGGGCTCTATCTTTTAACATGGGCTGGGGGGTGGTCCTGGCGGTTGGCCGGAGATGTGGGTGTCCGTCCCTTATCGTAGGGCCTTCTAGGTTAACACGGTTCTGCTCTCTGCTTCTGCATTTAGGCGTTCTTATGTTAGTCTGTGGTATTCCATTTGCTCACTCGTTAATCGTATTACTTTGGTTAATTTAATGTCAGGATTTATTCGGAGCTATGTGACATACTGCCAGATTTTCTTATCATGTCAGGGTTTTCATGGAAGGTGTTGGATTTGCCTGACACCTTACACTGTCTTAGATCATCTTCAATACAGTCCCGATTAGACCACATCCGATTTTCGTCTGTTTCCAAAACTTAAATATTACTTTCGAGAACTTCTCGTTAACAGTGGTGAAACGGTGCAAGCAGAGGTGAAGTTGTTGCTCCGTCAACAAAGTCCAACACTCTCTAGTGACGGTATCAACAAACTGAACACTGGCTGGGAGAAACGTGTTCGTCGCCACGCTGACTATGTTGAGGAGTAAGTGTGTAGTCACGAAGACTATAGATGTAGAAAGTTAATCGAGTCTGTTTTCTTTAAAAATCTTTAAGGGTTTTCGCAAATAAAATTCGGTGGCATTACTGCCCAGCACGCCCTCGTACAATATCAGAGCACTCCTATACAGGTAACTTGTTAAATGTGCAACACCATATTGTATTTAATACTGGTTAAAATATCGATACAAATGCAGTGATAAATTATGAAATACTTTGCCTTGACAAGATCCGGCTACGGATTTATATTCTGGCAATTGCAAACATGCATTTAATGCATATGATGTGCATATTCAAGCGCATGTTGTTCAGTTTTTACTTCGACATTTTACAGTGATTTCCATTTTTGTTCAACAACGTGATATAAACATGATTTGTTTGTGAAGAGATCCACTAATATGAAACATAGAAATAAAATCTTCAACAACCAATATGATTAATTATAATGTTATTTTTGATGACCAGTTTCGTCAGATCTAAGTTGCTTTCACAGGCTCTTATGCAAATACGCCACAGTACATCTCCATCATATGTAATATACACTACTGGCCATTAAAATTGCTACACCAAGAAGAAATGCAGATGATAAACGGGTGTTCATTGGACAAATACATTATACTAGAACTGACATGTGATTACATTTTCACGCAATTTAGGTGCATAGATCCTGAGAAATCAGTACCCAGAACAACCATCTCTGGCCGTAATAACGGCCTTGATACGTCTGGGCATTGAGTCAAACAGAGCTTGGGTGGTGTGTACAGGTACGGCTGCCCATGCAGCTACAACACGATACCACAGTTCATCAAGAGTAGTAACTGGCTTATTGTGACGAGCCAGTTGCTCGGCCACCATTGACCAGACTTTTCAATTGGTGAGAGATCTGGAGAATGTGCTGACCAGGGCAGCAGTCGAACATTTCCTGTATCCAGAAAGGCCCGTACTGGACCAGCAACATGCGGTAGTGCGTTATCCTGCTGAAATGTAGGGTTTCGCAGGCATCGAATGAAGAGCAAGGCCACGGGTCGTAACACATCTGAAATGTAACGTCCACTGTTGAAAGTGCCGTCAAAGCGAACAAGAGGTGACCGAGACCTGTAACCAATGGCACCCCATAGCATCACGCCGGGTGATACGCAAGTATGGCGATGACGAATACACTCTTCCAATGTGCGTTCACCGCGATTTCACAAAACACGGATGCGACCATTATGATGTCTGGATTCATCCGAAAAAATTACGTTTGGCCATTCGTGCACCCTGGTTCGTCGTTGAGTACACCATCGCAGGCGCTCCTGTCTGTGATGCAATGTCAAGGGTAACCGCAGCCATGGTCTCCGAGCTGATACTCCATGCTGCTGCAAACGTCGTCGAACTGTTCACGCAGATGGTTGTTGTCTTGCACACGCCCCCATCTGTAGACTCAGGGACCGAGACGTGGCTGCACGATCCGTTACAGCCATGCGGATAAGATGCCTGTCATCTGGACAGCTAGTGATACGAGGTCGTTGGGATCCAGCACGGCGTTCCGTATTACCCTCCTGAACCCACCGATTCCATATTCTGCTAACAGTCACTGGATCTCGACCAACGCGAGCAGCAATGTCGCGATACGATAAACCGCAATCGCGATAGGCTAGTATCCGACCTTTCTCAAAGTCGGAAATGTGATGGTACGCATTTCTTCACCTTACACGAGGCATCACAACAACGTTTCACCAGGCAACGCCGGTCAACTGCTGTTTGTGTATGAGAAATCGGTTGGAAACTTTCCTCATGTCAGCACGTTGTAGTGTCGCCACCGGCGCCAACCTTGTGTGAATGCTCTGAAAAGCTAATCGTTTGCATATGAAAGCATCTTCTTCCTGTCGGTTAAATTTCGCGTCTGTAGTACGTCATCTTCGTGGTGTAGGAATTTTAATGGCCAGTAGTGTATATAGTGGGTAAACACGGATAAAAAAATTAATCATACAGAAAAGCCAAATAAGCATTCATTTAAAAATATAGAATATTTACATATATTTCTTCTCAGAGAATATCGTCTTCTTCTTAGAAATGTTCAGCAATAGATACGATTTTGTTATTTTTTCAGCTGTTGCTAGCTTATGTTGTCATCAGGTAAATCGCGCTTCTGTCGCAAGCCTTTGACAATGTTGCGACCTACTTAGTCAGGAGAAGACGAGGAGTGGGAGTGGAGTCGTAGAATTAGTCAAATCGAGGTGACGCTATATGTCTTGACTAAATACTGTAGCTAGACTGGAACAGTTGCTGATATGTTTAACGATGTGCAGTAGGCTCCTGCTTTAATTTCCCATTATTTTAATTTAAAAATTTTTAAATTATCTGTTCATTTTCTGACATTTAACGAGCAGAAGAAACTTTAACAACACCAATACATTTTTACTCATCGTTTGTGACTAGAAATAGCGAAATCAATATTTTTTTTTTTTTTGTGAATTGTCCTTGTCTGGATTCCAACCTGAAACAATCGCAGTGTGGTCTGCACCTGAGGCGTTTGCCAGGAGAGTTTTGCGCTCCAGGTCAACCACTTAAACAGAGTCCTGTTGGCACGTGTGTTGCATTACTTCATATAGTTTCCTACGTGTTCGTATCCGGCACGGATCGATCGCTCGATTGCGACAGTCGTTCGGAAACTCTGACGGTTCACTACGCTAGGTGCTTTCATCGTCTCGTGATCGAAGGTGGAAAGAACACCTGGGGGTGCGAGGACGTTCCACCACCCTTCGTCCCTGACGTATTACACTCTGCCTCGCCGGGAGGACACCTGATCTGTGCGAGGACGTTGTTTAGGCCGATTGTGGAGCGATGGTACACTCTGGGAATTTGCCTGAGGCGAGCACGTGGAGTGCCCCATCGCTATTGATTCAACAAACATTTTGGTGAGCTTCTTATTGTAAACTGTGTGCTTGACTCTGTAACGTCATGGTACTACGACCAGTTTTACCTCAACCATATTGCTGTGTTTGTGTTCTGTCGGGCTTCATTCCAAAAGGAGTGAATCTATTTCAATGGTGAAGCTTACTGTAGTAAGAACTGACCCTTTCAATGCAATTATTACGGTCAATCATTTGTAAAACGATTAGGGGATCGAAATTTTGTCTTGTCTGCTATTTAAAACCAGTGAAATTATTTTAACAGGAGCTGCCCTATTCATTGCAATTATCCCAGGAAAGCATTTGTAAAACATGTTTCGACATTGACAGTTCGTATGGTGTACTAGTAAAAATAGCGAAATTTATGTTACTAGGAACTATTCCTTTCAGCGTAATTCTTACGGGCAATCATTCGGTAAAATAATTTTGGGGTGTCGAAGCCTTTGTCTCGTCACCTACTACTGTAACTGTGGTCTTACTCATTTGTTAAGGATTGTATACCTCATTGTAATTCTGAGTTGCATGTTTTAAAAGTCCGATTACTACCATATGTAGTAACTGGGCACTTGTTTTTGCCAGTTTATTTTGGGGTTGCAAGTACCATAACATGTCCTTCTTTTGTTGTAAAAACAGTGCACTGTTATTAGATTTTCAGATTAGTGTTTCGTTCGTTGTAGTTGATCTTGCATGGGACCCGCCCATCTACCAGAACGACGGTAGGTGAAGAGTTGCTCCGACCATCCCCTCTGTTGATTTATCACCGCCAATAGCAGTATTTGAATTCTATTCAAATAAATTCGCTTTATTCTAAACTTACGTCATCAACGGGCGCAAAGTATTTTTTTGTGCATTTACTGTCAGCTTGGGATGAGTACCAGTGGCATTGAATTTTATGCCCATAGTCAGCTCAAGATATTTTGAAGCCTATAAATAGAACTGAATTTTCTGTCTTCGGCAAAGTTTTATAGCTAAAATGCAGGTTTCGGGAATCTGAGAAATTTTTCTTGTTAAGAAATCTATAAAAAAAAGTGGGACAAGGAATCTGTGTTGATGTTCTACTGAATAAAACAACATTGGTGCTCTGAACTACGAACGCTGTTCCTTGTTATTGGGCCCCGTCCTACCACTCATCAGTGTATTAGGCTACTTAAAGGGTGTTAAAGAACATTGGAGGCGTTTACCAATACTCTGTGTGATCAGAAGTATCCGGACACCCCCAAAAACATACGTTTTTCGTATTAGGTGTATTGTGCTGTCACCTACAGCCAGGAACCTACAGCCAGAGACCGCCAACAGTTGAGGAGGGTCGTAATGTGTAATAGGCAGACATCTATCCAGACCATCCCACAAGAATTCCATACTGCATCAGGATCCACTGCAAGTACTATGACAGTTAGGCGGGATGTGAGAAAACTTCGATTTCTTGGTCGAGCGGCTGCACATAAGCCATACATCACGCCGGGAAATGTAAAACGACGCCTCGCTTGGTGTAAGGAGCGTAAACATTGGACGACTGAACAGTGGAAAAACGTTGTGTGGAGTGACGAATTCGATGGTAAGGTGTGGGTATGGCGATTCATCTGCCAGCGTGTATAGTGCCAACAGTAAAATTCGGAGGCTGTGGTGTTATGGTGCGGTCGTGTTTTTCTTGGAGGGGGCTTGCACTCCTTGTTGTTTTGCGTGGCACTATCACAAGCACAGGCCGACAATGATGTTTTAAGCACCTTCTTGCTTCCCACTGTTGAAGAGCAATTCGGGGATGGCGATCGCATCTTTCAACACGATTGGCCACCTGTTCATAATGCACGGCCTGTGGCGGAGTGGTTACGCGACAATAACATCCCTGTAACTGACTGGCCTGCACAGACTCCTGAACTGAATCCTATAGAACTCCTTTGGGATGTTTTGGAACGCCGACTTCGTACCAGGCCTCACCGACCAACATCGATATCTCTCAGTGCAGCATTCCGTGGAGAATGGGCTGCCATTCCCCAACACGACTTCCAGCACGTGATTGAACGTACGCCTGCGAGAGTGGAAGCTGTAATCAAGGGTAAAGGTTGGCCAACACCAAACTGAATTCCAGAATTACCGATGGAGGGCGCCACGAACTCGTCGGTCGTTTTCAGCCAAATGTCCGGATACTTTTGATCACATAGTGTACGTAATACGACTGATCAGCCAAGGCATCCTTTTTCCTTCGGTATACTTGCCAAACTGTGAGATGGAGGAGATTGTTGCAATCGAGATAGCCGTCGGCATGAAACAACACACATCGCTGCAGGAACAGCACAAGATCCTTATAATCGGCACTTTTGGTGACGATCTACCGGTGAAGAGACCGATTCAGTCCATTGCAGTCAGAGATGTGTTTACCGCCCCCTACTACACCTTATGGCACTACAGAGACTTCTTTCTGTCTGGAGATGATTTTTTGTTACTTTTGTGAGGGGTCTACGTGTACGTGGACTTTGTAATATAATTTTGTAATATGAAACGATTGTCATATGCAGAAGAGATTGTACTTTTGACACCATTGAACCAAAGATGTTGCCTGAGTGGCAGAATCGATTGTAAGCAGGGGCGCGCGGAGCGCAGTAGCAGTTGCCGTTGCACTCTGTCGTAGGTAGGATATTAGACTTAAAGCTTGTGGCTAGCTGGGAGAGCTTAGTTGTTGGTATATGGACGAATGATACTGTTTATACTCACACAGAGCCAGTAAATGTTAGGTTGTAGTTGGCTCTGTGCACTATGGGACTTAACTTCTAAGGTCATCAGTCCCCTAGAACTTAGAACTACTTAAACCTAACTAACCTAAGGACATCACACACATCCATGCCCGAGGCAGGATTCGAACCTGCGACCGTAGCGGTCGCGCGGTTCCAGACTGTAGCGCCTTTAACCGCTTGGCCACCACGGCCGGCTTAGGTTGTAGTTATTTCTATAAAAGTGTAAAGTGTGTTATTAATTTGTGACTCTATGAGATTATCAGGAATTGAAGTGATACTGATCGTTAACAGTTACTAAGCATTGCCCATGGCAATTATAGAAGAGTAATAAATTTATTCTGTAACTCAGAGATAAAGCAGCTGGAACAAATTTGTAAGGTAATGAAATTTTGTATATTTGGTTTTAAGTATGCAGCAACGCAATGTGGATTCCGTTAATTTTTGCTGTGCTGACCCTTGAATGTTGGAACCAAGTATTTTCCATCAGATTTAATGTATAGGTTGATTAGGTGTACCTGATTTGTAATATTTTGTGTGTTTTGTAATCCTGATACAGGGAAGTTAAATTTTGGAATCTATTTTCCAAACGATGCCAGACTTTTCGTTATGTAACAGTCCAAGTGTTTTTAATTACGACAGTGAGAATTGTAGAACAGTTGAGAACTTCACTGAATTTGAAGTTAAAGTAAAACGTGTCATATCAGATTTTTGTGAAGATGACACCTTATTTAGAATACAATTTTCAAACTGAAGCATTCGGTAATAGCATATCCCACTATCAGTGCCTCATCCTCTTTCATCTCGTGTTTATTTAAATCCAAGGAACATTTTTTAGGGAAATAATTTTTCAGTCAGAATCAGAAAAATATTAATGTGCCAGAATCAGAAAAGTATTAATGTTGTAACACTTCCAATGCGAGCAGCATTGCACAGAACAGAGCCAGTATCGAGTATTTTCACTGAAGGTTATTCATTTATCAGCCATTCTACCGATATTATTTGTATGAAGTTATTTTATGGCCGGCATTGCACTTCAACGTGCCAAGACGGAATATTTTCTGTGCCTAACGTGGAGAGAACAGAATACCAGGATTACATTCTTAGCGAATCTCGAGCTAAGGAAAATTTATTTCGTAGTTTATTTGTATAGGAAATTTTATCAGTTTATTTCATAGGGCCATAGAATACGGTGCTCACGAGACTGGATAAATTTCAGAGGGATGGATATAATTATAGGCACTGCATATTGGTTTTCCAGATTAAGTAGTTTAATTTCTTTGGATTACAGTAAAGCTGATTGAGCACACCATCTGCTCAACAACATATCACTCAGTAAATTGGCGTGACACAAACATTACGCATTTCATATTCATTGGCAAACAAAAGCACAAAAATTTTTTTATAAAATGTGGTGTCTAAAATTGTACTCGCCTCCGTAGCCGATGTCACTAACACACGCCTGTTCTATGGCGGGCGATTAGGAGATGCCCGCTTCGAATGGCATGGAAGAAATTTTCACCGGTAGCTGTTGGTGAGTCTTCCTCGTAATATGTCCATCGTCTACGAAACATTTCCGTTCCTGAAGTTTCGTGCAGTGCTGTGCTGCACATCTTCAAAGGTAACCTGGTTCCTTTGAGTCTTGCCGGAAGACGGGTCGCACGTCGTAGAGCGACATAAATACTGTGAAAAGTAACGTCGTCGGCGTTTACACGTGATCGTCCGAGATAATACTGATCAGATATAATCAGTGATGTCTATACATCTGGACGTCGAACTCCAACTGTGTCAGCGTGCCGGCCAACGCTGCTCGTATTTCGTTTCTTGCCAAATTACGAAAAGGCTGCCACGAAAAGTCACGAGAACGCAAAATCAAAATACTTTTACGTTATGCTCCCACGTGAGCCAATACATCGCTTATTGTCAATAAAGTTCAAAGCCAGAAGTAGAGACAAACGGATATTTGATTTTCTAAC
Organism: Schistocerca nitens; assembly: GCF_023898315.1. Taxonomy (NCBI): domain Eukaryota; kingdom Metazoa; phylum Arthropoda; class Insecta; order Orthoptera; family Acrididae; genus Schistocerca; species Schistocerca nitens. Next base: position 284,764,029 of record NC_064621.1, on the reverse strand, counting down.
TGCAACATGACGGATTACGCTGATGACAAGTGTTTGCTGGCACGCCGAAGTTCCATTCTCCGAGTTCAGAGTTTTACATCTAGGTAGTATAGTGTACGTTGAATGTAGCAATTAGCTATCATTGCCACCTGTCAAAGATAAAAATGTCGTTTCGGTAGAGCCACTATCCGTATATCACTACGTTTCATGCGTCCTTATTTTCTGTTAACATTAGCCCGCTGTCCATATATTTTGAAGCCTTGTTTAACCCTTTCCACACTGGTCCACACGATCGTGCAGGTTTGGTTCTTACTTTGCCACGGCTCAGCTACATCAGTTTTCTGCGTCACTCTGGACTGCAACGATTGTGGAAGTTCCCAGCTTCTATTTAGCAGTTGTTTTGTTTCATTTTATGATCTCCTAAGGATAACATATCACTTCAGACTTGAACGAGAGGCATGTGTCCCGAGGTAAATACAGTACATTTTCCTACATTTCGTTAGTTTGAGGCAATTCCTACTTAATTTTAAACTGGGAATATTTCTTTTAACGTACATAAGGTGTCTAAACAAATCCATGAAGTGCCAGTTGGACATTATACATGTTTTATATGGCTTTTTGAACAAACTATCAGCATGAAAAGGTTTTCAGTATTTTTCCCTGATTCTACAAGTAATAATGTATGGAAATTGGTACATTTCACATACAGCTTAAGAAAATTTTCTCAGGGTGGAAAGGGTTATATACCCGTGGATAATAATGCTCCATTGCGGATAAAATATTGGTTTAGGGAAACTTCACTTCATTATATCCTGTATGCAGAGCATGCTCTGCTACAGGTGATTTTTCTAGTCTCCTAGTTGGCAAATACTTTAATATTCCTTCAGCCGTGCACTCACAGTTCTAATGGTAGTTCCGCTGTAGGTTTTTACCTCTAGTACAAGGAATTTTATACACACCGCATGCCCACAGAGGAGGGAATTTATTCTTTACAGATCAGAGTGCTCTCCATATTTTTTTAGTTGATCTAAAAATCAGTCTGATGTTATGTTTCTGTAAAATCATTACGATCTGATCAGTTACTTTTTTAATAAACGGGAGAGAAAAGTACGGAGTTTGATTTCATAAGAAACTCACTAGCAACCATTCTGTCTGCAAAAGGACGTCTCCTCGGAAGGATGGGACACGATTGCTTTGCGTAACACATTAGGACTTAAACGCCCGCAACTGCCGGCGAAAGAGCTGAAAATAGAAGTTCACCTATAAAACATAAACCTAATACCTCCCACTAATCATGAATATTTCCCACAACATAGCTTTCGACCGTTAACTTTGCTGAATAAAATGCACAGAACACAATGCAGCGAGCCTGACATGGCTGGATAAATGAAATCAAGTCGCACTTTCAAGAACTAAGTCAAAAAACATAAATAGTCTACCTAAACACAATTTAGCCTCGTATTCCCTTTATAGTTGAATTTAATCACTACATGAATTGCATACGTTATCAAGCAAATTCCAATCCCAAAGAAAGCAGGGGTTGACAGATGTGAAAATTACCGAACTATCAGTTTAATAAGCCACAGCTGCAAAATACTAACACGAATTCTTTGCAGACGAATGGAAAAACTGGTAGAAGCCGACCTGGGGGAAGATCAGTCTGGATTCCGTAGAAATGTTGGAACACGTGAGGCAATACTGACGCTACGACTTATCTTAGAAAATAAATCAAGGGAAGGCAAACCCACGTCTCTAGCATTTGTAGACTTAGAGAAAGCTTTTGACAATGTTGACCGGAATACTCTCTCTTTCAAATTCTGAAGGTGGCAGGGGTCAAATACAGGGAGCGAAAGGCTATTTACAATTTGTACAGAAACCAGATGGTAGTTACAAGAGTCGAGGGGCATGAAAGGGAAGCAGTGGTTGGGAAGGGAGTGAGACAGAGTTGTAGCCTATCCCCGATGTTATTCAATCCGTATATTGAGCAAGCAGTAAAGAAAACAAAAGAAAAATTTGCAGTAAGATTTAAAATTCATGGAGAAGAAATTAAAACTTTGAGGTTTGTCGATGACACTGTAATTCTGTCAGAGACAGCAAAGGACCTGGAAGGGCAGCTGAATCGAATGGACAGTGTCTTGAAAGGAGGATATAAGATGAACATCAACAAAAGCAAAACGAGGATAATGGAATGTAGTCGAATTAAAGCGGGTAATGCTGAGGGTATTAGATTAGGAAATAAGACGCTTAAAGTAGTAAATGAGTTTTGCTATTTGGGGAGCAAAATAACTGAAGATGGTCGAAGTAGAGAGGACATAAAATGTAGAATGGCAATGGCAAGGAAGGCGTTTCTGAAGAAGAGAAATTTGCTAACATCGAGTTTGGATTTAGGTGTCAGGAAGTCTTTTCTGAATGTATTTGTATGGAGTGTAGCCGTGTATGGAAGTGAAACGTGGAAAATAAATAGTTTAGACAAGAAGAGAATAGAAGCTTTCGAAATGTGGTGCTACAGAAGGATGCTGAAGATTAGATGGGTAGATCACATAACTAATGAGGAGGTATTGAATATAACTGGGGAGAAGAGAAATTTGTGGCACAACTTGACTAGAAGAAGGGATCGGTTGGTAGGACATATTCTGAGGCATCAAGGGATCACCAATTTAGTATTGGAGGGCAGCGCGGAGGGTAAATATCGTAGAGGGACACCAAGGGGTGAATACACTAAACAGATTCAGAAGGATGTAGGTTGCAGTAGGTACTGGGAGACGAAGAGGCTTGCACAGGGTCGAGTAGCATGTGGAGCTGCATCAAACCAGTCTCTGGACTGAAGACCACAACAACAACATCAAGCAAAACCTCTAACTGGTATCCCAAGTTTTATCGCAAGTGCACTCCTCACCACAGGGTGAGACCACGAGAATTTTCCAGCACTTCCAGACGCTCTGACCTGGCACCTCACGCCTGCAGGGGGAGCTACGGAGGCCCAGACAGTCGTACAAAAGCGACACCGCGGCGCCAGGTTCCCTCTCCAATCGGAGAATGTTAAAAATGCCAGTGGCCGGACCAGTTCACCTTAGAAAATTTTGAACAAACACTCCGTGGAATTTTCCACTTCTCGCGTGTTGGTCTACCCTACGGATCGCTAGTGGAACTACCTGAAAAGACTAGTACAACTATTGTCTCCAACGTGGTCGCGCCACAACCCAAGTGTGAAAACTAAGAATTCAACAGATGTTACCAACGAAAACAAGAAAGCAGTGCCAACGCAAAACAAGTACTTGAACAACCTAGGCAGTGCGCAGAGCGGTGCTGTGGTCCGTGTGACTATGGCGCCTTCTAAACGAAGCTACCAGGTGTCAAGTGCGGAAAGCACCTACCAGGTGTATCCAGCCTTCGATATGAAAGGAACATTGACTGGACCTACTCGCTGTAGAACACCGTTCCTGTGCCCTGACGTTCTTGTCTCGGTTACCATCGACTGATCTAATGTGTTGAGGTTGTTTGTTCGACTTTTGTCTCCTGGCTCCTTTTAAGTTCGCGGTTACTTGCCGGTGATTTAATAGATTGTCGGTCCGTTTTGTGGACCCAGATGAACCTCGCTAGCTGCGTAGAAATGCTGGTTGCCCTTGGTTATTATACAGAAAACAGTTGGTGCCGTTAGCTTAAGAAAGGTTCATTGTCTCAACAGCTTATGAGACGGTGGCTGCAATGTTCCTGTTTCTTGTATTCAATTACAACTCAATTATTTGACAGATCGTGAGCAATATAGCATAACCTTCATTTGCACTGGTAATTGGTAACAGTGTGTTGATAAGTGCTGATGGCTGTTTGGTGAATGTAAAATTTTGTGTAGAGTTTAATGCCACTTGTTTTCTGGTATTATTTTCCATGCCTAGGTACTATAGGATTGATAGATTATGTTTCAAGAATGCTGTTTTATTAAAGAGGTTACGATTATTGTTACAGTGCTTATCATAAATTTATTTTAGCTTGTGTACCTGTATCTGCCGTGAAAATTGCAGAGGCACAGCTATGTAACTCTTTAAAACTATATTTAACTTTAAACTGTGATAGAGTCAAGATTAGATAAGAGTTTTCTGGTTAGGAACATTGCAGGTTTTTTTTGAGAAAATCTTTTGCTGTAATAAAATTGAATTAGCAATGTGCTTTTGATGAAATTCAACTTGGAAGAATTGTAGCACACCCACCGTGACCTAGCTCTTCCACTCATTTAATCTGTTCCACTACGGTAGCTGAGTGTGGTGGTCATCAGTAAAGCTCTATTGATCTCACAGTTGCACATGCACTGCCATTTAATTACGTCAATCACATGCATTTACATCACAGACCCACCCGTGATTAGGGGTAACATGAGATGCTGATATGCAATAAAACGAATTAAAAATCAGTAAAGTTGGTTTTCAATGCATTGCTTCTCCCAGACATGAAATATGATACGCAAAAGGCAGAAAAGCAATCCCCTAAATGTGGTGAATCCTCGTTAATCATTACAAATAATTAGCTCACGAAAGATGTCTGAGAAATTCATTTCAAAACTATTTTGTAAGAGAAGGTTTGGGGCTAACCGAAATCATTGCAAGTTCATAAATGAATATAGTAATTTTTCTACTTCAATTTATATTTTGTAGAAATGGTTTGTCAAATTTATGCGCCACCGCGATAGTGTCCAAAATGATTCCCGTGGAAACGTCCGAAAACTTCAGCCACACCAGAATAATCGAAAAGTGCATGATATGATCATGGCAGAAAGGCGTTCGAAGATGCATAAAATTTCCAAGATTTTAGTGATTTCAAAAGAACGTATAGGCTAAATTTTACTTGAGGAATTGCAGATAAGAAGGATTTGTGCAAGGTGGGTGCCTCAGCTGCTCACGACGGATCAGAAACGAATGATCATGGAGGCGTTTCTATACAGACTAGAGCTATTTTCTATGACGGTATGTGGCAATGGAACAACAATCATAACAGTGGACAGAAAATGATTCTTCAGTTCTAAAGAAAGACGAAGATATAGGTGAAAAAATTCGCGAAAAGACACCAGATTTGCGTAAGGAACAAAAACTCATCTGTCATCAAGACAGTGCACCTGCCAAGAAAAGTGTCTTGGCAGTCGGAGATTCAGGGATATGTTACAAAGCGGTAGAACATCAACCCCCCTCCCCTGATTCTTCGCAGAATCAAAGCATTTCTTGCTGGTCAGCATTTTTTGCTTAGCCGAACTATTGTAGCTGTAGACGTGTTTTTTGCAGCACTTCCAGAGTAATACAACAGATATTGATTAACGTCGCTGAATCACGGCTACACGAAGACTGGTAATTGGGGAGGTGGGGCATACGAGAAAATACAAGGATAAATATAAGCCAATGAAACTTTTATTGTTTAAGAGATAACTGAGCTAAATTTTACACATGTTTTCATTATGTTATTGACTATAATCCGTACTTTTTCACTTTTTTTGTCACTGGTTTGATCAATACGTTGTTGTATACTTCTAGAATACATACTATCAGATGAGGAACATTTTCTCAAAGGTGCTTTTCTTTTCGCTTTCAAAATGTGGTTCTTAGATTAGATAAATTAATATTTGTACTCCTTTTTTAATATCAGTCTTAGAACTCGTAAGATTTTTTTAAATTTAAATATATGATACATAGTAACTTTTATTTTACAAAAATTTAAATAAATGTCAAGGCAATGCACTGGTTCACCAAAGAAATGAAAATTGCAGAAAATGCATGAAAAATATTTTACTAGCATTTACGCTAGAAACAAATACCTTATTTGGCTATAACCATACGTTTAGTCTTTTTTGGCTTCACATAGCTCTTTTCTTCCGGTCTGCCCCTTCTGGCGTGCCCTTTCGGCAGTAATCTATACTGACATTTCAGAACTATTCAATACGCACATCACCATTCTTCTTCAGTAAGTTTCCAGTGAACCAACCTGCGTCAAATACTAGTCTCATAAGGGTCCTTCCCGTGTTACCATCGTTGAACACCAGAGAAGTACCATAAGAGGCAGCTTTAAGAATAGCAGATGAGCAAAATATAGTCTTCGGGCGTCTCTTCTAAATGCTATTACCACAGCTTGCGTTCCGGTTTTGTGTAACACCATGAGCGCATTTCGTAAATAAATCTTTGTTAATCGTGCCGTAAATGGGCTCATAGATTTCTGCAGTCTGCAGATGTCTTCTCTGATGCCAGTAAATAAAAAAATATTACAAACAAGAACAGAGACGTGTAGTAAAGGGAACGTGGCTCCGTGCACTGGTTGAAACAAGATAGCTGTTACATCTATTGTAGCACTAATTAAACTCTGAATATTAGAGTCAACATTTCTAACACGATACAGAACTATCTGGTGGCAAGAAAACTGTGCTGAATACTACGTTTGTGTGAACATAAATTCTGATTTTGACTACCAACTTGAGAATTATTCGACCACCCTCATACAACGGCGTGACGACATCACAATGACGTAACACCTACCCGAAACAGCCGGCTGTAAATAAATTGTTCATCATTAAACACGGAATTTGTTGTGTTCTTCACATCAGTTGTGTCCACAATCACTCGTCACTGTGAACCTGTTTCAAGTCGTGGTTCGTAATCGTTATTTCCATCCATGGTTTACACCATATCAGTGGAACCGCAGGGAATTAGAGTCGTTTCGACTTTTTGGATTGAGACATTATGGAGTCATTAGTTACAGTTGTAACTGTTTGAAGAAACACCCAAGTTTGAAGCCATGTGTACAGATGTAAGCAGCATGTTCGTTTTGCAGAATGCGGTGTTGTTGGTTGCACAGCTTAGAGAAACCCCCAATTCACACAAACAGCTGTTCGTCAGGCAACAACACCACTTTTTAGTGGTTAAATTTCATAATTTGTCATTCCGAACCTACTCTTACTCGTGGTATTACTGTGGGGAATCTCGAGACCGACAATTGCAAAACTACTCACGTAGCATCTAGTACCTATTATTCACGGCATGCAGTAGAGGTCTGTACTACTGACTGCTTGTGCTTTCAACAATGCCGCAGGATGGCTGCCCGACTGCAGTAGAGTTCCTGATTTATGTGTTCCAATAGCACTGTTGCGCTTATCGGTAAGGGTGACCGCTTGTCACGTGGCAGCTTCGAGTAATTTATACAGCGTGCAGCGCAGCGCCAATGTGGAAATGTTGTTGTTCCGTAGACCTTGACTATAAACGACTGTCAGTCGGCTTGTTTAGTTGTATCAGTGACGGCGCGCTTTTTCTACAGTAAACTATCATTAGTTACCTGCCAAGAAATCCTGGACGACTTTGTCACTACTCCAATTGGTACAATCAAAGGGAATTTGCATGAAATAAAGGTTACATGAAGAAGACTAGAAAATTCTCTCGGTATTCGAATAACGCAAAAGAGCAAGACTGTAAGGTCTACGAAAAGAAAAAAAAAATGGAAATTCTACCCTAATCGCGTGATCTCGCTCTCTCAGGTTTCCTCTTCTTTCTAAAGCTCAAAACATAAAGTTTTCCTTTAAATATATGCAGACTGACATACGAAGGAGGTTTTGTGTACGCAGGGTGACTTTGGTAAGTGAGGACAAACTACAGGAAACCATCCGTGAGAGAATGAGCACAAAATGTGATAGGGACATATGGCCGTAAATGTGTTCCAAGGGAGGTATACCCACTTGAAGGTGCAGATAAAAGATCCTTAAGAGTGAACCGGTGTCAGAACTAGGAGGGAAGGCGGACGGTTGGCTTTGGAAAAACCAGCCGACCGTTTCGAACATTCTCCACAACCGCCGCTATTCGTGGTCACTCACAACGCTTGCAGCCATTATTACCTATTGACTTGCGTCAGTGGCGACGGTTTCGCCGCAACTCCAGAAAGAAGCGAAGCTTGACCGATCCCGGTACATATCATACATATTATAAAAAATGTCCCCTGCCTCATTTTTTCCTTCTGTTTATGAAGTCTGCACTCGAGAACTACTGTGTTTGGTACAGTTTTCGCTAATAGACAGACTGGTTCTCGAGGAAGCTTTGTGTGTATACTTTATTACTACTAAGCCGTACAAACCGTTCGTACGTAAATATTTGGTGCTAGCCGTGTGAATCCTGCAAGGCAGCTAATATAATAGTGATGGGCTTCCTTCGTAGCTGAATGGACAGTGGAGATGGCTGCTACAAAGAGAACGCGGGTCTGATTCCCATAACTGCCAATGATCCTTCCTTGGCGGGTGGACTGGTATAGGATACACTCAGCATCATGATGTCAGTCGAGGGGTTACTTGAATGGGCCTTCAAGGCCTGGACAAAGACATCGTTAACAGTATCGAGTGAAACATCCAGCTAGTGAGGAGAAATCGAGTTGAAACGTCATGGGTTGAGAAGGTACCTGATGTTATTTCAGTGACAAAAATGTTTTGCCAATTTTGAAAAGAAACTGGCTGCTGATCCCACATGTCAATATAACGTTGAACCCGCTCTGCCTTTCATAGGTGCACAGATTCGTTTGGAAACGGTGTTATAAGGCCATGATACCTAATCGTGAAGTAAGCTGGTCCACGACTCTTGTAAACGGTCCACTATATCTTGGATAGTGGCATTGCTTCACACCCGAGGTGGTCCCATGTATGTTCTATTGGGGACAGATCTAGCTTCTTGTTGATCAAGGGAGTACCTCAATATAAACCAGACGATTCATGAAGTGACATCTGCGGACGAGCATCGTCCTGTTGAAAAATGACGTGACGATACTGCGGTATGAGAGGTAAGACATGAGGGTGCTGGATGTCCGTGATGTACGGTTGTATTACGAGAGTTCCATCAGTCACTACTTGCTGTGACATTAGGGCGTACCAGACGGCTCTCCACACGATGACGTCTGGAGTGACACTGCTGCGTCTCCCTAAAGCATTGGGAGAATGGGACCTGCTTCCCGACGTGTGGTAGTGCACGACCGTATTTCATGGCTGAACACAGTGAGATGCATTAATCAGTAATGCATACTTCCTGGCCGCAGCGCCATTCCAAACGCAGTCGTTTGTGTTTGTGCTTACAAAAATTACGATAATTTCCTACTCTGGCTGCTGGTAGCCTCCATTCAATGGTGCAGAGTGTCGCAGGGAGTCCATTACTTGTTCTCGGATGGCAGGTGCACTATGTGAAGGGGTCACGACGTGCCTGGTGCACAATGTACCGATCCTTCTCTCTCCAAAATGGCAACGAAATAAAATGCATTTCGTGCTAGCAAGGCTTCAGCTGCTGAACCAAGAACAAGCAAGTCTGGAACCACGAATGGCCACTACAACAGATTTTGTAATATATGTTGCGTCTCACCATGCCATTGTAACCATAGAATGTCAGACTATTCCAGTAACAAGAAGCTAGGATAAGGGTAGCATGAAATGTTCACGCTTCTTGTCGTACTAGGACTCGGCAACGTTGTACGCTGTTGCCTACCACAGTTATGAGCTCGACAATGAGAGGCTATACGAACAAGTGCAGTATTTGTTATATATAAAATAAATAAATTAATAATAACATGCGCAACTATATCTCTTTACGAGCTCAACACTGAGGCGCCAAGAGAGTTCAGTGCTCGTTAGACATCACACAAGAAATTAAAATTAATATCTGCCAACAAATCTGAACGTTCTGAAGTGTGGACAACTGTTTTTCAACGGAAATGCCTTCATACGAAGACAGCAAATTAAATGTGCAAATGACTCATTATACACTCCTGGAAATTGAAATAAGAACACCGTGAATTCATTGTCCCAGGTAGGGGAAACTTTATTGACAGATACATCAGATGATGGGGTCAGATGCATCACATGATCACACTGACAGAACCACAGGCACATAGACACAGGCAACAGAGCATGCACAATGTCGGCACTAGTACAGTGTATATCCACCTTTCGCAGCAATGCAGGCTGCTATTCTCCCATGGAGACGATCGTAGAGATGCTGGATGTAGTCCTGTGGAACGGCTTTCCATGCCATTTCCACCTGGCGCCTCAGTTGGACCAGCGTTCGTGCCGGACGTGCAGACCGCGTGAGACGACGCTTCATCCAGTCCCAAACATGCTCAATGGGGGACAGATCCGGAGATCTTGCTGGCCAGGGTAGTTGACTTACACCTTCTAGAGCACGTTGGGTGGCACGGGATACATGCGGACGTGCATTGTCATGTTGGAACAGCAAGTTCCCTTGCCGGTCTAGGAATGGTAGAACGATGGGTTCGATGACGGTTTGAATGTACCGTGCACTATTCAGTGTCCCCTCGACGATCACCAGTGGTGTACGGCCAGTGTAGGAGATCGCTCCCCACACCATGATGCCGGGTGTTGGCCCTGTGTGCCTCGGTCGTATGCAGTCCTGATTGTGGCGCTCACCTGCACGGCGCCAAACACGCATACGACCATCATTGGCACCAAGGCAGAAGCGACTCTCATCGCTGAAGACGACACGTCTCCATTCGTCCCGCCTGTCGCGACACCACTGGAGGCGGGCTGCACGATGTTGGGGCGTGAGCGGAAGACGGCCTAACGGTGTGCGGGACCGTAGCCCAGCTTCATGGAGACGGTTGCGAATGGTCCTCGCCGATACCCCAGGAGCAACAGTGTCCCTAATTTGCTGGGAAGTGGCGGTGCGGTCCCCTACGGCACTGCGTAGGATCCTACGGTCTTGGCGTGCATCCGTGCGTCGCTGCGGTCCGGTCCCAGGTCGACGGGCACGTGCACCTTTCGCCGACCACTGGCGACAACATCGATGTACTTTGGAGACCTCACGCCCCACGTGTTGAGCAATTCGGCGGTACGTCCACCCGGCCTCCCGCATGCCCACTATACGCCCTCGCTCAAAGTCCGTCAACTGCACATACGATTCACGTCCACGCTGTCGCGGCATGCTACCAGTGTTAAAGACTGCGATGGAGCTCCGTATGCCACGGCAAACTGGCTGACACTGACGGCGGCGGTGCACAAATGCTGCGCAGCTAGCGCCATTCGACGGCCAACACCGCGGTTCCTGGTGTGTCCGCTGTGCCGTGCGTGTGATCATTGCTTGTACAGCCCTCTCGCAGTGTCCGGAGCAAGTATGGTGGGTCTGACACACCGGTGTCATTGTGTTCTTTTTTCCATTTCCAGGAGTGTATTTATTACTTAAGAGCTGGATAATCAGGATAACCTGGAAAAAAATTAAATTTGGAAATGTAGGACTAATTATTTGATTAAAGCTACATCTAAACCACAATCAAAGTGACTTATAATGAGTTATTAACACAAGGAGCATTAATTATCCTAAAATTTTCAGCAAAGGGTGGCTCACAAGAAGGTCAAATGATTTATGAGTGTACCGCTAAGACCTCGGAGGCTACCTCAAAACTTGTGGATAACTGCTTGGAAAACACGATAACATCTCCTAACCTGAGCATCTCGGAAATGAGAACTAAACGGATTAGAGATCCATGAAACGGTGCAATTAATGCGGCAACACAAGTTGCGTAGCAGATCACGAAAATTGTGAGCTGCTCAGAAAGCAGTTAGAGCAAATTCAAAGTGCAAAATGTCATCCCGTGACTGGGTAGCAGACCTCCACATGTTCGTCACACTTCGCTCCACTAGTTTCCACAAAAAAAGTGACCAGCGTAAAATTACCTAAATTAAAATAAATGTAGGAGTATTTTGTTTTTAGTCATCAGTGTTCTGGCTGGTTTGATGCGGCCCGACATGAATTTCTCTCCTGTGCCAACCTCTTCACCTCAGAGCAGCACTTGTAACCTGCGTCCTCAATTAGTTGCTGGATATATTCCCATCTCTGTCTTCCTCTACAGTTTTTGCCCTCTACAGCTCCCTCTAGTACTATGAAAGTCATTCCCTGATGTCTTAACAGATGTCCTATCATCCTGTCTCTTCTCCTTGGTAGTGTTTTCCGCAAATTTCTTTCCTCGCCAATCCTACGCGGATACTCCTCATTCCTTACCTTATCAGTCCACCTAATTTTCAATATTCGTCTGTAGCACTACATCTCAAATACTTCGACTCTCTTCTGTTCCCGTTTTTCCACAACCCAGGTTTCACTACGATACAATGCAGTGCTCCAAACGTATATTCTCAGATATTCCTTCCTCAAAATTACGGGCTATGTTTGATACAAGTAGACTTCTCTTGGCCATGAATGCCCTTTTTGCCAGTGCTAGACTGCTTTCGATGTCCTCCGTGCTCCGACCGTCATTGGTCATTTCGCAGCCTAGGTAGCAGAATTCCTTGACTTCATTTACTTCGTGACCATCAGTCCTGATGTTAAGTTTCTCACTGTTCTCATTTCTGCTACTTCTCATTACTTTCGTCTTTCTACGATTTACTCTCAGTCCATATTCGACGTTTCATTCCTTTCGGCAGATTATGTAACTCTTCTTCACTTTCATTCAGGACACCAATGTCATCAGCGAATCATGTTGCTTACCTCTATTTTTCTTAGAATTTCGAACATCTGGCAGCATTTCACTTTGTCGAACACTTTTTCCAGGTCGACAAATCCTATGAACGTGTCTTGATTTTTCTTTAGTCTTGCTTCCATTGTCAACCGCAATGTCAGAATTGCATCCCTGGTTCATTTACCTTTCCTAAAGCCAAACTGACCGTTATTTACAAAATCCTCAATTTTCTTTTTCATTGTTTTGTATATTATTCCTGTGAGTAGCTTCGATGCATGAGCTGTTAAGCCGATTGCGCGATAATTCTCGTAATTGTCAGCTCTTCCAGTCTTCGGAATTGTGTGGACGATATTCTTCCGAAAGTTAGATGGTACGTCTCCATACTCATGTATTCTACGCACCAACGGGAACAGTCGTTTTGTTTCCACTCCCCCCAATGATTTTAGAAATTCTGATGGGCTGTTATCTACCCCTTCTGCCTTGATTTTTCTTTAGTCTTACATCCATTATTAACCGCAATGTCACATTTGAATCTCTGGTGCATTTACCTTTCATAAAGGCAAACTGATCGTTATTTACAAAATCCTCAATTTTCTTTTTCATTCTTCTGTATATTATTCTTGTGAGCAGCTTCGATGTATGAGCTGTTAAGCTGATTGCGCGATAATTCTCGTAATTGTCAGCTCTTCCAGTCTTCGGAATTGTGTGGACGATATTCTTCCGAAAGTCAGATGGTACGTCACCAGACTCTTGTATTCTACGCACCAACGGGCAACGGGAACAGTCGTTTTGTTGCCACTCCCCCCCCCCCCCAACGATTTTAGAAATTCTGATGGAATGTTACCTACCTCTTCTGCCTTATTTGATCGTAAGTCCTCCAAAGATCTCTTAAATTTAGATTCTAATATTGGATCCCCTATCTCTTCTAAATCGACCCCTGTGTGTTATTCTATCACATCAGACAAATCTTCCCACTCATAGAGACCTTCAATGTACTCTTCCCCATCCGTTCTCTCCTCTGCATTTAACAGTGGAATTTTCGTTGCGCTCTTAATGTTACCACCCTTGCTTTTAATTTCGCCGAAAGTTCTTTTGACTTACCTATACGCTGTGTCAGTCCTTCCGACAATCATTTCTTTTTAGATTTCTTCACTTTTTTCACGCAGATATCTCGTCTTAGGTTCTCTGCACTTCCTATTTATTTCATTCCTGTATTTCCTGTTCTTCCTTATATCATCAATCAACTGAAGTATTTCTTCTGTTACCCGTGGTTTCTTCGCAATTACCTTCTTTGTAGATTCTGTAATTGCCCTTTTGAGTGATATCCATTCCTCTTCAACTGTACTGCCTACTGAGCTATTCTTTATTGCAGTGTCTAAGACCTTAGAGAATTCAAGCGTATCTCGTCATTCCTCTTACTTCTGTATCCTACTTCTTTGCATATGGATTCTTCCTGACTAATCTCTTAAACTTTAGCCTACTCTTCATCACTACTAAATTGTGATCTGAGTCTATGTCCACTCTTGAGTACGCCTTACAATCTAGTATCTGATTTCGAAATCCCTGACTGACCATGATGTAATCTACCTGAAATCGTTCTGAATCATCCGGCCTTTTCCAAGTATATCTTCTTCTCTTGTGTTTCTTGAACATGGTATTTGCTATTACTAGCTGAAATTTTTTATAGAACTTAATTAGTCTCTCTCCTCTCATTCCTTGTCCCAAGCCCATATTCACCTGTAACCTTTTCTTCTACCCCTTCCCCTACAACTCCATTCCAGTCCCCCATGACTATTAGATTTTCATCTCGAATTACATACAGCATTACCCTTTCAATACCCTTATATTCTTTCTCTATCTTGTCATCTTCAGCTTGTGATGTCGACATGTATACCTGAACTATCGTTGTCGGTGTTGGCTTGCTGTCGATTCTGATAAGAACAAGCGTATCACTGAGCTGTTGGCAGTAACACACTTTCTGCCTTCCTATGCATAATGAATTCTACTTCTGCTGTACCATTTTCTGCTGCTGTTGATATTACTCTATACTGATCTGTCCAGAAATACTTGTCTTCTTTCCATTTCACTTCACTGACCCCTATTATAGTTTGAGCTTTGCATTTCCCTTTTCAGATTTTCTAGCTTCCCTACCACGTTCAAGCTTCAGACATTCTACGTCCCGACTCGTAGATCGTTATCCTTTCGTTGATTGTTCAGTCTTTTTCTCATTGTCACCTCCCCTTTGGCAGGCCCCTTCGGGAGATCCGAATGGGGGACTATTCCGAAATCTTTTGCCAATGGAGTGATCACCATAACACTGTTTCAGTTAAAGGCTACATTTCCTGTGGAACACGTTATGTGGTTTCTATAGTCTGCGGTATCTTCATGCTCTTGATCATTGCTGATACTTCCACATGTCTACATCTACATCTACATCTACATGGTTACACTGCAATTCACACTTAAGTGCCTGGCAGAGCGTTTATCGAACAATTTTCATACTACTTCTCTACCATTCCACTCTCGAATGGCGCGTGGGAAAAAGGAACACCTAAATCTTTCCGTTCGAGCTCTGATTTCTCTTATTTTATTATGATGATCATTTCTCCCTGGGTGTCAACAAAATATTTACGCATTCGGAAGAGGAAGTTGGTGATTGAATTTACGTAAATAGATCTTGCCACAAAGAAAACCGCCTTTGTTTCAGAGACCCCAACTCGCGTATCATATCAGTGGCATTCTCACCCCTACAGCGCGATAACACGAAACGAGCTGCCCTTCTTTGCACTTTTTCGATGTCCTGTGTCAATCCTACCTGGTAAGGATCCCATACCGCGCATCAATATTCCAGCAGTGGACGGACAAGTGTAGTGCAGGCTGCCTCAAATGGTTCAAATGGCTCTGAGCACTATGAGACTTAACTTCTGAGGTCATGAAACATGCTGCATAGAAAATTCGCAAAATCCATTTTGTATTTAGGGTGATGTCAGATGATTTCGTGTTGTTCTAGTAGATAATGCCAATAGTCCATGCCATACATCACGGTCCGCGAGAGCAGGTAGTGCGATGCGTGTCCTGCAATCCAGAGGATTGCCGACGTTTTCTGTGAGAGGGAAAAGACAGCGTCTGGGAGAAATAAAAGAGTCCGTTGAGCGTCGGAGGAATGCCTTGGCGGGTTGCGTCAGCCGCCAAACATCCTTTGCCTCACCGCGCTGCAGAGAATGTTCGTCGGTGTCCAGCATATCGCACATAAGGCAGAGCGGGGAATCTACCATGTGAATGTCATACAGTCGTCGGCGGTTCACTACCTTGCGGTCCATTACCGTATACCGAGACGATCTCTCTGCCGTTGTGAGGAGAGGCGTATGGACAGCTCGCCAAATCTGTCGCCAATCCCTCGTTGTGTGTTTAAGTTGGACAGCATTGTTGCCAAGATGAGGCCTCAAATATCAATATATCCCACTGGTACTGGGGATCCTTGTAGAAGGTATCTGTAACTGAACGCAACTAAAATAAACAAAGAATCGCGCGACGTGAGAAAAAGAAGGTTGAAAGGACGTGGGAAGAAGCACGTCCAGGATCGCCGACTTGTTGGCGTGTTGCCGTTGGTTCCAAGTGCGTAGCGTCGCTCGCTGGTATAGAACTAGAGCCTTGTTCTACACATCCTCCAGAATGGCGTGGGAGAGTCTCGTATTTGACCTTAAACAACATCCCCTGACTGACATAGTATCCAAAGGCCACCATTAACCTGTTAGTAATATCATGTGGCATTGCCAGTACCTGTGCCAGGTGCGGCAGTCACGAGGTCAGATGAACATTAGTCTATTCTACCCTTTGGAGAAGGTCGTGGGTTCGGAGAGAGTTGTAGTGTATATGCAGTCGGACATTCTGAAGCAGACGTAGGTAGTTCGCCGCCGCTGATTGCGGTAGCGATCGGGTGAACAGTACTCCTAAGCATCGCAGGATATTCACCGTCGTAAACGGACTGCGCAGAACGTCCAGCCCCCGTCCGATGTGCATAATCTTAGTGCTATTCATGTTGACTCTGCTACCCGCCTCTACGTAGTAAGAACGGCAACCACATTACGTAATTCGTTCTCCGACCGACGAGCATCATCAAGTCGTCGGCATGTGCACGACACGTGAAGGATCTCGCACGGACTAGGACGCCTGTAAGAGTCCGTCTAAGAGTCTACATCAATGGTTTAAGCACTATTGCTAACAGCACCATCGACAGGGGACATCCTTGCGCAACTGAGCTGCAAATAAGAATCGTTCCTATCTCCCTGCCATTGACTCTCACCGTCGAAGGAGCGCCACGAAGGAGGCGCATAAAGACGGTAACAAAATCCTGTTATATCGCCATGCGTCGCATGGTCAAGTAAATCGCGGTTGACCCTGCCAAAGGCACTATCAAAATCCACTGATACGAACGCAAGCGACAAGCTTACATCAGGGAAATGAAGTCACGGTATTCGCCTAGGATAGAATGGATGTTGCTCCGAATCTCTAGACAAGCCTGGTCTGGTGGTAGTGCCTTGGATATCACAGTATTCCCCTAGACCACCTGATGTACGAATTTAGGGTTACCCTGCCGAAATTTCCCACTCGTAGCGTACCTGAAAGAGGTTGAGGTGTACTAGTGTCCCCGCCCTTCACACCACGGCAGCCAAGCATATCGACTTATTTGAGTCGATGACAACGGGTGGAATAAAAGACAGCCAATTCTCTCACGTTGCACGGCGTAGCTGCGGCGGCGCTTTCTTACAAGGAAATCCTTGAGCGCGAGTGCGCATGTTCAATCTTTAGCAAGGCTCATTTGAATGTGTTCAGTTTGCAATTATGACAGGAAAATAATAGGTACTATTGACTCACCATGTACATCAAGAGGTTCACAGAAAATGGTTGGTTGATTTCGAGGAGGTGACACACAGCGAGGTCATCGGTCCCATCGGGTTCCTTTAAAAGGAACCATCTGGTTATTTTTTTTTTTTTTTTTTTTTTTTTTTGACTGCTGGAACCCGGGATCTCCTGCTTATATGGCAGACGCTCTATCCATATTTTTTTTTAATTGGGTAACAATAGCAAACATAAACTGCTGCTAGCATTTTTTTATATAACACGATGACCTTTAGAAAATAAAATATTTCTGGGAAACGTAAATAAGTGGACTTTTTTTTGCAGTGTGGTGTAACAATAACAAACATAAACTGCTTCTAGCATTTTTTTTTAAATATATAAGTAGATGACTTTTATAAAATAAAATATTTCTGGGAAACGTAAATAAGTGGACTTTTTTTACATAATAGTAAAAAAATCCTGCTTCTGTCAGTACAAAACAATAACGGTCTACATTCCTCTTTTGGGCGCGTACCTCGCTAATCCCGTTATACCTCTCGTTGGTGTCGGGTACGTCTTCACGTGTGGTTGTGGATCCTCTCCACTGTCCTGGTCCTTTCTTGTTCTGATACTTATAATCAATAATTACATTCTCCTACCCGGGACACCCCAACTGGATGGGGGATCAAGCAAGGCACTCCCTAAAAAATTTGCGTAATATGTTCGATATCTCGGATGTCTCATAAGCTGTGAGTGATGATCTTGTAGTAAGGCCCAAAAGTCGAGCACATTCTTACTGCCGTCTCGGAAACAATAACGCACAGTCAAACCTCGAATCCAGGTCACTGCGTTTGTCTTTTTTCGGGGATAATATGTCCTATCTGGGACAAGTAGTATCCGTGGTTCTATTGCTTACGGCCCCACCCGAAGGAGGAAGGCCATCATTTTTTTGACCAAACACCATACGACCGCCGAAGGTCCGCATATTAGGCGATGCTCCTCTGTGTCTATAACATTGCACTGCGGACACAGTGGCTCGTCCGCCATATGAATTGTATGCAACCTGGAACGAGTCACGTATTTCCCATTTACCACCTGATGCCACAGTGCGCGCGTACCCGTATCAAGGTGTGGATGGTGCACAGTACGCCATACCACTGACCACGTAACTGTTGGTTGGCGGCGCTCTACGGCATTATTCGACCGTCGTCGAGTCAAGATGTGATATATATCACGTGCCGTTGCCGTCCTGGTTGTCGGTAGTTCCATATGTACATAACTGTGTTCCAAAAAAAGGTTCGCATATGGGCAAGCGATGGCGAGATGCGAGACACCGCTACTGGAGCCGAACGAGAAGGTGGAGCGAGTTCGTCTGTAAAGGTGCCCGTCAGACTTGTGTGGTGTCGTGTCCACATCTTTATCATTGTGGTTACATAAATAGCCACTGCTCGGTCGCGTACGTGGACTAGTCCAAGACCTCCACGACTACGAGGAAGCGTGAGGGTTTCGTATCCGAACTTAAAAAGCAGACCTGTGCTCACAAAATATCCTAGTGCCACCAGGATTCGGCGGGCCAACACCACCGGCATAGGAAGAACTTGTGCCAGGTGGGGGATGCGAGAAGCTAGATAAGTGCTGGCAAAGGTGACCCGTTGTATCATATCCAGTGCCCTTAACCTGTGACTACGGACACTCGCGCGAATTGTTTGCAGAAGATGTCTGTAACTCAGTGCCGCCGTGCGTCGAACGTCTGTAGTGAAGATAATTCCTAGGCATTTCATCTTGTTAATCGGCTGTAATTGTGCTACACTTCCTGGCGGGAGTCCTCTCCCGATGTTCATCGCTCCCGACTTTGCCATGTTCAGGCGACTTCCCGTAGCCATACAATACAAATTAATCCAATGCAAGGCCACTCTTGCCTCGTCGCCTGACCGTGCTAAAAACACTAGGTCATCCGCGTATGTTATGCATATAAACTTGTTGTGCCTTATGGTCATTCCTTGGAGTCGCTTCCGGAGCCCGCAGAGCAGCGGCTCGACGGCGATGGCATATAATATCGTTGACAGCGGGCACTCTTGTCTGACCGGTCGTGAGATGGTGATGGGCCCCACCAAGCGTCCGCTGATGAGCACTTTGGATGCGGTTCCGTGGAGTAGTCGCATGACGACGGTGACAAAACTTTCCGGAAACTTCATTTGCTTCATCACCTCCGTGAGATAAGCATGGCTCAGCCTGTCAAAGGCGTGATCGAAGTCTATCGATACCAATGCACCCCGTAGACGACATGTTGCTGCCAGTGCGATAACATCGCGGTAGTCGCTGAGTGCCGTTTGTATATTGCTATCTCCTCCTAGCTGGGTTTGGTCGAGTGAAATCACTTGGCGTATTACGCGTTTAAAGCGTGCTGCAAGTATCCTGGTGTAGATCTTGTAGTCGCTATTAAGAAGGATCAGTGGCCGGTAGGCCTGTATCCCTGTGTCGCCGGATGGTTTGTGGATGGGGATGATCATTCCTTCCACGAAGGAGGGTGGAAGAGGCACGTTGGGAGACATCAATTCGCAGTACATGGCAGTCCATCGTGGAGTCATGAGATCTTTAAATGAACGATAAAACTCCAACGGAAACCCGTCGGGCCCCGGCGATTTGTGCGACGCTCCCTTATCAATCGCTTCCATTACGTCGTCAACTGTGACTTCTCCTGTTAACTCCAGGTTGGCCGTCTCGTCGAGACACGCGGAGAGCGTTCGTCGGACCTCATGAAAGGCTGCCTGATCGTGTTCCGCTTCGTCATAGAGATGACCGTAGTGTTCCACAAAAGCGTTGGCAATGACTTTTTGCGTTGTCATACGGCGACCATCTGGCAGTACGACCGTCTGTATTAAGGTTCTGCGGCTAAATTGTTTTTCTCTGATAATGTGATACATCGACGGTGATTCTCCACGAACTCGTTCAAAGGCCCTTGCACGGATTGCGGCACCCTCCAGACGGCGGCGCGTTATGGAAATTATTTGGGCCTGTGCTCGTTTTATACCGGCACGACGCATACGATACCACATACTCCACAGAATCATCTTGTAAAAACGTTAATATTTCATCTGCCACTAATTTCTCTGTGAAATTCCTTGGGTTGCTTTCTGACGAATTGTTATTGAAGGTATATTGCAATGTTTGCTTGGTTATCGTTGCCATTGCTCTACTTTGTATCGACAGTGCTAGCACTGCAGCATTGTTGTGAGTTATTCGTAAACTGAGCAGCGTAACTGCACTCGAGATTAGATACCTCCAGTGCCGTCTCCTGTCGCCATTAGCAGCCAATATTGTGGTTCCATGGTAGAAAAGAAGTGGGATGTCGAGCGTCGTAAACATCATTGACCTTTTGCGACTTCGCAGTCAAGAGGTTCCTTGTTTGAGGAGCCAACGAAAAGGTGCTACTCGTATAAAAGCGAACATCGCATTTTCCGACAAAAGCACACGGCTGGCCGGGCCTCGCGGACTTCTGCAAATCACAGTCAATTGGAAAGCTGCACTACATCTACATCTACGTGATTACTCTGCTATTCACAATAAAGCGCCTAGCAGAGGGTTCAGTGAACCACCTTCAAGCTGTCTCTCTACCGTTCCACTCTCGAACGGCACGTGGGAAAAACGAGCACTTAAATTTTTCTGTGCGAGCCTTGATTTCTCTTATTTTATAATGATGATCATTTCTCCTTTTGCAGGTAGGTGCCAACAGAATGTTTATGCAATCGGAGGAGAAAACTGGTGATTGGAATTTCATGAGAAGATCCCGTCGCAACGAAAAAAGCCTTTGTTTTAATGATTGCCACTCCAATTCACGTATCGTGTCTGTGACACTATATCGCCTATTTCGCGATAATACAAAACGAGCCGCCCTTCTTTGTAATTTTTCGATGTCATCCGTCAGTCCCACCTGATGCGGATCCCACACAACACAGCAGTACTCCAGAATATGGCGGACAAGCGTTGGGTAAGCAGTCCCTTTAGTAGACCTGTTGCACCTTCTAAGTGTTCTGCCAATGAATCGCAGTCTTTGGTTTGCTCTACCCACGATATTATCTATGTGATCGTTCCAGTTTAGGATATTTCTAATTGTAATCCCTAAGTATTTAAGGCCGGCCGAAGTGGCCGAGCGGTTCTAGGCGTTTCAGTCTGGAACCGCGCGACCGCTACGGTCGCAGGTTCGAATCCTGCCTCGGGCATGGATGTGTGTGATGTCCTTAGGTTAGTTAGTTTTAAGTAGTTCTAAGTCTATGGGACTGATGACCTCAGAAGTTAAGTCCCATAGTCCTCAGAGCCATTTGAACCTAAGTATTTAGCTGAATTTACAGCCTTCAGATTTGTGTGACTTAACGCGTAAGGGAAATTTAGCTGATTTCTTTTAGCACACATTTGAATAACTTAACACTTTTCTTTATTCAGGGTGAATTGCCACTTTTTGCACCATACAGATATCTTATGTAAATCATTTTGCACGTCGTTTTGATCATCTGATGACTTTACAAGACGGTAAATGATAGCATCATCTACAAACAATCTAAGAGGGCTACTCAGATTGTCTCCTATGTCGTTGATATAGATCAGGAACAATAGGGGTCCTATAACACTTCTTTGGGGAACGCCGGATATTACTGCTGTTTTACTCGATGACTTTCCGTCTATTTCTACGAACTGTGACCTTCCTGACAGGAAATCACGAATCTAGTCGCACAACTGAGGCGATACTCCGTAGGCACGCAGTTTGGTTAGAAGACGCTTGTGAGGAACGGTGTCGAAAGCCTTCTGGAAATCTAAATGTATGAAATCAATTTGACATCCCCTGTCGATAGCACTTATGATAGCACTTATTATGAGTATAAAGAGCTAGTTGTGTTTCACAAGAACGATATTTTCTGAAACCGTGCTGACTACGTGTCAATAAATCGTATTCTTCGAGGTACTTCATAATGTTCGAATACAGTATATGTTCCAAACCCTAGTGCAAATCGACGTTAGTGATATAGTCCTGTAATTCAGCAGATTACTCCTACTTCCCTTTTTTGGTATTGGTGTGACTTGAGCAATTTTCCAGTCTTTATGTACAGATCTTTCTGTGAGCGAGTGGTTGTATGTAATTGCTAAGTGTGGAGCTATTTTATCAGCATACTCTGAAACGAACCTGACTGGTATACTACCTGGACTGGAGTCTTTGCCTTCATTAAGTGATTTAAGCTGCTTTGTTACACCAAGGATATCTACTTCTATGTTTCTCATCTTGGCAGTTGTTCTTTATTGGAATTCAGGAATATTTACTTCGTCTTCTCTGGTGAAGGAGTTTTGGAAAACCGTGTTTAATAACTCTGGTTTAGTGGCACTGTCATCAGTGACATCACCGTTGTTAGCGCACAGTGAAAGTATTGATTGCGTCTTGCCACTAGTGTGCTTTATCTATGACCAGAATCTCTTTGGGTTTTCTGCAAGATTTCGAGACAGAATTTCGTTGTGGAAATTATTAAAGCATCTCGAATTGAAGTACGCGCTATATTTCGAACTTCTGTAAAACTTTGCTAATCTTGGAGATTTTGCGTTCTTTTAAATTTGGCATGTTTTTTTCGTTGCATCTGCAACAACGATCTGACCCGTTTTGTGTACTTATTAATTTATGTGCTATATATCTCTCAATTTCTGTCGATACTATCTCTTTGAAAACGTTCCACAACTTTTCTACACTTACATGATCAGATCGCACGGAGTGAAGACTGTCTCTTAAAAAGGCGTTAAGAGCATTTTTACCAGCTTTTTTAAATAGATGTACTTTGCGTTTCTTTTTCATGGTTGTAGGTGTTACGGTATTCAGCCTAGCAGCAACTGCCTTGTGGTCGCTAATCCCTGTATTCGTCACAATACTCACTATTTGTCCAGGATTAATTGTTGGTAAAAGGTCAAGTATGCTTTCGCAACCATTTACACTTCGAGTACGATAGCAACGGCGGTACGGTACACTACACTGTTATTG
Source organism: Schistocerca nitens (assembly GCF_023898315.1). Taxonomy (NCBI): domain Eukaryota; kingdom Metazoa; phylum Arthropoda; class Insecta; order Orthoptera; family Acrididae; genus Schistocerca; species Schistocerca nitens. The sequence continues at coordinate 284,740,745 of NC_064621.1, read as the reverse complement.
AGATAAAAGGTTGTGCCTCGTATGCACTCAAACACGCAAGAAATTACGAAAATAAACTAGTAACTACACAGATAACTGAAAATAAGTCGCTCCTGTTTGAAGCTCTTAAAAATATGTAACAAGCGAACGGTGTACTCGTCTTATTAGTAGCAGGTACTCGCAGTGCGCTCTCGCTGATGGTCTAACCGACACTGCACTGGTGTCCAAAATTAAAACAACAAACCACTAATTCACGATATAATCATACAAACCGTCAACAGATGTACTGTCGTGTTCTGCACAGAAGATAGAATTCTGGTCAAAAGACAACCACGCCAGCGGTTATGTCAGGGCATCTATCAGACGGGATAGTGTTCGCCAGGTAGTCTCACATCCACAGTAACTGTGACACACTCACAGACGGTACAGTATGGCACAGAGAGGACGCCTAGAAGGCGCTCTGCAGTGGAGGGCCATGGGAAGAATGGAAGCAGAGCAGTCGCAAACTGATGTGCCCAAATGGCTTAATGTGAATCGTTCTGTTGTTTTCCGGATGTGGCGATAGTTTATAAAGATCGAAACTGTCTCCCAAAGACCACTGCCTGACGGACCACGTGTAACATCAGAAAGAGAGAACCGCTATTTCTCTTTAATGGCACGACAGTACCGTCTTTGTACTGCACGGCAGCTGGCATCTGCCACCACAGCATCCACTGGACGTGTTGTAGAGAGGCAAACGGTGCACGGAAGGCTTCGGCAGAGTGGCCTTTATTGTCAGGGACCAGCTGTATCCATAACTCTGACGCGTCTTCACAGAAAGGACTATCTAGAGTGGAGTCGTCAATGTGCCCCCTGAAGGGCAGAACAGTAGTCCAATGTTCTTTTGATAGATGAGTCTCGATTTGGTCTGTACAGTGATTCTCGGCGGATTCGCATCTGGAGGGAACGGGGAACATGATTTCTGGACCCAACCATTGTGGAAAGAGCCTGGTATTGAGGGTGACACCTAATGGAGTGGGCAGGGATTGTGTGGACCACTCGAACACCTCTTCGTGAAACTGTACGGTTAAACCGGCAATGTTTAACGGCCCTCAGGAGTCTGACAAGATCTTTGGACCTTATGTGCAGTTGTTGTGAAGCGCTGTGGGCCCAGACTTCGTATTGCTGGACGGTAATGCTCTGACTCGTAGAGCACGCGTGGTTGATGTTTTCTTGGAAACTGAAGATACTGCATCCATGGCGTGGCCCACTCGCTCTCCCGATTTGAATCCCACAGAACACGTCTGGGATGCACCAGGGATACGGGTTGCATCACGTCAGCATCCACCAACCACTCTCCAAGGCGGTGAGCAGCGCTGCAGGAAGAATGGGAGTTATTACCTCAACATGAGATTGATGACATCATTCACGCCATGCCTCATTGCTGTCAGGCCTGTACTGGTTACAGAGGTTATTTCATCCCATACTGTGCGCATTAACCAGTTGTCGGAATATATGTGTAAATCCGTTAAGTTGCAAAAAACAAAGAGCATTTTTGTCTACCGTTATGCATGTTGTAGTTGTTTACGTTCTACGAGGTGCATTCAAGTTCTAAGGCCTCCGATTTTTTTTCTAATTAACTACTCACCCGAAATCGATGAAACTGGCGTTACTTCTCGACGTAATCGCCCTGCAGACGTACACATTTTTCACAACGCTGACGCCATGATTCCATGGCAGCGGCGACGGCTTCTTTGGTAGTCTGTTTTGACCACTGGAAAATCGCTGAGGTAATAGCAGCACGGCTGGTGAATGTGCGGCCACAGAGAGTGTCTTTCATTGTTGGAAAAAGCCAAAAGTCACTAGGAGCCAGGTCAGGTGAGTAGGGAGCATGAGGAATCACTTCAAAGTTGTTATCACGAAGAAACTGTTGCGTAACGTTAGCTCGATGTGCGGGTGCGTTGTCTTGGTAAAACAGCACACGCGCAGCCCTTCCCGGACGTTTTTGTTGCAGTGCAGGAAGGAATTTGTTCTTCAAAACATTTTCGTAGGATGCACCTGTTACCGTAGTGCCCTTTGGAACGCAATGGGTAAGGATTACGCCCTCGCTGTCCCAGAATATGGACACCATCGTTTTTTCAGCATTGGCGGTTACCCGAAATTTTTTTGGTGGCGGTGAATCTGTGTGCTTCCATTGAGCTGACTCGCGCTTTGTTTCTGGATTGAAAAATGGCATCCACGTCTCATCCATTGTCACAACCGATGAAAATAAAGTCCCATTCGTGCTGTCGTTGCGCGTCAACATTGCTTGGCAACATGCCACATGGACAGCCGGGTGGTCGTCCGTCAGCATTCGTGGCACCCACCTGGATGACACTTTTCGCATTTTCAGGTCGTCATGCAGGATTGTGTGCACAGAACCCACAGAAATGCCAACTCTGGAGGCGATCTGTTCAACAGTCATTCGGCGATCCCCCAAAACAATTCTCTCCACTTTCTCGATCGTGTCGTCAGACCGGCTTGTGCGAGCCCGAGGTTGTTTTGGTTTGTTGTCACACGATGTTCTGCCTTCATTAAACTGTCGCACCCACGAACGCACTTTCGACACATCCCTAACTCCATTACCACATGTCTCCTTCAACTGTCGATGAATTTCAATTGGTTTTACACCACGCAAATTCAGAAAACGAATGATTGCACACTGTTCAAGTAAGGAAAACGTCGCCATTTTAAGTATTTAAAACAGTTCTCATTCTCGCCGCTGGCGGTAAAATTCCATCTGCCATACGGTGCTGCCATCTCTGGGACGTATTGACAATGAATGCGGCCTCATTTTAAAACAATGCGCATGTTTCTATCTCTTTCCAGTCCGGAGAAAAAGAATCGGAGGCCTTAGAACTTGAATGCACCTTGTATATTGTTTGCAGTTTACTATCACCTGATTATACTGTTTTGTGGCAAAATAAACGCGACCGTTCAAAGTTTCGGTTTGTTGCTTTAATTTTGGACACCAGTGTATTTCCCGTACACAGAGAGCCCAGCAACTAACCACCAGAGCAGAAATTTATTTATATACACGTAAAGTTCCGGAGGATCAAATTGAGGAACAAATCTCCAAGGTCATTGAACATGTCAGTAAATGAAATTACAACATAAATGTAATAACATATAAAAATAAAATGTTTATGAACCCGAAAAAAGTCAATCCATAAGTTTAAGCAAACACAATCAACATTACAACAAGAATCAGCTTAATTTCTCAAGAAACTTCTCATCAGAATTGAAGGAGTGACCCATGAGAAAACTCTTCAGTTTCGATTTGAAAGCGGTTGGATTACTTCAAAGATTTTTTAATTCAAGCGGTAGCTTATTGAAAATGGATGCAGCAGTATACTGCACACCTTTTTGCACAAGAGTTAAGGAAGTCCGATCCCAATGCAGGTTTGATCTCTGCCGAGTATTAACTGAGTGAAGGCTGCTTGTTTTTGGGAATAAGCTAATATTGTTAACAAGAAATGACAGTAAGGAATATACACTCCTGGAAATTGAAATAAGAACACCGTGAATTCATTGTCCCAGGAAGGGGAAACTTTATTGACACATTCCTGGGGTCAGATACATCACATGATCACACTGACAGAACCACAGGCACATAGACACAGGCAACAGAGCATGCACAATGTCGGCACTAGTACAGTGTATATCCACCTTTCGCAGCAATGCAGGCTGCTATTCTCCCATGGAGACGATCGTAGAGATGCTGGATGTAGTCCTGTGGAACGGCTTGCCATGCCATTTCCACCTGGCACCTCAGTTGGACCAGCGTTCGTGCCGGACGTGCAGACCCCGTGAGACGACGCTTCATCCAGTCCCAAACATGCTCAATGGGGGACAGATCCGGAGATCTTGCTGGCCAGGGTAGTTGACTTACACCTTCTAGAGCACGTTGGGTGGCACGGGATACATGCGGACGTGATTTGTCCTGTTGGAACAGCACGTTCCCTTGCCGGTCTAGGAATGGTAGAACGATGGGTTCGATGACGGTTTTTAATGTACCGTGCACTATTCAGTGTCCCCTCGACGATCACCAGTGATGTACGGCCAGTGTAGGAGATCGCTCCCCACACCATGATGCCGGGTGTTGGCACTGTGTGCCTCGGTCGTATGCAGTCCTGATTGTGGCGCTCACCTGCACGGCGCCAAACACGCATACGACCATCATTGGCACGAAGGCAGAAGCGACTCTCATCGCTGAAGACGACACGTCTCCATTCGTCCCTCCATTCACGCCTGTCGCGACACAACTGGAGGCGGGCTGCACAATGTTGGGGCGTGAGCGGAAGACGGCCTAACGGTGTGCGGGACCGTAGCCCAGCTTCACGGAGACGGTTGCGAATGGTCCTCGCCGATACCCCAGGAGCAACAGTGTCCCTAATTTGCTGGGAAGTGGCGGTGCGGTCCCCTACGGCACTGCGTAGGATCCTACGGTCTTGGCGTGCATCCGTGCGTCGCTGCGGTCCGGTCCCAGGTCGACGGGCACGTGCACCTTCCGCCGACCACTGGCGACAACATCGATGTACTGTGGAGACCTCACGCCCCACGTGTTGAGCAATTCGGCGGTACGTCCACCCGGCCTCCCGCATGCCCACTATACGCCCTCGCTCAAAGTCCGTCAGCTGCACATACGGTTCACGTCCACGCTGTCGCGGCATGCTACCAGTGTTAAAGACTGCGATGGAGCTCCGTATGCCACGGCAAACTGGCTGACACTGACGGCGGCGGTGCACAAATGCTGCGCAGCTAGCGCCATTCGACGGCCAACACCGCGGTTCCTGGTGTGTCCGCTGTGCCGTGCGTGTGATCATTGCTTGTACAGCCCTCTCGCAGTGTCCGGAGCAAGTGTGGTGGGTCTGACACACCGGTGTCAATGTGTTCTTTTTTCCATTTCCAGGAGTGTATATAGTGAGACACCAATGTCGAAATACCCATACTCGTATGGAAGGGTTGACAAGAGGTTCGTGAACTTACACCACTTATTGCCCGAACCGCCTGTTTCTGAGCAAAAAATATCCTTTTAGAATGGGGAGAGTTACCCCAAAATACAATACCATACGACACAAGCGAATGAAAATAAGCAAACGAATGATCGCTTACTTCAGATACCATTAGAATAGTAAAAATGGCTGCATTAAGTCTTTGAACAAGATCCTGAAAGTGGGCTTTCCTCGACAGTTTTATATCTATCTAAACACCCATAAATTTGAACTTTTCAGTTTCACTAATCTTATCCCATTCTGTGAAATTAAAACATCAGGTTTTGTTGAATTGTGTGTTAGAAACTGTAAAAACTGAGTCTTACTGTGATTTAGCGTTAGTTTATTTTCTACAAGCCATGACCTTAGGTCGTGAACTGCACTATTTGAAACTGGGCCAATTTTGCACACAACAAAGCTAGTGTCATCAGTAAACAGAAATATTTTAGAGTTACCCGTGATAATAGATGGCATTTCATTTATATAAATAAGGAACAGGAGTAGCTCCCATTTGACTATACCCCACTCAGATCCCACATCACAGCCATTCTGAGCATTGTGAATAATGACATTTTGCTGCCTGTTAATAAAGTAAGAGGTGAACCAATTGTGAGCTACTCCCCGCATTCCATAATGGTCCAGCTTCTGCAGCAATATTTTGTGACCAACACAATTAAACGCCTTAGTTAAATAAAAAAATTATGCCTAGCATTCGAAACCTTTTGTTTAACCCATCCAGTACCTCACAGAGAAAAGAGATTATAGCATTTTCAGTTGTTAAACGACATGTAAAGACGAACTGTACATTTGATAGCAAGTCGTGTGGTGTAAAATGATCAATTATCCTTACATACAAAGCATTTTCAATAACTTTAGCAAACACAGATCGCATAGAAATAAGTCTAAATTTGACTGCATTATCCTTTTCTCCCTTTTTATGAAGCGTCTTTACTACTGAGTACTTTAATCGTTCAGGAAACTGACCATTCCTGAAGAAAAAATTACAAATATGGCTAAATACAGGGCTAACATGTGCAGCGCAGTACTTTAATATTCTGCTAGGCACTCCATCATATTTTTTCAAAGAAAATTCTGCACTGGCTCTATGAATGATTTTTATAAAATCTGCGACCGGTTTCGTACCACTTATCGGTGCATCATCAGGCAATATACGCTATTTATAACATAGTAACGTTCAACATTGCCCTGTAGCCACTCACCACCATTCACGTCCAATATACCGTCATCTGGTGGAAGCGGTAGTTAAAATTTAATATCTTTTTTTTAAAAAAAATTAAATCTTAACTACCGCTTTCACCAGATGACGGTATATTGGACGTAAATGGTGGGGAGTGGCTACAGGGCAATGTTCAACGTTACTATGTTATAAATAGAGTATATTGCCTGATGATGCACCGATTAGTGGTGCGAAACCGGTCGCAGATTTAATAAAAATCATTCATAGAGCCAGTGCGGAATTTTCTTTGAAAAAATGTCGAGGTTTGGCTGTGGTTGCCCGCCCTACGAAACAACATGTTACTCCAACATATCCATGAAGTCCTTAGTCTTCAGTGATTTAATTATTGACTCCATCTCTTCTTGTCTGTGTCACAGAGGAGTATTTCAGACATCAATCTCGGATAGGCATTTGCCAGATAGTAATGATTCCCTGTAGGAACTAAATTTTTATTTAAAATTCACCATCAATGCTCAGGAGATGAGTGTTAAATACTGTATATATATCTTATTTACCAGTAACAGAAATATTTTTACTACGAACTGACTTTATATCGTCGACCGTGTGCTGCTGACCAGACACTTCCTTCACAACTAACCATTTGGTTTTAATTTTATCCTGTGAATTAGCTATTCTGTTTGCATACCGTATACTCTTTGCCTTTCTAATAACATTTTTAAGCACCTTAAAATACTGATTGCAATGGGCTACTGTAGCTTGATTGTGACTAGTTCTAACATTTTGATACAATTCCCGCTTGGTTCTACATGATATCCTTATCCTAATAGTCAGCCACTCGGGCTGCCTGTTACTGCTAGTACCCCGTTTTGAACTCTGTAATGGAAAACAATTCTCAAAGAGCATGATAAATGTGTTAAGGAAAGCGTTATATTTATCATATATGTTATCGGCACTATAAACATCTTGCCACTCTTGTTCCTTAACAAGGTTTAAAAAACTCTCTATAGCTGTTGGATTAACTTTCCTACATAGTTTGTAATTATATGTGACATTTTTTGAGTACAAAAGCCTTTTAGTGTTAAAATTTGTGCATCATGGTCTGAAAGGCCATTCACCCTTTTACTAACAGAATGCCCATCTAGTAATGAAGAATGAATAAAAATGTTGTCTACGGCTGTGCTACTGAACTAACAAGCCTCACACTTCCCTCCAGCATAGGAAGAAATAGAGAAATATAAAATAATAAAAAATTCCATAGCGATATATGACTGTAAAGTCACAACTGCCTTACACGAAGTACCGGACGGCACGCTGTTGTCGTGATAGCGGAGCTAATAATTTGATAGCTACAACGCAGCGTATGTTGCCCCGGTGCTACAGGCAACTGTTTAGAGCACTGAAGACGGCCTTATGTTAAGCTGCCCACAACCTGAATGTTATTTTAAACATCACAGTGCTTTAGTAGGCTTGGTTTAATTGTAGGTTGCCCTCGTCTTCCTTCGACCTTTAACATATCCAAACCAATTATAGGGAAACAAGCTGTTTAAAGTGGAGCCAGACTACGCCGTAACTTACCATTTTCATGCACCAGTACACAGACTATTTCCATAGGCGAAAGAAGTTCCAGAAACTTTGAATTTGACGTCTGAGAGTTACCCACTTCCCCACGATGCACACAAGAAATCTTTCATGCTTGTTAAACTTGATACATTGAGGAAGAAATACACAGTGAATGATCCCTTTAAGTGTACTTTACAAGTTGGTGCTCACTCGTTTTGCTTTCTTCTGTCATGGTGATGAAACAGTCTTCCTACTGCCTGTAGTTACTTGATTTTCAGGTAATTCTCGCAGCCCCTGTGCCACGGTGCCTATAATAACAAACTGGCTAAAAAAAATAGCGATTTAAATATGCACTCAGCCGGCGGGTGTATAAATAGAGTTTCAGTTCTCTGTAACGGATATAAGGACAAGTAGAATGCACTAGTATTGTTTGTGTTTAGTGATGTTGCAATGCCTTGTAAGGTATATAAGGGGCCGGAACACCGTCCGATGTTGAGGGATCACTGTGAAGGGCATTAAGAATCCATGTACTCGTTATGAGACTGCGCTATCAGTAGGTGACAGTAGTTTGAAAGGAGCGCCTTTGTTGTTGCATTTAGCTGGATTATCTAATAGTGCGATATCCATATTTGTGGGACATTCGGATATGATAGTGGCCAGTATTAGACTGCTTGGGAAGGTGAGAGCAAAAATATTCGTCATTAAGGAACCAGTCGACAACGCTTGACCACCGCACGGGAGGACCGCCATTTTGTGCATCAAGCACCTCGAAAACCCTTCAAATCTGCACCTGGCACCCTAAGAACAAGTAGTGGACTCTTTTCAACGTTCTGTGTCACTCTGCGGCTGCGTTTGGAGTGGTGCCGTGACAGGGAAGCATGGACTGTTGATGACTGGGGTTCAGAGATTGTTCGCGCTTCTATGCTACCCTGGATGACCGTCGTCTGTGATAAGGGCGGGACTTGGCGAGAGGCGCCGCTCTTCCAATGTTCTGGAGACGCAGTATAGGGTTATTCTTGGTGCCATCGTATGGGGAACACCTGGCATATTAGGTGTTCAGGGAACTCAGACAGCAAACTGGTACGTCACGGCCATCTCTTGTTGTCATGGGTCACCTATCATATGAGGGTATTGTGTCATTTCTCACCCAAACGTCACACTTGTCTCTGTGAGCTGTCTGCGTGAGTGTAGGTACCTGTCCACAGTTGAACTTGTACATGACCAGCTCGGATATTATCCCTGTCCCAGAATCAGTATGCAGGATATCAGGGACCTTTTACAACAGCTTTGAGCCCGTTGATCCAGCTATGCTCAGGAGAATACACAACGGCTTCATATACCCTTCTCAACCGAATCAGGTCACAAGCCGAGGCCAGAGGGAGGTGCAGCTTCCTACAGATAAGTGGGATCATTTAGCCAAGTTCTTTGTAAATATGTTTCGATTTTGTAATCAATGAAATAACACCACATATCCTCTCAAGCTGTGAAGTTTGATTTCCTTTCCTACTCCCCTTCTGCGTGTTTCGCTCCTTTTGTCGGGCAGTATATTTCACAACAATTTGACTTTGACGCATTGTTATGTCGTATCGAGTCACCGAGTATGGAAATCGCACGATCTCAGACTACAAACTAAAACTGCGGTCTACAAAGCAATAATATTACCAACTTTACTCTACGCCTCGGAAACTTGGTGAGATGGAGTGGCCATATCGTACGCATGGACAACAGTAGACTTCCCAAAGCGGTGTTATGCTCAGAGCTCTCGTGTGGAAAGCGGTGGCAAGGTAGCAAACATCTGCGATATAAAGACACCATCAAACGCCACGTCACAGCCTGTGGCATTCCGAGCAAACGTTGGGAGGAGCTTGCATTACACCGATCAGAGTGGCACTCAACTGTACACAAGAGTGTGGAATAATTCGAGCATATCCGCCTAAACAACCTGGACGATAAACGAAAGCTCCGCCAATCTAAGCCCAAGCCTAATTACATCTATACGCATAACCCACTGGGCAACTGTATTGCGCTTCGTGCGATCGGATCTTCAAAGCAAAGCTCGGTTTTACAAGCCACATCCGAGCCCGCCACAAAACGGACTAAACGACTGACGGAGTCGTTGTCGCCGGGCACGGCGAGGAGAACATTATCATGTCGATCGGTATTTGCAAGACGGCCGAAAACAAGATCCAATTTTACAGGTAGAGAGTTCGGTCTAACTGATGCTCGTGCTTGGTTGGTGGTTGATCCGCTGATTAAAACGCCGCATAGTAGTGACACACTGAAGGAGAACCCAACTATACCGCCCCTTTGCTTATAGAAAAAGAATTTTACATAATTTTCGGATCCTTCTTTTAATTATCTACTAGATCATTTTGTTCATAGTAAATTATTGCCAGTTACTTACCATACAGTACGAATGTTGCGACCTATTATGAAACGGGAAGATTCAAAATGGAAAACTATACTTCCCACTTACTACTCTGTACTCTAGACTGCGATCCACACTTCAGCATGCAAAACAGTACCAGAGTAATCTCCTCCCTTAGTTCTGAATGATGGAAGACACTATTAATACCTGAGACATACATCACAGTTGGTTAAAAGCTGTGAAGAGAATGCGTGCTGCTGATGCAATGAGTTGTAATACCAACATCATCATCATCATCTGAAACTTGACTAGCACTTCTGTACACAAGATGTTCTTTACGACGCCGTTCGTTGGAGCCCTGAGACATACGTGTACGTATAGCTCCTAAATGATTTTTCTCATCCATCGACCAGCTGTTTGTTCGTCATCTCGAAACCCAGCAAAGAACTTCCTTGAACATCTTACATCCACTCGCCTGGCTAACTGTCCCACCCATTAAAACTTCATTGTAACTACGGCCACGTCGACGCTTCCGTCTGAGTTCGCTCCTTCATCCACATGATTCTTTTCCTGTTTGTAGTAGTATTTGATAATACCATTAGTTGAGAAGCTCATTTCTTACTTCCATCAGCCACAACTGGCAATAGACACTGATAGTAAATATTCCTTTGAAGGTGCATTGAAAATGCTACTTTTGGAAACACTACTCGGCTTGATGAATACACTCTGTACATTTATAGTTATCCGTTGACTTTGCTACCTGAACATCGAATATGTATCCAAAAACCCTAAATAAGAAAATTCGTCAACCAGTTCTTTGTCTTCATTATTAATTTGTAATTTTTTCTTTTCGCCGTAATTTATTTCCACTATCAGCAGACAGTAGAGTGTCATCCATAAAACATAGTTCACATAGAGGGTCCCAGATTTTAAAATAAAATCACTTGAAAACAAAGATCGATAGAAGAATGCAACAAATGGCCCATTTGTTGTGGGACCTGTACAAATTTTATACTTTCGAAATTGTAGTTACAAAAGCTGCTAACAATGGCGCTATGGTCGCTATACGTATGTGTGAATTGTTGAGAAGATTAATCACAATACGTGTTTCCGATAAATAATTCTCAGAGACCGAGAGAGGAGGTTAGCGTAACAAAGGAAAAGTTTGAAATCATGTATTCCACTGAAGATAAAAGAGTTTCCAGTACTAGAATATTACAGTACTACGACAACAAGGCGCAATTTTCAGACACTATTTAATGTTGCTAAACACCTCTATGTGATAACCATTAGAAAGCTCTTCCCCAAATTCGAACCGACAGACTGCAAGGATAATGATCTAACATGAAACTCCAGCTACACATTATAATGTCGATACTGTTTTCGGACTTATCCAGCAACATCCGAGGAAGTCTGCCTGAAGAATTCCAGCAGACTGGTTTGTGGTGTTACTGCACGCACACGATACTGACGAATGGTCTACATCTTTCCACCCAGCATTCAAAGTAACCACGTCATACCCCTACCAGCTGTGCGACAAAGGATTGTCTTTGCAAACCAGATTCTCACAATAACTGTCCACAAAAGTTTTTATGTTGGCAGCATCTTATTCACAAATAAAGCACTCTTCCACCAGAACTGTTTCGTGAGTAAACTAAACTGATGATTTTGGGGTTCCCAAAATCGTATTTTGTGTGAGGCGAAACCACTATATCCTCCCCAGGTTGCTGTTTGGGCAGCGATGCACAAATAAGACATTATCGACCGTTTTTCTATTCGAGAAGCTAGTGAACGTCACGTAGCAGTTTTGGAACAATGTGTCGCCACCAAGTGTTGGAGGATCGACTACGCACCGAATTGTTCATACGACTACATCGCATCTAACAAGTGTTTCGCTTTCTTGATGATCACTTCGATAATAGAGCCATTGCGTTGGATTATCCCAAATTTACTGGTGAAAGCGCGGATTGGTCTCCGTATACATCCTATCTGACTCATGTGGCTACTTTCTGTGGGACACGTTGACATACAATGTCTGCCGCATCTGTCCCAGCATGCTGTACCATTCTGAAACGTCAATCAGTATGGAAAATGAATCAATTTACACTGAGATACTGCAAGAGTTGATGATATATTTCAGTGTTCGTACCTCTCTGCTGCGGGCGGTGGGCATTTGGAAAAGACTGTGATGTGATTTCAGAAACTGCTTGCAATAGACAAATTAATTTATGCATACAGATACGAATCGTAGAATGTACTCCGTCATCCTTTAGCAGCTTTTGTAACTACTATTTCGAACATATTTATTATAAAATTCTTGCAACTTTCACGTTAAACGTAGCGTTGTTGCGTTCTTCGATCAATCTTTGTGTTCATATAATTTTATTTTAAGATCAGAGGGCGCTTTGAACTTCTTGCATATTCCATTAATACGTATGTTTTCTCCGTTTGATCAGTTTAAGAATCGAAAAGCTTCCTGTAAGACTGACGAGAATAGATTTTGTGATACGGAATCTTCTTGTGCGGCTTCTGTTTCTGTTCTCATTTTCTCACTGTCTCAGTGAAGCTAACTTGTAATTTATATTCTTCGGTATAATAAAATATGTTGAACCTATGCCTCATTTCCGAAGGGCTGTTGCGACAGATGTTATTGAAACAGAGTGAAAATCCTTATGAATCTCTAGAAATTACTAACTTCATTCACAACTCACAAATGGACAATTGTGCTATAAACATACCTAAGGCAGCTTGTTCCTTTACCTGATGAAGATCTTGGTTTTTTTTCCTGTGTGATTACTGACTAATTCAATGAACATCGCGTTCATGATACGAGGCAACAGACACTGGAATGATCGCAAAACTAATCTCAGGTAAGTGTGTTGGGAGCCTTGCTGTTCATGTTGACCTTGCAGACAATATTGTTACCTCAGATTTTTTGCAGACAATATTGTTACCTCAGATTTTTTGCAGATGATGCAGTTATCAATATTGAAGTACTGTCTGAAAGAAGCTGCATAAATAATCGATCAGATCTCGATAAGATTTCAAAGTGATGCAAGGATTGGCAACTTTCTTTGTATGTTCAGAAATTTAAATTGTACACTTCACAAAACGAATAAACATAGTACCCCATGATTATAATGTCATGCGTCACTGTTGGAATCTGCCAACTCGACAAATACCTGGGTGTAATACTAGGAATACGAAATGGAATGATCACATTTGCTCAGTCGTGAGTAAAGTAGGTGGTAGATTGGGGAAGTGTAATCAATCAACAAAGGAGATTACTTACAAATCACTCGTGCGAGAATATTGCTCAGGTGTGTGGGACCCGTACCAAATTGTCTAACAGTGGACATTGGACATATACAGAGAAGGGCAGCACGAATGGTCACAGGTTCGTTTGATCCGTTAGAGAGTGCACAGAGATACTGAATGAATTGAACTGGAAGACTCTTGAAGATAGACGTGAATAGAATGGGAAGAAACCATGATAATTGGTACAATAGGACACATCCTCTGCCATGCACCTCACGGTGGTCTGCAGAGTATAGAAATAGATGTCGATGTGGAAGAGGTGAAATGTTTTTAAGAGGGAATGTGACGAACGGACATCGTGTGACACGTCAGCGATGGCGTTGTGCGGAATTGTAGTGAAATTTGGTGTCAATATGACATCATTAACCCACCTTATAGCTCACGTGAACTGAGGTGTGGCCCTTTTGTGGTGTCCTGCCCACTCGTCTCTTATAGGGTGCCTAAAGGAGGCGGCTTTCTCGGATAGCTATACAATAATTCAAGCAAATCACATCAACTGATTTTATTACAATTAAGTAGTTTGACAAAACTTAACTTTCATTTACAATGACGTGTCGCAAGATATTGGCAACATGCAAATAATCAATGTCTTTCGTCGCATAGAATGTCCATGCAAGTAATGGATATGGATCACAAGGAACAGCTCTACTAGAGTCCGTCTTCCACTGCCCCCTCCCTCTCCACCTCCCCCCCCCCCCCCCCCGAAGCTGGCAGGAGGAGCGGCGCTTATTTTCGTCGGCTAGAGGTCGCTCCTGTCGTGGTGCGATCCTAGTCCGCGAACTAATGGCAGACGTCGTCTCACAGCCTTCTCTACTCTTGCGTTCTTCATCTTCGTGCCGGCGCCTGTCGTTACGCCGGAACACTTTTTTTCTTCAAATATCAGCACCTAGCTGGTAGGAGCGTCGCCGAGCCTGTCGGCGACGTCACAGGGAGCCAATCTTTTGCACCATTACAGACTGTATGCGCCTTTGAGCGAAATTTCAAACTTCTGCGTCACAATACGAAACAATTACAGGCTTTCAGAAAATGACCCTTTAATTGCGTTGCGGAGTGTATCTACGAGGCGCGTCTGACGAGAACGGTGAATGGTCTCACCAAATAAATGAAACAAAAGTTACAAACAAAATATCGTTTCTGGTCTTCAAAATAATCACCGTTAGCTACAAAACATTTCTGACATCGACCGTAAATCATTACAGGTGTTGAGACCTGAAGCTGCCGGCCGTTGTGACCGAGTGGTTCTAGGAGCTTCAGTATGGAACCGCGCGACCGCTACGGTCACAGGTTCGAATCCTGCCTCGGGCATGAATGTGTGTGATGTCCTTAGGTTAGTTAGGTTTAAGTAGTTCTAAGTTCTAGAGGACTGATGACCTCAGATGTTAAGTCCCATAGTGCTCAGAGCCATTTGAACCATTTTGAGACCTGGAGCTACCAGCACGATCTGAAGACAAAACGATAGTCTATGGCATTGTCTACATCTACATCTACATACATACTCCGCAATCCACCATACGGTGCATGGCGGAGGGTACCTCGTACCACAACTAGCATATTCTCTCCCTGTTCCACTCCCAAACAGAACGAGGGAAAAATGACTGCCTATATGCCTCTGTACGAGCCCTAATATCTCTTATCTTTGTGTTCTTTCAGCGAAATATAAATTGGCGGCAGTAAAATTGTACTGCAGTCAGCCTCAAAGACTGGTTCTCTAAATTTCTTCAGTAGCGATTCACGAAAAGAACACCTCCTTTCCTCTAGAGACTCCCACCAGAGTTCCTGAAGCATTTCCCTAACACTCGTGTGATGATCAAACCTACCAGTTACAAATATAGCAGCCCGCCTCTGAATCGCTTCTATGTCCTCCCTCAATCCGACCTCATAGGGATTCCAAACGCTCGAGCAGTATTCAAGAATAGGTCGTATTAGTGTTTTATAAGCGGTCTCCTTCACAGATGAACCACATCTTCCCAAAATTCTACCAATGAACCGAAGACGACTATCCGCCTTCCCCACAACTGCCATTACATGCTTGTCCCACTTCATATCGCTCTGCAATGTTACGCCCAAATATTTAATCGACGTGACTGTGTCAAGCGCTACACTACTAATGGAGTATTCAAACATTACAGGATTCTTTTTCCTATTCATCTGCATTAATTTACATTTATCTATATTTGTGTTCATCGACTCCCCGCCTCCCACAAAAATATGGCTCACAGAATCCATGATTAAGACGATGCTGATCGCCTCTTTCGACAGCATTTTTCCATCAGTTTTTCTAGACGTAAGGAGGCGGGAAGACGACGAATACCACGCCATCGACTGTCGCTTGGTGCCTGGATCAGTTTGCAACAGGTATACATTATATCTCCTGCAACGATACGGGTACCCAACAACACGTGACCTCGGTGCTTCGAACCTTTTCACAGGAAACGTTTGCTGACAGTTTCCTACAGCTTCACAACCGATGTCAGCTCATGGTGATTACTTTGAAGACCGTTAAAGATGGTACCTGTTGTTTCCTTCATTTTGTGAGACAATTCACACATTTTGTAGACATACCTTGAGGAGAAAAGCGTGTGGGGTTCTTCATATACCTCATATTTCCTTAAACCAAAAAGCTGTTTATTGGAAAAGTAGACCTCCCGAGAAGATGATGTAAACCACACTGTGAAATTGACTCATAGTGGTGGCACTTCCTATACAGACGGCAGGGATGACATCTGGAGGGAAGAGAGCATGGCACTTGCATAGGCGAGAACTCGATGGCACTTTTCTGAAAGTCAAAAAGGGCAATCTGGCACAGGAGTGCTATCAGACATGGAAATTATGTAATATGAGCGACATTGTTGCAGCACGGTGCACAGAATCAATACATTAAATTTATATCCAGCTGAGACTTCAGCTACTGGTATAACTTTTATACCTGTTGTACTGAACTTAGGTTGTGAAACGCTAGTTCTGGGTAGCTGTCACATTAACAACCGGAAAGTGAAAAATGGTAAATAATCCCTCCTCACAACATGCGCGAAAATTATTCTACGTAGTGGAGGACACGCAGATTTATGTCGACCCTGATGGCAATCTGCGTTTGTGTGTCCTGTTCATCCAAGGCTGCACACACAGCTTCCCAGGATTTGCTACCTGTGTCCGAAGGCCGCCTCCGCGAGGGACATTAAAGATATCATTCCTGGGCTTTAAGCTACACCTCTATATCCAGAACGGCGCTGTTTCTGAGTAATACTACACTGCCGCAGGAAATAATCAGTCAGGATGAAGCTCTCAGCCAAACAGCATGAAATTTATACGGAATATATCAAATGGTGAAACATTCAATTTAATACAACTACACTGCTACCAAAAAATATATCTCGTCGTTTATCTGAAGCCATCAAACTATCGATATTTCTGTGCCAATCTGTTTCGATGGGAGTCAAGAATGAACGTTTCTAATTCCTAGATCTTCTTGGTTGTCTCGTACATTTTTATGGTGCTTTTCAAATATAAGAAAAAATAACAACTGCAAAAGGTACTTTTCGTAAGAAAGATAGAGAACATATAATAAAGCATAACTAAAAACTGGACCCACACATTAAAACGTTTCCTTCGTATTGGAACACGACTCCTACGCCCTTGCACTCGTTTCTTAGTCCCAGTCCGTCATACACTTTTAATTTGCCAGTAAGTTTCACAGCACGATACACTTTGCTGCAGCGCAAAAGAATCAGTCTGGAAGTAACTTTCTAGGCGAATCCTGTCATCTAGCAATGTATTCACGAGAACGTCTGAGATCGGCTCGCGAATTGTGCACGAATAGCTCAGTCAGTTCGTTTTCCACGAAAGATAACGGGTCAGTTCTACTTCCAGTTCGGCACAAATAATTTATTTTGAAGAAATTTGAAACGTGTAAAGTGTATGCCTCAATTTGGTATAACACACTAAAAAGGTAGTCACCAGAAAGTCGTGTAGTTTCCGAAATCCTCGTGCCGAGCCTACTGGCCATGACAATCAGCCCTCAGGTAGATCGCGTGCCTTCCCCATTCAACACACGGACAACACTCTCACTGATACTATATGAACAGTGTGTTTGTGTGACTAGCAGTCATTCCTCGACAGGTGACGCTGCTGTCGCCAGGAAGGGTTTATATTATTAGTAGGTCAGTGGTCATTATTTTATGGCTGATCGGTATATACTCTGATATGCGATGCTCTCGATGATGATAATGATATTTGGTTTGTGGGGCTCTCAACTGCATGGTCATCAGCGCCCGTAAAAAGTCCTAATTGTTACATCCTCCAATTTTTTCACAGTCCACTCTAGCCACCGCCACAAATGATGATGATGATGATGATGAAATGATGAGGACAACACATACACCCAGTCCCCAGCCAGAGAAAATCCCCAACACGACCGGGAGTGGAACCCGAGGCCCCGTGATCCATAGGCAGCAAGGCCTTCGTGTTCCATCGAAAGAGGCAGATAGTGAATACTAATCTTTCTATAAAACAATTTGTCGTCGAGTTCAAACTCGTTAAAACTTTGAAAGTTAGGGGAAAGACCACCCACTCACCTAGAGTGTACCTGTGGGTGAGCGCGTACAAGTCTCACATATACCAGGTTATGTAGATAATACCGCTCATTACTCGATCACATCATCCTACTGATGCATGCTGTTTGGGCAGTTTGTAATTTTCATAAGGTTGTCGTGTAGTTTCATAGCGTGCAAAATGATTTTGTATTAGTCGCTATTAATTGACTGCCATTTACTAAACAGATTCTGTGAAAGTAATATGTAGTGAGAGTCTGTGGACACGAATGGTACGAGTATATGCGTGCCATTTCTAGTTGAAAGTGTGTTTATGTTGAGTACGGCAGCCGTAACAGATCCGAGAAGGAAACAAGGACAGTTTCTGCCACCGCAGCCGCGTATATTTACAGCTTCTGTCTTTGACTTTCGGCCTTAGCTCGGTTTCAAATGAAGGATAGGGCAAATCTGCATAAGTTACGTTACGTCCGTGATTTTGGTAACCTTCGCATGTTACATTTGAAAATGAGTTGGTGAGAAACTGGTTGTGACAGCAGTAAATATGCACGAGCGCTATGGCTAAGGATGTACAAACTTTGTTCGTTTTCTTCGCCTCCGGAGAAGTTTGACGTGCTTCCATTTCATAGTGTCACTCCATTGTAGTACAGATGGGAAATGATGTTTCTATGGTATTGGACGACATTGACTGTACGGGTATACCTTCATTCTCAGAATATCGATTGGCAAAGTGCCTGAAACATTTATTTATTTACTGGAGGAAACACAATATATTCGCAGTGCCTCTGGATTTTATATGAAGATTATGTCCAGCTTAAATAATAAACTAACAGAGAAGAACAGCGGATGTAACTATCAGATCTAATTATTTGCGCTGCGACAACAGTTTCAACAAAGGTCACGATATAATTAATGACACGCACACTTCCCATCTCCGTATGACGCAACAGGAAATTCACCAAAGACTAAATCAGAAATGATACACACATAAAATTCTCCAGAGCCATGGCACTGCCAGTCCTGATTTTTGGCAGTAAGGCTTGACTAATTAATAACAAAGACATATCTTACATAGCCTTGCAGTGAAATGAGACTTTCAAGGATTCTTTTGAATTTACTAGAAAAATATCTCTGTGCAGAGCTATTGCAGTAACATTAGTCATCTTCCAATGAAAATTTTTAATGTACTCTTGGCTTACTGCAGTTCTTTGGGAAGTTTCTGTTATTTGCAGAAACCGTCAGAATGCCCGCAGCTATAGCCGAGGTCACTAAGGCACACCTATGTGGTGGAGCTCGACTCGACTGTAAGCCAGTTCGAGTCATGGTGGTGGATGAAAACTTCACTGCCAGTATTTGGCAGGCAAGAAGAGAAGAGGTGGTGGCCTAACGTTCCTTATCACCAGTCTCTGTACAAATTACTGAACTGTCCATGCCTGTCTGCAGTGCCTCATGAAGTGAAGGCACGTGACACTGTTCGTGATGATTCGTCCGCCGCATGCGGAAGCTGTGTTCGACGGACCCCTTGGAACTATTCGAAATTCTTGCGCTGAGACTCATCCCCTTCCTTCTCTCATCATCAAGATACAGCTTAAACATAACACTACAATATATAGGCGCCCATTAACTCACCTGCACTCTAGAAATACACATACGACACCCCTCTCACACACCCGCGAGGAAAGGGGCAAAGTACGCGGAAGAAGAACACCATTTCTGAGAAGCAGCTGAACCCAACTGCTGGAATATTCCAGCTAACAATACCATACGACGTTTACAAAAAAAATGGCTCTGAGCACTATGGGACTTAACAGCTATGGTCATCAGTCCCCTAGAACTTAGAACTACTTAAACCTAACTAACCTAAGGACATCACACAACACCCAGCCATCACGAGCCAGAGAAAATCCCTGATCCCGTCGGGAATCCAACCAGGGAACCCGGGCGTGGGAAGCGAGAACGCTACCGCACAACCACGAGATGCGGGCTACGACGTTTACATTTACCGTTATCATTGTCTACAGCAGTTTTCTGGCAGTAGGTGATACGACAACTAATTACACACATACATAGATAGACGAACTCTTTCAAATGTTCTGAGATAGGTTCACGCGTGGGAGAATTTTAAGGGGAAGTCTAGCATAGCCACTGCCTATTAGTTGTTTCAACAGTGAAACCTGGGCTGCTGAACAGTGGAATCATATAATGTGAGGTGATGAGAGTATAATTGCAGTGCTCGCTATTGCACGACTAGTGTATAAATGAAAATATCCAAGTTAATAACTCACACCGTCTGTGTCCGATAACGAACTGTGATGATGCAAGTGTTTGTATCATGTTTTCCTATTGGCCTTACCGTCGCATTGGCAAGGTAAGTATCCAAGTTCGAACGGATGAAGTCGAATGAAAATGTTTTTAAAATACAGAGCAGTGTCTGTTCTTCCACTCATCAAGGTCATTAGTCCGTAAATCTCTGCATTTTTGTATAACTGATGTTCGAAGGGTAACGTCTCGAAAGACTGGAACAGCACTAGTATTTGAATAGACACTATCGAGTAACAGACAACTGTGTTAGCAGCTTGTCAACTTGTAGCAAGACCTGGATAACGTGAAAATTGTGGCTTTTGGTACTGGGCTACTGCATTACAGATATTACTTAAATTCAAAACAGGTGATATTTTTCTCACGAAAACTCGGAAAAAATTTACGAAAATGAATAACGAGACGTCAAAATTCAGATCGGTATACAACGGTTCGAGGTTACAAATGTTTCTCATAATAATCCTAGCATAATAATGCAATTGTACTAGAAATATTGTAGACTTCAGGATCGAAGCACCTAGGATAGAGTGAGTGGATGACAACAGTGCATTGAAAAGTAGTGTGATAAGCAGTGACAAGGATAACTATAATTAATAATATTTTATTTGCATTAATTGTATAATTTCCATCTGTTCCTTAGAAAATTATCAAACTTTTACTTAACATAAACAGAATTTTGTAAAAGTGGTAACAGATCTTTAAAAAGTGACAGCTTCTTGTAAGGAAAGGAAAGAAAAAAAAGTTGCACATACATCAAACTAATGTCAAAAATCAACTAGTACTGGATAAAGACTTAAAGTGGAAGAACGTTTTGTAACGCATCTGTTTGAAGAAGAAAGCAAATGGCGCAACAACAAAGGAACAACAAACTTCAAGTGTCCTTGAAATACATTTACAGTAATAAATACGATGAGGCAGTGGTGATGTACTGGAATGACACCAATCAAAAATTGTGTTTTGGGGATAACACGTGAAAATATTTAAAAAAGTAGTTGTGAGGTAGTATGCAGGATCAGATTTGAAAAAAAAAATATAGCAGGTGTGAAGTTTCTTTTATAAAACAACTTACCGCCTTGAATCAAGGATAGATTAAGTAAATTTAAGTAATTTACTAATATATTTCCTCAAATATCTTTAACAACTAAGCTTTTAGTGGTAGAAATCTCATTTTATGTATATTTGCTATACCAAGTAGCACTTAAGTATATGTAACTCAAATAAAGGTAGGTGATAAATACAGAATACGTTAAACATTTTGGTACTTCGCAACTTGAGGATGAATGGCAAAAGTTAACGACGAAGCACGCAGCTACGGTATCGATATAATTAATATTCATAGAAAAAGTTGTAAATGTTTGGGAAAATGTACGTGTATGTTTCTGTATTGCTTAAATGACTTTCTTTATACAAAGTGTTTGACTTTTACAGGTAAAAACGAAACGGGCAAGTAAAGGGCAATAAAACAAGCATATAATCCTAAGTAACATAGGTGCGAAAACCAGTGGTTTTGCACACTACGACATATTAGGACTGAGTTCATGAACACCTTATAACCCACTCCCCGAGGATTCAAACTGTAGATATGCAGCTGCCAAACACATTAC
This sequence comes from Schistocerca nitens, assembly GCF_023898315.1. Classification (NCBI taxonomy): domain Eukaryota; kingdom Metazoa; phylum Arthropoda; class Insecta; order Orthoptera; family Acrididae; genus Schistocerca; species Schistocerca nitens. The sequence continues at coordinate 284,718,843 of NC_064621.1, read as the reverse complement.
AACAAGTGTTTCAAATGGTCACTATCCACATGACGGCAGGCTTCAACGCGTCTCCTAATCGATGCACGTGAATGTTCATAAACTTCTACCTGTTCTGAATGTATTGGCAACCATCCACAATGCATTCATGATGGGATGGAACACATCAAAGCTTTTAAATATCCCCGCGCAAGATAAATCCATTGGTATCAAGTCGAGGGACATGGGAGATATTGGCCAGCCATCACCTATAGAGTTGTTATCGAAGATATGTGCTATGTAGTCATTTATAGCGTGCCGGTATACCGGCATATACATAAAATATACACATCATGCAAATACTATTTATTAACAGTATTTTAACACTGACCCGACTGCTCTTGTGCATACATCGTGTCTGAGAAACCATTGATTTTCAGACCTACGTTCATTAGGATTCTTTTCTTATTTCAGTGTCCTCTTCTCTCCTCTCTCGTTTGTACCTATACAGTCAAACACTCTGTTTACGATTATATGAACTAACTACACTGTTCGACAACTGCTGAGGAAGAGAGATATTATTGGACGGGAAGATTCACAGGCAATGATGGACGACGTGAAACTCATTACATACGTAAGAGGGATGGAGTGGAATATTTATAACGAAAAATGGTACAGGTTTCACCAGGTGGGAAAGAAGGCTACCAGACATAAATAATGTTCAGGTTTGATAAAAGTGAGACTCACAACACGAAGGTCGATATCGGACTCTCACGAAGGAATATGCACTCCATGGGCAGTAACGCATATTTTACGCTGGTTATTTATGCTTCTGATGAGTCATTAGTGGATATTATCACTCTCCTCTCTCAAGGCGACTTTAACTTCACTGTTCAATCTTTACATTGAAGAAGCAACAACGGAAATTAAAAAATGGTTCAAGTGTCGAATCAAAATTCAAGGTGAAAGGATATCAGTTATAAAATTCGCTGATGACATTGCTGTCCTCAGTGAAAGTGAAGAATTACAGGATTTTCTGAATGAGATGAACAGTGTAATGAATGCAGAATATAAATTTATAGTACATCGAAGAAAGATGGAAGTAGTGAGAAGTAGCAGAAATGAGAATAGCTAGAAACTTGATATCTGGATTGGTGATCACGAAGAAAGTTTAGTTAAGGAAATCTGCTACCTAGCAGCAAAATGAGCTGTGACGGACGTAGCAAGGAGGACTTAAGAAACAGACAAGCACTGGCAAAAGAGGCTTTCCTGGCCAAGAGAAGTCTACAAGTATCAAACATAGGCCGTAATATGAGGAAGAAATTCGTGAGAACGTACTTTTGGAGTACAACATTCTATGGTAGTGAAACATGGACTGTGGGAAAACCGGATCAGAAGAGAATCGAAGCATTTGAGATGTGGTACTACAGAAAAGTGTTGAAAATTAGGTGGACTGATAAGATAAGGAGAGGGGAGGTTTTCCGGAAAATCGGCGAGGAAAGGATTATATTCAAAACACTGACAAAAAGGGATAGAACGATAGGACATCTGTTAAGACATTGCGGAATTACTTCCATGGTACAAGAGAGAGCTGGAGAGGGTAAAGCTGTAGACGGAAACGGAGACTGGAATATATCCAGCGAATAATTGAGGATGTAGGTTGCAAGTGCTACAATGAGATGTAGGGGTTGGCACAGCAGAGGAATTTGTGGCGGGCCGCATCAAACCAGTCAGACGACTGATAATTAAAAAGAGGGCTAAGTGTCGATCCTCGCATGTGCGGTGGTCCGTCTACAGAAACAAGTATTTTTCCGCATAGCATTTCCACATCCAGTGGCCTTTTTTGATCGCGAGGTGCCACTATCGGATTTATCCGTTATTGTAGTCACAGTAGTGACACTCTGACCGGCTTCGATCCGTCCAATTGCTCGTCTGCTAGCGCGAACACTCAAAGGATGTGTTGTAGACATGTTCCCGTTCCACACGAAATGACGCATTAATCTATTCCACAACAACCTTCGTGAAACGCCGTACTGCGTGAACCGTTGGATGCATACAGAGCGATCGTGCGCAGGCTTCGCCGCAGTTAATACGACCCGTCCTCTACATTTCGATCTTCTATCATTGTCTGGGTGTTCCTATAGCAACTGTCGGTTGTTCCGTAGCAGTTTCCAGTTGTTCCTTAGAAAGTGTCGTCGTAACTGCCGACTAAGTCACGACTGCTGTGCAGCGAGCTACGTTAATTTAAGTTCAAATTGATCTGAGCACTATGGGACTTAACAGCTCTGGTCATCAGCCGTTAATTTAAGTATTAACTATATTTTTCTTACTTGTCACTTCTTCTTCCGTGTGTTTTTGCTTTTAGGAAGCTTTAATTTTCGAGTGCTAGTAATAGTGTTCCATACATTTCGTGTTTGTTTTGAATACAGTCCACAGACAGGTAGCGCTATTTTCATTGTTTTCAACAAGAAGTGTCTAGTAACCACAGTTTAGTCAGCTATCAGCCGCCTTTAGTGAATTAGCAGTCTAGTTAAAAGTTGATTAACTCTCTACAGTAAATTGATTTCTTAGGATGGATAGGATGTGTGACTGCTGTGTACGGACGCAGGAGGAGCTGGCCACTGTTCGCGAACAGCTGAACGTGTTGATGGCCTCTGTCAGCCGTCTTCAGTCTGCTGCCTCGGAGTGTAGCGACAGTGGGGAGTCTGGTGCGTCGCATGGTGCACCCCAGGTGTTACATGCTTCACCCATGGTCCCAGCTGTCGAGACATCTTCGCGGGTACCGGGCGCGGTTGGGCCACCCTCTCCCCAAGGGGCGTGGCGGGTTCAGCGGCGTTCGTGGCGCACAAGGCGGAGGGTCAATGTGGAGGCTGGCCGTGTGGCATCGCCCGGTCTGCCTGTGAGTGGACATGTGGCCGCTCCTTCAGCAAGGTCCGAGCAGACACACGGGGGGAGGGGTTTATTAGTGATTGGGAGCTCCAACGTTAGGCGGGTGATGGAGCCCCTTAGGGAAATAGCGAAAAGGTCGGGGAAGAAGGCCAGTGTACACTCTGTCTGCTTACCGGGGGGTCTCATCCGAGATGTGGAGGAGGCCCTACCGGCGGCGATAGAGAGCACTGGGTGCACCCGACTGCAAATTGTTGCTCATGTCGGCACCAATGACTCCTGCCGTCTGGGTTCAGAGGTCATCCTCAGTTCATACAAGCGGTTGGCGGAGTTGGTGTAGTATCGTTCCCAGAACCGATCGCGGTCCTCTGGTTTGGAGCCGAGTGGAAGGCTTAAACCAGAGGCTCAGACGATTCTGCGGAGATCTGGGGTGCAAATTTCTCGACCTCCGCTATGGGGTGGAGAAATGTAGGGTCCAACTGAATACGTCAGGCGTGCACTACACGCAGGAAGCGGCTACAAGGGTAGTAGAGTACGTGTGGAGTGCACATGTGAGTTTTTTAGGTCACAGAATTCCCTCCCTAGGCCCGTGAAGACGCCTCCTGAGACGCGGCAAGGTAGTGGTAGGCAAAACGCAACAGGGAATAACTACACTCCTGGAAATGGAAAAAAGAACACATTGACACCGGTGTGTCAGACCCACCATACTTGCTCAGGACACTGCGAGAGGGCTGTACAAGCAATGAGCACACGCACAGCACAGCGGACACACTAGGAACCGCGGTGTTGGCCGTCGACTGGCGCTAGCTGCGCAGCATTTGTGCACCGCCGCCGTCAGTGTCAGCCAGTTTGCCGTGGCATACGGAGCTCCATCGCAGTCTTTAACACTGGTAGCATGCCGCGACAGCGTGGACGTGAACCGTATGTGCAGTTGACGGACTTTGAGCGAGGGTGTATAGTGGGCATGCGGGAGGCCGGGTGGACGTACCGCCGAATTGCTCAACACGTGGGGCGTGAGGTCTCCAAAGTACATGGATGTTGTCGCCAGTGGTCGGCGGAAGGTGCACGTGCCCGTCGACCTGGGACCGGACCGCAGCGACGCACGGATGCACGCCAAGACCGTAGGATCCTACGCAGTGCCGTAGGGGACCGCACCGCCACTTCCCAGCAAATTAGGGACACTGTTGCTCCTGGGGTATCGGCGAGGACCATTCGCAACCGTCTCCATGAAGCTGGGCTACGGTCCCGCACACCGTTAGGCCGTCTTCCGCTCACGCCCCAACATCGTGCAGCCCGCCTCCAGTGGTGTCGCGACAGGCGTGAATGGAGGGACGAATGGAGACGTGTCGTCTTCAGCGATGAGAGTCGCTTCTGCCTTGGTGCCAATGATGGTCGTATGCGTGTTTGGCGCCGTGCAGGTGAGCGCCACAATCAGGACTGCATACGACCGAGGCACACAGGGCCAACACCCGGCATCATGGTGTGGGGAGCGATCTCCTACACTGGCCGTACACCACTGGTGATCGTCGAGGGGACACTGAATAGTGCACGGTACATCCAAACCGTCATCGAACCCATCGTTCTACCATTCCTAGACCGGCAAGGGAACTTGCTGTTCCAACAGGACAATGCACGTCCGCATGTATCCCGTGCCACCCAACGTGCTCTAGAAGGTGTAAGTCAACTACCCTGGCCAGCAAGATCTCCGGATCTGTCCCCCATTGAGCATGTTTGGGACTGGATGAAGCGTCGTCTCACGCGGTCTGCACGTCCAGCACGAACGCTGGTCCAACTGAGGCGCCAGGTGGAAATGGCATGGCAAGCCGTTCCACAGGACTACATCCAGCATCTCTACGATCGTCTCCATGGGAGAATAGCAGCCTGCATTGCTGCGAAAGGTGGATATACACTGTACTAGTGCCGACATTGTGCATGCTCTGTTGCCTGTGTCTATGTGCCTGTGGTTCTGTCAGTATGATCATGTGATGTATCTGACCCCAGGAATGTGTCAATAAAGTTTCCCCTTCCTGGGACAATGAATTCACGGTGTTCTTATTTCAATTTCCAGGAGTGTATATTAATGTAATAATAGTAAACTGCAGGAGCGTCTATAGAAATGTCCCAGAACTGCTCTCATTAATAAACGGTCACAATGCCAACATAGTACTAGAGACAGAAGGTTGGCTGAAACCAGATGTAAACAATAATGAAATTCTAAACTCAGATTGGAATGTACACCGCAGAGACAGGCTGGACAGTGAAGGGGGAGGTGTGTTTATAGCGATAAAAAGTGCAATAGTATCGAAGGAAATTGACGGAGATCCGAAATGAGAAATTATTTGGGTCAAGGTCACGGTTAAAGCAGGCTCAGACATGGTAATTGGATGTATCTATAGGCCCCCTGGCTCAGCAGCTGTTGTGGCAGAGTACCTGAAGGAAAATTTGGAAAATATTTCGAGTAGATTTTCCCACCACGTTATAGTTCCGGGTGGAGATTTTACTTTGCCGGATATAGACTGGGAGAGTCAAACGTTTATAATGGGTGGCAGGGACAAAGAATCCAGTGAAATTTTTTTAAGTGCTTTATCTGAAAACTACCTTGAGCAGTTAAACAGCGAACCGACTCGTGGCGATAACATATTGGACCTTCTGGTGACAAACAGACCCGAACTATTTGAAACAGTTAACGCAGAACAGGGAATCAGCGATCATAAAGCGGTTAATGCATCGATGATTTCAGCCGTAAATAGAAATATTAAAAAAGGTAGGAAGATTTTTCTGTTTAGCAAAAGTGACAAAAAGCAGATTTCAGAGTATTTGACGGCTCAAAAAATGGTTCAAATGGCTCTGAGCACTATGGGACTCAACTGCTGAGGTCATAAGTCCCCTAGAACTTAGAACTACTTAAACCTAACTAACCTAAGGACAACACACACATCCATGCCCGAGGCAGGATTCGAACCTGCGACCGTAGCGGCCGCGCGGTTCCAGACTGTAGCGCCAGAACCGCTCGGCCACCAGCGGCCGGCTTGACGGCTCAACACAAAAGTTTTGTCTCAAGTGAGGATCAGTGGACAAAGATCAAAACCATCGTACAATATGCATTAGATGAGTATGTGCCAAGCAAGATCGTAAGAGACGGAAAAGAGACACCATGGTACAACAACCGAGTTAGAAAACTGCTGTGGAAACAAAGGGAACTTCACAGCAAACATAAATATAGCGAAAACCTTGCAGACAAACAAAATTACGCGAAGCGAAATGTAGTGTGAGGAGGGCTTTGAGAGAGGCGTTCAATGAATTCGAAAGTAAAGTTCTATGTACTGACTTGGCAGAAAATCCTAAGAAATTTTGGTCTTATGTCAAAGCGGTGGGTGGATCAAAACAAAATGTCCACACACTCTGTGACCAAAATGGTACTGAAACAGAGGATGACAGACTAAAGGCCGAAATAGCAAATGTCTTTTTCCAAAGCTGTTCCACAGAGGACAACTGCACTGTAGTTCCTTCTCTAGATTGTCGCACAGATGAAAAAATGGTTGATATCGAAATAGACGACAGAGGGATAGAGAAACAATTAAAATCGCTCAAAAGAGGAAAGGCCGCTGGATCTGATGGGATACCAGTTCGATTTTACACAGAGTTCGCGAAGGAACTTGCCCCCCTTCTTGCAGCGGTGTACCGTAGGTCTCTAGAAGAGCGTAGCGGTCCAAAGGATTGGAAAAGGGCACAGGTTATCCCCGTTTTCAAGAAGGGACGTCGAACAGATGTGCAGAACTATAGACTTATATCTCTAAAGTCGATCAGTTGTAGAATTTTGGAACACGTATTATGTTCGGGTATAATGACTTTTCTGGAGCCTAGAAATGTACTCTGTAGGAATCAGCATGGGTTTCGAAAAAGACGATCGTGTGAAACCCAGCTCGCGCTATCGTCTACGAGACTCAGAGGGCCACAGACACGGGTTCCCAGGTAGATTCCGTGTTTCTTGACTTCCGCAAGGCGTATGATATAGTTCCCCACAGTCATTTAATGAACAAAGTAAGAGCTTGTGGACTATCAGACCAATTGAATGATTGGATTGAAGAGTTCCTAGACAACAGAACGCAGCATGTCATTCTCAATGGAGAGAAGTCTTCCGAAGTAACAGTGATTACAGGTGTGCCGCAGGGGAGTGTCCTAGGACCGTTTCTACTCACAATATACATAAATGACCTTGTGGATAACATCGGAAGTTCACTGAGGCTTTTTGCGGATGATGCTGTGGTATATCAAGAGGTTTTAGCAATGGAAAATTGTACTGAAATGCAGGAGGTTATGCAGAGAATTGGCGCATGGTGCAGGGAATGGCAGTTGAATCTCAAAGTAGACAAGTGTAATGTGCTGCGAATACATAGAAAGAAAGATCCTTTATCGTTTAGCTACAGTATAGCAGGTCAGCAACTGGAAGCAGTTAATTCCATAAATTATCTGGGAGTAGGCTTTCGGAGTCATTTAAAATGGAATGATCATATAAAGATGATCGTCGGTAAAGCAGATGCCAGACAGATTCGTTGGAATAATCCTAAGGAAATGCAATCCGAAAACAAAGGAAGTAGGTTACAATACACTTGTTCGCCCACTGCTTGAATACTGCTCACCAGTGTGGGATCCATACCAGATAGGGTTGATAGAAGAGATAGAGAAAATCCAACGGAGAGCTGCGCGCATCGTTACAGGATCATTTAGTAATCGCGAAAGCGTTACGGAAATGATGGATAAACTCCAGTTGAAGACTCTGCAGGAGAGACGTGCAATAGCTTGGTACGGGCTTTTGTTGAAGTTTCGAGAACATACCTTCACCGAGCAGTCAAGCAGCATATTGTTCCCTCCTACGTACATCTCGCGAAGAGACCATGAGGATAAACTCAGAGAGATTAGAGCCCATACAGAGGCATACCAACAATCCTTCTTTCCACGAACAATACGAGACTGGAAAACCGATAGAGGTACTCAAGGTACCCTCCGCCACACACTGAGAGGTGGCTTACGGAGTAAGGGTGTAGATGTAGATATACACTCCTGGAAATTGAAATAAGAACACCGTGAATTCATTGTCCCAGGAAGGGGAAACTTTATTGACACATTCCTGGGGTCAGATACATCACATGATCACACTGACAGAACCACAGGCACATAGACACAGGCAACAGAGCATGCACAATGTCGGCACTAGTACAGTGTATATCCACCTTTCGCAGCAATGCAGGCTGCTGTTCTCCCATGGAGACGATCGTAGAGATGCTGGATGTAGTCCTGTGGAACGGCTTGCCATGCCATTTCCACCTGGCGCCTCAGTTGGACCAGCGTTCGTGCTGGACGTGCAGACCGCGTGAGACGACGCTTCATCCAGTCCCAAACATGCTCAATGGGGGACAGATCCGGAGATCTTGCTGGCCAGGGTAGTTGACTTACACCTTCTAGAGCACGTTGGGTGGCACGGGATACATGCGGACGTGCATTGTCCTGTTGGAACAGCAAGTTCCCTTGCCGGTCTAGGAATGGTAGAACGATGGGTTCGATGACGGTTTGGATGTACCGTGCACTATTCAGTGTCCCCCCGACGATCACCGGTGGTGTACAGCCAGTGTAGGAGATCGCTCCCCACACCATGATGCCGGGTGTTGGCCCTGTGTGCCTCGGTCGTATGCAGTCCTGATTGTGGCGCTCACCTGCACGGCGCCAAACACGCATACGACCATCATTGGCACCAAGGCAGAAGCGACTCTTATCGCTGAAGACGACACGTCTCCATTCGTCCCTCCATTCACGCCTGTCGCGACACCACTGGAGGCGGGCTGCACGATGTTGGGGCGTGAGCGGAAGACGGCCTAACGGTGTGCGGGACCGTAGCCCAGCTTCATGGAGACGGTTGCGAATGGTCCTCGCCGATACCCCAGGAGCAACAGTGTCCCTAATTTGCTGGGAAGTGGCGGTGCGGTCCCCTACGGCACTGCGTAGGATCCTACGGTGTTGGCGTGCATCCGTGCGTCGCTGCGGTCCGGTCCCAGGTCGACGGGCACGTGCACCTTCCGCCGACCACTGGCGACAACATCCATGTACTGTGGAGACCTCACGCCCCACGTGTTGAGCAATTCGGCGGTACGTCCACCCGGCCTCCCGCATGCCCGCTATACGCCCTCGCTCAAAGTCCGTCAACTGCACATACGGTTCACGTCCACGCTGTCGCGGCATGCTACCAGTGTTAAAGACTGCGATGGAGCTCCGTATGCCACGGCAAACTGGCTGACACTGACGGTGGCGGTGCACAAATGCTGCGCAGCTAGCGCCATTCGACGGCCAACACCGCGGTTCCTGGTGTGTCCGCTGTGCCGTGCGTGTGATCATTGCTTGTACAGCCCTCTCGCAGTGTCCGGAGCAAGTATGGTGGGTCTGACACACCGGTGTCAATGTGTTCTTTTTTCCATTTCCAGGAGTGTAGATGTTACCCAGCAATTGTCATGCAGTGTGCTACGCTGTTGGTGGGGTAAAGGTAATGCGCTTGCCTCCAAAGCGCGTGATCGAATCCCAGTCGAACCACGGAAGGGACATTGCTAAGTGGCTTTCTAGTAGGTGAAAGCGAAAATGCCTAATTTTATTTGAGCGATGAAATCTAGGAAGATTGTCTCTGTATCACCCTGAGAATTAACCATGAGCACTAAATAAGTAATCTTTTGCTTAATGTAGATAGTATGAGTTTGCTTGATATGCACTATGTGCAGTCTCCAAACAGCTGTGTTTTTAAATTGTCACGCCTCACCATATGCTACTTCCTGCAGGAAGTCTTCAAAAGGGCAGCTTTCAACAGATATCTCAAGTAACATGCAGCACGAACACACATATACTGCACAGACAGAGTGCTCGCAAACCAATCGCCTGAATACTCGCGACATGCCGCATAGAATTCTCGATCGAATAAGCAAATTGGACTGTGAAGACGAGAGAAAATCTTTGGCACTGGCTGACAAAGCAGATAATTTTGAAGGGAGAAGGGACTAACCTTACGAGATGTTATTTGTAGCGTACGTAGATAGATATTAGCACATAACTACTGCTCCATCACATTTTTAATATGTGTGTAGCTGTACTAAATCAATTAACAGAACTTGATGTTGACGTTTGAAAGCTTTCGACCTCGTTGATGTGTAAGCGAGTTTAGGTTTTAAACGTAACATCAGATATAAATTATCAGTGACTTAGAACCCGCTAGATCATAAACAGAACGTACTAGATTATCGAATTCCGTGTATGAGTGTTATAAACAAACTTGTTCCAAGTAGACAGTTATTCATAACATATTTCTCGACCAATTTGCTTGATAAAGAGCTTCTCAAAATGTCTTCAAACCCGTTAATACAGATTTATAGAGCAATTTTATGAGGTGATATAATATTTGAATCTCCCATGCACTGTTGATCAATAATTATATATTCGTGTTATTTATGGAAAGTAACTTTTGTAAGTAGGCTGTTTATGTTTTCTTATTGGCAACGTTACATAGCGCTCTGTATGAAAATCACTGGGTGTGCTGTGTGCAGTCTGTGGCTAGTTTGCATTGTTGTCTGCCATTGTAGTGTTGGGCAGCGGGATGCCAACAGCGCGTAGCGTTGCGCAGTTGGAGGTGAGCCGCCAGCAGTGGTTGATGTGGGGAGAGAGATGGCGGAGTTTTGAAATTTGTAAGACTGGATGTCATGAACTTATATATATATATATATATATATATATATATATATATATATATATATATATATATATAATGATTTTTCAACACTATTAAGGTAAATACATTGTTTGTTCTCTATTAAAATCTTTCATTTGCTAACTATGCCTATCAGTAGTTAGTGCCTTCAGTAGTTTGAATCTTTTATTTAGCTGGCAGTAGTGGCGCTCGCTGTATTGCAGTAGTTCGAGTAACCAAGATTTTTGTGAGGTAAGCGATTTGTGAAACGCATAGGTTAATGTTAGTCAGGGCCATTTTTTTGTAGGGATTTTTGAAAGTCAGATTGCGTTGCGCTAAAAATATTGTGTCAGTATAAGCACAGTCGTATATAAATTATTAAAAAGGGGACGTTTCACTTTGACGTATTTCTATTTTTTTTTTTTTTCATTTTTGATGCCAACGTAATTTTAGAGTTTAGTCCTTAGTACAACAAAGAGTGCTATACGAAACTCACATAACATTCCTACTTCAGTGACATTGACAAGTGCGTTACACTAAGGTCTCCCGATAGGTGTTGCTAGCGAACACAACTATGTGTGTGTGATTTCGTTACTTCTTCAAATATGGCTTAAACACTCTAACTCGTCCACGAGGCAGCTTTAATAGCTATTGATACAAAATTTCACAGTAAATTTTCCTCATCATCACTTATGACACCTACAAATAATTTGAGACGTCAGCTCCAAGCGAATAGTATACCGCTTTCCGGCAACTATGTAAAGGAGCAGCAGTAAAAAGCAAGGTAATGTTAACGGCGGAAGTTACTCTGACATGGAGCGTTACCATAATGTATAGACAACTTTGATACCATTTGAAGTAGTTCTAGGACGAGTATTTTGTCAAAATAATGCAAGCAATCTTAAGCAACTGTATATGTGTCAACCGAGAACATGGCTTAAAATTAGGGAAAAGCCGAGAAATAGTATTAGTTGCTAATCTAAGTCACGCAGAAAAATGTGTGATACCCGTGTTGCGCACAGTGCATTTCCATCCTCTACAAGCGAACTTCTTCTGCTCTTTTGAGTAGTTGTGGCAGTATGTGAACTATGAGTGTCGCTTTATAGGATTATTCCACTTCAGATTACTTCATGATATCTTACGTTTCGAAATACACATGATTCGCAGCTCGCATGTATTTCGAGAGAACACCACAACATTAAGAATCCATATAAAAAGTATGTTACAAAACAACATTGTAGTAACCTAATATCAGTAATAAGACGACTCGAGGTAAAAGGATTTAGCACATGTCAGCGACTTTTTTCTCCTTACATTCTTGTGTACAGAACTGGCAGTTTGCGTCACAATAGAATCTTGTAGCTGGGAAAGTATTGTAAACACTACTAGTTACTATGAAAAAGTATATTGCCAAGATTATGTATAGCATTTGTGTCATTCTTGTTGACAATCTTCTCCTATTTTGTAGTTGTAATACTGATTATGTATAACATTAATGCTTCTCTGATTGTCTTCCCCTCACAGACAGAAGTCGTGGTTTGATGTTAAGCTCCTTTCTGATAAAAAAAATCCCATCAAAATCTTGCATTATATCCACGAAGCTGATACAATAGCCAAGGCGCTCGACGCACTACAAAATCACTCACGGAACGTTATTTTACCTCCAATGTCAATATTTTTAATCATTTTATGATTCGTAACCTACAGTTATAATCACATGATCAACTTATAAGCATAAAGCAAACCAAGATCATAGTTTTAAGCGATTCCTCGTCTATCTATAATAATAATCTGTTAAACTGTGACCGGTCGGAGTGGCCGTGCGGTTCTAGGCGCTACAGTCTGGAGCCGAGCGACCGCTCCGGTCGCAGGTTCGAATCCTGCCTCGGGCATGGATGTGTGTGATGTCCTTAGGTTAGTTAGGTTAATTAGTTCTAAGTTCTGCGCGACTGATGACCTCAGAAGTTAAGTCGCATAGTGCTCAGAGCCATTTGAACCATTTTGTTAAACTGTCTTGTCTCCCTGTTTGTCTGCTTGAATAAACTTGTCAAAAACTACTAGACGAATTTTCATAGTCTTTTGGCAGATAACTTGAGTATATCTTTGGGCACCATATAGACTTCAGTTCATCAACAATGGATGACAGAAAAAAGATATTGTTTTTAAAATTGTACTAAAACCGTCTTCTTTCATGTAAACTGGAGGTGGACAGGGGAAGGGAAAAGAAAGGGAAAGAACTACTGAAGTTAGGTGCATCAGGAATTTGTGTGGAATCAGCGGTAACGAGTGACAATGTGTGCTGGAGCGGGATTCGAACCCGGGATCGCCTGCTTACGAGGCAGTTACGTTAACCACTGTGCCAGCCAGACGCAATGTTGAGCGCACATGCGTCGACCATCTCGGCAGACTCCCCGGCCGACAGTATGTGAACTATGAGTGTCGCTTTATAGGATTATTCCACTTCAGATTACTTCATGATATCTTCCAACCTGTCCCGATGCACGATGCATCGGTATGCGCAGCACATACAGAGGGGCATGGACAGGAGTGCTCAATTATGCATCGTGCTACTGAGGTAACTATACATTATAGAATGTGTTCATTATGCAACAAGCAGCGTGGAAGTATGGATTAAGCACAATGAAGATTGTACAAGTATTGTATTTATTACTTTGAATAGTATCCAGTAGTACACACAACTAATAAAAGCAATTACACAAATATGATAAAGATCAACATTTAAGCCATGTTCTCGGTTGACACATATACAGCTGCTTACGTTTCGAAATACATATGATTCGCAGCTCGCATGTATTTCTCCCCTCCCCCCTCTCTCCACCACCAGTTTACATAACATGTATCAGAGCTGCAGATTTCGCATGGTGACTGTTCTTTCAGATATTTCCGGAAAAAAAACATCACCCATTTATATAAAAGATTCTCCACGATGGACAATGAATTCAAAACCTTCAATGCGGGTGCACATTTACGCTCATCCTCCGTCGGGATTCTAAAATCAGGTGAGCATGGAGAACATGGCTGGGGACAAAGATATGCTTCTGCTCTTATGAGTAGTTGTGGCCGACTCGTTCCACCTAGCTCCCCCTATCCATGCGACTTTTTTCTCCTTACATTCTTGTGTACAAAACTGGCAGTTTGCGTCACAATAGAATCTTGTAGCTGGGAAAGTATTGTAAACACTACTAGTTACTATGAAAAAGTATATTGCCAAGATTATGTATAGCATTTGTGTCATTCTTGTTGACAATCTTCTCCTATTTTGTAGTTGTAATACGGATTATGTATAACATTAATGCTTCTCTGATTGTCTTCCCCTCACAGACAGAAGTCGTGGTTTGATTTTAGCTTTTGACCGACATTGTATGAATAAGTGTGTGCATTTGGTTTCTTTGTTATTGTAATTATGAAAATTTTTTTTAAATCTGTATTGGCCACTGCCCAAAACAATTTGTAAAATTTTTTGTGGGGAGCATGGGGGCTATGTAAGTAGGCTGCTTAGGTTTTTATATTGGTAACGCCACGTAGTGCTCTGTATGAAAATCACTGGCTGTGCTGTGTGCAGTCTGTGGCTGGTTTGCATTGTTGTTGGCCATTGTAGTGTTAGGCAGTTGGCTGTTAACAGCACGTAGCGTTGCGCAGATGGAGGTGAGCTGCCAGCAGTGGTGGATGTGGGGAGAGAAATGGCGGAGTTTTGAAATTTGTAAGACTGGATGTCATGAACTGCTATATATATTATGACTTTTGAACACTATTAAGGTAAATACATTGTTTGTTCTCTATCAAAATCTTTCATTTGCTAACTATGCCTATCAGTAGTTAGTGCCTTCAGTAGTTTGAATCTTTTATTTAGCTGGCAGTAGTGGCGCTCGCTGTATTGCAGTAGGAAGGTTGGAAGCGGGGAGAGTGAGGCGCAGATCACCAGGTATGCTTATATGAGCAGCCAGAACAGGTGGGCAGCTGATGTTTTTGGACATACAGTAGCTTAATTGTCCACAATCACTCATCATAACAAAACTACTGATTGGCGAGCGCAGCTCTGTGTAACATCTCAGAAACTACTACACGATTTTTCATGGGATTTTCACAGGTAACTTCAGTTTCGCTTAAGGAATGAGTAGGTATGTCAAACTGGAGAGGGTAGAGACAGTAGATTTATCAAAAAAATTTATTAATGCTTCGTCATTCTTTGTTACAAGCTTGGATGCTTGGAAAACCTCTCACAGACTCTCTCGCCTTCAGCATGAGATACTGGTCTGTAAACGTTTTCATGATAAAGATCGTTGAACAAGGGACACCTTCAGTAGACTTTGTTCAATCTGCTCGGCCGAAGTGGTTGCGTTAGAGGGGTCACGTGGTGCCACAGTCACAGACGCAGCTGGATTGTGCCAGTAGGTGTCACGATCTGGCTCTCCAGCGTCTGAACTGCCAACATGCTTCTCCCCCATCACTTTCCATGCCATCACTTGCATTTTGGTCGTAGTGGCTACCTTTCCCTTTCTAAATGTACACTCTAAGATGAAAAAAAAAGGATCGCCACGATTGAGCTTGCAGCATGGGACAGAAATCGGTAGATGTGATATCCGTGTACTGGCAAATAAATGATTACAATTTCAGAAAAAAAAATGGATGATGATTGATTCACGAGAAAGAGCTTCACAAACTGAGCAGGTCAGTAACGCCTCGTCCACTTCTGGCCCTTCTTCAAGCAGTTATTCGGCTTGAAATTGATCGACACAGTTGTTTGATGTCCTCCTGAGGGACATCGTGCCAAATTACGTGTAATTCGCGATCGAGATCGTCAAAATTAGCGGGCCCTGCCCATAATCCTCCAAACGTTGTCAACTGGGGAGAGATCCGACGGCCTTTCTGGCCAAAGCAGGGTATCGCAAACACGAAGAGAGACAGTAGAAACTCTCGACGGGTGTGGAGTTGACGGGCCCAAGCGAGACGTAAAGCTTTTTGTACTGCAATCAGCAAGGGTACACGAGTGGGACTTCGGCTCTGATAACCAATATCAATGATGTTTCGTTGAAAGGGTCGCACGCTGAAACTTGTTAATGGCCCAGCATTGAATTCTACAGCAATTTTCGGAAGAGTTGCATTTCTGTCATGTTGAACGATTCTCTTCAGTCGTCGCTGGTCCCGTTCTTGCAGGATCTTTTTCCGGCAGCAGCGATGTCGAAGATTTGATGTTTTACATGATTCCTGATATTTACGGTCACTCCTCAAATGGTCGTAAGGGAAAATCACCAGTTCATCGCTGCCTCGCAAATGCTGTGTCCCTTCACCCATGCGCCGACTATAACACCACGTTCAAATTCATGTAAATCGTGATAACCTGCCATTGTAGCTCGCCTGGATCCGTCAACGCCGGCACTGGACTGTTGAAGACTCAAAACATGTTGCCTGGTCGGACGACTCTCGTTTCAGATTGCATCGAATGGATGGACGTGTACGGGTATGGAGACAACCTCGTGTATCCATGGACCCTGCATGTCAGCAAGTGACTGTTCAAGCTGGTGCAGGCTCTGTAATAGTGTGAGGCGTGTTGGAATGATAAGGGACCCCTGATACGGTTAGATTCTGCTCTGACAGGTGATACATACGTAAGCTTCCTGTGTAATAACCTGCATCCATTCATGTTCGTTGTGCATTCCGACGGACTTGGACAACTCCAGCAGGACAATGCGACACCCCACACGTCCAGAAATGCTACAGAGTTGCTCCAGGAACACTCTTTTGAGTATAAACACTTCCGCTGTCACCAAACTCCCCAGGTATGAACATTATTGAGAATATCTGGGATGCCCTACAACGTGCTGTTCAGAAGAATCTCCACCACCTCTTCGTACTCCTACGGATTCATAGTGTAACTCCCTTCGAGTACTACTTCAGACATCAGTAAAGCCAATGCCAATCGTGTTGCGGCACTTCTGCGTGCTCGAGTGGGGCTTACACGATATTAGGCAGGTGTACCACTTTCTTTGGCTCTTCAGTGTAAATGTTACACATGTAAACAACTTGTGAATCAGTTTGATATGGGCGTGAATATCCTTTAGCACCCGGAGGTGAAGTATAGTGATTGCCAGTTGAATGCTTAGCTGTCGGCGTATCCGTAGTTAGTAATTTGGTGCGCAGTCTGTTCTAAAGTGATACGTCAGTATCATAGAAACATTAAATGTACCCGCAGCCATTAGCAAAGATGTGTATGGGAGGGTCTGTAATGATTGCCTATGTCCTTGGTTTGCAGTCTGGAAACGCACACCAATGAAGAGCTCGCGACCGTAGATTAGATGTATCGTTTGGTGGATGGCAATGCATTGGATGCCAATGCTACCCACTGTGCATATTACCAGACAGAGAGACGTTTTAAGGGATTCATCGCTGCCTCTGTGAGTACGGGAGTTTCGGACGTCCATCTAGCAGCGGGTGTTGGCTAGTAAGGCAATGGGGCGGCTATGCCTGCTCTACCCTCTCATCAATCCAACCTCTTCACTCCCCACGCACCTTGCTGTTCGATTGTACACCTCCCTTGTTCGCCCCATCCTTGAATACGCGGTGGTGGTGTGGGGCAATGCTGCCCCCACCCACCTCCGCCGACTCCAAACCGTCCAGAACCGGGCTCTCCGGCGTGCCCTCCACCTCCCCTTCGACTTCCCAACCCAAGAGCTTCACATCCTGGCCGAGGTGCCGCTCCTTCGTACCCGCATCCTCTCTGCAGCCAATTGCTTTTACCAACAAACCCGTCACTCTCCTAATCCCTTAATCCTTTCCCTGGGTACCCGTGTCCACCGTCTAGCCACCACTCAATGGCCTGACCTTCTATTCCGCCCCTCTTAACTTCGCATGCACAAGCCACCTCATTTCATGTCAATTACTCTCCCTCACATCATCGATCATCCCCCCAACATGTCATGTCATTCACCCCCCTCCCCAGCACGCCACCCCCACTTCCACCCACACAGTCCCCAATGCTGGCCTAATCACGACAGGCCCTTCCTCTTTCCAGTTCTTCATCTATCACCCTCTAACCTCTTTCTCTTTCCCCCTCCCCCCAACCCACCACTCAAGATTGTCTGCCACCACCATCAAGACGCCGCTATGAAGAAGAAGAGGCCAGGATAATGGCCTTTCGCTTTCACTAACTCTCACTATTCCTCCTCCTCTCCTTTATTCTGTAATTTAATCATAATTCCCGGTTAGTCAATGGGCCGTTCGTTTTCCCCCACTCTTCTACTGTCCGTTCTACTGTCCTGTCTTCTTTAAAAAAAAAAAAAAAAAAACAGCACAAAAGCCAAGAATCTACCACAACCACCATGTCGACTCACATCCTCACCACATCATATAAGAAGGCGAAGCGCCCTACAGCGCTAGAACTTCGTCCCCAGCAGAGGGTTCAGCCCTCGGTCATGTGCGTCTACGTCTGCGTCTCAGGAGCTCAGCTCGTCAGCACACCTGACGATGGTGACATGCCTGATCGCCGAAATATTGTACCCGTTGGAGACTATGGGCCGTCAGTACACCTGTGGACTGTTCGAGCAAGAAATACGAAGGGAGAAACTGAAGAATCACACTAATATCCCGCGTTTATTCTCTAGTTAGGCGCTGTTACGTGTTCGTACAACGCGTTTCCGCGCTATGAGAGAATAGACCTTAAGCGGCTGCTAACCGGGGACGGTACAACTGGCCCTTAGTAACGTAGCGATCTGCAAAAGTTCTCTGTCAAAATTTGATTTTCTTGGATACACGGAGAAGTGTAACATGTAATCTTTCTTACGTGTTATTCCTGTTAGTTGTTTATTTTCACTCTACTAGTCTGAATCTATGGATTTGACTAATAATTTAAACAACACTGATTATTCGCGCACCCAATCAACCATATAAACCAAGAGCGATTGGCATTCACCCATTCGAGTTTATTCGGCTCAACTAGTACAGCTCCTTCCCTTTTTTTCGTATTTCTAGATGCGACGGGATTCCCCTGGCAGAGACATCACATACACTATGCACGCATTCAAAAATCAACTCATGATTCTTTGAGAAATCAACTTAGAATGTGTCCATAATTATTCAAAAACCTACGGGAATGCGTTTCAAAATCATATGAATAATCGATAGACCAACGTGTGCTGGGTGCATGGCGCTTTGTGGAACAAAGTTTTTTCCTTCAAAAATGTGAACTTAGCGCCCGCTGAAATTGCTGCCCGTGGCAGATAATCCGCCCCCCTCCCCCCCTTCTCAATAGATTCGGGCCTGTCTGTGGGGACACGCAAAACGTCTCGGCATTCGACTGCTATTGTGGATGTATCTACTCTCCACGCATGCAGTATGGTGGAAGCATTTCAGACATTACGAACTACGCCAGGCTTTTTGAATGTATATGGAATTCAGTCACATGATGGGGGAAACCTGTATTCAGCAAGGAGGAGGTTATTTTGAATATTTCCTCTGATAAGTAACAAAAGTGTACCAGGTGGCGTGACAGAGGTACAGTGGAGTGTGTAGGAACTTAAGGTCGAATAAATAAACGACGCATTTCCAGACCCATGTTGACACAGCCCTTTTTTCTTCTTGTTATATGAAGAACCCATTCCTAAAGTCTTGTTGTCAGGATTTAAAACACACCGTACAGTCTCTCCATTAGCACGTATTTTTCAACTGGCGATCCTGCCATGGTAGTTTTCTCATCATACGACCTTCCATGTCCAAAGTAATAGATACGTTTGAATGTTCGAAATTCCGTCCTCTGACAGCGAAATACAGGACAAGGCAAAAAATGTAGTGTGGCACAAGAATCGCAGTGTAACACAGAAACAGCTTAGTCGGACAAAACCGTCCAGCTAGACACCTCCATTAACATATGTGAGCCGTGCGTGGCCCATGTTCCAGCCATCATGTGTTTTACACTGTTTTTAACGTACTTCCACCTCACTACGGTAGTTTAAATTACTATTGTCACTCAGTTGCTGCTTTGCCTGACCGTGAGCGGCGTTAGCAGCGCGTATCGATATATCCTCTCTCGTAGTATCTTTGCTGGACTGCTATTACTTCTCGATCGTTGTCTGTCGAAGAGGAGTTCGGATCGCCAATTCGTGTCGCGAGTCCGGGTCGCGAGTTCGGGCTGCCAGTGAGTTGGAACGCGTCTGGAGCGCAGTCCGGACCTTCCATTCAGGATTTGCAATGTGGCACTAGTGGAGTCAGGTTGGAGCAACAGTGAGACCTGCGTCGAAATGGCTCGCCCGACCATTGCCGCCACCCATCGCTTGAGCCAGGCCACGGCCTTGGTGGATCGTCGTGTCGTTGGTCCTACCGGACGACACGTTTTGGCTCGCCGATCGTTCTTGAGTTGGCTGTGCGTGTGTGCATCGACTCCCGATTTGTCTTCGTGCGTGCTTAGTTACTGTTGGGTATCGTTCAGGTCTTTGTGCAAGTGTTCGTCAGGTCGTGTGTGTAGTTTGTGTGATTTTGATTGACAAGTTATTTTAAATGTTGTCGACGTATTGGCTCTGAGAGGTCAGTCTTCACATCGGGCGACGTGTGACTGGTTCTCTGAGCGCTTCTGGGCCCCTTCAATTACCATCTTGAGGAACTTGGATCGGTCCTTTCCTGGTGCAGGGATGTCGAGTAGCCAGACGGCGTGTTTCCTCTGCGTGGTTAGGTCCAATCCAGTATTTCCGCCGTCGTGTGTCTGGAAGTGAGTCGGAGACGCACCAGCAGTGCAGTCGCGACGGAGCAGCAGTCGCGGACGGATCAGCAGGCAGTTGGTCGGTTGTTGGGGACGAGGGAAGTTATCTCCGCACGGTGCAGTCGCCTGGGTCCGCTGGCAGCCCCTGTGCAGTGTCGGAGCGTGTGTGGAGCTGTCCGATCGCTACGAGCTTCGTGGTTCACCGACCCAGGACGTCAAGGTTGAGTAGTGGTTTCAACTACCCAAGCCGCTTCCATTCATGTTATGGTGGTTCGTTTCGGTGGTTTGCTGTTGGGGAGGTTTTCCTGTGAGCAACACCGAGTGTTTCTACTGCTGAACGTTAGCCACCTTTCGATGCAATTAATTAACTTGGTTGACTACAATTCGACTGCACCAGTGGAATTTTCTGCCTTTTCACCTTTAGTGTTCTGGTTACCTGCCCTGGGCACTGACGCAAATTCAGGCAGTGTTCTTTTGGGTGAAGTTACCTATGTTACCGTGTTTCAAATTCAAGTGTACCAGCGGAATTTTCTGTCTAGTGGTCGTTAGAGTTCCGGTTACTTGCCCAGGCCACTAACGTAATTTCAGGCAGCGTCCTTTCCTCACCTGTGGACGCTGTCCAACATGGTGTGTAGTTTTGACAGCTAATGCATACTTCATTGTGGATTATCACGTTTGTAACCTTTCCTGTTTGAGTTCTCATGTACTGATTGATGGGAAGCAAGTCGTTGTGTCAGTCAGTCCGTGGCTGTACCCTGGCTGTGTTCCGACGGATCAAGTGTAGTTGGGCTCACCACCTGTCTCGAGGACAGACAGACCGACCTCCCTAGAGGCTTCTGAGTGCCACCGGTGTTTAATTATCGGTTTTCAGCTACTTAAAATTTAAGGCTTATGGTTATTTCTCTTTTTCTTAAAAATTTTGTAAAATTAATTCTTAAATTTATCTTTCAAGCTTATACATTGTGACCTACTGCCTCTAAAAGGTTATGGTAATATATTTTAAAATTTTGAAACTTAATTGTGGCCTTCAGCCATTGGTATTGCACCTTGCATGTGTTTGTTCTATCTGCTTTCCCTTGTGGCTTTTCACTTAGCCGTGATATGTTTTTGGTATTTATTTTATTGGCCTTTTAATTGCATTTTTATCTTGTTTGTTTTTAAGATTTCTTGCTTTTAAACATTGCGACCTTCTGCCTTTAAAAGTCCATCGTATTATATTCTAAAATTTTGTAACATTTTGAAACTTAATTGTGGCCTTCAGCCTTTGGTATTGTACCTTGTATATGTTTGTTCTATGTACTTTGCTGTGTTTTTTTTTAATTATTTTATTGCTATCTTAACTGGATTTTTATCTTGTTGATTTGTTAAGATTTCTTGTTTGGAGGCCTTCAGCCGTGAAAGAGTTGCATTCGGTAAAGGTACGGCTATGTGCCGCTTTGCTTGTGAAAGTGTTATTAAATTACAATTAGAAGGTGAGACTGACCCCAACCTTATTTGGCCCTTTCCACAATCCTAATTACCTGTTCTGCTCAGCGTGTTTAGCGGGCGTTTCAATGTGGTTGCTATAACGAACTTCAGGTCGCTCCTCTATGATTGACACTGCGAAGGAGCGTTTCCTATTGTTATATGAAAATTTTGCTCCATTCGACATCCTCTAACCTACTTTGAAGTTTTTATCGCGTTGTCTTTCTGTACCATGCATAATCCAAAACCTATTCTTCTTCTAAATTCGTAATTTTCTTTCATGATTTTTAAACCAACTGTTAGGAACGATTATATTACGCTCGATGCATTATTCCACAAGGTGTCGTCTCCTTTCGTTGCTTCCTGCCAGTCCATTTTCTCGTACCATTTTTGTTCCTCTTCGTTTCCCTTCTTTCGAATTCCAATCTCGCTCCCCACCCCAACCGAAATTATCGTCCCACTTATGGCACAGAATAATTTTTTTAAGCTCATCATACATTATTTCAATCTCTTCATCATGCAGAACTCCTAGGCATATAAACTTGTCCAAGGGGAGCTAAAAAGTAATGACTCCGAATTTTTTATTTTCCTCTCAGTAACGGTTGAGATATTACACGTCATGCATATTACTGCGTCGGATTTCCCGCTTCGATGACGCTAGTTGCCTTCCTCTGCCGCAAGAAGCCTCCGAATTGTAAAGTGTAACATTGCGGTGCGTAGCATAACCATGTCGCTGTATGAGAAACAGTGTACTGTAATATAGTTTCTAACCGTAAAAAACGTGTCCCCAACTGTAGTCCGTAGAGGGTGATTTTATGGACGTCAGTAAAATGCGATATTCTGTTGTTTGTGCTCATAATGAAGGAAACGCTGGTGCTAACCTCAACGTGTGTGTCAAAGCTCCATCTGTTTCCAGAACTTAAAGAAGACCTTCGAGGACTTCACTTTGATAATGGTGAAGCGGTGCAAGCAGAGGTGGTGCGGTGGCTCCCTCAACACATTCACACTTTCTACACTGACGGTATCAACAAACCGCTCTCGTTGGGAGAAATGAGTTCGTCGCCAGGGTGACTATATTGAGAAATAAATATGTAGATATGAAGAATAAAGATGAAAAATGTTAATAAAGTTTGCTTTATTTAAAAAAAAACTTAACGAGATTTCACATAAAAAATTTAAAGACGTTGCTTTTCAGTTGCCTCCATACGATAGAGTTGGGATATTACTTGTGGCTGCGATAATGGGATCACTATGCCGTTTAGGGCATGTTCTGAGGCATCAAGGGATCACAAATGTAGCATTGAAGGGCAGCGTGGAGGGTAAAAATCGTTGAGGGAGACCAAGAGACGAATACACTAAGCAGATTCAGAAGGATGTAGGTTGCAGTAAGTACTGGGAGATGAAGAAGCTTGCACAGGATAGAGTAGCATGGAGAGCTGCATCAAACCAGTCTCAGGACTGAAGACCACAATAACAACAATGCCGTTTATAGGAACTTACTGAAGTCTTACTTTCTTGTTCGTTATTATACCTACTGCTGCATTACGTCTGTCTGATTTTGTGTCTGTAACACTTGTGACTAGAAATCCGGTTTTTCCTATCACCGCTCTTAGCTAATTCATGCGATCTCTTCCTTTTCTCAGTCACAACTAAAAAACCTACCCGATTAAGGACTCAAATGTTTGTAACTCTCACCCGTCGAACACCATAATTGCTTTCCCCGATGATAATACCCGTCTGCGCGTGGAGATACGAATGGGGGACCACTTACGGACTGATTTAACCAAGACGGTGTCATCATCATTAATGTCTACAGTAGAGCTGCGTGTCCTCGGGAAACAAACTGGCGGCATCTTCATATTGCTTTCAGCCATTGCCGGTACGAGTATAGCAACGCCGTGTTAATTTCAAACCAGATAAATCATCCAAGGATGTTTCCCTGTAACTACTGAAATGGCAGAATGACCTGGCGTCTTCGTACATACACCTATACGATGTGGTGGCGCATGCTGTACGACAATCTGCGTTGCTGATGCACACGATGCATCCCACCTCGTCAGAGTTCTTGGGCGATGAAGTGTATATAGTGATAAACTCCTCCGCTGACACGAAAAAACCGACTTGATGTAGTCGTTCAAGGCCAATGTCGATGCAACGGGTTATCATTAAGGAACACTACCAATTTACAAACAGACGTCTCACTGCCATAGTCACTGAAGACCTCGTAACCGTCTGGAAAATCATTTACCTACCATTCGTTCCCCATCTCTGTATATTCAATTTAGAATACTCAGTTATCCTATAATTACGACCCAAAGTTTTCAGACATTCTGTATACAATTTTATAGGAAATGATTGTATCAGTCACTGTTGATGCCATTTCTCTCTTCGCGTCACTCTCCGCGCTATGCTTCTCCACAGAACCAGTTTGTCACGAGTACTTTAACATGGAATCGTTATATAATGTCTGATGAAGTCTCATGGATATCGTATAAGAGCAACCAAAAGGAAACGAGATAAATGGAAATAAAACAAGGCGACTGGTTATTATTTCAAAACTAATCGGCATGAACGTTAATACATTTATTCCACTAAGGCAAGACGATCAACGCCTTCATGCTTGTCTAAGGAACCATGATTGTATCTAAGCGTGCACATCTTCATCCGAAGCAAACTGACGTCAACTAACGTCTCCAAAAATATGGAAATACCATGGGGAGGGATCAGCAGTGTGTAGAAGATGTATGAGGGCTTCCCAGCGAAACTTCAGCACCGTTGCCGAAATAAACTTGGCAAAATGTGAGCCCACCCATTTTTCGCGCCCTGAAGAAAGACTTTCGTTGTTGTCGATTTGCTTCGGGCGAAGAGATACATGTCTGGGTATAGTCATCGTTCCGTAGTTAACAGGAAACATTTTGCCATGAAGGCACTGACCATCTTGTCTCACGGGTGGAATAGAATGTATTAACTGTTATGGCGATTGTTTTTGGTATAACGAAGAGTTTAGTTGCTTTTCCATCTGTCTCGTTTTCATTTGGCTGTCCCTTATTCATAGTCTTTTGCATAGTACTGTTTCCAGTAAGTTGCTACTTCGCGAAATTACTTCCTCGGAAGCTACACACCCGACCTTTTTGTGACTCGGATGTGATTATTGTGTGCGTCAGTCTGTTACCTGGAAACGGCACGCGGACGTCAGTGCTGGGTGGCAATGAGGACAGCGCTCCGAGTGACTGCCCGGAAAGACGGGTACTCGATACAAGTGGATATATGCGTTAGCGGAGGAAGTCATTTGACCTCGGTCAAGGACTGTCCATGGCATTACAGTAGCTAGTATGTAAGAGCGAATCTGGTATTTTTCGTTCGGAATGTACTTTCACTGTGCTGAGAAGTGTGCACTGATTTGAAATTCCTGGATAGATTAAAAGCGTGTGCGGGACCGGGACTCGAACTTGAGACGTTAAGTTTTTTGCGGGCAAGTGCTCTACCGACTCAGTTATCCAAACGCTTCTGACCCTCCCTCCGGGTCAGGGAGCCATAGTTAAGTCCTTTGACATTTTATATAATCTAACTCTTTTCAAATAATTAACAACTACACTTATGGAAACAAGCGGTCTTGCTACTGATGACATTCATGGCATCCAGATTGAAGAGCTCTTGTCTAAATACAGGATGACGCAAAAACGCATTAACATTCGAAAATTCAGTATTTCATGGAATGATGTTCGTAGAGAGGTAAAAATCGAGACACATGCGTGAAATGACATGGGGCTGTACTGAAAAATGACCAACAGAAGGCGCCTCATATGATACGAAAGGAATAATTAGCGTAATAACTGATTTGTAGCAAGAACTATGCTGACAAGCTACCTGTTGGCTTCTGTCTGGGGTTCTTCGGCCGGCGTTCGTCTGACGATTTTTCTGACGTTTCGCCAGCACGAGCGACTGGCATTGTCAAATTTTCTCCCTCCATTGCTAATGGTGGACTGCAGCCGAGCTCGCGGTCGCAAACTATGCGTACCTGGCGCGCCAAAGTCCATGGGCTTTTCCCCGGTCATTTCCGATGCGGTCGTTTGTTGCAGGACGGAAAGCTAGGATCCGTTTACCTTGAAGCTTTCTTCTTTCTTGTCGGCGCTATTCTCGTGTTTATGTGTTTCTACAGCTACCCTGAACAAGCGGGTGTGATAGTTCCTCTCTACAGCCAGAACTTCCGTGTCGGCGAATTTTACTACGTGGTCATTCTCACACAGCGTGTGCTCTGCCATAGGCGATTTCTCCACTTGCCCCAATCTCCGATGTCGCTTATGTTCTGTGATATTGGAATTGATTGATCGTCCAGTAATTCCAACATAAACTTTTCCACATGTGCATGGTATGCAGCATAATCCCGATATTGAAAGTGGCTACCTTTTCTCCTTTGCCGATCTGAGACACTCTTTGATCTTCTTTGTCGGTTTACCTATCAGCAAGTCAAGACTGTTCACATTGCGTCGTTTGGAGTTCGTTGTCGGCTGTTGGGATATTCCCGCGAGCAACGACGTGGTTTTCAAGTTGGAAAATTCTAGTCTCCCTCCGGTGGAGTTTCACTGTATTTGGTTATTTGAATTGAAGTGCGCCAGCGGAATCTTCTGCCTTGTGGCCGTTAACGTTCCGGTTATCTGCCCTGGGCGTTGACGTATATTTCAGGCAGTGTAGTTTCCTCATCGTGTTGTTGCTGTCAAGCACGGTTTGTAGTTTGGCATCTCTGTGTATGATTGGTTGTGGGCGCCAATGTGTTCTACGTTGTTCCGTTGAACTCCCTGTTGTGCCCTGCTCGGGTGAAGTGGAAGTTATTTTGTCGGTGGGTCCGCCGACTGTCGGTCGGTTGGGTCGTCGTCGGATCGTGAATGGTTGGCCCGACAGCCTGTCTCACCTAAGCGAGCGTTAGTAGTTGAATTACAGGCCGACCCTCCAACATCTGGGCGCCCATGTGTGTAATGCCTTGATTTTTTAAAAAATTTGTTCCTGTTGTTGGAACGTGTATGGCTTCTAGCCGGATTTTTGTTTTAAATTAGAGGACCTCAGCCTAGTTTAAAGTAATGTTTCACGTAAGCCCTTTGGCATTTAAAATTTTTTTTTGAATTTTAAGTCTTCGGCCTTCAGCCGATTTGAATTTAACTTGTTTACTTCAACCTATTGAATTTTTAAGTCTTCGGCCTTTAGCCGGTTTGAGTTTAAGTTGTTTGTTCTAAAGGCCTTCAGGCTAAATTAAAGAACTGTTTCACGTAAGGACTTTGGTTCAAAAATGGTTCAAATGGTTCTGAGCACTATGGGACTTAACATGTGAGGTCATCAGTTCCCTAGAACTTAGAACTACTTAAACCTAACTAACCTAAGGACATCACACACGTCCATGCCCGTGGCAGGATTCGAACCTGCGACCGTAGCGGTCGCGCGGTTCCAGACTGAACTGCCTAGAACCGCTCGGCCACACAGGCCGGCGAGGATTTGGAGTTTTAAGTGTTCGGCTTTCAGTCGATTTGAATTTAACTTGTTTCGTTCAGCCTAACTAAAGAACTGTTTTAAGATAAGGCTTGCCTTTTAAATTTCTGATTATGCTTGCGTTTTAAGCTATTGGCCTTCAGCCGTTTCTAAATTAAAGTAGCTTCCAGGCGGTAATTAAGTCCCAAAGATTAAAGCTGTGTGTTTAAAAAAATTTTTGGGCTCTTGTAATGTTTCATCAAATAATAAAGTTGTATGTTCGAGTGTAACTGGCAGCCCCTTATTTTGGCCCCTTTTCACAATTTATTGTATCTGTCCTATCCTGCGGGTTAAGCAGGGCATTTCACTTTCTCTGATTTGCCACTTTGCCGAGTATTTGGTTCCGTTATACACTCCTGGAAATCGAAAAAAGAACACATTGACACCGGTGTGTCAGACCCACCATACTTGCTCCGGACACTGCGAGAGGGCTGTACAAGCAATGATCACACGCACGGCACAGCGGACACACCAGGAACCGCGGTGTTGGCCGTCGAATGGCGCTAGCTGCGCAGCATTTGTGCACCGCCGCCGTCAGTGTCAGCCAGTTTGCCGTGGCATACGGAGCTCCATCGCAGTCTTTAACACTGGTAGCATGCCGCGACAGCGTGGACGTGAACCGTATGTGCAGTTGACGGACTTTGAGCGAGGGCGTATAGTGGGCATGCGGGAGGCCGGGTGGACGTACCGCCGAATTGCTCAACACGTGGGGCGTGAGGTCTCCACAGTACATCGATGTTGTCGCCAGTGGTCGGCGGAAGGTGCACGTGCCCGTCGACCTGGGACCGGACCGCAGCGACGCACGGATGCACGCCAAGACCGTAGGATCCTACGCAGTGCCGTAGGGGACCGCACCGCCACTTCCCAGCAAATTAGGGACACTGTTGCTCCTGGGGTATCGGCGAGGACCATTCGCAACCGTCTCCATGAAGCTGGGCTACGGTCCCGCACACCGTTAGGCCGTCTTCCGCTCACGCCCCAACATCGTGCAGCCCGCCTCCAGTGGTGTCGCGACAGGCGTGAATGGAGGGACGAATGGAGACCGGCAAGGGAACTTGCTGTTCCAACAGGACAATGCACGTCCGCATGTATCCCGTGCCACCCAACGTGCTCTAGAAGGTGTAAGTCAACTACCCTGGCCAGCAAGATCTCCGGATCTGTCCCCCATTGAGCATGTTTGGGACTGGATGAAGCGTCGTCTCACGCGGTCTGCACGTCCAGCACGAACGCTGGTCCAACTGAGGCGCCAGGTGGAAATGGCATGGCAAGCCGTTCCACAGAACTACATCCAGCATCTCTACGATCGTCTCCATGGGAGAATAGCAGCCTGCATTGCTGCGAAAGGTGGATATACACTGTACTAGTGCCGACATTGTGCATGCTCTGTTGCCTGTGCCTATGTGCCTGTGGTTCTGTCAGTGTGATCATGTGATGTATCTGACCCCAGGAATGTGTCAATAAAGTTTCCCCTTCCTGGGACAATGAATTCACGGTGTTCGTATTTCAATTTCCAGGAGTGTACTTCTAATATAACATGTGGAATACCCAATGCTCCTCAGAACACAAGTGTTGCATTTCGCGTCTGAGGTGCTGCGGCTCTCACAATCGTCTTGCTCGCGTTACGAGCGTAATTAATACGCGGAGAAGCCCTTGTACGTTGCGCTCCAGCTACATACGAGGTGTGGCTAGAAAAAAACCGGATTAGTACTGGTGAAACAATAAAACGAATGCAATAAGGCTGAAAGTCGCGTGGCCTGTCACGTGACTCTCGCTCCGCATACTGCTCGAGTTTCATCTGCCTCCTGCACTCAGTCTGCCCGTGGCGTCCGTTTTAAGTAGTTGACGTTTTGTCTGTGCGTCGGAAAATGTTGAGTGTACAGAAAGAACAGCGTGTTAACATCAAATTTTGTATCAAACTAGGAAAATCTGCAAGTGAAACGTTTGTAATGTTACAACAAGTGTACGGCGATGATTGTTTATCGCGAACATAAGTGTTTGAGTGGTTTAAACGATTTAAAGATGGCTGCGAAGACACCAGTGATGACACTCGCACTGGCAGACCATTGTCAGCAAAAACTGATGCAAACATTGAAAAAATCGGTAAACTTGTTCGACAAGATCGCCGTTTAACAATCAGAGCAGTGTCTGAGTTAACAGGAGTTGACAAGGAAAGTGTTAGGCAGATTCTTCATGAAAGTTTCAACATGAACAAAGTGTGTTCAAAAATGGTTCCAAAGTGTCTCACAATTGAACAGAAGGAACGCCGAAGAATGATTTGTTCTGACATCCTGGAAAACATTGAAAGTGATCCCACCTTCTTACAAAATGTTATTACTTGCGATGAATCGTGGTTTTTTACTTACGATCCCGAAACTAAACGCCAATCGATGCATTGGAAAACTCCTGGTTCTCCACGACAAAAAAAAGCACGAATGTCAAAATCGAAATTCAAGGCAATGATGATTGTTTTTTTTTGACATCAAAGGGATTGTGCACATTGATTGGGTACCAGAGGAACAAACAGTGAAACAGCATTACTACATTAGCGTCCTGGCTACCCTACGTGAGCGAGTACGGAGAAAACGGAACGATTTGTGGAGAAAAAAGTCATGGATCCTTCACCAAGACAATGCCCCAGCTCACAGTGCGTTGTCAGTGAAGACGTTTTTGGCAAAACACAACATTCCCATCTTAGATCATCCACCCTACTCACCTGATTTGGCCCCCTGTGACTTTTTTCTTTTCCCTAAAGTCAAGTCAGCTTTGAAAGGAACTAGATTTGAGACTGTTGAAGCAGTAAAATAAAAAGCGACGGAAGTAATGTATGGACTTACCGAAAATGATCTGCAGCATTGCTATGAACAGTGGAAAATTCGTATGGAGCGGTGTAGAGACCGAGGAGGAGAGTACATTGAAGGAGATAACATGAAATTGTAAATTATTGTAAATAAATGTTTTTTCCAGCATCAGTCCGGTTTTTTTCTAGCCGCACCTCGTATAGTTCGCGGCCGCAAGCTCGTTTCCACTCCATCACCAGCAACGGAAGCGTGAGAAAAATCATCAGACGAACGTCGGCTGAAGATCCTGAGACAGAAGCCAACAAGCAGTTTGTCAACAGGTGTTCACGAAAGCCGTAACAATTTTATAAAAACGAAGCTGTTTATAACAAATTCTCAGCATCTCGGCTGTGATTCGTCAACAATGTTGTGAAGAGCACTGTACAGCATATCAGAAGGTGTGGTGAGAAAATGCCGTCAAATCTCGTCTTTCAGTATCTCTAATGAGGTCGGACGGTCGCGTTAGACCTACGACTTCGGGTTACGCCACAATGAATAATCACACCGACTGAGGTGTGGAGTCATTGGAGGCAAGGCAAGATGGACGTGGTGGTTCAGCATGCGATCCTCACCAACCGATGTCTGAAAGAGATCTCTCACTCATATAGCAACGTGGGGTGGAGCACCATGCTGCATAAGATTTTGTATGTCCATCCTTTTGACTGGACGTTTGAGGGACTTCGGGCTTCCACTTTTTGTAATAAAATGGAACACCTACAGCCGTCATTACGATGTTACTTATTATATCGCTACCAGTTTCGGTGCTTCATTATACCATCGTCAGGCCTTAACTGACGCTGAGGCGTTTAACTCCGATCCATCAGTGACCAACTTCTGTGAACTGGTTTTCTCAGGCTACCTGTAACAACGATGTTGTGTCTCCAGCCATCAACTACCAGTCTTGCATAAGAGCCGTACCTTCTAGCAAGTGTTTATCGGCCAGGCTTGGGATGATCTGACTCCCTCTCTCACTACAGCTCTAATTATACACGATTCTCATGAAGCGTCACTGATTCATTGCTGTCCAGCACCATCTCTTGTCCAGCCTTTTCTCTCGTTTTTGGTGCCAATAAAACAACATATCATTTCAGGCATGTGCGTCAAGTTATACCTCTCTACGTACATTATTCTGTGAATTAGTGCATTTGCAAATGTTAACAGGATTTTGGGCCACCCTGTACACTTAGTTAAACTACAAGAGTAGCAAATGAAGAATGAAATAGTAATTTTAAAATGTATTTGTGAAATACAGACCGGGAAGATGTAGACAACGTACCTGATGTTAAAGAAAAACGTAATGTTTTGTGTAACACAGTCTACAGTTCCCGAGAAAAAACATTTCAAACCAAATTTCATATGTTTCGATACACTTTTCTGTTACTATTTTTGTTTGAAATATTTGTCGATACACGGAGATGGACAGCACCAGTGATAAACATCACTGAGGTGACAAAAATCATTGGATAGTAATATGGGCGTATACAGATGGCAGTAGTATCGCGTGCACAAGCTGTAAAAGGACAGTGCATTTGCGGAGTTGTTACTTTGCCCTCAGGTGCAAAGGTTTCCGACCTGATAACGGCCGCACGACGGCAATTGACAGTTTTTGAACCCTATATGGTAGTTGGAGCTAGACGTATGGCACATTACACTTCGGAAATTGTTAGCGAATTCATTATCCACAGTGTCAAGAGTGTATCGAGAATACCAAATTTCTGTCACCACCTCTCACCACAGACAAGACAGTGGTCCACGGCCTTCACTTAACGACCGAGAGCAGCGGCGTTTCCGTAGAGTTGTCAGCGCTAACAGGCAAGCAACACTGCGTGACGTAACCGCAGCAGTCAAAGAAGGACATACGACGAACGTATTCGTTAGAACAGTGCGGCGAAATTGGGCGTTAATGAGCTAAGGCAGCAGATGACGACGCGGGTGCCTTTTCTAACAGCACGACATCGCCTGCAGCGCCTCTCCTGTGATCGTTACCATATAGGTTGTAGCATGGACGACTGGAAAACCGTGGACTGGTCAGATGAGTCCCGATCTCAGTTGGTAAGAACTGATGGTATAATTCGAGTGTGGTGCGGACCCTACAGACCCAAGTTGCCAAGTTGTCAACAAACCACTTTGCAAGATGATCGTAGCTCCATAATGATGTGGGCTGTGTTTACATGGAATGAATTGGGTCCTCTGGTCCAAATGAACCGATTATTGACTGGAATTTGTTATGTTCGGCTAATTGGAGACCATTTGCAGCCACTCATGGATTTCATGTTCCCAGACAACTATGGAATTTTTGTGGATGGCACTGTGCTGTATCACTGGGCCAAAATTGTTCGGGATTGGTTTGAAGGGCGTTCTGGACAATTCGAGCGACCTAGATCACCCGATATGAGCCCCATCGAACATTTATGGGATATAATCGAAAGGTCAGTTCGTGCACAAAATCATACACAGACAACACGTTCGCAGTTATGGACGGCTACAAGGGAGCATGGCCCAGTACTTCTGCAGAGGACTTCCAATGACTTGTTAAGTACATGCTACACTTCGTCTGGCAAAAGGAGGCCGACATGATACACGCCTTCTGTGAGCTCAGTGCAATTCACGACACAGCGCTGTTCGAAATCTTCTTCTTCTTCTTGGCATTAATCCGGCCTAGAACGGAGTTCACTGTACTCAATATTTCGCACATTTATTTTATTTAAATTTTGTTGCTGGATGCTCTTGCTTTCTCCACAGGCGTGAGTTACGTAAGACAGCGGAGTCGTGTGCACCACCAACCTGTGAATTGTGTAATCTTTGTTCTGTCCAAATGTTTCAAATGGCTCTGAGCACTATGGGACTTAACATCGGAGGTCATCAGTCCCCTAGAACTTAGAACTACTTAAACCTAACTAACCTAAGGACAGCACACACATCCATGCCCGAGGCAGGATTCGAACCTGCGACCGTAGCGGTCGCGCGGTTCCAGACTCAAGCGCCTAGAACCGCTCGGCCACAGCGGCCCGTCTTTGTTCTGTATTCGGTCATATTTTGAACGTTGATGTATGGCATTTTCTGATGCATATATCACAGACGAGTCCAGCATTTGCCTAAATGAGAGTGGGAAACTCCCAAATAATCAAACCCGGGCTGACCGATCCGCAAGCCAAGGTCGTTAATAAGGCGTGCGGATTCAATGCTAGTCTGGGTCGACTACCTGTCTTTCAAGCGTTACGCTATACGAGTAGGTGAATGGTTTTCGAAATAGTGGTTGAAATTTCTGTGTAAATTGCTGTTACGTGGCTAGTTCAGTGCGACCAGGTGATTGCTGACAATGGGGCTGGCGCTATTGCTAACGACCCATTGCTCGTCTTGTGTGGCCCACAACTAACACTCACAAGAATCGATGACTCGTTGGTTTCTGCACTAGAAATTGTACTTGTAATTAACATTTTCTAACTATAACAAGCCATACGATTATTTCCACGGTAATCAAACCTAACTTTTCATCATTAGACAGTTTCTAACCCTTTGCTGTCTTCCTGTATCAAAACTCATCGTTGAAGTATTATAAAACAAAGTACTTTTCGACAAGACATTACACTCATTGCCATTGAATGCTGTATAACAGTACTGTACAACAGTACATTACGCTTGTTGTACTTCACTCCCTGATGTCAGTGGGGAACAAAGAGTTTACGACGACGTGAGTTCATATTAACGACTACATTATGGAGATATCATTATGGTGTTGTGTAATTCATTTTTAAAACCCATATGCTCACCAGTTAGTGACACAGATAACTCGTTATCTGAAGTGATCGATTTTGAGGATTTAGAGGTACTGGGACTGCAGTACAATTTTCTTGCCACTGTGATTTATCCCAGAGTAACTAATGACCTCGGATACATACAAATATGAACATCTGTTGTACTGTAACGTAGATAACAGTATGCATTCACTGAATAAATATGTCTTAATGCATGTCCACATCATGGATTTCGTTTTAGCAAATTTAGACTGTCAGCTTGCAACTGCAAGTGAACCTCATTACATTTAGCAAACAAATTTGTTAAGTAATCAACTCTGACTTTTGTAATTAAATTTTCTTAAATTAGATCTTTAACATCGGAAAAAAGCAGTCTCAAAACGACAGAAAAATCTCGCCAAACATAAGCCAGCCTACTTCATTGTCAAAGAGTATTCGATCGAAGTTATTGTCATTTTTTTTCTTATAACTGCGCAAACAACCTACAATTCAACGGGTTGTTTTCCATATTGTTTACTGTGTCAATGACAAACTGAAGAGATTGATGCAGTTACCTCTAAGATCTTTTTCACCTGAATGTTATCGATGGGCTACGCAGTAAGAGATTCTAGTCATACATAAAGCACACCAGTGGCAAGACGCAATCAATACCTTCACTGCGCGATAACAACAGTGAAGTCACTGATGACAGTCCCACTAAAGCAGGATTATTAAACACGGTTTTCCGAAACTCCTTCACCAAAGAAGACGAAGTAAATATTCCATAATTCCAATCACGAACAATTGCCAAGATGATAAACATAGAAATAGATGTCCTCGGTGCCGCAAAGCAGCTTAAATTAATAAAAGCAAGGCTTCGGTCCAGATAGTATACCAGTCAGGTTCCTCTCAGAGTGTGCTGATGCAATAGCTCCATATTTAGGAATTATATACAACCGCTCGCTCACAAAAAGATCCGTACCTAAAGACTGGAAAATTGCTCAAGTCACACCAATACCCAAAAGGTAAGTAGGAGTAATCCGTTGAATTACATGCCCGTATCACTGGGTAGACCACTTAACTTATGAGGAGGTATTGAATAGAATTGGGGAGAAGAGAAATTTGTGGCACAACTTGCCTAGAAGAAGGGATCGGTTGGCAGGACATGTTCTGAGGCATCAAGGGATCACCAATTTCGTATTTAAGGGAAGCGTGGAGGGTAAAAATCGTAGAGGGAGACCAAGAGATGAATACTCTAAGCAGATTCAGAAGCATTTAGGTTGCAATAGGTGCTAGGACATGAAGAAGCTTGCACAGGATAGAGTAGCATGGAGAGCTGCATCAAACCAGTCTCTGGACTGTACACCACAACAACATCACTAACGGCGATTTGCAGTAGGGTTTTGGAACATATACTGTATTCGAATATTATGAAGGACCTCGAAGAAAACGATTTATTGACACGTAGTCAGCACGGATTCAGAAAATAACGTTCTTGCGAAACTCAACTAGCTCTTTCTACTCATGAAGTAATGAGTGTTATCGACAGGGGATATCAAATTTATTCCATAGTTTTAGATTTCCAGAAGGCTTCCGACACCGTTCCTCACAAGCGTCTTCTAACCAAACTGCGTGCCTATGGAATATCGCCTCAGTTGTGCGACTGGATTCGTGATCTCCTGTCAGAAAGGTCACAGTTCGTAGTAATAGACGGAAAGTCATCGAGTAAAACGGAAATAATATCCGGTGTTCCCCAAGGAAGTGTTATAGCCCCTCTACTGTTCTTGATCTATATTAACGGCATAGGAGACAATCTCAATAGCCGTCTTAGATTGTTTGCAGATGATGCTTTCATTTACCGTCTTTTAAAGTCATCAGATGACCAAAACGAATTGCAAAATGATTTAGATAAGACATCGTATGGTGCGAAATGTGGCCATTGACCCTGAATAAGAAAACGTGTGAAGTTATTCACATGAGTACTAAAAGAAATCAGCTAAATTGCGATTACGCGATAAGGCTGTAAATTCAACTAAATACTTAGGGATTTCAATTACAAATAACCTAAATTGGAACGATCACATAGATAATATTGTGGGTAGAGCAAACCAAAGACTGCAGAACACTTAGAAGGTACAACAGGTCTACTAAAGAGACTGCCCTATTCTGGAGTATTGCTGTGCGTTGTGGGATCCGCATCGGGTGGGACTGACGGATGACATCGAAAAAGTACAAATAAGGGCAGCTCGTTTTGTATTATCGCGAACTAGGGGAGGTAGTGTCACAGACATGATACGCGAATTGGAGTGGCAATCATTAAAACAAAGGCGATTTTCGTTGCGACGGGATCTTCTCATGAAATTTCAATCCCCAGTTTTCTCCTCCGATTGCGGAAACATTCTGTTGGCACCCACCTACATAGAGAGAAATGATCATCACGATAAAATAAGAGAAATTAGGGCTCTCACAGAAAAATTTAAGTGCTCGTTTTTCCTGCATGCCGTTCGAGGGTGGAACGTTAGAGAGACAGCTTGAAGGTGGTTCATTGGACCTCTGCCAGGCACTTTATTTTGAATAGCAGAGTAATCACATAGATGTAGATGTACTGAAACATACTAGACATCCACGACAGCGTCCAAACAAAGTGGGTGTTCCATCTACTGCCGCTAATAAAAGAGGATCACTTTCCCCCATGAAATAATCTTTCAAAACGTTAAATATTGATTCACCATCACTGTATGTTTCCACAGTTCTTGAGAAGAGCATGAATTTCTAGATCCATAACAAGTCGAACATATTCCAACGAAAATATTTCATTGCTAGGCAAAGTTGAGTCGTTTAGTTGTACGGAGAAATAGGTCGCTTGCAAACAATTAAACACGATGCTTTCAATATTATAAACCATTTTATCAATACTTCTTTGAAATGTGTTGTTGTTCAAAGGAATTTTATTGAATATGTAATAAGGAGGTTTGTGTAGAACAGTTTTTAAAAGCTTTTCAGTGGTTGACAACATTAACTTTTCGTGGGTAGTATGCGATTTTCCGGATTCTGCTGTAAGCAGCGAGATACTGTAATGTACCAGCAAGCCATCGTCTTCTCTTTGCGACGTCGAAGCGAGCATGCGGCGGTATTGTTTTGTAGTTTTTCTTTATTTTAAATCTTCGTCTGTTTTATTAGGCTTCTCGGATACTCAGGTAATCCTCGAGCTTGTATGGTTTTTAGCGTCATTGCTTAATACTTCGTTGTCTGAAGACATAAAGGTAGTCGTTTGTCCGACAGTGATGGAAAGAAGCCAAACTTGAGATAACACTCCACTGTCTACATTTCTTCTTACAGGCGACCATGTTTAGTAACAGTCATCAGTGGAAAAAAATTAAACTACTTAGGTAAATACGAGATGACAGACCAACCAAAACCATTTTTCAACATGATCTCCGTTTAATGCGACGGCCTTACACAACTTATTCGGCCTTGCTGTCTGAGGCGCCTTGTCACGGTTCGCGCGGCTCCCGCCGTCAAAGGTTCGAGTCCTCCCTGTGGCATGGGTGTGTGAGTTGTCCTTAGCTTAAGTTAGTTTACGTTAGAGTAAGTAGTGTGTAAGCCTAGGAACCGATGATCTCAGCAGTTTGGTCCCATAGGAACTCACCGCAAATTTCTAAAATTTCCACCTGACTTGAATGGTCTGTATGCCCGCACGATACCACTCGACTGCTCAACATCTGAGCCAGCGTCTTGCTGCGTTGTCAGTAACCTCCACTACCATCCAAGTACTGCTTCCCACGGAGTGCATCCTTCATTGGGCCAAACAGATGGCAAGGTGCGAGATTCTGGCTGTAGCGTGGATGAGGAAGAGCAGCCCAATGAAGGTTCGTGAGCTCCTCTTGGCTGCGCAGACTTGGACGAGGACTTGCGTCGTCATGGAAAAGGAGAAGTTCGTTTGCATGTTTGTGGCGGTAATACGCTGAAGCCTTTTCTCCAGGTTCCTGAGTGTAACACAACACACTGCATAGTTATCGTTGCACCATAAGGAAGGACATCAAAGACAATAATACGTTCAGACTCATCATAACTTAACCGGCTGAGTGTGCTGCCTTGAACTTTTCCTTGAGAGGAGAGGTGGTACGCGGCCAATCCAAGGGGTTTCCGTTCCGTTTCCGGTTCGAAGTGATGAGCCCATGTGTCACTATAAGCCTCGTAAGTCGAAAGCTATTCCACACAACTGGTTCTTTTTTGCTCTTTATGGGCTTCTGTTAGGTGACTAGGAACCCACTAAGCTCACTCCACTGAATACCCCAACTGGTGGCCAAATATGCCAGTACTACCAACAGACACGTCCATTTGGGAATCGTGGTGTTTGATTGTGTTCCATCGATCACCTCGAATGAGAGGGTCCGCACGTTCCAACATTGCAGGAGTCACAGATCGGACAAGCTTGAACGGCTTGTTGCGATGATGACAGTCGCCTCGCCCAAACTCTTACCTTCGTTGCCGGGTCTCCATAGACATTCTGCAATCTCCTATGAATAACTGCGATGCTCTCGTTTTCCGCCAAAAGAAACTCAATGACAGTTTTCTACTTAGAATGCACCTCAGTTACAGACGCCATTTTGAAGGGTACGTATAGAACCACCACCTACCGAAACTTCAGTAAAATATAGAAGGCGATGCGGGAATATTCCACAATGTCCCACAACAGGTTCTGCATTTTTTCAGCCAAAATTGGCGGACAAAAAGAGTGTTGCGTTACTTACTGAACGACCCTTCTTCCAAACTACCTGACATTTATTCACTTTAACACGTATGGTGCCTAACTTCGGTCTTTTCACAACGTGACCAACGAGGGCTCCATAGTTCTGCATCGCCAGAAGTTGGTAGAAGGCGGTCGATTTCGATCCCCTCACGTTTTGTGTCCGACCGCTGCTAATCTCAGCCGTACGGGATTAGCCGAGCTGTCTACGGCGCTGCAGTCATGGACTGTGCGGCTGATCCCAGAGGGGGTTCGAGAGGAGGAGGGAGGATATTAGTGTTTAACGTCCCGTCGACAACGAGGTCATTAGAGACGGAGCGCAAGCTCGGGTGAGGGAAGGGTGGGGAAGGAAGTCGGCCGTGCCCTTTCAAAGGAACCATCCCGGCAATTGCCTGAAGCGATTTAGGGAAATCACGGAAAACCTAAATCAGGATGGCCGGAGACGGGATGGAACCGTCGTCCTCCCGAATCGGAGGTTCGAGTCTTCCCTCTGGCATGGGTGTGTGTGATTGTCCTTAGGATAATTTAGGTTAAGTAGTGTGTAAGCTTAGGGACTGATGACCTTAGCAGTTAAGTCCCATAAGATTTCACAAACATTTAAACATTTTTTGCTAATCTCACTACGTAACACAGAACTCTGCGTTTTCGGTCAACAAGAAGTGAGTATTCTGCCATGTTGTGTTGTTTCGCAAATTAATGCAGTGATTGATGACCGACAAAGCAATTCCTGGCCCTTCACGGGCAGCGTCACAAACTCTTTCAACCGCTCGGAAAGGAAAGGTGTAGTACTATACGGAGTGGCGCTAGAAAAATATTTAATAATGTCGCTGGATGTTGCTAGCAGGAGATCGAAAATAAAACTTTGCTCCGCCCCTTCTCTTAGCCGATGAGACGAACAGCGATATACAGTGGCCGAGCGGTTCTAGGCGCTACAGTCCGGAACCGCGAGACAGCTACGGTCGCAGGTTCGCATCCTGCCTCGGGCATGGATGTGTGTGTTGTCCTTAGGCTAGTTAGGTTTAAGTAGTTCGAAGTTATAGGGGACTGTTGACCTCAGATGTTAAGTCCCATAGTGCTCGGAGCCATTTGAACCATTTTGATATACAGTGCCTAAATGGGATCCATTCTCGTGGTCACCTTTTACATCTAGTGCATCTCCCAATAATTTTCTTCTTTGCAACGGACCCCCTGCAGGTTACAATCGTCCATACTTCCGGAAATCACAGTTTTACACAACAGGTAAGGTCGTCAGGCATAGAGTGTCTATTCTCATGTTCATCCCTTTCATCAAGCAGAGGAATGCCTTCCCTCTTGCCTTTTGAAGGAAGCCTAAAAATACTTTCAACAGAAACTATAAGCGTATTCAAGAAAAATTATCGCATGCTACTGGCTTAATTTATCTTTAGTCGACATCCATAAATACAATGTTCAAAAAACCAGTCTTCTTTTGGACGTCGGCATTTAACTGAATGACAGGCACAGAAACCATTCAGATAACTATTTTGGGGACCACCGCCCACAGCATTAAAAAATTCTTTCTTTCATTATTCGTGAATTTATTTGAACATTTTGATGCACAAATGCGGTTCACAATTCGCAAACTTGTGGCAGGAATAATTTTACCAGTTTTAGTAGTGTATGACTCTCCAGTGTTTCTTTTCCGAATTTTTTGTTCATACAAGATATTTTTCCTAACACCTTTTTCGTTTTGAGTAGGCTCTTTTTTTATTTTTTTTACACTGAATATTTGCAGCTGTGCCATCCTCACAATTATCAGTAACGGTAGGCCTATCTACTGTTTTGTCATTTCTGGTATTTTCATCCGACAGGTCATCTGCATCAGTTGTCACTATTAAGGACTTACTTTGGTTGCGGACATAACCTGATCAGCCAGAACACTACGATCACCGACGTACTATCGATATAAACCCGTCCAGACGACTGCACCTTCACCGGGGAGGAATGACTGGTGGCCAGACACACGCACGGTGCATGTAGTATCAGTGAGCGTGCTGTCCCTGCGTAGAATCGGGAAGTCGCGCGACCTATCTGAGTTTCACATAGGGCACGTTGTAATTTCCTGGAGGCTCGGCACGAGGATTTCGGAAACTGCACGAGTTATCGGGTGTTCGAAGAGAACTGTGGCGAGTGTCTTCAACATGTGGCGAAACCAAGGTGAAA
This sequence comes from Schistocerca nitens, assembly GCF_023898315.1. Taxonomy (NCBI): domain Eukaryota; kingdom Metazoa; phylum Arthropoda; class Insecta; order Orthoptera; family Acrididae; genus Schistocerca; species Schistocerca nitens. The sequence goes on along the minus strand of NC_064621.1, from coordinate 284,678,093 downwards.
TAACGCCCAGACATTGTAGGGTTGGGCAGGCAGGCGTCATTACAGATGTCGGACGTCATAGGCTGGGCAGACTGGTAAAACGGACAGGAGGCGATCTGTGGCGGAACTAACATCAGACTTTAATGTTGGTCAGAGTGAAAGTGTGTCAGAACACACAGTGCATCGAGCACTCCTAACGATGGGCCTCCACACCCGACGCCCCGTTCTTGTTGTGCCAATGTTAACACCCCGACGTCAGCAACTACGACCACAATGGGCACGTGAATATCGTTGGTGCGGTAGCAGAGCGTACATGGTCTGATGAATTCCGATATCTTCTTCATCATGCCTGTGGGAGGGCGTGTCCGCCGTCTTCCAGGCCAACAGCTCCTTGACACCTGTACTGCAGGACGGATACAGGCTGATGGCGGCTCCATTATGCTCTTGGAACCATTCACGTGGGCATCCATGGGTCCAGTGGGGCTCGTGCAAGGCATCATGATGTCGAAGGACTACCGTAAACTGGTTGCAGACCACGTATGTTGACGATCATGTTTCCTGATGGCAATGGCATTTTTCAACAAGATAACGCGCCACCTCACAAAGCCACGAGTGTGATGGAGTACTTCGTGGAACACATTACCGAGTTACAATTGATGTGCTGCCCCACCAACTGGCCCGATCTAAACCTTACATCTTGGACGTGGTTGAATGTGACGTCAGAGGTCGTCAGCCCCTCGCAGGAACTTATTGGAATTAGGTGACGTGTGTGTGAAGACGTGGTGGCAACTCCCTCCAGCGACCCACCAAGGCCTCATTGCTTCCATGTTACGACGCGTCGCTGCTATTATCGGTGCCAAGTGTGGAAATACCGGCGATTAGGTAAGTTGTCGTAATGTTCTGGCTGATCAGTGCATGTGCTACACATCAGCGTCAGAGCGAACGCTCCAAAGCGTCGACGCTAAGCCTTACGTATAGTTACTAGGGCATTCATGTACAGCCCAATCAAAGCATTACTGATTGAAGCGAATGAGTTGACAAAAATTTTGCTGATCGGTCTCGTAACGCGCAAGCAATTTCATTCCCCATAGGCGCTCTTCCGTTGCCCTTTAAGTTCTTCTGTTACACCTCTAAGTACCACAAAGTGTTCCTCTGAAGGAAATTCCTCCTTGCGGCCCTTTCTCGATGAATATGGGCCCCTTAACTAAAAAATCCGGGAGTTAGCATCATACTGTTGCGCAGGAAATATTGGATAAATAATCGTCTTCCACAGTCACAGCTGAATATATGGAGATGCAGGCATTAAGACGCAAAGTTCTCTTATGCCGACTCCGCAGACTGATGCCAGGACCAATCTAACGTTTCAAGACAAGGGCGCAGCGGCAATGGAGTTCCTGTCTCACTATCACGGTGCATGCGTGCTATATACAGATGGGTCCAAGTCTAGTGACGGCGCTGATAATGCCTATTGGGTAACCGGAAGCGAACGACAAGGCCTATACAAATTGGATCCAAACTCCACCATTATGACAGCTGAGCTGTTTGTTATTTTGGAAGCCCTGCTATTCGCACATACGTCCACAGCAGACACAGTAAAAATAAATGGCGTGCGACGAGGGCCTCCCGTCGGGTAGACCGTTGGCCGGGTGCAAGTCTTTCGATTTGACCCCACTTAGGCGACTTGCGCGTCGATGGGGATGAAATAATGATGATTAGGACAATACAACACACAGTCCCTGAGCGGAGAAAATCTCCCACCCAGCCAGGAATCGAACCCGGGCCCTTAGGATTGACATTGTCGCGCTGACCACTCAGCTACCGGGGGCGGACAGCAGACACAGTAGTCATCATCTCTGACAGTATTTTAGCCCTACAACTTATTAGATACCATCGTAATAGTTATACTAATCCCATAGTTACGGCAGTTGTCGCCGTTGTGTTTCGGGTGCAGTGGAAATATCGCAACGAACAATGGTATGGATCAAAGCCCACTCTGGGATACCTGAAAATGCACAAGTGGCCGTCCTAGCAAAGTCACTTATCTTTACATGGAACTGTTAAATGTGATAATCTCCATCTCACAAACATGATTCCCATTCTCAGAAAGTGGTTGTCCTCGGACTGTCAAGAGGAATGATCGCGGTCATCAAAATCAAGGGCAGCCACTACACAATAATTCATCTCACGATTCCAAGAGTACCGGAGTATAATAACATGCAGACCTCAAGGGGACTGACGACAGATATAGCAAGGCTGAAATTTAATCATTAGAAATTCAACAAACATCTCTACCGTCTCAAATTCAAATGGCTATGAGCACTATGGGACTTAACATCTGAGGTCATCAGTCCCCTAGAACTTAGAACTACTTAAACCTATCTAACCTAAGGACATCACACACATCCATCCCCGAGGCAGGATTGGAACCTGCGACAGTAGCGGTCGTGCGGTTCCAGACTGAAGCGTCTAGAACCGCCCGGTCACACAGGCCTTCACTACCGTCTCAATCTCAAGGTTATTCCCCTATCTGTTTGCGGACATAAGAAGGCCTAGACTGTATATTCCTACAACGTCACAGGAACAAGTATCACATAAACGTCCTTGGAAGTAATCTCCGAGCTTTTGTTCATCAGTTCCCAAACACCCTCCAAACGTTGTTGACATCCAAACATACATCAACATATAAACTACTTACGAGTTTGTCAACAGTGCGCTGCGCTGCTAATCTAAACCTTTTGCCAGGTAACGACCAACGCTCCGTTAGCTGACTATATTCCCACGTGCTACTCAGCAGGACATGGAGTGCGCAGTCTCTAAAGGCATGTCACTGTGTATGTCCTACATGTATGTGTCTGAATACTCGCGTATCTACACGTGTGGCCAAGTCTGGTTTTATGTTCTGTTGTCATGTTCTGCCTAGATGGTAAGGCATCTGCAGTCATGCACAAACATTCAATTCTTCATCTGCACCTTTTGAAACAATTCTTATCGGACATACAAAAGAAAATATTAAATTAATTCAGCTATATAATTAATGATAATATGTACCAACAGCGATTTATCTTATTGTGGTACCAGTAAGATTGTTATAGCATTCTACTTCTGTGTATCCTGGGTAATATTTTCGTATTGTTAACTCGTTACATTATACTGCGGTTATAAGACTTGTTTTACGTCAGAATCAGTCCTTTGTTAAGCCTATGTAACTTCATGCTATGGTACGACTGTAACTAATGTCTACTCTAAAGTGTCACAATAAACTGTTATATACTATTTCCAGTGCTGAGATGGTTGTATGAACACATTTTCAAAGCCAATAAATTTTTGAAAAGAACGTCATCAGTACTGGTAACTAAAATCTGAAATCCCACTAGTCCAAACCCTCGTGTGTGCCGTGTGAGACAGGCAACGGCGTGAAGTACGGGACTGCTGCAGGGGTGGAATACAGTGGGGATCATTGTGTCCCCCGACACTGCTGCGGCAGCTGTGAAGGCTTTACAGGGACCCAGAAAAGTGACGGCCAACGGGGTTCCGGTGAAGCTACGATACACCCAACAAGCCAATGGATAACCCACTTGCTTTCAACAATCAAATGTGCCTCAGATCGAAACCAGTACCGAAAGTAATAGAGGTTTTGAGCAGATCTGCCAGGTATGACCTCCAACATGGCTCCGACGAAAAAAGAAATTAGGACAATTAAAGTCGTACACTTACAAAATGATAAAAGAATTCACGAGCTCAAGCGGATAATGGCAGAAAGGAACATTCCGATAATGGGACTAAGGGAGGTAAGAAAGAAAGGGAATAGTAGAAAGGAGGTGGGAAAAGAATATAAGATGTGGAGGTCAGGAGGAGACAAAAGAAGAAATGTTGTCGCAATAATAGTTACTAAAGAAGAAGCGAACAAATTACCTAGTGTGGAGAACGTAACCGACACAATAAATGCTTGAGAAATAAGTGGATAGTTAGTAATGACTGGTAAAAGAAAAGGTATAGTCACAAGTTTACCAGATACAGTTGGAATTAGGAATAGAAATCCATAAAAGACTACATGATAATAACTGCAGAAATCATATGCCTGACAGAAGTGAAAGTGACAGCAAGCGTTAATCTCGATGGACACTACAGACTATTGTTCGGGGGTTTGAAGATAAAGTGGCTTCATCTGTTTCAAAATGATACATCCAGGCTGTGGCTGCCCTGACTACAGAGTCTGCCGCATACTGGTAGGGAGAATGAAGAAATTCAGAAGAGATACGAAGGAGGAAATATACACACAACGATCAAGTGCTGCAAACTGAGATACAGAGAAACTTAACAGGTATACAAGGAGTAGATTAAGACACAGATTCCTAAAGACGAGAGGGAGGACATAGAGGAAGAATGCAGGAGGTTCAAACAGTCCCTAGTTAATGTAGAAAAAGAAACATGTGGAAAAGGTCAAACACAAAGAACCTGTATGGAGAAATGATAGTATTGGCTGAGAAGATATCTTTGGGAAAACTCACAAAAGAAGCAGAAGAAAATTTTAAGGATAAAAAAAGATATTATACCGGACGTTAGGTAACGGAAGAAAGCAGAGAAGAAATACTTGAAAGTTCTTAACAAGAAAGGAAAACTCTTATGGAAGGAAGCAGAAGTTTTGGAAATATGGAGATACTTCCGAAAACTGTATGAAAGACAGGATGAAACAGAGACACGTGAACAGATAGAGGGAGACGAAAAAAATAACACCATCACAGAGGAAATAGGAAGAGAAGATCTTCAGACGTTGGGTGTAGAATATCCTGTATTAAAAACGAAAAATGGCAAAGTTTCTGGAGTACATGACATCACAGTGAAGACGATCAGAGCTGCAGGACGTATCTGAATTCATTGACTGTATAGAAAAATGAGGATATTATGGACATATGAAAAAATTCCTCATAATTGGACAAAGTCAATTATGTATCATTTTTCAGAATGGTAACAAGGCACTCTGTGAGAATTACAGAAAAATAGCACTATCGCGCTACTGCATGAAAATTTATGAAATGGAAATATTATAGAAAATCAGGAATAAGATGAAACCACAATTAAGAGAACAGCAACAAGGATTTTGACTTCGAAGATCAACTATAGACGCCATATTTATAGCCAGACAGGTTGCAGGAAAGACCTGGGAATTGGGGAAAGACGTCGTAGTTGCATTCATAGATATGAAAAAGGACTTATGACACTTTTGGAAGGGAAGAGATATGGCAAGGTCTTAATAGACTGGAATTGTCAAAAAGAATGCAACTGGAAATCAAAAAAATGTACAAAAATGACTGAATTGCGTTAGAATAGACAACAAAAAATAATAATGGTTTATCACAAACACAGGGGTTGGCAAGGAAGTGTGCTCTTACCAGTCCTATTTAATACAGTAAAATCGTTGCATATGCAGACGATGCGACGATTTGGCAAGAAAATGAGCAGGAATTGGAAGAACAACTAAATACCTAGCAGTGAATAATTGAAGAAGCAGTCATGGAAGTAAACTCAACAAAAAGAGAAGTAATGAAAATCAGCAGGAAAAATGAAAAGAATGAGGGATGTAAGTTGCAATGGAAAAATTATTAAAGAGTTAGATTCCTTCAAGTATCTAGGAAATAAATTAAGCAAGAAAGGGAACATCAAGGATGAAATATCGGAGAGAATAGAAAATTTCAATCCCGTATCTAGTAAAAGTGAACCTAAATTTCACATTAAAGATTAGAAAATTATTCAAAGCTTTATTATTGTGTAACATTCATTGAAATTGGAAAATACCTACCAAAGTAAAGGTCATGATAAGTTAATCATTATCTATTTTGACTTGTCGATCAGAATACTGGATGAAGACAGATCTGAGCAGAATACAAGCAACAGATATCTTTCTCCAAGCGATCCTGGGTAAGACGAGAAGGGACGGGATAAGGACTGAAGCAATACGAAACACTCTGCAGATCAAGCCCCTAAAAGAGGTTATAGAGAGAAATAAGCTTTAATTCTTTGTCCACATTTGATGAATGGGACCAGAAAGACTTCAAGAAGAGTCATAGAATGGACAGAATCTCGACGAAGTCCAATTTGAAGATCACTAACAATATGGAGAGACGATGTGAAAGATGTTGTGAACTGAAGAGGACTGAAATGAGAGGAGATACCGGTACTGAATGATAGATTGTGGGAACAAAGAGAAGCTTAGAAGGAGCTCTATGACCGACCTGGATAGGCAAAATCGTCTCGGGAATAAGAAGAAAAAGACAGTGTTTCGATTTATAATATGGCACCCGTTTATTGTATATATGTATACAATGTAAATTCATGAAGCAAGAAATCTTTACCTGTCGTTGTTGTCAAAAAGACCCAACTTTGCGAGCACATTTTCTTATAAAAATATGTATATGCAGCCTAGAAATTAATTTTGTTTATTATCATTACCTCAAATAACTTGATAATCTGGATGGTTAGTCTCATCAGAGCCACTTAACACCAGGCATCCTTAAAAAGATTCAAAACACATCAAAAGATTGCGAAGCACATGAGGCAGTACCACTACTGAAATGATTTCCTGCTTGGCTTCTCTAACTTGTATGTATTGTGGTGCACGCTGATAGCAGAAGAATGAAGTTGGAGTTTTATCACTTTTAAAACAAGACATAAATAACTTGTGTGAACATGGAGTGCGATAAACTCCATTTTTGTAATTAAAAAAAAGCCACAGGAGGAATAACAAAAGAAAATTCTGGAAGAACAGCAGCATCAGAATATACTGTAGCAGCACATCAAATCCAAAACAACCACCACAATTTGCAGCATACGTAAGATAATTACTGAAATAGTACGTCAATGCACTACCTGGTTCACTTTTGTTTACATTGGTGAATCTGGTGCAGTTTATTTAGCCAATATAATCTAAGACATTCACCTCTCCTCGATCCTAAACGAATTACGTAATCATGCCCCTTCTTCTCCAAGTCTCCCCTTAGGGTAGTAATAAAGTGAAACAACCAATCAAAATCCAAGATGATGAATAGAGCTCAATTGTGCTAGCATGATAATTAAAAATAAAAGAGCAAACTCCCAATTTCACCCTCGCCCTCCCACTCTCCGGCCAATATCAATGTATTAAAATGAATCATAAAAATGACAAGATCAAAGACATTATGGCATAGATATTTCACACACACACACACACACGATTATATCAACTACTGTAGCCTCATCAGTAAATTTCGTGGTGTTGATGCTTTACTAGTTTTCATACTTAATATTTACCTAAAACGCTGTACCATCTTGCCAGTAAATTTCATCTCTCTCTCTCTCTCTCTCTCTCTTCATACTACACTAATGTTTACAGCAAAATAATGTACTGCTTTGTCATCAGTATATTTCATGTCAGATACTGTACTGCCTAAAATTATCAGTCTCAGTAATGTATTACAGTAGGAATGGGGAAAAAATCCCAAACACATAAATACGTACAAAATTTATTACATTCCATAGAAACTTAGAACCACACTTGGTTGGCTGTGAATAATTACATACAACAACGTAAAGTCAGAGTTTGAAATGTTACCTTTTTTCACACTACAAAAATACTTTTACAGTGTGGTACCGCATGAGCAGGGACTGCCGCTATTAGATACACAGTTCTCTACTAGCCAAATATTGTTTTTTTTGTATCACTATTTTCGAAATCAACTACGTCCATGTTTTTCAGTCTTCCAAGATACGTCATGGACACATTACATCTGTTGAGGAAGTGAAGTTCATCTTCGCTGATAGCTGATACCTTGATGGTGGATATATTTTGTAGTTTTTCAGATAGACGCTAACGGCTGCTAACAATTAGGTAACGATGCATTTGCACTCAAGATCGAGATAATGCTCACCCTTCTCCAATGCACTTCCACCATCACAAAGATGCTTCAAGCTCTGCAACAGGAAAGCAAAAGAATCTCTACATTTCTGAACTATGACAAGTAACTGATAAATTACATATTTTATTACTAATAGTGGTTATTAGACTTACACTTTTCCTAGTTCAGTGATGCACACACAGAGGACAGTAGCAGCAACAGAAACAGCACCAATGACTTACTAGTTGTCTCATATTTTACATAATTTCCTGCTGAGACAGCATCTGCTTGCAGTTTACGACGAGCGAAAATACCTAGACCACGAGTGATTACTTTCCAAATTTTCAAGCTTTTTCTATATGAACGACTACACAAAAATGCATGTGTGCTTTTGTCAAAACAATTTAGGGCTCGCAAAAATGTATAGCATGCGAGTTTAGGCTTGTCAATGCATAAATTACTCATTATTGCACTGACTCTAGATATTCCATACAAACAGATTATGTCGGCGAGTTCAGACTTTGTGCTGCCTAGTAGACATCTGTCATATTACGCCAAGGTCAGTCAAATACGACGTCAGAAAAGCATAGAAACATCAAGCATTATTTCGTCACGTTAACCTACATTCATAGTATGGTAAATAACGAGGTTGCATTAACACATTTTATTGAAATGTGGACATATTAAAGTGACACAGTCGAAACCTCCTTCCACATGGTTGTAACAAAAATTTGGATTCCGGAACAATTCTTGAAACACTGGACCACAGCCCTCATCCACACACTACACAAGAGTGGGGACTGCAGCAATCTGGATACTACAGATGAATCTTTCTCCTAGACTGCACATACAAGATTTTATCCAACATCCCACACGGAAGACTCAAGAGGCAACTAAATCCGGAACAAGGGGAGTACCAGGGAGGTTTCAGACCCTGGAGAAACTATGCAGAGCAGATCATTAGTTTTAATTTAATTATGGCGTACTACAGGAAATGAAGCAAACATCTGGCAATAACATTTGTAGACCTAAAGCAGGCATATTCCTGTCTCAATTGATATTCAGCATTAAAAATTTTGAGGAATCTATGACTCGATCCAAAACTAATTAAACTTACTCTGGCCAGTATCAAATCGAAAGTGAAGTTTAGAGGGCGAATTCCTGAACCATTCATCACAAAAACAGGCTTAAGACAACGTACCTGTCCAAAACCATTACAGTTAAATTGTGCACTGGAATACATAACGAGAGAATTCGACAAGGATAACGTAAAGAACATATGAAATGGAAGTGCAGAAAAAAGATATAAGCTTAAATTGCTTGGGATTTCATGATGACCTTGCTCTCCCAGCAACAGCAATGTTTAAGAAGCCAGACAACAATTTAAATCACCATTAAAAGTAGCACAGATAATTGGCCTTGGCCTTAGAATATAATTTGGAAAGATGGAGATTGTGGTAACTGGCCTACCATGTTCAAGAAAAAAAAAACTTGCAATAGATGAACAGGAAATCAAAATTGTTGATCAATATATGTAGGTGAAATCATAACATTCATTGTAAATGAAACAAAACAGAATAAAAAAGTGAACAAATCAAGTTACATTACAAAAATCACTTACAACAAAAAAGCATATCTACAGCTGCAAAACTAACAAGTGATAAAAAAAGTTACAAAGCTAGAAATAACATACTGACGAAATACTAAAAATAGAAAAAAAGAAGAATTAGGTCATGCATAAATAAACAATATCAATAAATGGCCATTAGAGAATAACTTCAAATGAAACAGTATACAAGAAATTAGAAACAGTAAGGAGCACAATTAGGATGAAATGCATCACATTGTTTGAATGTTTGGTGAGAAGACCAGAGAACAGAATTAGTAAGAGGGTAATAGAAGAATTGTTGAACAGTAAGACCAACATTAAATGTATCACAGATTACAGAAGATAATTCGAGAAGGCCAAATTACAATAGATGACCTAAAAACCAAAATAGAGGAAAGCAGAGTACTGCAAGACACACAGAAAAGAGTGCAAAAAGGACAACAAGAAGAGTGATCTCAGAAAAGAAAAATATCTGACAGAGTGAACAATTATTAGGCAGAGACGAGGGCAAAGCACTGTTCGTATAATAATGATTTATAACAATCCTTGTATAACAACTGTTTTATTGACTTGTCTTATTGAATTATTATTGAACTAAATTCTGTTATTGTGAACAACAACTACTTGTATAAGCCTTTGTGTAACTGACTAGAGTAGCCCAAAGAAGCCCATGATAATAATTATAATAAAACAATGAACAAATCGTTCAGGAAACTTTTGAACATAATGCAATATTCAGATACTTTTTCTCGTGACTGCCTGCCAGACGCGATTGATAACATAATACGTCCAAGGTCAAGGTCAACGTCAAGGTCAAATGGACTACATTTTGTGTTGCTGTAATACAAGCTGTTAGACCCAAGGTGTAGGGATTCTGTCTTTGAATAGTAATCGAAACCTCCTCGGTCACTGTTTCCAAGCCCGCTATCTTTAAATTTTGAAGACTAATCAAAATGAGGAAACCTATTCTCGTATTGAAAAGGAAGTATAAACATCGTTATTCCACTACACAGTCTTCAAGCCTCTTGACCAACATAAATTGAGAAGAAACCAATCTCGTGTGCAGTCATAACAGGAGCCAGTATTAGACAATCAGTGCCCATAGAACTGTGGTTTACTCGACACTGTCGCTTTACTGGTTATTTAATATTGGAGGCCTTTCGCACTAGAGGAGTAGCTACTGCCGTATCAACCGTATCAATGATACGGTGCCCCGACATGTGTTAGCAAAAATTCGTAAAATGTTTTCCACACACTCATTCAAGGCGAACTCTTGTCTGAGGACGTACCCTAAACGCTTAATTAACTGGACGTCCAAATAATGGCCACACTGAACGTCTCAGATTTCCCGCGGTGCACGTCAGCACACAGCAATACGGTATTGCTCCTTTTCAGTTGAATGAGAACAACCAATACCCGTTTATTTCAGTCTGTGCACGCGGTTCGTGACGTTCCAGTGTTGTAAATTTAGTGATTATTTGTTCGTTAATAAGCTTAATTGTGAAATAAATGAGCGAAAGAAAGAGGTATTACACCAGCGGAGCTATGAAAAGAAGAAATAAACGGAAGGAAGAGGAAGTTATAAGGAAGCCGCCCCAAAATTTCTTAATTTTTGCAGCAAGCATATTCTGTAAGTGATTTACTTTGCAACTATAAGTACTAAAAACTTATCTATCTCCACGGAAAAAATACTTCCTGTTTATAATTTTGGTCACGTTATGCAGCGTTCTATGCTGTGTAATGTAGGACTCGTATCATTGCACGTCGTCGTGGAAACGTGCAACATACATAATTTTATTTGGAATATGGTAACAAACCATAGAGGTAGATTAAGGGCGCAAATGTGATGCAATATCGCTCGAAAGCAGCGGCGTGTGGGAAGTTGCATCTACTCGTAGGTCTATCGTTTAGTCGAAAAAACTGCACTAGGTAAATACATATAGGCACCACGTTCCCTAGATTTGCACACACGCAGTACGCACCTTTATAAGAAAAGACATTCCAAGAATTCATATCCACAAGTTTTCCCACATTAGGTGTATGTACATGGGTGTTTCATCTTACGCATTTCGTGCAAAATGTGTTAACTAAATAAATTTTTTATCGTACACAATTAACAAGATAGTGATACGTTACATGTTTATAACAGTGAGCATATATCACGAAGAGAGCTCTCCCAACCAACATATCTGGTGTGGAAAGGGGGATGAAAAATAAAATCAGTCAATGAAGATTTCATTTAGTATATATTTAATAAAATAAAAATTTAATCATTATAGTACGGCATTACTATTTAACCTCATTAGCGCGAAATCCCTCAAGACGAACTCATGGTTAACGTGAAAAAAATTGGTCCTGATAGGAATCCATTAGTTCTAATAGTAAATTTTATCGGTTAACACTAATTTCGGTTAAGGTGAATTGCGAAATCTTTCTCTGTCCCAAGCATAATTAAATATCATTTTAACACATACTTCCAATGTTACAGTAACTGTTTTCCCGAAATGAATGCGAGGAATATAACTACAGGGCTAACTCGCCGTGTTGACTCGTTTCTAACGTATTGTAGGTCGGGAGTCGCTATTATCGGCGTGTACGGTACATTTATCCAAAGATTATAAAAGTATTTGTCACAGATATTTGCGCTTTGTCACTCGTAATCAAAACAAAATAAGAGCTGATACCTCCAATAGCAAAAAAATCGTTCATTGGGAAAAGTGGCCTGATGGAAAATTCGTTAAAAGTAAGGACGACAATCGAACTTTTCGAGTAAAATCCACGAATTTGTGGACTATAGGCTGGACGTAAACGTCTGAATCAGCGATATAAATTCCAGGATGGCATGTTAGATGTGTTGACTTTACTGGTTACATATTCCCCAAGACCATTAATTTCGTTTTAGAGCTGCTACAAATCTACATCAACATTTACATGGATACTCTGCAAATCACATTTAAGTGCCTCGCAGAGGGTTCATCGAACCACCTTCACAATTCTCTATTATTCCAATTTCGTATAGTGCGCGGAAAGAATGAACACCAATATCTTTCGGTACGAGCTCTGATTTCGCTTATTTTATCTTGGTGATCGTTCCTCCCTATGTAGGAAGGTGTCAACAAAATATTTTCACATTCGGAGGAGAAAGTTGGAAAATTGGAATTTCGTGATAAGATTCCGTCGCAACGAAAAACGACTTTCTTTTAATGATATCCAGCCCAGATTCTGTATCATTTCTGTGACACTCTCTCCAATATTTCGCGATAATACAAAACGTGCTGCCTTTCTTTGAACTTTTTCGACGTACTCCGTCAGTCCTATCTGCCAATAATCCCACACCGCGCAGCAGTATTCTAAAAGAGGACGGACAAGCGTAGTGTAGGCAGTCTCCTTAGTAGATCTGTTACATTTTCTAAGTATGCTGCCAATAAAACGCAGTCTTTGGTTAGCCTTCCCCACAACATTTTCTATGTGTTCCTTCCAATTTAAGTTGTTCGTAATTGTAATACCTAGGTATTTAGTTGAATTTGCGGCTTTTAGATTAGACTGATTTATCGTGTAACCGAAGTTTAACGAGTTCCTTTTAGCACTCATGTGGATGCCTCATACTTTTCGTTATTTAGGTGCAACTGCCACTTTTCGCACCATTGAGATATCTTTTCTAAATCGTTTTGCAGTTTGTTTTGGTCTTCTCATGAATTTATTAGTCTATGAACGACAGCGTCATCTGCAAACAACCGAAGACGGCTGCTCAGATTGTTTCCAAAATCGTTAATAGGTAGATAAGGAACAGCAAAGGGCCTGTAACATTACCTTGGGGATCGCTAGAAATCACTTCTGTTTTACTCGATGACTTTCCGTCAATTACTACGAACTGTGACCTCTCTGACAGGAAATCATAAATCCAGTCACATAACTGAGACGATATTTCATAAGCACGCAATTTCACTACAAGCCGCTTGTGTGGTACAGTGTCTAAAGCCTTCCAGAAATCCAGAAATACAGAATCGATCTGAAATTCCTTGTCCACAGCACTCAACGCTTCATGTGAATAAAGAGGTAGTTGTGTTTTTGCAGGAACGATGTTTTCTAAACCCATGTTGACTGTGTGTCAATAGACCGTTTTCTTCGAGGTAATTCATAATGTTCGAACACAATATATGTTCCAAAATCCTGCTGCATATCGACGTTAACGATATGGGCCTGTAATTTGGTGGATTACTCCTACTACCTTTCTTGAATATTGATGAGTCCTGTACAACTTTCCAGTCTTTGGGTAGGGATCTTTCGTTGAGAGAACGGTTGTATATGATTTTTAAGTATGGAGCTAATGCATCAGCAGACTCCGAAAAGAACCTAATTGGTATACAGTCTGGACCAGAAGACTTACTTTTATTAAGTGATTTAAGTTGTTTCAGTACTTCGAGAATATTTACTTCTACGTTTCTCATGTTGGCAGCTGTTCTCGATACGAATTCTGGAATTTTTACCTCGTCTTCTCTTGTGCAGGCATTTCGGAAGGCTGTGTTTAGTAAATATTTGTTTTTAATCTTGATGCGCCTTGGAAAACATCATAGGTTAATATGCTTACATAGTATTTATTAGAACATTCATTTGCCGCGAATGGAGAGTACGAAAAAATAGCTCACCAAAGAAAAGAAAGACAAATTTTATATCGGGAAAGAACAGGAACACTGCAGTATACGTACATAAGTGACACTTTGGAAAAGTGTAACATAAACGAACAGAAATATCTTTCGATATACACCAAACACACAGATGATTACAAATGGAAAGAGCACAAATACTGAGAGGTCAGTCAACGCTGTTGCAAATCGGTACTCGTGTGGAATGTTTTCTGCAAAGAAATTGCTAACATTCTTTCGTAACACGCGGGCCAATCACTGTTACGTTCACCGGTGCCGGCTCAGCGGCGAATTCTGTTTTACATTACGTTTTAAAATAAGTGTACTACTTTCAATTTCCGGTGCGGACTTCGTCCACTCGGTTCCGAAAAATCTTCTCTCGGTCCAATTTGAATCCTATACTCCACTATTTTATTCACATTTTGACTTTTGACTCCCCCTAAGTTCTGAAGGAATCTCGCCCGTGATGCTTGGAACTTTCGTGCTGCTTTGAAACATAAGCTAGTCTATGCAGTGATCATCTGTGTTGCGCTGTAGTATCAAATGGCTCTGAGCACTATGCGACTTAACTTCTGAGGTCATCAGTCGCCTAGAACTTAGAACGAATGAAACCTAACTAACCTAAGGACATCACACACATCCATGCCCGAGGCAGGATTCGAACCTGCGACCGTAGCGGGCGCTCGGCTCCAGACTGTAGCGCGTAGAACCGCACGGCCACTTCGGCCGGCGCTGCAGTATCAGTAATGCCGTGTATGTTTTATTGTTGTTATTATCACTTTGTTGAGCGCTATGTTGAATTTTTAATATTACTAAATGGGCGAGGAAAGTTTTCCTGGCACATTATCTATTACTTATTCAACGCCTCAAGGGTACGTAACAGGGTTGTATAATTTCAACAAGTACCGTATTTTAAATGTCAGTCTTCTCTTACTCATGAAATATCTGTATCTGAACCGACTTACTTTAACGTCACATTTTTTGGTAGAAAAATGTACCACATACGACTATCAGTGACTCTGCAAAGAAAGTGCGTCCACGAAATATCACTTGTATTCGTCGGATCTCCACCATATCAGGCGGGCAGCAGGACAGGAAAATTGTGTGCGTGTTGCTTGCACCCGAATAAGAAGGCGCAAATTATGCCAATTTATTTCACTCCTTCCATCGCACCGTTGTTCCTCCTCCTTCTACGCCTCGCAAACCCCACATCGCAGCGATTTTAAGACTGAACGACCTATAGAACATGGCCCGCTTTGACGTTGCACGTCACCAAGAGGCCCGTGAATCAATTTGGATTCGCCTGGCTTGGTTTAAATATTAATTTAAAAAATTAAATTACAATGAAATGAATACTCTGAGCTACATACAGGCGTTGATATGTCTACGGGGACAGTCGAAAATGTGTGCCCTGACCGGGACTCCAACCCAGGATCTCCTGCTGAAATTGCAGACGCTCCATCCACCTTTTTTTTTTTTTTCTAGGAAGTACCTGTGACTTGCTTCTTTCTTTTCTTCGGTATTGTTCGTTGCATTTGGTCTAGGCGGACGTCGCAAGACATCCGTTTAAGTTGATCGTTGATTCCTTTACTCAGTTTGTTTATCACATAGGGCGAGCAGCCCTCTGACCGAACACGTTGAGCTACCGTGCAGGCTACTTATCTCTGGCACGCCTCCCGTGAAACCCACATTAGCAACTTATTGTCCTGCACTATACTCATAGTGCCCCTGCTCATCACACTAATTACTCGCGGTTTTAGTGCCGATTTACTTAAGAGTTCGGACACTGTTTGTGCATCCGCACAGAAGAAGATGGTCAAATGGCCGGTGAGCCTTAACTATACATGGTTGTTCATTGATCGTGACCGGGCCAAATATCTCACGAAATAAGCGTCAAACGAAAAAACTACAAAGAATGAAACTTTTCTAGCTTGAAGGGGGAAACCAGATGGCGCTATGGTTGGCCCGCTAGATGGCGCTGCCATAGGTCAAACGGATATCAACTGCGTTTTTTTTAAATAGGAATGCCCATTTTTTTCACATATTCGTCTAGTACATAAAGAAATATGAATGTCTTAGTTGGACCACTTTTATCGCTCTGTGATAGATGGCGCTGTAATGGTCACAAACATATGGCTCACAATTTTAGACGAACAGTTGGTAACAAGTAGGTTTTCTAAATTAAAATACAGAACGTAGCTACGTTTGAACATTTCATTTCGGTTGTTCCAAAGTGATACTTGTACCTTTGCGAACTTATCATTTGTGAGAACGCATGCTGTTACAACGTGATTACCTGTAAATACCACATTAATGCAATAAATGCTTAAATGATGTCCGTCAACCTCAATGCATTTGGCAATACGTGTAACGACATTCCTCTCAACAGCGAGTAGTTCGCCTTCCGTAATGTTCGCACATGCATTGACATGTGATGACGCATGTTGTCAGGCGTTGTCGGTGGATCACGATAGTAAATATTCTTCAACTTTCCCCACAGAAAGAAATCCGGGGACGTCAGATCAGGTGAACGTGCGGGCCATGGTATGGTGCTTCGACGACCAATCCACCTGTCATGAAATATGCTATTCAATACCGCTTCAACCGCACGCGAGCTATTTGCCGGATATCCATCATGTTGGAAGTACCTCGGCATTCTGTCATGCAGTGAAACATCTTGTAGTAACATCGGTAGTACATGACGTAGGAAATTAGCATACATTTCAATATTTATATTGCCATGGATTAAATGGTGGCCAATTATCCTTCCTCCCATAATGCCGCTCCATACATTAACCCGCCAAGGTCGCTGATGTTCCACTTGTCGCAGCCATCGTGGATTTTCCGCTGCCCAATAGTGCATATTATTTCATGAGATATTTGGCCTGGTCGCTATCAATGGACCACCCTGTATATACGTCCATCTGTCCTACGACTCTTCTTGAAACCGGGAAAAACCTGAGCTTTTTTCCAGTCGCTTCGCACCTTTCGTTACTAAAATGGTTCAAATGGCTCTGAGCACTATGGGCCTTAACATCTGAGGTCATCAGTCCCCTAGAACTTAGAACTACTTAAACCTAACTAACCTAAGGACATCACACACATCCATGGCCGAAGCAGGATTCGAACCTGCGACCTTAGCAGTCGCGCGGTTCCGGACTGAAGCACCTAGAACCGCTCGGCCACCTGGGCCGGCCTTTCGTTGCTCCAGCGATTTACGATAAACTGCTGCTAGAAGGGAAGGACTTTCTTTCGCATAACCTTTGTAGGAACTTACAGACATTTCATTTGGTCATGATCCCTTTCCACTAATTATCGATTGTAGTTTTTTTCGTACCCCGCGATCGGCTATACCAATACCTGCCATTTCAACGTTCATACGGCGATTAAAAGGAGGGACCGTGTTACGCTCTTCCGTGGTGAAAGAATTTCGGAAGACCTAATTATGTATAGCGGCCTTCTCCCTGTTATCTTCTGCTTCTGTGGCACTATGGTCAGTGAGAGAATGAATAGACCATTTTGACCCACTTACTGATTTTACAAGTGACCAAAACTTCTTAGGGTCTCTACCCAGATCGTTTGAAAAAGTTTTAGTTTGAAAGTCATTGAAATCTTCCCTCTTTGCTCTCCTTACGTTCATTTACGCCAATGTTTCATTAGTGCTTGTCATGTCTTCCTCATTCAGCGTTTCCTCTTATTCTGTAAGTTATCCAGTTCTCGGTATGCATGCAACAGCATGCGTACCTAATGTTTTCCACAACTCTGCGCATAAAAACTGGATTTTCCGGAGCTCATACTTCGGGTTCTGTTGGTGGTAAGAAGGTAGGATCAAGTGTTTCGCATAACCCGTGGGCTAGGAACCATTTGTATACCCAACAAAAGGAAAGTCTTATTGATACTGTCCTATACTACGGGGTCAAAGTATGAATATTACACGTTTCCTCCTGCTCAGGAAGTTGGCAGTTTTTTTCCTGTGGTCTACGGTGCGCTTGATGGGACTTATGGAGCCACCATTAGTTCTTGGAGGGTTGCACGTAAAATCATCAGCAGCCGTCAAAACCCAGAAGGAATTCCGAAACGGCTTTGGACAGGAAATGACAAATTTTTACTATATATTCCCAACATCTGGTCCTCGAACAACCTTGAAAATTTTCTTCATATTTTTATCCGTTTCCAAGACATACAGTTTCAAAGATAACTTTCTTGTACACGTAAAATTCGATACGAGACGAAATAACAATAGTAAATAACAGCAGCACACTGCTAAAATTTGGACTGTATATTCTCTAGGTTTTTATCTAGAAGGGCCATCTAACCGTTTTCAAACATCTGTATCTGTTGTTAAGAAACACAACAAAAACTAGTGTTTTGGGTACCAAAATGCAGCCTCGGATTTCGAAACGGCAATGCACAGCAAAAGGATGTAATTTCTACGATATATTCCCAAGATCACGGCCTCGGAAAATCATGAAAATTTTCTTCATATCTTTCTCCCTTTCCCAGCTACACAGCTGCACAAGTAAAAAAGCACGTAAAATGCGGTGTAAGGCGGAAACCTAATTTATAAAGTGACGGTAGCACGGAGAAATATGCTGTATAGTGTCTCCATTATCATCTGAGAAACCCATGTTGTAGTACTGGAGCACATGCAAAGTTTTTGCTACGTAAAATCCGATATAAGGCGTAAAATCAGTTTTCCATTATTTCAGTTTCACGTAAGGAAACTATCGAAAATTTTACTGACCAATTTATTTCTTTTCATATGATTTACACTCCCTGATGCAGCAGAAATGCAAATAATTGGCAAGTGGACAAGGTGAGAATTTGGGTCTGACAAGAGGTGTACTAGGGTAGACAGTGAAGCTATAATGTCCACTGTGTCCATATGGGGCAGTGGTAGGCGGCACGGTAGGTCGGCGCGCTCGAGCTGAGGGTTAGCTTGCCTCTGCAATAAAAAATAAAATAAAAAAAATAAAAATAAAAAAACTGAGTGAACAGATCAACGATGAACTTGAATGGGTGTCTTAGGACGTCCGCTCCGAACAAATACAACGAAAGAAGTGGGTAAAAAAAAAGTGGTCGGAGCATGTACCCAGTAAGCAGGAGACCCGGGTTCGAACCCCAGTCCGGCACAAATTTTCAACTTTCCCCATCGATTTCAGTTAAAGGCCGTAATTCCTTTTGTGTCTTTAAAAATATTCTCAAAATTTTTGGTATGCGAAGGTTGTTGTTGTTGTTGTGGTCTTCAGTCCTGAGACTGGTTTGATGCAGCTCTCCATGCTACTCTATCGTGTGCAAGGTTCTTCATCTGCCAGTACCTACTGCAACCTACATCCTTCTGAATCTGTTTAGTGTATTCATCTCTTGGTCTTCCTCTGCGATTTTTACCCTCCACGCTGCCCTCCAATACTAAATTGGTGATCCGTTGATGCCTCAGAGTATGCCCTACCAACCGATCCCTTCTTCTAGTCAAGTTGTGCCATAAATTTCTCTTCTCTCCAATTCTATTCAGTACCTCCTCATTAGTTATGTGATACGCAAAGGTATTCGCCCTTTTTATCCAGCGAGAGAAGACGACAGTGACAGTGGTAAAGCGACGGAAAAGTGATAAATACTGGGAGGTAGTAGACAGTGGTTTTCCTGTAGAAATAGCGAAGAATAAAGGTCAGTGTGAGAGAAAGAGAGAGAGAGAGAGAGAGAGAGAGAGAGAGAGAGACAGTGGCAGTGGAACATAGTTTACAGGTTGACAGTGACAGAATAAAATATAGTGCTAGGAAATGGTTGGAGGGGGGGGGGAGGGGGCAGGTAGGGGTGTATGGAGGAGAGGGGGAAAAGGAATAAAGAGAAAGAGAAAGTAAAAGTGGATGAGAGCCTGTCATACTGTGAGACGGCGTATGTGTCAATGACAACGCGGAAGACAGAGATAGTGACAGGGAGAAAACAGAGCAGCATAAAAAAGCCCTGATATGTTCGAACGCGACAATTTTTGGAAACATTCTGTAAGGTGCTGAGGAAGGTAGAATGAAGCAGCTGGTACATCAATTTTTAGTCAGAATCTTTTAAATAAAGATCAACGTTTTCGCATTTTTTGTATTTCTATAGGAGCGTTTTTTCGCTGGTAGGTATTTAGATGATTTTCCTTTCTCTGTAGAAACCAATGTCATTCAAATAAGCAAAAAAATCCCATGCACGCCCTAGTGTTGCACATATCTCGGAGCGTTGGCGTGTGACGAGAGCAGCGTTTCACATGTGACCGTGACCGGCGATGACTACACAGCCGCGATAGCGGTTCTGTTATCCCGGCGCGTCGCGGCGCGGCGCGACAAGCTATCGCGAGGACGCCGCGGCCGGGCCGCAGCTGCGTGGCGCCGGAAGTCGCGGCTCGCCGCCTGGTTGGCTGAACCAGCAGGCGGCAGGAGGAAGTGCGCGAGCAGGGGCGGCTGGGGCACTGGCGAAAAACCACCGTGACAGTAGCGCGCACGGGGCGCTTCACATGGAAAGCTGCCGTCAGAGCTGGTGCATGATGTAATCGTACAGCTGTAACAGAATAACAGGGTAAGGAATGCTCTACGATGCTTACGTCCAAGCAGCAAGACTAACTACAGCTGCGATCGATTAAGATGTGCATCATGTGAACACTCCGTTGAAGATAAGAAACCGTAATTTATCAATCTAAATAATTGTGACGTACAGAAAATGGCACTGAAGCGGCAAACAAACTCCACTACTGGCCATTAAAATTGCTACACCAAGTAGAAATGCAGATGATAAACGGGTATTCATTGGACAAATATATTATACTAGAACTGACATGTGATTACATTTTCGCACAATTTGGGTGTATAGATCCTGAGAAATCAGTACGCAGAACAACCACCTCTGGCCATAATAACGGCCTTGATATGCCTGCGCATTGAGTCAAACAGAACTTGGATGGCGTGTACAGGTACAGCTGCCCATGCAGCTTCAACACGATACCACAGGTCATCAAGGGTAGTGACTGGCGTATTGTGACGAGCCAGTTGCTCGGCCACCGTTGACTAGACGTTTTCAATTGGTGAGAGATCTGGAGAATGTGCAGGCCACGGCAGCAGTCGAACGTTTTCTGTATCCAGAAAGGACCGTACAGGACCTGCAACATGCGGTCGTGCATTATCCTTCTGATATGTAGGGTTTCGCAAGGATCGAATGAAAGGTAGAGCCACGGTCGTAACACATCTGAAATATAACGTCCACTGTCCAAAGTGCCGTCAATGCGAACAAGAGGTGACCGAGACGTGTAACCAACGGCACCCAATACCATCACGCCGGGGGATACGCCAGTATGGCGATGACGAATACACGCTTCGAATGTGCGTTCACCCCCATGTCGCCAAACACGGATGCGGCCATCATGATGCTGTAAACAGAACCTGGATTCATCCGAAAAGATGACGTTTTGCCATTCGTGCACCCAGGTTCGTCTTTGAGTACACCATCGCAGGCGCTCCTGTCTGTGATGCAGCGTGAAAGGTAACCGCAGCCATGGTCTCCGAGCTGATAGTCCATGCTGCTGCAAACGTCGTCGAACTGTTCGTGCAGATGGTTGTTGTCTTGAAAACGAAAATGGTTCAAATGGCTCTGAGCACTATGGGACTCAACTGCTGAGGTCATTAGTCCCCTAGAATGTAGAACTAGTTAAACCTAACTAACCTAAGGACATTACTCACATCCATGCCCGAGGCAGGATTCGAACCTGCGACCGTAGCGGTCTCGCGGCTCCAGACTGCAGCGCCAGAACCGCGCGGCCACTTCGGCCGGCGTCTTGAAAACGTCTCCATCTGTTCAATCAGGGATCGAAACGTGGCTGCACGATCCGTTACAGCCAGGCGGATAAGGTGCCTATCATCTCGACTGTTAGTGATAGGAGGCTGTTGGGATCCAGCACGGCGTTCCGTATTATCCTCCTGAACCCACCGATTCCATATTCGGCTAACAGTCATTGGATCTCGACCAACGCGAGCAGCAATGTCGCGATACGATAAACCGCAATCGCGATAGGCTACAATCCGACCTTTATCAAAGTTGGAAACGTGATGGTACGCATTTCTCCTCCTTACACGAGGCATCACAACAACGTTTCACCAGGCGACGCCGGTCAACTGCTGTTTGTGTATGAGCAATCGGTTGGAAACTTTCCTCATGTCAGCACGTTGTAGGTGTCGCCTCCGGCGCCAAACTTGTGTGAATGCTCTTAAAAGCTGATCACAGCATCTTCTTCCTGTCGGTTAAATTTCGCGTCTGTGGCACGTCATCTTCGTGGTGTAGCAATTTTAATGGCCAGTTGTGTAGTATATGCATGCGTATGCTAATACAGAGACATGTAAACAGGCAGAATACGGCGCTGCAGTCGGCAACGCCTATAAAAGACAACTACTGTCTGGCACAGTTATTAGATCGTTTACTGCTGCTTCAATGCCAGGTTGTCAAGATTTGAGTGAGTTTGAACATGGTGTTATAGTCGGCGCACGAGCAATGGGACACAGCATCACCGAGGTAGCGATGAAGTGGGGATTTTGCGTATGACATTTACGAGTGTACCGTGAATTTCTGGAATCCGGTAAAACATCAAATCTCCGACATCGCTGTGGCCGGAAAAAGATCCTTCAAGAACGGGACCAATAACGACTGAAGAGAATCGTTCAAAGTGACAGAAGTGCAATCCTTCCGCAAATTTCTGCAGATTTCAGTGCTGGGCCATCTGTAAGTATCGGAGGGCGAACCATTCAACGAAACATCATCGAAATGGACTTTCGGAGCCGAAGACCCACTCGTGTACCCTTGATGAATGCACGACACAAAGCTTTACGCCTCGCCAGGACCCGTCAACACCGACATTGGACTGTTGAAGACTGGAAACATGTTGACTGGTAGGACGAGTCTCGTTTCAAATGTTGTCGAGCGGATGGACGTGTTCGGTTATGAAGACAATCTCATGAATCCATGGACCCTACATGTCAGCAGGAGACTGTTCACGCTGGTGGAGGCTCCTTAATGGTGTGGGGCGTGTGCAGTTGGGTTGATATTGGATCCCTGATACGTCTAGATACGACCGTGACAGGTACTTAAGCATCCTGTGTGATCTCCTGCATCCATTCATGTCCATTGTGCATTCCGACGGACTTGGGCTATTCCAGCAGAACAGTGCGACACCCCACATGTCCAGCATTGCTACAGAGTGGCTCCAGGAACACTCTTCTAAGTTTAAACTTTTTCTTTGCTCACCAAACTCCCCGGACATGTACATTATTGGGCATATCTGTGATACTTTGCAATCTCCTGTTCAGTAGAGACCTCCAACCCCTCGTACTCTTACGGATTTATGGACAGTCCTGTATGATTCATCGTGTCAGCTCCCTCCAGCACTACTTCAAACGTTAGTCGAGTACACGCCACGTCGTTGTTTGTTTTGCTTTGCTTCAGGCTGCAAGAAACAACTGGGGTCATACGCGGCAAAATAAAAAAAAATGGCTCTGAGCACTATGGGACTTAACATCTATAGTCATCAGTCCCCTAGAACTTAGAACTACTTAAACCTAACTAACCTAAGGATATCACACAACACCCAGTCATCACGAGGCAGAGAAAATCCCTGACCCCGCCGGGAATCGAACCCAAAATCAAAACTTTAGAACACGAAGACAAAGAGGAGTTAAAAAACGACTATACGTCAGTCCCAACTGACATAAGAGAAGACAGCTATAAGCAGGCACGTGGAGAAATGGTTAAAAAAGAGACCATACAGAAATGGAGGTCCGGCGCTTTCCGGTGGCACGTCGGGGTGCTCGCAGCCTCCTACACGATATTAGGCAGGTGTGACAGTTTACTTGGATTTTCAGTGTAAATTATTATCAAAATTCATGAGATTAACGTTAATATGAAACAATATTAAAATTACTAAGAACTTATAGGTATAAGAATTATGTAGGTGTAACTAGTGTATTGTTTTATTTCAGTATATATACGAATATAAGGCACAGTTTCACTTACTATTACTATTGCTGCTACTGTGAGTACCGCTGCTGTTCTTTCTTCTGATGGGACTTTGAATCCAGTCTGATATTACGTTTTCTGTATGTACTATGACAGCAAAATGTCTTTTTTCTTTGAAGTAGCGCAAGAGGTACCTTGAAGTCAGCGATTAACTGAAAGTGGTTACAAATTTTATCAAATATTTTCGGGCACTGGGAAATTATTGGGATTTTAATAAAAAAAATTGAGAAATTTTACAATCTGGAAACTAAGTGACTTTATTCAAACGTGATCTTTTTCCTAATAGCAAACTACTTGAAATTTACGCGACGAAGCAGAACGTTCTTCAATTAATAATAATGTCGTGTGGCTAGAGCCTCCCTTCGGGTAGACCGTTCGCCTGGTGCAGGTCTTTCGAGTTGACGCCACTTCGGCGACATGCGCGTCGATGGGGATGAAATGATGATGATTAGGACAACACAACACACAGTCCCTGAGTGGAGAAAAATCTCCGACCCAGTCAGGAATCGAACCCGGGCCCTTAGGTTTGACAGTCTGTCACGCTGACCACAGTTTTTTAAATTTTTTTAACCACTCAGCTACCGAGGGCGGACGTTCTTCAATTGTCGGTGTTAGTTGCTTCCTCACTCAATAACGGATATCTACGGATCTGATTCTTGAGCGTTAGTTCGCCTTACCTAAATAAAATTTAATTGCTGGAAAAGATATTTAATTCAAATCAAATTCGCTCCCAGAGAAAAGTTGCAAATATAGCTTTTTGTATGTTTTCCAGCTTCAGAATGCAGAAGTGTTTTTTGCGTAAACGCAATGGAAAAAATTCACATAGACTACGTAATTCTGTCTTCTCTCCCTACAACATTAAAAAAAGAACGGCTTCATAGAAGACTGTACATCACTGTACTGTTATCCTGTGCACACAACGAAAATAAAGTATCCTTGCCATAAGCAATCGAAAAATAAAACTTTACAAAACAACTTAGCCCTGAAGCACGCGAGTAGATTTTTAAAAAATTTTTTTTATTTAATTATTTTTTTCAAACAAACGATATGTAGGATTTAACATCGCGTCAAAGTAGAGGTCATTACGGGCGAAGCACAATTTGGAGCAGTACACTAAGTTCGGTAGGTTACTGTGCAGCTACAACGTCCACCGGCAGCTATACGAATCTGAACACGCTTAATTTTGTGGGGAAAACACTTTCTGCTGATCTGATTGAGGTACACTCTGAGGTGACAAAAGTCATGAGATACCTCCTGATATCGTGTCGGAGCTCCTGTTGCCTGGACCGTGCGAAGTGGAGAAGTTGCAAGCACAGTGGGCTCGCATTCTGGAGGAACAAGGTTAAAACTGGTGTCCGTCCATCCAGATTTAGGTTTCCCGTGATTTCCCTAAATCGTTCCAGCCAAATACCGGGCTGCTTGCTTTGAAAACGGCATGGCCGATTCCCTCCCAATTTTTGGCACCATCCCAGTGAAATCCCTGAGCTAGCAGGATAGAGCGGATGAGGTTATATTTGTGGAAAGGGGCCAACATAAGTTACTGTCAGTTCCACTCATAATATAAACTTTATTTGTTAAAACACACAATCACACAAGCAAGAATCACAAACTCTGAAGGTTTTAACGAAAGACCTCCTTTGATTTAATTTACACTCATGCTCAAAACTGGCGCTAATAACATAGACACATAGGGAACACACACGGCACAGATCTGTAAGTCCACGGTATTGGTCATAAGTTGAGAAAACCGGCCCGAAACACATGTGCTACAATACGCCACTGTTTCCTGCGTATGTACCACGACACCAATATGGGATATGATCACTATGCACACGTACACAGGCCGCACAACGCGTTGGCATACTGGATCAGGTGGTCGAGCAGCTGCTGTGTATAGCCTCCCATTCTTGCACCAGTGCCTGTCGGAGCTCCTGAAGTGTCCTAGGGGTTTGAAGACATGCAGCGATACGTCGACCGAGAGCATCCCAGGTGTGCTCGATGGGGTTTAAGTCTGGAGAACAGGCAGGTCACTCCATTCGCCTGATATCTTCTGTTTCAAGGTACTCCTCCACGATGTGAGTTCGGTGGGGTCGTGCGTTATCATCCATCGTCCGGCCGGAGTGGCCGTGTGGTTCTAGGCGCTTCAGTCTGGAACCGAGCGACCGCTACGGTCGCAGGTTCGAATCCTGCCTCAGGCATGGATATGTGTGATGTCCTTAGATTAGTTAGGTTTAAGTAGTTCTAAGTTCTAGGCGACTGATGACCTCAGAAGTTAAGTCGCATAGTGCTCAGAGGCATTCGTTATCATCCATCAGGAGGAAGGTGGGAACCACTGCAGCCCTGAAAAGGCGGAGATACTGGTGCAAAATGACGTCTCGATACACCTAACTTGTTACAGTTCCTCCGTCAAAGACATGCAGGGGTGTACGTGTACCAATTATAATCCCAACCCACACCATCAAACCACGACCTCCATACAGGTCCCTTTCAAGGACATTAAGGGATTGGTATATGGTTCCTGGTTGACGCGGGATGAAAACCCGGTGAGAGTCATCGTTCAGACTATACCTGGACTCGCCCGTGAACATAACCTGGGACCACTTTTCCAATGACCATGTACTGTGTTCTTGACACCCGGCTTTACGGGCTCTCCTGTGACCAGGGGTCAGTGGAATGCATCTTGCAGGCCTCTGGGCGAATAAACCATGCCTGTTCAGTTATCTGTAGACTGTGTGTCTTGAGACAACTGTTCCAGTGGCTGCGGTAGGTCCCGAGCAAGGCTACCTGCAGTACTCCGTGGCCGTCTGCGGGCGCTGATGGTGAGATATTGGTCTTCTTGTGGTGTTGTATAATGTGGATGTCCAGTACTGTAGAGCCTGGACACATTTCCTGTCTGCTGAAATCGTTGCCATAATGTTGAGATCACACTTTGTGGTTCAAGGAGGGCCCGTGCTACGACCTTCTGTGTTTGACCAGGCTCTTGTCGCACTAGAAGACTACCCGTCATAACGTCATGAATATGTGTTCTTTGAGCCATTTTCAACATACAGTCACCATTAGCACGTCTGAAAACGTCTGCACGCTGCACCGTACTCTGATATGCACCACCACATCTCTGCTTATGCGGGCTGCTGCCAGCGCCACAGTGCAACGACCGCAGGTCAAATTCACCTCATGGCCAGCATTATGCTTAATTTTTGAACATAAGTGTAGATCGGCTGAAGGCCACACTGAAAATCCAAGGCACAAGACCTAAGCAATGAATTGAGGTACAGGAGTTCTTCTGGACGTTTCACTTCTTTAGGAAAAAAATAATTTATCTTCAATATAAATAGGCTGAAAGCCATAGCTTAAGGCCACACATTAATCAAGAACAGTGTTAATGGCTTAAGGCCGAGACAAAGATTTTCAATGTTTAATTAAATAGGCGGAAAAATCGGCTGAAGGCTGCATATCAACAAAGCAATTTAACGGTTTAAGGCCTAGGAAGAAGAGCCTTTAATCTAAAAAGGCTGAAGGCCTCATCTTAAAATATTTCGTGTAAAACTCGGCTGCAGGCCTCGTACTAAAGAATAACGATCTTATGACTTAAGGGCAAGAAAAGGATTCTGAATTTTTATTTTAAGAGGGATTAAAACTCGCCTGAAGGCCACTTACCAAACCCAAACAATCTCACGGCTTAAGGCCCGGACAAAGGAATTTCCAATTTTTCATTTAAGCTGGAAAACTCGGCTGAAGGCCACATACAAACTAGAAAATGTTTCTTACGGCTTAAGGCCTGGACAAAATTTTTCAACTTTTGATTTGAAAAGCCTGAAAACTCGGCTGAAGGCCATATACCAACTTGAAACAAATTTACTGCTTAAGGCCTAGGCATAAGGAATTTTCAATTTTAATTTTGAAACGCTGGTACTCGGTTGAGGGCCACATACTAAACCAAACAAGAATTTTTTTATTTATTTTTATTTTTTTTATTATTTTTTTTACTGCTTAAGGCCCAAGAAGAAAAGCCTTGCAATTTCAATAAGCTAAAACTCGGCTGAGTGCCACACAGAATACTTATGACAAGAAGGAAAATCACTATGTAAAACACAAGGAGGGGCGCTCAGAAGATTCCAAGGAATCGGCCTAGGAAAGTAACACTAACGTACGTTTAGGTGAGACAGGCAGCCAGACCGACAACCTCTTAACCGGAAGCAACCCAACCGAAAGCCAGCCGACGAACGAGCCAACAAGCTCAATTCTACTCCATCCAACCAACAAAACGGCAACAAGATGTCAATAGCACAACGTTCTGGATACTGGTGCCCGATCCAGCCAAGTCAGAATAAACGCCCAAAACTACCAACAACACCTCAGCTGTCGAACTACACGCCGTGCTGGACAGCATCAACACGACAAGGAAAATTCACTGCCGAAAACTACGTCAACGACCGGGGCAGGCCACAAGGCAGAAGACACCGCTGGTACACTTCATTAAAGAAGGAATGAATTAAATTAAGTTAAACACCACACAGGAAAACGGCTGCAACCCTAGCCGACTTCAATGCGCACACGTTGTTGCTCGCGAGAATATCCCAGAAAGCGACGACCAGGAACAAACAAAGAGATGTGATAGCACCTGACGCTTGATAGTCGTTTAAGCGAGCACTCAACTATAGTGTCCAGGATCGGTGGGCGACGAACTTCATAGCGTTCGAAAGAAGCGCCTCACAACTTCAACCGCGCGTGCACGCCGCCAGCGGGGGTGACTATGCGCCACAGAAACTTCCACGGTGCTCTGCCCCAACCGACTGACTGCAGTACGCAGGCAGCATTCCAGTAACTGCCCAGTGGACATGACACAAGCTACACACAGTTCCACGAAAACACATCCACAAGGAACACGAACAATCGTAAAATCAATCACTGAACTACAACAAAGACTAATCACAAGTCGACACACACAGAGAACCGGTAGGCGGTCGGCGACCGAATACATGTCGTCTGATCAGACGACCGACCGAACGGCCAAGCAAGGCCGTCGGCACTCGAGTGTCGGCAACGGTCGGGCGAATGGTGACTGTCTGGACCTCACTGCTGCTGCGCCCCCGACTCAACTCCAGACACACGAAGACCCGGAAATACTATCTGTCGCTGCAGAGATGGTACGACAGTGCACTTATCGATAAGCGCTGCTGCTGCCACTCATAGGCAAGTAGGGCAGAAGTTAGTGGCGCCAGTAAATGGAATAAAAAAAATGAGGCGGGAGTATTGTAAAAGAAGATGACAAACAATAAATGGCATGAACACGAGCCGCGAACGGCTCACTCAGCTTGTGCTCCGTCTCTAATGACCTCGATGTAGACGGGACGTTGAACCCTTTCCTTCTTCCTCTTACCAGCACTAGTGCAGCGATTTCACTGGGGATGGAGTCAACAAGTCGTTAAAAGTCCCCTGCTGAAATAGTGAACCATGTTGCCTCTATAGCGGTACCCGCCAGGGTAGACGAGAGCGCTTACCGCTGGACACCTATTAAAAGTCCGCTACGAAACACTGCATGGGGGCTTAATTAAATAAAATGAAAATAATTTTAATTTTTGGTAGCTGTATGTCCGATTACGCTATGTCTCGTAAACGGTTGGCCCTGACTAGTATTATTACGCTATCTGACTGCATAGAACAACAACAAAGAATGAAATGGAAATTTTCATTAAAACAATTAATTAATGAAGTCCCCAGCAACTATAAAACCTAAGAAACCAAAGCACAAGTGTCACTGTTCTGTGTGTAGAAGTATGACTCAACGTACACATCTGGCACGGTTCTTCTTCAATAACACAAGAAATTTTAAATAACATTTATACTGAATTAATTAAAGAAAATAGAAATACCATAATTACTCAAGAAAACCAGAATTACACTCTAATCCAAGAACACAAGCCAGATGCTTTGTTGACTGAACCTGTAATGACGCATTATTTAAAACACTGAAATAATGAAAAACAACACATTTTACCTTCATATATATATTGACGAAAAGCACTCTGATTATTACAGTATTTCCATTCGAACAACATCTGCTGTCTAGCCCATCAAACAACTGCATAAAACATGGAACAAGCACTCCTTACTACAACATCTCGACAAGCACTGCCCGCTACGACATCTCAATACGAACTCTCGACAGGAACTGACTACTACGAGTCCTCGACAAGCACTGCCCACTACGACATCTCAATAATCACTGCCAGTGGAGGCGGCAGAACAATACTCTCTAGTGCGATCTCTGGCGCTGTGGCTCAGTGTAGCCACCTTTCAACACTCATCCTCCCTCCGCGTGATGGCGGACTGGGACATAAATGTACGAGCGAGAGCTACAGCGTTATACTTGTGCTCAATGATGAAATTGTGAACCCACAAAGATGCTTGCCTTACGGGACGTCTGTTAGAGGAATTGCTGCCGGCGTCTCTTCTGCCACCTGTCACGGTTGCGCACATTACACTCTCACTCTCGCACCTCAAGGCATTTATCCTTGAGTATAGTTACATGCACCAGATCTTCCCAACACTCGCACTCCCAAGGCGAGAGACGTTTACAGACTGCTGCTAAGGTCCATCCCTCGCTATGTGAATGAGAGGAAGAGCCCTACAACCCTATGGCCTGCAGTGTGGAGAGCGGTCCAGAAGCCGTTCCTCCCCACGCGGGTATGAGTGGTGGTGGTTAGTGTTTAACGTCCCGTCGACAACGAGGTCAATAGAGACGGAGCGCAAGCTCGGGTTAGGGAAGGATTGGGAAGGAAATCGGCCGTGCCCTTTCAAAGGAACCATCCCGGCATTTGCCTGAAACGATTTAGGGAAATCACGCAAAACCTAAATCAGGATGGCCGGAGACAATATTGAACCATCGTCCTCCCGAATGCGAGTCCAGTGTGGTAACCACTGCGCCACCTCGCTCGGTACGCGGGTACAAGCCGCGTGGTACCAGGTGGTGAACGGGAAGGTTGTAACACGACACAGGCTGCACGCTATTGGGATGACGGATTCCCCCCTTTGCCCACGTTGCCACCTCGTGGATACTGACGAACACCGTTTAAGATGTGGATCGGCGTTAGAGGTATGGCTGCTAGTGCAGAAGATCCTCGCATGCTACCTACGTATCGCGCCTCGCACAATTGAGCCACGGCTCCTCCTTTGTCCAGAGGATACTTATTTCCCAACTGCGAAGACTCACGCTCTCACATGGTTTAAAGGCATGTCCATATACTACCTTTTTCGAGATGATGAGAAGATGGTGCTTGACTACTGGCAATTTCTCCAGGACAGTCATAGCACACTTGAGTGTGCACCTCGATACCGACAACTATTTGCGAACTATTTGCGCAGTGTCTTCGATAACCCCCCTCACAGTTGGGGAGTACCGGGCAGAGGATGACCGCCGACACTGAGCTCCACACGCTGCGAAATGTTGTACCGATTTGGAACATGGAATCTGTACGCAGATGGGCCATGCACATGGAATGGTGTGCGGGATTTGGTTACATTTTTCTTTCTTTATGATCTATCATCACACTATTAGTTTGAAATTCTATTTCATAGTTTAGAAGGAACTCTTGTTCTGTTGTTGCTACGGATGTACATTCTAATTTTGTTTGTCGTAACTGAAAGACGCCTTTTTCCATATATAAAAAAAGGGTTGGCAGAGAAAATAATTTACAATAAAAAAATAAAAAACAAAAAGAGAAAAAAAAACAAAAAAGTCTAGAAGAGCACATCCTGTGGTGCTCCGAGTTCCCTTATAAAAAAAAAGGAAAAAAAATAAAAAAGAGCGCTAATGCGCGGCTTCCTGGACTTGGGTAGGCGCGCCGGCCCCGGTTCGAATCTGCCCGGCGGATTAACGACGAAGGCCGGTATGCCAGCCAACCTGGATCTGGTTTTTAGGCGGTTTTCCACATCCCACTAGGTGAATACTGGGCTTGTCCCAAAGTTCCTCCTCAGTTACACGACTCACAGACGTTTGAAAACTTTCACACCATTTCATGACCTACACTAGATGCAGACAGCTGGGGTACACTACTTCCGTCCTGGGGGTTCAGGGTGGTGTCAGGAAGGGCATCTAGCCACCCTCTGCAATTAACACTGCCAAATCCGTACTAACAAAGCCGACCCCGCGTTGGAGCGGGACAAAGGCCCCCAGAAAGAAAGAAAGAAAGTTGCCTCTGTAGCGGTGTTGCCAGTTCAGGATTTTGTGTACGAACTGCCTTTTGATTATGTCTCGTAAGTGTCGGATGGGATTCATGTCTGGCGATCAGCGTGGCCAAATCATTTGCTCGAACTGGCCAGCCTATTCTTCAAACTAATCATGAACAACTGTAGCCCGATGACATGGGCTATTCTCGTCACTACGAATTCCATCGTCGTTTAGGAATCGGAACATGAAGTCCACGAATGGCTGCGAATGGTCTCCAAGTAGCCAGACAAAACCAGTTACAGTCAATGACTTTTTCAGTTCGACCAGAGGACCCAGTCCATTCCATATAAACACAGCCCACAACATTATGGAGTCACCACCACTGTGCACATGCCTTGTTGACAACGTAGGTCCATGGCTTCGTGGGGTCTGCGCCACACTCGAACCCTACCATCAGCCCTTACCAACTGAAATCGGGACTGATCTGACCAGACCACGGTTTTCCAGCCGTCTAGGGTCCAACCGATATGATCACGAGCCCAGGAAAGGCACTG
This sequence comes from Schistocerca nitens, assembly GCF_023898315.1. Lineage (NCBI taxonomy): Eukaryota > Metazoa > Arthropoda > Insecta > Orthoptera > Acrididae > Schistocerca > Schistocerca nitens. The sequence continues at coordinate 284,645,238 of NC_064621.1, read as the reverse complement.
GCGACGGTCATCTGCTGCTTTAGCCCATTAATCCGAATTCCATCGCGCTGTCCTAACGGATACCTTCGTCTTACGTCTCACATTGATTTCTACAGTTATTTCACTGAGTGGTACTTGTCTATTAGGACTGACAACTATAAGCAAACGCAGCTGCTCACGATCGTTGTCTGTGATGATAGGTATTGCCTGAAATTTGGTATTCTCGACACGCTCTTGACACCGTGGATCTCACAATATTGAATTCTCCAACCATTTCCGAAACAGAATATCTCATGCGTCTAGCTCCAACTACCATGTCGCGTTCAAAGTTTGGTACTTCTCGTTGTGCGGCCATAATCACGTCGCAAACCTTTTCACATGATTGATCTGAGTGCAAATGAAATCCGCCAACGTACTTCCCTTTGTGTCGCGGGACTACCGCTATCTGCGTATGTGTTTATCGCTATCCCATGAATTTTGTCACCTCATTGTACTTCTCACGTACGCAGTAATTTAAGTCAAAGAGTAGGTGGGCACTTGCGTATATTACGGATTTTGCTACTCCCCAAAGAAATAAGTCTATTGGAGTAAGATCCGGTGAGCGTTCCTCAAAAACTCTTCCAGAAGACCAATGGTATTGTTAGCTGTGGGCGCAATCACTGATTTTTTCTTCTTTTAGCCAATCGTGGATCATTAAACAATAACGTTCACTGATCACTGTTCCATGAAAATAAATAAATAAATAAAGCTCCAATAACCCGCCGCCGTGGCCGAGCGTTTCTAGGGGCTTCAGTCCGGAACCGCGCTTCTGCTACGGTCGCAAGTTCGAATCCTGCCTCGGGCATGGATGTGTGTGACGTCATTGGGTTAGATAGGTTTAAGCAGTTCTAATTCTAGTGGACTGATGACCTCAGATGTTAAGTCCCATAGTGCTTAGAGCCATTTGAACCATTTTTGAACATTCCGGTTCTCTAATCACGCATTGTCATTTGAAGCCCAGCCGGAGGATCCTCCATGTGTTTTGTGTGTTCACATGACCAGAGAGGTGGAACGAGACCTTGGGTGTGTAGAAGGTGGTATCAATAATACCAGTGGAATTCCTTTCAGTAAAAGAAGTAAACCATTTGCAGTAAAAAATTCGCTTTGCATTATCCACTTGCCCTCCTGTCACCGTATACAGGAACTATTTCACTGTTAGCCCAAACGCTTTATGTGCAGTTGTAAGCCCGATATACCTTTCTTGCGCCAACTTGCGCAACGATTTTGTTGGCCTTTGCTGCAGAGGGTCAGAAATGTCTAACAGTTCCTGACTGTTTAGTTTAGGTGGTATCCCATTTCGTTCGGCATCTAACACTGAGCCTACCTCTCGAAATTTCTCAATAAGTCGATGAACCGCATTGCTGTGAGGTATAGTTATTTCTGAGATTATTTTTAGGAAATGGCTCCTGCACAATATTGAAACGTCCCCTTTTATCAATTTTACTAGACTGTGCTTAAACTGACGCACAATATTTTTAGCGCAACGCAATCTGACTTTCAAGATTCCCTACAAAAGAATGGCCCTGACTAACATTAAACTATACCTTTCACAAATCACTTACCTCACAAAAATCTTCGCTGCTCAAGCTACTGCAATACAGCGAGCGCCACTACTGCCAGCTAAATAAAAGATACAAACTATGGAAGGCACTAACTACTGATAGGGATAGTTAGCAAATGAAAGATATTAATAGAGAACAAACAATGTATTTACCTTGATTTCATCATATATAAAAATAGCAGTTCATGACAAATTTCAAAGCTCTGCCATCTCTCTCCCCACATCCACCACTGCTGGCGGCTCACCTCCAACTGCGCAACGCTACGCGCTGTTCGCAGCCAGCTGCCTAACACTACAATGGCGAGTATTACAACAATGCAAAGCAGCCACAGACTGCACACGGCACAGCCAGTGATTTTCATACTGAGGTGGCGTTACCAATAAAAAAACCTAAACAGCCTACTTACATAGCCCCCATGCTACCCACAAAAATTTTACAAAATTTTTTTGGGCACTGGCCAATACATATTTGTTAAATTTTTTTTTCACAATTACAATAACAAAGAAATCAAATGCACACACTTATTGATAAAATGTTGGTCAAAAGCTCAAATTTTCTCACAGTCCATAAAGACAGTCCTGATCGTTCATGACGGTAAAATAGCAGTGTTTTTCTCAAAGTCTGAGCAGTAAAAGAAAATGCACACGGAAGTAGTGGATTTCCATGCAGTCTTGAAGAAGTAGCGTTGTCCTTCCAAAGGAAAGACAGTGCTGACTCTTGACATGCTGACAGGTAATGGGCCTCAACAGAGCAAACCCACCACAGAGTCAGTCGAAGTTTTGAAGAGTATTGGTGGGTAGGTCATCACAGAGCAGACCCACTATAATCCTGGTAGAGATTACGGTATTGGTGGGCCACCAGAGGCGCAGACCCACTGCAGTCCTTGTAAAAATAATGGTACTGATGGATCATCAAAGATGTAGACCCACTGTAGTCCTTGTAGAGATTATGGTACTGGTGAGTCAGCAACGACGTAGACCCACTGTAGTCCTCGTAGAGACGGCCAGCAGCCATCCGTTGTGACTGTGCAGGTGCACAATCACAATTGAAGAGTCTTGCGGATAATATAGCAAGTCCATAACCACCACTGGTGCACTCACAAAGTTTTTGGAATTGTCCTTAGAACCAGCAATGCTGTTATCCAGTCCCTTGCTGAATTATTAACACACATACAAACACTAACAGTCCCTACTTCTCACATATTGTCCATATACTATGACCAATAGAAACGTGTGCAGTGAAATGTAACTTACAAGTTACTTAATTTGATGAACTGCTGTCAATTACAATTTTATAACATGAGAATACAATTACAAAGGTACAAAATACATCATTAAAAACATAATAATACAGATAACATTTGTAGTACAGGCTTCACAAAAGAATAGAAATAGACCTGCATCAGTGTTACAAAAATAATGACATAAGTACATACATAAAGATCAGAATAAATTTTGAAACATCAACTTCACACATGAGCATTAAAACAAAACAGAATAAATAATGTCTAAACATCTTTACAAAGAAAATAACATATTATTAATGCAAATTATATTTGAGGATAACAGTATTCCTCATCATAGTGAATGTAGCTTAGTATTAGAAGAGAAAAAAAATTCTATGAAACAGCACACAGGGACAGGAAGAAAACAAATACACATGGGTACACAAACACATAGTGGGATAACACAATGGAAAGGACAGGGTTCGTTTTCAGTGTAACTTTTGGTACTGCAGTCCAACCCAAGACTTCATTCCATAGATCTTTCATCTTATTTCCACATTTGTTTCCACCAAAAAAATCCTATTCAAGCATGCTTTCTGTATATATATATTCACATATTTCTTACCTCATTATTTATTTTCCATTATCTTACTTCATCATTTATTTCCAAGAAAATCCTACCTAAACCTGTTGTCCCTAAACCCTACTTTTTTTGGTTCATATCCTCTTTCAAAATACTGTTTTGGCCAAACCATTTTCTTATAGATTTTCAATGTATTTCTTCCAATTCATCACAACTTGTTCTCTTATATAGTCTCCCCCCTTCTTAAGCTAACTTAAATCTACTGAGCTCAGATGCTAAACTAAGGGACGAGGCAATGCAGCAGAACAAATCAAGTAACACAAACATCAATGACAAAAATTTCAAGCTGGCAAAGCAAGCTACAGTAAATCTAAATTACCAAGCAATTCAACATTACAACTAATATGAGGCAATGCACAGCAAACAAGAAAAATAAATCAGTAGTAAAACTGGCTGAACAGCGTAATACAAAGTCAAATTCAGTAACATTATGCCTGGCAAACAGCAGCAACTTATACCTAAACATGACATATCTCAAGGAGAAAAAATATTACAGTAAAAATGGCCATGTTTAAAACTTACGTCACATCTTAACACTAGAGTGCTGCATCACGAGAACTTACACTAGCAGATAAGTTACCAAATCGTAAAGAAATTGTTTATGCAATTCCTGTGAAGGGAAATGTCTTTTTATGCTCCCTCATTTTTTGGAAATATATCACAAAACTATTATTTACTGGATCTGGAGACAGAAAATATTTATATTAGTACATCTATAAAATTTTATTTTAACCAGTGCTGCAGTGCAGCTAGAAACTAGATATTAAACAAAATGAGTAAATAAATACATAAAGCAAGCCATATGGCATTTCTCTCAATTCTCATAGATAGACACTTGTCCTAATCAGGTGTGCAGATGTAAGAATGTTTCCAAGTTATTATTAGCATGTCGTATTTACGATGCTTTCTACAAACGAATGTCAATAGCGAGGATAATGGCCTCCCCCTTTTTTTTTTCTCTACCTGTGCTTCCGGAAAGGCACACCCTAATGGCTTGTTCTCCAGGTGTCTGACACAGCTGTGTGCCCATGACACACGTGCAGGTGGTCACTTAACTTTCTTACGGAAATATTTACGACAGCAGTTTCCGCTACAGTGAAAGTCTCATATAAAAATTTCACAGGTCGAGAATTTACGTTGCAAATGTGTAGAAACAAAATCCTATGAATATAACAGTGTCCAAAAAATTTTCGCCGGCATTGTGATACATTCACGCATTTACACACATTTCATAACCTTAATGTACGATTTCTCGGCTTCCAACATCCTTTTTCACAAACCATAGTCCCTAACTTCTATTCATTATTCATATACATATAAACACGTAATCACATTCCTTATATAGCATCAGCTTATTGATCATAAACATATCTCAACAGCATAATACACATCGTCGTCGAAAAAATAACATCATAACACCTCAGTCAACTCTCAAAATAGTCGTAGCTTCCTCCAATAGTTTCTAAACCGAAAAAAATTCTCTGCTCATGTCAAAAGTGTCATCTACCTCAAATGTACTTTAAAATCATGCTCCCTTACCAAATACATCAGTCAAAGCTCTCATAGTATCACAATGGTTCCGAAAAAATATGAACAGTTCACATAGTACAGACTAAATGCAATTTCGTAAGTGTGAAGTTATTCAACTGTGTAATTACGTAAACATCTGTCACTAATGCAGTAAAAAAAATGTTTGTTTCTCTGCAAATAATCAGATAGCTGTGTAATTTATGTGTTGGAGAAATATGGTACCGATGTGTAAAGTTGTATAACGAAATACCATATTAGCTAGGGCTCCTTGTGCTCGCCAAACACATGGTACACAAAGTAAGCGTGTACCCCCCTGAGGATTAATGCAATTATACCCTCAGGTGTTACAGATTACAGCAATGGAATGAAATGTATCACGGAAAACTTTCTTTATAATTCAAAAATCTTTAAAAAATAAACGTTTTAAGTACAAAATTAATCACTCAAATACGTGTACTGTAGCGCTAAACTGTGCGTCTTGTTGTAAGATAATCTCTGTGGAAGTGTCGTAGTTATTGTCCTCCGAAAGCTGAGTTCTGCAGAAGTCATTGTACTTACCTCATGATAAACAAACGTGAAATGCTTTGCGTATAGATATCTTAGTTATTACGCTTATTGTTGTGATGAAGAAAGTACTGTACTGTAACGTATTGTTGTGCTACGGAAAAGGCTGCCTCATTGTTGCTATACCACAAAAGTTAGTACTAAAACATGTTTTACTTTCCAGAAGAATTCAGAAAACTGTGCAGATGTAAAACAGATACACCGCAAAAGCAACAAGGTGAATTGTGTCACACATTAGTAGCGTCGTGATATAGTCGTGTAGCTGTCAAATAAACTAACCACTGTGTCACCTGGAATCTCTCAGAAAGCACCTTGAATCCATAATGTATTTGCAAGTAAACCAAAATGTTGCATTAAAAAAAGCAGATTATCTTTCAATAAACGGTTTTACATGTGAAATGTGGTGTAAACCTTTACTCTTCCTAGTACGCAGAGTTTCAACTGAAAAGCAATTGTCATGTTTTATACATCGGTAAAGAATGCTGGAATTTTTCTCAAGGCTATCGTCTTATGTTATTTTTCTCGGAGCCAGCGGGCGCACGTGGCTGCCTGCTGTGCGAGTCATTGTCTGTCTCTTTGTTGGCGCGCGCCGTTATTGGGGTTTGGAGACCTAACTTCTACAAATTCACCGTGACGAGAGGGCCCTGCCCTGTTTAAATCCCGCCAGTTCTGATGCAATTCAGGTCTGTCGTTACGATCATATCGTCTGTCGTCATGTCGGTGGTTCCTGTACTTTCTTTCTTCTCGGTTAAGTGGTGGAGAATTTCTCCCTGAATTATCACTGTACGGTGGACCGTTGCGTCTAAAGTTATTCTGTCTCCCGTAATAATAACTGTTTTGGTTTCCATATTGTCTGTTCCTCTGATTGTGTCTGTGATAGTCATTACCACGGAGAGGTGATCTTTCCCTGTAATTGTTACTACTCTGCCAACGGTTGTCATACGGATGGTGTCTGTTTCGGTCACGATTTGTGTTGTGAGAATAGCCTTGTCGCGTCCAGTTATTATTTCTTTCATCGCGGAATTGCGACGGATGTGATCTGTAATTGTTGTGCTCGTGCATTCCGCGATTGTCAGTGTCAATTTCCAGTTCTTGTAAGAGTCCTTGAAATGCTTCAATGTCGTCTTTGCAACGTCCTGCCAAAATAATATGTCGTAAATGTTCAGGCAGTTTGATTAAGCAAATGCGGATGAGTTCTGAGGGGCTGTATGGGTTTGAAAGATACTGATTCTTGTGTAACATGTCTTCAAAATATTTCACAAGACTGGAAAATTCAGATTGTTCGAAATGTTTCATCATTATGATGCTATGTTTTACTCGGTCTTGTGTAGCTTGAGACCAATATGCTGAGAGGAAGGCATGGTAAAATTCTCCTTCACTGTGGCAATCGTGAATGACCGATCGCATTCTTACAGCTGGTTCATTCTCTAAGTAGCCACACATAAATTCTAACCTGTGCTCCAATGACCAGTCGGGAGGAAAACAATGAGAGAATTGATGGAGCCACGCTTGTGGATGAATGTCGTTGGCAGAATTCTTAAACGTTTTGAATTTACGTGTAGTAATAAACAGCTTATAGTCAAAATCATCGTGTCGGCGAGTCGCATATCGGTCATTGTTACGTCGTGTCGGCGGTTCTATCTCAAAATTCGGTGCACCTTGCCAATTTCTTTCATAATTTCCGAAGTGTCCTGTGTTATTATTTTGTGGTTGATCCGTATTTCTATGTCCCTCTTCCCGTATTGGGGCGCGAGTGTCCTCTGAAATACGTAATTCTTGTATTACCTGTGTCAGCTGATCTTGTACTTCGCGGATTTCTCTTTGGTGTTGCGTATTAATTTGATTCAGATTTTGTTTCAGTTTCCTAATTTGTTCGCTCTCTTCTGTGTCATTAAAGACTACCGGTTTTGTGTCGTTCAGATTATCATCTACCTTCGTAGATAAGTTAGTGAACTGATCCGAAAGTTCGGCTACTTTCTCCGATAGTGAACACATTTCCTCAGTGTGTTTTTCTGAACCAAGTTTCAGATTGTCCATTTGTGTTGAAATCGAATCTACTGTGTCCTTCAAGTTTTCCTGAGTTTTGCAAGTTGCGTAACCGAATCGGTAGATGCAACTGAGTCAAATTTAGCTTTTAAGGTCTCATGATTTTCATGAACAGTAGTTTGCAGTTCTTTTATGGCTGCTTCGTGATTCTGTAGTGCATTTTCATGACGCGAAAAAATAGGTTGGAAATGCTCACAAATTTGTGTTTTTACGTCGTTACAGACTTTTTGACATTTCGATTCAATGTGATGTAACTCATTAGTTAAATCCTCACGTGTTTGTTCAAGTGTGGTGTCTAACTTTTTAAGATTTTGTTCCACTGTGTGTAACTTTTGAAGATTTTGTTCCATTATGTCTAACTTTTGAAGCTTTTGTCCCATTTGTTTCTGATTTTGTTCCATTTGTTGCATTAATTGCAATAATAATGTATTAGTGTCTGGAATCTGTTTCTCTATGCCTTTTTGCAGTGCATTTTCACCGTCAAGATTCACATTTTGACAAGCAGAAAATGTGTCTTGACTCATTTGAGAAAACGGTGAGGACCCAAAACCTGAGTCTACAATATTTGAAAAATTGTGTCCTGTCATTCCCGATTCCTGAGGCGAGCTGTTGCCGACCGATCGATCGATAATGCTTCCCTCTTCACTAATTGTTTCACTGTCCACGCCATTGTTTGCCGCCCGCTCCATTTCCCTATGCACAATTACCAAATGACTACTTTGAACATCAGTTAATTCATTACTCGGTGGCGTTAACACACTGCTTTCGTCTTCGCTGTCATTTCTCAATTTACTTTGGAGCCTAGTGTTACGTTTTTCACACGCCATTATTGTCACAATATTTCACACGACAACACAGAAAAACACAATTTGAAGAGCAACAATAGGGGAACACATTAACATAGCACTGAAAATAATATCTAGTTAATTGCAGCTGCGAAATACTTGGTGCAAATCTACATGCATACCACAACTGTTCTACTGTACAACAATGAAAGACTGCAACTACAAAGGAGATTTTCTCTAGAATTACGCGCTAGCAATAAACAAAAGCTACACTAATTATACAAACTACAAGAAAAAAAATCAGATTCCAGTGAGGTATCCTCGGCTAAGGGTCGACATATGAAACGTCCCCTTTTATCAATTTTACTAGATTGTGCTTAAACTGACGCACAATATTTTTAGCGCCACGCAATCTGACTTTCAAGATTCCCTACAAAAGAATGGCCCTGACTAACATTAAACTATACCTTTCACAAATCACTTACCTCACAAAAATCTTCGCTGCTCAAGCTACTGCAATACAGCGAGCGCCACTACTGCCAGCTAAATAAAAGATACAAACTATGGAAGGCACTAACTACTGATAGGGATAGTTAGCAAATGAAAGATATTAATAGAGAACAAACAATGTATTTACCTTGATTTCATCATATATAAATATAGCAGTTCATGACAAATTTCAAAGCTCCGCCATCTCTCTCCCCACATCCACCACTGCTGGCGGCTCACCTCCAACTGCGCAACGCTACGCGCTGTTCGCAGCCAGCTGCCTAACACTACAATGGCGAGTATTACAACAATGCAAAGCAGCCACAGACTGCACACGGCACAGCCAGTGATTTTCATACTGAGGTGGCGTTACCAATAAAAAAACCTAAACAGCCTACTTACAATATGTGTATGTTTATCGCCTTGTCGAAACACAATTCAACAATAAAAATGTGTTCCTCAGTTTAAAGCACCATAGTTTATAAAGAAATTGTAATCTAAATATTTCACATCGCATTCAATAACTTTCACATTACCTGAATCAAACAGTTTAAAGTTAGCTAACAATAGGATGAATTAAAATCTATTGCATAACTACGGAAAAAAATATTCTGCCAACTTGGTTTCGAACCAAGTATCCCGTATTCCGTAGTCCAGTGCACAGCGACTTTACGAACGCACTGTATAACGATGGAGCAGACTGCGGTCTTTTAAAGACTGGGGCAGCTTACTTTTCCTTTCAGTTGGTGGCTCTGAGCACTATGGGACTCAACATCTTAGGTCATAAGTCCCCTAGAACTTAGAACTACTTAAACCTAACTAACCTAAGGACATCACACACACCCATGCCCGAGGCAGGATTCGAACCTGCGACCGTAGCAGTCCCGCGGTTCCGGACTGCAGCGCCAGAACCGCTAGACCACCGCGGCCGGCCCTTTCAGTTGGTCTTAACTGATATTTCTCAGGCCATAGCCAGGGCTGCATAAGCGGCTTGAGCATTTACTCTGGGTGTTGAGTGATTGACAGTCTGTACTGAACTACTTACTATGTCAGTAGCAGTTATTTTCGGAGGGACACGCGGACTTAAATCTGGATCCTGTACGTTGTGGAGCATACTTCAGATATACTCATATGTGTTGACAAATCGTTTTTTACTTTCTCTACTGAATGATTTCTTCATTTAACAGTTTTTGATGTGGCTGAGCAACAGTCAAACAATAATGTTAAAATGAACGCCACTGCCATTTCGCTGTATTGTTGTTTATTTAATTGCGACCTAGGTTCCGGCCTTTTATGCCATTTTCAAGTAGTTGAGTTTATGTCATTAACATACACTACTGGCCATTAAAATTGCTACACCAAGAAGTAATGCAGATGATAAACGGGTATTCATTGGACAAATATATTATACTACAACTGACATGTGATTACATTTTCACGCAATTTGGGTGCATAGATGCTGAGAAATCAGTACCCAGAACAATCACCTCTGGCCATAATAACGGCCTTGATATGCCTGGGCATTGAATCAAACAGAGCTTGGATAGCGTGTACAGGTACAGCTGCCCATGCAGCTTCAACACGATACCACAGTTCATCAAAAGTAGTGACTGGAGCATTGCGACGAGCCAGTTGCGCGGCCACCATTGACCAGACGTTTTCAATTGGTGAGAGATCTGGAGATTGTGCTGGCCAGGGCAGCAGTCGAACATTTTCTGTATCCAGAAAGGCCCGTACTGGACCTGCAACATGCTGTCGTGCATTATCCTGCTGAAACGTAGGGATCGAATGAAGGATAGAGCCACGGGTCGTAACACATCTGAAATGTAACGTCCACTGTCCAAAGTGCCGTCAGTGCGAACAAGAGGTGACCGAGACGTGTAACCAATGGCATCCAATACCATCAAGCCGAGTGATACGCCAGTATGGCGATGACGAATACACGCTTCCAGTGTGCGTTCACCGCAGTGTCGCCAAACACGGATGCGACCATCATGATGCCGTAAACAGAACCTGGATTCATCCGAAAAAATGACGTTTTGCCATTCGTGCGCCCAGGTTCGTCGTTGAGTACACCATCGGAGGCGCTCCTGTCTGTGATGCAGGGGCCAGGGCATCCGCTGACATGATCTGATAGTCCATGCTGCTGCAAACGTCGTCGAACTGTTCGTGCAGATGGTTGTTATCTTGCACACGTCCCCATCTGTTGAATCAGGGATCGAGACGTGGCTGCAGCCATGCGGATAAGATGCCTGTCATCTCGACTGATAGTGATACGAGGCCGTTGGGATCCAGCACGGCGTTCCGTATTACCCTCCTGAACTCACCGATTCCATGTTCAGCTAACAGTCATTGGATCTCGAACAACGCGAGGAGCAATGTCGCGATACGATAAACCACAATCGCGATAGGCTACAATCCGACCTTTATCAAATTCGGAAACGTGATGGTACGCATTTCTCATCCTTACACGAGGCATCACAACAACGTATCACCAGGCAACGCCTGTCAAGTGCTGTTTGTGTGTGAGAAATCGGTTGGAAACCTTCCTCATGTCAGAACGTTGTAGGTGTCGCCACCGGCGCCAATCTTGTATGAATGCTCTGAAAAGCTAATCATTTGCATATCACAGCATCTTCTTCCTGTCGGTTAAATTTCGCGTCTATAGCACGGCATCTTCGTGCGTAGCAATTTTAATGGCCAGTAGTGTTTATTGCAGGACATCAAGTTCAAAATTGGCCATAAATTAAGAAAAATATTGGTTCCCCACGAGATGCCAGATGTAAAATCGTTGTCTTGTTGCCTTCTTTTATGAACGCTTCTTTTGTTGATGCATTTGTTTCTATAATTTTCGTGCTGCATCTGAAGTCTTTTGTAATTAAAGAGTCTAAGTAACAATGTGTGTCAATTTTATCTATATTATTTTTCCATTTTTGATGTAAGGCAATCTTTTCATCTTTAACTTGCTTACTATCTTAATTTTTTATCATTATTTTAAAGTTCTACCTCTTTCAGAATTATTTTGGGTTTAAATAGACTAGGCTATCCTACATAGTTTTGTCACTATCGTTGTTAAGGACAATAGACTTAGCAAATACTTTGCAAAGTAATAATGGTTTAGGAACAGAGTAATTGTCAACATTAATAGTACGACTACAAAAGACCTTTCCAATTTCTAGAGAATATTCTGACTGAATTTTCGTGCGTTCAGGGTGTTTTTGCAGCAAGAAAAGAAAAAAACTATCCTCCAAACTGTATAGTGGAGTGACTCTAACAGTCGTTGCGTCTGCCAGGCAGTTAATTGTGAAATGCAGAGTAATCGTATAGATGGAGATGCGCGTCAGGAAATCAGTTACGGAGAATAGAAATGTGTTGCGAACATGTGAAACTGCAGTGCCTGTGTTGTGGAAAAGTGCGATGCAATGTTCCTTCGGAGATGTATGCATGCTTGCGTGGAAGTTTGGGTTTGGCCTTGGGTCGTAGTCGGACAGCCGAAGCGGTAAATGCGACCGCTTGCGTAAAGCGGGAAAACCGGGTTCGAGACCCAGTCGCCACAAGCTGGAGGTGGTTCATATTCGCAACTGCGAATACATTTAATGAACCTTATAGGTCTGCTTAGGACTCCCTCCGCGGGTTTCTTGGAAGACCAGCAAGCATACCGATGCACTGCTCCTCCAGCGCGACTGCGTGTCAAGGAGTTACGAGACAAACCACGTCATCTAAAAGCGTGCCATGCACTTTCAGTGCAACTCAACTCCCGATGTAGTTGCATGCTTTCCGTTTGCGCCTGACTCTTACTGCGTGGCGTCTCAGAAAACCTGACGGTTTCCCATGGAGCCGAATTTACATCAGAACATTAATACGTGAACAAGAAACTTCAACTACCGATTTTTAATGTTAATTACATAAGGAGACGAATGAAACTTTGATAATTCCCAAGGCACTTTGCCACAGATGTGCACAAAGGTAAAATTACGTGTGTACGTAGCCGTTAAGAATGGTAAAGGGTAGTAGATGTTCCTATAGTCATAATTCTGACGACACCTTCTCTATCATCATTTAAATCTCCAACAAGTGAACATCGGCAAATGAAGTGCTGCCAACTTCTGCCCGGCGTACCGATTAGAAACTATGGTAGGGATAACATACGGAAGTAACAACGTTTCGTGGAATCACATTATGGTGACGTGCATGTTTATTTGGTTCATTCGCAATAACACACACATACCGGGCAGCTACAATGTGACAAACGCTAGGTCGATGATGTTGTCAGCAATGGAAACCAAAATATCGTAGTAACGAAGCCTGTAAATAACCATGTATATTGGCTATATTGGCGTCGTTGTTTCTCATACCTTTCTGCAAGAGTAACGTTGTCGTTATTTGCCGACGTTACCAGAAAATTTATAGTAAGTTCGTAATTTTTAATTTCTTAATTCTGAATGACTTCCGACTTACCATATTATTTGGAAGCTATGTTTGTCTTAGGCTGTGACTAGAAGGAGAATGAGTCGGAGTGAAAGCCGCAGATTTAGTCAGACACATTTTTTGCGTAGGGAAAGGAAGATTAATGCGGAGAATCATAATTAGAATTCATCGTTTTATTAATACGTGAACTTCGAAAATTGAAGTACCGATTTTTAAAAGTAATTATACAAGGAGCGCAATGAAATTTACATAATTCGAAAGGTACTTTGTCGTAGATGTGCATGTACACAAAAAATCACGTGTGTAAATAGTCATTAAGAGAGGTAAAAGGTAGTACACATAGACATATGAGAAAATAGAAAAGTTTTCCTCTGTGTCTTACATTGTTACCAATTTCTACCACGCGGCCGGCCAGAGTGGCCGAGCGGTTCTACGCGCTTCAGTCTGGAACCACGCCAACGCTACGGTCGCAGGTTCGAATCCTGCCTCGGGCATGGATGTGAGTGATGTTCTTAGGTTAGTTAGGTTTAATTAGTTCCAAGTTCTAGGGGACTGATGACCTCAGATGTTAAGTCCCATAATGCTCAGAGCCATTTGAACCATCTACCACGCGTACCAGTCAGGTGCCATGGTACAAATGACATACGGAAGTAACAATGTTTCGTGAAATCACACATCCTAGGGACGTTCATGTTTCAATGTTGCAGATGGTTCATTTGCAGCAATACACATGCATAACGAACAGCTACAATGCTGCAACTTCGGTGATGTTGTCAGCAGCGGGAAACGAAATGTAATAACGAAGTCGTCGGGGGCAACAAACGTTGTTTATTAGCATAGTTTTATTCCCCCTTACTTTCGCCTAAAGTAAGACTAAACAGGATTAACTTTGTGTTCGTTTGCCACCTTCAGCACAAAATCTAAAGTGTTCCTAATTTTCAGTTTGTTCATTCTGAATACGCTCGACTTCCCTTATTACACGGAAACTATATCTGCTTTAGGTTATGCCTCGAAGAAGAATAATAAAGCGTTGGACTGAAATACTAAGAGCTAGAGCGATACAATTTTTGTGTAGACAAAGTAATACGAATAATGTGGACGCCTGTTGTTGTTTTGAAAGATTTATAAATATGCACTGAAAGTAACTCCAAACAATTTTGAGTGTTATAACTGCGGTCTGATGAATTTACATCCCTGATTTTGTAATGCAAATCATTTCGAATCTGACGTTACTTTACGTGTTCCAACGGCATTTACACTCTGTTGTCATAAGTTAATTTTCCTCTGTTAACAGAAAATTTATTTTTCAAAGCACTGTACCAGAGACTCACTTCAAACGATGAAACAATTAAAGAGAAATCAAAGAATTGTTGCAAGAATACTCTTAGTTACAATACAACTTTTACAATGGGTCAGTTCTGAGGCTAAAATTTCACAGTTGTAATTGGAGTGTATCATTTTAAGATAGATGACAGTTTTTATCAGAGGTCAGTCCACTGACTGAATTGGCCGGATTTCGACCACAGGCGACACTAGTCCGTATAAAAAGTCAATGAACTGCCACAGTTTAGTTTCGGTTCCCCTTCTCTTACATATGTGAATCAAGTCCCACTTAAAATTCTTCAAGCAGAATCGGTACTTTTATGCAGAAGATGCTAGTTTTATAATAAATCCCATGAGAAATAAATCAGGAAAATAGAATGTTATCTATGTCTTTCAGAGAACTATTAAGTGGATGTCTCAAAATATTTTTTCCCTTAATTTAGTCAAAACAGACTATATTTGCTTTTTACAACAAACAGAGACAAATCGATAATTGATATAGCACATGAACAGAAGTCAGTAAACAGGGCAGACTGCCCCAAATTTTTGCGTATACGTATTAACAAAACAACTGGAAGAAGTGTGTTACTGAGCTGCTCAGTTTATTTATCTCGTATGATTGCTAGTCTTGGAATCCGGGTTCAACGTCATGATATATTTTGCACTTTATAGTCAATAATTTCTTGTGGAACAATTGTCTAAAGTACTGATCGCACAAAAACGAACAGTAAGAATAATATGTGATCCACACGCGCTCGTTATGTAGCCAGCTCTTAAGAGAATTGGGCGTTTTAACTATACCATCGCAGTACACATCTTGCCTAACGAGATCGTCACAAATAATCCATCGTAATTTGAGAAAAATTGTGATCTTCATAACTGTGACACTATAGGAAAATATTTATCTTTGTTATCCGTTATTAGATATGTTAGTGGATCAGAAAGAAGCCCACTATGTAGCAAGAAAGATTTTTTGTCATTTGGCCAATACCATAAAATGTCTAACTGTCAGAAAGTAGAGTTGTAATCTAATCTAAAATCATTTTTCCTTCTGATCCATGGAAAATTTTGTAATTAAAATTGATAATATTTAAAAAGAAGAAAAGAAAGGAAAAATAGAAAAGAAAATTAAATGTGCTTGCACATTTAGGATGCAAAATTATAAGTTCGTTAATTTAATGACATATAAATATCCGTAAACTGACTCGATCCACATCATTTCGATAAAAGAAAAGGTCAAATGATCTAGGGAACATGTAGCTAACTAACTGTACCCAGTGTAAAAACCAAAACATTTTCCTTCGCCGTTATGTTCCAATTCCCTTTCCTTGCGGCTCTGACTTCTACACGAGTTGGTGGTCAGTAACTTTCATACACTGAACCAGAAGATCACCACCTAGGCCTACTTAATTTGCCACCTGACATGACGTCAGTACTCAACTGTAGTGTGCACGAAGATAAATGTGATCCAATGGTACATATAGCTTAGGCTTTAAAGCTCTCGGCCCAACATTATACAAGGAATAGTCCTCTGGAAGCATTGGTGTGTTTGTTTATTAGCACATTGTCAAGCAATTTATGTGGAGTGAGCGTGCCTGTTCTTTTTGCCACTTGGCAACTGTACCGACCTCCTCTGGCTGTGTCGCCTTCCACGAGATACGCGGGTAGCTGTTTCTCTACTAACAGGTTTCTTCTGTCGTGCGATTCAATTTTTGGTGCTCTTGTCGTACCCACAGCGGTGATAATGCACTGCCCCTCCTCATTCCGACGAAACGCCCCACCTCCACCACACTGACCCACATTTTTATCCTTTTCGCCGCCACTCCCTAATTAGTTAACTGGGCACAGACCAAGGCTGTCGTTACTGTAGCACTGCGGCGTTGCTAAGCGGAGGCAACCTCGTGGATTTATCGTTTAAGAAAGCTACGAATCCCTTGCGGCGCTGTTTGTCGATTTGAACTTCAGTTAAACCAGTGAAAAGGAGACTACGATTACGTATAAAGTTTAATTACCAAATATTTTGATGACGAATACTGCAATTTAGTACATTGAGAATGCTTAAAAAAGTGTCACATTTAATGAATTTTATCCATAGTCGATGCTGTCGAACTCCGTGACTGTTCCTTTATAGGGGTAGAAATATACCCGCTACCAGTCAGAATACAAGGTTATTTATTTGTCACACGACCGGCTACGGGCTTGCGTTCATCCTCAGGTGTTTATACATTCATGTACATGTTTATACTGTTGGAGATCACTGTATAAATACAAAAAAATTATTTTCTGGTGACTACACAGATACAAGTGGGACAATTGTGAGTGGTAAGGCAGCATTTGACGAAAATATATCTGTACTTACGTAAAGATGAAGCACCAATATTACAGTTGCGCTCTGGTGATACTTTAGCCACTTAGTTACACACTTATTGTCATTTTCACGTCCATATTTCAGTTTTACCAAGTATAGCTTCATATTTCACTATTATGATGTGCACTCGTGAAATACACTATGTTTATGTACAAACATGTGGGCTGTCGTCAAAGAACTTAGATGTAGCAGATGTAAACATGTTGCTCATACAGAAACTTGTAGATTATGGGCCGGCCGCAGTGGCCGAGCAGTTCTAGGCACTACAGTCCGGAACCGCGCGACCGCTACGGTCGCAGGTTCGAATCCTGCCAGGGGCATGGATGTGTGTGATTTCCTTAGGTTAGTTAGGTTTAAGTAGTTCTAAGTTCTAGTGGACTGATAACCTCAGACGTAAAGTCCCATAGTGTTCAGAGCCATTTTGTAGATTATGGTCAAAGAACTTAGCCACAAGAAGTGCAAAGGTGTTGCATATACAGAAATGTAAAAAGCTGTTACAGACTGCGACGTTTCTTGATACACATTATGAAATTTTTTTGATTCACATTTTGGTCAGAGAACTTACATCTAGGAAGTACAATGATGTTATATATATGAAATTACTCAAAGCTATTACAAATTAAAAAATGACGGCTAGAACTGTTTTGAGCCACACTGTTGTCAGAGAACTTAGAACTAGGAGGTACAATAATGTTACACACATGAAATTTTGAAAGCTATTACACATTATACAACGACAGTTACAGCTTCCCCCCCATGAACCATGGACCTTGCCGTTGGTGGGGAGGCTTGCGTGCCTCAGCGATACAGATGGCCGTACCGTAGGTGCAACCACAACGGAGGGGTATCTGTTGAGAGGCCAGACAAACATGTGGTTCCTGAAGAGGGGCAGCAGCCTTTTCAGTAGTTGCAGGGGCAACAGTCTGGATGATTGACTGATCTGGCCTTGTAACATTAACCAAAACGGCCTTGCTGTGCTGGTACTGCGAACGGCTGAAAGCAAGGGGAAACTACAGCCGTAATTTTTCCCGAGGACATGCAGCTCTACTGTATGATTAAATGATGATGGCGTCCTCTTGGGTAAAATATTCCGGAGGTAAAATAGTCCCCCATTCGGATCTCCGGGCGGGGACTACTCAAGAGGACGTCGTTATCTGGAGAAAGAAAACCGGCGTTCTACGGATCGGAGCGTGGAATGTCAGATCACTTAATCGGGCAGGTAGGTTAGAAAATTTGAAAAGGGAAATGGATAGGTTGAAGTTAGATATAGTGGGAATTAGTGAAGTTCGGTGGCAGGAGGAACAAGACTTTTGGTCAGGTGATTACAGGGTTATAAATACAAAATCAAATAGGGGTAATGCAGGAGTAGGTTTAATAATGAATAAAAAAATAGGAGTGCGGGTTAGCTACTACAAACAGCATAGTGAACGCATTATTGTGGCCAAGATAGACACAAAGCCCATGCCTACTACAGTAGTACAAGTTTATATGCCAACTAGCTCTGCAGATGATGAAGGAATTGATGAAATGTATGACGAGATAAAAGAAATTATTCAGGTAGTGAAGGGAGACGAAAATTTAATAGTCATGGGTGACTGGAATTCGTCAGTAGGAAAAGGGAGAGAAGGAAACATAGTAGGTGAATATGGATTGGGGGGAAGGAATGAAAGAGGAAGCCGCCTTGTAGAATTTTGCACAGAGCATAACTTAATCATAGCTAACACTTGGTTCAAGAATCATGAAAGGAGGCTGTATACATGGAAGAAGCCTGGAGATACTGACAGGTTTCAGATAGATTATATAATGGTAAGACAGAGATTTAGGAACCAGGTTTTAAATTGTAAGACATTTCCTGGGGCAGATGTGGATTCTGACCACAATCTATTGGTTATGAACTGCAGATTGAAACTGAAGAAACTGCAAAAAGGTGGGAATTTAAGGAGATGGGACCTGGATAAACTGAAAGAACCAGAGGTTGTAGAGAGTTTCAGGGAGAGCATAAGGGAACAATTGACAGGAATAGGGGAAAGAAATACAGTAGAAGAAGAATGGGTAGCTCTGAGGGATGAAGTGGTGAAGGCAGCAGACGATCAAATAGGTAAAAAGACGAGGGCTAATAGAAATCCTTGGGTAACAGAAGAAATATTGAATTTAATTAATGGAAGGAGAAAATATAAAAATTCAGTAAATGAAGCAGGCAAAAAGGAATACAAACGTCTCAAAAATGAAATCGACAGGAAGTGGAAAATGGCTAAGCAGGGATGGCTAGAGGACAAAAGTAAGGATGTAGAGGCTTGTCTCACTAGGGGTAAGATAGATACTGCCTACAGGAAAATTAAAGAGACCTTTGGAGAGAAGAGAACCACTTGTATGAATATCAAGAGCTCAGATGGAAACCCAGTTCTAAGCAAAGAAGGGAAGGCACAAAGGTGGAAGGAGTATATAGAGGGTTTATACAAGGGCGATGCACTTGAGGACAATATTATGGAAATGGAAGAGGATGTAGATGAAGACGCAATGGGAGATAAGATACTGCGTGAAGAGTTTGACAGAGCACTGAAAGACCTGAGTCGAAACAAGGCACCGGGAGTAGACAACATTCCATTAGAACTACTGATGGCCTCGGGAGAGCCAGTCATGACAAAACTCTACCATGTGGTGAGCACGATGTATGAGACAGGCGAAATACCCTCAGACTTCAAGAAGAATATAATAATTCCAATCCCAAAAAAAGCAGGTGTTGACAGATGTGAAAATTACCGAACTATCAGTTTAATAAGTCACAGCTGCAAAATACTAACGCGAATTCTTTACAGACGAATGGAAAAACTGGTAGAAGCCGACCTCGGGGAAGATCAGTTTGGATTCCGTAGAAATGTTGGAACACGTGAGGCAATACTGACCTTACGACTTATCTTGGAACAAAGATTAAGAAAAGGCAAACCTACGTTTCTAGCATTTGTAGACTTAGAGAAAGCTTTTGACAATGTTGACTGGAATACTCTCTTTCAAATTCTGAAGGTGGCAGGGGTAAAATACAGGGAGCGAAAGGCTATTTACAATTTGTATAGAAACCAGATGGCAGTTATAAGAGTCGAGGGACATGAAAGGGAAGCAGTGGTTGGGAAAGGAGTGAGACAGGGTTGTAGCCTCTCCCCGATGTTATTCAATCTGTATATTGAGCAAGCAGTAAAGGAAACAAAAGAAAAATTCGGAGTAGGTATTAAAATTCATGGAGAAGAAGTAAAAACTTTGAGGTTCGCCGATGACATTGTAATTCTGTCAGAGACACCAAATGACTTGGAAGAGCAGTTGAACGGAATGGACAGTGTCTTGAAACGAGGATATAAGATGAACATCAACAAAAGCAAAACGAGGATAATGGAATGTAGTCAAATTAAGTCGGGTGATGCTGAGGGAATTAGATTAGGAAATGAGAAACTTAAAGTAGTAAAGGAGTTTTGCTATTTAGGGAGTAAAATAACCGATGATGGTCGAAGTAGAGAGGATATAAAATGTAGACTGGCAATGGCAAGGAAAGCGTTTCTGAAGAAGAGAAATTTGTTAACATCGAGTATAGATTTAGGTGTCAGGAAGTCGTTTCTGAAAGTATATCTATGGAGTGTAGTCATGTATGGAAGTGAGACATGGATGATAACTAGTTTGGATAAGAAGAGAATAGAAGCTTTCGAAATGTGGTGCTACAGAAGAATGCTGAAGATAAGGTGGGTAGATCACGTAACTAATGAGGAGGTATTGAATAGGATTGGGGAGAAAAGAAGTTTGTGGCACAACTTGACTAGAAGAAGGGATCGATTGGTAGGACATGTTTTGAGGCATCAAGGGATCACAAATTTAGCATTGGAGGGCAGTGTGGAGGGTAAAAATCGTAGAGGGAGACCAAGAGATGAATACACTAAGCAGATTCAGAAGGATGTAGGTTGCAGTAGGTACTGGGAGATGAAGAAGCTTGCACAGGATAGAGTAGCATGGAGAGCTGCATCAAACCAGTCTCAGGACTGAAGACCACAACAACAACAGTTAGAGCTTGTGTTTACAATATGACTATTAAAAATTACAATAATGACACTTGGACTGTTGTATGACTGCTAGATCGAAGGTGAGTGTACATTTTCGTCAAATGCTGCCTTACCACTCGCAATTGTCCCACTTGTATCAGCTTAGACCCCAGCAAATATTTTTTTTCTTTTTTCTTTTTGTACAGTGATCCATGTACATGAATGAATAATCACCTGAGGACGGGCGCAAGCCCGAAAACGGTCGTGTGACAAATAAATAACCATGTATTGTGACTGGTAGCGGATATTTTTCTACACCCTAGTGTCACATTTAACTACACGACGAAATACTGGCCAAAATTATGAGAGGCGTTCGATAAGTAAAGCAACGCATTTTTCTCTTTGCCAAATTCGCCTGAAAGAATGCGGAATGTATTGTGGAACGCGGTGGAGTACTCCTACATCATCCCCAGTTGTCCCATGAAGTTCACGTACGTCACGGCGTGATACGTAGTCTTAAAAACGGCGTCTTTATCGAAGGTGCGTTGCTAGCAGAGAGCTGCCATTGAGTTTCTTTTAACGGGAAACCAGAGCATCACAGATATTTGCAAGCGCTTGCAGAATGTCTTCGGAGACCTGGCGGTGAACAAAACCACGGTGAGTCGTTGGGCGAGGCAGCTGTTATCATAGCAACAACGACGCGCAAACCTATCCGATATCCCGCGTGTCGGTCAGCCGCACACAGCTATGACTCCTGCGATGAACGAAAGTGTGGATACTCTCATCTGAGGTGGTCGACGGACCACACTTTGCTTCAAAACAAGACGTCTCTATTGACAGTGCCGGCACACTCGTCCACAAGCTGGGGTACCGAAAGGTGTGTGCCTGCAGCATTCCTCGCCGCCTGTCCGCCTGCTTAGCTGAGCGGTAACCTGCTTGCCTCCAATGCAGCGGGCCCGTCTTTGATTCCCGGCAGGGTTGGAGGTTTTCTCCGCCCATGGACTGGGTGTTGTATTGTCCTCATCATCCTCTCATTATCACCGACGCTTAAGTCGCCCAATGTGGCGTCACATGAAATAAGACTTGCAACAAGGCGGCCGAACCCGGACGGGACCTCCCGACCAACAATGACATACGATCATTCCATTTGTTTTTCCTCGCCGGCTAGCGCAAGACCATAGAGAACAATGAAGGATCATGTGTTGAATTGCTTGCGCGTTACGAGGCCCATCGTGACAATTTTTTCTCGTACATAGTCACAGGCGATGACATACACTACTGGCCATTACTATTGCTACACCAAGAAGAAATGCAGATGATAAACGGGTATTCAATGGACAAATATATTATACTACAACTGACATGTGATTACATTTTCACGCAATTTAGGTGCATAGGTCCTGAGAAATCAGTACCCAGAATAACCAGCTTTGGCCGTAATAACGGCCTTGATACGCCTAGGCATTGAGTCAAACAGAGCTTGGATGGCGTGTACAGGTACAGCTGCCCATGCAGCTTCAACGCCGTACCACAGTTCATCAAGAGTAGTGACTGGCGTATCGTGAAAAGCCAGTTGCTCGGCCACCATTGACCAGACGTTTTCAATTGGTGAGAAATCTGGAGAATGTGCTGGCCAGGGCAGCAGTCGAACATTTTCTGTATCCAGAAAGGCCCGTACAGGACCTGCAACATGCGGTCGTGCATTATCCTGCTGAATGTAGGGTTTCGCAGGGATCGAATGTAGGGTAGAGCGACGTGTCGTAACACATCTGAAATGTAACGTCCACTGTTCAAAGTGCCGTCAATGCTAACAAGAGGTGACCGAGACGTGTAACCAATTGCACCCCATACCAACACGATGGGTGATACGCCAGTATGGCGATGACGAATACGGATGCGACCATCATGATGCTGTAAACAGAACCTGGATTCATCCGAAAAAATGACATTTTGCCATTCGTGCACCCAGGTTCGTCGTTGAGTACACCATCGCAGGTGTTCCTGTCTGTGATGCAGCGTCAAGGGTAACCGCAGCTATGGTCTCCGATCTGATAGTCCATGCTGCTGCGAACGTCGTCGAACTCTTCGTGCAGATGGTTGTTGCCTTGCAAACGTCCCCGTCTGTTGACTCAGGGATCGAGACGTGGTTGCACGATCCGTTACAGCCATGTGGATAAGGTGCCTATCATCTCGACTCCTAGTGATACGAGGCCGTTGGGATCCAGCACGGCGTTCCGTATTACCCAGCACGGCGTTCCGTATTACCCTCCTGAACTCACCGATTCCATGCTCAGCTAACAGTCATTGGATCTCGACCAACGCGAGGAGCAATGTCGCGATACGATAAGCCGCAATCGCGATAGGCTACAATCCGACCATTATCAAAGTCGGAAACGTGATCGTAAGCATTTCTCCTCCTTACACGAGGCATCACAACAACGTTTCAGCAGGCAACGCCGCTCAACTGCTGTTTGTGTATGAGAAATCGGTTGGAAACTTTCCTCATGTCAGCACGTTGTAAGTGTCGCCACCGGCACCAACCTTGTGTGAATGCTCTGAAAAGCTAATCATTTGCATATCACAGCATCTTCTTCCTGTCGGTTAAATTTCGCGTCTGTAGCACGTCATCTTCATAGTGTAGAAATTTTAATGGCCATTAGTGTATGTGCTCATCACTTGTGTCTCCACCCATCAACTATCCCACACCTAGTTATAGTTGAGCGCTGGAGACACAACATCGTTGTTACACGCAGTCTGCGAAAACCAGTTCGTAAATGTGGTCGACTTATGAATCGTACATATGATTGGAGTTAATCCACTCAGCGTCGGTTAAGGCCTCAACGTGGTGCACAGAAGCACCGAAAATGGTAACCATATAATAAATAACAGAGTAAGGACGGCTGTTGGTGTCCCATTTTATTACGTAAACTCTTATTAGTCTGTAGAATCGCTTCACCAAACCCGGCTGTGTATCACATAAAACGCCGGCTCCGAGTGAGCCAGCAGTATCTGACGCAGAAATTGAGCAAGTTCGGCAGTCTTAGATTCGTAGTCGGGGTAAATCAACGACGCATGCGAGCTTAGAATTGTACACTGATGAGCCAAAACATTATGACCACCTGCTTAATAGATTGTTTGTCCGTCTTTGGAATGAAATACATCACGGATTCTGCGTTTCAGGTATCCGAAAGTTTGTTGGTCGGTTTGTGGAGAAATGTGACTCTGGATGTCTACGCACAGGTCATATAATCCGCGTAAATAACGGGATTTTCGCACATGGTGATGACACCCAATAGCGACCCAGATGGGTTACATGAGCTTACATCAGGCGAATTTGGTCTCCGAAACATCAACGTGATTACGCTGTAAAGGTCCTCAAACCATTGTAGCATGGTTCCGGCTCCGTCACAGTTACACTGTTGAAAGATGACACTGCCGTCGGGGAAGACATCAAACATGAAGGGATGCAGGTGGTTCGCAGGTGTTAGCGTGTCTTCGATTATTACCACAGGTCCCATGCAAGTGCAAGAGAATGTCTCCCATAGCATAATACTGCTCCCACCAACCTGCGTCCGTGGAGCGCTGCACGTTTCTAGACGCCGTTCACCTCTATAACGGCATTTGTGGAGACGACCATCGACCTGGTGGAGCAAAAATGTGATTCACCCGAAGAGCCGATACGTCCCATTAGTTGATGGTCGAACCACGATGATTCGGTGCCTACTGCAGTCGTAACTGACAATGTTGTTGAGTCAACATGTAAACATCTAGGGATGGTCTGCTGCGGAGCTCCACGTGCAACAGTGTACGTTGAACGGTGGGCTCCGAACAACTTTTGGTGCACCAGTATTGTTCTCTTTCGGCAGAGATACCACAGATCACCATCTATCCGTCTTTGCACAACAGACAAACCTCCGAGCCTCAAGTTCTGTGAAGAGTCGTGGTCGTCCAGCCGTTCAGCGCCTAGTGGCAATTTCACTGTCCTTCTACCTTTTTCTGCAGAGGCTCACGACAGTACCACGTGAACATTCGACCAGCTTCGCCGTTTTCGAGATGCTCGTTCACAGGCTCTACGTAGTAATAATCTGCCCTTTGTCAAAATCGCTTATCTCAAGGGACTTCCCCATTTGGAGCCCATATCTTCGCTAGGGTGTTTCCCCCGTCCATGTCTGCACTCCTTACGGCGTCCTTTTTCCGCAACACCACCAGGCGGCATTGAACATCGCGGTGCGCAGTGTACATGTCTAGTGGTACAATGTGAAAGATATTACGGAAACGTCTGTTATTCAAACCCTACACATTAACACTGTTGCAAGCTTTAAGAGAAAGTGACAAAGAAAAACGAGTTGAGTTTTGTGCAGAAATGCTTAACAAAATGCAGACTGAAGATGGTTTTCTGAATAAAATTGTGCGGTACAGTGAATCGGCATAGTGTTCGGATATGGGGTGAGCAGGAACTCTGTCACGTAATTGAACATGAACGGGACTGCCTGGGCTAAACGTTTTTCCACTTTAAGCTGCAGTTTACGGTCCTTTCTTTCTTGCCGAGACACCTGGAACTGACATATAGTACCTGGATATGCTTGGGCATTATCGAATGTCTCAATTACAACAGATTATGGGCACAGAACGCATTTTCCAGCAAGATGGCGAGCAACTACATTATCATCGGTTAAGTTGTCACTTATCTTCGTAGGAATGTGCCGACTTGAATTAGACGCGGTGAAACAAAACCAGGCCACCACGCTCACATGATTTAACCTCAATGAAATTCTGTATACGAGTTTATATTGAAGATAGGGTGTTTGTTCCTCGGCTTCAAAAATGGCTCTGAGCACTACGGAACTTAACATCTGAGGTCATCAGTCCCCTAGACTTAGAACTACTTAAACCTAACTAACCTAAGTACTTCACACACATCCATGCCCGAGGCAGGATTCGAACCTGCGACGGTAGCAGCAGCGCGGTTCCGGACTGAAGCGCCTAGAACCGCTTGGCCACAACGGCCGGCAGTTCGGTATTACTTTGATGTATTGGAAATGAATCACTACCAGGTTTTATTTCTTGCTGTTTAGATATGCAAATGTTTTCAGTCGCTCAACCTATTGACTATCCTGCCTACGGACAATATGGTTTTAGCTATCAGTGTTGGGCCTCTTATGTTCTCTATCATGTTTTCTATCGTGTTTTGATGTTTGTTAGCGCACTTTTGTTTTTATCTATTCTCATAATAAGATGCTTTCGGCTCTGATATTACTTTGAGGCATAGGGGTTCAATCGCTGTCATTGTTTGTTTCTTGTTGTTTAGGTATGCATTTGATGATGTGGCTATAAGCCACGAAACCGGTATTACCTCAACAAAACGGCATCAGTTAATATTTGGCCTAGGGGAGACGGGCCGCCCCACTCGATTTTCATTCAAAGGGGACCGAAGTGGTGATGCGACGATTCAACGCATACCACAACCTTTGTTATGAAGCCTGTCCGTGGCACTGTGCATCGCAACAGCTAGGCCAAAACATGTTCTTTAGAAAGAACGATTACCTGACAAATGATTAAGAGCGCACTTGTCGATACAGTACTCCAAAATGCCGAAACCCAGATGAAGTTCTATAAGACAATGACACTCCTACTCTTCCGCCTGGCAGGAATGCATGGCGCGGAGAGGCCAGACACAATTCCCACGCTAGCATTTCCTCAGTTATTAGACATGACAATATTTATTTACGATATTATTTCGCATTCACATGTCCATTCACGCTAATAGCTAAATATATTAAATCGGCAATAGTTAATAAAAGACATAGTATTTACAGAAGATTGAAGTTTCTTATCTAAAATACATGACTTTGACTACTTAGGATTTCATCGCACGTAAGGTGTCAACATAAGCGCAAATCTGTTAGAAAAGCTGTGACTTTTCGCCTTTATGAAGCTATCTGCTCTCGTCCGACATATCACTATGCAAGGTAACACGCTGGAGTCGGATGAACTCGTTGACACAATCATAGCCAGATGTGGTAGTTGGAAAATAGTGAGCTCGGTTATACCAGACAGTACAATTGTTATGGTTAATGCAAAAAGTCCACTTGGCATGAAAATAATAATGATGATCGGATTACATTAAAATTATAGACTGCAGGCTCCAAGGATGTACGTTGTAATTTGGGAACAACACTGCGCTTATGGTTCACGATCTTTGCGTCACCAAACCGACCTCTTACAACTCATTTAACAGGCTGTAAACTACATAAAAGACTCACCCGCCAGGGTAGCCGAGTGCGCTAATGCGCTGCCTCCTGGACGCGGGTAGGCGCGCCGGTCCCGGATCGAATCCGCCCGACGGATTAACGACGAGAGCCGGTATGCCAGCCAACCTGGATGTGATTTTTAGGCTGTTTTCCACATCTCGCTAGGTGAATACCGGTCTGGTCCCCAAGTTCCGCCTCAGTTAAACGACTCAGACATTTGGAAACGTTCGCACTATTTCATGACTTACACTAGACACTACTTCCTTCCTGGGGGGTTCGGGGTGGCGTCAGGAAGTGCATCTGGCCACCCTCTGCCATTAACACTACCAAATCCGTAATAACTAAGCCGAACCCGCGTTGGAGTGGGACAAAGGTTCCGAGAAAGAAAGAAACTGCATAAAAGACTTCTGATTGGTGGAGTGTGGTAGTAAGCATATCTCTGTTAAACAAAACATGAACCATTTTAAACATATTTTTCTTTCATAGTAAAATTATGCTAACAAATTATACATAACCTACTCCTGTGGAGGCTTATGTGGGAAGAAGCAGAATTAAAAAAAAAAGAGAAGTTACTGGTTTTCAATTTTCCAAAATATTAGAAGGAGAGAAATTGCCATACATAGTGTATTACGCCCAAGAATTTCACCTTCTTCAATACAATTAACTCTCTGATGTTAACTCATTATAATAATGCTACAGAACCATTTCGATGTATTTTGAGATAATAATTGCGTGGTAACTGCGAGATAAATATGTCTAAATACCACCGATAACATTTTTCTCGTATATAACATAATGCCTTTCCATCTGCCTCCACAGTTCGTTCTATGAACAGCCAATAACATAGCTTCCGACAAATATGGAAAAAATTGGAAATTTGTGGTAAGGACAATGACACCAAACTGCTGAGGTCATCGGTCCCTAGGCTTACGCACTACTTAATCTAACTTAAACTAACTTACCCTAAGGACAACACACACACCCATGCCCGAGGGAGGACTCGAACCTCCGACGGGGCGAGCCCAGCGAACCGTGAGAAGACGCCCTAGACCGCGAGACTACAACGCTCGGTAAGGCAGTAATTCATACAGCTTATTTGTTTGGGATCTTGCCTGTTTGGCATAGTGTTTTAGCCAATCTTTGTGCGCCTTCTTACCTGAGTGGTCAATCTGCCTTCAGTAGTGGTGAGGCGCCCCTCGCCTATTGTGCTGCTCGCGAGCGAGCGCGCGTTTGTTTACTTTCGCCTAGCGGCTTGCCTCAGACTCCGACTTCATGGACCTTCATGGTGTTTTCTTACCGCCAAGCCACAATTAAGTAAATTTCTCCTTTGGATCACGAACGACAGAGGGTGTAGAATGGCTCTGAGCACTATGGGACTTAACATCTATGGTCATCAGTCCCCTAGAACTTAGAACTACTTAAACCTAACTAACCTAAGGACATCACACAACACCCAGCCATCACGAGGCAGAGAAAATCCCTGACCCCGCCGGGAATCGAACCCGGGAAACCGGGCGTGGGAAGCGAGAACGCTACCGCACGACCACGAGATGCGGGCAGAGGGTGTAGAAGTAGAACATTTTATACCGGATGAAATACGTCTCCGGTCACAAGATTTTCTCGGAATTCATTTTTAGATCCTCAGTACTTTTGTGCAGATAAAGCTGGCGAATGACGAGGTGTGCGCCGCCGTTGTAAGGCGCCACGCTAACACTCTAAGTTCCGATACTCTGACGGACATACAGGGACTGTCGTGGTTGATTAGGAAAATTTTGGCCCCTGAAAGGAGCGTGTTTTCGAATTCCGGTTTGAGTTACCGTTGCCTTAAAACTTACTGCAACGTCGTCACTCACGTTGCTGAAAGGTGGAAACGTTCGAAACATACCGTGTCCTCAATCGTTTCCGTCAGATAAAAATTGATCTACGGAAACACGAGCATTCCTACTTGGTTATTGCCGGCTCCAGGGCTGTCGTCGCGTACGATGGCCAGCCGCGCACTTGTTCAGGGTGCGGCCGGGAAGGCCATGTCCGTTCCGAATGTCTCGGACGTAGACTGGTTCAGACGCCGATCGGAGATGTCCCTCTTTCTGCGACGCCCGCTGTGTTATCTCTATCTTACGCATCTGCGGCTGTGCTGCCTTCTCCGCCTCCTCCGAATCAGTCGCCGGCCGCGGTGGCCGAGCGGTTCTAGGCGCTTCAGTCTGGAACCGCGCGACCGCTACGGTCGCAGGTTCGAATCCTGCCTCGGGCATGGATTTGTGTGATGTCCTTAGGTTGGTTAGGCTTAAGTAGTTCTAAGTTCTACGGGACTGATGACCTCAGATGTTGAGTCCCATAGTGCTCAGAGCCGTTGGAACCGAATCAGTCACAGTACCTGCATCAACTTCTCTCGACGACGCGATGAACGTTTCGACTGCCTCTCCTACGCGCCTGACGGAGTCAATAGAAATGAACGATGCTAATCATGGAGCTATACTGATCTCCGGTTTCAAGCTATCTGGCCACATGTCGCACGATAGCCCCCGCCATCCGATACGGAACAGCATGTTAGGAAGCAATGGTCGCCAAGGAAACGGAAGAGAGAGCGCCGTACCCCTTCTGATGACTGTCTCCAACGGATGTGTGAAGGATGACGACTGACAGCATAGGGAAGTTATGTAGGAATTGTACGAAGGAGGATCAGGTGCTGATAGTGCGCTGTCCTCTGATGCCCTGATACCTAACGACGCGACGTCCTTCCACGCCTCCATCTCCAGTCAGCGTCCACCTTCGGACACCGACCTTCCCCCGACTGCGTCTGATGCGGTTGCCATGCTTTCTGTGTTTGACGCTACACATGGACGCCCTTCTGATAGTGTTCCACTGAATTAGCCCAGTATGACGTCTGTCTCCTGGGCAGTTGACGTCAGTGCTGAGAATGGCAATTCTGATGGTGTACAAAGAGATGGACCCCCTGGTGATGTGAACTTCCACGAGGGCGTGACAGGGAGTTCCCTGTGATTCCTCCATGTTTGAATTTCCCGCCATCCTGACAATGACAGCTTTCCAGATTTTAAACATAGCCATGGTGAATGTCAATTCCATTCGCGTACGCCACAAACTGGCTTTACTCCATGACATGCTGTATGCTGCGGATGTTGACGTTGCTCTCCTACAGTAGATGCACGTTGGAACTTATGTGCCCCCCTCCATATGATTTTACAGCAGCCGGAGTAGCCGAGCGGTTCTAGGCGCTGCAGTCTGGAACTTCGCGACCGTTACGATCGCAGGTTCGAATCCTGCCTTGGGCTGGATGTGTGTGATGTCCTTAGGTTAGTTAGGTTTAAGTAGTTCTAAGTTCTAGGGGACTGATGACCTCAGAAGTCAAGTCCCATAGAGCTCAGAGCCATTTGAACCATTTTACAGCACATGTCTTTAATGCTTCCCTACTGGTAGCGTGGTGGTGCTCCTCTTACGTGACGGTATCCTCGCTAGTGCAGTTGCCTATCTCCCTGATGTCAGACGTATGGCTCTCACGTTTAGTGGCGGCAGGATCGTCAATGTGTATCCGCCATGTGGTTCGGGTCGCCGCCGTGAACGTCCCACCTTCTTCTCAGGGACAATCACGCCTCTTATCCTGGGTCTACAGGATGCACTGATCATGACAGGCTGTCTCAACTGCACCCAGTCACCCAAAAAACAACTATCACGTCATTCTCTGTGCGCGGCGCTAGCGACAATTCTCTAGCTCCTCAGCCTTGTGGATTCAAGGGAGCATGTTCATGGCGATCGTCCGGGTTTACGCATTTCACTAGCTGTTCTTCCAGCCGCCTCAGTCGTGTTACATCTCCCACGATATTGCCGGTGGGGTGCAGGATGCTGAAGTCTGACCCGTTGCGTTCTCAGACCATGACGCATGTATCTGAGCCATCAGTCTCTGCCGCCAAAGGGAGTGGCAAGGCCGTGGACCATGGAAACTGAACATAATCTCCCTTACTTCACCCGACTGCCGGCAGCTCATCGAGACCACGTGGTCAGCTTGTAGTCGACGCCCTGATGCCTATCAGTCTGCCCTGTCACGGTGGGTGCTCTGCAAAGCCTGAACTCCGCAAGGCCTTCATTGGTTACGAAACTGAGGATGTGGCGTGACGGCGACGAGCTCAGCAATTCTGTTTCACCATTCGCGGCAATACACTATGATGCCGTATTTGCCAGAGCGTCAGGCGATAGTGAACCGTGCACCAGTCTCCGTGAATAAGCTTTAAAGGGGGTGTATAGCGGCCAAATGAGCTGCACTATGCAAACAAAATAAGGTGAAAAGCTTCTACTGCACACTTAAAAAACTGGAGCATGTAGCAATGTTTCGTGGTGCTATTCAAGGTCAAATGTTTGCCCGTCAACTTCGTGGAAAACGTGTAGAGAGTCACTGTGTGCCGCCAATAGCGAATAATGGTGGAGAACCTGTCATGCTATGGGGATCTTTTGTGGGTGACGAAGTCGTTGACCTAGTGAGAAGTAATATAACATTGAGAAAGGGGGGATATCACAAGATACTGAGCAACAATGTAGTTCAATATGGCAAGTGACTAACTGGCCATGGGTTTGTTCTGCAGCAGGGCCATGATCCCAAACATACTTCTCTATTATAAAAGAGAAAAATGTGGAGAACTGAAGAATGTGATTTTGCACTTCGAACTCTTATTGGATGAATTTGACAGGAAGGTCAGAAAACGGAGGTCACCTAATATTGACGACACATGGTCTAATTTCCAGACGGATTGAAGTATCTACAAAAACAGTGCAAAATCTAATCTGCAGAATGCCAAGAGATGGTGCACCAGTTCTGAGGACAAAGGATGGTTCCTCTGAAGAGGCTAAAATTGTAAGTAGGCTGTTTAGGTTTTTATATTGGTAACGCCACGTAGCGCTCTGTATGAAAATCACTGGCTGTGCTGTGTGCAGTCTGTGGCTGGTTTGCATTGTTGTTGGCCATTGTAGTGTTGGGCAGTTCGCTGTTAACAGCGCGTAGCGTTGTGCAGTTGGAGGTGAGCCGCCAGCAGTGGTGGATGTGGGGAGAGAAATGGCGGAGTTTTGAAATTTGTAAGACTGGATGTCATGAACTGCTATATATATTATTACTTTTGAACACTATTAAGGTAAATACATTGTTTGTTGTAAGCGTAGGCTTCCGCGGCCGTTGTCTTCTTCAATAAAATTCTTCAGGGTATCAGACCGCATCGTCATAATTTAAAATGCGCCAACGTTTCGGCCAGCGTTGCAGCTAGCCTTCATCAGGCTAGCTGCAACGCTGGCCGAAACGTTGGCGCATTTTAAATTATGACGATGCGGTCTGCTACCCTGAAGAATTTTATTGACATTGTTTGTTCTCTATCAAAATCTTTCATTTGCTAACTATGCCTATCAGTAGTTAGTACCTTCAGTAGTTTGAATCTTTTATTTAGCTGGCAGTAGTGGCGCTCGCTGTATTGCGGTAGTTCGAGTAACGAAGATTTTTGGTGAGTTAAGTGATTTGTGAAAGGTATAGGTTAATGTTAGTTAGGGCCTTTCTTTTGTAGGGATTTTTGAAAGTCAGATTGCGTTGCGCTAAAAAATACTGTGTGTCAGTTTAAGCACAGTCTTGTACAATTGTTCTAAGGGGACGTTTCATATGTCGTCCCTTAGCCGAGCATACCGCACTGGAATCTTCTGATTTTTTTCTTGTAGTTTGTGCAATTAGTGCAGCGTTTGTTTATTGCTAGCGCGTAACTGTAGAGAGAATTTCCTTTGTAGTTGTAGTTTTTCATTCTTGTACAGTAAAACCGTTGTGGCATGCATGTAGATTTGCACCAAGTATTTCGCAGCTGCGCTTGCAATTAACGAGATATTATTTTCAATGCTATGTTAATGTGTTTTCTTTTTTTGCTCTTCAAATTGTGCTTTTCTGTGTTGTCGTGTGAAATATTGTGACAATAATGGCGTGTGAGAAACGTAATACTAGGCTCCAACGTAAACTGAGAAATGACAGTGAAGACGAAAGCAGTGTGTTAGCACCACTGTGTAATGAATTACCTAATGTTCCAAGTAGTAATTTGGTAATTCTGCATAGGGAAATGGAGCGGGCTGCAAATAATGGTGTAGGCACTGAAACAATTAGTGAACAGGGAAGCATTGTGGTTCGATCGGTCGGCAACAGCTTGCCTCAGGAATCCGAAATGACAGGACACAATCTTGCAAATATTGTAGATTCAGGTTTTGCGTCCTCGCCGTTTTCTCAAATAAGGCAAGACACATTTCCTGCTTTTCAAAATGCGAATATTGTCGGTTCAAATGCATTGCCGAACAGCACTGAGGAACATGTTTCAGACACCAGTGCATTGTTATTAAAATTAATGCAACAAATGGGACAAAAGCTTCAAAAGTTAGACATAATGGAACAAAATCTTCAAAAGTTAGACACAATGGAACAAAACCAGAGACAAACACAGCAAGAGTTAGACACAATGGAACAAAATCTTCAAAAGTTTGACACAATGGAATAACACCAGAGACAAACACAGCAAAAGCTTCAGAAGTTAGACACCACACTTGAACAAACACGTGAAGATTTAACTACTGAGTTACATAACTTTGAATCGAAATGTCAAAAAGTCTGTAATGTCGTAAAAACACAAATTTGTGAGCATTTTCAACCTATTTTTTCGCGGCATGAAAATGCATTACAGAATCACGAAGAAGCCATATAAGAACTGCAAACCATTGTTCATGAAAATCATGAGACCTTGTGGGCTAAAGTTGACTCAGTTTCATCTACCGATTCGGTTACGCTACTTGTAACAACTCAGGAAAACTTAAAGGACACAGTAGATACGATTTCAACACAAATGGACACTCTGAAACTTGGTTCAGAAAAACGCACTGAGGAAATAAGTACACTATCGGAGAAAGTAGCCGAACTTTCGGATCAGTTCACTAACTTATCTGCAAAGATAGATGATGATCTGAATGACACAAGACCTGTAGCCATCACTGACACAGAAGAGTATGAAAAAATTAAGAAATTCAAACAAAATCAGAATCAAATTAATACGCAACACAAAAGAGAAATCCGGGAAGAACAAGATCAGTTGGTACAAGTAATACAAAAATTACATGTTTCAGAGGACACTCGCGCTCCAACACGGGAAGAGGGGCTTAGAAATATGGAAAAGTCACAAAATAATAACACAGGGCATTTCGGAAATTATGAAAGAAATTGGCAAGGTGCACCGAATTCTGAGATGGAACCGCCGACACGACGTAACAATGACCGATATGCTACTCGCCGACACGATGATTTTGACTATAAGCTGTTCATTACTACACGTAAATTCAAAACATTTAAGAATTCTGGCAACGACATTCATCCACAAGCGTGGCTCCATCAATTCTCTCGTTGTTTTCCTCCCAACTGGTCATTAGAGCACAGATTAGAATTTATGTGTGGCTATTTAGAGAATGAACCAGCTGTAAGAATGCGATCGGTCATTCACGATTGTCACAGTGAAGGAGAATTTTATCATGCCTTCCTCTCAGCATATTGGTGTCAAGCTACACAAGACCTTGTAAAACATAGCATCATAATGATGAAACAATTCGGACAATCTGAATTTTCCAGTCTTCTGAAATATTTTGAAGACATGTTGCACAAGAATCAGTACCTGTAAAACCCATACAGCCCCTCAGAACTCATCCGCATTTGCTTAATCAAATTACATGAACATTTACGACACATTATTTTGGCAGGACGTCGCAAAGACGACATTGAAGCTTTTCAGGGACTCTTACAAGAATTAGAAATTGACACTGACAATCGCGGAACGCGAAAACATGAACACAACAATTACAGGTCACATCCGTCACAATTCCGTGATGACAGAAATAATAAATGGACACGACAAGGCTATTCTCACAACACAAATCGTGACCAAAACAGACACCACGCTTATGACAACCGTTGGCAGAATAATAGTTACAGAGGACGCATTTCCGTAGTAATGAATATGACAGAGATAACCATAGAAACAGACAATATGGGTACCAAAACAATTATTATCAAGGGAGACAGAATAACTTCAGACGCAACGGTCCACCGCGCAGTTACGATTCCAGGAGAAATTCTCCACCACATGACAGACAGAAAAGAAACTATGTAAACTACCGACATAACGACAGACTTGAATTTCATCAGAACTGGCGGGATGCAAACAGAGCAGGGCACTCTTGACAAGGTGAATTTGTTGAAGTTAGGTCTCCTAATCCTAATAACGACGCGCGCCAACAAAGAGACAGAGAATGACTCGCACCACAGGCAGCCGCGTGCGCCGGCTGGCCCAGTGAAAAATAACACAGACGCTAACTTCGAGAAAAATTTTAGCATTCTTTACCGACATATACCGAATAATTGCGTTCAAGTTGATTTACTGCGTACTGAGGAAAGGTAAAGGTTTACACCACATTTCACATTTAAAACCGTTTATTGAAAGATAATTTGCTTTTTAACTTAGTCTTTGCCATAAAACTTTTCACATCACGCTACTAGTATAATTTGTCACACTGAGAAACTGTTAACATGCAACAATGTTTTGAAGTTAACTATCCAGTCTAGAACCTAGGGAACATTTTTAAACAGAAATTACGAACGCATTGTTTTAGTGAACAGACGACATAGTGTTGTTATTTGTACATTCTTGCTTGTTAATTGCACGATTACGTAACAACTATCATGCTTACATACTTAGAACATTTACCAGTACTGCTAATGAGATTTTAATGCAACATTTTGGTTTACTTGAAAATACATTCTGGATTGAAAGTACTTTCTGTGAGATACCAGATGACACAGTGGTTAGTTTATGTGACAGCTACACGATTTTATCACGACGCTACTAATGAGTGACAATTTAGAGTGTTGCTTTTGCGGTGTTTCTGTTTTATATCTGCACAGTTTTTCTGAATTATTCTGGAAAGTAAAACATGTTTTAGTAGTAACTTTTGTGGTATAGCTA
The DNA here is from genome assembly GCF_023898315.1 of Schistocerca nitens. Lineage (NCBI taxonomy): Eukaryota > Metazoa > Arthropoda > Insecta > Orthoptera > Acrididae > Schistocerca > Schistocerca nitens. The sequence continues at coordinate 284,608,964 of NC_064621.1, read as the reverse complement.
CAATGAGACAGCCTTTTCCGTAGCACAACAATACATTACAGCACAGTACTTTCTTCATCACGGCAATAAGCGTAATAACTAAGATATCTATACGCAAAGCATTTCACTTTTGTTTATCATGAGGTAAGTACATTGACTTCTGCAGAACTTAGCTTTCGGAGTACGATAACTACGACACTTCCACAGAGATTATCTTACAACAAGACGCACAGTTTAGCGCTACAGTACACGTATTTGAGTGATTAATTTTGTACTTAAAACATTTATTTTTAAAGATATTTGAAGTACAATGATGCAAAGGTTTTCTGTGATACATTTCATTCCATTGCTGTAATCTGTAACACCTGAGGGTATAATTACATTAATCCTCAGGGGGTACATGCCTACATTGTGTACCATGTGTTTGGCAAGCACAAGGAGCCCTAGCTAATATGGTATTTGCTTATACAACTTTACACATCGGTACCATATTTCTGTAACACATAAATTACACAGCTATCTGATTATTTAACAGAGAAAGAAACATTTTTTTACTACATCAGTGACAGATGTTTATGTAATTACACAGTTGGATAACTTCACACTTATGAAATTGTATTTTGCATGTACACTCTTTGACATAAAACTTGACCGGCGGCCGGCCGCTTCAGAGGCTAAGTCCGCGCCGATCGCGACATGGGACAAAAAAACTGGCCAACTCGCTAATTCTCTAAGTCCGGTTATCTGCACAATCTGGCAACACTGTAGACTGCGGCACTTCCTGGAGGAAAACTTGTCCCATGATAGAGGAACTCTAGGCTGATTACGCCTGTGGTCTAGCGGTAGCGTGCGTTGTTTCTGTTCATAATGGCAGTGGATCGAGAGCAGCTGGCATAAAATATTTTTATAGCCTCTTCTGTCTGAATGCTGAAGACGTGAATGTAATGGTAGCGCAGATTTAATCTATTTCGCTTTGTGACACACCGATATCAAAATTTTATCCAGTAACGATTTTGCGGCAGATTTCCTGCAGACTGTCCTCCTCTGGACGCCGTATGCGGCAAAGCTCCGGGATCCATTTGCTGGCTACTGGCAGCGGCCGTGGCGACAGCAGCGGCGCTGCACTCCCCCGTTCTTTATCGAAAGCGCCTGCTACCGCTCATCGCTTTTGATGATTTAAAACGCTTTATTATTAAATGTTGCTCCACAGAAAATTTCTACAATTTCCATTCACGCTCAAAAGCAACGGAGACAGACGCCCTGATTAGTAGGCGGGTATTATATTACATTAATCGGCAAGAGCTGAGTATGGCCCGAAATTAATTTTATAGACTGGGACGAAATTAAACCACCTCACTACATTCGATGAATTTATAAATGCTTCATACCTCGTTTCTTTTCCTTTCAAACTCAATTTTTTGTGCAACTTTTGGTCAATGTTTGGATGTTTTCGTCAAGCCAGAGTGAGCGTCTGTGGTGTAAAGTGTATTACAGTTCTTGTTTCATTCCTTATGGTAAGTCTATGCGATAAACTGTGTGAATACCTTGCAATGCATGCTCTGTAGCAGTGCAGGAACACTGCACATTTGGAGTTCCATGTATGGGTTCATGAAGTATTTATTGTTGATCGGAAGTGATAGTTAAGGTCATCAGATTTAAACCAGAAAAATTTGTCGTTTTGAAGGTTTCAGAGAACGGAAAGGAATTGCTAACGCCGGTGTTAGAAAACGTCTACAGTTAAATGCTATTGCAAAAATTTAGAAGAAGGGAACTATATTAATGAACATGTGCACTTCATAAACAACCTTCTGACATGTTAGACCTATATGACGAACAAAGCTCAAATTTATATCGTTGACAGTCGGTTTGAATCTTTTCAGGGTCTATTTTACAGTGAAGCACCTTGGAATTTGCAAAGCAGAAATCCATGATATTAACTTAATTTACTAAGTCGAAATCGGACGAAGATTGATGTTTAAAGGCATTCTTCAGATTTCGCATAAGAAATTTTTACTAGCACTTTGCAACTCCATTAATTAAAATGGAAAATAAAAGGTTGTAGTCAGCGGCTTCTACCGTGATTCGAACTGCTATGTCTTATAGTACAAGCACTGCAACGCACAAGGGAACCTCTGAGCTAACGACACACTGGCGGCCAGAGGCGGAATATAGTCACTGCGATTTTGCCTGAGCCTCAAAACGCAACCTTAAACACACGAACAGAGGAGGTGAAGATTACTGTTTTAACGTCCCGTCGACAACGATGTCATTAGAGACGGAGCACAAGCTCGGATTAGGGAAGGATGGGGAAGGAAATCGGCCGTGCCCTTCCTAAGGAACCATCCCGGCATTTGCCTGAAGCGATTTAGGGAAATCATTGAAAACCTAAATCAGGATGGCCGGGCGCGGGATTGCACCGTCGTCCTCCCGAATGCACACACAAACAGGTGTTACTTATGTGAAGAACGCCGTTCTTGGAGTCCAGAAATTAAATATACTTTCTAATTGTGTCATCTTGCAGTGGATTATATCGTACGAGTTTTCGATGTGGAAAACGAATGTCAAGTGAATTTAGCGAGGTAACGCCGACCTACACCCGGAAGTAAATGCACTATCAGAGTGTTGACAAATACTTGCTACGACGCTGCCATTTCTAGGCTCTCTGACGAGGCAGCTCTTCAGCGAAATGCTTGCCGTGATTCTCCGATACGGTTCTTCAGAGTGGAGACGCGCGCGCACGTTTGGTTTTTATGCGGCGTTCTCCCCTGATGGTTTCTGACGTCGCCTTGTGGGCTATGTATACATATGAGACATTCAATTATCATTAATCCAGAATGATACAAGTTTCAGCTTCCGGCGTGGAAGAAGGCTGTTGACGCCGACATTATATCATTTCAACGTAGGGAAAGCAAAACGGATCATTCAATGTTTCTCATTCAACATAAAGCATGTGAGATAATTTTCCGTAACGTTCATAATCATCTGAAAATACAAACGAAGTAAAAATACACCGGAAGCTTATTCGAATTGAATATAACGCTTTGCACCTCGATGTCGAATTTGTCCACTTGCAATCTTTTGCAGCACACACATAGAATGTCATGATTACCACGAGAATGAAGAAATATGTTGGTAAGGATGGAAGCAAGAAGAGACGCAGTCAACAAATATTCTATTCCCCATTGCATTCATTTCATTTGACACGTAAGAAGAGGTAAAGCGGGAATTTACTTTCGTTAACACGAAAGATATGCCGCACATATTGATAACGAGGAAGTCTGCGTCTTCATACGTTTCCTCCTTGAAACCTGTATGCTCTATTATATACTAAGTAGCCCAATCATTGTTTCAGTAATGTTACCCTCTTGTTTGACCCCGTAACGATGAACAGATTCCAAATGCATGTCTCCCTTCCTGGGTTGTTTGTTGTGTTTTATTGCTTGGAATTCCTGAAGCAGACCACTGTGCCTTCCCCCCTCGTGGGTTAGGTCTCAAAACTAAACCGCTTTGTATCCAATGGCATAATTTATTCAGACAGCATCAGCATAAGACTATCAAACAAAGTCTTCCATTTACAGTTGCAGCACTCTAACCAGCACTGACCAAAGTGTAATCCACGGTCATGGTCCTAAATTACCAGCTGTCTGCTACTGTGGCAAAGTCCGTACTACACTTTCGATTCCGCAGCACCATTTTATCTGGTAACACTGTGTAGTTGCACAGTTGTGCTACCAGGTCTGTCCTCACACTGTCAACTTTATGTATCTCACTTCTCCTGTAGCGTAGATCACGAGGAGCCGAAGTAAATGAGTGTATTCTGCATGACGTAACATTCAGTATTCCTTTCTTTCATAGCCACTCTTCATGAGCATCGATACCAAATAGGAATGCGAAAACTCTTGCGAGTGAGAGAATGACAATAACAATCGTAACAAGAACAAGCAAATAATGGATGATGTTTATTCCAACGCAGAACGAGAATGGCTTTAAATATAAAAATCTGTATCTATATCTATATCCATATCTATTGATCTTTGAGTTGGCACAATGCAAATATATTCTTAGCATTTAGTTACTGAATTTAGTTCTGGATGTTTGCAGAGAAAAGGAAAAGTCGGTACTTCTCGCTAGTGTAATGTAATGTGAACCAGCAACTACCCTTTCCTTAGAACACGACTCAAGCAGGTCCTCAAGTAGGTAGCAAGGCACTGCTGCATTCTGTTCCCTGACATTGCTCTGATGACGGTTAATGCAGATAGTTCCGATTATGAAATACAAAACGTATTGCAGGTTAGTTCCTAGGATAGTAACATTAAATTTGCGTTGTAGACGGCACATGAACGTGACGACTATCCATATTACTCATCAATATAAAAAGACAATATTTTGGGAATTTAGCAGGATTACTCAAAATGAATTCTGAAATTGGGTGACTGACTGCACAGGTGCTAAACGTCGTCAAGAGTATACGATGTCCTAATCGCATTAGAAATATGAAGATCGTCTTCGACAGCTCGCAACTTTCACATTGCTATCTCCACCCTACTCCAGACAGCCCTCGGTGGAGTTGCACTACGTTGCCGATGTTATGGAAGGCCTTCAAACCGACAACAGATCACATATTGAAAAATATAAGCGAATTCTCTTGCAGCGTAAGCTTATTGTAACTAATCTAAAAATTATTGGAGAGGAACATTGTCCTATTCAAAAAAAGTAAAATGTTACACACTGTTGACGTCAAACGCACATTATCTATGTCCTGTCTTGTGTCCTACTCATCTATAATATCAAGTGTACTATAAAAGTGATTATATATAATGGATGATAGGGTAATGCATTGATACCAGATGGTGGGGGCCGGCCGGTGTGGCCGTGCGGTTCTAGGCGCTTCAGTCTGGAACCGCGTGACCGCTACGGTCGCAGGTTCGAATCCTGCCTCGGGCATGGATGTGAGTGATGTCCTTAGGTTAGTTAGGTTTAAGTAGTTCTAAGTTCTAGGGGACTGATGACCTTAGAAGTTAAGTCCCATAGTGCTCAGAGCCATTTGAACCATTTGAACTATTTAACACAAAATGACATTAAACATTAAAGTTATTCACGAGCAGCTATTTGAGAATATGTATGAACATTAAATGACACGACGAACTGAAATAATATGACGAAGAGTTCAGCACTCACTGGGAATAGAGCCCCACACATATCGTTGTTGACTACACACAAAGAGACGTCAGCTACCGAATTTTATTCCACCAGCTGCTCAGAATAGCATCTTGAACTTTCAGTCATCTCGCAAATAGTTCTGTGTCTCACTGGGAGTTAAAAACGTCAGATATCGTTAGTGTTGACAACGAATGAAAATACATTAAAAATCAAAATTATTATCCACCAGCAGATAGATGTTCTCATGATAGAGCTTGATAATACATAATTAAATCTTTAGTGCCGGGCCAGGATTCGATCCCATTCACGCGTAATATGTGAAGGTGTTGAGGAATCTGCAGTTTTGAACAAACAACAAATTGTAGCCGAGCTGTATTGCCACGAAGGGATCAAATTCCGCGTTAAGGGCGGTCTGAGTTGCATTCCCAGTTTAGAACCAATTTTATCGACATACAGAAGCTCAAATAAAAGATGGAATAAGTGTCCTGTGACCATACATAGCGTTTGTGTCGTCACTTGAAATAAATAACTAGTATAAGAAAGGTTACTGGTGATAGAGTTTCTACATGTCGCCACTCCAGACTTTATTGTGGTTCAACCTACCGTCTACTTGGTAAAGAAGGAATATCATCTTTAATGTGAATTTTCAGACCACGCAGCCATTATATCTCCTTCACTTGGTGTAGCCAGGAGAGAATGGAATCTGTCTCTCCCTATCTAAAATCATTGACGGAAGTGGGAATCGAACCCAGACCATAGGTATAACAACCTACCATCCGTCCAACAGACCACGAAATCCTCTTCTCTGCGAGTCATTTTTCAATCGTAACGCAGTTGCGCCACACTGGATGAGAATTCTGACACACAGGCTCCCTGTAGTAATTTGCAGCATGTTCAGTAAATTCATTTACTTGGTTGACCGAATCACCATGAACTAGCTGCCTCGGCTACCCAGTGCATACATTCGACTATTTTGTAATCACAGAAATAAAATCACGTAACTGCCACCTACACACAACTGCCAACAGTGTAGGATGCAGAAGTTTAAATAGGAAGTGTTCCTTTCCACTTGAGCTATTCTATTGCGCTATCTGTTACTAGAAAACGTCGTTCAGTCCAAAAGAAAAGCTGTAACTGTTTGTCTCTCAGAAGTCAAGACCTGGCCATATGCATAATCTCACAGTGCTGTGGAATCCAAAAGTTCTGGAGGAATAGTTGCCGAGCTCTGGAGCTGCTGTAGCTACGTGTCAGCTTGTAGCATAGATAAGATGTCGCGAGTTCGAATACATTCAGTGATACATTTTTTAAAACGCAATTCTGCTCTCTGCTGAAGGTATCAATCTAATGGAACTTTGAACATAATTCCCTTCACTTCTCAACCCAAAGTAGTCGCATGTGGAAAAAGGGCTAACTACTGTGACATTTTGTTCTATTCAGGTTTAATAGACAGCAGGCAGCAGATGCATCTCGAAGATGTGCAGGGAGAGCGCATCGTGCCATAATATGTCAGAAAAGTATTTTCTACATTAGCCGTCGTGTGGTAGTGATATTTTATTCTTCTTCAAACTTTGTTTGACAGCTTTAACTCAGAACAAGTTTTCTACATGCATGTAATCAATAAACTGCATGTGCATTGTCAGGCTGTCATAGGTAACATCAGAGAATTCGCATATATCGTTGATGATTAATTTCCCTCTCATGTTTACTATTGTTTTAACAACACTAAAGGAAACCTTACGAAAATTGTGCTCTGTATTATAAGAAATGAAATAAAACTAACCATGATAACCTTACGACGAAAGTATCTGTACACAAGCATGCCTCTATCGACACGAATTAGTAAATTACTACTCACTTAGATTTTGATTGGGTCTGTGTTTAATTGGTATGCTGTGTCATACTCAAGAGGTATGCAAATGTGGCATTTCATAAATATAGTTACGTATTCCTAGAAACCCAAAATTCGCTTGTCAGCAGCGGAAAGAGGCCTTACCTGTTGTGCAGCATTGTAAGTTTTTCAACATTGCACTATGAGCTGAAAGCATTTTCTTGCGATTTCCTTATTGATGTTTGATCTGACTGCTTGTAGCTCTTTCACAGAAGGGATAAAAACGTTACAGTCAGTGAGACTGGAACTGCGAACCGTAACAGACGCTTTTTCACACGTCAGCACGTTACCACAGAGCTGGCGAGGAGGTATGGGTCTTAGCTTCCTATTACGAGGCCAATAGTAACTAGAACTCGTAAACCGCTATTTGAAGGTCGAGATTAGTTGCGGTTTCCACCTGCAACGACTTTCATGGGCTGAAAACCGTAAATTTTCAATCTTTTGTTACCCTTCAAGCGATAATAACTCAGATTATTCAATGGAAATGACAGGTAAAATCAAGTGAACTTTGAGGCTTAATTCCGTGCACACCAGGAAGTAACTCGTCGATCACAGAGTTGCCAAACATACGTTGCCTTGTTGCCAAATCTCAGTTACAGTACCAGCAGGAAGAAGACGAACCGATGTGATCCTACAGCGGTCTGGGAAGTGACCATAGCTGGTGTCTCCAAGTCGCGGCTGCTACGGCCTGGAATACGTAATGCGTCTGATTCGCTTTCTGTAACTAGGTTTAGGGACTGGAGCGTAGTTACTAATAATACTCAGAACTGACTGCAAACTGAGCATCATAAATCAGTAACTCTCATTGTTGTTTTTATATTTCTTTCGTAAGTGTACTCAAAACTAAGAAAGTCATTCACAGGCGTTTTCGTGCCTCGCCGATAGTCGAGCACAACATACAAATAAAAATAAAAAAGAATGTGTGTGTCTGTGTGTGTGTGTGTGTGAGAGAGAGAGAGAGAGAGAAAGAGAGAGAGAGAGAGAGAGAGATAAATAAAAAGCAATGAGAGAGAGTGTAAAAAATTGTTGTAAAGAAATTGAATCATGGTATTTAAAGAAATCTTTCATTAAAATGACACGTTCCACATCATTACGAAATGTAGTATTCATGATCTATGGAACAAGAGTTAATCTAATGTAATCTAATCTAATCTAATCACATCATATTGATGATTAGCCATGAAGAGTCATGAATTACCGAAATTTTGGCCAATACCAGTAACCACATCTAAACTTGAAAATAAAAGACGACACTTTTTATAATAAACCGTGACTCCTATCAAGACCCTTTCGTCCCTGTTATCTAACCACGAAAGATGTCTGATATACCTCCATTCTGAAGTAACAAAGTGTGCATGCATTTAAAGATGAAGTGCATGATGTGAAGTTCTGTGACGGAGATACGAACCCAACACGTAATCCGATTGTTAACTAAGAAAAATCAAATGTTACGTATCGGTTTTTCTTACGAGCCGCTAGGTGTCTGAATCTAAAATAAGGATACAAACTTTTGTGCCTAAGCGACAATCGAACTGCACACCTACCGTGCATCCACGAATATAGCTTAAGTATCAGTTGCTTACTCATGAACAGTAAGATGTGTGCGTGCTTGACCAGAAATAACGACACCTGTTGCGATTGTTGGAAACACATGAACAGACATTGAAATTGCGCGTTAATTTTCACTAGCAGGTGGGTGTGCACTTGATAAAGCTAGAAATGAAATTATGAATATTTTTGTACTGGATCAGGTTTCAGACCCACATACTTACCTTTGGAGGAGACCTAGAGAAGATTGCAGTCTTGGGAAAAGGAACGAAATGACTGAACTATACTGTTCCGAGAGATTCAGATCCTCGAAAGAGGAGATACGAATTCGAATCACAGTCCAGCACCAAATTTTTAAACGTCTCTAGTTCAATCAAGTACAAGTAAAATAAGAGCCCTGTCCCTTTAAATGGCTATCGGTTCATCAAATAAAATAAAATTTTCTAATGTAAGTAAGCTTACTGGCGACTGTATTTCTGTTTACCATGACTTCCGCTGTGTCATTTCCCAACGTAAACCGGCTCTGCCCAGTTGGTAATGAAGGAACGTGATGTTTAATGCGGATTCTGGATTATAACGTCTTTCTCTTGAGGTTACCAGAGGTAAAATAAATCTGTTTGTGCCTCTTAAAAGTAAATGCCTGAACCCACGCATTGCACCTGTGATAGCTCGTTCCACCATACCATTGTGGCCACATTACCCAGCCCCAAGAGTGTGCTGTAACGGATGATGTGCTTAGCTTACAAAATTAGTCACGGTGGAAAAAATGCGAGTCTATTAAATGGTCAAGTAGAAGCAAGCTTCTGACGCAGAGATTATGCTATTCTCATGTCAGCAGGATGTAAAGACTCTTCTAGGCATCATAGGCTGGATGTGAAGCCATTTTGATTTTTCACAAATTCAGCAAATTTCTTAAGTCGAAAAAATCCACTGTGAAGTGTGAAGTTACCGGATAATTAGATTATTACTGTTATTATTAGTATCATTTTATTCATACCGCTGCTGGAACACGACCGTAGTCTTCAGGTAAACCACGAGACCAGCTAATATGACGTCTGGCGACCGAAAGCACTTATCGACAAAATTTTTATCGCCCCTTTCCTCTCGGTGCTGAAGCTATGAGTGTAATTCAAGCGAATCTACAATATCATATTAGCTTGTCTCGCGTTTTACCTCAAGACTACGGTCGTAGTCAAGAGTAATGTACTAAGACTGGAGTCAAGACTTCCTCTGGGAAGTGCCGCAGTCCAGATGTTGCTAGATCGAGCATATTGCCAGACATAGAATTCTGCGAAGAGCACGACTGTATTGTCCACCTTACGTGAACGACTCGGCGGTCAATTTTTTGGTCTGAGACTGTATTTACAACACATATTGCACGCTGAAGACCTAGAAGAATTTAAAAAAAAGTAGTTTATGAGAGCAACGTTAACCATAGCGTTCGAAGTATTCATAGTATTGTATAGGTGTGTGTAAACGCCTTCCAATGACCACTCAAGAAAGACAAGGATACACAGTCTAGCTCCAATATTATAAATACGCCTCAGTTTGTGGATGAACTCAGACTTAGGTTGATAATAATTGTGAAAATTTAGCAGCACTGTACCCATTGGTGTTAAACTCGTTTTCAACCAATGATTCCCACAGCTACAGGGATACTACTTGTGATACCTCTTAGACAAAATAGTTAAGCAGTTTTATCAGACGAAAAGATCAACCTGACACAAACTGTGGGAAGTTTGTTTTACAACCTTTGTACCTGGATATTCAGCTTTTTCCTATTTGAGATATCTGTGAACGTTGCTGCTTAAGACGATTTAAGCAGAAACTAAATTCCCTCAACTTCGACAATGTTTAAAGAAATCGTCTTATTGGCACTAGATCGTGGTTTGTGAATTGTTTACCGGCCGTACTCTGCCGTATTTTGCCGGTTGGAAGGCAAAAGCTTACAGACAAATTTCACACAGAAATTACTGTTACAGTGTACTTATGGGGCCAAATGAGTGAATTGCGTATTTTCCGGTGAGAGAGAGCACTGGCAAACAGTCTTCGCTACATTAGGTTATTTAAACTGGTGTCACTCTGAGCTAGAATTTATGGTCAGCGACTAAGTGTAAGGTCAACGTTTCGGATGCGAGTTTTGCGACTGTGAAATACTTTCCTACATTATAGAAGCGAATATTAAATTTGAACTAATATTGCGAAAATTTTGTACTTGGACAGCTTAGAATGAAAATACTTCTGTTTATTTCAAAGGGAAACAATAGATTTTCTAAAACACTGTCTGTCATACACAACTTGAAACAGGTCATGTCGACCAAATCATGTGGAAGAACTAACAGCAACGTATATCGGAAGGCAGTAAGATCTCTTGCCTTTTGGTTTGTCAGTACTCGATAGCCATTTCTAGGCGAAAGTAAATGAAGAAAGGCAGTACGTTTTTGTTACCAAGTAACGTCTTCGTCAATTACTTTAGTTTTAAAGTAATCTACGAGTAATTGCTGGTGTTTGATATTAACATGAAAAGGATTCCGTAGACAGGGAAAGAACCTGTTCTTGGGAAACTACGTCTATAGTGACCAAAAGGCATTAAATGATGTTCAAGCACTTGTGTTAAAGCAGCGGTATGAATAAAATGATATTAATAATAACGGTAATAATCGAATTATCCGGTAACTTCACACTTCACAGTGGATTTTCTCGACTTAAGAAATTTGCTGAATTTGTGAAAAATCAAAATGGCTTCACATCCAGCCTATGATGCCTAGAAGAGTCTTTACATCCTGCTGACATGAGAATAGCATAATCTCTGCGTCAGAAGCTTGCTTCTACTTGACCATTTAATAGACTCGCATTTTTTCCACCGTGACTAATTTTGTAAGCTAAGCACATCATCCGTTACAGCACACTCTTGGGGCTGGGTAATGTGGCCACAATGGTATGGTGGAACGAGCTATCACGGGTGCAATGCGTGGGTTCAGGCATTTACTTTTAAGAGGCACAAACAGATTTATTTTACCTCTGGTAACCTCAAGAGAAAGACGTTATAATCCAGAATCCGCATTAAACATCACGTTCCTTCATTACCAACTGGGCAGAGCCGGTTTACGTTGGGAAATGACACAGCGGAAGTCATGGTAAACAGAAATACAGTCGCCAGTAAGCTTACTTACATTAGAAAATTTTATTTTATTTGATGAACCGATAGCCATTTAAAGGGACAGGGCTCTTATTTTACTTGTACTTGATTGAACTAGAGACGTTTAAAAATTTGGTGCTGGACTGTGATTCGAATTCGTATCTCCTCTTTCGAGGATCTGAATCTCTCGGAACAGTATAGTTCAGTCATTTCGTTCCTTTTCCCAAGACTGCAATCTTCTCTAGGTCTCCTCCAAAGGTAAGTATGTGGGTCTGAAACCTGATCCAGTACAAAAATATTCATAATTTCATTTCTAGCTTTATCAAGTGCACACCCACCTGCTAGTGAAAATTAACGCGCAATTTCAATGTCTGTTCATGTGTTTCCAACAATCGCAACAGGTGTCGTTATTTCTGGTCAAGCACGCACACATCTTACTGTTCATGAGTAAGCAACTGATACTTAAGCTATATTCGTGGATGCACGGTAGGTGTGCAGTTCGATTGTCGCTTAGGCACAAAAGTTTGTATCCTTATTTTAGATTCAGACACCTAGCGGCTCGTAAGAAAAACCGATACGTAACATTTGATTTTTCTTAGTTAACAATCGGATTACGTGTTGGGTTCGTATCTCCGTCACAGAACTTCACATCATGCACTTCATCTTTAAATGCATGCACACTTTGTTACTTCAGAATGGAGGTATATCAGACATCTTTCGTGGTTAGATAACAGGGACGAAAGGGTCTTGATAGGAGTCACGGTTTATTATAAAAATTGTCGTCTTTTATTTTCAAGTTTAGATGTGGTTACTGGTATTGGCCAAAATTTCGGTAATTCATGACTCTTCATGGCTAATCATCAATATGATGTGATTAGATTAGATTAGATTACATTAGATTAACTCTTGTTCCATAGATCATGAATACGACATTTCGTAATGATGTGGAACGTGTCATTTTAATGAAAGATTTCTTTAAATACCATGATTCAATTTCTTTACAACAATTTTTTACACACTCTCTCATTGCTTTTTATTTATCTCTCTCTCTCTCTCTCTCTTTCTCTCTCTCTCTCTCTCTCTCACACACACACACAGACACACACATTCTTTTTTATTTTTATTTGTATGTTGTGCTCGACTATCGGCGAGGCACGAAAACGCCTGTGAATGACTTTCTTAGTTTTGAGTACACTTACGAAAGAAATATAAAAACAACAATGAGAGTTACTGATTTATGATGCTCAGTTTGCAGTCAGTTCTGAGTATTATTAGTAACTACGCTCCAGTCCCTAAACCTAGTTACAGAAAGCGAATCAGACGCATTACGTATTCCAGGCCGTAGCAGCCGCGACTTGGAGACACCAGCTATGGTCACTTCCCAGACCGCTGTAGGATCACATCGGTTCGTCTTCTTCCTGCTGGTACTGTAACTGAGATTTGGCAACAAGGCAACGTATGTTTGGCAACTCTGTGATCGACGAGTTACTTCCTGGTGTGCACGGAATTAAGCCTCAAAGTTCACTTGATTTTACCTGTCATTTCCATTGAATAATCTGAGTTATCATCGCTTGAAGGGTAACAAAAGATTGAAAATTTACGGTTTTCAGCCCATGAAAGTCGTTGCAGGTGGAAACCGCAACTAATCTCGACCTTCAAATAGCGGTTTACGAGTTCTAGTTACTATTGGCCTCGTAATAGGAAGCTAAGACCCATACCTCCTCGCCAGCTCTGTGGTAACGTGCTGACGTGTGAAAAAGCGTCTGTTACGGTTCGCAGTTCCAGTCTCACTGACTGTAACGTTTTTATCCCTTCTGTGAAAGAGCTACAAGCAGTCAGATCAAACATCAATAAGGAAATCGCAAGAAAATGCTTTCAGCTCATAGTGCAATGTTGAAAAACTTACAATGCTGCACAACAGGTAAGGCCTCTTTCCGATGCTGACAAGCGAATTTTGGGTTTCTAGGAATACGTAACTATATTTATGAAATGCCACATTTGCATACCTCTTGAGTATGACACAGCATACCAATTAAACACAGACCCAATCAAAATCTAAGTGAGTAGTAATTTACTAATTCGTGTCGATAGAGGCATGCTTGTGTACAGATACTTTCGTCGTAAGGTTATCATGGTTAGTTTTATTTCATTTCTTATAATACAGAGCACAATTTTCGTAAGGTTTCCTTTAGTGTTGTTAAAACAATAGTAAACATGAGAGGGAAATTAATCATCAACGATATATGCGAATTCTCTGATGTTACCTATGACAGCCTGACAATGCACATGCAGTTTATTGATTACATGCATGTAGAAAACTTGTTCTGAGTTAAAGCTGTCAAACAAAGTTTGAAGAAGAATAAAATATCACTACCACACGACGGCTAATGTAGAAAATACTTTTCTGACATATTATGGCACGATGCGCTCTCCCTGCACATCTTCGAGATGCATCTGCTGCCTGCTGTCTATTAAACCTGAATAGAACAAAATGTCACAGTAGTTAGCCCTTTTTCCACATGCGACTACTTTGGGTTGAGAAGTGAAGGGAATTATGTTCAAAGTTCCATTAGATTGATACCTTCAGCAGAGAGCAGAATTGCGTTTTAAAAAATGTATCACTGAATGTATTCGAACTCGCGACATCTTATCTATGCTACAAGCTGACACGTAGCTACAGCAGCTCCAGAGCTCGGCAACTATTCCTCCAGAACTTTTGGATTCCACAGCACTGTGAGATTATGCATATGGCCAGGTCTTGACTTCTGAGAGACAAACAGTTACAGCTTTTCTTTTGGACTGAACGACGTTTTCTAGTAACAGATAGCGCAATAGAATAGCTCAAGTGGAAAGGAACACTTCCTATTTAAACTTCTGCATCCTACACTGTTGGCAGTTGTGTGTAGGTGGCAGTTACGTGATTTTATTTCTGTGATTACAAAATAGTCGAATGTATGCACTGGGTAGCCGAGGCAGCTAGTTCATGGTGATTCGGTCAACCAAGTAAATGAATTTACTGAACATGCTGCAAATTACTACAGGGAGCCTGTGTGTCAGAATTCTCATCCAGTGTGGCGCAACTGCGTTACGATTGAAAAATGACTCGCAGAGAAGAGGATTTCGTGGTCTGTTGGACGGATGGTAGGTTGTTATACCTATGGTCTGGGTTCGATTCCCACTTCCGTCAATGATTTTAGATAGGGAGAGACAGATTCCATTCTCTCCTGGCTACACCAAGTGAAGGAGATATAATGGCTGCGTGGTCTGAAAATTCACATTAAAGATGATATTCCTTCTTTACCAAGTAGACGGTAGGTTGAACCACAATAAAGTCTGGAGTGGCGACATGTAGAAACTCTATCACCAGTAACCTTTCTTATACTAGTTATTTATTTCAAGTGACGACACAAACGCTATGTATGGTCACAGGACACTTATTCCATCTTTTATTTGAGCTTCTGTATGTCGATAAAATTGGTTCTAAACTGGGAATGCAACTCAGACCGCCCTTAACGCGGAATTTGATCCCTTCGTGGCAATACAGCTCGGCTACAATTTGTTGTTTGTTCAAAACTGCAGATTCCTCAACACCTTCACATATTACGCGTGAATGGGATCGAATCCTGGCCCGGCACTAAAGATTTAATTATGTATTATCAAGCTCTATCATGAGAACATCTATCTGCTGGTGGATAATAATTTTGATTTTTAATGTATTTTCATTCGTTGTCAACACTAACGATATCTGACGTTTTTAACTCCCAGTGAGACACAGAACTATTTGCGAGATGACTGTAAGTTCAAGATGCTATTCTGAGCAGCTGGTGGAATAAAATTCGGTAGCTGACGTCTCTTTGTGTGTAGTCAACAACGATATGTGTGGGGCTCTATTCCCAGTGAGCGCTGAACTCTTCGTCATATTATTTCAGTTCGTCGTGTCATTTAATGTTCATACATATTCTCAAATAGCTGCTCGTGAATAACTTTAATGTTTAATGTCATTTTGTGTTAAATAGTTCAAATGGTTCAAATGGCTCTGAGCACTATGGGACTTAACTTCTAAGGTCATCAGTCCCCTAGAACTTAGAACTACTTAAACCTAACTAACCTAAGGACATCACTCACATCCATGCCCGAGGCAGGATTCGAACCTGCGACCGTAGCGGTCACGCGGTTCCAGACTGAAGCGCCTAGAACCGCACGGCCACACCGGCCGGCCCCCACCATCTGGTATCAATGCATTACCCTATCATCCATTATATATAATCACTTTTATAGTACACTTGATATTATAGATGAGTAGGACACAAGACAGGACATAGATAATGTGCGTTTGACGTCAACAGTGTGTAACATTTTACTTTTTTTGAATAGGACAATGTTCCTCTCCAATAATTTTTAGATTAGTTACAATAAGCTTACGCTGCAAGAGAATTCGCTTGTATTTTTCAATATGTGATCTGTTGTCGGTTTGAAGGCCTTCCATAACATCGGCAACGTAGTGCAACTCCACCGAGGGCTGTCTGGAGTAGGGTGGAGATAGCAATGTGAAAGTTGCGAGCTGTCGAAGACGATCTTCATATTCCTAATGCGATTAGGACATCGTATACTCTTGACGACGTTTAGCACCTGTGCAGTCAGTCACCCAATTTCAGAATTCATTTTGAGTAATCCTGCTAAATTCCCAAAATATTGTCTTTTTATATTGATGAGTAATATGGATAGTCGTCACGTTCATGTGCCGTCTACAACGCAAATTTAATGTTACTATCCTAGGAACTAACCTGCAATACGTTTTGTATTTCATAATCGGAACTATCTGCATTAACCGTCATCAGAGCAATGTCAGGGAACAGAATGCAGCAGTGCCTTGCTACCTACTTGAGGACCTGCTTGAGTCGTGTTCTAAGGAAAGGGTAGTTGCTGGTTCACATTACATTACACTAGCGAGAAGTACCGACTTTTCCTTTTCTCTGCAAACATCCAGAACTAAATTCAGTAACTAAATGCTAAGAATATATTTGCATTGTGCCAACTCAAAGATCAATAGATATGGATATAGATATAGATACAGATTTTTATATTTAAAGCCATTCTCGTTCTGCGTTGGAATAAACATCATTCATTATTTGCTTGTTCTTGTTACGATTGTTATTGTCATTCTCTCACTCGCAAGAGTTTTCGCATTCCTATTTGGTATCGATGCACATGAAGAGTGGCTATGAAAGAAAGGAATACTGAATGTTACGTCATGCAGAATACACTCATTTACTTCGGCTCCTCGTGATCTACGCTACAGGAGAAGTGAGATACATAAAGTTGACAGTGTGAGGACAGACCTGGTAGCACAACTGTGCAACTACACAGTGTTACCAGATAAAATGGTGCTGCGGAATCGAAAGTGTAGTACGGACTTTGCCACAGTAGCAGACAGCTGGTAATTTAGGACCATGACCGTGGATTACACTTTGGTCAGTGCTGGTTAGAGTGCTGCAACTGTAAATGGAAGACTTTGTTTGATAGTCTTATGCTGATGCTGTCTGAATAAATTATGCCATTGGATACAAAGCGGTTTAGTTTTGAGACCTAACCCACGAGGGGGGAAGGCACAGTGGTCTGCTTCAGGAATTCCAAGCAATAAAACACAACAAACAACCCAGGAAGGGAGACATGCATTTGGAATCTGTTCATCGTTACGGGGTCAAACAAGAGGGTAACATTACTGAAACAATGATTGGGCTACTTAGTATATAATAGAGCATACAGGTTTCAAGGAGGAAACGTATGAAGACGCAGACTTCCTCGTTATCAATATGTGCGGCATATCTTTCGTGTTAACGAAAGTAAATTCCCGCTTTACCTCTTCTTACGTGTCAAATGAAATGAATGCAATGAGGAATAGAATATTTGTTGACTGCGTCTCTTCTTGCTTCCATCCTTACCAACATATTTCTTCATTCTCGTGGTAATCATGACATTCTATGTGTGTGCTGCAAAAGATTGCAAGTGGACAAATTCGACATCGAGGTGCAAAGCGTTATATTCAATTCGAATAAGCTTCCGGTGTATTTTTACTTCGTTTGTATTTTCAGATGATTATGAACGTTACGGAAAATTATCTCACATGCTTTATGTTGAATGAGAAACATTGAATGATCCGTTTTGCTTTCCCTACGTTGAAATGATATAATGTCGGCGTCAACAGCCTTCTTCCACGCCGGAAGCTGAAACTTGTATCATTCTGGATTAATGATAATTGAATGTCTCATATGTATACATAGCCCACAAGGCGACGTCAGAAACCATCAGGGGAGAACGCCGCATAAAAACCAAACGTGCGCGCGCGTCTCCACTCTGAAGAACCGTATCGGAGAATCACGGCAAGCATTTCGCTGAAGAGCTGCCTCGTCAGAGAGCCTAGAAATGGCAGCGTCGTAGCAAGTATTTGTCAACACTCTGATAGTGCATTTACTTCCGGGTGTAGGTCGGCGTTACCTCGCTAAATTCACTTGACATTCGTTTTCCACATCGAAAACTCGTACGATATAATCCACTGCAAGATGACACAATTAGAAAGTATATTTAATTTCTGGACTCCAAGAACGGCGTTCTTCACATACGTAACACCTGTTTGTGTGTGCATTCGGGAGGACGACGGTGCAATCCCGCGCCCGGCCATCCTGATTTAGGTTTTCAATGATTTCCCTAAATCGCTTCAGGCAAATGCCGGGATGGTTCCTTAGGAAGGGCACGGCCGATTTCCTTCCCCATCCTTCCCTAATCCGAGCTTGTGCTCCGTCTCTAATGACATCGTTGTCGACGGGACGTTAAAACAGTAATCTTCACCTCCTCTGTTCGTGTGTTTAAGGTTGCGTTTTGAGTCTCAGGCAAAATCGCAGTGACTATATTCCGCCTCTGGCCGCCAGTGTGTCGTTAGCTCAGAGGTTCCCTTGTGCGTTGCAGTGCTTGTACTATAAGACATAGCAGTTCGAATCACGGTAGAAGCCGCTGACTACAACCTTTTATTTTCCATTTTAATTAATGGAGTTGCAAAGTGCTAGTAAAAATTTCTTATGCGAAATCTGAAGAATGCCTTTAAACATCAATCTTCGTCCGATTTCGACTTAGTAAATTAAGTTAATATCATGGATTTCTGCTTTGCAAATTCCAAGGTGCTTCACTGTAAAATAGACCCTGAAAAGATTCAAACCGACTGTCAACGATATAAATTTGAGCTTTGTTCGTCATATAGGTCTAACATGTCAGAAGGTTGTTTATGAAGTGCACATGTTCATTAATATAGTTCCCTTCTTCTAAATTTTTGCAATAGCATTTAACTGTAGACGTTTTCTAACACCGGCGTTAGCAATTCCTTTCCGTTCTCTGAAACCTTCAAAACGACAAATTTTTCTGGTTTAAATCTGATGACCTTAACTATCACTTCCGATCAACAATAAATACTTCATGAACCCATACATGGAACTCCAAATGTGCAGTGTTCCTGCACTGCTACAGAGCATGCATTGCAAGGTATTCACACAGTTTATCGCATAGACTTACCATAAGGAATGAAACAAGAACTGTAATACACTTTACACCACAGACGCTCACTCTGGCTTGACGAAAACATCCAAACATTGACCAAAAGTTGCACAAAAAATTGAGTTTGAAAGGAAAAGAAACGAGGTATGAAGCATTTATAAATTCATCGAATGTAGTGAGGTGGTTTAATTTCGTCCCAGTCTATAAAATTAATTTCGGGCCATACTCAGCACTTGCCGATTAATGTAATATAATACCCGCCTACTAATCAGGGCGTCTGTCTCCGTTGCTTTTGAGCGTGAATGGAAATTGTAGAAATTTTCTGTGGAGCAACATTTAATAATAAAGCGTTTTAAATCATCAAAAGCGATGAGCGGTAGCAGGCGCTTTCGATAAAGAACGGGGGAGTGCAGCGCCGCTGCTGTCGCCACGGCCGCTGCCAGTAGCCAGCAAATGGATCCCGGAGCTTTGCCGCATACGGCGTCCAGAGGAGGACAGTCTGCAGGAAATCTGCCGCAAAATCGTTACTGGATAAAATTTTGATATCGGTGTGTCACAAAGCGAAATAGATTAAATCTGCGCTACCATTACATTCACGTCTTCAGCATTCAGACAGAAGAGGCTATAAAAATATTTTATGCCAGCTGCTCTCGATCCACTGCCATTATGAACAGAAACAACGCACGCTACCGCTAGACCACAGGCGTAATCAGCCTAGAGTTCCTCTATCATGGGACAAGTTTTCCTCCAGGAAGTGCCGCAGTCTACAGTGTTGCCAGATTGTGCAGATAACCGGACTTAGAGAATTAGCGAGTTGGCCAGTTTTTTTGTCCCATGTCGCGATCGGCGCGGACTTAGCCTCTGAAGCGGCCGGCCGCCGGTCAAGTTTTATGTCAAAGAGTGTACATTGTACATTGTGATACTATGAGAGCTTTGAATGATGTATTTGGTATGAGATCATGATTTTTAAGGTACGTTTGAGGTAGATGACACTACTGAAATGAGCAGAGAATTTTTTTTAGGGTTTGAAATTATTGCAGAAAGCTACGACGTTTTTGAAATTTGGCTGAGGTGTTATTATGTTATTATTACGATGACTATATGTATTAGGGTGTTGAGGTATGTTTATTATCAATAAGCTGATGCTATATGAGGAATTTCATTATGCTGTGCATTTATTATGATGAAATATTGAAGTGTCGTCGCAAGATTGACGTGTCGACGAATGTGTATATGTGTAATAAGGTAAGGGGTAATGAATAGTGGTTAGGGACTCTGACTTGTGAAAAAGGATGTAGGAAACCAAGAATCGAACTTTAAGAGTTATGAAATGTGTGTAAATGCGTGAATGTATCACAATGCCGGTGTAAATTTTTTGGACACTGTTATATTTACAGGATTTTGTTTCTACACATTTGTAAAGCAAATTCTCGACCTGTGAAATTTTTATATGAGACTGTCACTGTAGCAGAAACTTCTGTCGTAAATATTTCGGTAAGAAAGTTAAGTGAGCACCTTCACATAATGCTACGTGGGCACCCAGCTGCGCGACTGTCGCCTGAAAAAAAAGTCATTAGTGTGTGCCTTTCAGAGGCATAGATGGAGAAAAAAAAAGAGACCATTAACCTCGCTATTGACATTCCTTTGTAGAAAGCATCGCAAATATGACATGCTCATTACTTGAAAACATGTGATTACTCATACTTTGTGCTACTTACTGAAATGCTTCTAAACTGATGGGAAATATTCTTACATCTGCACACCTGATTACGACAAGCGTCTTTCTACAAGAGTTGAGAGAATTTCTACTAACTTATGAAATGCCACATGACTACTGAATGATATTTTTATGCTTTACTTTGTACATAGTTGCTTATTTCATTTGGTATCTGGTTTCCAGCTGTGTTGCAACATTGGTTTTATAAAATAAAATTAAATGCATTTGCTAATGTGAACACTTTCTGCCAATAGATCTACTAAATAATAAATTTATGATCCACATTCTTCGAAAAAGGAGCACTTGGAATGGAAAGAACAATAAGAAGGGATTAATAGCAGTAACTGCATACATAATTTTCTTTTCAACTACTTGGTAATTTTTTTGTAGAGTAAGTTATCGTGATGCATCACTCTAGTGTTAAGATGTGACATAGGTATTAAACATGGAGATTTTTACTGTAATATTTTTTCTACTTGAGCTTTGTCATGTTTAGATATAAGTTATTGCATTTGCTGATGCTGTTTGCCTGGCATAGTGCTACTGAATTTTAATTTGTGTTACTCTGCTAAGCCAGTTTACTACTGATTTATTTTTCTTGTTTGCTGCTCATTGCCTTATATTAGTTGTAATATTGCTGCTTGCTTTGCCAATTTGCATTTTTGTGTCATTGCTGTTTGCGTTAATTTTTTTGTGCTGCTGCATTGCCTCGTCCCTTAGTTTAGCATCTGAGCTCAATAGATTTAAGTTAGCTTAAGATGGGGTAGACTATATGAGAGAAAGAGTCGTGATGAATTGGAAGAAATGCATTGAGAAGCTATAAGAAAATGGGTTGGCCAAAAAAGAATTTTGAAAGAGGATATGAACAAAAAAGTAGGGTTTAGGGACAACAGGTTAAGGTAGGATTTTCTTGGAAATAAATGATGAGGTAAGATAATGGAAAATAAATAATGAGGTAAGAAATATGTGAACTTATAAATACAGAAAGCATGCTTGGATAGGATTTTTTTCCTGGAAACAAATGTTGAAATAAGAGGAAAGATCTATGGAATGAAGTTTTGGGTTGGACTGCAGTACCAAATGTTACACTGAAAATGAACCCTGTCATTCCTTTTGTATTATTCAGCTATGTGTTTGTGTACTCTTGGGTATTTGTGTTTTTCCTGTCTTTATGTGTTTAGCTAATACGATTTATATTGTAGAATTTTTCTAGTACTAAGGTACATTCACTATGATGAGGAATACTGCTATCCTCAAATACAATTTGCATTAATAATATGTTATTCATTTTGTAAAGATGTTTAGACATTATTAATTCTGTTCTGTTTCAATGCTCAAGGGTGAAATTAATGTTTCGAAAACTATTCTCATTATTTTATATATTTACTTATGTCATAATTCCTGTAACACTGATGTATCTGTTTATTTCTATTCTTTTGTAAAGCCTGTTTTACTGCAAATGTTATCTGTATTGTTATGTTCTTTAATGATGTATTTTGTACCTTTGTTATTGTATTCTTATGTTATCAAATAGTAATTGACACCAGTTCATCAAATTAAGTAACTTGTAAGTTACATTTGACTGCACACGTTTCTGTTGGTCATAGTATATGGACAATATGTGAGAAGTAGGGACTGATAGTGTTTGCACATGTGTTAATAGTTCCGCAAGGGACTGGATAACGGCAATGCTGGTTCTAAGGACAATTAAAAACAAACTTTGTGAGTGCACAAGTGGTGGTTTATGGACTTGCTATATAGTACAAGACTCTTCGATGCTGATTGTGCACCTGCACAGTCACAACAGATGGCTGCTAGCCATCTCTGGAGGCCCACCAATACCATAATCTCTAACAAGACTACAGTGGTCTGCTCTGTGATGACCTACCTACCAGTATTCTTCAAAACTTCGACTGACTCTGCTGTGGGTTTGCTCTGTTGTGGACCATTACCTGTCTGCATGTCAAGAGTCAGCACTGTCTTTCTGTTGGAAGGACAACACTACTTCTTCAAGACTGCATTGAAATCCACTACTTCCGTGTGCATTGTCTTTTACTGCCCAGACTTTGTGAAAAAAAATGAAACTGCAATTTTACTGTGATGAATGATCAGGACTGTCTTTATGGACTGTGAGAAAATTTTAGCTTTTGACCAACATTGTATGAATAAGTGTGTGCATTTGATTTCTTTGTTATTGTAATTATGAAAAATTTTTTTAAATCTGTATTGGCCCCTGCCCAAAACAATTTGTAAAATTTTTTGTGGGGAGCATGGGGGCTATGTAAGTAGGCTGTTTAGGTTTTTATATTGGTAACGCCACGTAGCGCTCTGTATGAAAATCACTGGCTGTGGTGTGTGCAGTCTGTGGCTGGTTTGCATTGTTGTTGTCCATTGTAGTGTTAGGCAGTTGGCTGTTAACAGCACGTAGCGTTGCGCAGTTGGAGGTGAGCCGCCAGCAGTGGTGGATGTGGGGAGAGAAATGGCGGAGTTTTGAAATTTGTTGGACTGGATGTCATGAACTGCTATATATATTATGACTTTTGAACACTATTAAGGTAAATACATTGTTTGTTCTCTATCAAAATCTTTCATTTGCTAACTATGCCTTTCAGTAATTAGTGCCTTCAGTAGTTTGAATCTTTTGTTTAGCTGGAAGTACTGGCGCTCTCTGTATTGCAGTAGTTCGAGTAACGAAGATTTTTGGTGTTGTAAGTGATTTGTGAAAGGTATAGGTTAATGTTAGTCAGGGCCATTCTTTTGTAGGGATTTTTGAAAGTCAGATTGCGTTGCGCTAAAAAATACTGTGTGTCAGTTTAAGCACAGTCTTCTACAATTGTTCTAAGGGGACGTTTCAAAATCTAAACGATATTCTGTTATGCTTAGTAATACAAAATATTTATTTAGTTGATTTGGATGGATGTGTTTGTACATTAAAGTGAAATATATAGTTTTTATCATCGGTGATCGTAAACACCTGACCGGTGGCGTACACATTCACTGAGAAGCCTAATCATTACTACTACTTCCCACGGGGAGGCTGGATATTGCGGGCATGTGACGCGCTATAAATAGTGTGTAAGTGCAGCAATGACAGATGGGGGATCACCCTAGTGAAGATATGGCCTGAAAATGGGGAAATCCACTGACATAAGCGACTTTGTAATTGGGCAGATTATTATTACGCAAAACCGGTGAACGGGTCTTTCGAAAACGGCGCAGCTGGTCGAATGTTCACGTGCTACTGCCATGAGCATCTATGGAAAGATGCAGAAGGACAGTGAAACTGCCACTAGAAGCTAAACGGTTGGACGTTCAGGACTTTTCACAGCACATGGAGTTCGGAGGCTTGTATGCTCTGTAAAGAAGGATACATGGTGATCTGTGGCATCTCTGGCGAAAGAGCACAACGCCGATACACGCAAAAGTGTTTCGGGGTACACCATTCGTATTGCTTTGCTCGCAGCAAACCACCGCTGCGTGTTCACATGTTGACCCAGCGACAACGTCAGTTATGATTGCATTGGGGACGTGACCAACGGGATTCGACCGTCGATCAATCGAAACGTGTCGGCTCTTCAGGTGAACCACCTTTGCTACTCTAGGTCGAAGGTCGTCTCCACGTCATCGATGGGAACGGCCGCTCTAAACGTCAAGCGCGCCACGGACGCGCGATGGTGAGAGCACTATTATGTTGCAGGAGACATTCTCCTGCGCTTGCATGGGGCCTTGGTAGTATTCGTAGACACGCTGACAGCTGCGAATCTCCTATATCCCTTCATGCTCGATGTCTTCCCCGACGGCATGTCATCTTTCAGCTGTTTAACTGTCCGTGCGACGGAGCCAAAACCGTTCTACATTGGGTTGAGGTGCATCACAGTTAACTCACGTTGAAGTCTCGGCGATGATGTAAATCCTGTGGAACCCATCTGGGTCGGTATGGTGCACCATCACCGCGTAAGCAAATGAGCGGCCGTTATTTACGCAAATTACATGACCTACACGTAGACACCTAATGCCACATGCCTCCGCAACTGACAGATCCGTGACAGGCAGAATCAGCGATGCATTTCATTCCAAAGCCGAAGAGAAAGCTATTAACAGTTGCAGACCAATGGGGGGGGGGGGGGGTCAATAACTGACCCCCATGAAGTTTTTAGGCTAAAACTCCTGTCGTGTTCAGTAGTTTATTTAATAAATACATGACATTTATCGTAATTATAATTGCTACAATCGACAATAAGAACAGCTTTTAGTTTACACTCATTGTTGAGTTATAGCGATTATTATAACTGAAGGTGTAGCAGGTCAACAATCACCACTCGCAGTCAACCGGTAAACAGTGTGGTGAGTGGAAGGTAGTATCTTTGTGGCATTTGACAGTAGTTACAAGAAGATGAAATTGACAGATGACGAAATTATATATTTGCTTGAGAGTTCAGACAATGAATTTAGTGGTGAACAATCCGAAAGCTCAAGCAGTGAAACTGAAGATGTAGTCATGGAAATTCCAGGTCAAGTAGTTTCTGACAGCAGCGAGTTGGATGAAAGTGAACAGGGTAAGTATTGATTTTTATTACTTTTTGCAGATATTTTGGTGTATATTAGGATGTGTGTCTCGGTAGAGTGCTTAGTTTGCTAGTGTTCGGTTCTGTTTTCATATTTTTATAGATATTCAACCAACAAGGAGATGACCCAGGTCGAAAGCACAAATTGATCAACTTGAAAAAGACATGGTGCCCCTGTCAAGTATGATATGGAAGAGAAGCCCTTACGTAAATCAAAGGGGGAGGTCTGTTGCTAACGTAATGAGAACCCTGAAAGGAACTAAACCAGGGATAAAACCTGATACACCAGGTAAAGCTTTTCTCATGTACTTCGATGATGACATCCTGGATAACAGTTTGATGTGTACCAACCAAAAGCTTGGCAATTTCAGGGAATCATCTGAAGATATTTTCATAAAAAATTCGGAATCATTTGAAAGGGAAAAAACTGTGTCACCAATTGGAATTCTATTGAACTGTGGAGTCCATAGACAGAACAAATACAGTTTTCGTGATATATTTAGTAAAGAAAACTTTCCGATGTACCGAGCTTCATTTTCGGAGCATAGACTGAGGCTCTTACTGAAGTGCTTGCATTTTGATGATGCTCTAACTCGAGCAGCTAGAAAAGAGACCGACAAATTTGCTCCTATCAGGGATATATGGAACATGATAGTAAATTTCCTGAGTTTTATAATCTTAGTGAGTCAGTCACAGTGGATGAAGAACTTGTGACCTTCCATGGGCGATTCCCCTTCAGGCTATATATTCCAACAAAACCTGGAAAGCCGGCCGGAGTGGCCGAGCGGTTCTAGGCGCTACAGTCTGGAGCCGCGCGACCGCTACGGCCGCAGGTTCGAATTCTGCCTCAGGAATGGATGTGTGTGATGTCCTTAGGTTAGTTAGGTGTAAGTAGTTCTATGGGACTGATGACCACTGCAGTTATGCCCCATAGTACTCAGTGCCATTTTTTTTTAAAACCAGGAAAATATGGAGTAGGGGTTATGACACTACCGTCTGCTACTGCTGTACCATAACCTTAAAGTTGGAGGCAGGTCTTGAAGTATAACTATCCAGTTAGCACAATTATGGTATAAAGCAACAGAGCAGTGCTACCCTCTGACAGGAATTTTGTTATGTTGACCGTGTTGTACCTAACGGAGGTGGCTTATCGGAAGTGAAAGTCAGAATTACGTAAATATTTGAACAGTAACAAACAATATTTTTGCCTAGCTATACTGTTTAAAGAATAAGGAAAACGGTCGCCAGCCTAATTAGACAAGAGAAAGATTCTCGTTTAAGAAAGTAGGTATGAGTAACTTTAAGAAAGTAGGTATGAGTAACTTTAACGGAGACAAACAAAACCTAGACTTGGCCACACGCGAGTGCAATGAACTCTGACACATACATATGTTTACGGTAAGATTGAAGCTAACAGCTAGAGCAGCACAAACTATTTGCAAAAATATAACAGATACCGAAACACACTATTACTTTTAGGGCTTGTTCAAACTGAATGGTCTTTATAACACTACTATTAACATTCACTGCAGGATCATAAATTGGACATAGGTTAAGTCTCTTTCAGTTAAATACTTTACTATTTGAAATGGAAGTTAATTGGAATCCACTAACAGGTGGCTTCTCGCTATCTTTTGAATAAAGAAATTATGGTTTTCGTAAGTAGTGGTCTTCCCATTACTTGTTACCTAGCATTAGCATAATAGACAAACTGTGGTTCCTGTTATACTATTAATATGCACTTCCAATACACAAGAGAGACAAACACTTAGCTATCATGAACATATAATTTTCTACTATTGCAGTTTTCCACTTTTACTACAGTGAAACATAATGTTGACAAAATTGCAAGAAACTGACTCACCTTTTAAACTTTACTACAGGTAGCACTATGATCATTAACTAAGCAAAACTTTATAAGCCTCAATTTTAAGAACTTTAATTTATAAAAGGAACAGCAAATTTTACTTTCAAGTAAATGATTAAATAGGTTACTTTGAAACTTCACAAAACCACATTTACTGCATCCCAAAATTTCACTAAATCCACAGTAAATCTGAATATTCCCTTCTCATCAAAGATCAAATAACATTATGTAATTAAATGTCTAACTTCGAGGCTTTCATTTTTTTTCCACAAAACAAGACACTCGGTAATCATAATTCAAATGGAGAGGAACCTGAGAGGTGTTGTGATAGGAAAAAATCAAGGTATTTACATAAATTCAGTTATAAGTTACCTTATATTTGTGCGCACTAAATCGCCCAATAAGCTGATCCTTCACCGTACATTATTATAGTACTCCTTTACAATTGCTTGCGCAATGTGGTGGTAACTGCATGTTGGTAGGTGGATTTGCAGACAGAATTGCTGGACTTCGGCCCTTCTTGGTGACGAGGATGAATACCAATTCCAGAATCGTTCCAGCTATTTATCCATCCATCCGAGGCATTGGAAAGTAGCAGAAAAACCTCTCTCTGAACCAGGACAATATGCCACTTTTACATGGCAGTGCACAGTTTGGTAGCTCGTCCCCGACTGACTCTTGTTCCACCTTTTCTACCTAGGCCAACCACAATTTGCGCGCGCTACACAGTTCCGTTCCCGAGGGGAACCACTACACCTTTTACATACAAACTAACTTAAGAGTCCTAAGTGAAGGTCAGAAATTTACATAACAGCAACAAAACACATTAAATAACACAGACCCTTTACACATATTGACATTTCTACAAAAAATTATTCACACAAAATTACAATTATATACAGTAACTTTTGTTCCCTCCAAATGGGACAAAGAATTTAAATGACAGATATACTACATTGCATAGAATCAAGCCGCGACATCAAAGTTTTAAACAAAGAAAAGAGTATACAATTTTGTGTTATCGATTCAATCAAACAACATTTACAGCTCAACGATGTAACATTAAATGGAATAAAAGCAAAATAAATCAGTGGATTATTAGAGCTATGGTGTTACAAGGTGAACCTTTCATGTGATTCAGTTACGAAATACTGCTTCGCTGCGGATCCCTACGCTGGAAAGCGCGCTAATGAGAAGAACCATAACAGTGGCCCTGAAATAGTTAGAAGATTGATTGAAATGTCTAACTTGAAAGAATCTGTAAGAAATGTTACCATGGACAGAAAGTTCATTACCGTTCCACTCGCTTCTGATTTTTTGAAAGAGAAAATAACTACAGTTGGTACTATTCGAAGTGACAACGCGATGTTCCTACAGAACTCCGTCCTGTTTCTATAAAAAAAGTTACGCCGGGAACAATCCGATTTGCCTTTAGTGATGATGCCACTTTAGTAAGTTACGTACCTAAGAAAGGAAAGGTTGAGCCGGCCGAAGTGGCCGTGCGGTTAAAGGCGCTGCAGTCTGGAACCGCAAGACCGCTACGGTCGCAGGTTCGAATCCTGCCTCGGGCATGGATGTTAGTGATGTCCTTAGGTTAGGTAGGTTCAACTAGTTCTAAGTTCTAGGGGACTAATGACCTCAGCAGTTGAGTCCCATAGTGCTCAGAGCCATTTGAACCATTTGAACCAAAGGAAAGGTTGTTACAGTATTGTCAACCCACTATCATGATATGAATGTGACGGAAGAGAAGCCAGACATCATCCCATTCTACAACTGTACAAAGTCAGGAGTGGATACATTCGATAAGTGTGTAAGAACGTACAGCTGCCGTCGAGCAACGTGTCTATGGCCAATGGCGGTGTTTTTCAACTTGATAGACATTGCAGCATACAAGTCATATATTCTATTTCAAGATACACACAAGGAATGGACAAAGAATTACCCGACAAAGAGTTCTGGAAGGAAGAAGTACCTGAAAGATCTTGCTCGTGAACTTTGTGATCTCAGCATGAAAAGACGCGCTCAAAATGCTGCAGGCCTACACTCAACATACACTACAGAGTTATCAACTTTTGGGTATGAGTGTAATCAAAATCAAGGTGCTGTGAGCAGAGGAAACAACGTTACGGAGCCGCGACGGAAAGTAACACGTGCAGCTATGCATAATCTGCCAAATCAAGGACACTGTTACTTATGCGCCAGAAGCAAAGACCGTAAGTACATGAAGGCTTGCACTTCTTGCAGGAAGTAAAGGGTGGCGCAGGGAATCGGGAAATATCGAAATAACGTCATTTCCATGAATAAATTCATAAAACTAGTAATTTATTAACGAAAGTGAATGTATTCAGTGTGTCATTATTCAGTATGTCTTTACAATCAAAATGTCCAAAAGTGTCTCTTTACTTCTTAAAGATGACATCGAAAAGATGTGCTCCCATTCGGCGTTCACACTCTAACGGCCTGTTATGAAAACTCTGGAATGCGCGGTGTAGAAAATCTTGGGGAATGGCAGTGATTTCGTTCGCAATGTTGTCCTTCAGTTCATGGATTGTTGCAGGACGTGTACGGTACACCTTGCCTTTAAGACATCCCACAGGAAGAAGTCGCACAAACTAAGATCAGGGGATCTCGCAGGCCATGCAATGTCACCGTTACGTGAAATAATGCGTCTTCCAAACAATTGACGAACATCGATTGTCGAGCAGTGTGTGACGTGGCTCCGTCCTGCTGAAACCACATGTTTTCGACGTTAAGATTAAGCTCGTACAGTCTCCGTGTAAAGATTGTTTGAAGCATTTCAACATATCGAGCGGATGTTACTGTCACTGCACTACCATCCTTCATCCGTTCAAAAAAATAAGGGCCGATAACACCATGACATAATACAGCACACCATATTGTGACCTTGGCGCTATGTAGTGGTCGCTGGTGAAACTAACAAGGATTGTCCTGTGCCCCATAACGAAAATTCTGTTTGTTCACGAATCCGTTCAGGTGGAAATGGGCTTCGTCTGATATCCGTAAGTTACCAAGGAAATTCGCATCCTCGATGATTTTAGCCAATATCTGGCTACTAAACTCCATACGTGACGCTGGGTCTCGTTCATGTAAGTGTTGCACAATCTGCAACTTATTGGGATGGAAGTCTAATTCGTGCAGTATTCTTTGTAAGCTTTGTCGCTTATTCCCTAGCGAAGATGCATGCTGTCGAACGGAGCGGCGAGGACTTCTCTCGATTGCAGCTCTAGCAGCTGCAATGTTCTCTCGGGTACGTACCGTTGGAATGCCACCTGGAGGTTTCTTTTTCAAGGAAGATCCTGTTTCTTCAAAATTACGCACCCACGTTGTAATCGCATGCGCACATGGGACACGTCCATGACGTCCAAGCTGGTAATGCTGTCGAAATGTTCTCTGCGCGGCAGTCGCACTATCACCATTTCTGTAAAACGCTCTCACAGCTACTGCACCTTCCGCACCAGTCCAATTCTCCATGATTACTAAATGGCAATGCGTTCACATCAATTGTGCAAAGTTTTGAACATCTGTCGGCGCTACAGTGCTGCCATCTGTAACGTTCAAAATTTCCCGTTCCCCTGCGCCACCCTGTATATCTGCCCTGCACACGCCAAGAAAGAAGAAGTAGTTCGTATTGTTAAGTGTTCTGAATGTGGAGCTGAGTAATCCTTGTAATTGTGAAATTAATACAAATAAATGTAAAAAAAACTATTTACTTTTTACCAAAAATGTCCCAGAAACCCTTTCCCAGTAATAATAATCAACATTTTAATCTTCTAATCTGCCAAAATTATGGAAATACATAAGTAATGTGATTTATCCTAGATAGAGAATGTGTGATGGTTGTGGGGTCAGTCGCTGACCCCTCCCATTGGCGTTGGCTAGTGCAACATACAGCATTGGTATGCAACTGTTAAGCAGGTGGTCATAATGTATTGGATCATCTGTGTATAAAACACTTACTGACTGTTGTGGCGTAACAAGCTAGTCACGCCACACTGAGGAGGAAGCCGAAAGGCACGCGTACACACACGCCGACTGGCGTCAAGTCTGGAACAGGATAAGTTATGACTGCTATAAAGACAATACGTAGCTTTGGTATATACTTAACTTTTAATGCTTCCTTTGGTACATCTCTCTTGACTATACAAATGAGACTCGAAAGATACATGCACTGATACAATTGGCGCCTTGCTAAGTCGTAGCCATTAACTTAGCTGAAGGCTATTCTGTTTCTCGGCAAATGAGAGCAAAGGCTTCGTCAGTATAGTCGCTAGCAACGTCGCCGTACAACTGGGGCGAGTTCTCGTACGTCTCTCGAGACCTGCCGTGTGGTGGCGCTCAGTCTGCGATCACACAGTGGCGACACGCGGGTCCGACATGTATTAATGGACCGCGGCCGATTTAAGCTACCACCTAGCAAGTGTGGTGTCTGGCAGTGACACCACACTGACATACAAACTTAAATATTTATGTTACATATAATGTTGTGTCCCAGGTACAACTACCAAATGGGAAGTCGGAATTAATTACGACTTAGAAGATTTATTCTGAAAACAAGGTGGAAGATAGCGTTATCACACGTGTCCAGGCCCGTAGGCGAAGGTCATCTCCCTTAAACACTGTCAGAGTAACAGCGTCGCGACTGAGAGGAGATCTGCTCTGTACTCCAGGAGGCCCACCAGACGACTCCCTTTCCGGGTCGCGAAGACGCTACTTAATCACGTGGGGCTGCATCCTGATCGGCTCCGTCGACTACAGCAGTATGACTGCTGCATCTCTTGTGGCGCCCACACTGTGAGCAGTGTGGAGTTGTGGAGAATGGCGCGCCGCTGCAACTGGAGCGTTGCCATACGATGCTCAAGAAGGCGGTGGCCACGCCTTACGTACGGCGACCATACTGTATGAACGCACGGCACAACAAATAAAATATCAATTAAAGCAGAAAAGAGAAAACAAAACAAATGAACACATCAGGAATGTTCTGTTCCAAAACAACTTAGGCATCAACGTGATAGATGTAAACTAGGAGCGTGTCGAGGCGTCCTGGCAACTAGACGCCTTCCTGCTTCAGTAATTTATTTCACTAGATCCACCTGATACGTTAGTGATTCTAGTGCAGTCCTCGTACCTCACCGTGTTTGTCAGCTGCTCTCCGTACGGTGTTCCGTCCGAAGTGACAGATAGCCTCGTGGCACGCAGTCAATTAAATGTAAATTATGCCTCGTCGCTCTATTAGAGAGCTTTACACGGAATACAGCGCTAGACTTCGAAGCCTGAAAGAATCGAAGTTCCTTGTAATTTAACAACTCCTTTATGCTTGCATACATATACTTATTTTTCGGCGACTGTCTAGTTTTTTTCTGTGGTACCAAATAAATGTCTTATAATTTCAACTGACGAACTTTAATGCTCTGCAAATAAATTAATACCCTCCTCGTACACACGTACATTATTTCAGAAGCGACAGTTCAGAAGTTTATTATCGAACGGCATTTCACAATCACAATCTGCCTCTCTCTTAAACCTAGATCTGAAAGGGAGATAACTGACTTTATGGAATTACATTACTAATAAAGCCTAGCGTGCATAATCGACTATGTTCAGATCCACTAGGGCGAGAGAGGAAATGGCACGTGATTTCATTTGGGGAACCATCACAACACTCGACTAAATATGTTTAAGGCACAACGAGAGTAAGAAGATACATCATTTTTCTAAGTGAAAATTAGAACCAATGCAATATCAGTGATACTGATACCAAATGGAACAGAAGCAGTTTTGTAGAGACACTGAGGAATAATGAGACTGAAACTGTCATGAAACCGAAGTTCAGTTTGAATACCATAGTGTTTAACTAGGTGCAGTCCTATTGTTGGTGGTATATTCTTGCCTTCATCCTCCCTTTGAAATAGGTTGCGCCGGCCGGAGTGGCCGAGCGGTTCTAGGCGCTTCAGTCTGGAACCGCGCGACCGCTACGGTGGCAGGTTCGAATCCTGCCTCGGGCATGGATGTGTGTGGCGTCCTGAGGTTAGTTAGGTTTAAGTAGTTCTAAGTTCTAGGGGACTGATGACCTCAGATGTTAAATCCCATAGTGCTCAGAGCCATTTGAACCACTTTTTTGAAATAGGCTGCCCAGCCAGTCACAGGGGAACCTACAGTTCAAGTCTCAACCAGTATAAATCGTTGTCAGACGTAAAGAAACGATAAGTGACAGGACAAATCTT
This sequence comes from Schistocerca nitens, assembly GCF_023898315.1. Taxonomy (NCBI): domain Eukaryota; kingdom Metazoa; phylum Arthropoda; class Insecta; order Orthoptera; family Acrididae; genus Schistocerca; species Schistocerca nitens. The sequence goes on along the minus strand of NC_064621.1, from coordinate 284,575,317 downwards.
ACATCCTATTACGAATCTACAGCTCGAACTTTCGATTTGAACGCACTCTTATTCTTTTTCTACATATACTTTCTGACAAAAAAAAAAGTGAGGCACCACAAGACATGGTAGTATGTCAATATTACTTCGTAAACGCACAGACCATCGACGGGGTCCGCAGCTCGTGGTCTAGTGGCTAAAGTAGCTAATCTAGCATCATGGGGCCCTGGTGTCGATTCCCGGTCGGGTTGCGCATTTTCTCTGCCCAGGGACTGGGTGCTTATGTTGTCCTCATCATTTCATCATCATCATTATCATTCGTGACAGTGGATAAATTGGACTGTGAAAAAAATAGGAGCGTGAAAAAATCGGGACCTGGTACAGGCGCTGATGACTGAGCAGTTTAGCGCCCCACAAACAAATATCATCACCACCACCATGGGTGGATGTAAATGTATGTAGGAGTTTCAGTTCTCTGTGACAGGTATAACGACGCAAGAGCGCGTTACATTTTTAATGTTGTCACCAGGGCAGGTATATAAAGAGAGTGAACAGCGTCGTACGATGGGTGCTCTCTGTGAAGGACATAGAGATGTTGAGAACCCATGTGAAACAATGTCCGGTCCTCAGTACGTGACAGAGTTTGAAAGAAACATCATTGTGGTTCTCCATTTGATCAGTGGTTCTCCATTTGATCAGCTAGTTGAAAAGCACAAATCCTGATACACCGTCCAGTCAGGTTAATATGACCACCTGTCAAAAGCCTAGATAATCACATTTTACAATGCGGAACCCTGCGAGACGTGCAGGAAGAAAGTCAGTGAGGTTCTCGAAGATACAGACAGAGATGTGGAGACATGACTACTCCAGTGCTGAAGCGATCTGAGCTAGGTTTCTAGGTTGAGAATCCGTGGCGTGAAGACCACGATCGAGGTGGTTGCATAGATTCTCGATTGTGTTTAAATCTGGGGAGTTTGGTGGCCAGGGGAGTACGATAATTCATCCTTGTGCTACATGTGTTACATGTTTTTTCCTTAGATATACAGAGAGAAGAAAAATTCGCGCACTCTGATTTCGCAGCTCGATTCCTCACATACTACAAAAACAAAGTGCGTACGGCGAGAGAAGAGCTCTTACAGATGACGCGGCCTTGGCGCACGTGCTCCGCGCATCCACTATGGCAAATCAGATCGTGAGCCTTTGTTTACATTGTGGTGTCTGGCGGTGACACCACATACATTACTGTGGCAACGCTCCAGTGTTGCCATAGTGCTGGGCGACAGCAGCGGGCCCGCTGCCCGTCCGTGGCGAATACTGGCAACGACGCTGCCAGCGGTCAGAGCTATTCTCTAACGTACGAAGAAGAGCAATATAAAAATATTTCTCACAAAATTTCGTTCTGCGCATATTTCTTGCAGTAAATGGGCGTTAAAGATTTGTAGTCTGACGACACTGTAATCACTTTTAAGGTGACTATCTTCGTTAGGTTGCACCACTGGCGCCCTGCAGTTGGTGCACTTGATAGTGTTTTGGGTTGAGATGCAGGAGTTCGATGGTTCGATTCTGGGTCGAGGCTAACTTGTTCTTATTTAGTAAAAGTAGTCTGTGTGCTACAATAGCTGGCATCTTAATCGTTATACAGCGATTACAGTGGGTCTCCTACAAATCATTTGCAGTTATATACTACGAACACAGAAATGGAAATACAATGGTAAACTTTCAATGGAACATTTTGCACCTCATGGACGCGAATTTCTTCACTCTAATGCATCTACTACATTCCAAATTTATTTTTGATTTTTTTTGATTACCCTCTCCCAATGGTTTCATCGATTAATCTCCGACATCGCTGAGGCCTGTAAAAGATCCTGCAAGAAAAGGACCAACGACGACTGAAGAGAATCGTTTAACGTCACAGAAGTCCAACACTTCCGCAAACTGCCGCAGATCTCAGTGCTGGGCCATCAACAAGTGTCAGCGTACGAACAATTCAACGAAACATTATCGATTTGGGCTTTCGGAGCCGAAGGCCTACTCATGTACCCTTCATGACTGCACGGCACAAAGCTTTACTCCTCTCCTGGGCCCATCTATACCAATACTGTATTTCTGATGACTGTAAACATGTTGCCTGGTCGGACGAGTCTCGTTTCAAGTTGTATCGAGCGGATGGACGTGTACGGGTAAGGAAACAGCCTCATGAATCCATGGACCTTGCATGTCAGCAGGGGATTTTACAAGCCGGTGGAGTTCTGTAATGGTGTCGGGCGTTTGCAGTTGGAGTGATGTGGGACACCTGATACGTCTAGATACGACTGTGACAGGTGACACGATATTGGGTAGGTGTACCAATTCCTTTGGCTCTTCAGTGTATGTGGAACCATCTGGGATGTGAAGACTATTCCATGCAGTATCCAGGATATAAAGGACGAGTTACAACAATTGCAGACCAGCCTGTCTCACGAGGGAATACAACAATGGCTTTATCACATCGCTACTAACGAATCAGTGTTCGCACCCAGGACAGACTGAGTGGAACGTCAGGCTGATAAGTGTGTTCTACTGCCCAGATCTTTGTAAATTTCACTCATTATTGTGTTTAGCCATGAAGTGGGGATTTTCTCAACCCATGAAGTTTCATTTCGTTTCCTCCTCTCTATCTTGGTACCCACTTTTATTGTTAGATTTTGTGAATACAGGATGTTCGTTTTAACTTTAGACAGCTAAATATCTCGAAAACGACACATGTCACTAAAAAAATGTTCTAGGTAAAAAGCTAATATTGGTAAAGGAGACATATGTCTGTGCTACAAATGGCCACCTCCTAACCACCCCTTCTGCGTGAGCGGGGTGAACTTCATATTTTCAAATGTGAACCTCCTAGTTTTACTGCATATTCCGATTTTAAGCCAACCATTGTTTTACATTCGTGGTAGATAGTGTTGTAATCGACAAATATCAAGGTTGCCCGTTTTTGCAGCTGAGAACTGACGCATCTGATATATTTACATTCAAACATTAGATGAGTGCAGCAAATGTGAATGAGAATAGAGAAATATGGCTAGATATTGACATTTCTGGCGAATAAGCTACCTGTACTATAATATTGTTTCATGTTTCCTAGGACGTTGATTGTGATGAGTCCCTAAACCATCAGAGTGCTTCATTCCAGGGGCCGCCCTCGAAACCCACCATCAGGGTGATTGATTTCGGTGTGTGTTCCCATCCGCCGTAACTCCTGCGCTGGAAGCTACGCGGTTGCCGGTGGAATACAAACAACTACCATTGTAGTACCGTAAAATCTCCATGAAGTGATAGTATAGGCGCATCTGCCATGGATACTCACCGAAATCAAGCACTCTAATGGTGACAGTCGAGGAGCCTCAACGAAACTGCAGCCCAATTGTGGCTGGCAAAGGGACTCGCCGATATCAAGCATGCTGATGGGAACAAAAAAGTATTTAATCCACCTTGTTGTTCTGGGATCCCGATAAAGATAGTTTCTAATCAGACACGAAACGAATAACGTACTGTACTGGGCAGTCAAATTTTCAACACAAAAAAAATCTCGAACACAAATTTCTACCGTTCGAACACACAGGTTTACATTTACATTTACATTGTAAATGAAAAGTAGAATCAATAGTATCCATTTTTAACTGCCAAAACTGGCACACTTGCTATTTGTCGATTACAGCGCCATCTACCGCAAATGGAAATTTCAGTGAACTGTAAGTATTTTTTGGTGAAGAATCCGAATGTGCAATAAAAACTTTGGTTCCCGTTTGAAAGTACAAAATTGATCCTGCCAATGCACAGATAGATGGTTAGGAGGTGGCCAATTGTAATACAGAGAGACGTCCCCTTCCCTAAAAGTAACTTTTCAAGTAGAACATTTTTTTCATATGATCCGTCGTTTTAGAGATATTTGGAGGTTTCAAGTTAAAATAAATACTTTTTTTTCCTATTTAGGAAGAATGTATCGATCTTCTTTGTTAACCTTTCTTCTTCTCTCTAATTGTCCATTGAGTGTAACATATCTTTTCCTTAACTCCTCTATTATCTTAGGTCAGAATCAGTAAATTTCCTTATTCGGTCTCAAAACCCAATTTTCCATTTTGTTCTTTCCTTCAAGGTAACTACTTACTTCTATTTTCCTTAATCCTTATCCAAAAAATTTTCACTTTCGCAGAATGTGCTTTATTCCTCTCAGCTGATCGTTTTCCTGTTAGTCTTACGTTCTTGGAAACATTTGGATGTCTTGAACTTCGCCGGTCGGAGTGGCCGTGCGGTTCTGGGCGCTACAGTCTGGAACCGAGCGACCGCTACGGTTGCAGGTTCGAATCCTGCCACGGGCATGGATGTGTGTGATGTCCTTAGGTTAGTTAGGTTTAATTAGTTCTAAATTCTAGGCGACTGATGACCTCAGAAGTTAAGTCGCATAGTGCTCAGAGCCATTTGAACCTTGAACTTCTTGTTGAGCAAGGCCACATGGTTAATCTACATTTCTTCTCATACCTTTTTTTTTTGTCTTTGTCTCCGCACACATTTTGTATGTTTGTTTTCCAGTTTTGGAAGAATATGAGGGTCTTCTTTGTTAACCTTCTTTCATCTCTCTAGTTGTCCACGGTTTTTTCCTTGATTACATCTAACATTTTTCGAAAGATTCTTCTTTCTTTCTTTACCAAATCTTCTGCTGGTATTTAGGTTGCACATAACCGTACTGATTCCAACCCGTAGAGCACTTCTGTTTTTAGAGCTGTAACGTAATGACTTAAACCTTCATCGCGTTGCTTTGCACGTCTGTAGAGCAGAGTCTGAACTGGATTTTCACTGTTGTCAGTGAGAGTTTAACATTGCCGATTATTAGAAACGACGCAGCTGTAAAGGAGTATTGATATTTCCCGTATCCCTTGACCTATCCTACAATGAAGATACTTATTAAATGTCTTTTATGAAAATTGTGGAATTAATTTAACGTACTTAGAAAAACATTTTTTGTTGTACTCATTTCTCACTTTTTTTTATGCTCTTTCCAATTTACAGTTCTGATTTCAACTGCTTATTTGTGTTATCTCCAAGACATCTGCCATGATGTTTTATACGTGAAAATCTTAAGTGAAATATTTACTTAGCTGTTTTTACATCCGATTATGCAGTTACCGGATTCTATAAATGTATCTACCCAATTACAAAACAAACATTCTGTTGAAAAATCCGCTATTTGGTGATATGTTTGAAATGACAGAAAGGAGGAAATTAATTATTGCGAAAATAAGCAGAATACGATTTATTTCAATGAGAAGTCTGAAAAGTACAAAATTGGCATATAAAAATACGAAGGTGACATTATTTTGCCAATAAAAATACTGACTTACTTAACGTCAAAAAGAGAATAGACAGATATGCATGCTCAACATTGTTTTTTTTGTTTTTGTTTTATACACCATCGCGTTTTTCACATCAGAAGATATTGTAGAACGTAAAATAAGCTCCAAATTGCATCTTAGTAAAGCATCGCCAAAATTGAAAAGTAATGAAATGGGCGGGAAGTTGAATTTTACTTAAAACAGCGACAAAAAACTCTAGAAAATCAAATTTGCTGAAAATAACTTTTAAATTACATCGACCTTAACACTGACCATCAACTCGTAATCGCTTGCGGGATCTTCAGATGGCTGGCAACGGCAGGAGCAACTCTAGGAGTGCCTTCCTGCTCGTCTGTCACTTCGGTGTAGGATTTAAGTTGGTCTTTGGTCGCCCAGTCTTTACCAAAGTGGAGCTCCAAAAGCTTTTTGACGTCTACGAGTTTGGCTTCGGAAAGTTTTACACCAGTTGTGATTGGTGTTGAGCCGTTTGCTTTGCAAATTCTTTTTTTCCCTCCCCAGAATGCTCTTCCCACCTATAGCTTCAAAGTCGTAGAAGGACTCTTGTTTTTGATTTTCATGAACACAATTTTTTTTATTTCTGATCTGAAAATGCCAATTACCAGTAACTTTCACTAATCCTTCCACGTTTGTCATAACAATTAGTGTCAATACAGTATTCATTGCATAACTTTGCTTTAATTGTACATTTCATATTCTTACCTTTCTGTTTTGGAAACATCTCTTTTCCACTGATCAGGACTCCTCTTCCTTTTCCGGGAGAGACCGTCGCCCTCGGTCTCGTGCCGGTCATTTGCAACAACAATAATGGATTCGACTTCCTGCAGGATTCCTATTGCTTCAATTACTCCCACTTCATTTGTACCATCTTCTGTGTTTAAACCGTCCACAAAATCACTTCTTTTCTTCAAAATATTCACGAAAATACGTCAACAAACATCCTACTGATCAACTGAACTGTGCTTACCGGCATATATTTCGCCAACGCATCGGCAGCGAGTGCTTCATTGTTGCGTACACGTTTGCTACAGAGCAGCCAACCTAACTCTGGTTAAGAAAAATATCGCTTTGAATCGTTACAAACTGAAAGGTAACTTTGAATGTCTAGACTGATAATTCTGATGTCAGTTGGCGTTCCTTGCATCCGGACCGGCACGGCGACCGCCATGCCTATTGAAATCGTCAGGTTTTCCACCGGAAGGCAACGAGCAGTTAGTGGTTTTCAGCAGAACACGGTTTTCTACAGCCAATTTCAACGGTTTATACCGGTTTTGCACCCTGAAACCCATCTCATCGTTTCGGCGCTGAAAAAAATCTATACGGTAGTGTGCTCAAAATCAACAAAAATGCATTTGGCAGCTTCTGCATCCGGGCTACTCTTTTGATGTTTTCACATACCTAAATATTTGTTTTAAGTATAGGATCTGCTGTGGACGGGATCTGCTACTCTTAAATCCAGCTCGATCTTCACAAATTTTTTATCTTATTTGGAATATGATGCATCCAAAACAGCTCTCGCTAAAGTTTTGTATTCTAAAGGTAGTAATGAAGTTCTGCAATTATTATTGTGTTATGTCCCCTTATATGAAGTGGGTGAATTAGGATAACCTTCCATTTTTCTGGAAAAATTTTTTGTCCCACACATAACCTACTTTTTTTATAATTGTGACCCCTAAATCTCCATTAGCTTTCAGATATTCTGCTGTGAGGCCATCTTCACCTGGTGCTTTGTCGTGTTTTAATTTTTTACGTAAATTGTTATCATATCGGTGTTTGGTGCTTTTGAATTTTCATTTGAAATTTATCATTAAATGCGAATCGTTTGTCCGGTTTATCACAGTTAAATAACTTTTCAAAATACGTTGTTAGTAGCTCGAAGTTTTCTTCACTTTTAAGTATATGTTTTCGATTTTCTTTAGCGAACCGATTGCCAAATGTATCCAGACAAATTGTTCTTGAATGTATTATAATAGTCGCATGTATTATATTTTTAATGTGTTACTCTACAGTTTGAAGTTAGGCCTTTCCAAAGCATCTCGTTTGTGAGTGCATAAATTTATCTGACTGCTTCTTATCAAAATGACGACTCTTCCGATTACCACTTGTTTTCCTATAACAGTTGTTCAAGCTTCCTTTTTACGTCCAAGCGCTTCTTGACGTTTGTTATATCACCCTCTGTGTTTCTTTGATTGTTCTCTAGAGCTGTTTCAAGTATAATATGTTTAATCGTATCTATAAGGTTGTTGATATTAATACTGACTTTCTGCAGCATTGTTTGAAACTCACATTTTTTTTCTCTTTAAAATTTCGCTATAAATTCTCTTAGTCTTAAAGGTTTGTTTCATGATCTTATATCTTGTCCTGTAAATAATCTCAAGTGGGTAGTTATGTCAATCCAATCCCTCTCCTCTCTTGACTCTGTTATTTATTTCTTGATAATTATACCTGGAGGTATCGACGTGATCAGTTGGAAACTCTCTCAAGTTCTGATTTGGTGATCTCCATGTTTTTTTTTCTTTCTAAGCGGTTTTTTGAAGTGTGTTGGCGTGAGTTTAAGACCAAATAACTTGCGTGAATCTACTAAACTTGAGATGTTTGTTTCCTCTAATGAGCCGAACAGTTTTCAATAATTTTACGGATTGATTTCTCCGTACCTTGCGATGCGTTAAAATCCAACATGATAATTTTACGTTACTGTTGTGAACTTTCGACAGCCTGTTTTCAGATTTTCTCAGAAGTTTTCTATTTTGTCTCGGTCCGTCTCGTTATCTTCATTTGTTGTTTTGTGAATATTAATCGTTGAAACAGAGAGTCTTTCACTGAAGGATTCAATATGAAAAAAGTTTCGGATTATACTTTTTTGAACACTTGGAGGCGGTTCCTGAAATCATGGGATTTGAGTTGTAAGCCCAATTGCCGTTTTCCTTTCAAAAATTCGATAATTTGCGCTAGAGAAATATAGTTCATCAACATACCTTATTTTCTTAGATGGCTGCTAGTATGCTTGCTGTTCAAAAACTCTGTCGTTTGCTTGCGATCGCCAATTTCGCAGAGGGAGCTACATTTATGGTTGAAAATTAATATCTTAAATTTCAATTTCACATTACAGTGGCTTTCGGGATTCCCCAACTATTCCTCGCTTCATGATGTAAACACTCCAGAATCAGAATGTCTGCTTGCACCCTTTTCAGGATTGGTGGAGTAGCCACCCGTCTTAATATCATCTTTTTCAGGGGACACAAGAGTTATCCAATTTTTCTAATGTCGATAGATAGTTGTATACAGAAGTTAAAACTAGGATGGGTATTCTTACAGTGTTCTTTTGCAGTCGCTACTAACACGGAATACAAAAATTACACAAACACCGTCCGATCAGGGAACACACAAGTTAGGATTTTATTTTCTTTTACCACTCAATATCCAATTATTGCAATAAGTCAAATGCTATGTCTAAAATAGATTCAGACGTTTAATTCTTTTACAAACCATTTAATGCATTAAATACACTCCCGGAAATTGAAATAAGAACACCGTGAATTCATTGTCCCAGGAAGGGGAAACTTTATTGACACATTCCTGGGGTCAGATACATCACATGATCACACTGACAGAACCACAGGCACATAGACACAGGCAACAGAGCATGCACAATGTCGGCACTAGTACAGTGTATATCCACCTTTCGCAGCAATGCAGGCTGCTATTCTCCCATGGAGACGATCGTAGAGATGCTGGATGTAGTCCTGTGGAACGGCTTGCCGTGCCATTTCCACCTGGCGCCTCAGTTGGACCAGCGTTCGTGCTGGACGTGCAGACCGCGTGAGACGACGCTTCATCCAGTCCCAAACATGCTCAATGGGGGACAGATCCGGAGATCTTGCTGGCCAGGGTAGTTGACTTACACCTTCTAGAGCACGTTGGGTGGCACGGGATACATGCGGACGTGCATTGTCCTGTTGGAACAGCAAGTTCCCTTGCCGGTCTAGGAATGGTAGAACGATGGGTTCGATGACGGTTTGGATGTACCGTGCACTATTCGGTGTCCCCTCGACGATCACCAGTGGTGTATGGCCAGTGTAGGAGATCGCTCCCCACACCATGATGCCGGGTGTTGGCCCTGTGTGCCTCGGTCGTATGCAGTCCTGATTGTGGCGCTCACCTGCACGGCGCCAAACACGCATACGACCATCATTGGCACCAAGGCAGAAGCGACTCTCATCGCTGAAGACGACACGTCTCCATTCGTCCCTCCATTCACGCCTGTCGCGACACCACTGGAGGCGGGCTGCACGATGTTGGGGCGTGAGCGGAAGACGGCCTAACGGTGGGCGGGACCGTAGCCCAGCTTCATGGAGACGGTTGCGAATGGTCCTCGCCGATACTCCAGGAGCAACAGTGTCCCTAATTTGCTGGGAAGTGGCGGTGCGGTCCCCTACGGCACTGCGTAGGATCCTACGGTCTTGGCGTGCATCCGTGCGTCGCTGCGGTCCGGTCCCAGGTCGACGGGCACGTGCACCTTCCGCCGACCACTGGCGACAACATCGATGTACTGTGGAGACCTCACGCCCCACGTGTTGAGCAATTCGGCGGTACGTCCACCCGGCCTCCCGCATGCCCACTATACGCCCTCGCTCAAAGTCCGTCAACTGCACATACGGTTCACGTCCACGCTGTCGCGGCATGCTACCATTGTTAAAGACTGCGATGGAGCTCCGTATGCCACGGCAAACTGGCTGACACTGACGGCGGCGGTGCACAAATGCTGCGCAGCTATCGCCATTCGACGGCCAACACCGCGGTTCCTGGTGTGTCCGCTGTGCCGTGCGTGTGATCATTGCTTGTACAGCCCTCTCGCAGTGTCCGGAGCAAGTATGGTGGGTCTGACACACCGGTGTCAATGTGTTCTTTTTTCCATTTCCAGGAGTGTATATGACGTTCAGCATCTAAACCCCAAAAAATTAAGAAAAGATTTGGAGTTGAATTTAAAATCTGTTTTAAGTGGCTAAGTGCTCTTATTACAAACACTGGACGAGAATAGTCTCTTGTAATTTACACTATCATCTAAGTATCTCTACGTTTACTACGTAATTTCACGTGAACAGTAGAGTGATGTAACTTTGCAGGTAGATTGAGTGGTAAATGTGGGTACATTGTGAAACATGTGTTACGAACAGAGTTAGCTATAAAGAATCAATAAATATACCGTCGTGCCTGAAGAGCTGGCAGCAGACGACCGACCCGCGTGCCTTTGCTAACAGCACAACATCGTCTGCAGCGCGCCTCCTGCGTGTCGACCATATCGGTCGGATTCTGAACGACTGGAAAACCGTGGCCTGGTCGGATAAATCCGGATTTCAACTGGTAAGAGCTGGATTCGAGTATGGCGTAGACTCCATGAAGCCATGGACTCAAGTTGTCAGCAAGGCACTGTCCAAAATGGTGGTTGTTCCATTATGGTGTGGGCTGTGTTTACATATAATGGACTGGGTCCTCCGGTCCAACTAAACCCGTCTTTGATAGGAAATTGCCATGTTCGGCTACTCTGAGACCCTTCGGAGCCAGTCGTGTACATC